>NW_026913295.1:0-1200000 GCF_034315485.1 Pezoporus occidentalis
CAGTGATCGAGGGGTGGACGTAACAATGGACACTATTGCCCAGGTTATTCATGAGTGTGAAACGTGCTGCAATTAAACAAGCCAAGCGGTTAAAGCCTCTTTGGTATGGAGGACGATGGTTGAAGTATAAATATGGGGAAGCCTGGCAGATTGACTATATCACACTGCTGACAACCCGCCAAGGCAAGCGCCATGTGCTTACCATGGTGGAAGCAACCACCGGGTGGCTGGAAACATACGCCGTGCCCCATGCCACTGCCCGGAACACCATCCTGGGCCTTGAGAAACAGATTTTGTGGTGACACGGCACCCCAGAGAGAATTGAGTCAGACAATGGGACTCATTTCCGGAATAACCTTATAGATATTTGGGCCAAAGAGCATGGCATTGAGTGGGTATATCACATCCCCTACCATGCACCAGCCTCTGGGAAAATCGAACGGTACAATGGGCTGTTAAAAACTACACTGAGAGCAATGGGTGGGGGAACTTTCAAGCATTGGGATACACACTTACCAAAGGCCACCTGGTTGGTCAACACCAGAGGATCTGCCAACAGGGCTGGCTCAGCCCAGTCAGAACTTTTACATATTGTAGAGGGGGACAAGTTCCCGTGGTGCATATGAAGAATTTGCTGGGGAAGACAGTCTGGGTTATTCTGGCTTCAGGTAAAGGCAAACCCACTCATGGGATTGCTTTTGCTCAGGAGCCTGGATATACTTGGTGGGTAATGCGGGAAGATGGGGAAGTCTGATGTATACCTCAAGGGGATTTGATTTTAGAGGAAAACAGCCAATGAACTTAATTGTATGCTGTTGCCTGCTGTGTAATACTTTTATAGCCCATCAACTAGATGTCTCCAGGTCACCAGGGACTAGCCCTGACTTCCCTCCAACCATCATCCCAACAGAGAATGAACTTTGATAGAACCTGATGAGTTCTGCAGTAAAGGAACGACCAGCATCAGCAGGCAACGATCCAATACTGCACACAGCCTTTCCTGCCCTGAAAGATTGTTACAAGAGATGGAACCTGACATCATGGACCGAATGGACTTGGCAGCATTATAGGGATTGGTCCATGCACTAAGAAAATGATCTCTTTCTCTTGGTCTGTGTTTATATGGATGTATATACGTGGGAGAGCGATGGTGTATTGAAAATGTGGGATCTGAGCATGACGTGAATGGCATGGAATAAGGGGTGGATAATGTCCTGGGTTCAGCAGTAGCAGCCATGTTTCTGCTTCGTGGTAGCTGGTGCAGTGTTGTGTTTTGGCTTCCAGCCTGGGAACAGTGTTGGTGAAGCCGATGTTTTTGGTTGTTGCTAAGTGATGTTTACCCTGACCAAGGACTTTGTGAGGCTCATGCTCTGCCAGGGAGGGGGGGAAGCCGGGAGGAAGCAGGGACGGGGCGCCTGGCCCAGGCTGGCCAGGGAGGTATTCCATACCACAGCATGTCATGCCCGGGGTGAGGGGTAGCTGGGAGTTACCCGAAAGGACACGGGCTTCTGGGTCGGACTCGTTTCTTGGCCGGTGGTATTGTATTCTCTTCCCTTGTTATTTTTTCTCTTATCATTGTTGTTGGTGGTGGTAGCGGTGGTGATTTGTGTTGTACATTGGTTGCTGGACTGTTCTTGTCTCAACCCGTGGGAGTTACACTCTTTCGATCCTCCTCCCTGTTCCTCTGGGAGCAGGGAAGGGGAGAGCCCCGGGGCGGGGGGGGGGCCTCTATTTCTCTCAGCCCAGCACCACTCACTGGGAGTGAGTGAACAAGCTGTCTGGCTAGGGTTTAAACCACGACAGTGAGGATGAACAGGAGCATTTGAATGTCGTGTTGAATTTCCTGCTCTGACATTAATTCCCAAAATAACTCTCAGCTATTCGGTTGTAGCCTCTGCACCTGTGTTTATTTGGACAGCAGAGGGAGACTGCTTCTTGCCTTTTGTCTACTGGGAGAGGATTGAGGAAGCAGATTTGGTTGATGTTGGGACTTGTAGGACTTGTAAGGAAACTGTCTTTCTCTTTGATATACTTTTGTGCTGACATAGTATTTTCAGTTGCCAGGGAATCAGCTTGTAAAGAGATGAGCTTTGGACATTCCTCCTGTCTCTGCCATCCTAATACTGCAGCTTTGTTGATTGGCTTCAGGCTGTGTGGACTTTCTCTCCTGTCTGCCCAGGTGTACTCCGGTTGTGGCATTGTGTACTGCAGGATGCGGGATATGTGTGACCAGCTGGCTACTGAGCTGAGCTACCGAGGAGTGAAAGCCAAGGCTTATCATGCAGGTACAGGAAGCTGCATCTGCGTCTCTCAATAGGTGGTAGAACTGTACAATCCTTAAGGCCTGGGTTGGGGCTATCTAGGAAGCAGTTTTCTAGGCATGGTCTGCAATGTGTCTGATGCTCATGTAAGATAAGTTTGGGGTCTTCCACAGGACAGCATTCCTTTCACTCCAGAGCTGTTGGTTTTGTTGGATCTTGCACAGCCTAAATATAATAATTGCTTTTATCCCAGGAAGGAATCGGATTTTTCTCTTTGGAATCGAAACAGCTGCTGCTGTCTCCGTCAGGGATTGGCTTGGAACGGGGGAATGGAGAAGGAATTTAATTTATTTCTTTCCCTGTTGTTTTCTTCCCTCTTTTTTCCTTCCCAGGACTCAAGGCAGCTGACAGGACTTTAATCCAGAATGAGTGGATGGAGGAGAAGATCCCTGTAATTGTTGCAACCATCAGTTTTGGAATGGGAGTAGACAAAGCCAACGTCAGGTATGTGAGGCTGAGTGTTGTGCCCTGCCGGAGTCTGAAACCTGAGCAGTGAGAAGGGAAAGCCTCAGTCTCTCTGTTACCTGATACATGCGATTCAAATGCCCGATGAACACTTGCTAAATCCACAGGAACAGAGCTGGATGGTTTTTATCTTAGAACCAGTAAAAACAAACCTGGAAGGGTTCTATAAAGAAATGAAGAACAAGCCAACAGAGCTCCTCTGTGCCAGTCATCTTCCGAACCAAGAAAACTGGAGGAATTTTATTTTTTTTTTTGCCATACCCTCCAGGGTTTCAAAAGAAGACATCTTGAGGCAGTCACAGCTGTCCCTTTCACTTCTCTTAGTGCAGTAGTTGCTGTTAAAAAGCAGTGGGAAGAATATGAGCACCTGAAATAATTCATACACCCTCTATTAAAATGATCAGAGCCAACTCTTTTTTAGACATCTCCTTTTGCAGTGCAATGGGGGGAAGAATAAAGCAGTTCACAAATGGCAATAACCATATCAAAATACAGCTCTAGTCCAAGGATAAAACTTTGCACATGGTTTCAACAGCTGTTCCTCTGGGACTTCTGTCACCATAATCGCTCTGTGTTGCTAGAATTCCTCTACTGCACTATGGCTGTGCTGAGTTGGCATTGTGAGCTGTGATCGCTTAGCAGAGGGTAATTCAGGTGCAGCTCACTCAATGCCCCACACAGACCTAATCTTTACTCTGAAATCCACATAAAGTGATTGCTCTGAATGCTGTGAGAGAGGGGCAGGACAGCAGTGAGACAGTCGCAGCAGTTCAAAATTGTGCCATCCTTCTGTGTCCCTGTGTTGCCAGGCAACAAGATCACATAGCAGTGACAGACTGTTTTGCTGCTTGATGCGTGTGACCCAAGAGAGAAATGAGAAGTTTACTAGGACAGTAGCTGAATTAATGACCCGGTGAAGCCACCTTGCCCTGTTCAGGAGAGTGGCTGTTAGAAAAAGCAGAGTAACTGAAATGCATAGGGCTGGTTGAGAGTGAAATGTAGCTGAAACATGCTTATAATCTGGTTAGTTGCCAAGGAATGCAATTAAAATGCCTTTTTACAGGATGTTTTTTTAATAGTTTAAAGGATATTATACCTGAGCCTAGGCAACAAGCAACTGCTGCTTAGCCTTCTGTTGGCAGAGTTCTGAGCAATCATACATATATCAACTAAGATCAGGTCTGACAACTTCTGGAGGTGACTTTTCCACACAAAAGGGAAAATGGGTGGTGTCTCTTTTTGTGATGGAATCAGCTCCTTTCTGTTAATTCAGTTTTGCTTGAGATTATCAATTGCTTCAGTAAACTTTCTGATGGGGATTAAATGTGTAGGGCTCTGATGCTCCTTGCCTGGCCTGTTCTGGAGTGTTTGTGTTTCTTCAAACATGTTTGCCTGCTTTTGTCCTTTACTCTTTTGCCACACCTTTTTGTGTCATACCTGCCCCTGGGACATGCTGGATTGGAGGCAGGCTGGGATTTAAAACATTGGCAGCATTACTGTCCTGTGAAATGCTGTCAGTGCAGGTATAAGCTGAATTGCCAAATAGTCAGGTACAAGGAGGTTTAAAGAAGTGGTGTGTTGAAAACAGTCAGAGATTATATGAAGTTTAGCAATGATTCTATACTTGTATTATCTGGCTAGGAAGGAAGGAAGGATGCCTTCATCTACAAGTCAGCTTGGTAAGACAGACTTTCCCATGCAGAAAAAATGTCTTTAAAATCGATTATTTCAAAAGGTGTTCTGCAATGTTCAAATTGTGTTCCACAAAATAAATAGGACTTTTTTATTAATGCTGTACTTCATGGTAAAATCTCCCAAACTCTGTAATTCAGTGTCCTTATTCTCAGTCTTCATAGCTGTACAATTCTATGCATGTTTGGGATATTCACATGCTCATCCTTTTCCATCCATTTAAAGTAAAATCCTGCTCACATGCTGTTCTGGTGTGTTGTTTTTCTTATAGCCCAGCTGTTTTCCTTGTGTCTCATGTTAAGAGGACTTACATTTCTGTGTGCAAAATCCCTTGCTCTGCTAAACCCTGTCTTTTATGCTTTTGCTGCCCTATATTTTACTGTTGTTGATGTCCACAAATAACACCATTGTATATGAAGTGATCTGAGAAACCTGCAGCCTTATGTTTCCTGTTGCCTTATCCCATGCAGATTTGTTGCCCACTGGAATATTGCTAAGTCAATGGCTGGATATTACCAAGAGTCTGGCAGAGCTGGGAGAGATGGGAAGCCATCCTGCTGTCGCCTATATTACTCAAGGCATGAGAGGGATCAAGTCAGCTTTCTGATTAAGAAGGAGCTCTCTAACATCCAGGTAAGATCTGCAGAAGAGTACCCACCTGCCTAGATATGCTGCTGCCTTTGCTCTGATCTGGTTTGCCTGCAGAATGTGCAAAGATGAAGTGAGTTTTTCTGGGTCTTGAGCTGTCAGTAGCCCTGTTTCAAGGGACAGTACTGAGGAATGAAACAGAAAGGGAAAGGGCTACAGCTTCAGCTCTATTAGAGAGGCATGGGTGAGCATAAGACTGGAGCAGAGGCAGGATGGTGTCTATAGGTGTTTGCTGGATTGATGAGAAGGGTTGGATTTAGTTGTCACTAGAGTTCCTTTATCTGTTTATATTTAAATTTAAGACTATTGTTATTGCCCCCTTCTGCTTTCAGGAAAAAGAAGGCACCTTAAAAGAATCTGACAAAGCTGTGATGACAGCTTTTGATGCCATTGTGAACTTCTGTGAGGAGCTGGGGTGAGTGCAATTCTTTCAAACACTGTTTAGTGTTGGGGAAACCATGCTCTGTCCCTTCCAGGGCACTGTTATTCCTGAGATCTTGCATGTCCAGGAAAAAAAATACTGAATGAATCGCCTGATATTTTGCTGTCTGAACTGAGGAAGGTGTCCCTGAGACATCTCTCTCTCACTCCCACCTCTCAGGTAACTGGTATGTTGGTCTTGGAGCCTGACCAAGTGATATGGTGATATTAAAATGTAATTCCTCTGGCTATGAATTTTACTATGCTCTGTCTTTGATGATGGGCTGACTTAGTTGCATTTGCTTTTGTTTTGACTCTTTCCTTCTTCACTACATTATCTCTCTTCTAAAGAGATAGGCAGCCTAATCAGCATGGGATGGAAGCATTTAGATTTAATATTTCTCTAAACCTCAGTGGCTCCATTCTGCAAAGAATGAGGTATCTATGATTCTTATTGACCTTAGAAGGAGCCAATGGTGCCTAGAATGTTTCAGAAACAGGCCCAAATTATGGATGTCCCCAGTCTAAATGCAGAGTAGCAACAGCAATGTGAATTGTTTAGGTTCTGACTTGTAAACTGTAATTGTACTCATTGCTATTCCATGCTGGATAAGACATCAAGGCTATAATTTTGCCAGTACGAGAGCAGTCTGTGTTCACTAGCTGAAAACAGTCAACATGTGTCTTGCTTTCAAGTCTGCATTTTGTTTCATTTTTCACACCTGTGTCTGGGACAACTTCTTCAGTGTGATTGTGACATGTGATGCTTTTCTGATGCCCTGGTTAGCATGTGCTCTCCTTGTGGTCGTGCTTGGTAAACAAATCCTGATTTATGGGGCTGCTCCAAGAAAGTGTTGCTTGTACTAAAGTATGGCACAATTCTGAGTCCTGGAATATTTGAAGGAGCTCTTCTCTGCCCAAGGTCAAGGTGATTCTGGGAAGTAGCTACTGGGAGTTGTCTTGCTGTTTAGTTTGATCTACTTACTTTAAGCAGCTCTGCTCCTTCTGGTGCGTGTTACTAGCTAACAGTAAGAGTGGCCAGGTGGCTGTTTGTGTCTGGGATTTGTATAATCTGAGGGGCAGCTGTATCGATCTGGTTAGATGTTAACCTCAGGAAGCCTTGTCTTGGTATCTATTTCTCCTTGATTCCTAAGCTGTTTATAACAGTAGAGTTAGCCAGGACAGTCACTTCCTGGAATGGACGCTAGTGCCATAAGAACTGGACTGGGATCACTGAACTAACCTTGCACAAACCAGAAGCAGGGGTTTCAGGACATTCCAGGGTGATGCCCCAGGGAGGGCATGAGTTGGGCTCCATGTTACTGTCTTATTGCACCTCCTACTTCATGCACGTTGTAAAGAGCCTGACTGCTGTCTCAAGTGAGGACTTTCTCTAGAGTTGCGTATCAGCAATGAGGCAGTAACTAGGCAAGGACAGAAAGAAAACATTCTCCTTTGCTCAAATGAATAGTAACAGATACAGGATTTCATTGGGTATGTAAGAGAGGTTTCTGTAGCAGAGTATCTCTGCCCTAATTAGAAATCACCTCTTCCATACTTTTTCTTCCCTCCCCCACCCTGGTACATTGTTCCTACTTTATAACATGCTGTATACATATCCCAGAGTAACATATTGCAGCACCACTCACTGGCTTCCCTCTTTGTAACTACAGGAGACTAAGATTCTATGTAAAGGAACAGTATGTTGCATTTATTTTTTACATTTTCAATTAATACAGTTCTATTCACGTGTGCTTTCACTGTTTGGATAGTGAAACTGACCTTGCAAGGTTCTAAATAGGAACAAATAAAGACAGACTTGCATGTTGGCAAGGATTTTTGCATAGTATATTTAGGCATTTGTCCAAGTATGACAGGAGAGCAATGGTATAAGCTGTTCTGGGGAGTGTGTTTGAGCAAAGCTTTCGCTGGTCAGAGTTTCTTGTTTCCCATTTGCAAGGTGGAAAAAAAAACCCTGTAACTGCATCAGTGGAAGACATCTTTATTAGTTTTAGGTGGTAGCTGACCATTTGCTTGTGACCAATGGTTTTGCTTGAAAGATGAAAATCAGGCAGATGTGAGCTGACTTTGGTATTTGTCTAGTCACACAGTTTCTGAATGCAGATAGCAGAGAGGTGTTGAGTTTGTTGTAGACTTGCAGAGCAGCTTGCTGGTGGTGGTGCCTTCTCTTGATTCAGGGAAGTTGCATGGGGAGAAATAACCATCCAGGGAGAGAAGAGGGTATGAGAGAAGATGATTTTCTATGAACAACACAATTATAGGTTGTAGCTGGGCTGATTCTTGCTTAGCGTAGGGCTCCAAGTACAGTGTCTGAGTTTTGCTATTTATACCCCACTTTGTGCCTTGGGGATGAGCAGCAGCCAAAGATGGCAGCAAATAAAAGGAGACCAACAAAAACAAGACAAAAGGTGCCAATCACCACTAGCCCTCCAAGAGCCCAATCACTTGTTTCAATCAGTCTCTTTAGGTCTTCCAGAGCTGAGGATGCCTCTTGTACTGAAGACATGTTGGCTTCCACCCTGCTAGAGATAAACAAAGACATTATCAGCTGTTGGTGTCCTCTCTGTGCTCTGAGCCCCAGTCCCCAAAGCAATATAGGCATTCATGTTCTCTGTGCCTGCAACACCCTTTACCCAAAAGGGAGAGTTACAGCAATGGGAGCATAAGCCAGAAGAAAGGTAGGTAAGACCAGTTTCACAATCAGATCTACAGAGGTGTAAAGAGGAAAGGTTCTGGCTTTACAACTCTACAGCCTATACATGAAAACCAGGTATTCTTTGCTGCCATTGGAAGTATCTCTAAAAGGGAGATAAACTCTGAAAACACACTGGAGATTAAATTAATACTTACTTGAAACCAACCAACCAAAAAAACCTGCAAAAAATAACTAAAGTTCTTCATGTCCATCTCGTGCTGCCATGGGGCTTAGAGTAGTTGTGTAAAAAGATCTCCTGCTAAGGGAGTTTGCTTTAGTAACACTTTCTGTTACTCTACCGTAGAAGCATATTTTCCTCCCGTGCAGTACTTGGGTCCAGCAATAATTCAAAGTGGGATCTCAGTGAGTTCTACAGATTTACTCTTTCACTGGTACTTTGCATAATGGCTTGGTGATAGCTTTCTAAAGAATATCCAGCATCTCTGTGCAAGCATCTTGTGGTTTTACTAAAGCTTCCTTGCTTCTCAAGGGAAAAGATGGATTATTCCTCAAACTTTCTCAGAAATATGACTGTGCAGTCCTAATACATTAAGGGAGGTCCATTATTTTTGAAAATTTGTTTGACTTGCTTCCCATTATGTCTGGATCCTTAATACTATAAGGAAAGTGTATTTCATCCTTGCCAAATACATTTGACTAGGAGCACACTTCAGTATGCTGAAGCTTTTGTTTCCTTCTTAGCAGCCAAATATATTCAGTTCATGTGTTGTTTTCTGGAATGATGGCAAATCACCATGCCAGGCTCTAACCAACAGGCATATGGGACATGAAGGTGGTTCTGGATAGCTTACTTTGCATTTAAAATGGAGACAGTCTAGATACTAGTTATGTAGACCCAAAGGCAGAAGCCCAGTGTGACTGTTCACCCTAGAAAGTTCTCATCTCTTTTGCTAACCACAGCTAAATCTTCTGAAACAGGACAGCTGTATGCAAGTTTATAAATACCTGAAGCTGTTATGTTTGTAGCAGGTGTTTCTTCTGGTTCTCTGCATTCCCTCCAAGAGATCTTGGCCTGTGGGGAAGAACTCCCTTACTGCACCTGGAGATTGCAGAGCCAGCATGGAAGGTGCCTGTTTGTACTACAGTCAATGATTAACAGCTGACTTCCCTGCAAAGGTGTGGCTAATCTGGTCAAAGGCATTGAGCCTACTTGAAAAGAGGTTCTTTCTTCTCCATGGCTTTATCTACTTGTACACCTCTTCCAGTGGTTGTAAAGGCTCATGATGCCCTCTGACTGGGGAAGGCTGCAGTGGAGAGAAGAGGCTTTTATTGGATCCTGAGTGGATCTGTATTGTAAGCTCTGTTAGGAGACCACCATATTTAAAATGACTGTGAACAAGACTGCCCTCCAGTCCAAAACTCAGTGTGAGAGTTTGGGTGGATAAACTCATTCCAGAGCCTTGCACTGCCATTAGCTTCAATAAAACTGTGTCCCTGTTGCTTTCCTAACTGAAGAAGACCAGAAGGATGGTGCTGGAGAGGGATGGGAGGCGAGGAGGAGGAGGACAATGTGGTGTGTGAGGTTGTGTGTGTGTAAAAGGAAACTGTTTTTCACAAGCCAAGCAAATCACTTTGAAAGGAAGGGATGATGTTATAGAATAGAAGCTATTCCATCAAGTCATCAGTGGAACTTCAGCCACCTCTGCTGCAGAGGCTGGCTTCTTGTCTCTTTTAGGTTTTTCAGGGAATTATTTCAACACTTGTGTCATCATGGCTGAAGTGACTGTATTCCCTTGCAGTTCCTTGTAGGGTCACTCAGGCTTTCACAACATGTACAGAAGTTGCTGTATTTGAAACAGTCTCACCTTAGTCTTGTGCTTTTCTGGATCTCCCTCTGCTTTTTGAAACTGAGAGGATGGATCTATCCTCACTAGTACTCAGAGCATTCCAGGTCCCCTTATGTGGGTAATGATTGAAACCAAACCCACAAAAGCTGGTGTGAGTGGTGAGCAGGGACCCAGAGGCTGACATGTTGCTTGTCAACAGAAACTGAAGAACTGTACTTAGCTGGGATTTGCTGGGCATCTTTCATGCCAAACTGATCTGTTGCATGCAGGAAGGTGGCAGAGCCCACCCAGGCCAGCAGTGGGCATAACTAAACACTAAGTGTACGAATAGTCCAGCTGCGAGCAATTGTACAAAATGGTAGGAAGCAGAACATTAGGCTTGTGAGGTCTAGGCAAGTATGTAGAAATCAGTCTAGGGATTCTCCTGTATGTAGTGACTGCTCCTCTGCTCCAGAAAGCCACATGAGTTCTTTAGAGAATTGCTTAATTTTCACTCCTTCTCTTAAGTGTTGTGTTTAGTCTCTGTTTCTAATTCAGGAACTTGCAATGGCAGAAATAAGACAGGAGCCATTTCTCTTGTCCCCCTGCCTGCTATCTATCAGTGGTTTGACTTGTAAAACCCCTGGAGAACGTGTATTTGTAGCTTTTCCTGTTGAGATAAGGCCTGGCAGCTTATTCCTAGTGACATCAAGCTGTCAGTTGGTATGTGAGCTGAGTTTCCTCCTGACTTAGCATAGACTGGTTCCATGCTGCTGTAACATTTCTCAATGGGATTCTGTTAATTCCTCTAGCTGGTGCTGTCTAGGATAAGCTAGGAAAGAAGGTAAGCTCTGTGCTTTCACAGATCTCATTAGATCCAGAAACATCTGTTGAGTCTGTCTCCTACAAAAGAGGTTCTGAGACTTCATATGTCACCTTGATTGCCACTTGTTTGTAAGCAAAATGAGCAAAGCCATATCTGACAGAGAGGTTTGTGTGATGTATCTCTGAATGTTGATTAGAATAGGTTGATGCCACACTTGAGCTTATCCTACCCTGACATATTTATTGGTCTGGAGTGAAAGCTGGGGAAGTACAATAAAGGCCAGCACTTCGTCCGTCTCAGTGAAACTGTGTGCAGTAGCTCATACTAGTGCAGTCTTCTGTTGGCAGTTGTCAAGTTGGGGCTCAAATACTTACACTCTAAGGAACAGCCTTATTTTCTGCTGGAATTTTTTTTTCTTAATTTTTAGCCTATTCTCTGTGTTGCTGCTGCAGCTGTATCCCAGTGGGCAACAGTACAAAAATACAAAATACCTACGTATGGTTTCTTTGCAAAAATTGAATACATGAGGATGTAGCAGTGGAGTGTGCTTTTTACTGGTTTGGGTGCAGGCATTGGATAAAAGAGGTTTCTTTACAAAGTTTTCAAAATTGTTGTTCTTTTTGAAGTGTTTAAAATGTTTAAGAATGTTTAAAAGTCTGTGGTTATAAATTTGATTCTTTTCTCTAGAGAGCTAGATGCTAGCTCTGGTATGTACATGTGCAATCCCTTTGATTCCTCTACACTTAGCAATTGGGGTACAAGGATAGAAGATAACTTATCAATATGCCTTCTCATAAAGGTGGCTGGTTTCACGTTTGGGGCAGAAAGACCAGTGGCTTACAGAGTCAGGTGCAGTGTGATGGTCTTCCTATGGCTGTCCCAGTTAGGAAAGCTGTGACCTGCACCATAGCCTTGTATGTACATAAATCACTGAAGTAGAAACCAAACATACACAGTGGGAGCAGTGTGGAAAAGGGATTTATTTGCACTTGTCTCCAGCTGTACAGGCTGTTCTGGGCTCTGCTTTGTCACAGTGCTCGCTGTCAGCTGCTGCATGGGTGCCCTGCAGTGATGGTTACCACCTGGTATGTCACTCCTCTGAAATGCCTTTGCATGTGCTAATAAATAAACCTAAGGCATAATGTTTATGTCCACTAAAATAAACTGCACACAGGGCAGGGAGTCAGGCACACAGGTCTCTCAAGGAAGGACAGGTTTGTTCATCTCAAACTCCCATACTCCATAAGAACCATTCACCTGCAGTAAGCAGAGGAGCAGAGCCACACAGAGGGTGGGGAGGGAGCACATTTAGCAGCAGAATGATCAAATGAAGCTGTAGCATTGGTGAAGTTTTCACTTTTGCCTTCACGTTTCTGTTTACAAAGGGTATTGCACATGAACTGTTTTTTCTCTCTGGCAGTTTCATATCACTGTATCCGCCATGCAGTAAAGTGAGGAGCATTTGTTCTGGCTGTGCTCAGAGCCTCAGCTGGTATGTCTGGATGAAGTTTGTTGTTTTCAGCAGACGTCTCTGCTAAATGTGTGTGTTGCAGGCAGCTTTTGAGATAGCAGGTTTGGGATTGATCCAAGATGCATTAAGCATGTAGATCTCTCAGTGATGTCAGGGGGTTCTGCTAGCACCCAGCACCACCCTTCTGGATTAGCCACCTGTAAAGAGAGTAAGCGCTGCCTAGGGTGTCAGCCTCTGTGTTCTCTGCTTTGGTCTGTGGCTCCATGCTCACAGAGGGAATTGTTGGCTAGCCCAGTTGCAGGGCTGTCAATGGGAAAGCATGTTTGTTTTCTCAGCAGCATGTGTCCAGCACCCTCATCCCACCCTAGAAGAAGGAGACAGTGATGGTAAATTAGCATTACCTTTCTGGTCACAGTAGTGGCTGTCACAGAAAGAAGGAATTCCATGCTGTGATTTCTGGTCCTTTGAGTCATGAATTGTTATTGCCATTTCCAGTGACCTGGTGTAGAAAGTCATCCCCATGGGACTGAATCATGATGTCCGTGCATGTCCTTGATAGTAAATTGTGTCACCACTTGTTGCATTTCATGAATGGGCAGCTGGGCGGACTTGGATCTTTCTCCGTCTGTGGTCAGGATGTCCATCACAGCTACAGCAGCTATAGCAGCAGCAGCTGCAGGCAATGATCATGAGCACCAGAACAGTAACTAGAAAGACGAGCAAAGGATATTGTTTATTGACATAGGAGCAATCACCACACAGTAACCCTGTGTCTCCTCTAAGTTGTTCAGTGAGCAGCAGAATGAACAAAGCCTGGTTTCTTGCCTTTTTTTTTTTGCCCATATCCCCACCTCCCTCCTCCTAAGTTTGGGCTCCCTTGTGTTAGTTATCCATTTAATCTGGAACAATCATTACTGAGTATTTCATGATCCTAACAGCTATACACCAAACCATGTGGAGGCATATGTTTACCTGCTTAATGGGCTGTTGTTTTGGAGGTGATGTGCAGTGACTAAGTACAGCTGTGTGCCTGGAAAGGATGAAGATCCAGCTCTCCCCATAGTTGTGTCAGAAGCAACTCAAGAGGATTTGGTTAGTCAAACTGGCAGTTGTGCTTCTGAGGAGTGTGTACAGTGTACCCTTTAATAAGGACAGATACTTGTGACTGGGTTGGCTTTACTCTTTCTTCTGTATTTTGTTTGAAAAAAATACACACTGCAAATGCAAGGATTGTTTCATGAACCTTTGGGCTAAATCACTGCTACCCTACACTAGGCATAATGGTTGGTGTTGGAGGAGTACGTTAATTTATCAGGGATAGGAAAGGATGATGTGTTTAATCCCTCAAAACACGTAAGAGTGTGTGAATGTGCACGTGTGTGTGCCTGTGTTCCTTAACAGTCTGCAGCTGGGCTGCCAGGTTATGGGACCTGTGGGGAACCAGCTGTAGGTATGAAAAAACTAAAGCAGCAGGTGTGTCTTTCTGAATTCCAGCCTGGGGAGGAGTGTCCAGGCTGGATCCACTCCCTTCCTTTTGGCTGGGAGCAAAGCGTACCTCGTGGAGGGGGAGGGCCTTTCTTCCTTCCTGCTTGTTTTCCCATTGTCTAAACAAACTCCATCCCTCTGGATCAAGCAGCTCTTTGTTATTAGTTCCATGCCATCCCCACACAGAGCAGGAGGAGGGATCTTGCCATTACCAGAGAAGAATAAATAGGGTCTTTCCACTGAAGTAAGCACAGGAATGATACTTGGAGTCTCAGACTTTGTGTCTTCTTCAGCAGTGAGGTGCCCTAATACCATTTGTCATAAACAATCTCCCATGCATCAGAACATTGCAGCAGCTCTGGTAGAGTACTGCTGTTTAATGCTATAATATGAAAGCTCTGGGGAAAGCAATACTGTTGCCTGGTGTTCTCTGCATGCGTGTAGAGACAGACACTGAGTATTAAAACATTACCTAGAAATTAAACTGGGCCTCAGAGGAAATGACTGCCAGCAACACCAACCCAGCAACAAAGACTGGAGTAAGCTGCCCCCATAGAAGAGAAGAGACATTCTGACATCCCTCTGCAACCACTGATACACTCACCGATAAACAGAAGAACCACACAAAAGGACACAATCTCCACCGGGTCAGCCTTGGGCAGTTTCTGGAGCTTAAGGAGAAACTTCTCACCAATGGTTTGCATTTCCTTCAGAAATCCTTCAGAAGACATTCTGGCTCAACCTCTCCAGGCTTTATGCTGTGGAAGAACCAAATAGAGAATAAACCTTTCCACTGACTAATGCTAGCAAACTGCCAGCCTTCTTATAGGGCTGGTGATCACAAGGAAAACAAGTTTATCTGGTCTCAGTCCTTGCTCCCAGTAGCTAAGGTGGAGAACTATTAATTGTCTACGTGTTTTGGCGCTGGTTTAATTTCAAAATCTGGGTTTGAGGGTGCTTTTGTCAGCTGTACTGTTCAGCAGTAAAAGGACACTTATTTCAGCAGGCACAGAGTTAGAACTGGAGAGTGTCTGCCCTTGGCTTGCACCTAAGAAAGTAAGGCTTTTTTGCCAGTTCTCTGATTTTGTCCTTCTAATTGCAGTTAAAAATGCAATTCTAACTGGAATTCCAAATGCTGAACTCCAGTGTATGTAGTTTTCAATTGTTTTTTACTGATTAACACAGCCCTTGAACACTTCTTGCACTTGCACCCACAGAAAGCCCCTTCAAAAACTAAGGCACTTACTTCAATACCTCACTACAATATCATTAATAATGTTTTACCAAACAGTTTTACTGAATGGTGACATTAAGAACTAAAGTCTATGTTCACTGGTGACAGCAGGACGCTTTTTAATTTCTTACAGGTGAATGCAAATTTTATATGTTAAGTTAAATGTAGCTTTTTTTTTCTTTTAAGCCACAGTCTGTTCTAATGGGGCGATACATGAATAGAGCAGTGGATGCCCACCTATCACTGCTGGTGATGGGCAAAGCAAAAGCCCCTGGATCTGTTGGAGAGATACCTGCCCCGTGAAGTTAATCCCTTAATCTCTACTGCCCTGCACAGTCATTTTACACCTTCTTTATTCCCAGGAAGCATGATCACCAGGAACTGTTGTTACTGAAAATAGTTTAGTCAAAGTTAGGTGCCTCAGGTTTGCCACAAGTATTTGCTGTTCTTTTGTCCCATGAGAAAGATTTTGGAAGGCATCACAACAAACAAGCTTGCATGAGAGCTATGGAACTTAAAATTTTGCTTCAGTCAGTAATTGGAGTAGGATATTGTTGAGAAATGCCCATTGTTTGACTCTTATGTCATTATTATATCAGAATGTACTAGCATGTGTGTATTGTAATAGTACTGTTTTGTGGGACTGGAACATTGCTATTTAATATTTATTAATGTGTTATCTTGGTGATAACACAAAGCCAAGTGACCAAGAGAGTACTTCCAGAATAAGCCAGCTAGTTTATTACTGCAGATCTGGTTTGGTTACTCAAACAAACTGCTGCTTCGAGTTCAGCTCTTCTAAACACACTGAGGACAGAGAGACCTTGGCTATATCTTTGCATGCTGGGCTTCAATACTTCAGTGCCAAGTTAAATTACATTTTGTATGTTTATGCAATTCAAAACGCATTTTCTTTGTTCTTTGAAATCCAAGATAAGAAATAAAAATCGGAACCAGCTGGTATCCTAGGGATGGGGGTAGATGGAAAATCTGTATCTACAGAAAGATCTCTGTCCAACTCAGCAGGGAGGCAAAGCTGTGGCCTTTTAACCTGAAAAGGTAACTTTTGAGACTAGGTTTAACAAGTTCTTTCTAGATGATTGCACCCCAAGTGAGCTGCTGCAGAAATGGCTGCTTTATCTTTTCCACAGTGCTGCAGGATTCTGTGTCAGCAAGTTTCCAGTGTTGTTGCTATTCCAAGAGGTGGCAGTGCAGGCAGAGCTGAAGTGGGTTGTGTGTTCTGCTCTTGGCTCAAGAAGAGAAATTTTTTATTTATTTTTTTTTTTTAAGTATTTCTGGCTTTAACATTCTGAAAATGTTTGCTCCCTTGGGAGGTGCTGCAGCCTATCTGGAAGCTCTCCTAGTACAGAATCTGCTGTCACCTTTCATGCCACGCTTTGGGCTGCACCAGAAGCAGTGAGTGTTAATAGCCAAGGTTCTGAAGTTTGGGCATCCAGTGTAAAATTACTGATTAGGATTGTAGAACTCCTCATGGATTAGCCAAGTGCCCAGTCTAAAATGACAAGAGGTGTCTCAGTAACAGGCCTGAGCTGGAGCTAAGTTAAAGGGTTTTTATTTGAAAACTTGCAAGGAATGTTGCTTGTTTACTTTGGTTTGAACTTCAGAGTCAAAGTTTTGATGTTGGTGATGCAGCCTCCAGTCCACCCATGAGGAAGCAAATGTTTTTCTGCTCAACTGCACTTTTGACAGCACACACAGGTGCCAAGGGGAAAAATCACTTACTTAAAAAAACAAAACCAAACCAAACCAAGAAAACCAAAACCCACCAAGAAAACTGGTTATATTCATGGACTTCTGTATCTTCCATTCTACCTGTGATGTAAAGATAGGACAAGGGGTAACAGGTTAAAACTTAAAGAGGGGAAGTTTAGATTGGATATAAGGAGGAAATTCTTTCCTGTTAGGGTGGTGAGGCACTGGAATGGGTTGCCCAGGGAGATTGTGAATGCTTCATCCCTGGCGGTGTTCAAGACCAGGCTCGGCGAGCCTTGGGTGGCATGGTTTAGCGTGAGGTGTCCCTGCCCATGGCACGGGGGTTGGAACTGGATGGTCTTAAGGTCCTTTCCAACCCTAAGTATTCTATGATTCTATGGTCAGGTCTAGTTTTGATTGTGATCTTTTCCCAGTTGATTTCAGCAGAACCAAGATCTTGCCCTAGAGATTAGCATAAGGGTAAGGCTAGCGCTGGGTCACTTAAGTGTCGTATGCTTCTGCCTCATCTTGCTCATGTACACCCCAACAGCGATGACAGTACTTACAGATTGCAGAGTGGAGCCGTAAGAATTAATCCTCTTTTTTTTTTTTTTTATCATACTGTGTTCAAGTAAGCTCCCAGTCACCACCACTAGTAGAGGCCCAGGTGGTGCAGGATGTTTGGCTGAAGCAGTCACTGTAATGATTATTATTAAAATGGGCAAGTCTTAAGAGATTTGAAACTTAAGGTTGTAGGTCTTAACTGACAGTTCACTTTCTAAGATTAGAATGCTGTTCCAGAGCATAGAGCAGCCACCCAAGTTAGTACCTCACAGATTCTGTGGGGTTTGGAGCAAACATAATTGTCTGCCAGTGTTTTTCTTAATTGGGATTTCATGTCCTTCCTCAGAACTGCATCCATGGAGGATAGGAGCCTTCCAGAGCAGAGGAGACATGCTGCCAGGGCAGCCCCACTGATGGAACTCATTATGGAAAAATGACAACAGTGCAGTATAGTCTTCATAAGGCATTGTCAGACCTAATGTCATGAACTTTTGCTTCACAGCTGTAGCTAGAGATCACATGAAGTAAGAACGGAATGAAGGGAAGCAAGATGAGAAAATCACATAGCAAAGAAGGTGAACACAATGCTGATGCCTGTGAGAGGTGGTTGGGGAGTTCCAGCTGAGGAGCCCTGACAGGCTGAAAATACTGGTTTCAGCTGTTTCCTCTTCTGTCTGTTCTGTATAAAATAACTCATCTCTCCAGTGTTGCCAGTGGGACTAGATCATCAAACCTTTCTGTCCTCCCCTATGTTACAAGGCCTAGCAGGGGAGGGAATAGAACAAATCTTTTAATTTGGGTTTACTTGTTTTTGAGGAAAAAAAGCCAAATGCCCTGTACAGTACCCTTGGTTGAGAAGAGAGCACAGAGTAGGAGGATGCCCAGCATCTGAACATGTGCTGCTCTGCTGCAAGGATTAGATGACCCTTTCAAACCAAAGCACATCCTATATTTAGGGCTTCTGTAGATTGATTCCCAGAAAGTGCTTGTTTGTTTTTAATGCAGATTCATCTTGCTATGCCCACTGACTAAAGCAGTGAAAATTGCCATAATAGCACTGAAATCTTTCTGAACTGTTTTAGTGGACTTAAGCCATACTGAAGCACTCAAAGAAGTTGGCTGCTCAGCCCTTTTGAGAATAAAGCCATTAAAAGGCCTCAATCTAGACATTCAAGAGGAAAACCTTGGTCAGGGTTTCTCTGTAACTGTGAACTGGCTGTGTGTGGTAGATTCCATTGCTCAAGCGAGAAAAAGAGCTTTGGGATGACCATGTAAGGTGGGGTCCCACATCCCTCTCTCTGCCTTAAGCTGGTCAAGTTACTTTAAGTAAGTGGAATTGATGTGAATTGCTTGGGTTTTTTTTTTGCTTGTCTTTGTTTTGGAAAGCTGTATCCATCCTGTGTGTCTACACGGGTGCATCAGAAGTTGAACTGCAGAGAGTGGGTGAGCTTAATTTTACTGCTGAGGAACGAGACGCTTGTTTAGTCATGACCCCAGTGGCATTTGAGCAGACAATTTCAGTGCAAGCAACATGAATTTAAGTTTGTGGTTTAGCCTCAGGACTGGAAGCCAGTAAGTGTAGGTGGTCTTCCTGGACTGTCAGTGATGCTTCCTGGTTCTCTGACTTTGGATAAGTCATCCCATTCCTCCATTGGGTGACTTGATCTCTGCAAAGTGGCAGAACATGCAACCACTTCAATTTCATGAGGTTTGTCTGCTGATTGTTGTGTGTCCAGGTCTCTTAACACGCTCTGAAATCCTTAGCTAGACAGACCCTGGTCTTGCTGCAGTTACAAACTGAAATGGCCTTAACTCGCTGACTGCTTGTGACACTCCAGGCACAGAGGCTGTTCAGGATGAAGTAGATGAAAGCATGGCTTCTGCTCTTGATTGCTCCTTACCCAGCCATGCTGCATGGGGGTTTATTTCTCTTGATGTGATCCCAGTCCATTGGCTTCACTGTGCTCCCTCTATAAATTTTTGCATGCATGGATTTTTTGCTGTAATAATCTAAAGATGGAGATGGAGCTTTGGAGTGGGGAGTTTGCTGGTGGTACCCTGGAGCTGCTGATGCCTCTAGTCCTATTGCAGCAAGTCCCAGTGACGGTGAATTTGACATCCTTCACTGTGCCCCTAACGCAAGTCAGCAATGTTCCAGACACCTTACGAAGCTGGCCCTCCCTGGTGTGCCCAAGCAAGCAGAATCCAGGGCAACGTTCTCATTGAAACGTTGTCTTTTTCCCCAAGGCTGTGGCTGTGGAGAAGCAAATACTTTGCAGTGTTCTTACTCAGACAAGTTAAATAAATTGGTTGAAGTTGGACCTGTGTAGGGATGGGAAGCCTGTGTGGATTGTGGTAACTTATTTGGTAGGAGATCTTAGAAGGCAGTCCCAGCCTCACAGAAGGAGGGTGCTGAGCAGCTGAAGGGAAGGGGATGCTTTTTATTCTGGTCTAAAACTTTAAAATAAACTCTGACTTTTCTTTTCTTAAGAACATGAAGGCTTGGCTAGTTTCTAAACCTACCAGCTTTGTTCTTAATTCCTGGAACACGCTTCTGATTTTGCATGGATAAGGTCTGTGGTGCTTCCTCACAAGTCCTCAAACAGTGCTGGGCTGCTTGATGGTGTCATGGTTTAGGTGCATTTTGGCAGAACATGTAATAGTTCCTGTACGATTGTTCATTGTTCTAAGTACTTCTGAGATGAAAAGGGCTATAGAAATGTAGTCATCTCACTAGCGCATGGTTTTCCCTCATAGTTGTTAATGCAGCATGGTTTGCTGCCATGACTGTAGGTGACCAGCTACGTGAAATTTAAAACTACAGTTCACAGACAAGCCCTTTTATTCCCCTAAAACAGGAGCGAATGGAGCCAAACAGACCTATAATTCATTCCCAAGCAGATGAAAATAGTTTCCACAATCAAGAGAATTCAGCCTTTTAACAGCACACACCCAAACTGGTAAATTGCAGCTCAATGTCATGGAAGAAAAGCTTTGACTTGGTCAGCTGGCCTGGAAAGGCAGCCACACAGTTTTTCAGATTATAAAGCTGCCTGGACTGGGTAGCCGTTTGGCTGGGATACCCTGTCATCTCCACCACCCACTGTTTGGAGATCGGTTTTGAGGCAGCGCTGTAAATGTCCCTTCCCTCCCCTACAACCTAATATTAGATTAATATAAAAAGGCACTGAATTCCTTGCAATTGCAATTTCAGTAGCTGAGGTACCCACTGGGGCACTGAGCTGAGAGTCTGCACCTCTGCAGGACACCCAGGTTTTCTCCAGTCCATCCCACAAACAAGTCCACAAAACCCCATTCCTCACTGCTAGTCCCATTTTCAAGTGGGAAAACCAAAGCACTAAGCCATCCAGTGAAAGGAAAAGGTCAATTTTAAAAATAAACCTGTAGCTGTTCTACAAGAGAACCTTTTTTAGGGTTGCTGATGCTTGAATCTAGCCTGGAAGTCTATTCTAATATTAGCAAAATAACTGTTTCCCAGAAAGCCAACAGAGGTAGCTGTGTGCTTTGAGAACCTTGTAAATAGTTACTTCCAAACATCCTGGGATCTCTCAGTAGTTTGGTGTTTGAGGTGAGGCAGCTGGAGCCCCCTGAGAGCGCTGGGAACACTTCCATCTTCTGTCAGCCACCGCTGTGCCCTGGCCTTGGCTGATCTCAGACCTGCATGTCTCAGAAATTACATGCATTTTTGAGTTCTTATGAAATGTGCTAGTCTGAGCCTAGTAAAGATGCTGCTTGGGTGTAAGAACTCAGAACTTGGGTGTAAGAGTTCAGAACTGAAGGCTACAGCAGCTCCTTTCTCAGAAGAAGCTGTTTTGCCCTGTATCAGCTGTGGTTGCAGGGGGTAGTGGTGAGAGCCTGCCAGGCAATGAGGGATGGGTGCTGCTTTCCTCACCCAGCTTTCATGCAGTCCCTGTGTCTGTGGAGCAGGGGTTTGTGTTCCAGAAAGGCTCAGCTCTATCCAACTCTGCTTAGTTTGTACTTCCACTCCCATAACCATTTTAGCAGTGCATTCAGGCTGAGAGGCCCGTGCATTATGACAGCTGTAACACAAGCTGCTTTTATCCAGACATGTGTTTCACATTGCTTCTTCCTCCCCCCCCCCGTCATGTACAACTGAGCTGCACTGGACAAGCCCCCAGCCAAGCATGTTAAGATTTTCTTTTGGCTCGGAACACTTGGTGTGTTTTTCTACCTCACCCCAGCCTTTCTTCCCTCACTCCTCCCTCCTGCCTTCCCCCTTACCCCCAACTTTGTTTTTCCCATAATTTAAGAAGCCATCTTAACTGCAACAACCAGCCTGCAGTGACACTTCATTAGCCTGGTAGAAACTTGCCTTCATCCCCTTTGAACATAGGGCTAGACTGGAGGCGTGTGGGTCTTTGCTCCTGCACAGGCAGTTCCAATCTGGTGTTTGTTTGTACAACACGTAGGTCAGAAAGAGCCACCCTCTGTTCTGCATTAATGAGAATGGAGAGAAGTGGAAATACCTGATCCTTAACATTCTTCCCTACAGGTATGTGTAAGATCAGGATCCTTTTGGTGAGAATTGGCTTCCTGCCTCTCTCCCTGCCTGTTGGTAAACAGCTGACTGCCCATGTACCCTCTGGAAGAGGCAAGTGGTCCTGGCTCAGTGTTAGAAGTTGCAGGAGCTTCCGAACAGAGTCACCATCTTCACGTGGCAGGAGACAGGGGATATGTGGTCAGTTTCCCTTCTAGTCCCCCTTCCGTATCCAGAAGCAAAATGAGATGGGAGCTCAGGCTATGGGGCACCTCTCTTATGTAAAACCAAGGCTTGGACTTTATGATCTTGAAAGGTCTTTTCCAACCTAAACGATTCTGTAATTTCATGTAATTGGGGCATCCTCTTCCTTCCCTTCTCACTGCATTCAGACCTGATAGTCCTGTTACTGCAAATCACAGACCATGTATGTGTGTGTCTGTGTTCTCTTGCACAGTGATTTCTCAGGCTGTTTTGAATAGTAAACCAGCATCTGTGCCCTGGCTGATTTTTTAAAATGCTCGTTAGAAGCTGTGTAAAGTCTTTCCATTTATGTCTATTGGACACAGATGCTGAACTTGCACAATATGCTGGTTCCCTGACCAGGGTTTATTTGCTAAGCTCTCTACTTCAGGATCTGGGGGCTAAACTTTGCTCCAGCTGGGAGGAGCTCTGGAGAAGCGCTGTGGCTGCACCCGCTTGGTTTCACAGGCGCTTGCCTGTGCTAGCAGTTACTCCCATACACATATGGAGGAGCAGAGGAGCCCTCTTGTCCACATTAATATATCAAGTCACTGCAGTGGAGAATGCCCTGTGCTAGACTGCTTATCAGCTTGAGTCACATTCCCTAACAGCAACAGGAACACAGCAGCCGCCTTCCGCATCACAGCGGAGCCCCTGCTGCGGCTCTGGGGCCGCGGGCGGGCTCCTTGGCCCCGGCGCGCTGGGCGCAGGTTCCTGCAGCTCTCCTTAAAGCTTTTCTCCCGAGCGTCCCTTGCGCACGGCTTCGGGCTGGGCAGGCTCTGCTCAGCGGCTGACTCCGCAGTTCCCCGCGCAGACAGCTGCGAAAGCTCCAGCTCCCTGCTATCGAGTTCAGGTGTTAGGGTTGACCGAACACCAGCGGCAACAGCTCAGCCTTACCCCAGCCGCGCACCAGCTCTCCTCCTCTCGTTTCGGTCGTGTTAAGCGCTCAGGTCATCTCCCCTCGCCCGGCTCCTCCGGCGCCGCTCTCCTCGGGCTGCTGACAGCCCGCTGTTGGCTCTGCCCGTTTTTTGTTATTGGTTGTCCCGGAGACGGGAAGTTTCCTGTTACATGTGCCAGAGAGGGAGGGTGGGCCCGCGGAGCGGAGCTCCCGCACACCGAGCGCGGCACTTGTTGCTCGCATCCTCCCTGCGTTTCCTCCTAGCGAGGTCTTTGCTTGTTTTCCCTTTAATTACAGCTTTTTCTGGAGTGCGACTTGACTCGATTCTCTCCCTGCGATAGTTTGGGGGCTGTTGAAGCAATTAGCTTTTCTTGATGCTGCCCGTACAGACTCCCAGGGAAGGAGCTTTTTCCTTGTGCTCCTTGGTGGGACAGCACAAGAGGTCTGCAGGACGGTGGAGCAGAGCCCGACTGGACAGGGCACAGGAACGCTGCTGCTGAAGTCACTTTGCCCCTGCCCTTGGCCATGGTGTTCACTCTCTTGGTGCCTTGTGTTGGGAACATCTGACACCCGCTGTCTTGTCCCACAGGTTGTTGAAGTTTAGATGATGTCCTTCAGGCAGGTGCAAAGTGGTGATTTCTTATCAACCTCATCATTTGCCCTCCTATTTGATAAAGCTCATCGAATGGCTTTTGTTCAGCTACTGGCATCTATGTGACTTACTTGTACTCGCATGATTTTTGTCGGTTTTAATGCTTTCATTTCTTGGCTTAATTCTAAGACTTTCTGGTTGGTTTTTTTGGGGGGAAGTTCTGATGAGCTGTGTACCCTTCTCTGGCTTATATTAAGGAATGCTTTCTTCTGATATATTTTGGGAGAGGCAAAGCTGCTTTTGGGGTATGTGACTTTGCATCTTCTCTGACTGTGCATCTGCTTCTACTAATTGCAAGAAGGCAAAAACATGTTAGGGAACTCAGTTGTTACTTGCTCTTTATCCTATCCCATGAGGTCAAATCAGGGTAGGATGTCCCAAATGACATGATAACTTTGAACATTTTAAAGACCAGTGGTCAGCTTATGCATACTCCTGTTGAAGGGTGGGGTAGGCAAATAATACAGTTGCATATTTAAAAGGTGAAATAATTTTGGGACATGTATAATAATAAAACCTACTATTAATTTATGTAAATAATCTCTCCAAGTCTTGGGCATTAGTCAGGTGCTCAGGAAGTTCTCCCACCACATGTTAATGCATAACCAACTATGTTTCAGGTGTTAAAGATTAATCTAGTGATTACCCTCAGCATCGCTGTTAGTAACTCTGGTTTTGGCCTTTTGAATTCTATTACAGGACTGCAATCTTAGTTCTGCAACTGAATTTCCGTTATGACCCAACTCAGGAGCACTGCTGGCTCAACGGGGCCGTGGCCACAGTTTGGGTAATTCTGCAGGAAGATACAGGCAGTTACAGGAGGTGGGATGGAAAGGGCTTGGCTTTACAAGCCTGATGGGTTAGAAACTGGAGGTCTGAATTCCAGTGACTTCAGGGCTGATCTGTGCTCCCATGAAAGCCTTGCTTGGGGCGTCTTTTGTTTGCATTAAGGAGGGGGGAGTGTGTGGATGTCCCTCCCCAGACTGGTGAAGAGGCTGCAGGGGTGAGGAGAGTGCTTGACCATTGCTGTATGCCTCAGTTATTTCTAATACAGATCAGTGCATGTGAGAGATGCGGTCTAATGAGAATGCTTGCCTGGTTTCTTTGGGGGAAACAAAAAGCTGTCTTGCAGCTTGCTGATATTTCTATAGTCACGTTGCACTGGCAGGACAGGCAGCACCAGTAGCTCTTTTGGAAAGACAGAACAAGGGCATCAAATGTGTTGTCCCCATCCCGGTCCCCCCACCCCTCCCCACCATGTGAAAGGAGCTCTTTGAGTGCCAGGCGAGAGCGAGTCAGCACAGCTCCGCATGGGGACATAAAGCCAGCTTTGTCCAGGCATTCAGTGCCCCAGACCATGCCACGCTGCTGCAGCCCTCCTTACCTGAGCAGTGCCAGGCCCTGCACACTCCAGCCTGGCGGCAGCAGTCTGTGACCTGCTGCTTTGCTGCTTCACCTCCTCTGGGCTGGTGAGTGATCCTCCAGGCCCATGCGGATGCGAGCTGCAGGCCCTGGCAGGGTTGTTCTGTGAGGCTCTGGGAGAACTACAGTTGTGCTGCCCCCAGACACACACATGCACACAAGTTAAGAAACAAACTGCATTTGTTAGACCTCTGGTGTGTTCAGACATGCCTTAAAGGGTTTATAATAAGAATAAATGAAGTGCTTACTCTTACTTTTCCCCTGTGTGACCCACTTTTTGCAGATGAATTTGGTAATCCAGCTAGGGCACTCCTTGGGAAGGAGAAAAATCTCCGTTTTGTTCTTCCCTGAAGTAAAAAAAATTCTCTTCTAAAATACCTGTTGCTGCTGCTTGGCTGCAGGGCTTGATCTCTAAATGCCTTATGAAGTGTTTCTGTGTATCTAATACCAGCATTTTAATAGACAACTGCCACTTCTGCTATGAAACCCAAGTTTTAAAAAGCGCCTCTAAATTCTGCCCACTTTCTTAAAACAAGAAAAGCAAGTAAGTGCTGGGTGGTTCTTCACATCGTGAAATCAGTGTCTTCACTGGTTTAAGTCAGGGATTGTATTAGAGGAGAAATGACTTTCTGCCTGTATTCTAATGAGCATATCTCTGTCACTAAACTCTTTTTTACATACCCAAAAGCACCGATGGCTGCCAGAAATCTTTTGAAGATTCCTGGAAGAATGTAATCATCTTCACATGGCTACTTTGCTAAGGCTGGTCGAGCTGGTTGTGCAATACTGCCTGAGCAAATGGACTGGTTTTCCTGGATGCAGGGTTCCAGCCCTGCAGGGCTCAACCCCAGAGGCTGCAGCTCTGAGGCGTGTGTTAGTGGGTTGAGACCCAGGCTGTGTTATCTGAACAGTGCTTCCTTGGCAGCTCAGTCTGGACTCTCTTTCTGTGACTTAATTTACGTTCCTGTTTCTTCAAATGTAGATTTGTTCAACTTCAAACCAGAAGCAATAAAATTAGAAGCTCTCCAATGTGGAAATACATAGACATCCTCTCAACTCTGAGGTGTAAGGATCAACAGGGCTCCTTTACACGTTTATCCTAGCACCACTGGACATGGAATATATGTGGCCAACAATGCAGAATTAATAACTGCATATTTTATCATGCCTTTTGCAGATCTCAAAGATCTGAAATCATTTAGCAGAAGAGATTGACAGCTCTGTTTGTTCTACATGTGGGGAAGTGGAGGCAGAGAGACCTTAAGCAACTTGCCAGGAAGAGAACCCCAATTCTGCTCCAGAACTTAATCCCTGTGATTCCTGCTGGAACAGGCATTCTCTGCAAAAAAAAACCCAAACCAAACCAGACAAACCTCAAGTCTTTATCAAAAGACACCTTGTATTTGGAGGGTGGAGTTCTTGTCAATAAAAATAATTGACAGCTCATTTTCCCTTTTGTTTCCCAGATGTCGCCATGCTGCCATAGCAAAGTACTTTGGGGATGTCACCCCTCCTTGTAACAAGTGCTGTGACTACTGCAAGAACCCAGCAGCAGTGAAAAGACAATGGGAGTCACTGGAGCGGTGCAGCAACAGCTGGAGCAGAACCTGCATTGGGCCCACGAGCTCCTCTTGGGAGGGCTATGACCCAGAACTGTATGAAGGCGGAAGAAGAGGTTGCAGAGGTTTTAGCAGGTCTGTACTTGGCTGCTTCAAACTCAGCTCATAGGAGCTATCTGCTGGGAGGGCAGAGATTCTCTCCCAGCTGCAGGTCCAGCCATTCCTATTTTCAGCACATGTTTCTGTGTGTTGGTATTTTCCTCTAACTTCCTGGCAGCAGGAGCTGGAATTTAATTTTGCACACACTTTGGCAGCCTGAAGCACATTCATGTCCCAGAGAGCCAAAAGCTGTTCTGACTGACCTAAGAAGTACCCTGCAGAATGTAATTTGTTCAAGAAACTAGCCTGACATTTTTGGAAAGCAGTAAGTGAGCTCAGCCTGTTCACAGTCACAAAGGACCAAAACTGTTTGAATTGAGACCAATGTGACAGCAAAGTATGACATGGTCCAGACTTCATTTCTGTCTGTGGGCCAGCAAGCTAGGGGACACTGACAGGACTTGGTCACCACAGAGCATATAATGGAGTGCCAGTGTCAGCTGCTAAATTTTAGTGTTTCAGTATCAGGCTGACAGGAAAAGGAAGATGTACAGTGGGAAACATGATAAATTCTGTAAAACACTTGGCAGCGTGGAGATGGCAACTTCTCTTCCTCCTTGTTCTTTGGCTGAGTTGCAGCAAAGGTGCAGCTCTGTCAGGATTCGACCTTGGCTGCCTGCACTGCCTGGGGAGCTCTGCTGGATGTGCATCTCTGCTGACTGGCCTGGCCCCTGCTTTACCTTTTACAGCTTGAGCCTGGGAGCTTTGGTCTTCAGGCAAGTCCAGCTGAGTCAGAGGGAACTGGTGTCCTTGTGACCTAAGTTTGATCTCAGGACCTGAGAAGACATGGCCAATGCTGTTGTAGAGCTCTCTGCCACTTGACTTATTGAACCTCTCCATAACTTGATTGTAGCTCTGCCTTGGAAGTTGTAATAGTCAATAGTCTTCAAGCTCTGATTTGTAATACCTGTCAGTTTTGGCTGTGACAGCTGTGGAAAGCAGTAAATACTTGGGCTACATCTGGTGAGACTCACCAGCTGCATTTCTGTATATCAGTGATGGGATTTCATTTGATACAACAATACCACAACATTTAATTACTGGCACAGGGTGCCCAGAGAAACTGTGGCTGCCCCATCCCTGGCAGTGTTCAAGGCCAGGTTGGATGGGGCTTGGAGCAAGCTGCTCTAGTGGAAGGTGTCCCTGCCCATGGCAGGGGTTAGAACTGGATGAGTTTTAAGGTCCCTTCAACCCAAACCATTGTGTGATTCCATAACAGTTTGTGAACAGCTGAGGCTGCTTTGCCATTTCTGCTCCAGGGGCAGTAGTGACTGACGGCTGGAGTAAGTGCCACAAGGCAGTGACCTTGGGCATTCTCCCCATGGGAGAATCTGGCAGAGCTTCTGAAATGGATGGAACCCTCCATTCTCAGAACACTAGTCATATGCTGCTAGTTCATGCTTCTGCTTACTAGTTCACAGGATTAACAAGTCCCATGAATTTTTGGAGGATGCTCACTGCTGTCCAGCTTGAGGGGTGTTAGTGAAACTAAAAGCTAAGACTTTTGTAATCATCTTTTGTAAATACTGTAAAAAGTGACCTTGGCTTTTGTAGGCCTGTCCCCTAGTTAATACTGCACCTACAGAAATGTCTGTTCCTCTTCTTTTCCTGCCTTATCTAGATATGATGAAGAAAGCAGTGGGAATGCGGATGAAGCCAATGAAGAGAGTCGGAAACGGGAGTGGAACAGCTTCTACAGAAAGCAGATGAGTCTGCGCAGAGTGAGTTCGGGTCCCCTTGTAAGAGATTTCTGGAGTGTTTGCTGTGAGCTTGTCTTACAGACATAAAGGCTTCCTGGCACTAATGAAACTAAATTATTGCATGTTGCTGTTGCTTTTTGTTTTTTACTTCTAGTACCTGTGCTTTTGCTGTGTTCTCCATGTTCTGGCCAGTCCTATAACATGAAGAAACACAGCTTATTCATGTACTGGTTTTCTCTGCAGTGCTAATCAAGAGGGTCCTGTTGTCTTTAATTCCTCTAATATTAGATTTTCCCACTCAGCTTCTCTTGCACAGCTCTTTCCTATAGCAAACGTGAGCTTTTTGGCTTTCATTCTCATTGTCTTCTTTCCCCCATTTTGGTGCCTTTTCAGTACCTTTGTAACTTCAGCATTAGTTTTCCCTGTAGCTGCTTCTAGACCTCCATGTGTATTGCAGGAATGGAAATGTTTGACTGATCTTTGTTTTCTTCCAGGGCAAAGAACCAGAAAAGGAAGATTTTGTTCCTCCAAGTAAGTATCTTCCTTGATTTATCATGGGTTTTCTTTGGGAGAGGAAAGTCTTGTATTTTGCAGCTGCATGTAATCCATACAGCGTCAACACTGGAGATATCAGTCCCTAGGCACAGAGGCTGGACATTTGGCTGTGGAAGCTTGGCTGGAGGAGATGGATCAGAGCTTAGCTTTGGTTGGGGTGAAGATATGGAATGCATCTTTCTGAACAACTTTTCAAAATAAGCAAGAGAGCAGGAAAACTCTGTGTAAACTGACTTTGTAGGCTGTTTCTGCATGGGTTATGCAGCAGCATCCAACTGGGCTGTAAGGAAACTGCTGAAAACCTGATCCCTTTGTAACTGTGCTACATGAAGCCCTGTCTAGTAACATGGACATGTTACATGGTAGTTCATGTTACTCTGTTCAGCCTCTTTGTTGTTGTTGTTGTTATTGTGGGGAGTGGAAAAGGGTTGAGTTTCCTGAGAGCTGTGATTTCTTGAGAAAGGGTTTCCTGAGATGGGGAAGGTTTGGAAAACTGTTAGTCATAAACTAGCAAGAGAGACATTCTCATCCAGAGAGGAAAATCTTACTGTGGCTTCTGCCTACTCTTTTGGAGTTTGTAGCTCCTTCAGGTAACAAAGGTGACTGCAGTCATCCTTGGGGTACCTGTGCAGGGAGGAGCATGTGGAGCAGTGCTAGACAGGTACCCCTCAGTGACAGCTGAGATGTTCTCCACCAGCCCCAGCCCTGCTGTGACAAATATCTCTTCTGTGATAGGTGCAGACTGTCCCTTGAAGGATGCCATCAGCAGGAGAATCTCTAAGCTCACAGTGAAGGTAAGAAAGGCTGGTTCGCATTCAGTCCTGTTGACTTGCAAAGAACAAGAAAGATTCTGCCTGCCCTCTTCTTACTCCTTCAGGGATGGAAGTCCAAGGGACACTATGTAGAGCATGACTCAGTATCCTGTGTTTCCTAGGGACGGGAGCACTGCTTGAAGATGCTGGAAGAAGCTTTGAGCACCAATCAAAAGGTTCTAGCAGCAGCAGGAGAAGGGTATGAGACAAAAGAAAAGGGGTAGCATGTTGAATCCCTTAATACAGGGCCTAATCTTCCCTCAGCAGCATTACCATTCTCAGGGAATGTCATTTAAATTGTTCGTTCCAAGAATGTAGATTCACTTAACAGCTACGAGGATTCCTGTGTCTCATTCCGCTCGATCAGCTTGATCCTAGAAGTCGCAGTTCTTCCCTGTCCCACAAGATGGGGTTAATGTACTTCTCAAACTGAGCAACTGGACAAGAAGACTTAGATTTAAAAGTGATTTCAACACTCTTTCCATTCTCCAGCAATTCACTGCCCCATTCCTTAGGATTTACTTGGAAGTTATCACTTGTTCTTGCACCAGAGAGAGTCTGTTTTGTGATGCCTGGGAGGTGCTTAACCATAAGTGTTCCCTTTGCAAATCTAGAAGTGTGTCTTGCCAGAAATCACCCTAGCCTGTGTTACAGGTCAGACCCTCACGCCTGTGCCGTGGAGCTGGAGTATGAAGCTTTCCGAACCAGTAAAATGGCGAACTCATACAAGGCAACTGTGCTAAAGAAGGTAGTGCCCATCATCTGCAGTTGTTCTTTGAATGTGGCGTGGCCTCTGCTCGAGGGGATATTGGATAGAGCTTGTAGGGGAATGATGAAGGAGAAGCTTTGCTTTGCCTTGGATGTCTTCCAAATCTTTCTTTATTTTGTTTCCAGGAGGGCCCAGAATCATGTTGGTTTTACACCTTTGTTGGTTTCACAGGCTCTGGAAACCTATATACCAGTGCAAGTTTACCCAGATATCTTCTAGGGCTAGGAATAAGGAGAATGGGGAGTTCTTCAGGCTGTAGCTGATAGTAGGGGAACCTTGGGTTAGGTCAGCTGGTTACCATAAGTCTCGTTGAAGACATTTCTGTTCTTGAGATAGGTGTCTCTCCAGAGGAGACATTTATTTTGTCACCGTGGCTTTTAGTGTGTACAAAGGCAGGAACACGTTAATATTTCTGGCCACTAGAGGATATTTCTGTTTTCAGGTAGCAGAAATCAACAAAGCCTCAAAACAAGGAGAGTTGTTCTCAGTCTTTGGGTCTGCAACTGGTAGCAAGAGCAACTTGGAAACAAAATCTGAGTCTGCAGCAGAAGAGGACTTCCTCCCTGCATCCCAGGTTTACTCAGTGAGTGAGTACATATGAACAGACAAGGAGAGAATGGGATCTTTGTCTATCACAGCCATAGCTGTGTATTTCTATTGCAATTACTTTCCCTCTCTGTCCTTTGGTTTTGGAGTGAGATCAATGAGTCATGCTGGTTCCTATTAGTGAATAGAATTTATGTCCAGGTCATTTGTAAAAGAAGTTTTTCTCATCTTGCTCTAAACAAGGATGCTGTTTCCTTACTGTGGGAATGACTTAGGGCCTAAGACTTTAACCTAATCCATGTCCCAGATGTCTCAGGGAATGGTTAAGATGATGACTCGTTTTTTAGAGCCTTCCTCAGCTTATGGCTGTAACACTGGTGCGTTGTGTACAGAAACTTAGCTCCTAAAGGGTTTTGCACACAGGGCTTCCTTAATGCTCTCACGTCCAGAATTTCTTCCTCCTTTCTCCCTAGTTCAAACCCAAGCGTGTGGGAGCAGGATTTCCAAGGAGATCCAGTTTGTTCCAGACAGCTTCTGAACTGCTGAAGATCCAGGAGAAGAGTGATGCAAAGCCTGACAAAAAAGAAGCAGACTGTCCAAATGGACAAGACAACAGTAACTGCAGTCTGGAGCTGGACACCAGGAGCCCTGTTCTCCAGAAGAAAGAAATAGCAATGTGTGAGAGTGCTGGTGTGGAAGTACTCCATCCTGAAAAGAAGGAGCAGCAACCCAATCCAGACACAAAAGCTGCCCTTTTGAGGGGCCCTAATAAGAAGTCCAAACGTAGCAAAAAGCAGCAAATGCTCACAGAAGCAGCTAAAAAAGAATCACAGGATATTTCCAAATTCTTCTCCCTCCACAAAGGTGGGTTTAAAGCCAAAAGCTGCAGCTCAGCAAAGGAAGGTGGCTGTTCTGCAAGCACACTACCTCAGGTTTCTTCTCAAACCGTGTGTCAAGAGAAACCAACACCTCAGGAAAACAAAGGAGAAGATGTGATTGGACAACCCCAGGCAGAGAGTGAAGAACTGGAAGAGGCACAAGTAGCACTGACTGAGAGAGAACAGGATTTCAAGACCCCTCAGGCTGATGAATCTGAGATCCTTCAGGAAGAAACTGATGTGAAACCCAGGTAACATCTCTACTTCTATGCTCCTTATTGTTGCCCTGTTAATAAGCTGCAGAGTCCTACCAGCCCTGTGCTGTCTGTAGATCTTGAGGCTGGTGAGGAAGACTCATGCTTTACCATGGAGAGTCTCGTGGCCACCAACAGCAAATGCAGTCATATGTTCACTGTGGAATGATTAAAATTGTCCTTCTCTCCACTCTTTCCACTAGTGCTGATGAAAATGTCACAGAAACTGAGCTAACTTTTGCTGAGGAAAGTGGGAGTAGGAAGCGACCAGGATCAGATGAGGTAAGACTTTAATGGGTGCTAATTTCTTTTAATTTTTTCTACCTACCTTGTGCCAAGTTTCTCTCTGGGAGTCATAGAATCACAGTCTCCAAGACTGGTTTGTGTTGGAAGGGACCTTAAAGCTCCTCCAGCTCCAACCCCTGCCATGGGCAGGGACACCTTCCACTAGAGCAGCTTGCTCCAAGCCCCTGTGTCCAACCTGCCCTTGAACACTGGCAGGGATGGGGCAGCCACAGCTTCTCTGGGTACCCTGTGCCAGCGCCTCAGCACCCTCACAGGGAACAGCTGCTGCCTAAGAGCTCATCTCAGTCTCCCCTCTGGCAGGTTAAAGCCATTCCCCTTGGTCTGTCCCTACAGGCCCTTTCCAAAGCCCCTCTCCAGTTTTCCCCTTTAGGCACTGCAGCTGCTTTAAGGTCTCCCCTTAAGGAGCCTTCTCTTCTCCAGGCTGAACAAGCCCAGCTGTCAGCCTGTGTCCATAGCAGAGGTGCTCTAGCAAGCTGCTTTGTCAAATCAAGGGAACCCCATGCCAGTGACACATAGGACCACTCAGAAGTGAACCACGCTCACAGCCTTCCTTGCATTCAGTCTCTGGTTCTGCATTTGGCATCTGAGAATGCCTCAGACTGAACAGGAGTGTGGCACTCCTGAAGTGGCTGGCTCTTCCCACAGGGTGTATTTTCAGCAGACATCCTGGGAATTTGTTTCCTGTCCATTTTTCCCATGTAGGACAGGTCTAGCAGTGAGCTCCGTAATAAGAGCACAGGGTAGTTCTAAGACCTTTTCTCAAAGTCCCTTTGTGTGAGAAATAGTGTATCATGTCTGGGCAGCAAAATGGGTTACAGAGATACCTGCATGGTAATCACTGTAGGAAGAGGCTGCAGGATGCTGCTGTTCTTGGCAGGTAGTGGCTGCTTGGAAATGTAATGCTGCCACAGGAATTAATGGGTTTGGTTTTCTTCTGTCCCATCTCCAGGATATAGAAATTCCTGCAACAAAGCTGCTACGGACAGCTGCAAAATCTTCAATTCTGTCCCAGCCAGAAAGCAGAAGTGTCGGTCTAACAAAGAAGAAGGTGACTTTTGATCCAAACTTATTGCAGTGTGATAAAGAAGGAACCAGCAGGACCATACAGGCAGTGACCAAGGCTATGTCCCTCAAAGAGACAGCAGACATCGTTGTCAAATATTTGACCCCATTCTACAAGGATGGCAAATTTGCTTCCAAGGTAGGGCACAGCTCAAGACCCTCTTTAGCAGAAGGAGGCTGCATCTCCCTAGTGATCTGGGGCTCTAGGAAGGGAAAGATGATCTAAACACCACATTTCGTTTCCAAATCACATGTTGGCATGTGTTTCCATGAATGCAGCAACTCACCCCAAGAAAGGGTTTGTGTGGGATTTAGAGTGGTATCATGGTGGTTCCACACCTGGTTTTGATTGTTTATGTTTTCACTCTAAACTCTGGCCTGTTTTCAAGAGCTCCGAGCTGTGAAGGGGCAAGAGATCAAAGTCGGTTCTGGTGTAGTTTATTTGATGTGTTAGGGGAGGCAGCATGTGAGTCCATGTGCTTCTTCAGCACTGCAGGGTCAGGTGTGTTTGCAGCACTCCTGTAGTCGTAATCTCTGAGTGGTTTCTGCTAACAGCCAGCAAGACAAAAGGAAACTGTCTGATGAGGTAACTGTGATGTCTTCTTTCTGCTATGCCCCAATTCTGCAGGATCTGTTCAAAGGCTTTGCTCGGCACCTGTCTCACTTACTGACCGAAGAGCAGAACCCAGCCCGCAAGACTGGTGAGTTGGCAGCTGGGGAGAGCACCAAGAATATTGGGCTCTTCTGATGCTAAATGGATGAGAGTCTTTAGAGGGGCAGATGTCTTGAGTATCTTCTTAAAGGTGGTGCTTCCTCTCTTGCAGTGAAGGAGGAAGCACAGAGACTCATCAAGGAGTTTTTCAAAACAAGGGTCAGGTGTGAGAGTGAGACAGACTGGCAGGAGCTGCAGAGCTCCGGGAGCTGACTCTCAGATCACGTTGGCTGCCCTCCTCCAGTGGTGCGACCAGGGGAGCTTGAAGAACTCACCCATGGAGGGTTTCATGGACTTGCAGAACTGAGCTTGCTTTTCCAACAGCATTTTTGCTCACTTCTGATCTTAGTGACACACAGTTCCAGGAAACCAGTTTCTGTGGACGTATGGAGAGTTTCTCCAGTAAGTGGGGTGCTGAAGCCCAGTGCTCACACCTTGCTAAGAGGTGTGAGCTACTCATCTGTTGTGTAGGTTAGGGGCAACCACCCCAGATGTTCTGCAGTGTCTCCAACCTCTATGCAGCAGTTTGCTCAGACTTTCCAACAGGCACTCTGCTTTCGGATGGCATCTTGCTTCCTAGATAGGTCCTCTCCTGCTCCCCCATCCCTTAGTTCTTATTCCAATGTTGCCAGTAGAAGCCTTATACTAGAAATTCACATGCTTTGCTCAGGGCTGCCAATGATAAAGTTGATGATTGAGTTCTTGGATGGACAGGAGAGGAGCATTTTGTTTCTCCCATACAGGCAATGTATACTTGCTGAAGGTGGAGAAACTCAATTTCTTTTTTCTTTTAATCTGAACTTCTCTTTTTTGACTTTGTCTAGTTCTTCCTGCCCTTTAATATTAAGCGGTGATGCTTTTTCAGTATTAACCTCTCCAATAGTAGCACCAAGGTTGCCAACACTTTTCCAGCGTTTGCTTGTAACCCCTAAAGCCATATTTGCTACCTGTGCCTCACCTGCAGTCTGCAATACCGAAGGCAGTGGTGCTGTTACAACTGGTTAAGGTACCACTGTGGCCCTCAAATTGACACTATGGTGTGTCTGCTGCTATATTTATATAAGAATCTGAACTTTAGGGCATCAGTGGGCTTGAAATAACCCAATTCCCTGGCACAGGTTCTTTCTGTTCAGTTGTTACTGGGTTCTGCTTTTGTTCCATTCTCATAGAGGTTGGTGGCCTCAGGCACTAGTGCTGCTGGAGGAATCTGCAGCCTCAGAGGCCATCAAATGCCTTTTAGATCACTGTACTCAATGGGTGTATTTTTTTTTAATGTACTGAAGGCTACATGTGGAACTGACAATAAACCAGTGTTAGAGCTGTTGTGGACTCTTCCTGGAAGCTTTTTGTTACCACTCATTCATATGGACTGGTCTCAGATACATTAGGACGTCATCGCTGTGAACATAGACATGAAAGCTCATTTCATATCTGAACAGACAGCTAATAAATGCAAGCCTGGGAGGGGCTGGATGGGAAGCGCGTGCCCACAGATACCTCCACCCCTTTACTGCTGCAGGACTTCTCCAGCTAGGAGCAAGTGGAGAACCTGGAAATGTTTAACTCAAAGTCACTTTCATCTTCAGCTTGCCCTTGTCAGTGGAGGCCAAAGGGCTTTACAAGAAGCCTTTTACACAATACAAGTGTTTTTTAGCTGTTGCCTGCTAGTTTCTGGTTTACCTTCCCATGAAAAATCCTGTTTTGTCAGCGAATTTGAGTGGGGTTCCTGTATCTCCACAGTTCAGTGCTTATGAAGTTCAGTTGCTGCCTGGGTGAACTTGTCAGAAATGCTTTGTCTTTTAAATGAGGCATGGAGTTGTATGACCAAGTTCTTTATCACAATGACAGGCATTTCTAACCAGATAAGTTGTGCTTCTATGTAAGGCAGCAAAAGCTCAGGGAAAGAGAAGAGGAATAAGGCTAATTTAATGTTTGGCTCTCTGTCTTCTCTACTCTTTCCTTTCATGTCACTGTGGTACATTACCTGCTGAATGGGGAGGGTGGAAGACGCCACAGTGAGCAGGACATGAAGGGAAGTTCCTGACAGGAAAGAGGCTGACATCAGCTCACCAGCAAGAAGCCCTAGCTGTGCATCATGGCTTGCATGGAGAGCCCCAACATCTATCCCTGTCTCAGCCAAGTAACCACTTTTTCCTCAAGCTTTGACAGTTACCCACAGGTCACTCTTCCCATGGTAGACATAAACCTGTGTCTGGCATGTCAGAGCTTCGAAACATCTCCATGTGATCATTTTATTGCAGTCTCCTGAAGTTCACTATTCTGCAGTGCAGTAGGATAGCTGTAGCAATAAAAATAAATTAAGCATTTGTGTACAACCCAGGACACGCTCCTCTGCTGGAGTAAAAGTTCCATTTGAAAATGCTTTCTCTATGGGCATGGCCCTATCATTTCAGTATGACAGCTGCATGGACGTGACACTTCTTCATAGCAGAGGGAAACATGAATATAATTGTCAATAAGAAATTAATCAAGAATAAACTGTCTTACCATCACATCTCTATCTGTGCTGCAGCATGTGTTAATTGTATATTAACAGTGACATGGTTTGCAATTATGATGCTTTCTACAAGCTCCTGCTTCACAAACCCTGCTCTAGGGCCTCTTGCATATCAATACAAAGAACAAGCTGGCCTATGGAAAATGCCAGTGCAGTCATGTCATAGGCTCAGCTGTCCATTAGGCTACATAAATCTATAGCAAAGATCAGGTTTTGCTCATGTTAATTAATTGGGAAAAAAGAGGAGTTCCACACTCTTCCAGGCAATTACTTGTATCTGCTCACATTGAAACAGGCTATGGAAGAGCAATGGTGTGGAAAGGGTGTCTTTGTGGTCTAGGTAGCCACCACACGCATTACTTCAAGGGAGAGGACTTGGGGACTGAATGGCAGGTCAGGAGGGGTGAGGTTATGTTCCAGTCCATGAGCAAACATGGTGGTAGCAGTCTTAGGAAGCAGCTGTCTGAGGTTGCGGATGTCTTTTGGAAGAGTCCCCTCCAGATGACAGGGCAGGAAACATTGAACAAGCTCAAAGAACAGAAAACAGTGCTGTTGTCCTTAATCGTTCTCCTCTTAGGCTCTAGTGATGCAACTCTGTTTTATCCAGGATGACAACAATTGTGTGATACATTTCTTTAGCCTGTCAAAACACAAATCAGTATCAGTCATTCTTTGACCCAGAAGTGTCTGCTTCTCATGATTAAGTATTCCCATAAATCACTTTCTGTAAGTAAACATCAGGTACATGTTGGGGCAAAGCTGCACTTTGGGGCTTGGGAAATGCAGTGCCCCTTCCAACTCTGGGACAGAAGAGGCTTAGCTGGACAGTGGAGGGCTATTTCTGAGTTGCTGTGGGGTCCAGGGTGATCTCACCTGTGACAGTTCAAGCCACATAGTCTTGGGGCTAGCAGCCGAGCCATAGTTCAGTTCTAAGCCAGGAAGCCCACCATCAGAGAGAGGCCGCAGAGTTCGCATCTTCTGCAGCTCTTTCAGTGGAATGATGCAGGAGACTGCCTGGGTGTGAAGAAAAGCCACAGCCCACCCTCGGGTACAGTCCTTACAAATAAAACCGTCTGATTATCCCTAAGGAGGATTCACCTCAAGAGCCTATTGGAAGATGAAACAAGGACTGGAGCAGAGGCAGTGCTGCAAGACTGGGACAAGCAGGAATGGGACCTACACTTGGTTTTACTGTGAATCATGCTCTGGGCCCCCAGCATAAGGAGGCCTCAAACGTGTTCCGAGGGCTGGAGCAGCTCTGCTCTGGAGCCAGGCTGAGAGAGCTGGGCTGGTTCAGGCTGGAGAAGAGAAGGCTCCTGAAGGGGAGACCATAGGGGAGCTCCCAGTGCCTAAAGAGGCTACAAGAAACCTAGAGAGGGGCTTTGGACTAGGGCCTGCAGGGACAGGCCAAGGGGAATGGCTTTAACCTGCCAGAGGGGAGACTGAGATGAGCTCTTAGGCAGAAGCTCTTCCCTGTGAGGGTGCTGAGGCGCTGGCACAGGGTGCCCAGAGAAGCTGTGGCTGCCCCATCCCTGCCAGTGTTCAAGGCCAGGTTGGACACAGGGGCTTGGAGCAAGCTGCTCCAGTGGAAGGGGTCCCTGCCCGTGGCAGGGGTTGGAACTGGATGAGCTTTAAGATCTCTTCCAATACAAACCAGTCTGTGATTCTATGATCACTGTACTTACAAAAGTAAGTACGTGGCATTAGTAATTGTTCCACCACTCATTACTCATTTTGGGCTAGGGCTGTTAGTGTGGCTGTGATACAGGTAGATACAGTCTCTCCCTGCACAAGTTCTTCTAAAAGTCAAAGTTAACATCTGACAGACATCAGGGGTCTGGACTCTGTGGAGGAATTGTCTAGCATACCTGGCTGGTCTTGTCTACCACAATGATCTCCTCTTTATTCACGCCAAAGAAACACGGCACAGAGATTGTGTCATCGCTGACTCTCTCGACAAAGTAGATGGTGTACCCAAAGAAAGGCAATTTCATCACATGTTCTGTAAGAAAGAAATAAGTGGCTTTCAGGCAGCAGCTTCCAGGCAGCAATCTACTGCACTAACTAAGGTGGTCAAAAGCTGCAAGTGTTCCCAAGCATTTCTGCATTAAAAAGTGAGGTTGACAACTTCTCCCTCCCTTCCCCTCAGCTGCTGATACTCAATAAAATTCTCAACAGCCTGCAGTGGTGCCCTGTTCTTTCCCTATCAGAAAACAGATATGCAACCAAAATATTAATTAAAACACAATTTGTACAGAGCTCTAAAATCTATTGCGGACATATGTACAAGAAGTGGAACCTCTAACTGTGATCACCATGCTTGGGAACAAGTGCTCATCTGCAGGGGAAGCTGTCACAGTCCATTCCAGGCTTCAAAGATCCTTGCCAACCTCATGAGCTGTCCCAAAAGTGTATTCAGAGCAGCTTACATCAAGATCTCGAACAGGTCTGGTTATCTCCTCACCTATGAACTGGATTTTTGCATCCACTGGCGGGAGGGGCTGCCTGCTTCTCAGCAGCATGTCAACTTGGTTTTGCAGAACCTCCGGACTGATGTAGGACTGCAGGGTCTTTGGTGTGTACTCCTTCAGCTCTTCCCTGTGCCAGCAAGCAGATGCTAATTCACCCCCTGCCCAGCTAAAATTGAAGGATCACCAGGGGGATTAAGGAGAGGGAAGGGATGTGGCAACAATTTTCAATTGCATGGCTGGGGGCATGGGTGGAGGGAGAGGGAAGGAGCAGAACAGGTTGTATCTGCATTGGATAACATGTAAGGAAACATCAGAGAGAGTGAGACCAGCGCTTCCCACAGAGCAGACAGCTATGCACCACTGACTAGTGCACTAAGAAACAGGTCCTTCCTTTCTGGAATCAACAGGAGTTCTCCAAGCAAGGACTGCAGCATAGAATAACACTACGGGTGTTTCTTAGGCAATCTCAGCTGAACACCACCTTACTCAAGCCCTGTCTCGCTCCTGCGCATCCAAAGCACTACAGAAAGCAGAGTTCCCCACGCCCAGCAGGGTTATGCCATTACCTCCTGCTGCTGGTGCTCTAAGGGGATCTGGTGTAGACATTACCTTGACTTTGAGTCAAAGTGCTTAAGGGTACAGGAAGGAAGGACTGTGAAAACACAGCTCAGGACTGTAGGACAAACACTTTCCAGTGCCCAGGGACATTTTCCTTCCCATTAGGCAGCTCACTGCAGATTTCAGGTGCCCTAGGTTGGTAACTCTGGCACTTGTGAGAAACAACAAAGGAGCATTCATCCCAATTATAAGCTCATGCACTGCCTCCTTGGTATTACAAACACATGGCAATCAAAAGAAATGTCCATGGAACCCTCATGACCCTCAGCTCAGGAGCAGCCACAAAAAGAAACGTGCATAAGAGACAGTCAGCATTAAGAGTGGGAGCAGGAGGTAAACTTCCCTGACTAACAGCAGGAGTCAGTCACTAAAGTGACATTAATTAGTAGCTTATATTCTCCAGAACTGTCCATTCCTTCATTATCCAGAGAATACTTTCAGGCACCCACTCCTAACCCCTGTTATGCCAACAGCCACTAGAGATAAAGACCCACCCTGCAACACACATACCTGGAGAGAGCAGAGTTCTGCTGCTCTGGTTTGGCCCAGTGCTGGAGCATTGCCAAAATGCCCACTTGCATCTCCATTTCTTTACTACAGCTCAAAAGCATCCTCCCATTCAGGTAATCCCACTGCATCTGAGAGACAGCACAGAAGAGAGGCCTCTGTTAAACCTGCCAGAAGGTATAGGCAGGTCTGGGCAGTGCCAGGCTGCAGAGACACACATCCTGCCTTGCTGGCAGCACATCCAGCTCAGGCTGGTAACACACAAGAGAAGGCTTTCTGAGCTCAGGAAGAGCATGCAGAACTGCACAATCCTTGTCTGGAACAGGACAGCTCATAGGCTAGGGCTACAGGCACATTGCCTTCCTGGCATCCAGAGCTTCAGTTAATGGTCATTCCCAGAAACAGCATACACAGCCCATCAGCCAAAGCCCTCCTGCTTCTTCAGCCCTCTTGGGATATTCCCAAGGGCCTGGTCACTAATGCTGTCCCTGCTAGGGAGCCTTGCTAGGGAGGTTCCTGGTGCACACACTGGTCTTGCTGCTTACCTGTCCATAATGGACATCTATATAAATGTTGTTCTCAAAGTGCAGAGGTGTCCTCCAGAGGAGCCTGTGTAAACTCACAGTGACCAAACTGTCCTCCAGCAGGTAATCATGAAGATACTCCTCTGGTCTTATCGGCCTCACCATTTTATCTACATGTTTACACAGAGAGAGGGTCACTCATGGTGTGGTGACAGTAGCCATAGTTCTCCCTGTTAGAGAAACTGCTGTAAGAAAGAAGCCAGATGCTCGTCTTTACTTGCCGAGATTATTGTTGTCACTCCTGCTGGCAAAAAGAACAAATTCCTGTATCTCTTCCTGTTCACCTGCCCCCATCTGCTCACAGATCTCCTGCAAGAGCTCCTTGGCCACCTGAAACAGTGAAAGATGTAAAAAAATCCTATGGCTGGGCAAGCCAAATGCAGCCCCAGAGCAGTGAGACATACTGGGCCTGTTGGAGGGCAGCAGTATGGCTCTGCTCACTGCACAAAGAAGCGAGCGGCATGAGGCACTGTGCAGGCCCTGCAGAGGTAGGCTGCTCCAGGGATTCTTAGGAAGTAAATAAACTATCACAGCACTTTGGGAAGCGCAGGCCAAGCCCAAGGTTTTGACAGGTAAAGGAGTTCCACATCAACAAAGAAATTCAAAGCAGAAAACTCACAGTGAATGTCTTGATCCGGGTGAGGTATTCCACACCTCCAGGCAGCAGGATCACCAGCCGGCGGGCACCGCGCCCCTTCTGCAATGGACAGTCTTTAGGCAGCAAGACGTGCAGGATCCCATCAGCCCCACAATTCTATCTTCCTCCTCATCTCAGCCTTCTACTGCCCATATTACTGCCCATATCCCTGCCTATTCTATGGCATTGCACTTCCCAATCGTCTTACAGACACACACTTTATTTCCTCTCTTGGAACACAAACCACTGCTGCAAAAATGCCCATGGCACCTCCTGGGAATCATAGAAACAACCAGGTTGGAAAAGCCCTTTAAGCTCATCCAGTCCAACCGTTCCCCAGCACTGCCAAGGCCACCCCTAACCCATGGCACTGAGGCCTCGTCCCCACGCTGTGTGAGCACCTGCAGGGACGGTGACTGCAGCCCTGCCCTGGGCAGCCTGTTCCAATGCCTGAGCACCCTCTGGGGCAGGAATTGTTCCTCAGCTCCATCCAAACCTGCCCTGGTGCAGCTTGAGGCCGTTTCCTCTTGTCCCATCCCTTGTTCCTTGGGAGCAGAGCCCAGCCCCTCCTGGCTCCATCCTCCTGTCAGGCACTTGTAGGGAGCCATCAGGTCCCCCCTGAGCCTTCTCTTCTCCACTGAACCCCCCCGGTCCCTCAGCCGTTCCCCATCACCCCTGTGCTCCAGGCCCTGCACCAGCTCCATTCCCTTCTCTGGCCCCACTCCAGCACCTCAATGTCTCTCTTGCAGTGAGGGGCCCAGAGCTGAACACAGGATTCGAGGTGCAGCTTCACCATTACCCAGTGCAGGGACACAATCCCTTCCCTGGCCCTGCTGCCGCACTGGTGCTGGTAGCCTGGAGCATTGCAGGGGATTCTTGTGGGAGGCCTTTGCCCTCCTTCTCTTCCCAGCACCCCACTTCTCTGCCCCTCAATACCAGCAATGCCTCCATCTCCACAGGGAAGGGAAGGTGGCGACGGCCCCCGTACATGAAATTTTTCCGCAGGTTGCTCTGACAGATCTTAGCTATTTCTGCAGGAAAAGGAAAAAGCTTCATGTGCTGAACCAGAGGATTACACATTATCTCCTATGATGCTGGCTTATCCTGCCTGTGTTGAATTTAACTCAGGGCTGCTGCTAGGAGAGCAAAGAGACTTGACCTCATCTTCCACTCTGCCAGGACACATCCAAATCATGAGGGACCAGCTCCAGACAGCCTCCAGAGCAGTAGAAGTACAGAAGAATGACAGGATGGGAGAACTAGAACCTATTCTCTAGCAAGACTCCAATCCAAACACCTCCCAGCTGATGATTCTGGAAGACCACAGCCTGGCTTTCCCCCACGGTCTAGGTGTCAAACTGGGCCTAAGCCACAGGGCTAAGCTAAGCCTCAGAGACACAGTTTTACCTTGCCTGGGTGAAGATGCAATGGGAAGACTAGAGATACAAAGCAGACTCTTGCCTGCAGGCTCAGCTTCCTCAGTACCTGTCATGTCTCCTGCCTAACAGGCTAAGGGAGATTTTCTTATTGGACTATGTCCCTGCCTGGATCCTGTTTTCTTTCCTTGACCACTCAGCCTTAGTAACAAGGGGACAGACATTTATTTTACAGGACACAGAAACAATCATACCATGGTGTGTACTAGATGGATCACTGCTGGCTAGCTGCAGAAACTTGGTGGCATAGGGCATCAGGATGTTGGAAGGGAGGAAGTACCCAGTTAGCAGGTTTAGAAGCAACCAACCATGCAGCACGCTCTCCCTGCAGAACAGAAAGATCTATGGGCACCTTGGAACAGGACAATTCCTGCTCCAAGCAGCTCAAAGTGAGCCTCAGCCCTTCTGAACACCTATGGCAGGTGGCAGAAAATGAGGTGGTGGCTGTTGGTCAGTTTCCTTATGCTGAGGAAGAGATTGACGCAGTTATTCTAACAGCAAACAAAGAAAGGGAGCAATCAAGGCTGCTCTAATGTTACTGTTGCCCTGTTGCAGGGAGGTGTGAGGGTCAAGCCAGTTCCTAACTACTGTATCAGTTCCCAAGGACTTTGATGAGGAAATCAGGGCTCGGAGCAGCACCACTACCAGGAGCTACCAGCAATATTTATCAGTGCCCAGATATATTGGCAGCCAGAGATATAAAGACAAATCTCCACTGAAGTGAAAGTGCCAAAGCTGGTGACTGGCTGCATTTCCTGAGTGTTCAGCTAATCCCCAGCATCTGAGCACCTGGAGAACATACTCCAACAGTGAGCAGCCTGCCCCCGGCCCTGGTGTCCATGAAGCAAGGCAGACAGTTCCCCTCCTGACAGTGCTTGTACTCACTGGTTAGGGTTTTGGGTGACCTGTTTGATGGCCTGGCAGTAGACCTCATCATGCAAGCTCTCCTTCTCCTTGCACAGCTGCATTCAGAGAGGAAAAGACAGCATCAGAGGCCTCAGATCATCTCTGTGCCCTTCATCTCTCAGCTTCAGAGCGCTGCCAATTTGGCTTAAAGCTTGGGCTTTGCAGCCTCTGGTCTCTGGTGCTGCCTAGGCCCAGAGAAGAAGAGGCAAGCTGTGATCCCAGCTGTGATATCCCAGACAGCGATATCCAGGGAAACCATTTACTCGCAACCCCTCTGCCCCATAGTTTCTAATCAGCCTCTCTGTTTCAGCTCCCTTTAGCATTTAGGAGATTGCATTATGGCTCTCCCTTTTCTCTCCCTTCCGAGCATGGCCTTTCATTCCCACTGGTGCTTCAGTGCCTTGCCTGGGGAAAGGTCACGAACCTGAAGGATTTCATAGACACATTCAACCTCATTTTGGTTCTTGAGTTTTGCTTGATCTCCCATGAACCGCATCAGAGCTGCAAGGCAAAGGCTGGCATTTAGATCTAAGCAGAGGTGATCCTGCCATGGGGCAGGTAGTAGATTAGAAAATGCCCTGAAAGCTTTCCTGCTCCACAGGCTTTTCTGGGGCTTGCACTGGACATGTGAAGTCGGTGGGGCATCAGCCCAGGCAGTGTGTGTTCTTGGACACTTTGCACTCAAGGCAAAGCACATTTGACGGGATGCTTTCAGCAGTTACTAACTGCAGAAATGCTTTAGGAGGGACACTGCTCTCACACCTTTCCTTCCCCACTCTGGGCCCCGTGATACCTATGTGTGGCCCATCAAGGCCACCCTGGCTCCAGCCTCTCTAGTGTTGCGTCTTAGGGAGGTACTCACTCTTGAAGTTCTTTGCAGCAAGCTCACTGAGCTCTCTATCAGAGTACTGGAGCAAAGATTCCTGGATTGGGACCTGCAGGGCAGAATACAAGGGTAAACAGGGGAGGCAGATCACACAGAGCTGTGCTGCAGGCTTCATGAAGACACAAGCTCCCAGTGTGTTGCAAGCAGGACTCAAGAGTAGAAGGCACCTACACTTCTCCAGAGACTGCAGCCAAGGATCTGCCCTCTGCTCTTTTGTTGTGAGGACAAAGCTAGAGGCAATGCTGGAGCTGGGATTCTGACTGTAGGCATGGGGAAAGACTGGGCTCACCTTGGTGTGCTGGACCAGCTGAGCTATACTCTTCTTTTCAGCAGCCATCCCCTTCAGTCCCTGCCTAGATAGAGGAGAGAGAACATGTAATCCAAGAAATATCCCCAGAAGTGGCTTGGTGGGTCAGACAGGTGGGTATGCCTGTTCAGGAAGGACGACAGCCTACTCACATGGACTGAGCTTCTCGGAAGTAGGTTGTGGCAAAGTCAAGCATGGTATAACGATCACCAGCAGCAACTAACATGATGCTGTCAGGTTCTGATGTTAGGCTAGGAGCAGAATTCTGCAGAGACAGGCACCAAATCCACCCTAAGAAGTTAGCTGAGGAACTGCAGTGCATATTCTCCTCACCTGCAGCACTGGGAAGGCCTTATCTGTGTTTAGTGCCTCCCCCTCCCACTATAATAGTATTTGAGTGTCTCCACCTGCAAGGATTAAGTAGTCTTCCCTCCAGTCTTTGAGGGGATGCTACCAGATGCTACCAGGACCACAGACCAAACCCAGCACCTCCCAGAGCACCCGGCTGTATCCCCTAGAACTTCCCCAAAGACAACTCACCCTGCTGGTGTTCCTGCTCTCTGAGGAATACTTCATGCTCTTCCACAGCCCTCCATGTCTGTCCATGCTGGTGCTGAGGTAATCAGGTGCTGCAGCCAATTGCACCAGGCTGGTAGGGAAAATACCACAGCGGCCACCGGTGGAGCCAAACTGCCAGCCTGCAGAAGCAGTGGAGGAAGAGTCAGGAGTCACTGCAGCTACAAAGAGAAACAAGCAGTGAAGCATTTGCTGGCAAAGAAGAGCATCAGACTGACCAGGGTTTCCCACAGCCTAAGGTAACATTCCTCATAACTATGGCAGCTGGAACAAGGAGGGTTGTGATTAGAGAATGGCAGAACTAAGACTGACTGTGCCAGCCCTTAACACAATGTTTTCCTCTGATTTACCTGACAGCAGCACATAGAGCTCAGCACCATGGGTCCAACAGGCCCTTGAACCCAGTCCCCACCTTTCCTGCCAATCTCGACAAACTCCCTCACCTGGCTCCACGCCTTGCATGGGCAGTAACTCAATGAGGTCACCCTTTTTGAAGCTAAGAAGGCTCTTGTCATCCACAACGTAGCTGTGCAGAGCAATGACATAGTTGGTATCCTGGGGAAAAAGCAATGAGGTCAAATCTCATCCCCAGAATGTGAAGGACTCAGACCATGTCATCCCATTGACCCTGTGGGTCCATGTGGGAAACCACCTTAATTCCCTACTGCACCACACCTGCTCCCTCACCTGCCTCAGCTCCTGCATGAAGAGTTCCACCAAGGCCTTGATGCACGCAGCCTTTAGAGAGCGCAAGAAGAGCTGCTCTGTCTTCAGAGAGAACACCAGGGTATCACTGCCCTTCAGTTCCACTGACAGCACATCTGCAAAGCTGAGAACACAGCAGCATGCTCAGACTCCTTCTGACAGAGCTAGGGATGCAGATCATGGGGGTGGGAGCTGCACCGAGGACTGAGATGGAGACAGGCCTCAGCATGCTCCAAGAGTGGCCTTTCACCAGTAGTGTATTACTGAAATAGGACCATAGGCTGCTCATGGCTTTCACTGTATTACCCTGACCTTTATTCCACGCATGGAGCTGACTGTGCAGACCCAGCACTCACTTACTGCAAGTAAAGCACAAAGAAGGAAGGAAAGGGAAAGGCCAAACTCATTAGAAGGAGGGTCAGTGAGTCACAACTGGGATAGGACATCCCTATAATGTACAGCACAAACAGGGAATTTTCAGTTGACCTGTTCAATTTGCCCCCTAACACTCTGAAAGCATCCTACAAGTGACAAATTATCATCTTGCAGCAACCAGTGCCCTTTTGCTCACCAGTAGCTGCAAAGAATCTTCAGGTGCTCAGGATTATAACCAGCTGCTTTCATCACCTTCAGCAGCCGTATGCCCCGGTGAGAAACACCCAGGATCTGGACATCACTTCCATTTTCACCCTGTAAGGAAAGTGCAGGAGCAAGTATCAAAGGCTCCATCGCACACGGACAGGATGCAGCAGGGGAAGAAGATGCTGCCACATGTATCACAAAGGAAGCCCTGGGATGACAGTGGTGTCAAACCCAGCAAAGTACAGAAGGCACAGAAGAATGAGTGATGTGTGGCCAGGCAGGAAGACAGAAAGAGATCCTGGGTGAATTAGAGCTCCTCAGCTAAAGTAAGCCCAGCGTCTGGTGAGAAGACCAAAACTCACATGAACTGGGAAAAGGCGGGAGAAATAGTTAGCCCAGTTATCCCGAGCAGCCAGTACAATCCTCTTCTTTATCCCATCCTCCTGAATGGACTGGACGTCATTGCCAACCCGGAACTCCGCTGTCAGTGATACAGAGCAGATACTTTCTCAGCAAGACAAAGATGCCAAGTCTCTCTCTGCCCAGGGCCTCATTCCCACCAGCCCCCCCTTGGCGATTACAGCAAACAACATGCAGAGGTGAAAGGTTACTACATTGCTTGCACACATCAGTCTACTACTAGTTTCTCACGCCTCCTGTCAAAGAAGACAACTGTGTTTTGAGACAACTCAAAATCCCATCCTTGGGCCTCAGCTCCTTCTCCCCACAATAAACACATCAGAAATAAGTTTTGCTGGCTCTGAGAAATTTCAGGGCCATTTTCTGGCCATTTGGAATTAAGCAAACATTCCTACACTGCGCTACACAGCACACAAAAATGTGCTTTCTTGTAACAAACATTTCTCCTCTGCCCTAAGTCCTGCCTGAAGGGGCTTGGAGGCAAGTTTCCCATTTCAAACCAAAAACTGGGATGGGCACAGGAATGATGGGGCTGTTAATTACCCAGCAGATCTTTCATCTTGCGCTTCTCTTCCCTGGAGATGCGAAAGCAGGAATCAGAGAAGGTGTCACGTATGATCTGCAAAGGAAGGAAACAGAGAGGCTTCCACTGAAAAGGCCACATCTTGTCTTGGAGCATCTGAGGCTGTTAAACAGTTTCAGAGAGGAGTGAACAGGGGCTTGACTGGATGGACCTGAAGAAAGGACTAGCACCAGTAGAGATGCTGAAGAGATGGCAACACATGCAATGTATTTATGGAGTGTTTCCACACCAGAGAGACAACAGGCCTTGAGTCACACACCAGTACATACCTGTTCGCACAGCAGGTTCAGACAATAAGGGTGACTGAAGTTTTCTTTGGGGTAAAACACCTACAAGAGGAGGATAAAGACAACAGTGGTGTTACAGATGTTTACAGATGTTGCAGAAATAGCTTCCCATAGAGAAGCAAGTTCATCTCCAAGGACAGGCAGGGAAGAGATGCTGAATGTGAACAGAAGGGCCAGGAGTGGAGGACAAGTAATAAAGTGGTGAAACCCTTGGATGTACCCTGGTCAGTTCAGTGAACTCTCCAATACTTGATTTTAAACCCATTTATACGATTTTAACAGGAAAACACCAGGTAACAACAGATTTACTTTATTTGTAGATTTCTCAGTGCTTTGCAGACGAAGAAAAGGACAGGTAGGGAAACTGAGACACAAGAGTCGGTAAGGCAGAGCAGGACCCAGATCCCCTATGAGATCCCCATGCTTCTGACTCCTGTCTCTGTGCTCTTATGTCACACTGGGTGCCTGTGACAAAAAATTATTTTGGGACCAGTTTCCTCCCCCGTAGCCAGCCCTCAGCTAGCGAATTGTACCTCTTTGCGCAGGAAGATTTTCCAGGCTGGCTTGACATAGGAAAAGCTGACACTGCTAGTGAGCTTGTACAACTGGGTCTTGATACCATCATCTTCTGCTACTGTTACAGCAGAGTCTGTGTGAGAAAAAAAGAGCCATGAAGATGGGATTTGCAGACCACAGGGTCACCTTTCCACCTGCCAAAGACATACCAAGTGAAAGCATACAGAGCCTTATGCCTGAGGATTACTGGTAGGAACCCTCTTGAAGGTCAGTGATCAGCTAATGTGAGTGCATGCACAAAACAGATGCTATGTGAGTACCAGTATATCTGATAGCAGGTATAGTTGCTGTATAAGCCACAAAGTTCACTGTTTATAATAGGAATACTCCAGAGACAGGGAGCAAACAGGATCCCAGGCAAAATACTACCCCTGTGCTTAAGGTTGAGGATGCAAGTTTCACTTTATGTCATTATAAAAAGGCTGTGAAAGGTTTCAAAAGGACATAAAAGTTCTCGTCTGAGCTTGCAGGCTGTAAGGTTCTGGTTCGAGGCATCCAGGATTTGCAGTGGATTTTCTCTCTGAAGGAGAGCTGTTAAAGACAGGCTCAGTTTGAAGGCAACCATTCAAAGGAATTGCTTTCTGAGGTAAGAATGTCTTCATTTAAGCACTTCCAACTTTCAAAACTCCAGAGATCCTAGCCAAGAAACATAACAGATCCCACTATTATGCAGCAGCAGTTCAGCTGCTTCTATATTCCTATTCAAAAGCATGTAGAAATTTTTCAGGCTAATCCAGTTACTTTGATTTACTTTCACAGGACTTCCTAAAGAAATATTTTCTAAGCCAGATAAGGAATGAATCATGCAAAGTCTTTAACACCAAGGAAAATGCTGCAGGGTGGAGTTCTTCAGTAATGTGTTTGGCTGACTGTTCCTTGCATGTTATAAAATGTGATGCTGATCAGAGTTTTAAACAGCTTGAAATACATTGGTATATGTATCCAAAATAGCAGCAAAATATAAAATTAATTATGGCTCCAGGTTCCCACTGAAATTCAGAGGCAAACCCGAAGACTGAATAACACTGTCAAATTACTGCTGAGAAGCATTAGCTATGCCATTTTTAGGTGGGCAGTATCCAGACACCCCTCATATGACTTCATAGACAATGTCTAAGGCCTTCCAAACTCTCATTTGCCCTCAGAATACTCCTTCATTCCTCAGCCTGTTTGTAAGGACCCTCCAGAGGCTCTAGAAGGTAAAACAACACCTAGATTCCAATTCCTCCCTAGTCTAAAGTTCATACATTGAATTACAGCTTTGATAAAGTAATTATGCTTCAGGTAAGCAATAAAATATATTGAGAAGTGGACCTTGATACTGCTGTAGCCTGAAGGTCCTTTCTGGTTTGAGCTGCATTTTTCAGAGAAGCCCAGCCCCTGCTTCATCCTCTGTGCCTGATGTCCTGCACAGCGCAGGGAAGAAAGGGAACAGTTTGAGCTGGGAAGTGCCAAACTGGTTACTGGGCCAGACTGGAGCTATGACAGTCTCTGATTTCAGACACCCCACTCAGTCTTCAGGCAGCTCCCCCGTGACAGAACACGTGCTGAGACTCTGCCGGGCCACTGGGCTGATCACAACCACATTCCCCCCCTGCTACCAAATGGCACTTGGGTGAAGTCAATACTCACCCTTCCCTGTGGATTCCTGCCAGCCTGGGGTCTCAGGCAAGAGAGGAGAAGGCAATGGTGGGAGAAGAGGGGGAGCAGGAGGGGCCTGGGAATCTGGTGGGGTACTCCCCTGGCTGAAGACAGAGAGGAGAGGCAAATGTTTCTCCTTGATAGAGCTGGAAGCTGAGCCAGGCTTGGGCTTGGGAGGTGGAGGTGGTCTCTTCTCCTGTGGCAGTGGGGATGGCTGCAAGACAGCAAAACCGTGTGACCTGGTAATTCTCTGCATTACTGTGCTGTCCTTTTAAGTCATCTCTAGGGCAGCAGTTCAACCCTGGGAGAAAGATCTGTGTGAGCAGGACCTTTAAATCAACATACCATCTACAAACAGAGGAAGATCAATCAAATCTAGGTGCAGACAACCAAGTATTTGAGATTAAAGCCTCCAGTTAAGGAGGGGACAAAAGACATTAACGGGCCAAGACCTTGGTGCCAAATGTGGGGAACATGAGTTGCTTGGTTCCAGATAGGCTTTAGACATACCACAGTAGAACTTGCAGCTCCAGGAGCCTTTTCTTCATGACCTCAAGCAACTTTACAGGTTGAAACCCAGTTTAGGTTAGCAGCACCGCGGTAAGAGCTCATAGCTCTCTAGTAACCTAAGAAGACATTACCTGGCTGATGCTGCACTACCAGATAGCTCCCAACTTTTTGGAGACTGAATACACAGACTCTCTGCTGAGGTCTTAAGGTGACCAGAGAGAAAAGAACTCACTGATTTGGGAGATGGGAGGTTCATCATTCCCAGCTTGGCCAGAGCCTCATTTTTGGGGTCATTCTTCTTCACAAATGGCTTAGATACTTTCCTGGAAGGAAATGAGGAAGACAGTTACAGGGGCTGCAGAGGGTTTGGGGCCACAATGGAGCCATGTGGCAGTGGGATATAATCCCACTCATCTCCTTCCTGTGTGCTGGGTGGATCCTGCTCTCACCTGACAGGCTCGATGGGCTGGGGCTCGGGGGCTGGCCGGCTCTGGTACATTCTGATGATGTTGCGGATCTCCCGGCTGGGTGCAGGTCGCAACTCGGGGCCAGAAGCCTTCACTACCGATGGCTCCTTCTTTACTTTTGGTGTCTGGTGTTTTGGCTTTGGCTCAGGAGGTGGCAAAAGTGGAGCAGAAGCTGTTGGGGATAACAGCTTTAACCAACAGACCACCAAAAACACAGGAGAAATGCCTTTATCTTATTTGAAGCTCCCTCTCTTCCACCCGAAAGCTGAGTGGTCATGGCCTTGAGCTGCCTTGATCCTTTGGAATTTTGGGATCCCACTTCCCAAAGCTCAGGGCCTTGTCTCTATCCTCTCTAGTCAAGATGCAGACTCACAGATGAGCCAGATCCTTTCCTCCCCTGGCTATATCCTGGCCTGATGCTCCTGGAAAGTTTCTGTTTGTCAGCTTGCCTGGGTCTCCACTGCACAGCATCTTACCTGCCTCTGTTTTAGGGCCAGGCTTCTCTTCTTTCCTCTTCTCCTGCTCCTCTTCCTTCTCCTCCTGCTTTGGCTGGGGATTTGCTGGAGGGGTCCAGGTTTTGGAAGGACTGACTTTCTTCACACGGATCTGTTGCTCTCCTACATAGAAAGGGGGATCTGAATCAATTAAACCTGCAGCCAAAACCTAACACTGATGGCATAGTTCCCACCTTTGCATCAGTCAGCAGATGCCTAGAATTAAGTGGGGTGTGGCAGTCAGAAGCCCCAAAACCTCTAGAAAACCAGCCACACAGCACCTCACAACCTGAATTGTAGCCAGCTGAGCAGGCATGCAAAACTCCTGCCGCACTCAGCTCCTGCTGTGTTGCGCACAGGGAGAAAAGAGTTCCTTGTTATGCTAGGGATGAGTAAAATTCCCAGAGTGGTAGATACTCACCCATTTTCTGAAAATAGTCTCTTTTCTGCTGGAAGGTTTCCCGAGGATAGTCATCATCTTCACTCCTGGAGAATTGGTCTTCTGTGTAGTCATAAACCTGCAAGCAGTTCACAACGTGGTTAGTCAGCACTAGCCAGGAGATACCTCCAGTGCCCTTAAGGTCAGAGGTGATCTTCCCTTACAAGATCTGATCTAGAACTCCCTATCTGGGACTGTCTCAAGAGGTCAGTCTCTGACCCAAGGAATCACCAACTAAGTCCAGAGACAGAGGAGCATGTTAGAGGCCCAAGACAGCTTGCCAGAAGATAAAGAACTTAGAGTGATGAATTTGGGGAATTAACTGGCCAACATTGCAGCCAAACCAAGGCCACCAAGGTTTGATCCTGTGTCTTAAAGACTCAGCAAGCAGAGTTTGAAAGGCCTCAGTATGATAGGTAAGCATGGCTCTGCTCTGCTCTCTGCCAAACCACTTTCACACTGGAAAGGAAGCAGAGTAAACACAAATCATAAAATTCAAACCAATTTCATCACTACTGTTTGTTTCTCATACTAGTTCTTCTTCCTTAGCTGGTGGCTCTGGAGCCTTTGGTGGTGGAGCAGCATTTTGGCTGCTGGGAGTCTTCTTAGGTTTTGGGAAAGTGGCTGGGACTGGGACTGGGGCTGAGGCTGGAGCTGGGGCTTGGGCTTGTGGTGAACTTGAGACTCTTGGCCTTGATTTCTCAAGAGATTGTTGCCACTGCTGCTGTTGCTGCTGCTGGGAAATGCTCATGGCTTGAAGGGTCATCTGCTGGGCCTGGAGGAAGGAATTGCAACATCCATGAGCTCTAGGCTACACAAAACCACCAGCTAGCAGTCAGACTGTCCCATTCTTTCACTGGTAATCACAGAACATCTACATAGTCAACTGCAAGTTTCCCAGTATTACGGACAAGGCATGGCCAGGGAGTCTGCTCCCACCTAGCCAAGTATTCGGAGCTCCTAAGAACATCCCAAAGACTCAGCTACCAGTGAGAGCAGCCTGGGACTCCCACGCACTCACAAGGCTTTGTAGAGAAAGCGGAACACTGCAGATCTGCATCTGTAGCAAATTCCAGTTTTAAAACACATGGGAATTACAGCTGAGGCTTCTAGGGGCCTTCTCTTTTCCCTGCTCACATATGGTACCCAAGTGTCCCCAGGTACACAAAGTGTCAAAACGGGGGTTCTCAGTTTTCAGTCTTAAATCATCCCAACTTTATATAGCTAACCCCCAGCACATGAGCAGAGTGTTACAGAGCTCTAAGACAGGAGGAGAGCATGGTGAACCTTTTCCCAGCACATTCACCAGTGCATTTTCCTGCCCCCATTTCTGGCCCTCTCCCAGCCAGCCCCTTCCACTCACCATGAGCATTGCTTGCTGGTTGATAAAGGCTTGCTGTTGTGCTGCTAACTGGTTGGGATCTACAGATGGAACCACAGGCTGGGGCATAACCATGGCTGTGGAAGACACACACATCTACAAAAGCCCACAGGCAATCATTCCCCACAGTGGCTGAGCATCAGCCCAGAGCTGAGTGTTCTCTGCGCACTGACTGATATATGAATGCACAAGGCCCCATTACGACACCCACCCTTCCAGTCTCTTACCCTGTACAGTTACTGAAACACTGTATTTTTACCTGGCATAGGTGCAATCCCAGCAGCTGCTGGCATCATAGGCATGGCTGCTGGCATCCCCATCATGGAAGGCATGGGATGGTAAACTGGTGTCTGAGTCACTCCAGAAAAGCCTCAAGGCAAAAGACCATAAGCACAGTGCTTTTGGGGAATAGCAGGTGAGAAAGCCCTGATCAGTCCTGCAGAGCACATCACACAGGCTGAGTGCCTCTTGTTCTCTCCCCATGCACTAACTACTGGGACATTTGAATAGTTTAGCTCTTCACACACAGCAGGACACATCAAAACTCAGGTGGAAAAAGGAAACCAAAGAGAAACATGTAGTCTGCCAGACTTTACAAGAGCAGCTTTGCAGTCTCTGCCTCTGCAGCCTAGCTTAGGACACCACCATCTTTCATGACTAAGTATGTAAATAACTCCTGCCTCTGCATGATTATAGCTAAAGGCTTCTCTTGAGGGATGGGCAAATATCTCTGGGACTGCCACATCCATATCAGACTCTTCACACCATGTAGCAAGGATGAATGAACAGTAAGCTGTGGCCTCGATGGCATTGTGTATTATGTGAAGGAACAGTGGTGAGAAAGGAATTCCTCTGCTCTCAGCAGTCAAGTCCAACATGAGGCCACAAAACAGAAATCCCATTGAGGGCAAAGCCGACTAAAGAAGGGGCACAGAGATTAGTCTTAGGAGTGAGTCAGCACACAGCACAGGTCTGTTTAATCATGATGTCCTTGCCAGTGAGCACGGCCCAGAATGCCACAGAGAGATCTTCACATTCCTCATTGATCTAAGTAGCTACAAGCTACCTGGCCTCAGGCTGGTGATCTGTAATAGAGCCTGTCATGCCCTGGAGCCTCTACAATAGCCAAAACCAGTCCCAATCTCAGTAATGATCAGAACAGGACATAGCCCATCTTCCTGAAACCACTGGCTGTGCTCCTACACGTGCAGATTTCTCAGTGCCATTAATATCTTGGTGTTTGACTCCACCCTACTAAAAACGCCTGAGTCTTAGCACCACAGAAATGAGCAAAAGTAAAGAAATCAAACACACAAACCAGAACCTCTGTAGAGTTCAAGACTTACTAACTTAAGGAATAACTAGAGATGATGGGAAAGCCTATAAGGAAGCAATAAGATCAAAACCTTCCCTGAGAAAGGCAGCAACTACTTTGTGAATGCACAAGGTGAATAGAAAGTGAATACAGGATGTAAGAGTGTTCGCCTTGGGAAGAGGTGACCTGGGTTAGAAACAAGTTACCTGTTGCTTTGACCCCAAGACCAACTAGAGAGAGAAATTAAAAGCAGAAAAAGGTGGTACCTTCTCCAAAGCACCTGTCTTGAGCACCTGGTGGTGAGGAGTGCAGCTTCTAATGACCTACACTAATGACCCATGCTCTTCATGAATCATCTGAGCCCATGAAATATTAGCATTTAAGAGACTGCCTCACTTGTGCTCACTGAAGTCCCACAGATGTTCCCAGCTGTCCCCATCCCCTCACAGACCTGTAGAAGGAAAGATTCCTCTCTGTGTGGGTCCAATCTTCCCACCTCCTTTTAGGCGTCCAGTCAGAATCTCCCTGTTCTCCATATCCTGCATCAAGACAAGACAACTATCTGAGCTCGGAGAGATGGACTTCACAGAGAGATAGCCAGCATGTCTCAGCTGTGCAGAGGCAGAGTAAATAGGCAGAGGGATGCTTGAGGGGGACATAGGGGCAGGAATGCCTCAGAAATTAAGTGGGAACATGGAGGGATTTACTGGCAATCTGGAGCCTTGCTGCAGGACAGTGCTGAAGAGATCATCCACATAGTGATCCAAGCCTACAGGGGTCCTCAGGTCATCTCTGAATCTTGGATCTAAGAGCAGAGAGAAGTCTTGTGACAAGGCAGGTAAGGAACATTCCCCTGCCTTCAGTCCCTGTTAGACAGTCATGTTTCGGAGTGTAGACCTTCCTTGCTCTACATCAAGAAGAATCACCCTCTGCTCTGATCTGGCCCTTCAAGTGTCATCCGCAGTCCTGGACAAGAGCTTACCTGGATGGAGATTGTTGAATTCTGGAGGCAGGCTAGGTGGTGGGAAGGTAGGTGCCTGGATGCCTGGAGCAGGAGGGATTCTGTTCAAGAGGAAAATGACATGACAACGGTACAGAGGACAGTGCTGAGAGAAAGACAAGCCACTTGGTGACAGGGCCACAAGCGATGGGATGGGAGCATTAGGTGACTTACAAAGCCAGGTCAGAGTTCTGGAGGAAACTTCTGTCCCTTTCAGGAGTGATTGGGTACTCAGCTGAGGACTGAGAGGGGCTGCTGGGCTCCTCCATCTCTCCAATGAGGTCCAGCACGAAGTCACAGCCCAGCAGGTCCTGCCATGTGTTGCCAGTAAACATGGAGATAGACCACCCTTGAGACTTCTTATCACAGCCCCTGGGAACAGGGAAAGCATGGAGAGAAAATATGTCCAGGTAGGCAGGGGAAAGAAAGAGAAAGGAAAACATTGGATTCAGTTTCTTCTTGCCTTGTCTATCCTGGCTTAAGTTGTTATGATTTAGGGTGTGAATTAACTATTAAGTGTCCAGGGCCAGGAAAAAACTAGAATTACTCAAGATATAGCCTCTTTTTTTCTTTCTGCCATTTTTTTCTCTGAAGATGCTCTGACAGATCATGCCAGTGATTGTTCTAAAGAGACCTGCAGCTTATACACACAGATGGAAGGGTGAAGGGGAGATGACAAGCTGGAGTGGGTAAAAGAGTGGCTATTCCACAGCTAACCATTTAAATTCTAACCTGCAGCCCTGACCAGTCTGAACCTTAGAAGTAGTGACAGCCTCTTTCACACCCCCAGATCTTCTCCCATCCTCTGGCAGTACCTTGCACTCAGGATCCAGCCTGCATACTGCTCCCCAGTCATCCAGGACTCCACCTCAGCTGAGAACTTCTCCTCTAGCACAGAAAAGAATGTTAGTACACACAGCCTGCCCAGCAGGACCCAAAGCAACACCTAAGTTCAGCAGGACACAAGCAAAGCCCAGATGGTGTCCTGAATGGGGGCCACAGGAGTACGGAAAACACATGGAAGTGCTACATGAGCACATTTACATCCAGAATAACTGTTTGATGGCACAGGTTGGCATTTCCAACCTGGCAGTTGAAAACCCTTGTAGTGTCCTGGTTCACTTAGGCCACCAAGGAGCCAGAGTAGGGATATTCTGCATTCAGTTCACAGAGATCACTCAAGAGGCACCATAAGCCACATGTGAGAAGGGAGAAAGGCAGAAAGACTCTGTAACAATGGCAGCAGTTGCTGCTGTGCAGTAAAAGATAACAGGACTCACAGAGATACACAACCAGAACAACCCTCTGTTAAGAGGGGCACAAACTCAGAAGAATCTCATCCCTCAGCCTGAGTAGGTCTCACCAGGCCCAGACTTTGGGAGTTTTGAGTTTCGATTCAGATGCCTGTGCTCCCGCTGGCTGTACCAGGCAGAAGCAATCGGTGTTCTGCTCCCACTTTACTAAGCTGAGGGAAGGATTTCCTGAGTGCTCATTTCTGCACTGGAAAAGTCCTTAGGGTGTAGAAGATCGAGGAAGGGCAGAAGCACGAGTTACCATTAAAGGTATGAACATCCAGCACCATCTTCCCCTTCCTCTGGTTCGCAATCCACTCCAGCTGAGTGGGAGGGTATGCCCGAGAGACCGTAGTGTCTGTCTCTGTGAACTGTGCTGCTGTCAAGATCTTGCGCTGGCAGACAGCATTGTAGCCCTCCATGCCATGATCTGACACAAATCTAGGACAAGACAACTGCATTTAACACACTGCTCATCTCAACCTTACTGAAAGCTTAGCCGGGTCTTTTCTCCTCCTTACTTCAGCAGTGGCTTCTCCAGTGCTGGGGAAGGAGCAAAGCAGCTCAGCAAAGTTGCCATCAGGACCCATGCTCGCTGGCTGCACTCCATGTCTGGGTTTTTCCATGTCTGGGCAACCACCTGACTGAAGATTTCATTGCGCAGAGCCACGTTATTCAAACCTCTCCCAGCAATGTAGTTGCCCAGAAGCACCTCCTGCCAGCCATGGAGATTCCTGTCACCAATGAACCGCAAAATCTAGAAGTATCCAGGGGAAAAAGAGAGAGAGCTCTGGCTGTAAACCTCGGTCACAAACTGTGTTGTAAGGTGGCATATTCAGTTCCTAGTTGGGTTGTAGACACAGTGTGTTTGTGAGCCTAAGAAGAGCAGCCAACACTCAGACTGAGATCTGAGTTTTTCTCAGGTTTTGTGCATCACCCAAGTTTTGGGAATCTGGGGGCAATGTTCATAGAGATTGAACCCTGCTAAAAAGTCAGGCTGACTTCAGCCTCTTCTTAGGTATGCCTCTGACTCAGAATTTGTTCTTGGGCAAAATACTTCGCCTTCTTTAGGCAGAGTTCAAGTACAAAAGCAAGTTACGGTAGGCTCTTTGTTACTGTGTCTGAGCCCACAGGCTGTCTAGCTGTGAAAAAGAAGTTGATGCTTAGCTGAGCTTTGTGAAAAGCTGAGAGAGCCATACATGAAGAAACACTAACAACTGAATGTTGAAAAGACTTTGATGTAGTTAATATTATACCAAATGGTATGAGATGTGGCATCTCAACGGACTCAAGCAATGATTCATCTCCTTGCCTATGCATATAAGCATCTTAGTATCTTCTGTAATTTATATTTCTCACCCTTCAGACAAAGTAATTTCTTTCACCCCATTATGTCATTAGATTTTTTTATTTTTTTTCCCCAAAAATGTGCCATAGACAGCTTTGGAAAAAACACTTACGAAGATGGCCTATCTTTTTCTCAGAGAACAACGCTTCTTAAAAGAGTTAGTAACCCAATGGTAGTAATTTAATGGTAGTAATCATGTCAGGAATCCACTGAGAAAAGCAGGAGATGGTGGCTGTTCAATTCTCATGGAATTCTTTGTGTTATAGCCCTTGCCAAAGAAACAGATATTTTATTCTTTTTATTAGCAATGGATAAAAATTATCTTCAATCTTCAGGAAAAATAACAGTAGTCTGCTTAAACACAGTCCTGTTCACGAGATTTCATTGAAGCTTGTGCTCTCCTATAATTACGATCATTAGGACAAAACAAGAGACTGGGTTTAGGTATTACCTTTCCTAACATGCTGATTTGAATTACGTGTAATTGTCAAAAGATTCACTTAGAAATCATCTGAAGCTCCATTCTGTTTTCACAGTCATCATTACAATTTTTAATGTGTGTTTCAGAGAGTTAACACCAACCCTCTCACGCAAACTCTACAGCATTAGGGTGTGGTTCCGGGTGTAGCTCTCCTCATGACACAGTCCCTGCCTGTTTCCAGCCTTTATACAACAGTTCATTGCCCCTTGTTGTGTACTGTCACAACTGTCTAACGGAGATATAAGCAACATGTTTACTATAAGCCACATCATGGAAAAGATCTGGGTTAAATTTAACTTTTTTATGACTGACAGATAAAAAAGGTGCTTGAGAAGACAGGTATCTCTTATACTCTCAATGCTACTGAATCTGGAATATTGGAAAACTAAGGCTTAGCACTCTAATTCCTGTATGTTCTGCCAAATTCTGAGGCTAGCTCACCAGGCAATTCACTTTGATCCTACAGACCTGTGGCTGGTCTATGCGTCACCAAGAACACAGCAACCCTAAGTGGCTGACTGATCTCTGCCAGACTGCTCCAGTGCTCAGCATTTATTCTGCTCTCCTCACATACTGTGTTTTCTGACTGTAGCCACCACCAGCATCTTGATGTGTAAAGGCTTCAAAACATTGTCTTATGTCTACCTGCTCTTCAACAAGGCCCTTATCAAGATAGATAGATAGAGCCACAGAATCTAATACCTAATACCTATCCTATCTGATATCTATCCCACCACAGGAACCTTAAAGCTCATCCAGTCCCAACCCCTGCCACGGACAGGGACACCTTCCACTGGAGCACCTTGCTCCAAGCCCCTGTGTCCAACCTGGCCTTGAACACTGCCAGGGATGGGGCAGCCACAGCTTCTCTGGGCACCCTGTGCCAGCGCCTCAGCACCCTCACAGGGAAGAGCTTCTGCCTAAGAGCTCAGCTCAATCTCCTGTCTGTCCTGTCCCTACAAGCCCTTGTCAGAAGCCCCTTTCCAGGTTTTTTGTTGGCCTTTTTAGGTATTGAAGACTGTTAAAAGGTCTCCCATGAGCCTTCTCTTCTTCTGGATGAGCAAAATATCTCTTACCAGTTTGTTGATCTCAAGCGCACTCTCCTGATACTCAGCATCCAGATGGGTTAAGGGGTGCTGCAAAGGCTGGCCAGGGGGTGGGAAATCTGTCTTCTACAAAGAAACAAAAGGACAAAAGCGCAGAGTTTGTTCCTGGTATTGCTAGAACTCGTGTGTCTCCCCAGCGAGGAAGCAATGAAGAGACACAGAAAAAGTTCCCACCTGGAAGTATGACTTAATGAAGGAGGAGAAAGGATAGCTGTTGATGGTTGGCGGGAGGGAAAGATCATCTTTGACCTTGATTTCAGGAGACAATGCCTCAGTTATCTGGTTGGCCTGTGTTCGGTATTGACCTGCAAGAGAAAGAGCTCCTGTGTTGTGGCATTTGGAAAGGCAGCCAGAGCTCGCCATGCAGCACATGGCTAACATGCATCTAACCTTCCCCAAGCACCTGTACCAGGCCCCTGGCTCCAGACTCCCCCAGTCCACCCTTGATGCCTCAGACCCCCAGGCAGGCACAGCCTCACTTCCTTGAGACTACAAGGCCTAAGTTCAGGAGAACTTTTACATCTTTCAGAGTCTTATCTCTGGGTAACACCCAGAGGGCAGTCAGTGCCTGCAGTTTCAACCCTGTTAAGCAGAGTTTACAAGTTAGGAAACACTGAGCCTGTGCAGAGATACTGCTGACAACTGTTCACTCAACAAGTAAATGAGAGGTCCTCAAGATGAGGCAGTGTATAAGGGGCTTATAACGGATAATAGAGGAGCAAATGCTTCCTAATTGGAGAGATTTCTCAATGCTGCACAGCTTCTGTGCATTTCTCAATCTCCAAACCAGTGTGTCCCCCTGATGCTGCCTTCCTCTCTGCTCTTTACATCCCATCTGCTTTCATTTTCATCAGTTTTAGTGTGTTTTTTTCCCCGAGCTACTCTAGGTAACATGCTTACAAGACCAACTGGCAGTTCCTAGAGGGGTATGCCTTGAAGGATGTGGTATTTGGGTATCCAACAAAGTCTGCCCCAATTGACAAGACCCTTCTGCCTGATTGTGTCTTTTACTGTGCTATACAGAAGGCCAAAGACACAACTGTCATTTTGTTAGATGCTGTCTTAACATAAAAAGGCAGATACTGCCTCAACCTATGTGCAACTCAAAGACACAGGTTGTGCAGAGTTATAGAGGAAACAAAACTGCAAATAATCTAATGCTCCAGATCAGGTCAACAACTTGGGAAATTATTTCAATTAGTGGTATTTTGGCAATTTGAAAACAAACAAAAAAACTTTCCATCCCCAGTAAAATATTTCCTTTGATTGTTACATCTTACGGGCTTGCTCTGTTTCTACCTACTTCCATGTTTAAAAGTAGTTACTTTTGAAGAAGTAATTTTGAATGAAAACCCAAAAATGTTTCTTCGACAGTGCTAAAATTGTACTTTTGACTTCTTCACCTTCAATTTCCTAAAAGATTTTTTGAGTAGAGAAAAGATGGGCTTAAGCTCTGCAAGGGACCAGCTTGCTGTCACACAGCCCTGACCAGTGGCAATTTCTGTCATCAGTTCTACCAGCACAGTTCATAAGAGGAGCCGAAAAGGTAACAGAGATATTGAATTTTAATCTGGAGTTCTGCTCACCGGCCCAAGTTGCTTTTCCACCCTGTGGTGTTGGGAAACGATATAGTCACCACCATTTGCCTTTAACATATTTGCACTGCAATAATGGTAACTCAGATACCACCCAGGTGACAGGCAGGAGGTAGAACAAGCACATAGTTAACTGCTAGAAAACAAGGAAATAAACTAAAACAGTGCAGGAAAGGGAGGGAAGGAGGGAGGATTCCTCACCTTCAGCTACCTGTAGGAGGGCAGCAAGGTCTGCAGGGATCTCCAGAAGCCCCGCATCCTGTACAGAGAGTGAGCAAATCAGTCACTGGGGTACCAGTGAAACAGCGTGTGAACCCTGAGTTCTGTTGAGACTGGGCAAAGCTGCCTTTGCAAAAGCGGCCAGAACAAGTACTGAGCATCTGAGCAAAGGCAGTGACTTCCACCTATGCAACATTCAGAAACATTACAAATCGGGCAGTGTGTTAACACACAAGTATATGACATGGGTCTGCAAAGGAGGGAAAGGTGGGTAATTTCTAATTAAATCAACTGCCACAAGGGGAAATGATAGGAAAGTTTGCTTTCTTTGACCCATTTGACTTTCTTTGATTCACCTCATTACTAGCAAGACTGGCATATTGCATAGAAGAGACTGCAGGTGGAGGGTAAGAGCCATTTCCTGCTGCTCTTTTTTTCTGCCATTTTTATTTTTCAGTCTTCTAGAGTGCTACAGCATAAATAAATACCTGATTCTGATCTTTGATGCACACCACTATTTTGGAAGTTCCTAAGGAAGCTCAGATCTGTACCCCGGTAAATCAAATGAGGAGCTGGACAATGAGCCTTGATTTTTCACTGGATTTCACCTTGCACCGTGCATGCATTTGTGCAAGGTAGTAACTAAATGGGCCAGTGCAGCACAGTTCATCAGCACCAATGTCTGCATATAACATCAGGGCATTTCAAATGGGCTACTCAGATTAAGACACAAGGAAACCAAACCAAAGACACAAAGCCTGAGATTTGGGGGTTTGGGTTTTGTGGATTTCACAGTAAAGCCTTCCCTCACCAGCATACTATTCTGACATCTCCACATAAACCCTAAGCAACACCTAAAGACAGATTCATGGCTTTTTTTTGACCAGTTTGATTTTGCTTCTAAGAAGATACTTAACATTAAGTCTAGCTTTTCAATGGCGTATTCAGGAAATGAGCTTGTGACTATCCAGAGCCCTGAATTCACACCTGAGGAAGCAGGTAATATTGCAAGAGCATCCAGTACTAAGTATTCCCATTGTTGTTACTGATAAATCTGGGATTTGGAGTATGTCAGTTCATGTTTCCTTGGTACACACATCATAGCAAATGCATGCCTGGTTTAAACATACAAACAATAGTTAGCAGTGATACTTATAGCAGTTGATTCAGGTTAAACTTGTTATGAAGCCTTTAATCTCTCCCTTCCTCTAAAACACCTTTCATAGATGTTTTTGTCCGGAACTGTCTCATTCCCACCTTTCACAGTAGAAGATGATTATCAAAACTAGTCTTCCTTCCAGCTCCAAAGACCAGGTCCAGGGCTGCGAACACAGTACTCTGCCTCAGGACCACTTTGTGATGCATGACTGCTCAAAGACTGGGAATCACTGAACTACTGAGATAGTTTTTGTTAGAAGGCTCTTTATACCAGGCTAAGCCCTATTCTTGCTGCTAGGTTTCCAGCACACATGTGTACTCTCTTCCCCAGCAAACATGGGCATAGGGGAGGGAGAACATTCTGAGTACCTGTCTTGGTCTATCTCCAACTCTCCGTGACTGTTTGACAACTTACCATTCTTTGGTTGGGACTGTCCTCTGTGTCACCACTGTCCAGAGACCACCTCCTTTGTTTCCTTTTTTCTAATTCCTGCTGTTAGGAGGTGAAAGTGAGATGGGGGTCAGGAAAAGATGTATATGAGGTCACTTCCAGCAACTTCTGGGGACACACTCTGTGAATGGGTGAGCACTGGTGTCCTGCTCCAGCAGATAAAATGACAGAAGAGCTGTGGAGCCTTCTTGGGACTCACCACAGTGTATTGAGAAGGGGATGCCCAGGCAAAGCCTTTAGCTTTGCTGAAATGTCACCTGCCCTGCACAACACAATTCAACAGCAAGAGGCCTCACCCAACGTCCAGCGTCTCTGCCACACCTTTCCTCCCTTGCCTAGCATCTGGTGCATCTCGAGACAAAAGCACACAGAAACATTCACTTGCCTCCTCCAGCATCCAAGAATATGGTAACACAGCCTGGACATGAATGGATGAACTTGTCCATGGGTGTGTGAGTTACAGCCATGTCCAAGGCTATAACACCCTTATAGCTCTGCCCTTTCCTATCCCATCCCATGTCCTACTCACCTGATTCCTACTCCGAGATTAAAAAGGAGGGTCTCTGTTTCTCTCTCTCTCTGTCCTGCTTGTCTGTGTTGCAGAATGGTGTGACAGGATGGGAGGTTATGAGGGCTGGGCTGAGAAAGACAGCAGGCATGCTGAAGTCCAAAGGGCAGGGCTGTGGGGCAGGGGAAAGGAGGAACTTTGCAGCAGGTGAACTTTGAGACCTTTATTGTTGTTACTGCATGTACAGAGACCTCAGCAAGCAAACACTGGAGAAACAGGAACAGATTCAAAAGAGCTGTGCTATCATGGTTACCCCGGAGAAAGAAAAGCTGGATCCTGTCCAGGTAGGAGGGGGCAGGAAGAGGAACAGAAACGAGCACTGCTCTGGGCAGGGCATGGCCTGGCAAAAGGAACCTCTGCAGTCTTCCAACAGCAGCACTGACCTTAACTGCCTCACCCTTTGCTAGTCATGCCAGCAGCTGTACTGCCCCCCCCTCATAAGGCTGACAGCTATGGGGATGTTAGTTGCTGCTGCAGGGACAAGTGGTCTGAGTTCCTGATTTAAATTTTGTTTTCAATAGCTTGTGCAAAATGCATTCAATCCATTTGACAGAACCAGCTTTCTCCTCACACAATTTTCCACCTTAAGTCACTGCCATCCTGTTCTTACCCCAGCTACAGACACAAAAGGCTGATTTCCAAAAGGCCAAGGACTTCAGCAGCCTGAGGTACCTGTAGGGTCAGGGAAGGATCACTGCAGACTGAAAAAATGCTTTTTAGTCACTGGGAAAACACCAGAAACTGAACTGGACAACTGGAAGAGCAAGATGAATGACTCCTTATAGATTGAGCAGAACAGCAGCTCTGGAAGCCACAGATGGAATAAGCTCATGTCTTGTGTGGGGCAACCTAGGGAAGCTCAAGTAGAGACATATGAACTGCCTGCAATTGAACTACCTTTGCCAATTCATCCAGGGAGAGAAAGCTTCAGTCTCTATGGTTCCTTTTTCTTACTTTCTTTATGTCAGCCAGAGAGTGAAGGCCACCTTCTTGAGTCATTTCCAGGAACTTGCCTAAAGCCATCCCTGCCCTTGCTCCACCCAGTCACCAGCTCTGTCTAATTAAGAGCAGAAATAGCTCCTGCAGCACACCTGATCCTGAAAAGAGCATTGTTACCTGGCAGTGTTTCCTCTTTTTAATCGAAGATCTGGAGATTAAAATCATGGTATTAAATTGCACCAAGGTCTTCTTCAGCTTCCTGTAACATTTTTTAGAGGGATGTGAAAAGAGAAGAATTGTTAATGAGGGAAATATTAACTAAATTTAGACAGACTGTTGACTCACTTCAAAGATATGGACCAAACAGACCATTAATACAATCAGCGAATCTCAATTTGGTCTTACTCTGCTAAGCCTTGTCCTCTCTTGGCTGTTTCCCCTGCATCCTTTACTCCAGCTATCACAATATCAGCCTTAGCACAGGCACATTACTGTAATGGTTTTGACAGCAGCTGTATTTCCTCTGGAACCTCTGCTCAGTGGCAGGGAAGTCCCTTCACCATTCCAGTAACAGGATATTCCCTGCAGACCAGGTCAGGAGCCAACATGAGGAGGGGCCTTGCCACCCACCTTGCTGTCCTAGGTAAACACTTCCTGCTGCTGCAACATACATTCAGTAGGCTGAAAAGCTGCTGTCAAACCAAAGGCAAAAATATCTAATACTTGTGCAAACACAATGTCTATTCAATCTGTATAACTGCCTCACCATAACCATTCTGTGAGATGGATCATGTAAGAGGATAAGAGCTTCTCACTTGAGTCAGTGAAGTCTGGTCATCCAGGATGTACAAGATGCCATGGTTTTTTTTTCCAGCAAAGACATCTAGGCATGATTCACTGTACATCTTGGAACTAGGAATCCAAGCTAACTGCTATTGTCTATATTCCTCCTGCACGTTAAAAACCAACCAGTCAAATCCAGCCATGCAAGCAAGAACAAATGGAGGGGTTTGATTTATAAATCAGGAAGTTAGTGCTTCACTGCTGTTGGGAATTTGCCTAGAATTGTCTGGTTTTGTCTTATGAAACTTCTTCTAAAGCCACTGATGATTTTCCTAATTTAAGAGATGAAAGCTGCTAAGTAGAGTGATAGAATACCAGATAGAGTAGTTGCTAAGTGAACTGCAAAAGGCAGCAAGTCTGATAAATATCTCCAGGAGGTGAGTGGTACATAAAATGCTACAATGAATCTACCACACAGGCTTTGAAAGTACCAGTTGAGGTTTGGGCTCCTTGATCCTGATCAACTCACTTATAAAAGAGGGAGCAGGCACTAACAAATTACCCTTCTTTTAATTTACTACAGAATTAGTAAAAGGTATTCGATAGCTAGTTCTTTGGTCTAGGATTCGGTGGGTAGTGCTTAAGAGGGCCAAGCCTACTCAGCGTGCTGCTTCCCTACTAAAGGAGACTCTCCAGCTGAGGCTCATTCTGTATGGGCTGCCATTCACCTGCTGGCGTGATTTCCTGGGCAACAGCAGTCTGGCTGGAAAAAACACGGGAGATGTTCATTGGCAAAGTTGATGCAAAATTGCTCTAAGCTATTCACGCCTAAATCCTGCAGAGACAAAAAGGCATCGTTAGCTCCAACTCCAGCCCTCCCAGGGGGCTGTGTCTTGTGAAGAATGCACAGCACCTGATGGCACTGATCAGGCAGCTTGCTCTGATCAGTAAGTGTGAACGAACCTGAGAAATTCAAATCATCTTATATCTAGTTTGCAAGCCCTCAGACTAGGTTATTGACTAGGCTGAACATTAAGAGGCAAGACAAGCTGCAAAGGAGGACAAAGAAGATGAGATCTGCTCTTGGATGAACACCCCTACTTGTATATATTCCATTGTTTTCAGCATTCATCATAACATGTAGATTTTAACAGGAATCCTAAGTGTAAAACTCAAAGATCACTTTATGCCCCTGCTCGGCCTGGTTTTTACTTACCACAAGTCTGAGAAGTCCCCATAAGCTCACTGGGTCAGAGGCATGGGTGTCTACATGCTACAAGGGTAATGATTCCTGACCCAGAACTGTAGGTGCTACCCTCACCGCAATTTCAAAAAGTAACAGCTTTGCTTTGGTTATCTGCACTTCTCCTCTTTCTGGCCTGATACAAAGCCTAGTGGATCAGGAAGAATCTCTTCAGAAACTTCAGTGGATTCTGGACTTGTCCCTGTTCAGGCTGGGAACAACAGAAAAACAGGATATGCATGTGAAAATAAATAAATTGTAAAAGATAGTGTTATCATATTTCCAGCTTTATCCAAGTCTTGAGGAAGAAATGGGAACAGTTAGATTAAAACTACTTTACAAAATGTTTTTCTTCTATTAGTAATAGCAACACAAGTAACTAAAACGTGATCCATTAAGAATTAGCTCACGCTGCTCACCTCATCAGTACAGCATGGTCAAGCTAAGTTTTTTCCTGGGTTTGGTCCATCAAAACAGGGCAATGAGCGATGTGGGTCCCCAAGCCACTGCTGTGCAGCAGAGCACTGGCTGCAGGGAAAGGCCTCTGGCTGTGTATGTTTGTGTGTAAGTGAACATTTTAAGAAACATCTTGCGGTTTTGTCAAACCTTCGTAAGGTGAGAATCAAACCATGGAGTTAAAATCCCCATGTGTCCTTTCAACATCTCATGTAGCTTGGTTTCTAAACTCCAGTGCACTTGCTGAAAAGCCAGTTTTGACCTGTTTAGCACAGCATAGAAGCTAATTCAATAGGCCAAGTTGGATGAAAACACTGGCTTTGTTCTGATTTAAAACCAAATTTTTTCTTCTTCCTTGAAATGACAGAGCCAAAGCTAGCTGTGTGCAGTATCTATATGCAGCACCATACTGGCCAGTTCATGCAAAAGTATTAAACCTGCAAGGCTGACATGGTGGGATTACCAGAAACCATCCTATTTGAGACTAGGCTGTGAAGTGCGTAACGATTGTTAGGACTCCACCTACACACCAATGCTACCTGCAGTCCACCCCATCCTAGGACCTTAGGATTCTACCTATGCTACACAGTCAGGGAAGACTATGGGCTCCTCCAGATAGCAATTCATAAGAATCTACAGTGAAAGTGCCAAATCACACCCTGAAGGAGCACGTCTACACTGCCTCTCAAAAAGAAAGTACTCCCCTGAACAGATACCTACATTACATGGTAAAATGACCATCTCTTCACTGGAAAAACAAACAAACAAACAAAAATTAACCCACCCATCAGATACCCTCCCCTTTCTGGCTGAGGAGAATCAGCACCTGCACTTCCAGCCCAGACAACACCAAAGAATAGGAAAAGCAACCTCAAACCCGTGTATGCTCAAAGCACAGTCTGATTCCCAGGGAGCCAGCCACCCACTGATGTGTAGAAACAGCCATTCAAAGCAGGTAATACAGAGTCTTTGCAATGGAGTCTCTGAGTAGAAGAAGGGAGTAAACCTAGTTACTGCAAAGACAGCACCTGTGGGTGCACCTCACCAACCCAGACAACAACAGAAGTCACTTGGCATCAGTGGCCCCTTCTGCAGACAAAGGGGTGAAGATCCAGGCATAAGATGTCACCCGGATTCATAAAGAGACAGAATATACTGTTGTTATTTCACAAATACACATACGTTTTTCAAATAGACAAGGAATTCAGCCTGGTTAATAAATGGTGCTTTTTTTTTTTTTTTCTTTTTCCTAGTTGGCCTGAGAATTCACCCATGTATGAAAGGAAGAAGCAAAATGAGAATTTTGCTGCCATGTTTCAGGGTGGGAATCACAGAATCCCAGCCTGGTTTGGGCTGGAAGGGACCTTAAAGCTCATCCAGCTCCAACCCCTGCCACAGGCAGGGACCCCTTCCACTAGAGCACCTTGCTCCAAACCCCGGTGTCCAACCTGACCTTGAGCACTGCCAGGGATGGGGCAGCCACAGCTTCTCTGGGCACCCTGTGCCAGCGCCTCAGCACCCTCACAGGGAAGAGCTTCTGCCTAAGAGCTCATCTCAGTCTCCCCTCTGGCAGGTTAAAGCCATTCCCCTTGGCCTGTCCCTACAGGCCCTTGTCCAAAGCCCCTCTCCAGGATTCCTGGAGCCCCTTTAGGCACTGGAGCTGCTCTAAGGTCTCCATGGAGCTCAGCCTGTCTCCATAGGAGAGTTAGCTGGCCAAAGTGTTAAGCCTGAAGCCACCTCATATCAAAAAAGAGCCCCCTAGATGTGACAATCCAGCACAGCAGTCATTTCACTCCTGTTACCTCCCAGATTTTGGACCTTCTAAGGTGGTGGCCCTTCTTCTGACAGAGCACCAGCTAGAACATTCTATGCTTCAGGATAAATGAGAAATCACCAAAAAGGTACTCACAGTGACATGGTGAGTGACAGCACTCTGCAGACTTTTGAAATCTGTTGCAACACACAATAAATTGCCCACAATCCAAATCTCAGGCACTGGCAATGGCTGCATGTTCATAGGATTCTTTCTAAATGATGGAGAACAATAGGTTCAACTATGAATGGGATACTGAGTTCCACTAGTATCAGCTCCCCAGCTGCACAGAGCTGGTCACAGCCTTGGCAAAACAACAGCATCTAGGCTCATTTTAGATCCTCAAAGAAGTACTGTAACAGATGGGAACCTATTTGGGAGTTGATTCCCTCTCATGACTGAGAAGCATAACAAAGTATGTTTGTGTCACAGTGTATTCAGTAGAGTCCACATGTGTATGTATGCTCATGGTGACTGTTGAAAAGAGGCAGGAAAACATGAGGGTGCAGCTGTTCTATGAGCTTCCCACTTGGGCACGCTGGGGCACCTGGCCAACACTGCGTGGCCAACACTGAGATGATGAGAAACTGCACGGCCCCACGAGTAAACAATGGCAGAGCTGGCATAAAGCTTATTGTGTTTCTAAGGGTATAAAAGCAGGAGCCTCTTGAAGCCGAATCCAAGGCCTCAGATTTGGGTGGACACACCGTGTAGGAGCCTTCCCAATTACCTGAGACTCCCAGCATCAGCTGCAATGAGGCTCCCCAGCTGAAGTGTGTGCCTGGAGGATGGTTCAGTGGTGACTGGTGATGTACTTCTTACTCTCTGTTCTCTCTGTGCTGTATTGATTCGATCCATTGCTAATTTCATTTGTACTTTACTTTCATATACTACATATATATATCTGATTTGCTTTATTGTACTTATTTACTGTATGTAGGTACATACCCGATTCACGTTAGTGTGCTTGTTTGCTTTAGTGTGCTTGTTTAATAAACTGTGCATATTATACAGCTAGTGTTTGGTCATTTTGTTGCCTGCCCTGCCTATCAGCAGAATAGCCAGCCAAGCTGTAATAACCCTTTGTTGTCTCCCATCTCCTGTGCTTCTCTAGGTCAGTCTAGGCCCAAACGTTATAAGAACAGAATAGCTTCCAAATGATACAATTTTCAGTCAGGAATAATGTCCCCAGTTCCATCAAGTGGGATAATAGCAATGTTAGAATCATGGAACAGCTGGTGTTGGAAGAGAACATCCAGTCCCAAGTCCCTGTCACAGGCAGGGACACCTTCCACTAGAGCAGCTTGCTCCAAGCCCCTGTGTCCAACCTGGCCTTGAACACTGCCAGGGATGGGGCAGCCACAGCTTCTCTGGGCACCCTGTGCCAGCGCCTCACTACACAAACAGCCCATTCCCAAGTTGCCAAGGGTTAGTGTACCTCACAGGAGGCAAAGCAAGTGTTCCCAGTTGCAGAGGGCAGCCAGCACAGCGCAGGTAGAGGTCAGCTGATGGAGATGCTGATTTCCTCCAGAGCTTGCACCAAGACCAGAAAGTGCTTGCTGTCCTCCTTCCCCAGGATGGGGGATGTCACATGCTTTGCCCTGAGAGAATAGGGACAGATAACTGTGGTCGCCCTTCTTGCCCCAGACTGGAGCTAAGCTACTAGCAGCAATCTTCAAAGTAGTGGTTCAATGATTTAAGGACTGGAGAAATCTGAAATAAAAAGACCAAAGACACCACTAGTGGGAGCTCAGCATTAACGACATGCCAGTCTCTTCCCTCTGGAGCTCTCGAGAGTAAGATCTCTTTTGCTAACATAAGTTTTTATTATGGTACCAATACAGGCACTCTAGCTACTCCTTGCCCACTGCTGGACTGCAGCTTGAGAGAAGAAGGGATGTCAGAATCTACTCCCAAGTAAGTTGTATCAGAGCTGCTACTCCAAATGGTACCAGAACCCAGTGTACCAAAGCCAGTGGATTTCTGTGCACCTCAAGAGCCATCCTGGGTTATAGTCCCAGGGCTTCACTACAGCTGCCACAGAGCTTCACTACAACATAGACATATCACTTCTATTCTTCTTCTGCTTTTCTCTACAAGAGGACACTCCTAACAAGTCTGTGACCCTGAAATCCTGGGTCAAGGGAGCCTGTAGAACCTGTTTGTGTACAAGGACATTCTTTGACAAAAGTTTCCAGCTGATGGCCAGATTCAGATGAGGTTCGTGCAGGCCCTGGGCTTCTTCTTGCCAAGACTAAGATCTGAGAGAGAGATTTTGTCAGTCTCTGCTAACTTCTTTACACATTATCTGATTTTTTTTTCCTTTTCTTCTCTGCAACAGGCTGAGACACTCCTATTAACCATCCCTTGGAAGAGTTTAGTTTACAATGCAGATCCTTTGCCAACTAGGAGCATCACCTCGTTGAATTATAGGCCCTTAATTGCCCTCCATCCTTAAGTCATTAGTGGTACTTGTTCGTTCCTTGCCTGAAGGAAAGATGATAGTGATCATTCCCCAAGGATTCCTCACATGACCACAGCTGCTGTAAAGAGTTTGCCCATCTGGGAAAGCTGACCCACAAGACTGAAACAGGAAAGATATCTTGCTCTTACATACTCTGGAAATGGAAAATATTCTTAAAAAAAACCCTGTGCTCCAAGGTGATGACTTGCCATAAGTCTGGCAAACAATTTTCCAGTTGAAATAGATTTTAATCAGCAGTACATTTCAGTGGTTAAGAGGTTAAAATTTTTCACCCATTGACTCAGTCAATGAATCAAGTGTTTTGAGGAAAGTAGAAATAAATATACCCTGCTCTTTTCAGTCCCACAATAAATTGCAAATGCCATTGAAAGGGAAGGAGAAAAGGATTTCTCCACTAGAGGGTAGAGCCTTGGGCCTACACAATGATTCCTTTTTCTGCTCCCTTTCTCTGGGAGCAGAAGGGGCCTGAAAGGTGAGACAATGATCACAAAAGACAAAGGTATTCTTTCTTAAGTCAGGTGTGGGAAGAAACAGAATAGATTTTTGCAGTCCTGTGAGGGACACTCAGGAGGGAAGCAAAGTTATTAGGTACCTCACTGACCAAACAGCTGCTGCAGAGCATCCTTACCTCACTCACCTGAGTCAGCTAAGACTGCCTCTTGCAAGTACATAACTTTCTGCCCCATGGACAGCCCAGCTAGTAGCTCATAAAACACATGGTAATTCCTCTCACTGTGGGCCTGGCAGGGGATACAGTTCTTACAGTTGACTCATACCCAGTTCCAAAACCCTATAGAACACATTCAAAGAGCAGGGCACTGAAACTTCTGAAGTCAGGAGCCACTCAACACCTATTTTATTTGAAAAGTTTCCAGGATTTCTCCGACACCTTAGGATCGTTCCATCTTGAGAGCAGCCCCTTTCACACAGCTCCAAAATCTGACCTTTTCCACGTTCCAGACATTGAGAAAAATTAAGTTGAGGAAAGATTTAACTTCCAATAATTCCTAATAAGTAGCTTAACTAAACCTGTTTGAGACTGAACATTGTCCTATTTTATTAAAATAAAATAAGTGATCACTTTGTGCTACACGTGGGGGACATATTTTTTGCTATAAGAACAAATGGGAGGTAAATATCATACTTAGTCCCATCCCTGTTATTTAACAGTAAACTTAAGATTAAATCTGAATGGGGGAGAGAAAGACACCTCTAGGAGGGAGGAGCTCATTGGTCCTCACCTGAAATACCACGAGACTTCTCCAGCAGGGACTGGGAGATGGATTTTCCCACCGTGATATCACAAGTGTAAGATAACCGCAGATCCTGTCAGAAGCTAGATTCTATAGATTCACTTCTCTGAAGGTTTAGCAGAGGGTGTTGTTGCTGAGAAACAAGGGTATGACCTGACCAACTTGGTCTGAATTTTGAAAAGCAAGAAAATGGTGCATGAAATTCACTGTCAATAAATGTAAAGTGATGCCACAGGTTGAAGCAATCCCAGCTTCACACAAGCTGACAGGCTCTAAGGTAACCACTGCTGTTTAGGATGGAGACCTTGTGGTTATGATAGACAGTTCCATGAAAATATCAGCTCAGTGCTTGGCAACAGTCAAAATAAACCAAAACAACCAAAACAAAACAAAACAAACAAAAAAAAAACCAAAAAAAACCAAAGCCAAACAAATGAAAAACAAAACTAAAAAAGCCACATATGTTCAAAATAAAAAAGGACATTTTTCACGGAACTTGTTAGACCTGTAGAATACTTGCCAAAGACTGTTGCAGAGTCATGAAGTTTGTGTGAGTCCAAGAGGAAACTGGGAAACCACAAGAGTATTGGAAAAACTTTGAGCTGCTGCAAATGGCTAAGGTCTAACAAAGTGTTAAGAAAAAAGCATTATATGTATTTGGCATGTTCTTACTGTTGCACCAGTGAATGCTTGTGGCTAGTGTTGGAGACACAAAATTGTATTAGATGGCTCCTTGCTATAAACCTGTTCAGCCTTTCTTACTTCCTTAATTTATCACCCATCATGAGAGGTGAAGATCTATTCTTTTCTGAGGGAAAACTAAAAGCAAAACAGGAATGTAAACTCACTCTTTTCATATCCTGATGATAACAGAGTGTAAGGGAGAAAGAACTATCACAAGAGCTCTGAGCACTGCTAGACCTTTTCTCACCCAAGCACCTCTTGACAGCTGAGAAGGATAGCATCCCAAGATGTTCCTTTAACTCACTGTCGCAGGTGGACATTCAGAAGCTTTCCAAAATGGCTTGAGTTGTCACTGAGGATGGTTCTGGCATTCCCAGAACTCTCCAGGATGGATAGAACATTGCAGGGCTTGAAGAAAAGAGGGAGAGAAGAGTTCAGGAGCCATCATGGGTTTCAAATTGCGAGCTTGAAAATCCAAGAGAAATGGGACTTCAATGAAACAATTCTTGACTGGCTGAAGAGCCTCTTTTAAAGTTTATCTTGGTATGATTACCTCTAGCCATTGATGAGTTGCTCTATGAGCTCTTTGCCTTCACTGCTATGATCTTTCACTTTACTTTTTCTCTGTCTTTGTTCAGATTCACCTCACTGCTATAAGGTCTCTAAGGCAGGTACCATCTGCTCAAACAGGTAGAGCACCCTATACATCAGGGCTCACAGATGCTAAAATAAAGGACAAGCCCTTAAGTCTTTACGGGAGCCTCAACTTGAACCACAAGCCATCCAAAGTCCAGCTCAGTTAAATAGGAACAAAGAAATAACATAAACAGTATGGCCTCCTTACCCTGTCATCGGCTTCTACTTCTTGCCTAACTGTCGGAGCATAAAGCCAAACTCAGTTGCCTCTTACCTGTTTGATCTCTAGTATAACATGGCCAGACATTCCACAATTGCTTTGGAAGCTTCTGTTTTACCTGACCCACTGTGCACAATGGGGTAAAAGAGGTAAGGAAGCTGGCATTAAACCAGAAGTACCTAATTTAGACATATCAGAGGACCTGTTACAGTAAATCAGTGGAATTGCAGTGATTTACAAGTGAAGATCACATACTATTTGAAACAGCGAGACAACTTGACAAAACAAGCCCACATAAGGTTCCACTGTGGAATGCCAAACACCTTCTCTTCCACTCCTATGACCTGATGTGCAGCTAAATTCAAACCATATCTGCACAGAGTGAAGTAAATATTCATCTTATTAATGTTGGCTACTGACAGCCTTCACACAAGAGCTGGAAAGATAAACTTTTGGACAGTGGAATACAAAGATGAAAATCTTACATAAAGAAATTAAGAAGCCTTTGAAAAAGTATCCCAATTGCCTACCTGATGACAACACTCTGATCTTGCCCTGAGGACTGGGATAGACTAAAGGCAGTTTCTGCTATGGCAAAGATGTGTCTAGATGTACAGAAATAAACCCTCAGCTAACTGACTTCACATTTCTACCTCGCAAATACAGCACCAAAAGGTTACACACAAGTGATCTACTTTAGAGATGGGCCAGTATCTTGATATGAGTAATGTGAGGAACCGTGGAAATCAGAGCTTTGTTCTTTCTGACATCTGGTTAATACCACTGCTACAAGCTGCTGCAAAGATCAGGTCCTCTAGAACCTTTTCAATCTAACCTGTGCCATGGTGTTTAATATAAAGGACACCAGCAGAATTATGTGCACTAGAGAAACCTGCCTACGTTGCTAGCTCTGGTAGGGCTGTACAGGTGAGGAGAGCATATAGCCAGAACTTCCCAGGACCACTGAATTCAGGACCTTCAGCAATACTGAAGTAAAGTGACCTAAGAGTTTGGCTCTGTAGCATGACAGGTATGAGCAACTACAACTTTGCCAAATGTCTTTTTTTACTTCGTGTGGCATTCATCCTGTGCTATCAGACAACTGGAGAGAAAGCAAATACTTTCTGGAGGACAAACAGAATGGAGTTTAGGAAGTCATTTGAGAAAGAGAAACATATGGGGCATTTTTTGAGAGAGTCCCTTGGTGGTACTGCTGAACCCAGGGCAGCTGCGCAGCCACAAGTTTGGAGTAGACACTGAGGTCTTTGAAAGGATTAATAGAAATCAAAATTTGCCCAATGTAAGTCTAGGACAAAAACAAGAAAGGGAAAAAAGAACCATCCAGTTTGAATTCCCTGCCATGGGCAAGGACACCTTCCACTAGAGCAGATTGCTCCCAGCCCCTTCCAGCCTGGCCTTGAACACTGCCAGGGATGGGGCAGCCACAGCTTCTCTGGGCACCCTGTGCCAGCGCCTCAGCACCCTCACAGGGAAGAACTTCTTTCTAAAGTCCCATCTAAATCTACAAAAGCTCAGAACACCCAGTCTGTCCATCTCTGTGTGATGACACCGCCTTGTACACAGCCTTCACAGTCGTTTATTTCAACAGGATGGCGAGAGTAGAGGGTGCAGGACTATGTAAGGAGCAGTGTTAGGTGCTTCTCTTTCAAGCACAACAGTGAACCCATGATTTAAAAGCTGTTAAAGATGCAGGGCCTGAGCTTCCCATAGCTGAAGGCAACAGGAATCGCTAAAGCCACCAAGGACACCAGTGTCAGTAGGTTAACAAACTCTCATCCTGCAAGTCTTTCTGACTTACCACCCACTTCATGCAACATGAATGGTATGTCAAATTCCTCCTTTTGTCCCTCTGCAACACCACAGAAGTTACACCAGCCTCCAAACCTCTTTTCCCCTGCCTATAAAATGTATTTGGGTTTTTTTAGAAGCCATTTCAGGACTGCGAACCATTTAACAAGAGAGGTGAAGTTCCCTGCACACATCTGTGAGAAAGTCTGTTAACTAGGATGAGCTGTTCTCTCTGGTGTGTGACTGCAGAGATTCAGTGTGTGCTCCCTGTGCAGCAGAGCTTAGGGGCACACTATACACAAGCCAGGAGTTCCCTCTGCAGCTGTGCTCCTCCTCACATCGTTCAGTGTAGGCATAACAAATACTGCAATTCAGCCTTTACTTAGCTTTACTGCAGAACATCAGTTACTCAGCCACGAGATGCACCAAATTAATTCTATTTTCTCCCATGGTAGCCATGGATTTACCATGTGCTTTCTGTTGCTGAACCAACAGTAGCTGTGAAGGATAACAAACAAGCCCACGTGACTTCGAATTAGCTGCAGAATACCACTGACAACACATACTCCAGTCTGGTTAGATCGTCAACCTCCTCAACTTCTATGCAGGGATCTTCACACATGTGCATAGAAATGCATAGATACATTACTGAAAATCAGGAAAAGTTCTTCATTCCAGTACTGGAGACAACACGAGTACGTTTCTGCATGAATTCAGTCTCTAGCGTATTGTCAGTGATGTCTTCTGCTTCCCACATATCCTTTCAGACCTTCATCACGGCTGCTGGCCAGATGTGGGTCCTTGTAGATGGCCATTTGCTTAGATTTTCAGTGGTTAGTCATGGCAGCAGCAATTTGAAGTTCAGCCATGCTGCTTAGACCAGTGAACACAAGGTGTGACTATGGACTCTGCAGTCTGAAGGACCCCTAAACCCTCTTTGGCATCTACCTCCCTTGAATAATCTGATGTACGTATTGGATCCTCTGCTCACTGAGGAAGGAAGCCCTGTTCACTGTTTCTCTGAGGGTTTTGATCCATCAAAGATCTGGGAAGGTCACATTTAAATCTGTGGCCTTGTTGCACAGGCAGCACAGATTTTCTGTCTGATAGAGCTCTGTTTGTCTAGAGAATCCCCATTCCCAGAGCCCCTGGATAAGGAGCTAGAATCATAGAATCGTTAGGGTTGGAAACGACCTGAAGATCCTCTAGTTCCAACCCCCCTGCCGTGGGCAGGGACACCTCACACTAAACCATATCACCCAAGGCTCTGTCCAGCCTGGCCTTGAACACTGCAAGGGATGGAGCACTCACAACTCCCTTGGGCAACCCATTCCAGTGCCTCACCACCCTTACAGTAAATAACTTCCTCCTTATATCCAATCTAAACTTGCCCTGTTCAAGTTTTAACCCATTACCCCTTGTCCTACCACTACAGTCCCTAATGAAGAGTCCCTCCCCAGCATGACTATAGGCCGCCTTCAGATACTGGAAGCTGCTGTGAGGTCTTCACGCAGCTTCTCTTCTCCAGGCTGAACAGCCCCAGCTTTCTCAGCCTGTCTCCATACAGGAGGTGCTCCAGTCCCCTGATCATCCTCGTCACCTCTGGACTTGTTCCAACAGTTCCATGTCCTTTTTATGTTGAGGACACCAGAACTGCACACAATGCTCCAGGTGAGGTCTCACCAGAGCAGAGCAGAGGGGCAGGATCACCTCCTTCGACCTGCTGGTCACGCTCCTTTTGATGCAGCCCAGGATAGGGTTGGTTTCTGGGCTGCAAGTGCACACTGCAGCTCATGCTCATTTTCTCATCAACCAGCACCCTCAAGTCCTCCTCCACAGAGCTGCTCTGAATCTCTTCTCTGCCCAACCTGTAGCTGTGCCTGGGATTGCTCCGACCCAGGTGTAGGACCTTGCACTTGGCATGGTTAAACTTCATGAGGTTGGCATCAGCCCACCTCACAAGCGTGTCGAGGTCCCTCTGGATGGCATTCCTTCCCCCCAGGGTATCAACTGAACCACACAGCTTGGTGTCATCGGCAAACTTGCTGAGGGCGCACTCAATCCCACTGTCCATAGCAGTGATGAAGATGTTGAACAAAGGATAATTTCTTCTGCGCTTTCAGTGACAATAATCCTGGTATGTTTTGCTTTTTTCCAGTTCTCTCACCTTTTCCCTGTGCCATACTGCCTTGGGACTGAAAACTTGACTTCTGCTCAGAAGCTTCCTTAAAGCCATGATTCTTGTTGTGCTGTTCCCTAGGGCTGGCATTGCATGCCTTCCATGGTGAATCATGTTTCTGAAAAGAGCCTTCAGCACTTTGCACTGCAATTGATTCAGTGACTTTTCCACTAACAGCAAGATGCTTTCCACACTTCTTGTTAAAACTGTGTTTCTTACTGCTTGTGGTGGCTTCCTCCTCCTTATCGCTACTGTCCTCGTGTTCTTGTCCTTACGTCATATCCTCTTGTTTATAGGCCTGTCATTTTTTTTCCCTGCCACTTGGACAGTAACTGTTCTTCACAAATTCTTCCCAGATCAGATTCTCTTTAATAATTTCTCTTGTATTCTCTTCCCTTGTAGGCTCTTTTTCCCCGGCATAACTTTTTATGGCCATTTTCTTCACTTCCCTGAAGCCTCACCAGCTTCTGGCTTTCTAAGCGGTCTTCTTCAAGGGTGTCGTCTTTTTCAGGCAATGACTCTTTGCCCTTCAGCTGGCCTTTATTTTTACCTTCCCACTGTCTCCCACAGTGGATCTTTGAATCTCCTGGGGAACCTGCTTTTTTCTCACAATTCAATAGTTTCTCTTTTCCAGGTTTCTGTGATGAGTCTTAGATCAGGAAGGACACTCCAGTGTTCCAGAATACGTGAGTGCTTATCTCAATTTACCCATGAAAGGAAACACTGTGCATTTTGCTATGAAATAAGCTACAAAGAGAGGTCAGATCCTCCTAAGCAGTAATTTACTTTTCTATAGAACTGAACAAGCATTTGCAGAACCATACCTGTGCACCTGAGGAGTATCAAAGTGACTGTCCTGTTCCAGGTTAATCTCTATTTTATTTTGTCATGAACCACACTTATTTTCTTCTTTTATTAGGGCTCTTGACAGAGGTCAGTTAAATACAGACAACTGAATGAGTATCCATGATTTTCCACAGCAGGCAAAGGTTTAGCCATGCTGTAGTTTGAGAAAGCTTTTGCTTCTCCAAAACCCTTTTCTGTGCTGGAGAAGACAGAAACACATCTAATGATCTATATCAAATAAATGCCAGTAACTAGTTAACTCAGTTTCCTAGGTATCCAGAATCACAGTTGGACCTGTATGAGCAGCTTGAGTAAATGCTGTATCACTGGTTAGAACTGAAAAGACCACAAGTGTTTGTTAACAAAGAAAAAAAACAACCAAACTAACTTTATACTGCATACTAGAATCTGCACAGGTACTTAATTAGTAGAAAGGATACAAAAATATAAGCCCTATTTTTTCATGTTTATTTATTATTATTCCCCCTTTTATTTGAGCACTTCTCTCTTATCAAGCAAATACATACATGGTAAATTTAACTATATATTGTAATTACAATTATATAGTATCTGATTTTCCAGGGGATAATCTTTTAAATGTTCTACAGTGCAAGAGAAACACATTCATGAACAGAGCATACTCAATATTTGACCTGTCAAGAAAACAGCTTAGCCAAAATAGCAAAATTTATGAGGAAACCAGCTCTCATAGCAAATAATCTCTGTCCCTGAACAGCTCTCCTGAAATCTCACTGGAGAAAAAGCTAAATAAATAAGGGAACTAATTAATGATGGATGCGAAAAGGAGAGAAGAAATCAAGTGGTAGAAAAAGAAATACAATAGAGTAGACAACAACAGTAACAATTCATAACAAGACATAAAATATTGCCAGAAGATTGCCCCTCCTCTGGGGCAAGATGTGTATAAGGATAGTGCATGTTAGTTGCCCACAGCAAATGGATTTTCAAATCATTGTAACTGAGCGTATAGCAGGATTTTTGTTGATACGTAACTGTACTGCAAAACCACACTGCATAAGTCCTGTCAATTCCTTTGTACACCAAATAGAACTCCTAATACAGACCCGGTGCACGTCTGTGAAACTGGCTGGCTCCACTTTTTCTTTTAGCAAGATGGGTCTGGTTTTGAATGGCATGTCCCATGAACAATGTTCAAGGCCTTCCAGGATCTGGCTAAACTGAACAAGAAGTCAAAAGCAAACTATTTCACAGAACTCCTCCTGAGAGCATTGTCACTACCTGACACTCTAGGAAATGTTCAGTATTCCAACTGTTAATGAGCATTGCTTTTATCTTTATCTTTCCTCTGATCATACATAGGAAATAAAGGATCTAAAAGTACCCAAAGGATTAGTCCTGACCTCTCGGCCTGTTGAAAAATATCATTTATATCCTTTCCAGATATAATGATCCTTTCTTTTATGAGTCAACCTCTTGCTCCTTCAGATAGACCAAAATACCACTTGGGCTTCAGACTCTACTTCTTCCTATTTGTCTGAATGAAGTGGTAATGTCAGAGCCTGGTTTTGATTCCCTGGTCACTAAACTCTTCAAGGCAAAGGACCAAACCAGAGAACAGTAAGGGCATAACTGAAAGAAAATGATAGACCAGAGAAAGGTCTATCATCTATCAAGAAAGGAAAACTTGCAGGTGAATGGAAGAGGAGGATGTGATTAAGGAAAAAATCTTATAGCGAGGAAATCCAAAAGTCTGCAACATCTTTCCAAAGGGCAAAAAGGTTAAAAACCCTCCTGCTAGGGGTGTTTGTGACTACTTTAGAGATTACATTAGCCAGTGGTGGGTGAGGAACAACCGGCACACAGGACACAGGGAAACTCCATTATATGTTTTGTCCTCTCACCTCTTTCACTGTTAAACTCTTCTCTCCCTTTGCCTCTTCTTTCTCTTACTCTTTGCTCTTCACCCAGCTCATAGATTCTCTACAAGCGGAAGAGAAACTCCTACACTTTACAGCCTTACAACATCTCTCAGTAGATAACAGAGGACCTAGCAGTCAAGATTCTGTTACTAATTCCTACCATCATCATAATTTCACAAAGCATTAACTTATTTGAAGGCTGAAATACAGTGTCTGGAAGCCTTTACTCAGATGTTGGACTTATCAGATGCTGGCAACATATTTACCTGTCTTACAGCACTGAACCCTGCATCTCAGTGATTGTGACTGCAGTGTACAAACAAAACCAGCCATTCCCAACAGTAATGGGGCCTGCAAAGACACACAAGGGCCAGTGGGGAATTCTTGAGAGATGGGATAGAGCTGAGAGGATTAGCTGTGCTGTTTGGTGCAAATGTTTTCTTCCCCATAATGAAAAATAAACCCTTGCTGGTTACTGTGTACACACTACAAGCTCAAAAGAGTTCTGGCCAAGGTTTGTTGGAACTTGCTTCCATCCACAGGCCTCTCCTTGCCCTAGGGTGGGAGGATGGGGGAAGAGTACACAGTCAAGAGTGCAATTCGGCATAAAGTCTTAAATCTTTGCAGCTATGATAAAGTCTGACAAAGAATGAGAATTTTCAAAATTGAGCAGCTCAAGAAGGCAGTCTGCTCTGCTGGCTGGAAATGCAGCCAGTCTCCAGAACACTTGGTGATGTGCTTGCAGACTAACACTGACAAAACATCCTTATGAGTTATTTGCAAAAAAGATATTTAAAAAAGATGTATTCCAGTGTCCTGGAAACAAACTCAGTGAATCAAAGTTTGCCTCACCTTAATCACCCCAAGGAGGGCAGCAAAACCCTATTTGAGCTTTACACAGTACAGAAAGGCTGATGTTCTAAAAAAAGCACACTAGGTATATGTAAAACACATGGGTTTATTGCAGAGGGAGGTTTTGCATACTACCCATTTTGTACTCTTCCATATGACAGAAAATCTTCCGCAACTGGAAAACAACAGTATCTCCCTTCTTCTCAGCTGCAACTCTGATGCTGAGCAAAAAGCTGCTGCCCTGAAAGCACTGTTATGTACAGGTATGGGTTCCTCAACAATCAGAACTTTAGTGTTCCCTCTAAACTTGCTTTTTAGCTCTGGGTTAGAGTTGACACTGTTTAAAACATCTTGGACATGTATTTTGCACAGTACAGAGTTCATCTCTTAACATAAAATCCTCTTCTTTGACCCCTCTTTTTAACCAGCACTCCCTATGATATGTGTCTGGTCACCTTATTTCAGTCCCCCTCCTTGCTTAATACACCAATATTAGTGGCCTAGATCTGTAAATCCTGCAACAAGACTTTAGTTACAGAGATTAATGGTAGCTGAATTAGACCCTAAATCCTCAGTACAGAATAGTTGTTAATATTCTCTCTTCCTGGGAGCTACAAGTTGATACTGCTTGTCTACAATGCCAAATGCAGTAGAAAAAATATAATTCATAAGTCTGCTTTTATGCACTGCTGCTACATAATCATGTGTCTGGAGAGCTGAAGCTGTCTGCAAAACAAAAATGCTGCACTACTTGATGAGGAAGATCAGGAACACTGCCCAGATTTGTAGGGGGCTTAGAGTCAGGACTTCAGTTTTAGTCATTGTAAAGATAGGACCCCCAGCCTCTGAATCTAGGTTCAAATGTAAAAACCTAGAGTTCACAGTTCTTCTGAGCCAGGGGTTTAGAGCAGATTGCTTTGTACCACCACTGTTATTACTGGGAATGGTAAAACGAATCACTGCTTATATAAACAATTCATCTGACATCAGGCCTGCTCTAATTATCTGCCCTGGAATATCTGCCTCCTGGACACACTGGAGCAGGTGAAAGATCCTGCACATCAGTTTTTCAATTCCCCTCACTATATCAACTTCATTTAAATCACTACAGGAGTGAGAACTATTTGATTTTGTTCTGAAGAAATAAGAATACATCAGAGAAATGAGAACTCCAAGCAGCACAGCAGAAAACTACGGATAAGAGCAGATAGCTCATGCTGTTATTTTAAGAATGGTAGAGAGTGAGTCTTGTCTTCTCTAAACACAGTGGTTTCTCCCAGCTCATACAGAGAAAAAAGTACAATCATTAAAGGGAAATGCTTGGAATTAAATTCTTAACAGTTTCTATTTTCATTCACCTGTATAAATTGCTCAAGCTCCTTCTTTGCACAGCAACTACTTCAAAATGCCTACACTGTCTGTCCTGATTCCAGAGAGCTTCCCAGTACTGTGTATCCTAGGTCATATCCATGTATAGGGTAACACAGTCACTCTCCTGTGCCTTGTTCCCACACAGCCTCGAGTCTGCTCCAGAATCCTTGCAAGCCTGCTCAGCTGTGGAGTCGAACATCAACTCCAGCTGGGCTGTGTCCAAACAGCAGAAAGGAAGGAAGGAAAGTAGCATCAATAATTCAACCTTTTTCCTGGTACCTTTGAACTTTTCAACATGCAGTATCACCAGCTGGTTGGCAGAGTTTTGGATAAAAGAAGAGATGGGATTTCACCTAGGCAGGAGTCAGACTCAGAGATGGTATGACTAGGTACATCCCTGAAGAAAGACTGAAAAGGAGAGGTCAAGTCCAATCCCCAAACATAAAACCAACAGGCTATTATCAGACAGGGAACAAAGAATACTAGCTAAAGAAGAGATTAGGCTAGTGAAAAGGATCAAATCGTAGGCTTCTTTCTTCTGCATCCCTGGAGTTTTATTTCAGGGAGCCAAGCATGGATAGTTCAGCCTCTGCTCCTTCTCCTTGCCAATACCAAACTCTCTGCTGACAACAGAAAAGTAGTTTCCAGCTCAGCACTGAAAAGACAGGAAAACTGGCACCAATTTTGTCCTCATTATGCCTAAGTTTCAGTCCAAACTGAGCAGAATGACTAAATCTCCTTCCAACTTGAATTTCCAAATAAAGCCATGTTCCCCTTTAAACAAAGCTTTTGCAGACAGGTCAAGATTACTCTCAGCAGGTGATTTTGTCCATGCACTGTTACTGTTGGATTCAGTGACGGTTTTCCTCTGCCTAGCTTTTTCTCAAGAGAGCAGCAAACACAAATGCTCACAGTCTAGTCTGTACATGCAGTCTTCCTCTGGACTCACAAGGTTGCAAAGTGACAGCGTGGCTCCACAACTTGTTAAAGTTGTAAAGTAGGTATGCTTTATTCAGCGCTGAGGTGCATGGGGGATAGCTCCCTCAAAAGCATGCGCCCTTCAGCGTTGTTTTCCATTTACCCTCTAAAGTTATACACATGCATGAGGTTGCACAACACGCCTATACATATTCATGCCCTATCCCTGCTTCGTATTATAATGAGCTAAGAAGTCACAGTATCACAGTATCACAGTATGCTAGAGATTGGAAGGGACCTCAAAAGATCATCTAGTCCAATCCCCCTGCCGGAGCAGGAACACCTAGATAATGTTACACAGGAATGTGTCCAGGCGGGTTTTGAATGTCTCCAGGGAAGGAGACTCCACAACCTCCCTGGGCAGCCTGTTCCAGTGTTCCGTCACCCTCACTGAGAAGAAGTTCCTTCTCAAGTTTAAGTGGAACCTCTTGTGTTCCAGTTTGTACCCATTACCCCTTGTCCTATCATTGTTTGCCACTGAGTAGAGCCTGGCTCCATCCTCGTGACACTCCCCCTTTATATATTTATAGACACTAATAAGGTCACCCCTCAGTCTCCTCTTCTCCAAACTATAGAGACCCAGCTCCCTCAGTCTTTCCTCATAAGGGAGATGCTCCACTCCCTTAATCATCTTTGTTGCCCTTCGCTGGACTCTCTCCAGCAGCTCCCTGTCCTTCTTGAACTGAGGGGCCCAGAACTGGACACAATATTCCAGATGGGGTCTCACCAGGGCAGAGTAGAGGGGAAGGAGGACCTCTCTCGACCTACTAACCACCCCCCTTCTAATACACCCCAGGACGCCATTGGCCTTCTTAGCCACAAGGGCACAGTGTTGGCTCATGGTCATCCTGTCGTCCACTAGGACCCCCAGGTCCTTCTCCCCTACACTGCTCTCTAACAGGTCATTTCCCAACCTATACTGGAACCTGGGGTTGCTCCTGCCCAGATGCAGGACTCTACACTTTCCCTTGTTATATTTCATCAAGTTATTCCCTGCCCAACTCTCCAGCCTGTCCAGGTCTCGCTGGATGGCAGCACAGCCTTCTGGCGTGTCAGCCACTCCTCCCAGCTTAGTGTCATCACCAAACTTGCTGATAGTACACTCAATTCCCTCATCTAAATCGTTGATGAATATATTAAATAATACCGGTCCCAGTACTGACCCTTGAGGCACTCCACTAGTTACAGGCCTCCAACTAGACTCCGCCCCATAGACTACAACTCTCTGGCTTCTCTCCTTCAGCCAGTTCACAGTCCACCTCACTACCTGATCATCCAGTCCACACTTCCTCAATTTAGCCGTGAGGATGCTGTGGGAGACTGTGTCAAATGCTTTGCTGAAGTCAAGGTAGACCACATCCACCGCTCTGCCATTATCCATCCACCGTGTTATTTCCTCATAAAAGGCTAAGAGATTGGTCAAACATGATTTCCCCCTGGTGAAGCCATGTTGACTGCCCCTCATAACCCTCTTATCCTTGATATGCCTTAAGATGGCACCAAGGATAAGGTGTTCCATCACTTTCCCAGGGATGGAGGTGAGGCTGACCGGTCTATAGTTACCCGGGTCCTCCTTCTTGCCCTTTTTGAAGACTGGAGTGACATTTGCCTTCCTCCAGTCCTCAGGCACCTCTCCCGTTTCCCAAGACTTGGTAAAGTCCTTTGCACCTGCGCAGTGCCTCCTGGTGGTCGTGGGTGAGGGTCTCAAGATGAAGTAAGGGAGTCTTCCTCGAGCCTGAACTTTTTACCCTTAGTCGTTATGCATGTTCCCTGGAGGCTTGGTCATTGTCCAAAGCGCAGAGCCAATTTCAGCCAGCCTAGGCATCCAAAGGACGGGAATCAAATCACGGTCTCTACTTCTTAACGATAGCCACATCCTTATATCTTGCTCTAGCATACACGGTGAGTACGATAAGCATGAACGAGTAGTGACATTGTTAAGCAAGCAGCTTGACCTACCCCCCTGTACATCGGTTAACCCTTCGCATCAGTTATGTGGTTACAACAGGATTTAACTGCTCTGAGGATGACCCTGGTTCTTTAAGACAGACCCCTTCTACCCACACCACTCCCCAAAAGGCTTTCCAGAGGACCTGAAGATTAAATGAGATAAACTTAGGTGTAGCCAGTAACCAGAAGAAATGACCTTAACATGACATGTGATGAGTGCAGCTAAGATAACCATTAGCAGCACTAGTTTGGGTGGGGCCTGTTTTCCTATCTCCTGCCAAGAACCCCCTTGCTGTTGTGTGCTGCACTTTGAGACTATGAATCAAAGATAAAAACTGGGTGCTGAGCTGGAGAACTTAAGAAACACACTTCACCCAAGCTTTTGGTGACTAGGTGGTCCTCTCCTCTTAGATCAAGAATGAGGCTGTAGAACAACAGTGTAGTTAACTATTTAATCACATTCTTTTATTTATTATTTATAAATATCCCTCTCTGCAGAGAAGAGAAATCTCTTTTGTAAACACCAGAGTGACTGATGTCATCTCCACCATGAATTCCTTATCCAGTTTCTTGGGGGGGGCTCTTAGCTGTAAACTTCTGACATGTACATGGTGGGGGGAGGAAACTTCTCTGAAAAATCCAGCTCTTCACAGTTCCTGAGGAAGAAGTGGCTCTAACAAAACTCTGAGTAACTCCTCATTAGCCTCTCTAGGGCTCTGTGTACCCCAGACAGAACTGGAGCTCTCAATTTCAATGATTTCTTCAATTTATGAGAAGTCTCAGACTGTATGATTGGGTTTTGCTGAAGGAGGATGTCCAAGATGAAGGTACTAATCATGCTCACTTTATCATCAGGCTACTGCCTGCTTTGAGCTACACTGAGATGAGAAAGGCTAAATTGATGTTGTACAAACATTCTCTTTCCACCTCAAGCCTTTCTGCATCAGCACCCCTAACCTGGGTTCTCTTCACAGACTAAGCACTGCATTTCTCTTTTAAAGTGCTCCTGAGAGGATGGTGGCAGCTTGGTCAGAACTTTTTAAGGGAGAGGGAGGAAAACACTGGGAAAAATGAAAGATTTCCAGATTTCAGCTCCAGATCCCTGAGCAGACAGTGGATTTTGTGGCCCAAGACTTTGGTTCAATGTCCACCTCAACCAGTGCTGTAGTTTTGCTCATGCTATTGTTTCAATAACAAGACAGACTGACCTCAGAAAGGAGAAGACTGCTGATGTCTGGCATCAGCACCCTCAGCCTCTGGTACATGCAATGACAACTGAGTCACCTTTTGAACAAAAAACTTGTTTGCACTTTCCCAGTTTTACTGCCCTTCTTTGTCCATTATTGCCTGCACACACAGGGTTGCAAAGGCAATGTTGGCTGTAGTAAGAACCTGGGAAGTACACTGCCTTTGCCAGCTATGTGCTACCCAGGGATACCAGTACTGAGAGGAATTTCCAGCTGGCCAGCTCCTCTGATTTAAAAGCCCTTTTACACTGAAGAAACTACTTCAACTGAGGAATCCAGCAGCAGATGAAAGGAACAGAAGGCTACATTCCTTGAGAAAGTACAAGGCTCCCCAGTTTCCTACAAATCCCTTCATTTATGCAAAATATAGACTCATAGAATAATTAGGGTTGGAAAAGACCTTAAGATCACCCAGTTCCAACCCCCTGCCATGGGCAGGGACACCACACCGTAAACCACGTCACCCAAGACTCCATCCAACTCATGTCTGATCAGAGAAATTACATTTTGCATTAATTCATAACAATCTTTTATTTGTTTGGTAGTAGTTTGGGTAAGGGGGTGGTCAATGCTGCTCCTGACTACTTTAAGATGAAATTTTCCTCCCCCCAGCCTCACGCATTAATACAAAGTTCCATGCTTACCCTATGCTACCTCATATTGACAGAAAACATTCTCCCTCAAACCTGCACCCCAGGCTATCGAGAGAGAATTCCTGGCCTTACTGCTTCAAACTGCTGAGGCATCTGCTCTCTTTTTCCAGCTATTGTGAGACGAGCTAAAGGGTCTCCAAGGTCCTTTTCCCCAGCAATAACCTGAGGAAGCCAAATAAAGTATTCATGACTGCAAGAAGAAACCAAAACAATTAAGTGACCATTTGGAAACAGCCTCCTTGAATATCTCAGGGTTCCCTTTGTTGCCTAGTTGGGCATCCTAGGCTGGATGATCCTGTTGCATTGGAAGTCAGCATCCCATGGCCCCTACCTAGATGTCAGCCAAAACAACAGAGCAGAACACTGTACAGATGGTATTATACCCTACTGGAGGGATGTACTTTAGCTGAGTCTGAGTTGAAAGACTGAGCTGTGTAAAGATGCAGCTGAGGCTTCTTCCTTTTCACTCCCCAACCTACCTCTCCAATTAATATCTAAAAAGAGCAAACTGAAAATGCAAGACCAGGCAAGCCTATACTGACTTCACTCTTGCTGGGCTGGTAACCAGAGCAGGTAACAACAGTGAATAACTGATAATGACAGCAGCAGGAACTCTGGCTAGAAGCCAGCAAACAGACCCATGTGTCATTCTACTGTATCTCCATTGCTGTTGTGCCCTGTGCTAGAGTATAACCAAAGAGGATGTTGTCTTTGTGCTTCCATGATACTTTACTGGGCACACTGAGGTGCCTGGGTGGCCTCAGATAAGAAACAGCCCTTGTTCCCCTTTACAGCAGACCTGGGAACTGTGAGTTGGTAAAATCCCATGAACTTGAACTGGGTTTCAAACCAGTTACACATGAATGCAAGAGACCTTCCAATTGTGTGGGCTACAGCCCTGGTATGTGGCTGCTCACAGGGCCTGTTCTCCCATAAGAAATGACTTCTATGCTGAAAGCATCATAATCCCTGAAGTATCAAAGGATCAAAAGTGAAAGTTAGATTGTCCAGACTGAAATGATTATACCCAAGTATTTGAAAATCCCCAGCAGATGCTAATAAGCTTGCAGAGATAAAAGGTAGAAGGGATCATGCAGCTAGGGATGAGGATTCATATTCCAGCTAAACTGATTCTATGACTGCCATCTGAAAAAGGCCACTCCTTCCTTCCAGTGTCTTCTGTATTCCTCAGCTGTTTCCTTTGCATGAGTTCTGGTGGTCATCCTGGTATAGTATGACCTTACAGGCAAGTTGACCTAATTGTGGGCTTCCTCTCAAATGAGTGGGCTGCTTGCTGACAATTGTTCTTGCTGGTTATTCCCTTACTCCAGATCATAAGGTGAGAGCATAAGGTATTGGTTAAATTGACTGATTCAGCAAAATTTTAACACTGTTCAAAATAAACCTGAAAAGCACAAATACATGCTATGAGAAGAAAGCGAGTATGAACAAGCTCACAGGAGGGCAGAACAGCTCTTAGCAGTGAAACTCTTTTAGGGCTCCTAAGCTCTGGGAAAGAGATGAGGAAGAGAGTACGTGGAGCTTAGAGCACCTAGGATAAGGTTTGGTTTTGAAAATTTGATAGATGCTCTGTCAAAAACAGATTCTCCTATAGTGGAACAACAGAAACTTTTGTGTGATATTAGACCACTCATGCTTTTTATGCTCTTTACAGTTCTGCAAGCACAGACACTCATTATGGTTTGCTACCAAAGATCTGGCACAAATTGGGAGTGATTTACCTAGCCAGGTATTAGAAGACACACTGAAAGCCTCTTCTCAACCATATGGCCTCTAAAACTTGCAATTTATTTTATAGGATGTTGAGCATTTCTCCCATTTAATATAACAAGCCTGACAGTATCTCATGCTGTATTCTACTGGAGATATTTAATTTCCTTAATCTTCTGTGGATAGAACTCTATTTTACAAGAGATCTCATCTCTCCCTGTGCACAGCAGATATTCTCATAAGTAATAAATACCTCTCAACAGGTATCACTTTAGCAAAGAAAATTGTTCGTAGAATTTGAGTCACTTCATTAGGTACACATTCTCATGGGAAGTTCCCTTTCTGTGCATAAGCAATCCTAAGACAAGCACGTCAGTAAGCAGGTTACCTGCTGAACCAAGTCTGTTCAGTCTTAAGAAACAAGAAAAGATCACAGCTACTATCTGCTGCTTCTTGGCAAAAAATAAATAACTAAAATCTACCAGTATTAATGGCATCTGCCTCCCATGTTATTAACTAATGAGGCACATGGAGCTCTGATACATCCCTTTATGGCTGTGCTGGGAGACACTGAGAAATTAGTATTTTTCTTGTGCACTAAAAAAAAAATAACACAATGCTAGATGAAGATTTTACCCTCAAAGAGGATTTTCTAATGCTTTAACAAACCTTTAAATAACCATTGAATGGGCATTCAGAACAGTAGGCAGGAATCTGCAACATCATTAAACAGAGTTGAAACAGACCAGGAGTGGTTTCCATCCAAGCCCAGGTTAGTCTTTGAAAGTGCAATGTACTTCAGAGAGATGACATGATCTTATGTAACTTTGAAATTCTTATGTCCCACTTTCCATAGTCAAAAGAAGCCTTTTTAAGGATGGACCCTGAATGTTGCATGAGAGAAGTCACACTGCCTGTACTCTCAGACTACTTTTAGTAGACTTCTCTCCCTGCTTCCTGAACCTTTAGGACTGAGGCATAGTCACCTGCTACAGAGCCTCCAGGAACTCAACAAAGCGTAAAATTAAACCAGTCTTTTTCTAAAAGGTTAATCCTATAGTAGGTAAGTACCACTTAGTGCTTTATTATTTCCAGAAACTGTGCCTCATGGGCATGACTTGACGGAACGGAATTTCTTTGAGATTAATTTATTTTCTTTTTTTTTGAGGTCCTCATTGATGTTCACTGGCTTTCAGAATGTCTTCCCAAAATGAAAGTACAGGCAAATATCATCAGGTCTGAACTGTGAGCAAACATCACAGGCTACCAAACCAGTTAAGGACTATCATACCTCCTTTGGTCACAAGCCTGTGTTTCATCTACTCTTATCTGTGCTAGAACAAAGACAGGAGGATGTACTTGTGTGTAGAACAATCATGCCCTTCAAGAATACCTCTCCCAAATTTAAGTCCTGTGGCTAAGAGGGCTAATGCTCTTCCAAATCCAGTAACCTTCAGGCACTGCAGTTTTGAATAAAGCTCTCTCAGCAAAAGCTTAAACTGCTTTCAACTCTATATACCACCCAAGCTAGCAGGTTCTCCTAAAATAACACTAAGCCTCTATCTGAACTTGCCATATTCTCTGCTTCCTCAGACTCTCACCACCATCAGGACTTAAGCTGTAACATCTGGCCTTGGGGTGGCATTCAGCAGTTCAGAGATATTTTTGGGTAGCAGATCTGGGCTCTGCACAGTGATTTCATGAAGCTAAGTTGCCTTTAAGGAAAGAGTGTGAGCAGAATCCAAGCTTCTTTTTTGGGGTGTCCCTGCCCTAACTATAGGCAGAGAACAGGAGACTGACTTTAAACAAATGAGCAGCATTCAGACTCTCTTTAGGGACAAGCACACAATATACAGACTCATCTGCTACAGTAGAATACAGGAAGAAGAAATCTGCATCTTTTGAAGGGAAAGAGTCACTGACAGGCTGGGCCCTGCCCCTGAAGATACAGGTCCTTCCTGCATAGGGTGACTCCGACTGCTGTCAGCATAAGATACAAGAGGAAAATCCCAGACTGGTTTGTATTGGAAGGCACCTTAAAGCTCTTCCAGCTCCAACTCCTGCCACGGGCAGGGACCCCTTCCACTAGAGCAGCTTGCTCCAAGCCCCTGTGTCCAACCTGCCCTTGAACACTGCCAGGGATGGGGCAGCCACAGCTTCTCTGGGCACCCTGTGCCAGCGCCTCAGCACCCTCACAGGGAAGAGCTTCTGCCTAAGAGCTCATCTCAGTCTCCCCTCTGGCAGGTTAAAGCCATTCCCCTTGGCCTGTCCCTACATCCCTTGTCCAAGGCCCTTCTCCAGGTTTCCTGCAGCCCCTTCAGGCACTGGAGCTGCTCTCAGGTCTCCCCTTAAGGAGCCTTCTCCAGGCTGACCCAGCCCCGCTCTCAGCTGGACTGGTTCATGAGGAGCTCCTTTATGCAGCAGACTTTCACAACAAGCAAATTAACCCCTCTGGAGGCCCTGGCAGAGCTGACTGGCCTCGCAGGGAACGACTCCTTTCTGCTCAGAGCTGCTGCTGGAAGAGATCATTGCTTGAATTTCCATCTCCCACCTTCACCGCATTGTAGCTTTCACAGTCCTGTCTGAGGTGGCAAAAGCAGAGGCAGCGTAAGGAACAGCACCGCTGACCCTCTGCTGAGCTTCAGCGTGAACTACCAAGGAAGGCTGAGTATTTCATGCATTTACAGCACGCGTTGAAAACATTCACTGGCAGCAGCCATGAACACCATCCAGCCCTCGCCCAGGACACTTCAGCATGCGTCTGGGTGACAAAGGTACCTCCTGGGACCGCCCTGGCCTCCTGCAGCTCCACCAGGGTCACAAAAGAGCTTGCTTGGCGGCACACACCCGAGCGGGGACCTGCGCTGAAGGGGCCGGTGCCCTCAGGCGCTGCCCTGCAGCAGCGGCCCTGGCAGGCAAAAGGCGGGAGGAGGCAGCACACCCTCCTGAGGGGCGGGCGCAGCGGCAGGAGCAGGGCAGCTTTCCCTGAGCACCGCCAGACCCACCGCCATGGCTGCCCCGGCTCGGGCAAAGCAGGAGGAGAGGGCTGAGACCCTGCAAGAGCCGTGAGGAAGCAGGTTCAGCTCTCCTGCTCTGGAAACGTGTCTGACCGGAGGCCACAGCGACAGGAAGCATAAAAAGCACCACCACAAATCCTCTCTCGGGAGGCTATGGAGCACCCAGGCAAGAAGAGAAGAAGCACGCCTTCCAGGGGACACACAGCTGTGGCCTCAGACCTCCCTCCTGACACGTGAGCCTGTGCAGCCTTGCAGCTACACAGAGCCAGGCAGTGGAAAATGGACTGATGGACAGGGGTAGAGCAGTTGATGTCATCTACCTGGACATGTGCAAAGCGTTCAACTCTGTCCCACACGACATCCTTGTCTCTAAATTGGAGCGACATCAATTTGATGGATGGACACTCAGTGGATAAAGAACTGGCTGGATGGCTGCACACAAAGAGTCGTGGTCAATGGCTCAATGTCCAGCTGGAGACCAGTAACGAGTGGGGTCCCTCAGGGATCGGTGTTGGGACCGGTCTTGTTCAACATCTTTGTCGCTGGCATGGACAGTGGGATTGAGCGCGCCCTCAGCAAGTTTGCCGATGACACCGAGCTGTGTGGTTCGGTTGATACCCTGGAGGGAAGGAATGCCATCCAGAGGGACCTCGACACACTTGTGAGGTGGGCTGATGCCAACCTCATGAAGTTTAACCATGCCAAGTGCAAGGTCCTACACCTGAGTCAGAGCAACCCCAGGCACAGCTATAGGTTGGGCAGAGAAGAGATTCAGAGCAGCCCTGCAGAGAAGGACTTGGGGGTGTTGGTCGATGAGAAAATGAGCATGAGCCGGCTTCAGTGTGCACTTGCAGCCCAGAAACCAACCGTATCCTGGGCTGCATCAAAAGGAGTGTGACCAGCAGGTCAAAGGAAGTGATCCTGACCCTTTACTCTGCTCTTGTGAGACCTCACCTGGAGTATTGTGTGCAGTTCTGGTGTCCTCAACATAAAAAGGACATGGAACTGTTGGAACAAGTCCAGAGGAGGCCACAAGGATGATCAGGGGACTGGAGCACCTCCTGTATGGAGATAGGCTGAGAAAGTTGGGGCTGTTCAGCCTGGAGAAGAGAAGCTGCATGGAGACCTCAGAGCAGCTTCCAGTATCTGAAGGGGGGCCTACAAGGGTGCTGGAGAGGGACTCTTCATTAGGGACTGTAGTGGTAGGACAAGGGGTAACGGGTTAAAACTTAAACAGGGCAAGTTTAGATTGGATATAAGGAGGAAGTTATTTACTGTAAGGGTGGTGAGGCACTGGAATGGGTTGCCCAAGGGAGTTGCGAGTGCTCCATCCCTTGCAGTGTTCAAGGCCAGGCTGGACAGAGCCTTGGGTGATATGGTTTAGTGTGAGGTGTCCCTGCCCATGGCAGGGGGGTTAGAACTAGATGATCTTAAGGTCCTTTCCAACCCTAACTATTCTATGATTCTGTGACTCCTTGCACTATAAGAGCATTGGCTTCAGTTGCTTACTTTCCATACTACAGGGAAGACTAACTGAAGGATAAACTAGTTAAGTGGAGAAAATCCTTCCTTGCAGTCATTTACTGTTATCAACACAGAGCTTTCAATTGCCACCAGAGAAGGCCACCTCAGTCTATATGCATCTCCACAGGCACAGCACAAAGGACAGGACCTTCCTTGACCAGAAACCACAACCTAGATGTGTTTGGGAAGGGGCTCTGACTGGGAAGACCATTTCTGCTCACACAACAACTGGAATGAATAAATTAATCAACAGCAAGGCCACCCTACAGTTACTGCACCCTTTTCATATAGGATCCTCTTGTAAGTTGCACCTGATCTGTAAAGTCTGTCAAACACCCCATAATCATGTTGGAGAAAGAGGTCAATGTGCTGCATGGAAACAACCCAAACACTTGGGGCTTGCAGCTTTTAGTGAAGACATCAGACTTTCTGTGACCAATGCTTGTGGCAGCTATTGAAGGAATTGGCCTTCCCCACCTGGCTTACCTCAGGGCATCAGCTACAACTGCAGCACAACCTTGGCCTTTGCTTGAGATAATCAGTAACTGAAATAATGTGGCTTACAGAGACTGCTGGCTTTAGAGGAAACTTCCACTAAAGGTTGTCGCATTCTTCGGCCATGCCAATTCAACACCAGATCCCAGTCCTGCTATTAAAGACATCCCAATTCATGAGGCTGTATCAGCAGTGATGCGCCTTGCAGGCTGAATACAGGAGTCCACTCCAGGCATGTGTTTATTCTAGCCACATAGATACAAAATATATTCTAAGAAACAGACCAATTAAGCTGTAAAAAAAAAAAATTCTCTCACTAACCAGACATGCCCCAGGCTTTACCACTAAGATGAAAAGTATTTTTCCATCCGACATTATGTTCTAATAGAATTTTTAGACAAATACAGCAAATATTTAGTTCCTAAAGATCTGAGGGAAGCTTGCATTACTATTGGCAGGGGTAGAGGGAAGAAGAAAAAAAGAGCCACAGGCCAAACTTTTCCAGGATTACAGAATTTTGGCACTGAATATGCAACCCTATAAAAGAGCTTATGTTAAAAGAAAGCATTTGACCTAAATCTCAGGCCACTATAGAACATCCCCTATTAGATACCCAATATGTGCATTCAGATGTGGAGAATTTGGGGCTGCTCTTTAGTTGTGATCCAAGACTTTCCTCTCTGAAGAAAAACAGTCTACAAGGGTTAGGGAACATGCTGCCAGATGGTTCTAAGAATGGATTTTTTCAAGCACTAGCAGCCAGTGTTAGCAGCAGCTCAGCTCCTGCAGCAAAGGGGCACTTTACTGTGCCAGACCCCAATGAGACTGCATAAAGCAGGAGAAGGGGAGAGCACTGCCAAAGCTTGAGTGGCAATAACATTAATAGGGACCAACAAGCCCTCAGTGTGCTTCCAAGCATTAAGCATTAGCTCCTGGAGACAAAAACTATCAGATTCCAGACAAGGAGTTCAAGTGAAAAGTACAGGTAGGCACAAAACTCAAGGAGTTTGGCAGCAGCTGAATTCTCTGATCAGAAACAGGCTATTATTATTATTGTCAGCTGATAGGCAGACAGAGGGTGACAGAAAGGCTCAGAAGGCAGTTCCTGAAAAGGAGATGATTTTTTCCCATTACATTAAAAAGATGCTTACAGAAATTTATTGAAGACTCCATCCTTCATGATCATCTCTTCCCACCACCAGTTTTACTTGCTAGTGGTTTTCTGACAGCACAGAAAACACCCTAGTTCTGAATGCCACAAGCCTTTCCCTCCTCTCCTGCCCAGCTTGGAACATAACTGAAAGAACAACACAAGTTGTTTTTTCTTTGCCCCTTTGCCATTTATCCTGTATTTTAGGCATGGCAGTTCTAAAAGGATTCTTAAGGCCTCTGCTCACAATAAGTCAAGCAGCTTACTCCAGTGTAGGTTTCAGATGTAGGTTTCAAAGCACTGCTAGGCAAAACTTGCCATGTATCAGCATACATCCTAAACTACTCAATCCCACCAATAGTCTGGTTTGTGCTTTCAGGGAAAAAATTAAAAAAAAGAACCAACAACAAAACCAAACACCACAAACAAACAAAAAAAGAAACCCAAGTAGCTGGATAAAGGTTCTTTTTTTCTTTGTTTTTAAATCTAAATTGACTTTCAGGTGTGTGAAATACAATGGCATTTCTGTGACTTGGTGAACTTTTTCAGTGGACTCACTGGATTTTTCAAGTTATGTGGGTAAAACAGGCAGAAGTTATAAATTGTTTCTGCCTTTTCTGAGAACTGCCACATCACTTACCCCACACCTGCCAGCAAATTAAATACTCAGAAAAGGCATTAGATCAGCCCACCTGTGAGGGCAGAAAGAAGCAGCTGGGTGCACCAGGATGATGCACGTGCACAGCATCACACCAGCTCAGACACCCCTGATTAAACCATGACTTCCTGTAAATTTGCAGCATGAGTGCCTGGCACAAAAGGTGGGAAACAGCAGGCCACCTTTCTGTTAGCCTCAATCCTGCAGCAACAGAAACAAGGAAATAATGAAGCTAGTAGAAATAAGGAAATGGAAAGTAGTTTGTCAGACCATGCTGAGTAGAGAGAAGGCTTTCCAAAACTTCATTAGCAAGAAATCAGGTTGGCAAAAGAGATAGTAGCACTTGTAGGAGGAAAGATGCCTAAAACACACCTGAGGAAAAGCAACTCTGCAACCATATTCTTCTGCATAGTAGAAAGTGCCACCCTAGTACTGTATGAAAGAAAGGATCCCTTCACCTTGGTCAGGAAGATCTAGACAGAGCCTGAAACAAGAGGGCTTCCAAAGAGAGGTTTCCAAAGCACGCCAAGGATGACAGCTCAGCACCCACTCTGGGTGGATATGGTTTTCTCTCTTACTGCCTTTTGTACTGCTACAAGCTAGTTACAAGAGAGAAATCTGAAAACATCCTTCTTAGCTGGAAAATGAGAAAGTGGCCTTAGTCAGGGACAAAGGAATCAAAAAAGTCTGAAGAGTAATGAACTGCTCTACACAGAGTTTCACCAGTTTCAATTCAAAACCTGTTGGCTGACGAGCACAGCAGCACTGCCAGATCAATTCAGTGTGTTATCAGCCAAGTTATTTCAGAACAAGCCAGCAGATGAGCTTTTAGGGACTATAATCTGAAGCAGTGCCTTTCCTGGCAACACACTGCATGCGCTGCAGAACAGTGATGCAGTCAAGTTTGCCCACCACATTTGGCTTCTCCAAACCACCACCTTGGTGAATGGAGGCCACCTGATCTCCAGGAGTGCTCTTTGCCTCTACAGCTCAGAGAAAGCTCCATGTTCTGTAAGGGGTAAGTTGGCATGAGCCTGCTGCCAGTGTGAAAGCAGCTGCTGATGGAAAGAATAGATATGAGAGCAGACAAGGATCACAAAAGGGAATTCAGAGTTTTATTTCCAAAAAAAGAGCAATGTAGTGTTGAAACAAAAATCAAGTTCAATTAGTTTTCCTCTGATTTGAATGGCTACAAAAATAGATTCTACCCAAATCCATAAAGCCAGTTAACAGTACCATAACAAACCCCCAAATTACTCATTCAGATACCACATACAGTAGTCACAGGAATCTAGCATATATTACTCAATTGTTTTTAAAAGTAAATTTCTGAACTGTTTCCATTATAACTGAAATACCAGATTTTAAAAAATTATACAAAAAATAATTTTAACCCAGTTGGAGGTAACAGTGTGCGTTTATTAAAATCCTGCACCAAGGCAGTAACATTTATAATTTAAAACCCAGCCCAGTAGAAAAGAGAAATGTGCAAACATTTAAAAGTCAGATGTACTCAGAGGCTTGTGGTGCATCGGACCTGGCGATTGACTTCTGTCCTAATGCAAGGTGGGCTCCAAGAGGAGAGGTCTCTAATGAGGCACTAAAGGGGGAGGCAGAGGCCAGCATGCTGCAAGCTGCAGCTCTCTAGCCTGCAATGCAGGAGCAGCGGTGCCTTCTCCCCAGGGACGGTTTGCCCAGTCAGTAGTGTATGGCACTCAATCCAATGCCAGAAAGTCCATGATGAATTCTGGTCAATCTGCTTTTGGACAAAAAACAAAATGCAAAAGCCACTTTACAAAACAGAAGTTGAAAGCTACCGAGAGCCAAGGAGTTGGCATATTCAACAGATGATTGCTGTGAACTCTGGCTACCTCTCCAGTTTGCTTTAAGGTAAGATTAAGAGTTAGACAGGAGCTTCCAAAGGTTTTTTAGCATTTCCTTTAAAACTGATGCAGCACATTTACTTATGTGGCACATCAGGTGCAGAGTAGTACACTACTCTGACAGCAGATTTGCAACCTGAAAATTCAGATCAGAGTTCTGCACTACCACAAACCACTTAAATAAGCTGAATTTTATAAAGAAACTTCATTCTGCTTTCTGCTTGCTTTGGCTACTTCACTGCTCCTGAAATAGGTTTACCCTCACCTACCTCCTCCATTACTTAGTCCATGACCTAACGGGCTTCTTGCCAAATTTCTTTCTGCATAGCTCCTGCAATGACACAAGAAAAGATTCATTATTGCAACGCAGTATCATCCCATCCGCTCCCAGCTGCTGACAGAAGACCAGGATTAGGTAGTGTCCAGAGGAAGTGTGCAGAGCAGAGCAGGTCAGGCAGTCACTTATCCTTATACACCAGCAGTTACCAATCCCACCAAGCTTCCTGCATCCGTTGCAGACAATAGTCCTTTGTCTAGACTTCTGTAGCCCCTGTCACCTGAATGAACATCAGTATTCTAGGGAGAAAAGATAAAGCCCCGCACCCATGGTGGCAGCTGTACAGACAGAATGGGAGCAGAGATACTGAACACATCCAAGTGAGTGTCAAGCCAGGATTAAACTCCAAAGTCCCATCCTCGACCGACTAAGCCCATGTGGCCTGCCCTTTAGATCAGTATGGGTTGACACGAATAGAAACCTGTATGCGAATACTCAGAGTCCTGTTCCTTTGGGATGTGGGAATGTGATCTCTCCTGCTTTTCGGAGAGAAAGAGACAAAGCATTATTCATAAAAATTGCCAAGGGACAACACGTGAAAGAGAACTTGCCTCTCTCTTACTATTGCCTTTTGGTAGTCTGTGGGACACATACATAACCAGATTCCAGCACAGCATCCCTGCCATCACATTGGGCATCCCCCTGCTTTCAACTAGAAATGCCCTCCCTTACCAGCCCAACCATTAGGAACTGCAATTGGTTGATACTCACCCTCTTCCCCCCTCCAGAGTACTCTGGATCTCCTTCAGGACTTCTGGAAAGCAGAGGGTTAAAGCAGTGAGTCAAAACCAGTATAGCTCTGCTTCCAGGCAGCAGCCAAGCCACATTCCACCTCCCAGTAGAACAGCCTTTAAAGCCCACCTCCCACAGTCAGAGATCAGACCATGCATGTAACACCATTGCCTCTTCAGCAGTACCAGGCTGGTGTAAAAAACTGAAGCAGTTACTTCCCAGAGGAAATGTTGCCAATCCCAGTATACCAGAGCCCCAAAGGAACTGCCTGTTCCAGCTGCCATTCTACACAAATCCTGTTAGAAAATAAAGATCCTTCTCTTATCACAGCAGCTATGTGGCCAAACCTCTGCCTGAGGGCATGGCTATCTGTCCAACCCCTCACTTCTAATTCATGAAAACCCAATACTTCTACCAGTGTAACTGCAGACCCCTTGAAACCAAGTACTGAAATCCACAAAATTCCTAGCGGCTTTCTTCTTTTTCACCCAGAAAGGCGCCTGCCCTGTAAGTAGCAAGTCTTCATTTCACTCACTTTCATCGTTGAGCAAGGCATGTTCCATCAGCCTCCCAGACTTCCTTTCTAAAAGAGAGTAGGAAAAGAGCTTTTACTTAACAATATTTTCCCCTTTTCATGAAATATATGCAGTTTTGGAAACCCACACTACAACTGGATTGTTGTACCGTTTGACTTTATTGAATGCTGCATGGCTACTCCTTGAAGCCTCTCAAATACTGAACTATATTTTCTGGCAACACTAGTTTGGCTAACAGATCTCATCAGATTCACTACCTGTTCTTCCCACAGCTTATTCCTTTCAGCAGAAACTCAGTCCTATCCTTTCAAAGCAATTTTGCCACACAACAACTTACTTTAGAGCTAGCAACTACTTTGTCTAAGCAGGTCACAATGTTTCCTTCACGTCCTTCCTTACTTTCCCCTTTCTTAGGTAGAAAACATCGACTGCAGCAACAGGAAAGACGCCTGAGGTTTACACCTCACCATACTACATTTAGTACAATTATTTTTTGCTTACCATCTTCTCCACAGCCACCCGAACTCCTTCCTGATCCCCTAGAAAAGGAAGCAGCAAACAATCACCAGCTTGGAGGCATAGGGACGCAGAGAATTCATGTATATTCTTGGCATCTACAAGAAGCTGCAGTGCATGCTAATTAAATGGTTTATTGAGCAAGACTGTCAGAAGGGCTTTATCATGTGTTGCGATGCAGAAGCCAGCACACATCAGAAAACTTTCCTAAACTTTTGGAATAAAATTCATATAGGATGTCCATGAATGTCAGATCTACTGTTATTTCCTGATGTTCCAAGATGAGAGGAGGAACTCTCCACTGTCCCTTCATAGAGGAACAGTTCAGTCTTGCCAGTAACAGCCAGCCCCTGAAGAGTACAACAGTCAGGTGTCAGTCAGACACATCATCTGGGAACAAGTAAAGCAAGCCAAGGCTTACAGTTTGTGACTAACCACCCAGGGATACCAATTCCAATACTTTGTCTACTACTTTGTCCCATCAGCTGTACTGCAAATAGAAAAAACATCAGGAAGAAGGTTACATTTCCTGATGCTGATCCATCTAGGAATGTTGTTAACATACTTCAAAGTCATCTTTTTTGTTGGTGTTGCTGCTGCCTTTTTTTGTTTTGTGTTTGGTTGGTTTTGTTTGTTTTCTTCTCACTACTCAGACACAGCCAGTGCGCAGGAGTTTTCCAGACTTTACCTGGATTTTCTTGCAGCACTCTCCATGCCAGACTTGGTGTGCACATGGTTGTTACTTGTAACTTCTGGCATGTCCACAATGCACCGCGGCTCCACTAACCATTTAGCAGAAAGGGAAAACCTCTCAAACTCCGATGGCGAGATCAGATAGAAACCTATAGATGATTGGGAATTTATAAGCAATTCTCAATTCCAAGAACTAAAGGTGATCCAAAAAAAAGAACAGATCTAAGTATCCTCTATGTTTGACAGAAAGGGTTGCAATTCCTCCTGTCTAAATGAACCATTGAGGAAGGTATTACCCCAGTTTCCCAAGGATTGGTTAGCCTAGAGACTGGGCAATTTAAGATGATGCAGAGAACTGTACTGTGCTGGCACTTGTCAAAAGCAGCACAGAAAGATGTGAAAACTGAACTGCAAAGCAGCAATTCACCCTCAGCAGCCAGAGGATACTGGATCCCAGTTTTGCAACTTGAATGTTGAGCACATACAGGAGGCACCATGCAGGTGCCTGCTGCTTACAGAGCCATCCTTTTGATTCCAGACAAGAGGAGAATGGCCAGATGGAAGCTACCCAGGAGGTACATCCTCCCTGTTACATGAAAACCACCGTATGCATTAACAATGATGGAATAAATTCACTTCTGCTAATTCACCTGTCAGTATCTGTTGGCATTTGGTGCTGGCCAGAAACATGTAAAGAACATATTTATGTAACATTAACATGTATACATAGCCAGGTCTAAACACTAAGCCCTATAATCTCTTTTCCATTGTCTGAAACACACAACAGAGGTAAGTGATTTGGGAGAAGCACACCTTACCTTGTCCGTATTTGGTGAAGACACAGGATGCAATGCCACTCACATCCTCTTTGCGGATGCAAGGGTAGCGGATCTGTAACTTGAGGAAGGGCAGCGAGATGATCTGAATGTCTCCCAGGTTAGTCAGGACAGCAAGGTCATTTTCACTGTAATCGTCAGTCTTGCAGCTGCTAAAGTTCGCAACTGTCACCTTCCGTACCCTACAGCCTTCCAGGGCTGTCAGCTTGAGCTTCAGTTTGGAGCTAACCTTAGGTAAGGTGAATACCTGTCATAGAAACAAGATACTGACATATCCTTCCTGCACAATGGCAGCAGTCACTCCCCGGACATCTGCTCCTCCCTCCTTTAAAGCCGTTTTCATTCACAGTGAATACACACCAGTGTAATTGAGTCAGCCTGGCTCCCTGCTCACCAGACAAGAAGGAATCAGCCTCAGTCAGTGTTAGAATCTGTTGCTGTTCTGAGATCAAGCAGTCCTAACCTTCAGGCTGCAAACTGCATTTATCTCCCTAGTTCTTTCAAACCCCCTCCAAATTTGGGTACAAATTATTACAGAAATAGAATGGGGTTTACACTAACCATATTTTCTTCCACATTATTTTTAATGTAGGCCAGCCTACTGCAAGCTACTTCAAGTCTTACACTGACTAGTTCAGTGTGGAAAGCAATAAGCTTTTTAGCTGCTTCACAGAAATGCCTACCAATTTCCACTTTTGTACTAACCACAGCAAAAGCTCTTTCCCAAAAATGGGAGCAGCCTTGTCCAAGGAGTATAATGGAATACATAAACACAATTTTCATGTTCAGCATGTACATCACTATACCGAATACCCAATTTGTCAGCACACACCTGATGTATGGACTGCACCAAACAGAAGTGCTGGCCCAGAGGTGTTACTCAGGTATGTAAGAATATGCACTCTCAAGACTTATCTTCCCACTGAGCAGGGCTCAGTGCTTTAGCAGATTTTACATGCCTCCTTGGTGATACTTGCCTTAAATTGCTCTTCAGACACCACCAACAACTGATGGCTGCCTTGCATATCAGGACTCTTAGAAAGGTCATGTGCTACTTCTAGAGGTTCTGGGAGGGGCGTGCTGCGTCCATCCAAGACAAGTATACCCACAACAGGAGCCCTGTGCATCAGCTGAATTTCTTTGGCTAGACAAGCAAGATAAGCAGGAAAATAATGACATAGGAGTCTAGTCAGATACTCTGTGTTAGAAACTCACTCACACCCTCTCAGTTAGAGACCTACCCAATATGGCTCTTCCCTGCCTGAAAAGATTTACTAGTTAAAGGGTATTTGAACCGAACCAGTTTGTGTTAAACAGTATCTATTATTACATAAAGAATGCAGGTCCAGCTGTCAGAATAAGGTACACGTGCACGGAGGCTTGCAGGTAAACTTCAGCAACAGCCAACACAAATTTAAATTCCTGAAGCTGGTAGGAAATGGGGCTAAGGCATATCAAGCAGTGCTGGAGCTCACTTAGCCTTTAGTTCAGGTGCTGCAGTGAGCACTGTTTAGCTCAGACACTGCTACATGTAGCTCCATTCTCACAGACAAAACAGCAGTAACTGAGCTGCCTTGCATTCTGTATGCAACTCTTGGTTATATGAGCGATAGCTCACATCCATTAGGACTTTGTTTTCACAAGGCATACTTACCCTGCTCTGCCCTGACAGGTTCATCCATTCTTCTCTCTGCTGGAGGAACACGCAAACAGAAGGCATAGACTGTACCTCCATTGGTGCCTGCCCACAAGGATGGGCAGTGGCGAGAGCCTAGAGCAACAAGAAGGCTCATGAGCAAGGCACCATCTGTGACATCCTTGGATAACTGCTTTCCACTACACATCCCTGCTCTGTTAACACCCTGAGTATCAATATGTTAGGGCAGACTTGCCATGGAAACTACAGGTTCTTGCACTTCTTTTCCCAATACATGCATATCAGCAGCCCTGATAAAGGACATGGCTTGTGAGTAAAGGCAAGGCAGCGCTGTTTTCAATCAGACACCACAGCTGCTGCATCCAGTTTTCATATATTTATATCCCATGTGAGCAGAGTAAATTTGTGCAAGGTACAGTTTGGGCTCTGATGCACAACCAGCCACTACCCTCACCAAGATCAAAAGGCTCTGCTGCGGGCAGGGAGAATTTAGAGTAATGAGACAAAGAAAATACCTTACACTAAAAAGTCAGATGTCATTCCAGCACATTTTAAAATTGCACATAAACGCTGCATCCACAGATGCACTACTGCTTGCTTTGGATTAACCAGCAGCCAGAATGGCTAAATAATTCTGCATGACAACATATGCTCTTGTTCTATATTAGTTTTTCAGCATCGACAAAGTAGGACACAAGAGATGCCAAATTTTCCTGGCAGTAAATCCTAATACATTCCTTGGCAGGAGGAGTAAAAATCTATTTGGAAGAAAAGAAAGATGTATGTTCTACTCACTGTCTCTCAAGAAGGTATCAGCAAAATATAAGGTTCGCACAAAGCCAGTGAAAGAGTCTTCTGCAGAGCGGGCTTCAATCTTCCGCTGGACTGGAGCCAGTTCCATTTCCTGCAATGTGTCTTGGTCAAATTTGGCATTGGCTTCTTGCACCTTCAAAGATGACAAGACATTCTGTCAGTCAGGCAAAGACATGGGGAAGAACCAGAGATAGTGAAAGTGGCAGCAATAGAAAGGGAAAGCATCATCATACCAGTGAACCAGTGCATCCTACATCCCATGATCAACTATAGACTACATCTTCTCTAAAAACATGACTAACAGAGCAGCATCAGAAATTGCCATTTTTGCTCTTACGTCAATAGCTACCGGTACCATAGCAGGACTGCAGACCACCTCCTGCTCTCAGCAGTCTAATCAGGACCCCGCATGCGTCCTGGGTTCAGCTGTAACAGTTATTTTTCTCCTTCTTAGTAGCTGGTGCAGTGCTGTGTTTTGGATTTAGTCTGAGAATAACACTGGTAACACACCAATGTTTTAGCTGTTCCTAAGTAATGCTTACTCTGATGATCAAGGACTTTTCAGTCTCATGCTCTGCCAGTGAGGAGGGACACAAGAAGCTGGGAGGAAACAGAGACAGGACACCTGACTCAAACTGGCCAAAGGGGTATTCCATACCACAGCACATCATGCTCAGTATAGAAACTAGGGGGAATCACCCAGAAGGCCCAGATTGCTGCTTGAGTCGGGCTGGGTATCGGTCAGTGGGTGCTGAGTAATTGTATTGTGCATTACTTGTGTTTATTGCTTTTTTTTTTTCCCTTATCATGATTATTATTAGTGGCAGTAATAGTAGTAGTTTTGTATTATACTTTAGTTATTGGACTGATTTTATCTCAACCCGTGGGGTTTACATTCTTTCAATCCTCCTCCCGATCCCACTTGGAAGGGGGGGAGGGGGGAGGGAAAAGTGAGCAAGCAGATACCTGGTGCTGAGTTACCTGCTAGGCTTAAACCACGACAATGCTCCAAGCTGTAAACCGACAAGACTCCAAAAATGACCACTCACCTCTGAGGCATTTCCACTACCTCCTCGTCGCTTCCTACTGGACACACGGCTTCTTCTGATCCGCCTGAATGATTGACGGAGGGACTTCTTCAAGGATTTCACCCGAGACAGTGGGCCTTCTAAGGCCAACTGGTCACTGGGATGCAGCGTACACCTGAAGAGGGTGACAGGAGGCACACGGTCACTTTCTGCTGGGTGGCAATCACTCTCAAAAAGTCCAGTGGGACACAAACAGATGTCAGAACTTGCTTGTGTGTCCTTGAAGACAGAGTCCATAGAGGCAGGGCTTCTTGCTATGTTGACTGCTCTCAAGAAATCACTTTCTTAGCAATTCCAGGCTATCTTTAACAGAGGATTACCACAGACCTCATGGAAAGAAGACACTTACTTGACAAAGACCAGTCGTTTCTGCTGGTGGTCAAAAAGCCCAAAACCATGACTGGTACCAAAGGCCACAAGCTTCCATTCAGAGTGAAGGGCCAATGAGGTGACCACAGCTGGTGGTTGACACTGGACAAGGACAAATGGCTGAAAACCAGCTTCAAATCGAACAGGTCCATCTCGAGTTTTTAGTTTCTCATGACCTTTCCATCGATAGCCCTCTTGGTCCTGCAGAAGATCTGCTTCAGCATGGTCCACAACATGTTCTGCATCTTCATCATTCAGTTCCATCACCAGTACCTGAAATTCAAATTTTAACATATCTCCAGAATACACTGTGACAAACCTGCACTAAAAGCAAGGTTTATTATGACTGTTTTATTTGAATACCTGTCCTGCTGTACCAGCTACAGCCAAGTATCCACTGTATTTACACAGGTAGATCTTCTGGATCCCAAGTCTAGGATCATCACTGTAAGGGTCAAAGGTCCCAACCTATGCAAGAGAATGCACAGTGGTTGATCTTTGCAGCTGCATTAACTAGGACAGGAATTATAACTCCTCGGGTTTTCAAAAAGCTCCTACAAGCACCAGCTATCTCACCTTGCGAAGCGGAGGCCACTCATCCTCACCTAGGGTGTTCATATTGTCATTGGGATCAGCATCGGTGAGAAATACTCGCACTGTACTCAGCTTATAAAGGAGATGTAAGCAGACACCAGACGCATCCCAAAACCTCACAGTGCCATCTTCATGCCTGCAGTGGGGAGGGTTACAGAAACACACATCATACAGGAGAACAGCACAGCGCTAGCCGAGGATGGTAAAACAGGGGGGAAAAAACACACCAAAAATGAAACCACGCTGTTTACAAAGCCCTGAGCTGTAGCAACTTAGAGCTTCCAGAGAAAGATTTTGTGGAGCTTTTTGTGGGGTTTGGTTTTTTGTTTATGTTGTTGGTTTGTTTTTTGTTGTTGTTTTTTTTTTTTAACTTTGAATCCAGTGTGTTTCCAAGGCTCTGACACCCACACACAACTTAAGATTTCTCCAAAAAGCACTGAAAAGTAAAAAAAAAAAGCTTAGCCTAAAGAAGGAATAACTCAGGCTCACAAAAGTTCTACTACTGGGAGGGAAAGAAAGAAATCAAGCTTCAATATTAGTTCCCCAGGTGAAAACGAAGGACTTCTAGCACAGTGCTGCATCAAGAATGAAGTCTGAAAAACAGCCCACTGACATTTTTAAAAGTGCTTTTTAAAAACAAAAAACCAAAATCCAAACATGTTTATGGGATGAGACAATCTCTTGCTACTTCCACCACTTAGCTAGATTTGCTCATGCTCATCAGAGCAGACAGAAGTCCAAGCTAACCTCTTTTTTTGAGATTTAGGACAGTGTAAGGTACGGAGATAAAATGCTTCAAAACCTGCAAGATTAAGCTCTGCTTTACACTGTTCCCTTTGAATCAGTTTGGATTACTGCATGCGCTTCTACACTGGTGTTTGGGGGGGGGATGGATGACATCAGAACAACAAAGAAGGCAACTTCACACATTATCTGTGGTCATCACAATCTGTTAACTCAGTTGTAGCAGAATCAGCTGTACAAAGCTGGCAACCCAGCTTTGAGGAATTGCACTGTAAAGTTGCAGCCTTCTCACTAGGAGATGAGTGGACTTGAATCTCATGGGAAAGCCTCAGTTAGTTCAAAAGGAAGAGCAGAAACTGGAAAGGGCTCCTTGATTGTTATCAGTTAAGTACATACCCTGTTAGAAGCAAGTCCCTCTGTGGAGGATCTGGAGCTATGCTGGTGCCACCATCAATCGGCCACGGCTACAAATACATTAAGGGAAGACTGTGACTTTCTAGGCAGTGACAGTGTGAAGAGCATATGCAGTCAGCAGGGGAGCATGAACTTCAGTACAAGTGGTAGTGAAACAGTCCATGCTGTTAGCTTTTGTTTGGATTAAATGTTCCTGTTCTGACACTAGCTGTGCTTTCTAAGAGACATTCTACATATTTCCTCAAGAAGCTGTGCTGAAAGTGGGAACACTCAGACTTTCCTTCTAGCTTGTCAGAGCCAGAAAAAAACACCACATTTTAATCCCCCGGTGTGAGTAACTGCCTTGGTGATGCTCTGGGAAAAAGCCTCTCTCGACCCTATTAAGGGGCAGGACAACGTCTGTTAGGACTCATCCCTTCACATGCAGTTAGCAGCACAGACCACCCACATTCCAAGCAGTCATGCTGTTCTTAAATGCATGGGAACCCACATCCATTTAAAACCATGACAAGCTGCCATACCATATTTGAGTAGTGAATGTTCTGCTTGCTCCCAGCACTGATAATTCTCTCCCACAGTTTGAGCGGGATGTTGGAGATGTGGTGTGAGCAGGTGATAGCTGAGCAATGGAGAGAAGCCAGGTATGGAGGATGGACTGCTGGCCAGCCTGCAGTTTTCAAGTCTATAACTACCAGCTCTTCTTCTGCCAGCACCACCATAGCAGAAGGGTCATCAAACTCTGCAGGAACAAGATTCATTCAGGCTGACAAAAATGACTATCCAAGGTTAAGAGAAACAAGCTTCCCATCAGGCTTATTTGAAAACTGCTATCAGAGTTCTAACACAAGCATTTTTGTTGGCAAATCTTTTAACTGCTTCTATGTTAACTGGGCCTACTGAGGCACTGACATTAATAGTTTTCAAGATATCAGTAGTTTTACTGCAAATTCATGTTGCTTTACAGCCCTCCTGGGACTGTCAGAGTGACTCATTATAGATTCCACTGCAAAATCAAGAAATCTGTTAACAACATACCTGGCTAAATAAAACAAATTCAGATTCACCATTTTAACAGCCTGAAATCCAAGGACTCTACCTGCTGCTAATGACCAGCATGGGGTGGACAGACACATAAACATCCCAGCAGTGACCCATTAAGTACTGGGTTAGGCCCAGAGTCCACTGAGGCTAAGCTGCTTAAACACAGTAATGCCATGGGTCTGCAGAATGCTTCTCTGCTTGAACTGACAGGTATTTACAATTCAGCTCTCTTACTTTTCATTTGCCCTGCTTCTCATATGTTGTGACACATCCTCTGGACTTCCTTTTTTTTTTTTAAGTGTGCACATCATCTAATATATATTCATAGGTATATTTAACAGATTTAATTTGTAATCTTGTCTATGTAACTTTACAGATGACACCTGACAATCAAGAATTTAAGATTTTTCATCACGCCTAGAATTAAAGCAAAAAATATTTAGTGTACAACGTTTTGGCAGGAACATTCACAAGAGCCACAATAGCAGCTGGTGAGGAAAACCAAAACCACAAATCAGTTGACACCAACAATATTTAACATAGCTACAGAAATCTAAGTGAATGCATCACTAATGTGTCACATTGCAAGAGGAGGGGTAATATACAGTGAGCCACAAGCAAACTAGCAACATTGTCCTGACCTTCCCTGATAACCTATGCTTTTACTTCCCTTCTTTAGTTCATTACATGGAATATACTTGCAAGATACAGCACATCTATATGCAAGCACATACCAACACTGTTCACTCAGCAAAATTAATTTCAAGTAATTAGTACTTGGCCTCACTCTAGTTAAGGCACCCCATGTTTCACGTCTGTCTAGCCACAGCTGTAACTCAGTAAGAGTTCAGTTTGTTCATGAGAAAGTCTTTTATATGTAGTTTTACTTTGCTTTCTTATGTGCCATCATCTGCAGGACTTCTGAATAGAATAAATACTACCATAGCTGTACTATGCATGGTCAGCCCTCCACTGACTGCTGCTGCCAACATTAACCAAATACACTCTGGTTTAATTCTATTTTTTTTTCTTGCAAAGGCACACATCTGAGGTCATTGCTTATGGCAAGAATCTACTTTAAGCTGCTGAAGTAGCAGGCATACTAGAATGTGTCATGACTGCCATACACTCATCCACATGCTAATTTAAAAAACAAGAAAACAGGAAGGGCCAGCCTTTAAAAAATTGTTTCCACAGCATATTCAGGGTGGTGGAAAGTCACCTGCTACCACCATGCTGCAATGCATAAGCTTTGTGCTTATTAAATTAAGTGGCTTCGGTGTACAATTAATACCTTCATACTGTCATTGCAGGGAAGACTGCTTAAGGGCAAAAAAAGCAAGCTGCATAGACCCACTAAGCTTAGGCAATCAGCCACGAGGAAGCTTGTCAACCACAGAAACCTCATTTTATTGGAAAAAACCTTCCTCATCTAGGTGCAACAGCTTCAGTAGCAGCTCCAGTCTGTGCCCTCTAGAAGTCCTGTTAACTAGAGAATTCAACCCTTAGGAAGCATACTATAAAGCCTGTTAAGTTGTTACTTCATCCTAAAGGGCTTCTAATCATATCCAGGAATTCAACTTCAAGAAGTCAATCTCCTACCCAAAAAACCTCAGATTTATTTCTTTCATTTTTAGATACTTTTGTCCATCTTCTATAATCTCAGCTCTGACAACTCCACAAAAAGTCAAATAGTCTAGTTTCTTCAATGGTTAAAGCTAAACAGTACCTCAAGCTTGAAGGTTTAGACTTACACATTCTGCATATTTGGAAGATGCTTATAAAAGGCAGTGCTGTGTAGGGAAAGATCTATAACAAACACATACATGTACTTCATAGAATAGTTAGGGTTGGAAAGGACCTTAAGATCACCCAGTTCCAACCCCCCTGCCATGGGCAGGGACACCTCACACTAAACCACGTCACCAAAGGCTCTGTCCAACCTGGCCTTGAACACCACCAGGGATGGAGCATTCACAACTTCTCTGGGCAACCCACTCCAGTGCATCTCAGTTACATTCTGCCTATGCCTTTACTGGTTCCTTTTCAGAGACCTGGGAGGGTCTGTTAAGGTCTAGGAACAAACACAGAGAAGGATCCAAAAGCTCTCTCTTTATGCTGACTTTCCCCCTGGATCTGTGGTCTGAGGGAGCCAACCTGCATCAGTGTACCTGAATGCCCATGCCTGCGGGGAGCTGTCACCACCACCACGGGCAGCACATATGAGAGAGAAGTCTGGAAACTAGTCTACTAGGCAAATCAGAAACTAGAAAGCCTGACAAGATTCACCAACAGAAGATTTGAGTACCAGCTTCTAAAAAGCATCTACAGACTTCTGCAATCTGGTCTAACCCAAATCCCATTACTGCACATTTGTGAAGCTTGAAATAGCATTTTTTACTTAGTTACTTCAGGTTAACCAGAAGCAAGAACTGCACCAGTGTTAGACAAACAGTTCCTGAGGAAAATCCTTTATAATTCCACAAAAATAAAGAATATTACAATTTCGCTGGAAATAAGTGAAGCAAAGCTCTTCAACAAAAGCAAGAATCTGAGAAGCTCAACGCAAGCTGCGGAACACGTGCTATTTAGATTTAGAACTGCTTACATTCATGTTCACTGGCAGTAAGTAAATTAAGTTCTCTATACACTGACCCTTGGTTCTGTGTCAGCCTTTGCTGATTTATTACCAAGGGCCCTAGTCATAAATATAGGTAGTAATTAAAAGAAACAGTAGGAGTAGTCCTCAGTAGGAGTAAATTCTGGTTTTAATTATTGCCTCCTTTGAAGTGTTATTTCCAAACAGCAATATTTAGATCCTCATTTCACAACCTGGTTATGTCCACTGTCCAGTTTACAGAGACATGAACTTAAGAGATCTTTTCTCATTAATGGCGCAGCTTAATTTTTTGAGGAATGTATGGCATTTGTAACCAGCCCATTCTTTATACCAGTATTTTACACTTTCCAATGGCAAATCTTTTCTACGGTTAGACTCATCTTAAGGTCTTTTCCACCCTAAAAGATTCTATGACTTTCTGTTAAAGTCTCAGAAAACCTGCAGAAAAATGACCTCCTTATTGTATTTTATATGCTGTTTACACCAGGCAGATATCCACATGCCTACAGTTATTCCAATTCTTCAGTATTTTCCTTTCATCACATACCTGCAGTAGGCTCCGAACTGAAGATTATAAAGAAGTCTATCACCCGTGATGTGAAGTCAAAGGCTGTTTGCTGACTGCCATGGACAACAGAGATACTGTGCCGGTCACCATAGCTAGCCCGGGGCATCCCTCCTTGGAATATAATGTAAGGAAGCCTTAAGAGGAAGAGAGTTAGCGATGTACGTTGAAGCAAGCCGCAAGCAAATTTCAAAGACATGACGCAAGTCAAATATTCTAAAAAACACTTAAAATGTTCCTCTAAAGGGCTCTTACAGGACAGGATGCAGCACCCTTTAAATGCCTTGAAACAGCTAAAAGTGAAGGGATACACCACAAACTCACCCATTTTTTGTTGTCTGCCAGTAGATCTTGGAGATGGCCTTGCAAGGAAAAGGACCTAAGAGAACAGAGTTATTTGCTGTAATTCAAGAAGCACATATTTATGTGAAGTTCCTTATTCTGCTTCACCGAGGTCACCTCTACCTCCAAGCCAAGGGGAGCCACCTGAATTAGCAGGCACCACCACCTCCTCCCCAGACCAAGCCACATCAGAAAGTCTTCTGGGACACACTGACCACAGGACTCCCCAGCAAAATGAGGGCTTAGGCTCAGAGGAAGTTTTGAACCCTGCTGCTGATGGCTAACAGGGAGTGGAAGTGCTGTTGTAGAAGGTGATTAACTAGAGAGGACTGTTAAAAACATGGGCATTCCTGAAACTAATGTAAAGGCAACAGAGCTTTAGAAGCTTCTTCAGAGCTTTAGAATCTTTCTTTCTGCCTGAAAGATTAGGTCATCCCCATTTGTTGGGTTTCAGTAAATCAGAGGCTTCATTTCATCACTGCTCAGGTCGACAAAAAAGTACACTTAGCTCACTATTAATTACAGATGATCCAAGTAACTCCTGCTGAACAGGACACTTGAACTGAACAAAGAACTGAATCACCAACACTCTTCATAAAGGGCACTAATTTCTTCAGCACATTTGCTCTCCATGTTCAGGACAGACATCTACAGGATAAAGGAGTTTAAAAACCTGAGGAAAACACTGGACTGAAATCCCTTAGCCTAGGCTCATGAACCATTCAAAAGGCAGCTCTGCATTTTGCCATTACAATTAAACACTAGGAGAGCACAGCTTGAATATCCTACACAAGCTCAAAATGAGTTTAGACAAATATGCAATAATTAAACCTCACTTACTGACCATAAGGCACAAGGTGTTCCAGGGGCTCAGGCTGCCTGTTGTCACTGGATACTGGCCACTGGGTGTAACTTCCATCATAGTGACAGCTAACGAATTTACTGCCATCCCTCTGCCAGTAGAGGTTCTCCAGTTGCTGAAGAGAAAGATATGCGACAGCTCTCCAGAGAGCTGTTAACCCCCCCAAAACCAACGCATTCTTACTAAAGGAAAGAAGCTTTGTCAGGCTGCCCCCGCACCCACACTTGTCTTCAGAGTGCCTAAGAGGGGAGATCCCTTCCTCCCCTGCTGAACTGACTTTGGGTTAAATGAATACCTGAGTGCCCAGAAAAAGGTGTGTCACTTTGTTATTTTGCAGGTCCCAGAGGAAAATCAAGCCCCTGCTGTATCCAATCAGGATCTGATCAGGGTTCTTAGGATGTTCTTGAAGGGCTTCCACCAATTCACATGATCGCCTGTTACAGTAATCTTCTGGTACCCTACAGAAGCAGAAGAGAAAAACAAGGAAAGTTTATTCCAGGTATAATCTGACTGTAATAACAGTTAAGGTGTAAGAAGGAGAAATTAAGTAACAAAAAGTTCAAACAGGTGAGAATAAGTACAATCTTTCCTCAAATCCTTCAAAAGCAGCAGAAAAATCTTACATAAGACATCACACCAGGCCTCCACATGAACATGCATCCAGTCCCACTTGCTTTATGGAAAACCCAGGGTTTATAATGAATTCCAAGACTGGATCCCAGGAATGTAAATACAGTCTGAATAGGCCACCCTACTCTCTTGGTACCCTTACAGAATAACACTAACGTGGAAATGTCAGTAGGAAACAACAGGGACATGAATTAGGCCAGTTTTCACCAGCACTTAAATCGGAAAGTGACAAAAAACTCAGCAGAAAAAGCAGCATCAGAAGTTTCACTAATGGTCAAAAAATCACATGGATGATTTGCTAAATGTAATGCTTTTTTGCAGAAGTAAACACCAGGGACAAGGCACAAGGTCTGCAGATTTACTCCAAGTCTCTCCTGTACCACTCTGTCTATATGCTGTGCCTCCATGGTGACAGTACCAGTTGACATGACAGAAACCGCTGCTTAACAGACACCAGGACCAAAAGTTCCTTTCACAGGAGTCAAGCAGATTTGGACAACAGTGAGGCCCCAGTAAATAATCTAGGGTGACATTTTAACAAAGGATGTGTCTGCTAATGGCATTCCAGCTCTACACAGCAGTACTCGTCTGCTCACTCACCGCTGCAGCACAGCCTCAGAGGTTATGGTCCTGTCCTCCAGCACTCTGAATGATGGAAGCTCCACTACAAAGATGTTGCCACTCTCCGTGCCAAGATACAGGACTTCCCGTGAGGAATGGGGAAGGACAGCTGTTATCTGCGTGGCACTCGGTGGAGACCTGGGGAAGCAAAGAAACACTCTTCAACTGCACGCAAAAAGACTCGGTACTGCACTCAAGAGAGCTAACTACTCAACGGGGATATTTACAAGTGTCATTTGTTTTATAGGCAGAGATTGAGCCAGGCATGACTTTTTGGAAGGCAGAAAACGCTATCTTTAAGATAAATTACATCAAAAGACATTTGACAAGCACATGAAGAAAGATGCTGATGCCTTTTTACAGAAGCCTCTCTTACTAAGTGTCCCCAAAGGACCTAAAAATAGCTCACCCTCAACTGGCAAGATCAAGTGAAACTAAAACCATACTAATATTTTAAACTCTGACTTAAGGGGTGCTTAGATTTACTTAACCTTAAGATTTACAGCTCCTGTACACACAGAAGTGGATGCACGATATTAAAATTATGTCACCCTTTACATTGGTATAAGAGATGGTCTCCCAGGCAACTCCTGTCTGGTTTCCATGGATGACCTTTTAATAGAGTCAGAGGAGTGAGTCTGTAAGAACAGGACAAGCTCTACCTAGAACAACAGCAGGATTTTCTAACTTGCTTATCTCCAGACAAGCTCAAAACATCTCTTGCAGATTACCCAGGCGGTCCTTTCAGTGTGAAGCGATGCTCCTCCCGCAGCTCAGAGGCTCCACCATGCTGCTTCAAGCTCCAGAGGTGCAAGCTGTTGTCATCCAGCAATGTCACCAGCTGGCACTACAAAACCCACACAATATGCTTTTTTTTTTCAGAATCACAGTATTAAATATAACATAGTGAATCTAGCAGTAACGCTGCTGCTGTTCATAATCTTTGTCAGAACAGGACTTGGGTAGCCAGCCACAGTTTTTTATAGCAGTGAATACTTATTGCAGCATAGCTGTTAGCTCACAGTAAGAGATCTGAGGGGAGGTGGGGGGTGAAGAGTAGGAGGGACAAGAAGCAGCCTAAAGGCTAAAAACCCTCTTATACAGGATAAAGGCACAGGTTATCAGTGAGTTGGGTGACAAGGATTTAGGTTCTCGAGAGCCATCAGCCTGTGCTGTGAAGCTCAGCAGGGCAGCTACAGGCTGCTTGCACTTGGTGTGGTTTGCTGCAACACACCCCAGCTTTGGGTGGGGCTGATACACTCTACTACACCACACTCCTTGCATTCTTCATGTCCAACCTCATTCTGCAGGGTTGTGTCAGAGTCCTTTTATGAGCCCAGCCCTGCTGGCTGTATGTTCAAACTGAAGCATTTTACCTGCTGAAGCCACACCTGGTGCAACACTCCCCGTGGGAGTTTCAGCTTATACCATTATTTAAGCAGACAGACACCAAAAACCACCTCAAGAATTAAATCCTTCTCATAAAGAGGCGACTCATGCTATACGGGGGGCATCAAGCAAACAGTATGTGGCCAAGACACCAGTCTGCCAGCCAAGGGACGGGAAAGTGGTTATGCAGCCACCAGACACGTGGAAAGCTCTGCCTTCCTAATTTTAGTTTGTGGCAATAACTGTTCAGCGATCCCCAGGAGCAAGCTTCCATACCCCAGAACACAAAGGCAACAAGCTCAACAGGAGGCAAGGTTAGCGGCACTGCTCTGAACTCCTGAAAACAACCAAGGCACTTCAGCAGCAGCTCCTGTTTACTGCTCTGCACCACCCAGTCCTACTGAAAGAATATGGGCTGCAAAAAGTTCTCACTTCTGTAGCAGATTGCCTGAGCTACTCTGGCCTTATTACCACTCCCGGTATGTTGTTTGAGATACATGACTAACAGTTACGAACAATAAAGCTACTCCTAAGCTTTACAGAGAATCTCCACAGCAACAAATACCGCTGCAAGCACAAAATACACTGGGACAAGCATTCCCGAACAGGCAGCATTTGAATGCACTTGGTCATAAGGGCGCAGGTGCCTGGAACAAACACCACCTGTTTAAGAGAGGTCTTTGTAAGTCACAGAGGTACTGAAAATACACTTACCTGATCAGGTATAAAGTGAATCTGCATTACAGTATTGTTTTCTTCATGTAAACCCATGAACTCCACCCCAGGAGCACCGTATCTGAAGGGTTAGTTGAGGATCTACAGTATTTAAGATGACCCACAGCTACAATTAATTGGTAAGAAGCTTGTTAGCAAGCAACATGAAAAGAGCTTAGTTTGAAACCATATTTTACTGTTAGTAATCTGGACTGAAAAGAACCAATGCAAATCTCCTTTGCTTTTATATGCTTGTGGCAGGTCACACACACTACAGAACATGGAAGCTCACTTCATACTCCTTTGAGGGTATGCAGAAGAGGTGCCTGGACCCTCAGCTTTCCCAGAGATGTTTAGTGGTGGTTTGCCAGGCACTACAATCCTGCCTGATTTGTAACCAGGAGACAGATGCTACCGCCCGCTTGTGGAGCCCAGCCTCCGAACACAGACACACCAGGAATGAATGATGAAGCAGGCAGTGGGAACACCAACTTTTCCTGTCTGGGCTGAGTGATTTGCCCGTTTTACAGCTTGCCCAGCTGGTGCCGTGCCTCAAGAACCACACATTGCAATGGGACTGGACATAGCTAAAAAAGTCACCACCTTCAATGCTTAGGTCTATAATGCCGGGAGGGTGGAGCCTCAGGATGAAGTGTTCCTGACCCCAGGTTTAACCTGGGTGACAGAACTGCTGGTTTTGGTTTTTTTTGGGGGGGTTTGTTGGTTTGTTTTGGTTTTGGTGTTTTTTTTTTTTAAAAAAGGAAATCTGCCACAAATATCTACCCAACGCTGGAATTTACAACAGAAAGGGCTGCTAAATGCAGGCCAGATATAGTCTGACCTTCTGCAGAGCAACAGCAAAGAGTCTTGTCTAACATCCGCATTGGTTCAGCTTCTGTTGGAACTATACTTCACCTCTGGGCAAGATAATCCCATTCTGATCAGACCAAAATCACTTCAAACCTAGGCAAACTGTTCCTCATTCAGGTAACCCTTGCCTGCAGATTTATACTCAGTCTAATTTTTTATAGTCTCTTCAAAATTGCACGTTCTGATGTGGTCAGAGAAACCCAGCCAAAGTTGTCCAAAAGATACAGTTTAATGGCTCCCGATCGCGTTCCAATGGCCATGAGGCGGAGAAACGGGCTATAGCCCAGTGCACTAGGTTGATGGGGAAATCCATGTTCCACAGTCTGGCAGGGAGAAAGAAAAGATTATGATCAGCATGTTTCAAGGGCATTGTTGTACACAGACAAAAGCCAGAAGTTAAATATGGTGGAGCAGTCTGAAACATAGCACTAATGGTACCTTTTCTGTTGAAAAGTGTTAAAAAGTAGGTTATATTTGCTCAACCAGAGCCTAAGGATAAATCTATTCCAAGAAGCCAGGATGTGCAGAAGTGTAAATGAAATGAAAGAATAGTCTGAAAACAGTAACCCAAGCAGCTCCTTATGTTAAGGTTATAAATAATTCTGCATTAGCACAGCTTACTCAGCCACCACACTGATCACTCCGCATCAACTTTGTATCTGTAAACCAACCGCTCAGCACGATTTCAAAGTCTGACAAAAATACTGCAGCTGTATCTGCCGAATTCCACACGGGTCAGCCTGCATGACCTCCTCTTGCTGACTGACATCAAGAAACAGTACAAATCTATGAAGAACTATTGGGTGAACATCAGTGCTTTTCAAGAAAACTAACAGATTTTCTATGGGGCAGTCAAGAAATGTAAATGGTAGAATTCTTCACTAAGGAAAAAATTCTTCCCTGTGAGGGTGCTGAGGCGCTGGCACAGGGTGCCCAGAGAAGCTGTGGCTGCCCCATCCCTGGCAGTGTTCAAGGCCAGGTTGGACACGGGGGCTTGGAGCAAGCTGCTCTAGTGGAAGGTGTCCCTGCCTGTGGCAGGAGTTGGAGCTGGAGGAGTTTTAAAGGCCCTCCAACTCAAACCAGTCTGGGATTCTATTGTGATACTCATTTTTCAGAGCAGCACAAGGAACCCTGGAATTTTTCTGGAGCAGGAGCCTGCTAGCACACCTCAGAGTCATTCAAAGCCATTTTGTACTGAAAAGATGTCAGTCCCTAACATGGGAAACAGTGCGTTGCTTGGCATCAGTGGCTTCCCTAAAGGGCAGTTTACCCTGTACCAAGCAGATTTGGAGCATGTTGTACACACCACACTTAGCATCACTGATACATTCACACACTATGCAGTAATACGCTGCCAGGATGCGACCAAGCTGTTTGTAAAATAGCTCAGACAAGTTTTTAGAAGTGCTAATGTACAGCGATTATCATTGTTTAGACAAAACAAGTATGCATGAGTGTTCAACAACATGCAGCATGTGAAGAGGGTGACTTCCAAGAAAACACTGTTATTGTTACCATCCCAGCTTCTGCAAAAATATGTTCTTCTAAGGCAAACTGCTCAGCTCCAGAACAGGACTTTGTAACAAAACAGCACAGGAACCATTCACAAAAAAAAAATAAAAACAAAAATATAATAAGCAGAGAACCCTCTTTCATCTAGAAAAATAAGCACTTGTACCTCACTGCCACCCTCTTTTCCATCATGTCTTTGAGACAGAGCTCATCACTTGGCTTTATGGTTTATTCAACCTAAAAGTAACATTTTATTTCCTGGATAATGATCTGGATAGTGATAGTGGTAGCCAGTTTCATTTCTGTGGTCACCTCATTAGCCTGAGGTGCCCCCAGTTGCTGGAGCAGTTTAATGCCTTTTTACTGCTCCCACTCAAAGACATGGGCAGAGGAGGATGTGGCTGACTCCAGTCTACCAGACTGCTTCAGCTTTAGCCATTTAATCACAATTCATACACTGTAAATACAGACGTCTTTCCTCTAAAGATCAGCTACCCCAGTATGAGGTCCTACTAGGGGAAGATGAGCCATTCTAGGGATAAAAAACAGGAAATATTGGATCATTTCCCAGTTTTCTGCTTATAAGACTGGGTAAAGGAGTAGATACTAATTTTTAGCCTTTTACATATAATAGATTAAGATTAGTAGCACTGGCTCCAAGAGCACTGAGCTTAATTCCCTTTATGATAACTTAATCTCATAGTTAATCTCCAGCCTCACTTATTTATATTCTAAGATGATAATTTAAGTGTTAAGTTTGTATTATTAAAAACAGATGTTGACAAGTCAATCTTTTTAATGTCACTTTTGCTTAGCTACACATGTAAAACTTCCTAGAGGAGACTATGAAATCAGGAACTTATCTATGGACGTAGCATTGAAACATGGCAATCTTCCGATCCAGCACAGGCAAAGAGGAACTTCTCCGTACCACAATAGCTACTGAGACAACACAGAAAAGCTTCCTTGTTGTGGAAGTATGAAGTGATGGCATACAATTCTGAGAAGAAGCTTCAAGGTAACATGTTGTCTTGACAATAAATCAGACATGTCATTGATCAGGTGTAGCATGGGCAATAGACACCATTCCCCTCTCCCCCAGAAGAGAGTGAGGAACTTGTTAGGGAGACACCAGTGTAATTCCACTGTTACTTTTAGTTTCAACTTGTTCACAGTCACTATCCTGTCATCACCACAGCTAGGTGCCATTTTCCATGAAACATCAATTAAAAACAGTGTTTATTCTGAGATTTCTTCAAGCCCAGAAGATAAGGCTTTAAGCCACAGTTCTCATAATAAACAAACATGATTTACACAATACTCTACTGCCTGTTAGGAAGCTGCCAATACTAGTCTTAATATTGGCCTAATTGTACCTTGGGTTTGATCTGTTAATTTGTAAACACATTAGACAAGTCAATAAAAGCTTTAATTTTCAAGTATGAGACCTATGAACTGCATACCTGAGTGTACACCATTCAGTAATAATAACAGGAGGGTAAGTTTTTCTCCAGTTTTTCCTTCAATAGAACATTTCAAGTACCTCCCCCATCCTAGACAAATTTGCAAAAGCCACAGTAGCTATTATATCCAGGAGTAAACTGCTAGTAACAGAAGACCACTGCAGAAAATAGCATCACATGCAGAAGCACAAGAACAGTGTTAGTAACAACCACAGTGTGCTACGCAACTGCTTATGCAGTAAATGTACTAATGGTTTCTGACAGCTCTGCATCTTCACCAAGATGCCTGCAATACAACGAAAGTAACTCCCTCCTATGTCACTCATTTGTTTCCCCAGCAGGGCAAGAAAGGCATCGGGGTGGCTTTTGGGCTGTACTGGCCATCAGTGGGGCCAGGCACTCCCATTCACTGTACTGCCTACCCAGCTCTCTCCTGTACCTGCACCCAGCTGTTCAATCACATTGAGTCACCTTTCCTGCTGGCCTCTGCCCTCCCCTCCCCTGGGCAGCATTCCTTCACCTGCTCAGCAGGTAACCCCAGTGAGGGGCCGGGGGGGGCAGAAGGCAGGGGAGGCGACAATGGAGCCTTTCAGCAGAGCTGAAATAAGAAACCAGGGTGCCCAGGACGAGCCCTTCCTCTCAAAAGGGCTTTGTTTCCCTGAGGAAAGGTGGGAGCTTTCCTTTTCACTTTCCTCAGACCACAGACGGGTCAGCCCCGGTAAAGGCGAGCCCAGCCTCAGCGGCATTCACTAACAGCGATGCCTCATTCGGTCTCATTTACCGCAGGAAGAGCGCGGCCGAACTTCCCAGCTGTTCCCAGCCCACACTGGAGCTGCGCAGACGAAACTCAGCGCTGGCTCCCGCTTTCGTTTCTCTCCACTTCTCCTCTCAGATTGTTTTATGACAGAGCAGAGACAATCCCAACCACAGGCAATACAAGCCCCGTACCTTTGTTAAGATGTCTTTGGAAGAAACAATGAAGCCTGTATGTGTTAAATCTACTTTGCATAGACACTAATTCAGATTTAATGCAAGTTATCCATTACGCCCATTAGCAAAGGGTTAGGAAGAATGAAAGCTGGGGGGGGGGTAACACAAAGCCATAAATTAAATGCAATGTTCCCAGTTTGGTAACATTCAGCTGTAAGACAGGCTGGTTCACCTGTGTCTTACCCATCATCTAGTCTGACAATGCCAGCCTGAACATGTTTGTTCTGCAGGGCTTGGACAGAGCCAAAGGCATCCAAATACTACTTCCAAAAGCAGAATAAACTTAAAAGATGTAGGCTGCCAAGTCCACATACCTTATCCTTCATTCTATCCACTGAGCTAAAAACAGTTTCTTGCAACAGGTACACACAAGTATGGGAAGTTCTTACTCATACAAACAGATATGCAAAGCTGAGTGACTGGCAGAATTCAGGAAGGTGTTTTGTGAAACAAACACAAGTTTGAGGATAGTTTAAAGAGCTAGTCCAGTGGTCAATCAGTCCTTTAAAACCACCTGGATGACCTCTTATCTGCAAGAGAAATGCAAAGGGGCAACAGCAGAAAGATCACAAGCTATTTATACTCAGGGGAGTAAATGATTGAAAAAATCAACCACCACCACCAATCAGAAAGTCTTCTTAAACTGAAATCCATCACTAGGTCAGCATGGCCTAGTCGCGATACCAACTTGTGTGGTATCACACAATCATATTCAACTTCAGTGTAAACAACAAAACGAGGGCAGGAATCCCCAGCACTTTTAAGGTACAGACCTTGCTTTAGTCACTACCAGCACCACACACCAGAGGTGCAAACACACCATCCCATTGCTCTCATCAGCAACTTCATAGTCCCACAAAATATTTCCCAAGCAGGGTCTTAACCAGAAGTGTTTCAAAGACCTCAAACAAGTGTTTAAAAACTTGCTCACCAGCACTAATGCTCTTGCTTTACCAGCACATAAGGGGAGGACAGTCTTAGCACACAAGGTGCTATATTTCTTGGCAGCTTGAAGCCACAGCCTTCAACAGTCTGACTTTAGCAGATCTTCTCAGTCTACCTAGATGTGAGTAGATGTTTACTGTATTCAAAGGGTACAGGCTGTCAAATGACCCATTATCTCTGGAAACACCAGAATGGGACACACAAGACTTGGAAAATGAGACAACTTTATGCAAGAAAAAAGTATAATGTAAAAGATTCTGGTATAATGCAATGGTATAATGTTAATTCCCTTTCTGATTCTTGATAGACAAGAACAAGTTACTGTGAGTTAAAAGTGCAAACGTGTTTTGCAAGGCCTTTCATTACCAAGTTGCTAATAAAAATAAACCATTCAGAAGTGTCCAAAGTAGCTGTCTCCCTAGAAACAAGATGCAATATTTACCTTCAGGACTGAATCCAATGGAGTCACAAATCCTGATACCAACTTCTAATATATTTGGACATTTCCCTCTGCTGCAACAGCTGGTTCTTTCAACCCTGCTTTGCATCATCCAAATTAGCCTGTCTCTGACAGGTAAAGCTTAGCCAAGGTTTCTCATAAGAAAAGCATATTCAAGGAAGAGACATCCCTGAAACAGCAAAGGATTTTCCAAGGTATATACAATTTCATACACTTAAAAGCAATTTTGACCCATCCCTGGACGTCTTTTCTGAAGCTGACATTGCATTCAGCTGAATGCAAGCTACTCCATCCTGGTCTTCACTCCCTGAAATTTTTACTGTATCTGCATTAGCATTCCCTCATGGTAGCAAACAGAAAATAGGTCTGAACCACTCCTGAGTTCCTTTTGTCTCCCCAGTGGGAGGGAGGTATGCATGGAAATGGTGTGGTTTAGTACCAAATTACATTAAATCATCCATCTCAAATATCCAAAGTTCCACTTTAAGTCTATCTCTACACTACAATTTTAATGAATCAAAGAGGTTATTTCCTAGGCTGACTTCATTTATCCATTATACTTTTCAGCAAAATTCCATTTAAACCTTCGAAATACAAAACCTACAAATATATTTCTGATATCCAATAAAGGTGTAAGTAGCCATTAGCCTAGCAATGGATTAATAGCAGGCATTTACAAAGATGAAAGCACTATGTTCCTGGCCAGGGCTCAAAAGAAAAAGGCGCAAGAAAGCTGGATAAATAGCACAGCCATTGTTTTTCCCCTCTTCACAAAGGGGAGGAAAAAGCCTAGATACAGACTAAGATAATAACAACTTCATTATTAATGACCATTGTGCTGCCTTGGTGCCACCACATTTCTGCTGCAGACTTTTAAATTCGCATTTAAAAGCGGAGGTATACTTATAAACTCAAAGTATAAGCACAGACAAAGAACTCTGAATTCAGCTGCATCATAAGCTGTGGCTTTTGTGTAGATTTAGAAAATATACTTTCATAGTGGTGCTGCAAAGACTACCTGTAACGTAAGGAGTCACGGTACATAGCAGGACAAGCTACAGAATACTCAAGAGTATATAAAAGCTTCTGTGCAGATCTCATCTTAAAGCAAGTGCCACTCCACAGCGTGACAACATCCTTCCTAAAGGAGGAAAGCCAGAATTGAGAACAGGCTCATGAAGAAAACTCGTCAGGCACATAGGGAAAAAAAGGACAGAACTGAAAGAGAGAACAAACCACCTCTCCTAAATATAACTTTTCCACCCACACTCTAGGAGTTTTCCCTCCCGTTTGCGCTGTGCAGTGGCTCAGGAGGGATCTGCCTTGCACACATGTGCCGTGGAGTTTGAGGAAAGCGCCGTACCTTGTTAAACTGGAAAAGGTCGCGTTTAAGCCTCTCTCTCACTGGATCATGTCCGGGTCTTAAGAACCTTCTCATCTTCCTCGCTGTAGTATCTTGGCAACAAAAATCCTAACAAAAAAAAAAACAACCCAAAGCCATTAAACAAGAGCAGCCTGAGAAGCAGAGGAAGGAGGCTGTTTAGTTTGGTTTAGCAGGTAATACAAATCGGCCAGAACACAATGAGACAACACCACTATCGAGTAACAAAAACCTGATCCCACCGGAGCGGCACGGTACCATTTTCACAGCGCTAAAGCAAACCGTCACGGATCAGCCAAGAGGATTTTAGAAGAGTTTTTACACTTGGCCATTCTGTGACCACTTCAGACAAGCAAAACTGCAGCATTTGCATAAACATTCAGGCAAACCCACTCTAAAGGCTGACTCCGGGGCTCACAGGCAGCATTCAGTAGTATCAGTTTTCAGGCCAGGTAACCCTCCAGCTATGCAGCTAAAAGAGAAAGAATGGCACTTTGGGCTCACTCCATGGGGACAGCAGGAAGGCGCTGCACTGCCTGCGGGTGCCTGCAGTAATTATTAACTTGCTGTGGTGAAAACTCAAGCCTAACTCCCTGCTCAAGGTGGGGGCAGGGAAGGAAACCTTGCACCTGCAGTTCAGTGCAGAGCTCTAAGCACAAGCCTTTCAGTGGATCTCACTGCACTGGGAGAGTCCAAGCAGGACAGATCAGACCTGACCTGCAACCCAGCAACCACACTGGAGGGACCAGGCTACAGCCTCATACTCAAGAGTACTCAAGATTCCTTCTCACATCTCCCTTCTGCAAGTAAAGCTCTGCCAACTTTAAACTGACAACTCACCTTGGCAAAAGCACTCCTGCCTGCCCCGACCACCTCTCACAAGCTCCAGTTCCCAGTGCACAGCAAGCTCAGCTGGTCATGAAGCAGCTACAGGACACTCCAGTGAGTATTTTAATTTGTTGGACAGGAAATTACTGCAATTTACCAGCTACTCCATACACAACACATGCACAGTGGGGGCCAGCACCACTGAGGCGCAAGGAAGAATCAATATAAATGCCTTACAGTAACCCACCATCAGAAGTGGTACAGCAAAGTGGGGAGCAGACTAGTGTCGCAACTGAGAGAGGGACCAGGAGCATCAAAGGGTCTGTCAAGTGATCAAGGGCCTTGGGGCCGGAGGGTGATGGAGAGACAAGAGCTTTCACAGCGATCTGTACGGAGGGGAGCAGCAGAGCTGGCAAACAAGGTGGCTGTCGGTGTGCTCCTGCCAGTGAGGATGGTCTTTGGTTAATGACTTCAACCAGTGTCCTGGGTTCAGCTGTAGCAGGAGCCAGCTGCTCCAGAGGAGCTTAAACTGTTTTTTAGGTTTCTGCCAAAGCCTTACCAGCTGTGAAGGACCAGAAAAAGGAAATGGTATTATAAACAGGATGCTCCATAGCTATACTTTGAGAAGTCCCTTTAGAAACTCCCTGAGCTAGAACTCATTATCTCTGTGTTGCACTACCACCCAAAAGGGTGGTTAGCTTTCCTGCTCACGCCCCAAGACCTCCAGCCACCCAGGCAGTGCTGTCCAGAGCTCACCAAGAGGAGTGCAGTGCAGTCCTGGTTCAGAGGGCTAGAAGATCCCATCAGCACCAAGAGCCTGAGACACTTAGTCCCCACCTAGAATCACTGACATCTCCACTTGCCACAGAGCAAAGTGACTCTGAGCCGTGGCCCATGCCATCAGCACATTCAGGGCTGAATACTCACAGGAACACATATAGCATGGGATCCCTGAAAAGAGAGGAATAGTAAAAGTGTGGTTTACTTGGAAAATATATCCTTCTGTAAGGATTTAGGTACCACACCTGAGTTTTCAAAACTGCATCAGACATGTCTTCTTCCACGAGGCATTTCTGAGAGAAACAAAGACTTATTTACCCCAGGTTAGCAAAAGTTGCAGAGCAGTGACAAGCTGCTGTGCTATGCAAGGAGAGCACATCACACCCATGCACAAGACAGTTTCCCCTTAGCCAGACAAGGAAAGGAAGGTGCCAGACGCACCCTTTCCCACTGTCAGTCAATATCCTGGACCTGTTAAACTGGGCAAACCCACAGAGAAACTCAACTCAGTATGCTCCCCAGTTCAGAGACCTCCTCAGCTTTGACAGCAGAGGCAAACCCACAGTTACGAGCCCAGGAGAGTGGGTTTGATTTGAGAGACACAGCTTCATATTTAACACCCTCCTGGAATGTTGTATCCTGAAATATTAATCGCACCCAGAAGCACACTGTTTTAACCTGCTTATGCAAGAGGTCTCACATTCACACTCCAGCCCACAACAACTTGCTCAACTGGCTAAGGAGCATTAGTAGTTGAGAATCAGACAGTAACTCACTTGAAGAAATGCCATCCTGGCAAGCTGCTGTGTCCATTACCATCAGAGCAGCCACGATGCAGAAGCCAGCTCTCATTGACTTGGATCGAGGTTTCATGCCCAACCAAAGAACTCCCAACTGTCACAGTATGGGAGGAGGCAAGAGGTAAAGACATTTTGAGCAAAGGCAAGGAAGGAACAGCGAAGAGAACGGCCTCCACTGCAGCACAGGTTGTTCAGGTGGAATTGTTACCACCATTTACAAGGCTCTTGTCAATGAGATTTTTCAGTACAATAATAAAGTGCCTTCTCTAATTCTAGGAAACCCAAAAGATCCCACAGTCTGCATAACCCCATCTTCCAGGTGCACACTTACATACTGCAGACCAGTTTCTCTCCCACGCACCTTCAGTGTCTTACATAAAACTCTGTCCCATGTGCTCTGTAGTTATCTGCCAGTCAGCATTTACAGCCATATGGTAACAGTTGTGGCTGCCAGTAGCCTCTGAAGCCATGCCAGGTCTGCATGTATCTGATGTTCCTATTTTCCAGGGAAACAATGCAGTAGCTTCCAATGATGAGGGTTTTTAGCAGAAACTGTGCGCAACATTCCCCTCTAGAATGCCTTGGGGTCAGCTGCTCATGGGCAACAACAGCCCAAGGCTGAGCCAATCCCGATTTTCCTTATCTTGAGTACCTGGACACTTGACAGCAAAGCCCGGGGTGCTCTGTACATAGATCTTCTGCCACTCTGTCAGCTGAATGCTCTGCTAAATACTATGACGCACCCATTTTCACCTCATTTTATTAGATGCAGCCACAGAACAAAACCTTTTCACTATTCAGAGAGGAAGGCAATGAAAGCATGAGTTGCAAGATGATCCTGTTTCCAGTCACAGACTAAGGACCAGTTAACATCGAAACCAGGTTTCAGTCCAGCTTCCCTGCTCAGGAGGGAAGATGTTGAGATTTATGACAAGTACACAGGCCACGTGCCAGGACAGGTCATGGAGCACAGACCATCCTGAGCGAGATCACACAGCATGTGTGGGAAAAAGGAGGACAAGGCCTGGTCAGTAAGGGTTCATGTAGGTCCTGCTTAACCAACCTGATCTCCTCCAGCAACAAAGTGACCCGCCTGGTTGATGAGGAAAAGGCTGTGGACATTGTCTATTTGGACTTCAGTAAAGCATTGTACACCGTCTTCCACAGCGTTTTCCTGGAGAAACTGGCTGCTCATGGCCTTAAGAGGTGGATTCTTCGCTGGGTTGGAAACCGTCTGGATGGCAGAGCCCAAAGAGTGGTGGTAAATGGTGTCACATCTAGTGTGTGACCAATCACTACTGGCGTCCCTCAGGGCTCAGTACTGGGGCCAGTGTTGTTTAACGACAATCTGGATGAGAGGATCGAGGGCAACCTCAGTAAATGTGCAGATGACACCAAGTCGGGTGGGAGTTTTGATCTGCTGAAGGGTAGGAAGCTCTGCAGAGGGATCTGGACAGGCTGGATCCATGGGCTGTAGCCAATGGGATGAGGTTCAAGAAGGCAAAGTGCTGGGTCCTGCACTTGGGCCACAACAACCCCCTCAACGCTCCAGGCTTGGGGAAGAATGGCTGGAAAGCTGCTTGGTGGAAAAGGACGTGGAGGTGCTGATTGATGGAGCTGACCATGAGCAGTTTGTGCCCAGGCAGCCAGGAAGCCCCCAGCACCCTGGCCTGTCCAAGCACCAGTGCAGCAGCAGGGCCAGGGCAGGGATTGTGCCCCTGCACTGGGCACTGGTGAGGCCGCACCTCGAATCCTGGGTTCAGCTCTGGGCCCCTCACTACAAGAGAGACATTGAGGTGCTGGAGTGGGGCCAGAGAAGGGAATGGAGCCGGTGCAGGGCCTGGAGCACAGGAGTGATGGGGAACGGCTGAGGGACCTGGGGGGTTCAGTCTGGAGAAGAGAAGGCTCAGGGGGGACCTGATGGCTCCCTACAAGTGCCTGAGAGGAGGATGGAGCCAGGAGGGGCTGGGCTCTGCTCCCAAGGAACAAGGGATGGGACAAGAGGAAACGGCCTCAAGCTGCACCAGGGCAGGTTTGGATGGAGCTGAGGAACAATTCCTGCCCCAGAGGGTGCTCAGGCATTGGAACAGGCTGCCCAGGGCAGGGCTGCAGGCACCGTCCCTGCAAGTGTTCACACAGCGTGGGGACGAGGCCTCAGTGCTATGGGTTAGGGGTGGCCTTGGTTGGACTGGATCATTTTAAAAGGTTTTTCCAACACAGCTGATTCTATATTCAACAAAGCCAAATGTTTTTTCCTAGGAGAAGCATCAGTTGTTCCTCAGTGCTGTGTGTTAGCAACCACAGAATCCCAGACTGGTTTGTGTTGGAAAGGACCTTAAAGTTCCAACCCACTGCCACAGGCAGGGACACCTTCCACTAGAGCAGCTTGCTCCAAGCCCCATCCAACCTGGCCTTGAACACTTCCGTCCCAGAGATCCACATTTTGCTTTGTCTTCATTGCTTCTGCATGCAGCAATTTGTCTTGATGCCCATGCACAGCTTGCTGAGACACTGTGGATTTTCTCTGTCAGTCAAGCATAGGCTGGTGGGGAATTACTCTTCATAGAAACTTGTTGCCAGTTTTGCTTATATCCTCACATTACTATGGAATTTCCAGCCAAAAGTAGGAGAGAACCAATGTTGTAAGTCACAACCACACAAGTTAATCCAGTCTTGCAAGGCAATGAAAGTCAGCAGTTTTTACTATGTAGACAGTATTAAGCGTGGATACAGTCCCAAGTTAACCCCACAACAAAAACATACCCATAATGAGTTTATTTTGCTTACAGAGGAGAGTTGCAAGGTTCCATCTATGTGATTCCTGAGAAGCCTTTACGTTACTTGCATGGGTTTTCAATGGGGTAGGGTCCAACAGCTTTCTTTTCCAAATACCATCAAGTATCTCAAGAACTCTTCAGTCTTGCCTTGCTTAAGGTCTCGTTTTCATTCCTTCCTCACCACCCCTTCCTGCTCACAGGTCCTTAAAGTGAGAACTTCTCCCTGTGTATCTGATAATACTTTATCAACCCTGCTAAAATAAAAGAGGCCTTTCTTATCAACAAGCTTTGTTTGAACTACAAGCAGTGAGTGCTTTTGTAACAAACAGGCACCATGGTGGCCTTGTCTGAACCAAGTTTCCTCCCGCACCCAGAAATTTGCCTTGTTCCTGTTGCAACAGGAACAGTCAGCAGCAACAAGAACAAGACAGAGGCCAGATCAATCACACAGGAAAAAGCTATTCCTTAGCACCAAGGATCTCACAACCACCAAAATGATCATTTAAATGCCCCACATCAGGTTTATAGATGGCAGGAACCATCAGACATGACTCATTGTGAAATTACAATTTTAAGAACACTTTTAGCTTGAACTCAGTGAAACAGCCCCTTGCTACCCTTTAACTGGGCTGTCACTGAAGTTCATCTCTACAACCAGTCACGGCTGTAACACACCATCAAGACAGACACTCGAGAAGAAAGCACAAACCAAGCAGAACAGCTGGAGGCAGAGATGGAACACTTGCAGTCTGTGGAAAGCTTGGAAGTGTAAGATACCACCCCCTTTTCCCAGGATAAGGCTTCACTGGTAAGATGCTCTAACAACAGTAATCTAACAGTTCAATGAGACCATGCACAGCTCCCCTGTACACAACACCAGCTCCCATGGTTCTATAAACAAGAGTGTTGAGATGCACTCTGCATGCAACAGTCAGGCAGGAGCAGAGAGGTAAACCAGCAGATCCTCCTGTAACAAGGAGTTACTTCTGCCAACGTGGAGAGACAAGAGTTAAATGAACAGCTGAGCAGACTGTGTCTGACACCCCATGCATGGGGCTGCCCTCCCAAAACACAGAAAATAATAAATCAGAGAGAGATTCCCCAGCAACTCTCGGAAAATAACTGAGAACCCATCATACAAATCAGGAGAGCTCATGTACTTCCACAGTTTTGTACTTGGAGTTACCAGGGACCACCCACTTGCACTGAATTTACTAACTGTGCAAACCTTGTGTGTCACGGTTCCCAATGTGTTCTTGTCACAGGAGCATGACAACGTGAAGTTTCAAAAAGCTACAGCAGAGCAGTCTTTGCACTGAACACTATCGTACAAGATGCAAAACTCTTTGTCTGCTTCAGCTGAGAAGTGTGATTCAAATGGAAGAGCAGCGTATGACTTTGGAACAGCATTTTACACCAAACTTGGTGGGTCCATGCAGTAAACCAGGAAAGCATTTGCTTCTTACAGCGACACAAAGAGATGTAGCTAGAAAAAAACTTTTAGATGAGAACTGGAGTTTCCATAGGATTTTCTAGATGTGTTTGGATTAAAGCTCATCCAGTTCCAACCCCTGCCACAGGCAGGGACACCATCCATTAGAGCAGCTTGCTCCAAGCCCCGTCCAAGCTGGCCTTGAACACTGCCAGGGATGGGGCATTTACTTATTCCAGATTTCTGCACAAAAATCAAACTTTGTTACCACCAGTCCCTCCTCTGATAGACTGTTTTAAGGAAAAAATCAGGCTACAAGCAGTATCACATACTTTTACTGCCATGTACTAACTGTATTACATGTGTTAATTGCTCTTACTCTTTGACATCTCTCAAGCCTCTGTATCAGCCAAGGAAAAAACCCACACCTATTCCATAAGCAATTCCGGGTAATCATCACATTGCGGCACCAAGAAGCCACTGGAAGATACAGGACTCTCAACAGGGTTAACTCCAATATTTTTTTCAGTCAGTAGTTAGAGCAGATGCAATTTGTTCAAAGCCAAATCAAAGCCATTCCTCTGCACCATCCCACGGGTGTGGTTGAGAACTTTCCTCCCTTTTCAATACCATGAAGTAAACGGAGCCTCTACAAATGGAGTGGCTACAAACAGCACTGCTTACAACTTGCACAGACCATCCCTGTCCCCTCCGTGGGCCAGGCTGTATCAACAAGAAACGTGCCAGGATACACATAAAAGCCTTGGGACATATCCTCCACTTTGCATCCCACTTACCAGAAGCACCAGCTTCCCGAATCAAAGTTAGAATATCTAGGTAGCTGCTCTGGGCACAGAGCTTCACCTGGGACTCGGTAAAGCAAGATATTCCAGTTGACTGCAGTGCTCTGGGATGACAACAAAGAGCAGCATTCCCCACGGAGTAACACGTTACAACGGGCAGCTTCCACATCTATTATCTCAGCGAAGCTGCCCTCCCGCCTTGTCACTATGCTCACATGAATGCAAAGCTTCGCGCTGCTCCGCTGCAGAAGCCTGCTTCAGCATTGACACCACGAACAGTAACACACACAAAACTTCCTCCAAAGCCAAGGCTAAGCCTCACCTCCAGGAGAGGAGACTTCGGAGCCAGCTTGTTCCCAGGCCACAGCCGCAGGACAACCCCCGACAAAGGCTTAAGCAACCGGATTTACCTTCTTGTGCCACCTGCTTGCTGCTGGACACAACGTGCTCCCTCACTCACGAAACGCTTCCAGTTCTGGAACGGAAACCCCCGGTAACGCGGTACCGATGATACGGGCACGGCTTCGACAGAAACAAGAAAATCCGGAGCCGTCACAGCGCGTCCCACAGGGAGCGCGGCGAGTCCCAGTAACGCAGCTGCTCCGAGCCGGCCGTACACGAGTCCCGGGAGGCGGCCGCGGGCAGGGGCAGCCCCAGGCGGTGACGGGCCGGTTCCCGCTGCCCCGCTCAGGCCCCGGAACGATCCCGGCCGGACCCACTCGCGCCCGGGGCTAAACCAGGAAGTGCCGAAGCCGCGACCTCCGCCACCAAGTCCCAGGATGTAAAAACTGCCCAAGTCCCACGGGGAGCCGAGACCCGAGTCCCAGGCGCGCCCGGGGCTCCAGGTGCTCGCCGGAGCCGGGCAGCGCGGGGGGCCCGGGCACCCGCCGAGGTGGGAATCTCGGGGGCGGAGGAACGGGCCCGCCCCCCCGGCGGGGATCCGGAGCAAAGTCGCGATAGGCGCGCAGGGGCGGGCAGCGGCCGTCCCGCCGCCGCGATCCGCGCCAGAGCCGAGCCGGCCCGGCCGGACTCCCGCGAGATACCCCCGGCCCCGCGGAGCCCCAGCGAGCCGCGCTCACCTGCGGGGCTGGAGCCGCCCGCCCCGGCCTCGCTCCGCTCCCGATCCGCTCCCGCGGCAGCGGCCGCGCTCCCCGGGCACCTCCGGGACGGGCGCGGCGGGGCGGGGCCTCGCGCGGGAACCGCCCCGGGGGGGTGGTGCGGGGCCGTACCGCAACGACGCGCGCTGCCATCGGGGGCGGGGCCTCGCACGCAAATGAGGCAGAGCCGGGGCCAACCACCTCTCGCTCTGTCATGAATAATTCATAACCCCGCTCCAGCGGGGGCCAATCAGAACGCGGATACGGCCACGCGCTGCCTGCCTCCAGGAGAGCGCACCCCCGCCCACCCCGGGGCCGCGGCGCCAGGAGCTGCGGGCAGAGCCCGGCTCTGCTGCCACCAACGGAGCCCAGCCAGCGGCGCGGCACAGCCCGAGCGCTGCCAACCCGCGCCCAGGCCTGGGATTACCTCCGGAACGGGACCCCGCGCGTCAGCCGAGCTTCCCAAACGGATGTGCTCCTGCTAACGTGCGCGTTTCTGTCATCTTCTTGCCACATCCAGCCGGTCCGCGTTGCACCGGTACCAACCCGCATCACAGCCCCATCCCGGTGCAGGCTCCCTCAGTCTGTGGCGCTGAGCAAGGCAGCCACAGTTTCCCAATCCTCCCTGCAGCAGTTATTAAATGGTAATTGTTTTGTGCTGAATCAGGGAGTCTGCCCCAGCGAAACTCACTGGGTGGCTCTCGTAGAGTTCATCGATACAATTCCACCTTGGCATAAGCAGATGAGACTGACTGAAATCAACGGGAGTGAGTCTAACCTAATTCCAGGACAAACGCTGAGCCCCATGGGTCAGGCTGCAGCTCTCCTGGCTGTGCCTGTTCTTAGAAATTCCCTTCCCAGTGCCTTTAAACTGTGCAGCGCTCTGGGAGAACGCTGAGGCCAGTGGCTGGAGCTGCCAACCCCGTATCTGAAGAGGACTATCAGAGCAAAAGCACCTTTCAGAGGAGGGAGAAAGAGGAAGGGGAGGGTGTGTGGGAGGGGCCTTCAGACCCTCAGAGCCTTGCTGACTTCCAGCACCTGAAAACAGGTGTGTGTGCATGGAACAGGCCTAAGGGCAGTACTCCCTGCAGCAGATCCCAGCCACCTTGAGCTACAACACTGTTGACCATGCAGGAGCTGCAGGTGGCATGTACCCACAGGAGCTGTAGATGGACACAGGGGCTCCTGCCCTCCCGGGCGGCAGCACCTGGATCCAAAAGCAGACGGGCACAAGAGTGGGGTTACACAGCCATGCAGCTGTGTGACCACAAGCAGGAATTCACCAGCTGGTGGTAGTGGGGTCCCAGTAGCCTCCACTAAGCATCTCCCTCTGCATAGCTTCTGGGGAAATTAAGAACCATGCTGAGAAGCTTCTATTGTTGGAAAAGGCTTTTTTATTGCTTTGCCTCCTCTCCCTCTCAACAAAGGAATTAAAAAATTAACAAATAAAATGCATCTAAACCAGTCACTATCAAAAACCTGGACACTGGACGCCCTGTGGTCAGCAGAGTGGGGCCTGGCCCCTGGCACTTCTGCATAGAGGCTAAAGCAAATTCAGTACCTGAATAACCTGGTGGGAAGCTCCCACAGCAGGGCCTGGAACGCAGTGATGTCCTTTGTTCGGAGCACAGCAGCCACAGGACTGGAAGGTTCCTGAGGAATTTGTAGCTTCTTTCTTTACTTGGAAAACTCTCACTCACAAAAGACAAGACAAGGATCCACAGCCAGGAAAGAAAGTGCCAGGCTGGAACAGCAGCAGGATAGCACTGGTGAGACTGTTGGACACAGTGTGGTGATACCGGTGGCCAAACACCGCAGAGCTACTCTAGAATGAAGCTGGGGTGCCATCATCAAGGATCTGGGGCTTTCTGCGACCTCCAGCTGATGAAAGTGTGTTCAAGGCACAGTTTCCTGCTCTTAAATGCCTTAACCTTTATTCCGGGTGGCTGAGTTTTATGGCTGTGCCTTTTCCAGATCAGGATCTGATCAGATGGTTGTTGGTGCAGCTGAACAAGAGAGGCTCAGGCCACCACCACTGATCTGATCAGCTTATTCTGTCCCTGACTGACCTAAATGACTCTCCAACCACTCCACTGTTGTAGCACAGTGGTTCTTAACATGTGACAAGAGAATCACCAGCAGTGTTTTCTAATGGTCCACAGATTAGTGCAAGATGACACAGAAAAGGTGGACTAGTGGTCCACAAGATGAGAAAGTGGAGAACCAGTGGCTTCAAGAACAAAGCAGTGTGTATTCCAGTCGAGAAATGCCCTGCTAAGCCACACACATTTGCTCACTGTAAATTTTCCTATTATGCCTGAGCCAACTAGGTGGGTGAAGCCTAACTGTGAATAAAATGGTCAACTACCCAAGGTTCCAGTTCTCATAGGCTCTATTTTCTGCAATATTTCATTAATCAAGAAAGCAAATCCAGAGTAAATCTCTTCCCTTCATCCCATGCCATTTCTGCAAGTGACAGCAACTTCAGTGATTAACATCAACTGGCAGCTTGAATTCCTTTAGTGAATAGAAGGCAATTTCTCCATGATCCACCAGCGCAAAGACCACTGGGATGTCCCCACTCTGATATGTAACCTGCTTCAAAGCCCGGAGGGATGGGATCTGCTCATCAAAGCTGCAGGGAGAAAAAAATATCCTGTTGTTCTCAAAGTGAGAGGAATACAAAGTTGTCTTGGCCAGCAACCACGAAAGCTTGGGATTTGGTAGCAACCCTCCCCACCCCTTTCAGTCAAAGCAGGACGCTGCCTGTACTGCATGCTGGTAGCTGAGGGCTGTCAAATCCTTTGCCAAAACCAAGGGCAACTGCCCACTGCTCCACGCTGTGTTCATTAGATGCAGCTCACACAGCAACTGGCAAATTGCCAGCCCAGTGCAATCTTAATACCTTTGTGCTAGGCAGATCTTTAGGTTGCTGGGATCAACACCTGAGCTGTTTTTCCCTCCTTTAAAGTTTGCGGAGTCTCTTTGCTTGTAAATGAAAACATTTCTGCAGCAAGGATCATCCATCCTACTTGCTCAGGACAGACCTTTGTAAAACTGGATTACCACTTCCACTGCTCCCCTACAGTTGCAGAAAGTAGAGGAGGGACAATTTTTGTCTGTCAAAATTAGAAAAGGCAGACTGAACTCTGCCTGCAGAGTTTAAGTATCAGGTTGTGATCCAGCAAGAAAGGAGACACCTATCCCATGTTCATACTGATCCTGAAGTTACATTTGACAAAGATCAAAATACTAAAGCCATGTTCCTGAGCCTGTGGGAGGTACATGGCTGCAGAAATCGACTGGGATCTGTACTGGCTGAGGATTCAGGAACCATACAGCTCCCTGCAAACCTGAGCTCTACCTGAGTTCCACAAGCATTGCATAAACACAGCCGTGACTTCTTATCCCTGACTCTAGTAATACATGACATGAACAACAACCAGATGATGAAATAGTGTGGGCTGAATGCAAGGGGTGGGGAAATTGTCAGCCACAGCCTCCAACAAAGGAAGAACTGAGAGGTAAAAAGAATAATTCTGGGCAGGACCACACTCATGGGAGGCACTGGGATCATCTCTAAAGCTCACAAGATGCCAGGTCATTTACGCATCATTAAGACATCACTTCCACAACTGCAAATGTAATGTTTCAGAACACAGCCTAAGACCCCTGGATACCTCTGAACACACATCCTGACATACGGCTTCCCGGGGTTAGTCTTCTTAAACCGGGCCACAGCATCTGCTTGATACACATTGAAGTGGATTTTCATGCCCTCCGGGTCCTGCTGCAGCCTGCAGAAGAGAGAACACATCCACCTTCATATGGGATTGAAGTGCTATAGGATATTGACACAAAAACTCTAGAAGCCCAACTAGTTTGGGCCTTTGAAAGGCTTCACCCCCCCCCGCAGAGGACTGACCCTGCACCTGTTTCCATTTCTTCCTACACCAGAGCAAGCTCCTGCCCCCCACTTACCCTGCTCCCTCTTCTGCACCCCCCACCGCAAGAAGCATCGCTAAAAGAAACAAAGCCCTGCACTGCCCTACAGGGACCCCACACAAACACCATGCAGACTCTTTCAGTCAAGAGCAGAACCAAAAGTCCCAAAGGCAAGGTTTTATAATCACTCCAGCAGGGATGGCAGAACATTCCAGGGATGAGCTCAGGTGACACCCAACCAAACCTCTGGGGGAGATGACATGGCTGGGGTGCAGAGAGCGAACAACAGGAAAAGAGCAACCCTGATGTTTTATCTGGCCTTGAATGCCCCAGATCTGTGCTACGGGACCTGGTACCTCACAGAAATGTCAGCCACTCACTACAACAGGGTCCTGGAGCGCTGGATTCTCTCGGCATCCTGGGTGCCAGGCAGCACCCAAATTGTTGCCATGAGCATCTCACAGACCTCACAAGCAGGCAGTCATAAGACATCGCCACTCCCTAACAGCTATGAGCTGGCTGGCTGGATACTAACCAAGAGGCTCCATCCAGGATGTGGGAGGGCTGCAGCACACTGATCTGCTGGAGGAGCGCAGCTGGAGGGAGAAGGAACAGGAAAGGATCAGACCAGCTATTTCTCTCCCAGGGCACTCCAAGCACACCACCACCACCCACAAGCCTTCCTCCTCTGACAATGGCTGGCAGCACCACAGTCACCAGTGGCTACTTCAAAGATGTCAACTTCGTCATCTCCTCCAGCACACAGCCCACAACACCCTGCAGTTGCTTTGCATCTTGCTGGCCCGGATTTCACATGCTGAAACACAGCAGAAAGGACTGAAGTACAGCACAACATGCGGAATGGATTAGAAGACCTCCCAAGGCTGTATTTATCCTGGCCTTTGAGTGGGCTATAGAAAGAGATAGAAAAGCAGAGGAGAAGCTTTCTTCTCTCCTGCCACACCCATGGCTGGGCTCCTCTGCCTGCTTCGCCTAGGCCTTCTAATGAGATTCTCCTCAAGGTACTGTTAACTAAACTGAAGTTCAGCTTCTCCACATCACCCCTTTTGCTGCTGTGAATCAGGAGCAAAATTTCAGAGGGCTGGGGGTGAAAAAGGGTCCCTCTCCAGTACCTGGTGAGGTAGCTTCATCTGGCCGCAAAAGTGGTGTGACAGCTTGGTCCCAGAGATGCCGCGGTCGCTTCCAAATCCTCTGCTGGCTCCTCTGCTTCAAAAGGGCTTTGTACTCCTGCCAGCTGGAGCAGCGCCTCACCTCCCGGTCAGCATTGACACTGCTCTTGTACCTGCTTTCCTTCTCTCGCTGCTCCCTTTCCTTCCGTGACAGCTTCTCCTGTTTCTGATTGATGCATGAGCACCAGCAAGCTGCATCAACCTCCCTCCCCGGCACGTTCTCTGGCAGGAGCCTGTCATCAGGTGAGGGCAGATGTGTGCATGGCTGGTCTGGGGCCACGTTTGGCAAGACAATGGTGGTAAAATCCCAGCGGGGTGCATGGGTACCAGTGCTGCTCTCCTTGTGGTCTCCAGCCCAGCTCCTGGAGGGGCTCAGGGAATCCTTTTGTCCTGTATCCAGGGGAACTGAGTTTGACTCCCCCTCTCCACTGCCAGCTTCTGGTTCCTTTGGCTGCTCTGACAAGGGCTTTTCCTCTGTGGTAAGGCAGCTGGAGTCTCCACAGTTACCTCCAGCTTTTTCGGAGGTACCTTCAGCCTCTGGAAGGTCCTCTGATATCTTGTATTTCTTCTCATGTGACCTAAAGACAGAAGCAGCAGCATAAAAGGGAGAGCAGCATGTGGTGGAACTTTATTGCCTTTGAATCTTGACTCCTCCCTGCTAACAGGAAGAATGCAGTCTATCAAGACAGCAAAGGTGGAAGGAACCCCAGACAAGTCTGAAAAGCCTTGACAACAACCTCTTGGCTGGAAGGAACGCATCTGCTTGTGTGACAAAACAAGAAGGGAAAAAAGCAATAACCACCTGCAACAGTCCTGCCTGGGGAAGAGCGGCTGGAAAGCTGCTCCATGGAGAAAGACCTGGGAGTGCTGAGTGATGGAGCTGACCATGAGCAGTTTGTGCCCAGGCAGCCAGGAAGCCCCCAGCATCCTGGCCTGTATCAGCACCAGTGCGGCAGCAGGGCCAGGGCAGGGATTGTGCCCCTGTGCTGGGCACTGGTGAGGCCGCACCTCAAATCCTGTGTTCAGCTCTGGGCCCCTCACTGCAAGAGAGACACTGAGGTGCTGGAGAGGGGCCAGAGAAGGGAATGGAGCTGGTGCAGGGCCTGGAGCACAGGGGTGATGGGGAAGGGCTGAGGGACCTCGGGGGTTCAGTCTGGGGAAGAGAAGGCTCAGGGGGGACCTGATCGCTGCCTGCAAGTGCCTGAGAGGAGGATGGAGCCAGGAGGGGCTGGGCTCTGCTCCCAAGGAACAAGGGATGGGACAAGAGGAAACGGCCTCAAGCTGCACCAGGGCAGGTTTGGATGGAGCTGAGGAACAATTCTTTCCCCAGAGGGTGCTCAGGCATTGGAACAGGCTGCCCAGGGCAGTGCTGGAGTCACCATCCCTGCAAAGTGTTCACACACCGTGTAGATGAGGCCTCAGTGCCATGGGTTAGTGATGGACTTGACAGTACTGGGGAAAGGCTGGACTTGGTCCTAAAGGTCTTTTCCAACCCAACTGATTCTATGATTCTAAAAGCAGGCCAAAACCAAGCAGTGAATGCCAAAAGCGGAATACATTTCTCAGCAGTCCTGCATGAGGTTTAACTTCAACACCCAGAATCCCAGCCTTGATCTGTATAGACACACACTCCCCACCTGCCATGCAGCCTCCACATAGCCCATATACTGACCCAAACGCTTCCATGCAAACATTATGGACTTCAGCCAAACCAGCACAGGCCAGGCAGAAACCTTCCTGCCATTGCCTCTTACTGGTATGAGATTCAGCCCCTTGTCCCAGAGAAGATGGGGCAGTTCTTAAACCAGCAGTTTTATCTTCCAGTTCCTAGAATTTCCTAACTCCTCAGGGACTGATTCACCTGACAGCAGGAATGGACCCATAGACCACAGTCATCCTCACTTGTCTCTCAGATGATGATGCCACCTACTGGAAGCTGTCAGAATTATTAACAAAATTATTAATTAAAGCATTTTCTGTTTGCATTTTGGCAACACTTAGAGGCCACGTGCAAGTATCAGGACCCAACTATGCTCTCTGCTGTTTAGATCTAGAGTGTAAGTTGCCCTGAGGGGATGAATAAGTGCAAGATGCACTGCGGTGTTTGCATTCCCTCTAAAAGAGAGCAAGACAACTCTCCTGCCATGTGTTTCTTCTCCACTGACTTCTCTATCCTTCTATTTTGGCATCTCACCATGGCAGTTGGCAGTTCAGTTTGCCCATCTTAGCACTAGGATGCAGTGATGAAATAGCTGTTCCTGAGCCAGCAGGGCCTGGGAGAGGACGGAAGGCAGCTTTGGGCCACATCCTTACCGGGGACTGGAACTCCTCCTCCTTTTGCAATGGTGTTTCCCAGAGCTTTTGCAGTGACTTTCCAAATTCAATTGCCTCTCGTAGGGAGACAGGACAGTGCTGCAAGGAGACACCAACACAGAGGCTAAGAGCAGGGTGAGGTAGTGGAATTGCCCTTTTTGCTCAGCCTTGGAATACAGCAACGAAAACCTTTTCTTTCAGGCACAGAAAATCCACAAGCAAGACCAGGATGGTCCTCAGTTCATGCCCCATTTCATATTCCCAACCACCTCCTCAAGAGGGAGGAGCAAGGAAGAGTAGAGTGCCACTTTTAGCCTTTAATCTTCCCAAGAGAAGGAATGCAGGGTCAAAGTCCTCTTTGCTGCTGTTCCACTGGGGCCATGTAGCAGGCACAGAGCTGCTCAGGGTCTTCAGAAAGGAAAAAGCAGCACAGAAAGGAAAAATCTGTTACCTGGGGTCGAATCTCAGTACAACATAACCCAGTTGCTTCAAGTGGCTGAACACCTTAGAGTAAAGGAAAGCAAAAGGGTTAAACAACTACCCCCAAGACAATTCACTTCAGTTTTGCTGTCACTGAGCAAACACAGTGCAGCACTCGCAGAGGGGAAAATGCCAAGGTGAGGACCCAAAGCAAAGGTGGGAAAACAGGAGCAGATCATCTAGAAAACTGAGTGGGAAAAACTTCTCTCCCTGACTGTCCCACTCTGCTCTCAGCCACTGGAGGAGGTAGTGTGGCAGAGGCCGGGCTCCCTGCACCAGCTGGAGGTCTCAACACACCTGGAGGTCTCAACACACCTGGTAATGTGGCAGGTCCATTGCCTCCTGGGACAGCAGGATCTCGTAGGCTTCCTCAATGGACAAGGGAAGATCCCTGTGAAAGAGCTGAAGAGAGCCCTGGAGGGCAAAAGCTTGGTGTTGAAAGAATCACAGAGAACAAACCTACATAAGCTCACACTGTTCTCTTCCTGACAGCTGGTCCCAGCACCCTCCTTGACATGATATCCATGTGCCACCTGGATTATTCATAGTCCCTCTCCCATGCCCAGTTCCCCCATGCCCTTATTTTAGCAGCCAGGCAATCAGTTCACACCCACCACTGTCAGCTCCAGCTGCTTCTGTTTGGAGGATGCTGCAGGGAGCACGATGCTCAACTATTAAAATGATGATTGCTTTGCGAGATAAATTTCTTTAACTTTGATGAACTCAGTGACTCAGGACACAGCACAACCACAAAACCTTTTAGAACCAGCACAACTGAGAGAGCTGGAGCAGACGAATTGATGGTGTCCTCAGATGCCACCACCTGGTGGCTCCCCTGAAGCATTTACTGCAGCCCCAGTCATCCCATTGCTACATTCCCCAGGCAACAGCAATTCACCTCCCTCAGGCAGTTGTAGGTGAAGCTTCTCTTTTTGACCTTGCTGGGTTTTGTTGTTTTTTTTTTTAAGACAGTGTTCACCCAAACAAAGCAAACACCACACTAAGAACCACAGCTCCCCCCGGGATGGGCTGAAGGCACCTAACTGGGGAGAGACCCTGTAATCAGCAACTAACCAAATAACTGAATTTTCATCAATTTGTTTCCGATCTATTTGTCAAAATGGCAGAGCTAAAAAAGCCCAACCTCTGTAGTTTGGACTTAAGGGATGGCATCAGATGCCCATTATCTGATTAAGTTTTGCTAAAGGAAAAAAAAAGCTCCCCTTTAGATCAGAAGGATTCCAGGCTTTGGTGGAGAGACCAAAAAAAAGCCCTTTTTATGACAAAGAAATCCAGCTGAGCCCTCACCAGCATTTCTGCAAGAAGAGAAGCACTGAAAACAACTTAGTCTCACTCCCATCTGCCCCATTTAGATTTCTTTCTTCCATACATACTGAGAAGAGATGTCAAATAGGAAGCCCAAATATCTGTGATTGTCAAGCATGTACAGCACTGGCTGCTCCAGAACTCTCTCCTACCAACACCCTTCACATGGAAAGGTCTGATTTAGTGCCTCAGTGTGGCCCTGCCAGGCTTGAGAGGGTTTCACTAATTCCTATCAGCTTCAAGGAGAAGCACAGAAAATCTGTGCTACGGAACTTCTGAACTCTGCCACTGCAAAATCTGTAAGATACACTGGGGACAAGGGAAGAAGTCAGTTTATGACAGAAAAGGCATTGACCAGTCTCGGACGTCCTAATTAATTGCACACAGCTCTGAGGAAAAGTTTCTTAGTGTCAAACCCTTTTATTCCAATTAACTCCTGCAAGGAACAGCAGATAATGGTTTGATCTCATTTCCAGAAGTTCCCGGAACAGTGTGTTTTCCTGAACTGTGGAAGGCCAAGTCCCCATACACAGATTTCATTAAAGAAATAACTAATACATAAATGTGTGCTTCATCATCCCCAGAGCAAGAAAGAGATCTCAATGGAAAACTCTGTAACTTGCTTCTCATGCTTCTTTCACTCTGGTAAGAAAGCTGATTCATTCCTGCTGTACCAACAGTTCAGATCAGGTAAAACTCCTTGTCTCTATCACTGTATTTGACATAGGAGTGGGTTAAAAATAATACCAGCGGAATAAACCGGACACTGACACATGCTGTCAGTGACACAGGGGCTCCTGAAGAGTACAAAATAATAACCCACGGCTTGGAGACAAAGAGCTCCATCAGCAACAGGCAAAAAGAGACCATTCCTCAAGAACCAAGGGTTTATCACCTGCTCAAACCACACCAGTGACCAATGCAAGTGTCATGGTTTAAGACCAGCCCACAGCCCAGAACCACACAGACACTCGCTCACTCCCCTCCCTTTCTCCCCCAGCTCCTGGAGGGATGGGGAGGAGAATCCAAAGAATGTAACTCCCATGGGTTGAGATAAGAGCAGTCCAGTAACTAAGGTATAACACAAAACCACTGCTGCTACCACCAATAATAATGATGATAAGGGAAATAACAAGGGAAGAGAATACAACCGCTCACCACCTGCCAACCAATACCCAGCCCGACCCGAGCAGTGATCTAGCCCTTCCGGGTAACTGCCCCCACTTTATATACGGGGCATGACATGCTGCGATATGGAATACCTCTTTGGCCAGTTTGGGTCAGGTGTCCTGTCTCTGCTTCCTCCTGGCTTCCCCTCCTCCCTGGCAGAGCACGAGACTCAGAAAGTCCTTGGTCAGAGTAAACGTTACTGAGCCACAACTAAAACCATTGGTGTTATCAGTGCTGTTCCCAGGCTGAAAGTCAAAGCCACAGCACTGCACCAGCTACTAAGAAGGAGAAAAATGACTGCTACTGCTGAACCCAGGACAACAAGGCAAGTGAAATCAGAATGTTGGCCAGAAGGCCAATTGTATCTTGGACTGCATTCAGAGGGCCAGCAGCCCAAGGGAGGTGATTCTGCCCCTCTGTTCTGCTCTGGTGAGCCCCTGCACGGAGCACTGCATCCAGCTCTGAAGTCTTCAGTACAGGAAAGATATAGACCTGTGGAGAGGGTCCAGAGAAAGGCCACAAAAATGATCAGAGGGATGGAGCACCCCTCCTGTGAGAAGAGGCTGAGAGAGTTGTGGTTGTTTAGCCTGGGTAAGAGAAGATTTCAGGGACAACTTATTGTGGCCTTTCAGTTCCTAAAAGGGGCCTATAAGAAAGAGAAGAGACTTTTTAGCAAGACAGGACAAGGAGTGATGGCTTTAAACTAAAAGGGGAAGACTGAGACTGGATGCGAGGAAAAAAGTCTCTACAATAAGGGTAGTGAAACACTGGCACAGGTTGCCCAGAGAGGTGGTGGACGCCCCATCCCTGAGGACATTCCAGGCCAGGCTGGATGTGGTTCTGGGCAACCTGATCTAATTGAAGCTGTCCCTGCTCATTGCAAGGGGTTGGACTAGATTTGCTTTGAAGGTCCCTTCCACCCAAACTGTTCTATGATTCTAAAGCTGCTACAGCTTCCTCGGTCATTTCAAAAGGACACAATGCCCCATCCATGCCCAGGTATCCTACTTACACACTCCAGCAGGTATAGAGCTTCCTCAGGCAGAAGGCACTGTTTGCCATGCTGTGTGAACCCCATGGTGTGCCAGAACTTCCCCTGGAACAGAAGCACAAATCCACGATGGGCTGTGGCTGGTCCCTGCTGACAAGCAGTTTTTTCCCCACTTCAAGCAGCAAATTAAGGAATCTGCAAAGGCCAGCAGCAGATTATGGCACCAAGTACACTTTGTAGGTCACTCACCGCAGGGGACTGCAGCTCCACGATGCCCTGTTCTGGCTTCCACTCTGCTTTTACCAGATTCCCCCTGAGAAGGTTAAAGATTAGGTTAGTATTGGCATGTCTTACCGTCAACTCCTGCTGTAGCAACCCAACAAGATCAGGAAGGTATCAAAAGGCAGCAGACTTCCAGGTGGCATTTTTACAGGGGGAGGCCTTAGAAAGACAGCATCCTCTGGATCTAGCAGCACCAGCTGAAGATTTTGTCATCACCAACTGAAGACCAAAAGTGTCATCAGTCAGCATCACAGACACCTGTCCATAGGCTACAGCAGCCAGCTAGGGATGCGTGGCCTAAACCATGACAGATTATACAACTGTTCAGATGCTGCCAAGACACTCAAATTGCTGCATCCCACCTACAGGACCCTACAGGGAAGAAAAAAAAACAAACCACAAACCCAACCAAAAACCAGCAAATGGAATAGTGAAGGGTGACTCTTCAAGAATGCAAACATTCATTTTTAGTAGCTGCCTTAAAGAAACAGAAGGCAAGACCTGTAGGGTCCAGAACAGACCCCAGAACAGAACATCTTTAGTCAGTAGCACAGTTTCCCCATCTGAAAGGAAACATAAACCTACCCTGTCACACACACCTCACACCCCCCCCCCCCATCTCTAGAGCCTCCACTGCTGATCCAAGACACACATTTACAGATGTACTTCCACAAATCTGACTTTGACAGCAGTGGAAGATAACACAGGAAGACCTGCCTGTCTGTGGGAGGTCACCATTCTAGAGTCCCCAGGGCTGTAATTTTATGTGAATAGTTTCTGCTGCTACTTAACAGTGCAGACAGAGAAACCATGACCAGAAAACAACTGGCCAAAGAGTGTGCACTGACAGGGAGCATGTGAAAGTCGCCCAAAAAACTGTAAACTCCAGAGACTGGTAGTGCTGTTAAAAACCACTAAAACTGATAACCCAAGGACACTGTGAGGAGGCCAAATCCGCACAAGGCCACACATAAGCATCCGTTGGAGCAATTCCAGAGGAGGCCACAGAGATCCTTCGAGGGCTGGAACAGCTCTGCTCTGGAGCCAGGCTGAGAGAGCTGGGCTGGGTCAGCCTAGAGAAGAGAAAGCTTCTTAAGGTGAGACTTTAGAGCAGCTCCAGTGCCTAAAGGGGCTGCAGGAAACCTGGAGAGGGGCTTGGGACAAGAGCCTGTAGGGACAGGCCAAGGGGAATGGCTTTAACCTGCCAGCGGGGAGAATGAAATGAGCTCTTAGGCAGAAGCTCTTCCCTGTGAGGGTGCTGAGGTGCTGGCACAGGGTGCCCAGAGAAGCTGTGGCTGCCCCATCCCTGGCAGTGCTCAAGGCCAGGTTGGACACAGGGGCTTGGAGCAAGCTGCTCTAGTGGAAGGTGTCCCTGCCCGTGGCAGGCAGTTGGGACTGGATGAGCTTTAAGGTCCTTTCCAACCCAAACCAGTCTGGGATTCTACCATTCATCTACAAGATGCCGTGTAACTCAGGTCACACAGGAATACAGTGGCTGCTGTCTACAAAGGCTACAGGAGAACACACACACCTGAGAGAACCAGGGGACTGTCTGAACACCCGCACTGAGGCCCCCGGTGCCGGTGCAAGTTCCTGCTCCCCAGGGAACCGCCGGGGTGTGCTCCCCCGGCTCCTCCTCCCCAGCAGGTGAACGAAGGGATGGGTAAGGGACCTGACTGCGGACACCTCCCTGCCGTTAACACTGCGCTGCTACAGCCGCTGTGCCCCAGCGCTCCACAGCGCTCCGCGCCCAGCCGCGGGGACTCACCGCCGCACCACCCGCTCCTCGGAGAGCAGCCGCCACTGCTCCTCCTGGCACAGGCGCAGCCTCTCCGCCTGCTCGGCCGAGCCGTCGGGGATGAAGTCCTTCTGGCCCTGCGCGCGCTTCGAGGCCTGCCGGCCGCCGGCCGCCCGTAGCTGCGCCGCGCTGCGAGGCGAGAGGCGCGGCACGGTGAGGGGCCGGGAAGCCGAGAGCAGCGACACCCGCCCCGCGGCCTCCCCGTGCCGCGGCCCTCGCACGGCCGGCACCAGCCTACCTCAGAGGGCGCGAGCTCCCCGCCTCCATGCTTTCACCGCACGCAGCCGCTTCCGGCCGCCGCCGGGCCCCAGCGCCGACACAGCGAGGCGCCGCTAGCGCGCCCCCTGGGGGCTCGGAGGACTGCGAGCACTGCGGTTCTCCCCATGCTGCCGCCAGGGCCGGCTCTTGGCGGGGAGCTCCCGGAGGTGGCGGCGCCCCTCTGACCCCCTCCTCACGGCACGGGGGAGGGAGTGAAACAGCTCCTGGGTTGGGATAGAGGCAGGGAGATCGGTCACCCACTGACACAGGTAACACAGGCTGGGCTTTGGGAAAAGTCATTTCTTGCCAATTAACATTAGTCCCAGGCATGGATGTCTGCTTCGGAAGGGTCAACAGAAAACCTGGAGAGGGGCTTGGGACAAGGGCCTGCAGGGACAGGCCAAGGGGAATGGCTTTAACCTGCCAGAGGGGAGACTGAGATGAGCTCTTAGGCAGAAGCTCTTCCCTGTGAGGGTGCTGAGGCGCTGGCACAGGGTGCCCAGAGAAGCTGTGGCTGCCCCATCCCTGGCAGTGTTCAAGGCCAGGTTGGACACAGGGGCTTGGAGCAAGGTGCTCCAGTGGAAGGTGTCCCTGCCCGTGGCAGGGGTTGGAGCTGGAGGAGCTTTAAGGTCCCTTCAACACAAAACATTCTGTGATTCTATGACTTCAGGGGCTTCTGTTGAACATCTGGTCCAGCACCTGGGCCACCTCTTCTTCCCCTCCTCCCTGGCATTGCCGCTACCTTGCTGTCACCTCTCACACTTCCTTCTTCCCCCCCCCTCTTCCCTCCCTCTCCTCAGTGCCACATGGAATTTTGCCCTTTCTTAAATACATTTCCCCAGAGGCATCACCAGCATCAGCAATGGGTTCAGCTGTGCCCTGTGATGGGACAGTTCAGGGCCATCTGGAACCAGGCAGTCATCTGGAAGTGGCTGTGTTCAGCACAGAGCAGATGCTTCCTCTCCTCCCGGGTCCCCCACAGCCCCCACTGCTGATGCCATGCACTCTCAGGCATGTGCCGCAGCTCCCGGAGCAGGAGTGGTACTGGGAAAGGAGGTTTCTCCCGTCGGGGGCTGTTACTGTTTCTCAGGAGCCACTGGGCCTCAAGCAGGAAAAATACAGCATTGCCCCAGCAGAGTCCCTGTTTCCCACCGTGGTTTCCCAATAACAGTCCTTTGACAAGGCACTAGCTTAGGTAGATGAATGCATAAACCCTTCCCCTTCATTTTCCACGGAATGGTTTAATTTTCACTTCCTGCTTAATTATTTCCTTCTCCTCAGTTGAGCCTTCATCCTGTGAGGAGGTGAAGCAATTTTTGGTCAGTGGTGCCCCTCTGTGGTATGTGAGGGAATGAGGACTGGTGAGGGGCAGCACGCTGGATGCTGGCAGGGCTTTTTCCCCCTCATTTTCAAAAACATGTATTTTGGAGACTGTTTGGACTGCCTGCTTAAAACATAATCCCAGGTTGCACATCCTGTGGCTTTCAACTGATTGTCTGTCCCTGCTTTTTGTAACTCAGACTTTCCTTATAGTGGATGTGTTCAAACTGCAAAGGAAAGGCTCTGATCCACAATTTGCTTTTGTCACTCACTGTGGTTATAAGACTCGGGAATGCCAAGACATCTCAGTTCACATTTCTTTCCAATATGGGGATTTCAGCTGCCAGGGTCGGGGAGCACCCTGTTCTTTACAGGACCACCAGCAGGTGAGCTCTGGGAAAACCTTCCAGGCTTCCTGGTGGGCTTTGTGGGTTTGCCAGAGCCTTCCGGGGCCCTGCTGCCTGCAGAGTGCCCTTTGGTCTTTGCTGCCCGACAGGACCCCTGCAGCTTTCTGAAATGCCCGGCAAGCTCTGCCGGGCTGACAAGGGAATGCCAGGGCCACTGATGTCTTCGGAACGCCTGGCTGGCTTTGGCAGCCTTTGCCAGTGCCCAGCAGGGCTCCTGCTGCTTTCCATAGTACTCGGGGGCTTTCACTTTGCCAGAGACCACCAGTGCCCCTGCTACTTCCCAAAATTCCTGACAGGCTTTGGTGGACTTTCCTATTACCTTCCAAACCCCCAGCTGCCTTCCTGAATGCCTGGATTGATTTGGCCTACTTTGCCTGAGACCACCACAGCCTCTGCTGCCTTCCAAAATACTCAACAGCTTTCCATGGTGGGTTTTGCAGGAGCCTTGCTTTGTCCAGTCTGCCTGCCGGGATGACCAATGGCTTGGTGAGCTTTGCCATAGATTGCCAAGGCCCCTGCTGTCTTTTGGAACATCTGATGGGCTTTGCTGGGCTTTCCCAGAGCCCACTGTTGCTCCTTCTGCTTGTCGTGGTACCTGGAGGGCTTTGCCAGGCTTTAGCAGAACCTGCCGGGGGCCAGAAATGGGCTTTATCTGAGCCCTCCAGGGCCCCGATGCCTTCCCTAGTGCAGGGGGATGCAGGAAGGTGGCGGTGGATGCAGGAGCGGTGGGGAGGGGGGGTGCTGGGGGATGCAGAGAGTGATGGGGGATGCTGAGGGCAGCAGAGGGATGCAGGGGGGTGGCCGGGGGGATGCCTGGGCCAGGCACGACCCAAGGTGCCCCCGACCCTGCCGGCCTCGCCGGGGGGGCGCGGTCCCGGACTACATTTCCCATCGCCGCCTCGGCCGGGGGCGGTGCGGAGCGGTGCGGAGCGGGGGGCGCGGAGCGCGGCGGGGCCCGCGCAGGCGGAGGCGCGGAGCCGCGCAGGGGCATCGGGCCCGTTCGGCTCGGCTCGGCCCGGCCCGGCCCGGCCCGGCGAGGATGCGGGAGGGGCGGCCAGTGGCCCCCCGCTGCCCTCCCGCCTGAGGGGCGCCCGCGCCGCCGCCGCCACCATGAAGAAGCAATTCAACCGCATGCGCCAGCTCGCCAACCAGACCGTGGGCAGGTAGGGATAGGGATGGGGATGGGGATGGGGATGCGGATGGGCCGCGCCCTGCCTGCCCCCTGCCTGTTCCGCTGCATCTTCATCCTGCCCCCTCCCTGCAGCACCTGCTCCCTGCCTGCAGCTTCGGCTCCCATCCCATGCTCTATCTCCATCCTGCCTGCCCCACTGCCCCTAATCCCACCCCTTGCCAGTTCCTTTGCCTGCTTCCTGCCTGTGCCCTGCCACCCCACTGCACCTGCCTGCTCCTGATCCTGTACCCTACCTGCTCCCTGCCTACCCCACTGCCCCTGCCCATCCCGTCACTGTCTTGGCTGCTTCCTGCCAGCCCCACTGCTCCTTTCCTATACCCTGCCTGCTTCCTGCCCTCTTCCTATTGCACGTGTTCCTGCCCACCCTACTGCCCCTGCTCCCCAGCTTGCCACCTACCTGCCCCACTGCCTATGCTCCCAGTCCGTGACCTTCCTGCTCTCCCATATGCCCCTTGCCCTACTGCCCGTCCTGCCTGCTCCATGCCTGCACCCTACCGACCCTCTGCCCACGCTATGCCCTGCAGCCCCAGTGCCCGCGTCCTGCCTGCTCCACTTGTCCCAGTGCCCACAGGTTGCTTCCTCCTGGCCCATTCCCTGCCTCCTTCTATGCCTGCAACCCCAGCCTGCACCCTGCCTGCTCGTTAACCCCTCCCTGTCCCCATGCTCACACCCTCTGCCCTCCTTGCCCTGCCCCACACCTTGCACCTTTTATCCACTATCCTGCCTGCCCCGGCTCTCACCCTACCTGCCCCTGCCCATTTTCTGTGTCCCAGGGCTGGGCTGCAGGGACACCCACTGTCTGCCCATCCTAGCCCTCATGCTGTGGGGTGCCCCACTGGTCTGCTCCCCCCAGCACCCATGAGTGGCCTCCCATGGGGTGGCTGTGAGGTGTGGGGGACCATGCCCGTGTGCACTGATGCATGGCCAGGCCCAGGGTTTGGTGTTGGCTGTTGTGTAATTCCAGGAGATTTTGCAGCTGGAGAGGGGAGGGATTTATTTTTTCCTTCCCAGTGTGGCATGGGGCATCGGCACAGGCACGGCTGGGCTGTTGGGCTCAGCATTCCCTCCTGGAGCCAGCCAAGGGCTTGGATTTCTGCTGACAATCCCCTGTGTGCCCCCTTACCGTGTCCCCCATGGCAATGGGGACATCTTGCTGGCTCTGCATCCTCAGCCAGGCTGGTGGCGATTGGTGGCAGCAGTTGGTGACCGCCGTACAGGCAGGGGTCCGGGATGGTGGCAAGACACCGGCTGGGGCTGTGCTGGCTGGGCAGGAGTGCAGTAGCAGGAACACAGTGCGAGCCTGTGATGTGGGAATGCGGTTTAGGAGCATGCTGTGGGAATCTGGTGCGGGAGCATGCTGCAGGAGCATCGTGTGGGATCATGGTGCAGGAATGCGGTGAGGGAGCAAGTGCAGTGTGGGAAGATAGTACCGGAACACCGTGCGAGAATATCGAGGCAGGAACATGGGACAAGAATGCAGTGCAGGAGAGTGGCTTGGGAGCGTGCTACAGGAATCCGGTGCAGGAGCATGGTGCAGGAATCTGGCACAAGAGTGCAGTGTGGGAACACGGTGCAGGAGCACAGGGTGGGAATTCGGTGTGGGAGCACAGTGCAGGACTGCAGCACAGGAAAGCAATGCAAAAATGTGGTGCAGGAGTGTGGTGCTGGAGCATGGTACAGGGAAGGTGGCACAGGGACCGTGGTGCAGGAGCACTGTTAGACTGGCTCTTGCGTCCTGTGGAGAGCAGCAGGAGGAGGCTGTTTTGAGGATGGATTGATTTTCTCCTTGCATCTTTGCCAGACCGGGTTTGCTGTCTGGATGCTCTGAGGAGGTTTGACGTGTCTCCCAGCTGGGGCTGTGGGGCTGCAGGGCAGGGATGTCCTCAGATCCCGCCACTGCCACATGGGAGACATGAGCCAGGCACTGCACGCATGCCTGGCTTTGAAATGGTGCCACTGACAAGGCACTGAGCATCTTCCTTCCCGCATCCACTGGGAGCATGGGGGCCGTGCTGGGCTCCTGCCATGCCTGACTTGCAGCCTGGGGAGTGGGAATGGCGGCTGCGGGGCTGGGAGCCCTTGGCCCCTGAACCCCTAATCCTTTTTGGGGCTCGCCGCGATGCTGGCTTGTGATGAGCTCCATTGATGCCATGGTGTGGCTGCTGCCTGCAGCACTACCTGTGCTGCCAGCTCTGTGGGCTGGGTTTAACAGGGATGGGGGTTTATGGTCCCCTCTTTGTTCAGTGCCCAGATGGGGCAGCTGGAGCCTCTGCAAGGCTTGGTGAGAGCTCAGGGATCATCCTCTTCCTCCTCCTTACCTTTCCTCCTCAGCATGGGAGGCTCCGTTGGTCCCCATTTGGAACATGGGCTGATGTTTTATCCTTTTTCTCCTGAGCCATGAGCAGCCCTCTCCAGCCAGCTGGAAATAGGGAATAATAAAAGGATATAGGAATAATAGATGGAAATAAGGAATAATAATGGAAATAAGGAATAATTAATGGAAATAGGGAATAATAAATGGAAATGGGGATTAAGTGGATATAGGGAATAATAATAGAGACCCGGTATACAAGCACTGCATCCCTCTGATGTCTGAGGGGTGTTCCCTCCTGCCTGCCACCAAACCCCCATGGGCCACCATCCAGGGGCACCATTCATGGGTGCCACCGCCCCAAGGCCAGGTCTGGGGACTGAGGGGCTGGATGCTGTCCTGGGGCTGGGGTTGCACTGTACTGGGTGTCCCTCAGAGGGGGAAGGGGCACTGGGGATGGTTTGCACGTGGTGGTGGTAGCATCCAGCTGGTGTCACCCCTGCCAGGAGCTCCTGGTGCTGCCGGCACGGCTGCGCTCCCCGCACTGATACAGGGAGCTGGGTCAGGACTGAGTCCCACAGGACATGTGGGCCCGTGGTGACATGTCCCCAGCCACCCTGTGAGGCGTGCAGAGGCAGACAGGAGGGGGTCTCAGTCCCTGGTGGCTTTTCCTGCTTTTTGTGGTGCAGTTTCCTTAAAAAAAAATAGAAAAGGAAGAAAAAAGGCAGCTGAAGGAGGGAAAAACCCATCTGTAAGTGTGGGGGACAGGCAGGAGCAGCACTTTCTTTGCCCCTGTGAGGTGACTCTGCAGCTGAGGGACAGGGCTCAGCTGGATGATGAGGGATGGGCATGGGTCAGGTTGAAGGTTAATGTTAGGATCAGGGTCAAGGTTAGGGCCAGGGTTACAGTTAAGGTTAGGGTCAAGGTCAGGACTGGGGTCAAGGTTAGGATCAGGATCAGGTCAGATGAGGATGCTGAGTGCATTTCCTTACCTTTCCAGATACAGTTCCAGCTCCATTTCCTCGGTACTGTCACAGCCTTTGCTGCTCCCCCTGGGGTGCTGGGGCTGCAAAGGGACCTCCTGGGCCCTGGGGGAGAGCAGAGCACCAGCATGTGGTGGGGGATTGACATCTCATCATCTCACCTCATTTCATTTAATTTTATGCTTTTTATTTATTTGTAGTCTATTTTATTTTATTTTTATATTTATTTATTTAAATTTATCTTAATTTTAATTTTACATTTTCTATTTTTTATTTTTACTTTTTGTTACTATTTTATTATTTTTATTTCAAAATTATATTAAATTTTGGCTTTTTAATTTAGTTGATTTTTTTACTTTATTGATTTTATTTACTTTATTTGACTTAGGTCATTTCACTCTTTAGAAAGAACCGGGGATGCTCATTCCAGCCCAGACTCACGCTTAGTACCCAGCCTCCGGGAGAATTTCTGCACCTATCCTGTGAGGGGCCATCATGTTCATATCTGTGGGGTGAAAAAAGGGAAGAAAAGCCAGTAAGTGGCTGTAAAACGTTCTGAAGAGGCTTTCTCAAAGTGCTTTTATTTGTATTTCTCTCTCCATCTCACGGGTGAGCCTGGGGAGCTCCCACCCTTGTGTTGAGGTCACAGGATGATGGGTGTGAATATGCCGCAGCGCTCGCTCCAGCACTGGAGCAGCCCTGGGAATTTGCCAGAATTAGCTCAATATGGGTTTTTCCCATTGGGAATAAAACAGGTGCCTGCAGCCATGTGCAGAGCGGCATGGCTGGGTTCCTGGATGGCACAGCAGGTGATGGGGGACACCGGAGAGGATGCTGTCAGCTTGGGGTTTGGTTTTATTCCCTCCTGGTCCTTTCTGAGTATCCCAAGGTGTATCCCTCTTCCTGTGCACAGTGGCATTTTGGGCTGGCCGTCCGCTGGGGGCCTCTCAAGGCAGATGCTTTTCCAAGCACCAGGATGTCTGCACATAAATATCAAGCTTTTAAACTCCACGGTTTTACTCTCTGTGCAGTAAGAATATTCTGCAAGAAAATAAGAACATTTTATTCTGCATACGAAATAAGGATGGAGAGAATAAAACACTGCCTGGGATTTTTCCAGTGGGATTTGCAGGAGGGAATAACATGCTTTAAATAGCTGGGTCCCATGTCTGCACTTTGGGGTGCCAGCAGCTCACCAGCAGCACATCCCCCCAGGCTTTTTGGTTTTGCCGAGTGCCGCCGGCAGCATCCTGGGGATATTTTTATCCTCCTGGCAAGGCAGCAGCACTGACAAACTGCAATATTCCTGAAGCAGACTGAAGGTTTCATCCTTGGGCCAACAGCGTCAGGGCCTGGAGCTCTGCAGGGGCCCCTCCGTAGAGCCCCTCCGTGATTTTCAAATCAGGACTAAAGCGTGGTCAGGATGCAACCGGGGTGGGGGTTCCTCTGCCGGGGATGAGCCAGGAGCGAGGAGCAAAGGGCCCTATGCATCCCATGCTGAAGGGATGCTGATGCAGAGAGCTCGCAGCCAGGAAAGTGGCAGGAGATGAGAAGAAGAGGCTGTTCTGCCTTTAAAATTCTGTCCCCTGTTTTGCTCTGGTTCCGTTGGTTTTCCCAGCAGTGGGCAGGACTGAGGAAAGCTGGACCAGTCCTTCCCTGCCTGTTTCATTCTGCTTTTCCAGCCTGGCTCAGCCATAGCTGGGCAAGCTGCAAGGGGCTGAGCCCTGGCACTGGGCCTGCTGGGGGGGCATCACTGGCCTTAGCCACAGGTTTGGGACACAGGGACTGTTACTGCAGGTCCCCCACCAGGTCAGGATGGGCCCGGGCAGCACTGGAGGAGGTGCTGCTGGGGCTGTTTCACCTCATATCACTGGATGCTGCAGCTTGGAGTCGTCTCCCTGGGGGATTTGAGCAGCGATTTGAGGATATAAATATTTGACGTTTCACTTGTCTGCTCAAGATTTTCCTGGTGAAAAACCCACAGCTCCGTTTGGCCTCAGCCATCTCTTGGTTATGCGCTATCACACTGTGTGTCCCTGGGGATGTGGGTTGCTCAGATGGCAGCAGAAGCTGGGAACAGCGCTGTCCTTAGACCAGCATCTGGCTTGGTGATGCCTGGCACTTCCAGGGGTTGCCTGGGTGAGACCTGTGGAGCTTTCTGCTCCCTCTGGCACAATCGATGGGTGCTCAGTGCCTTAGCAAAGTTGTGTGGTTGAACCTCACCAACCTCACCTCTGAGCCTGAGGGGGTTCAAGGACCTTGACGGTTCCTGTGGGTACCAGCCCCCAGGCATGTGTGGCGGCACTGGAGGGAGGCACAGGCAGGACCAAAATGGAGCTGGGCACCATTCCCAAGCCCGTGTGGGACCTCGGCACAGCCCCAGCCGTGGGAGTCAGCGCTGCTGATGCAGGGTGGCCTTGGTGGGTTCTGCCTCCCTCTGCCTCATGCAGCTGCAAGGCTGGTTTTAGACTGGAACAAAGAGAAACCAGGGGAACTGGCTGGTGCCGGTAATGCAATAGCAATGAAATAGGTGTTTATGTGTTTTTTCTGTTCTGTAGTGTTCTATGAAACAGTCACGGGCATCCTGCAGCGAGGGGGTGGCCAGGGGTGGGGGTGAAAGGGATGTTTTGAGAGAAAGTGTGAGCCAGAGGGTCCTTGGGGCACTGCGGACACACTCTGCCTCTGGGGACGCATCCACGCTGGATGAAGCACTGCCCACCCTCAGGTGTGATGGGTTTCCCATTCATTGGGAAATGCTGTGAAATCCTTGTCATGTTTTGAGCTTTGCTGGCTGGGGGTCAAATCCAGGGCTGGCAGCTGGTTGTCTTGGGTGGTTTGAGCATCAGAGGAGGATGGTGGTGAGACATGGGGTGGGCATCGTGATGGATGATCTGGATGGAGATGTCTGGCATCAGATGCTTTGCTGTAGGTCCCCAGGTCAAGGCATTGCAAGCTCATGTAGTGTTTGTTTGGAAATCAACTTAATTTGCTCAATTGATGTTGTTTTCTGCTGGCAGCAATTAGGGTTTTTTTTCAGAAGCAAAGGCCTGACCAAACTGTAGTTGCATTCCCTGCTCGTTTGCTTTAAACTCTCCATATTAATTATCCCTTTTCTTCCAGCTGTTTGCAGCAATGTGTGTCTGGTGCTGGCTGGGTCTGAGGATTGCCTGTATTTGTGCTGAGAAAAACAGCTCTGGGGTAAAAACCTGAAGAGGAATTAGAGGAGAGGGCTTTTATTTGCTAAAGGAAAGCTGGAATAAAGCATTGAAAGCTGGTAATCCCGGCTGCCTCTCTAAGGGGTCCTCCAGCAGGACATGTGTAGCTCATAAACATGAAGTTTTGAGGGATTAGGGAAGAGCCAGGGAAACTGGGGGCTCCCTGCACTCCTCTCTTGGGTGCTGCTGTTTCCTGAGGTCACCTTGCGTGAGTCTGGTTCCCTGGAGGGGTTGTGTCCCAGCATGGGAGCCCTGGCTGCATCTGCCTGGGGAGACATGGGGATGGAAATACCCACCTGCAAATGACTGTGTGAAAAGAGTTGTCCAAAGCTGATGCTGGCTTCAGCTGGTGCCTAGAGGAGGTGTTCTCTTGCTACCACCAGCTGCCCTGATGGTTGGGCCCTGGGATGCTCCAGCCACCAGACAGCCACTTCCCTGGACTCTGCTGCATGCATCAGGCCCTTGAGCATCATTTGTGGGTCTGGGGTTATGGGGTAAGCACAAAAGAGACCTGAACCCTGCCAGGGCATGAGGAAGGGAGGGCTGATATAGTCCCCCAGCTGCCCCAGGACATGGTAGCCTGTGTCATAGGGCGAGGGGGAAAATGGGGGTGCTGGGGAGGAACTGGGGGGTGCCAAGAGGGACTGGGACATGCTGGGCTGAGGAATGCCAGGAGGGGATGGAGGATGCTAGAGAGGAACTGGGGGATGCTGGGGATGAGCTGGGATGTGCCTGGAGGGGATGGGGGGTGCCAGGAGGAGCTACAGGATTCCTTGGATGGGAGCAAGATGTCAGGCTGGAACAGAACATCTTTGCTGGAGTCAGACACGCTTTCTAGCATCAGTCATATCCAGTCTGGTTCCTATTGATGCTGTTAACGGGTTTCTGGTGGGTGGGGTTTTGGAAGCACCTTTGTGATTTGGGCTCCAAAGTCCCACATGGTCTGAACTAAGCACTCGGGAGCAAACCAGGAGCTGGGGCTCCTGCTTCCTGGGAGGTTTAAGTGAACGGTTGTCCTCAGGGATGGGAAGGCAAGGCCAGAGAGCTGGGGAAGGCAAGGGGGTGCACACCCGTCCTCAGGTGTGATGCTGAGCTTGATCTGGGGAGGGAGCAGAAAGCATGAACCAAAAAGGTTTGTTGAAGAGGAAAGGCTGAGCTCGCTGAAGATGCTTTGCCAAGATTCTCACAGAGGTGCTGCCATCCTGCCCCCAGAAAAGGCAGTGGGATGATATTTCTCCATCCCCTAGGGAAATCTCTTGATACCAGAGAAGTGGCACTGGGGCACCAGGGCCTCCTTGAGCATCTCTGAGAGCTGGCAACGGCTCAGCACCCAGAAAATATCCCCCAAGCAGGATGGAACCTGGGGTGTGCAGGGAGCCTCCCCTGCCTCTTGCTGCCATCACCGTTTGCTGCAGGTTTGCTCATAAAACCAGATAAGCTCCTGTAAAACCGTATTAACTTTAGGCTGAGAATTCAGAAACATAAGGAATATAAAGGGATTTTTCCTGGTGGCATTGGCAGCATGGAGCTGCAATGCAGCGCAACATGGGAGAAGGAAGAGGATGGTATTTGTTAGTCTTTACATGCAAAGTGTCCATGAGGGGTGGCTGGTGCCCAGCCACAAAAGGAGAAGACAAGTGGGAACATCACTTTTGGTGGATGGTGGTGCAAGAAAGGGAAATCTTTCTTTCTGGGAAGTCTAAATTTCGGGGGTGCTGAGCAAGAGTCAGGATGTTTGCTGGGGGTGCTTGCGTGTGGGTGTGCAATGTTTGCCTGCATTCCTGACACCTCCTTCTCCTTTGGGATGCTAAATCAATCTATCCTGAGCCAGGACAGGGAAACAGGATGGTCATTGTGGCTGTGCTGCTGGATATTTCCAACCCTGTTCATAAAGGATATGCAGGAGAGGAGAAGAACCTGAGCAGCTCTTGCTCCTGGGCAGCCAGTGCATCACTTGTGTGTCATATGGAAGATACCAGAACACATTCATTTAAATTCCTTTTTTTTTTTAACAGCCACAATTAATTGGGGGTCATTTTTAAACCCAACTTGAATCAGACTCTGGGACAATTTTCATACAGAAACCAGATTTAATGCAGTTAATTTACACTTCTTTTAAGTCTTTAAATGTGGTGTATTTGCAGATGAGCCCGTAGCCCAAACCCTGCCTTGGCTGGCACCGCTGCTGGGCTGGGCTCACTCTTTGAACCTTGCTCTGGCGGTGCTTTCTCCTGTTTCCCACTTTTTCTATATTTAACTCAGTCTCTCAAAGCTGAGAATCCAGCAGAGAGCAAGCAGGGCCCAGGCAATAAAGGTACTTTTTTAAGAAAGGTGAGACCACTGAGCTTTCTTTTTTTGTCAACAAACCTGTATGGACTAATTAGCTAAGCCATAGCTCTGCCTAAGCACATCTTGATAGAGGGCATTTTTCAAAGAGAGGTGATGCACTGAAGTTGTAAAAAAGCCCCAAGAAGATGAATAAATTGTCTGGATGTGATGGCTTAAATAAGCCTGAGCAGATCTGGTGAGGAGCAGTGCAGGGGCTTGGCAGGCAGGATGCTGCAGACAGCATGGCTGAGGAGGGTCTGCGGACCTGTGTCTCTTGCATCCTTGCTGCTCTTTGCTAGCAAAGACCGTGGATGGATGACACAAGCTCTGGAGTGGTAAATCTGGCTCCAAGGAGAAGCAGGGAAGGTGATGACGAAGCCCCAGCAGCTGCTGCAGAGATCCAGTCGGCTGTGTCCAACTGAAGAGGCTCAGTTGTGCAGACGGGTTGTGTCCTTGAAAGCCACGTCACCATCATCCATCGCCCAGCAGAGCCCAGGGAGCTGCTTCCTTACAAAGACACAGTGCCTCCCTCTGCAGCATTGCCTGCATCCTCCTGGGAATTTAGCATCCCTGCTCTGTTGCGGATAATGAAAAAATAAGGGGGAGACTGGGGAGGACCCTAAACTGGTGGGGGATGTAGCATGCTAACAGTAAGCTGTGAAGGTGCTCCATCCTTTGCTTATTTAGAGGATGAGCTGGTGGCTGGTGGGACCAGAAAACCTTAAATCACTGGCTGCATCCCAATGGAAAAACACATTTAGCAGTGCCCGGTGCTGCAGCATGCAGTCATGTGTGCCAGACCCTTCACCAATGCTTTATGTTCTTTCTTGTCTTGCAGGGCTGAGAAGACAGAGGTTTTGAGTGAAGATCTCTTGCAGGTGAGGCCCTCTGCAGCTGGTCTGACCTGTGCCTGTGACGCTGGATGCAGCAGCACTTCTGTGCTGGTCGATGCCACAGTGTCCTGCAGTGATGAGATGGGCTGGGAGGAGGAGGAGGGGATAGGGAGCGTGAGAAGCAGCGTTCCCTCCCTCCCACATGCCTTCCCGTCCCTTTCCCAGCCTGGTTCTCAGGTCAGCTGCAATTGGATCCAGTCTTGTCTCTGCCAGAATGGCAACCTGATAATGGCTGGACAGATTGCAGGCGGGTGCCTGAGGCTTCTGTCTCTGCTGCAAAACCTGTCCTGGGGATAAGATGTGCGACAGCAGGGTACAGTCCCCAGAGCTGATGGTTGGGAGACTTCAGCAAAACAGCCCTGGCCAAAAATCCTCACGTGGTGCTGTGGAGCATCAGCTGTGCTTCCTACACACTCCACAGAGGGGGATGTCTGAGGAAGTGCCAGCAAAAAGAATGAATTCACAAATCCATCACTGAATTCATGAGGTTTCTAACTCACAGGTTGTCTAAACCATTGGGCATTGATGAGCAAAGCAGCCGCCTGGCAGCAGTGAGGGTGCCCAGCCCTTGTCCTTCATCACCGCAGGCATCCCTTGCTGTCAGCCAGTCCAGCTGCTGCTGGAGCCTCCTCAGCACTTGGGGCTGGGAAAAGTGTAAGCTTTTTGGTCTCAGCTGGTGTGTTTGCAGCTTGGCAATTTGGTCTGTGCTGTTGCTGTCAAGGTAGCAGGTTCTGCAGAAACAGAGAACCTGTGAGGATGCTTGTGGCAGGAGGCTGTGACCTGCAAGTGACAGTAGCTGCAGAATGACCTTTAGCTCTTTCTGGCCACAGTGTTCTGCCTGTGTTGCCCTCACTTGGACCTAATGACCCTGCTCCCAGCACACTTCATGCTTTAGCAAGAGCCATGTGTTAGCCAAAAATACGGAGAGGGTTTGGGTGAGTCATCACTAGAGGTTGCTGGAACCACGGTGGAAGAGAGTACAATGAAGCTGTTTGCAAATGTCCCAGCAGGGTGCAGAGAGCAGCCGCCTGCAGCAATTAATCCCTCCCTCCTGCTGCTTTGCCAGGGATTCAGCAGCTGTTTCCATCGTGGCTGAGACCTGACATGCTGGTAGAGCACGGCTGGTCACTGGCACTGGTGAGAAATAGCTGATGGAAGTGGCTGCATGGGCTATCGGGGCACTGGTGGGTTGGTTTGTTGTTCAGCAGCGCTGCCCTTGTGGTAGCATCCCAGCCACCAGCCAGTGGGAGTTGGGAGTTTTTTATCACAAAATGGTTTGAGTTGGAAAAGGTCTTAATGTCATCTGGTTCCAACCCCTGCCACAGGCAGGGACACCTTCCACTGGAGCACCTTGCTCCAAGCCCCTGTGTCCGACCTGGCCTTGAACACTGCCAGGGATGGGGCAGCCACAGCTTCTCTGGGCACCCTGTGCCAGCGCCTCAGCACCCTCACAGGGAAGAGCTTCTGCCTAAGAGCTCATCTCAGTCTCCCCTCTGGCAGGTTAAAGCCATTCCCCTTGGCCTGTCCCTGCAGGCCCTTGTCCAAAGCCCCTCTCCAGGTTTCCTGCAGCCCCTTCAGGCACTGGAGCTGCTCTCAGGTCTCCCCTTCAGGAGCCTTCTCTTCTCCAGGCTGCCCCAGCCCAGCTCTCTCAGCCTGGCTCCAGAGCAGAGCTGCTCCAGCCCTTGCAGCATCTCCATGGCCTCCTCTGGCCTCGCTCCAACAGCTCCACGTCCCTCTTGTGCTGCTGCCCCAGAGCTGGATCAGTACTGCAGGGGGGTCTCCCCAGAGCACAGCAGAGGGGCAGGATCCCCTCCCTGAGCTGCTGCTCATGCTCTGGGGGTGCACCCAGCACACAGGGGGGTCTAGACTCAAGCGCACACTGAAGCCAGGTCATGGGGAGCTTCTCATCAACCAACACGTCTGCGTCCTTCCTCTCAGGGCTGCTCTCAATCCTGTCTCCTAAGAGATGGAGATCTTCCTTTCCTCACCATCAGTGCTGGTGGCAGGGATGGGCCGGGTGCAGCAGTGACGTGCCCTGATCCCCAGGGATGGTCAGCCCCAGTAAGACAGAGCGGAGGGGATCTGAGTACTCCCCACCACCAGCAGCCAGAGAAAACGTGAATAATGAACTTTTTTTGTTTCAATTTTAATTTTTGGTGTTTCTCCTTTCAAGCTCTGACGTCTCTGTAGCCCTTCGGCACCGAGAGTCAGACCCTGCTCTTGGAGCCAACCGGTGACATCCCAGCACTTGGTAGCACCAGTGATGACACTGTCAAGGGCATGGCTGGCTTTGGCAGCATGGCACAGGGGATTTTTACACCTTTTGGAGATATTTTAGTGGGAAGGGTGGTGGGTGCTGCCTTGTCTGGGTGCAGAGTGAAGAGTCACTCATGTTGGCAGGGGTCTGTCTCCAGGATGGTGGGGAACCCAAACCCTTCCGGGTGTGCATCTACCTCCAGTTTGGCTCCTTTAGCTGGGTGTGCACCCACATATGTGCCCTTCTGAACATCAGACCCCTTGCAACATATGCATGGATGTGTGTGTTTGTATATATAATTTCTATAATTTTTATATATACATACACATTTCATCTATATGTTGAAAGGCACATGTGTACGTTGCAGGGATGGCAGAGGCTGCTCTGCCTCAGCCAGGAATCATAGAGTTCTTTCATTATTTAAATATATATGTAATACTTTTATAGAGATTGTTTCATTCTATATAAAACGTTACTAAGATACATATCATTATAGTGGTGGGGGGTGGCTCAGCTCAGGAGTTGCCTCCTGCCTCAAGGACTTGCTGCAGGCTCAGGAGTTGTCCCTGGAAGGGAGTAGTCATTTTTTCCCCCAGATCATTTAAATATTTCTGTTTTCACAGATTATTTGCCCAAATGTTGAGGTTTCCATGCTTTCCTCGTGTCTCTCAGCTTTGGTTTTCGGCAGATCTTCTTTGCTGACGTTTAATGACTTGTCTAGCTGAGTTTGGGGATGAACTGCTTCATTTAATCAATGCAGAGGCAATTAAAGCAACTTTTAGACCCAGGTTAGAGTATTGGCCAGTTTGGTTTGTGGCAGGGCTCAGCTGCGACAGACATCTCCTCCCCACACCCCAGGGGTGCAAAGGCTTTGGAGGCTGGTCCCATCCGGCTGTCAGCCTCCCTCAAGGAATTACTATGGGGCAGCATCAGTCTGGTGAAGCCTTCACCTGCGTAAAGCATCCCTGCTTCGGGAAGGGGCTGGGCTCTGGGGCTGTTGCATCTGATGCGGTGGCAATTGAAAGAATTTAGATTGAAAATGAAGAAGTTCCTTATGGCACTGCACCGTGGGCGTGGGACCAGGTGGGATACCCCGGTGATGGACACCGCTGCATCCGCAGGTGGAGAAGCGCCTGGAGCTGGTGAAGCAGGTCTCCCACAGCACCCACAAGAAGCTGACCGCATGTCTGCAGGGCCAGCAAGGCGTGGACGCTGACAAGCGCTCGGTGAGGCTTTGGCAGGGCTCTGAGGCTGCCGGGCGGGCGGCAGCACTGGGCTGGCGGATCGAACCAGAGCCCTCTCTTTGCAGAAGAAGCTGCCGCTGACAACACTGGCACAGTGCTTGATGGAGGGGTCAGCGGTGCTGGGCGACGACTCCCTGCTGGGGTAAGGGGGGGCAGGGTCTCCCCGGTGCTGTGCCACCGCTGGGAGGCTGCCGCCGGGAATTGCCGTAGTTCCTTATCTATGATGCCAGATAACTGGGGCAGGGGAGGCGGGGAAGGGGGTCACAGTGGTGTCAGAGGGGGTGGGATGGTCATGTGATCTCAGCAGTCCAGAGGATTTCTTTATTCTTCTCCTTGTGATAAGATGGGACCCTTTTAGTCATGTAGGATAGAGTGCAGACTGTATGTCATCATAGAATCCCAGACTGGTTTGGGTTGGAAAGGACCTTAAAGCTCATCCAGTCCCAACTGCCTGCCACAGGCAGGGACACCTTCCACTAGAGCAGCTTGCTCCAAGCCCCTGTGTCCAACCTGGCCTTGAACACTGCCAGGGATGGGGCAGCCACAGCTTCTCTGGGCACCCTGTGCCAGCGCCTCAGCACCCTCACAGGGAAGAGCTTCTGCCTAAGAGCTCATCTCAGTCTCCCCTCTGGCAGGTTAAAGCCATTCCCCTTGGCCTGGCCCTACAGGCCCTTTCCAAAGCCTTCTCCAGTTTTCCCCTTTAGGCACTGGAGCTGCTCTCAGGTCTCCCCTTCAGGAGCCTTCTCCAGGCTGAGCCAGCCCAGCTCCCTCAGCCTGGCTCCAGAGCAGAGCTGCTCCAGCCCTCGCAGCATCTTCATGGCTCTCTTCTGGACTTACATATATTTATAAAAAAAAAAGTATGTATGTGTATGTATGTATATACACACATATATATATATATATATATAAAAATAATAAAACTCCATAAAATTTCAGACTATAATTGGTACAATAGTTACAGAATGATATTTTCCTAACACCCAGGGTGCCCATGGTCCCCGAGGTGCTCTGGCCCCTCCAGCCCTCTGCCAAGGAAGGGCTGCCCTGCACTGCTGCCAAGACCCGCAGGGGCTTAGAGCCCCATGGGCACAGGCTGGGTGCCCATCGCTTCCCTGGTGTGCCCTTATAGGAAGATGCTGCGGCTGTGCGGGGAGGCAGAGGACAAGCTGGCTCAGGAGCTCATCCACTTCGAGCTGCAGGTGGAGAGGGACGTCATCGAGCCTCTCTTCGTGCTGGCTGAGGTGAGCGGTGGTCGGAGACGTCCTTGTGTTGGGTGTCGCTGTGCGCTGGAGGCTCGCATCCAAACCAGCCTGCAGGAGAGCCAGGTCTCATGGCTTTGGCAGCATATTTGGTTCCTGGCCCCAGTGAGAGACCTTCCCCTTTGAGGCTCTCTGATGCTTTGCTGGGGGGGCAGTGTCTGCATGTGCAGCAGGGCTGGGTGATGGTCCTGCCGGGCTCCTTTGCCTGCTCTTGCTGCTCTTGCTCTTTTCTTCCATTCCCAAAAAGCAGAGCATTAACACTTATTCCTCACCCATTTTATCTCAGTTCCAAACAAAACCACTGTTGTTTGGGAAGGTTTTTTTGCCCGCTTCCCCCCTGCTGCCAACTTTTTCAATTTTACGCAGTGCATCCTTTTTTCCCCTTTTACATCTGGCAGAATGTTCTTGGCTTGGTTCGGATTTTGTCTCCCCCAGCAGAAACATGAGCTCTGTCTCATTGCTTGTGTTTGGGGCTTTCGGCCATTACCAGATCCTTTGGCAAACCATCCTGTGCATGGCCTTTGCATTGCCACCCCCAAAAGCCCTTTTCCTGCCTTCATCCTCCTCCTCAGTGCAGAAATCTTTGATCCCCCAAGGATGCTCCTCTCAGGGGTGTGGATTCTGTGGTCGGGGCTGTCAGGGGGTGGCACAGCCCAGGTGGAGACATGGAGGAGGGACAAGCTGTGCCGTCTTCCTAATGATGTTAAAGTAAGGAGCTGCATCTTACCGCCCCGCTTGTACCACCCCAGCTCCAGCACTGCAGTCAGGCGTGACCTGTCCCCAGTGTCTCTCCGGGGACGTTTATTGCCTCCCGTTCCTGTGTGTTTCTGCAGGTGGAAATCCCAAATATCCAAAAGCAGAGGAAGCACTTGGCAAAGCTCGTGCTGGATATGGACTCCTCCAGGACAAGGTAGGAAGCAGCTTCAAAACTGCTTTATAAAAACTAAACCAAGTGATGGGTACTTTTACTAGTGCCAGGGAGGGCCGTGTCACTGTGTGCCTTGAGTTCAAGCTCTTCAGTGAGCCAAGATTTCTCATCTTGTCTGCAGGATCTGTAGATCACTTTGCCTTGCCTGCCCTCTGCAGAAAAGAGTGTTTTTTTTCTGGCACAAATATTTGTTTTTAACTCTTTTCCCTATCTTGGTGAGTTCTTACATAATGCAGAGTTGGGCGCTCCTACCACTGTAGAGTACTGCTGGGGTGGAGCAGGGATGACCCTTGGGGTTGGCTGCTCTTTGGGTTTTGCCTGGGGACATCCAGTTGGTGGGCTCTGGGGAGAGGTCTGGGAAGTGTCTGTAATCACCAGTATCATGTCCAGGCTTTCCCAGTGCCTTCTTTTCTCCTCCCATCTGGATGGGACTTGTCCTTCTGAAAATAATTGTGTAAGGAGAGCCCAGTGCTTGCAGCTGGTTGGGACTGGGGATGTTTGGGGCTGGGAGTAGACACTGCCTCCCAGTCTAGGTTGGACCATCTGCATGGTGCTGAGCACTGGGGACCATGGTAATCTTGGCTGAGGGGAGTCCCTGGACTGCCCTGTGGCTGGGATCCAGGGCTCTGTTGGGTCCCTGTCCCTCGCTGTGACAGCTCTGCCCTCTCCGCAGGTGGCAGCAGTCTGCCAAGTCCTCGGGTTTGGCCAGCAACCTGCAGCCCTCGGGTGCCAAAGCCGACGCTCTCAGGGAGGAGATGGAGGAGGCGGCCAACAGAGTGGAGATCTGCAGGGTACCTGGGGGATTGCTCCTTGCTGGCATGGGGGGACCGTGGTGTCTGAGCACTGTGGAAAAGCCTTCAGTATCTCTTCTTATCCCATTCTTCACCCTCTTCTTACCCTATTTACCAGCCTGGCTGGTAAAAAAAAACATAAAGCAGCCTGGTGGCAGTGGGTGATGCTCACCAGGCCAAGAAGGACATCCATGGTTCCTGTGTCCCCATGCTCCATGTCCTGGTGGAGCCAGAGCATCCCATTCCCAATGGACCCATCCCAGCAGGAGCCACTGAGCTCAGCACTAAGTATGCCCAGTCCTGGCACACAGACTTGCAGGAAGTGCCAGCACATTCCAAGCCCGCCTGTTGTACCCGGCCACGTCACCCCCCACAATCCCACAGGAGCATGGCCCCCAACTGGGCATGTTGTGTGGGAAAAGTGTCTGAGAGGGGATGCTGCTGCCAGAGCCTTCATCACAGGCTGCAGGAGCCAGCAATAAAACTCACAGACAATTTTGTGTGGCTTTAAATTCCCCCAGGGCAGAAAATGCAAAGGCCCAGGCAGAGCTGGTGCTGCAGGTGTTGGGCAGGAGGTGGAGCTGGGTGCATGTCTCAAACCTGGCATTTTCCTCCAGTGGTACAACCAGGACCCGAGTGGCCTTTCAGACAAATCTAGCCCCAAAACAGCACCATCTCCCCCATCTTAGAGCATCACAGCCCCACATGCCCAGCAATTTTCAGCAAAGCAGCTCAGCCAGGTGCTGCCCCCGTATATTGACTGCACTGATGGTGATGTTGCAGCTGGGACACGCTCAGAGTGTTTTAAAACCCTGGTGATTTTCATCCTGCTGGGTGAAGCAAGGGGATTCTCAGAAAGGAGCAATTCAGGAAGTGGCAAAATCTATTTTGTGACCATGAGGACAGAGACACTCATATCCTGGAGCTGAGGGGCTCGTTGCAATGCAGAGCAAGAAGCACCTGATGCCCCATCAGTCTGATCCACACCAAGTGGTTGGGATACTACCAGCGGCAGTGCACACCGCTCCATGGCACAGCAATTAGGTCTGGGGTTAATGAGCCCCTTGCACGCGAGGAGCAATGTAATGAGGTTGCGGGACGAGCAAACTTGGGGTTTAATTTGTGCCATTCAGCCCGCCAGGATGTGCACCCTCTGGCTGACAGGTTGTCCCCAAGTGACTGTCACATGCAGGGAGCTCCTTGCAAGTTGCCGGCTCCTTGTGGGCTCTGGAAGGAAGACGAGGGAGGTTGAGGATGGGCAGAGAGCAAACCCCCATGCTGCTGCCATGTATTCAACATGCCAAGCACCTCTCGAGTGGGTGCTGCAGTGTGCCAGATTGCATATTGGCTCCTGCTGTGACCAAGCTGGTCCCTCCTGGTGGCCTCCAAAAGGGCCATCATGGTGGCATGGGGGCAGAATGGATGGGACAGCAACTTATTCTCTGCTCTCCATAGGACCAGCTCTCGGCTGATATGTACAATTTTGTGGCCAAAGAAGTAGACTATGCAAACTATTTCCAAACGGTAAGTGCCACTCACCCTGCGGGACTGCTGCAGCGCGGCCGCAGGGTGACAGCCGCTGCTGTGTCCCCGCAGCTCATCGAGGTGCAGGCTGAATACCACCGGAAATCCCTAGCGCTGCTGCAGAGTGTCCTGCCTCAGATTAAAGCCCAGCAGGGTAAGTGCCTGTCCCCTCCTGCACACAGCGCTGAGGGCTCTGCATCACGCCAGAGCCATGCAGGGCTTTGCCACAGCGATGAGCCAGCTCCAGCGTGACCCCCCCCCCCGGCGTGGCACCTGAGCATCCTCCCTTTGCTCCACCTGCATCCCGCCTGCCTCAGCCCTGCGGAGGCCGTCCCATCCCCATCCCACTTGGTTGTGGGGGGCAGGATCCAGCCAGCTTCATGGGGGTGGGGGAAGGGAAACCAGCCCGACTATTCCCATCACGTGCAACACCAGAGGTGGGAATTCAGTGCCACGGGGGGCTCCTGGGGCTGCACTTTTCAGTGTGAGACCTTCAAAGGAGCTGGGCTGGGAGGCAGAGGTCAGGGCTGGGGCCACCACCCAGTGCGGTGGCCCCAAGAGCAGCACATTCCCCGGGGCAGGGCTTGGGGTGCTGCTGCAGCAGGGCAGGGAGCGATTTGTATTTTATTTTCTTTCTCTCGATCCCACAAAATATTCCTGCCTCAAACTGTGATGGAAGAAGGGGGAAAATATTGCAAAGGTTTGCCTGTGGTTGTTCCCCCGGAAAACGTTATCCAGCCCCTTTGAAATGTCCCGTGTGATGATTGGAAAACATTTTGTTTGGATTTCATCTTTAAAAAGCACTTCCCGAGCCACCCAGGACAGAGGTGCGGGGTCCTGTTGTTTTAGCAACACCCAAATGGAATATTTTGCTGCTGAAATGCTGTGATCCAAGGGCTTTTTGGGGAGCGGATGCTGTATCCGGCACCGTCCCCGCCATGTCCTCCCCCCCTTCTCTCACCCCCTCTGCCTGTCACAGAGGCATGGATGGAAAAGCCCTCCTTTGGGAAGCCCTTGGAGGAGCACCTGGCTGTCAGCGGGCGGGAGATCGCCTTTCCTGTGGAGGCGTGCGTGACGATGCTCCTGGAGTGCGGCATGCAGGAGGAGGTGGGTCCCATGTCCTACCACCCTCGGTTGGGCATGGTGGAAGTGGACTTGGAAACCTCCAAGGCAGGGGCAAGGAGCCAGGGGGTTTGGGGGACATTCCCCTGTCCCAAAGCTTGTCCGACGCTTTCCTGTATCCTCTGTGAAGGGTCTTTTCCGAGTCGCTCCCTCGGCCTCCAAGCTGAAGAAGCTCAAAGCTGCCCTGGACTGCTGCGTGGTGGATGTGCAGGAGTACTCAGCTGACCCACATGCCATCGCAGGTAGATGCTGCCTCGGGGCAGGGGGTTGGTGCTGTGTAGGGTGGCCCATCCAGCCCCCAAGCACCAGCTATGGGCACCCAGAGAGTGGTCATCAGTGGCACAAAGTCTACTTGGAGGCCAGTAACCAGTGGTGTAGGCAAGGGGGTCATGCCAGGTATAATCCTGATTGACACCTTCATTCATGATGTGGATGATGGATGGGGCAGGGTGGACCCTCTGCAGATGACACCAAACTGAGAGGTGTGCTGCCGTCCAGAGGGACTTGGGCACAGTGGAGAGGTGGGCTGAGAGAGACCTGGTAAAGTTCAGCAAGGGGAAGTGCCAAGTCCTGCCCCTGGGGAAGAGGAGCCCCAGGCACCAGGACATGCTGGAGCTGCCCAGCTGGAAAGTGGCTTGGCGGAGATAGCCCTGGGGGTCCTGGTGGCCACCAAGCTGACCATGAGCCAGCAATGTGCCTTTGTGGCACACTGAAGGTGAATGGTGTTCTGGCCTGCACTGAGAGGAGTGATACCAGCCAGTGAAGGGAGGTGATCCTTCCACTTCAGAGCATTACAGCAGGGAAGTGGACATAGTGCAGGGAGCCCAATGAAAGGCTGTGAAGATGGGCCTGGAACATCTCTCCTGGGAGGAAAGGCTGAAGGAGCTGGGACTGTTCAGCCTGGTGAGGAGAAGGCTCAGGAAGATGTCATCAGTGGATGTACCTGCAGGGTGGGTACAAAGAGGACAGAGCTCTTTCAAATGGTGCCCAGTTCCAGGACAGTGGGCACAAACAGGAGCTTCCCTCTGAACCTCAGGAGACACTTGGTCACTGTGCAAGTGACCAAGGGCTGGCACAGGCTGTGCGCAAGGAGGTGGCAGAGTCTCCATTCTTGAGGATACTCCAAAGCTACCAGGACACAATAATGAGCAACCAGTTCTGGTGGTCCTGCTGGAGTGGGGGTTTAGACCAGACAACTTCCAGAGGTCCCTCCCAACCTCAGTCCTTCTGTGATTTGTCCCAAAGCCTTTGAACAGTGAAGACACAATATACAGGGGACAAAGCAGGTGCAGAAACACACTGTTCAGTGGCAGTGGTGGTCAGGCTTTCAGGAGTTGCCATACACGAAGGAGCACAAACCCCAACCACCGTGTCCCCTTCCCTGGGCAGGGGCTTGAGCAGTGTTTTGGAACTCAGGTGAGGAAGAAAACAGGAACACAATCGTAATCCAGGTGGTGGGGCCCTGGTGATACTGATCAGGAGAATCTCTGCTGGAGTAGGGAGTAGTTGGGAAGATGCATGTGTGGTCTCATCAAGCTTGCTGTCTTCTCTTTACCTCTTCTGGGATGTAAGCCCTCTCTAAGCAGAGATCCCAACCCATGGGACTGCAATTAAGCATTTATTAGGTTTAAATGCTAGCCAGCTGCTCTCCTGGGCTGGGGCTTTCTGGCAGCCGCAGAATTGGACCCTGGATTCCTGTTGACTTCAATGGGAACCTTTTCCCAGCACAAGTTGTGAAGGTCCAAGGCAAAAATGAAGGATGGAGACCAGGGTGAACACCTGATGGGGGCAAGAATGATGGAGGGATTCAGAGAGGTGCTAGGAGGGACTAGCTGAAGGTGGCAAGGTGGTTGCAGGAGGTCAGGCAATGCCATAGGCTCCACCAAGCCAGGGAGACTAGAGGGTGCTTTGGGATGTGTTAAATTTGGGAGGGGTGGGAATCAAAATGCCAAGGAGCAAAACCACTCTGTCCCCACCATCTGGTGCCACCTGCAGTGTCGAGCCCCGTGTCCCTTGTGTGCTGCAGGAGCCCTCAAGTCCTACCTGCGAGAGCTGCCAGAACCCCTCATGACATTTGAGCTGTATGAGGAGTGGATCCAGGCCTCCAAGTGAGTCTGGGGTATCCCCCTGTTTCTCTGTGACACAGGTGGTGGCATCTTTGGTCCCTGTGAATGGTTGGGGACCATGAGTTATTTCTGACTTGGCTGACAGCATTTGGGATGTATCCTCCAGGGTCTGAGAGCCAGGAGGGTTCTCACAATGATCCTTGAGCACAGTGGGTCCCAGCAATGAGGGTGGCCATGATGTCCCCTGATGTCCCCAGCATGGCCCAGAGCACACTGACCGAGGTGGTTGAGCTTTCACAGCATCTTTCAGCAAGCCCTTGAGTGCCAGGCACTGGTGCTGTCTGGATGAGTGTGCAGACCCTGGGGGACCACTGGCCAAGGGAACTCCCACCTGTATTGTTGGTGTGCTCCGCACCGTGGAACCACCAAACCCATCAAGGACTGGGCCAGCTGAGGTGGCACCATCATGCCTCCTCCACCGAGGCAGATGTTTGCTGTAGTGGGATGTCAGGCACAGGGATGAGAGAGAAACTTCTCACCCACCTCCCTGCAGCATCCCGGAGCAGGAGAAGCGGCTGCAGGCTCTCTGGAACACCTGCGAGAAGCTGCCCAAACCCAACTACAACAACATCAGGTGAGCCTGGGGCCAGCAGGGCCCGGGGAGGCCATGGTGGAGATGTGGCTCTGATACACCGGCATGGCTGGGCTCTGATTTCCAGGTACGTGATTAAATTCCTGGCCAAGCTGACCGAGTACCAGGACATGAATAAAATGACACCGAGCAATGTGGCCATCGTGCTGGGGCCCAACCTTCTGTGGCCGCAGGCGGACGGGTAAGGTGTCCGGGTGGAAAGTGAGCATGCCAGAGGGATGCTGGGGAAATGGTGTGGGGGGGCCTGGGGCCAAAATCCTGCCGGGAATAAGGCTGGACTGCAGTGGGGTGCTGAGCCCATCCCTGCTGCCCTGCAGGAACATGACAGAGATGATGACAACCGTCTCACTGCAGATTGTGGGGATCATTGAGCCACTCATCCAGCATGCTGACTGGTTCTTCCCTGGAGGTAGGCTGTGTGCAATGGTCGTGGCGGGGTGGGATGGGCTTTGTGGGACACCACAGCCCTCCCTGGGAGTGAGTGCCGAGTTCCCACATTGATTTTTGCCAGCCCCCTCTGCCTGCTTTGGTTTGGGGAGGGGGGAGGCTCTGGCAGAGATCTGGCAAGACTCATCACACCAGTGAGCCCAACCCAGCTGCTCCATGCCCGCCTGAGCATTCTTGCTGTGCTGATCCCCTACCTCCACCCCTCCCTGAGGACACAGGTCCCGATGTCCCCTCTTCTCCTTTCTCTCCTTCAGACATTGAGTTCAATGTGACTGGCAACTACGGCAGTCCCATGCACATCAACCACAATGCCAACTACAGCTCCATGCCCTCCCCAGACATGGACCACGCAGACCGCCGGCAGCATGACCAGGCACGACGGCCCCTTAGCGTGGCTACAGACAACATGATGCTGGAGTTTTACAAGAAGGATGGGTAGGGTCTTTGTGGTGCTGGGTTTGGGAAGAGGGAGGGGTGGCATTGTCATTTTAAACTAACAATCTTGTATTTCTGTCTATGCAGCCTTAGGAAAATCCAAAGGTACTGTATCCTCTGCAGCAGTGCTGGGAAGGTGCTGGGAGGATGCGGGGTGGTTGCTGAGAGAATGCTGGTACCTGGGGGAGGGATAGGGGGTGAATCCCACTGCCACCCCTGCCCTATTGCCATGGAGGTTCATTCCCAGCAACTTCCCAGTAGAAGAGGCATCTTTAGGGAGCTGGAGGGTGGGTGCTGAGAGCCTGTCTCTGTGTCCCCACAGCATGGGCGTCAGGGTGATGGACACCTCGTGGGTGGCTCGCCGAGGCACGTCTGCGGCACGCAAGACAGCCTCCACCCCGCCAGCCATGCAGCCGCCTGCACCGCCCTCAGAGCTGCCCCCCGCGCCCCACTCACCCATTCCCGAGCAAGCGCTGGACACATCCGCTACCCCTTCCCCGCCTCCCACCAGCTTTGGCTTCCCCCCGGGAGCTGAGCGGACAAGGTAAGGCCACCGGCACCCCTGGGTCCCTGACCCGGGCATCCCTCCCAATGTGTGCAGCAGCAAACCAGCCCCATGGCCATGCTGGAGGCAGTGGGAGAGGATGCTCAGCATCCCCGGGAGAGGAGCAGTATCCTGGGGCAGTGGGAGGATGCTCAGCATCCCTGCAGCCATCGCAACATCCCCATCCTGCTGGCCTCGTGGGAATGGTGGATTTTCCTGTGGGTCCCCAGCCTGGCTCACAGCTGGAATGAATTTTGTGCTGGTGATGGAAGGAGATGCAAGGAAAAGCCTAAAGGAGCCCAGTGTCCCCTGAGCCCTTCCTCTGCCCAAGGTCTGTGCCTGACTTGAGAGGTCAGGTGGAGAAAGTACCCGAATTCCAAATTTCTGCCCCAGAATGGTGGGCTGGGCTCTGCAGCCATCTGTGAGACGTGCTGTGCTCCGGGGCGCACCCATGGGTGTGGGTGGCAGCGCTGCATGGGTCATGCTGTGGGGTGCTGGGATGAGGTGAGGGGCTCCTGCCCCACCCCGAGACCTTCACCGGAGCAATCCCCTGCCCTCCCCTCCTCCCCTCCCAGGGCTTCTGTTCTTTCATTACTTTTTCCCTTATTTTCTGGGGGATTTTTTCTGCCTCTTTTTAGGGTGTTTCTGGCCATTCTGCAGCAGGGCTGGGGAACCTGGCATCATCCCCGCCCCTGCCCCACGCACCAGTGGCTCCCCGGCCCCATGCCTGGGCACAGCCCCCCCGGCTGGGCTGCAGCCAGAGCCTCCCCCCACCCAGCCTTCCCCTTGCTGCTCTCCCCTCACCCTGGTGTCAGCCTCGCTCCCTCACTGCCCCCAGAGGGCTTTCCCTGAGCCCCCCCTGCACAGTGCTGCTGCTCCCCCGGGAGCCACAGGAAACGGGGAACCGCAGACCGGGGGCTGGTGGGCGCTGCAGGTGGGCTGGGGGCTGAGAAACACCCGCTGGGCTGGAGCGAGGCTCCTGCCGCTGCCTGCGGGGGGGTCATGTCCCTTTTCATTTCTTATTGCTATTAATTTTTAAAAAACTGTGGTTTTTTATTTATTTTTTCTTGCAAGTTTTCCTTTTTGATTTTTTTTGTATTCGTTTACTTTGTATTTTATTGTTTTCTTTATTTTGTTCCATTTTGGTTTTACATTCTTTGATTTTTTTTTATTTTTATTTTGCATGATGATTTTAATTTCTTTTTAATTTCCTATTTTGAATTTATTTTGATTTTTATTAATTTATTTTTTCTTTTTTTGATTATTTTCCCTTCCATCACCTTCCCTTTTCCTTTCCCCTTCCCCTTACTCCTGCCCTTGCTCTCCATCCCCCTTGCCCTTCCCCTCCCCACCTTCCCCGTCTCCTCCTCACCCTCCTTTTCCCTTCCCCTTTTCCCCTTTTTTTACCTTCCCCGCCCCAGCACTCTCGGACCCCCGGAGCTCCCCCCCGGGGCCGGGCAGCTCCACGGCAGCCCCGGGCCGGTCCCGGCCGAGCAGAGCCCGCTCGCCCCGCGCAAAGGTAGGAGCGGGCCGGGGGGGGGGATCCGGGAGGGGTCCCCGCGCTCGGTGTGACCCGCGGCACCCTGACCCCCCCTTGTCTCTTCTCGCAGTGGCCAAGAAGCTGGCGCCCATCCCGCCGCGGGCGGCCGCGGGGGAGCCGGGGGGGGGGCAGCCGTCCCCCGGCAGCCTCTCCCCCACCCCCCCCAGCACCCCCGCCGCGTTCGGCCCCGCCGCGCCCCCCGGGCCCTGCCCGCCGCCCGCCCCGCTCCTGCCCCCCCCCCCCCCCCCGCCGCCGCCGCCGCCCGGTCCCGGCCCACCCCGAAGCCGCGGCCGCGGCCCGCCCTGCCCCCGCCGCCGCAGCCCCCCGCGGCCCCCGTGTGCTCAGGAACCGCGGGCCCAGGAAGGTGGTGAGGTAACCCCCAGGGGGGCGGCTGCTGGTGGCCCCGGGGAGGGGGGGATGCCCCTGGAAAGGTGGCAGCGGGCTCAGGAAGGTGGCGGTGCCCGTGGAGAAGTGGGACTGTCACTGGGGAAGTGACAGCACCCTCTGGAAGCGATGAGGTCCCCAGGAGGGTGGTGATGTGCTCAGGAAGGGGGTGATGTGCTCAGGAAGGTGGTGATCTGCTCAGGAAGGTGGTGATGTCCCCAGGAAGGCGGTGATGTGCTCAGGAAGGGGGTGATGTGCTCAGGAAGGTGGTGATGTTCCCAGGAAGGGGGTGATGTGCTCAGGAAGGGGGTGATGTGCTCAGGAAGGTGGTGATGTGCTCAGGAAGGTGGTGATGTGCTCAGGAAGGTGGTGATCTGCTCAGGAAGGTGGTGATGTCCCCAGGAAGGTGGTGATGTCCCCAGGAAGGTGGTGATGTCCCCAGGAAGGTGGTGATGTGCTCAGGAAGGTGGTGATGTGCTCAGGAAGGTGGTGATGTCCCCAGGAAGGTGGTGATGTGCTCAGGAAGGTGGTGATGTCCCCAGGAAGGTGGTGATGTCCCCAGGAAGGTGGTGATGTGCTCAGGAAGGTGGTGATGTGCTCAGGAAGGTGGTGATGTCCCCAGGAAGGTGGTGATGTGCTCAGGAAGGTGGTGATGTGCTCAGGAAGGTGGTGATGTGCTCAGGAAGGTGGTGATGTGCTCAGGAAGGTGGTGATGTGCCCAGGAAGGTGGTGATGTGCCCAGGAAGGTGGTGATGTGCTCAGGAAGGTGGTGATGTGCTCAAGAAGGTGGTGAAGGTGGTGATGTGTCAGGAAGGTGGTGATGTCAGGAAGGTGGTGATGTGCTCAGGAAGGTGGTGATGTCCCCAGGAAGGTGGTGATGTGCTCAGGAAGGTGGTGATGTCCCCAGGAAGGTGGTGATGTGCTCAGGAAGGTGGTGATGTCCCCAGGAAGGGGGTGATGTGCTCAGGAAGGTGGTGATGTGCTCAGGAAGGTGGTGATGTGCTCAGGAAGGTGGTGATGTGCTCAGGAAGGTGGTGATGTGCTCAGGAAGGGGGTGATGTCCCCAGGAAGGTGGTGATGTGCCAGGAAGGTGGTGATGTGCTCAGGAAGGTGGTGATGTCCCCAGGAAGGTGGTGATGTGCTCAGGAAGGTGGTGATGTCCCCAGGAAGGTGGTGATGTGCTCAGGAAGGTGGTGATGTGCTCAGGAAGGTGGTGATGTCCCCAGGAAGGTGGTGATGTGCTCAGGAAGGTGGTGATGTCCCCAGGAAGGTGGTGATGTCCCCAGGAAGGTGGTGATGTCCCCAGGAAGGTGGTGATGTGCTCAGGAAGGGGGTGATGTGCTCAGGAAGGTGGTGATGTCCCCAGGAAGGTGGTGATGTGCTCAGGAAGGGGGTGATGTGCTCAGGAAGGTGGTGATGTGCTCAAGAAGGTGGTGATGTCCCCAGGAAGGTGGTGATGTCCCCAGGAAGGTGGTGATGTCCCCAGGAAGGTGGTGATGTGCTCAGGAAGGTGGTGATGTGCTCAGGAAGGTGGTGATGTGCTCAGGAAGGTGGTGATGTGCTCAGGAAGGTGCTGATGCGCTCAGGAAGGTGGTGATGTGCTCAGGAAGGTGGTGATGTCCCCAGGAAGGTGGTGATGTGCTCAGGAAGGGGGTGATGTCCCCAGGAAGGTGGTGATGTCCCCAGGAAGGTGGTGATGTCCCCAGGAAGGTGGTGATGTGCTCAGGAAGGTGGTGATGTGCTCAGGAAGGTGGTGATGTCCCCAGGAAGGTGGTGATGTCCCCAGGAAGGTGGTGATGTCCCCAGGAAGGTGGTGATGTCCCCAGGAAGGTGGTGATGTCCCCAGGAAGGTGGTGATGTCCCCAGGAAGGTGGTGATGTCCCCAGGAAGGTGGTGATGTGCTCAGGAATGTGCTCAGGAAGGTGGTGATGTGCTCAGGAAGGTGGTGATGTGCTCAGGAAGGTGGTGATGTGCTCAGGAAGGGGGTGATGTGCTCAGGAAGGTGGTGATGTCCCCAGGAAGGTGGTGATGTGCTCAGGAAGGTGGTGATGTCCCCAGGAAGGTGGTGATGTGCTCAGGAAGGGGGTGATGTGCTCAGGAAGGTGGTGATGTGCTCAGGAAGGTGGTGATGTGCTCAGGAAGGTGGTGATGTGCTCAGGAAGGTGGTGATGTCCCCAGGAAGGTGGTGATGTGCTCAGGAAGGGGGTGATGTCCCCAGGAAGGGGGTGATGTCCCCAGGAAGGTGGTGATGTGCTCAGGAAGGTGGTGATGTCCCCAGGAAGGTGGTGATGTCCCCAGGAAGGGAGTGATGTGCTCAGGAAGGTGGTGATGTCCCCAGGAAGGTGGTGATGTCCCCAGGAAGGTGGTGATGTGCTCAGGAAGGTGGTGATGTCCCCAGGAAGGTGGTGATGTCTCCAGGAAGGGAGTGATGTGCTCAGGAAGGTGGTGATGTCCCCAGGACGGTGGTGATGTGCTCAGGAAGGTGGTGATGTGCTCAGGAAGGTGGTGATGTCCCCAGGAAGGTGGTGATGTGCTCAGGAAGGTGGTGATGTGCTCAGGAAGGTGGTGATGTCCCCAGGAAGGTGGTGATGTCCCCAGGAAGGTGGTGATGTGCTCAGGAAGGGGGTGATGTCCCCAGGAAGGTGGTGATGTTCCCAGGAAGGTGGTGATGTCCCCAGGAAGGGGGTGATGTGCTCAGGAAGGTGGCGATGTTCCCTGGAAGGTGGTGATGTGCTCAGGAAGGGGGTGATGTCCCCAGGAAGGTGGTGATGCGCTCAGGAAGGTGGTGATGTCCCCAAGAAGGAGGCATCCTCCCTGGAAAGGAGGAACTGTTCCCGGGAAAGTTGTGATATCCCTGAGATGGTGGTGATGACCCTGGGAGGGTAATGATGTACTCAGGAAGGTGTCAGTGTCCCTGGAAATGTAGCTGTCTCCCTGGGAAGGTGGAACTGTCACCAGGAAGGTGATGATGTCTGCGTGAAGGCGGCATCCTGAGGAAGATGGAGATGTCCCCCTGAGAAAGGTGCAGATGTGTCCAGAAAGGCTGCAGTGTCCCCAGGAAAGTGACAATGTCCTTGGAAAGGTGGGACTGTCACTTGGAAAGTGTAGGCACCCTACGGAAGGTGTTGATGACCCTCGGAAGGTGGCATTATCTCTGTGAAGCACCACGAGCCTGTGCCGCCGCTTTTCCTGCTGTGCTGTCCCTGTCCTTAGGTGGTGTTCGTGTCTCCATGTGTCCCACCACCCCGGTGTTCCTACAGCAGTGGGGGCTGCATCCTTTGAGGGGGATGAACAGGGCGATGCTTTGGTGGCATCAGGGACACGAGGGACACAGGCTGGGGTAGCGTGGGGCCAGGCACAGCTGGGAGCTCCCAGCTCTGCCCATGCTGACCATTGGTGCTCTGCTCTGCCGTGTGCCCAGCCTGCCTGGAGCGGGATGGCACAGTGTGGGCACAGCAGGACCCTGGCATCCACTGAACTGGGGCTGGCACTCCCTTGGCTGCTGCTCACCTTCAGTGGCGGCTCTGGCATCAGAGCAGCTCTGGCATCGCATCCAGCATCATGTGCAGTCCCGGTCTTGCATCCCAGTCGTTGTAGCCCTGGCACAGCACCCTGGCATTGCCCCCTGGCACTGGTGCAGCCTGGACATCACACCCAGGCATCACTGCCTAGCACTGGTGTACCCCAGCATTGCACCACAGCATTGCACCCTGGCATCGGTGCACCCTGGCATTGCACCCCAGCATGGGTGCAGCTCTTTGCTGGGTGCCCTGAGGAGCTGCTGCCCATTGCGGAGTGCCTGAGCTGGCCGCAGGGCCTGGCAGGCACAGGCAGGGGTGCTTTTCCTCAGGTGTTCTTGCTGGGCTCTCAACAAGGGACGGTGGTGACACCACCAGCCTCGGGCTGTAGGTCACCCTGTGTCACTGTTTCACTCTGCAGGTCCCTTGGGAGAAGGGACAGCAGCACCACCTGTGCTTGGTGGGAGGGAACCAGAGCGTCGTGGGGGACAGGCCGTGTGCTGGTGTCACAGGCTCCGGCTCGGGTGGGGTAGCACAGAGCAGGGACAAGTGGTGACATCCCTGGTGGTGGCACTACCATGGCACCAGCCCTTGGCAGGGTGTCCTACCGCCAAGCTCCCGCTGTGGTGTCCCCCATCACTCTGCCCTCCTGCAGGTCTGCTCCGTTTTGAGGTCCCTTCCCTCCACGTCCCCCCAGATGCCGCCCTGTGCCGGGACCCGCCGGAGGCACCGCAGAGACTCTCGGGGCCAGGCCCGGCTGCCCGGCCGGAGGAGGAGGAGGAATCGGAGAGCACAGCCCTATGACAGTGTCCCTGTCCCCAAGCTCATCCTTGCATCACCCAGGGGCCAGCACCGGCCGTCGGCACCAGGGGTCACTGGCACGGCAGTTTTGTGTGGCAAAGTGCCCAGTTTGGGGGCAGTCGCTGGTTTTGAGTTCAGTTTCTTTTTGCCTTATCCAGACTTTGCCTTTCAGCAGGGTGCCTGCCCCTCCCCCCCTTGCCCCGCAGCACCCATGGTCCTGGGGTGATGCCACCACCTCCTCCGTGCCCTGATGGTGGGTGCCGCTGGGTACCAGCCAGGTGACAATGAGCTCGATGGTGCTTTGCAGCAGGATTTCATTTCTTCAGCTTCTGCCCCCTCCGCTTGTTTGCCGGAGCAGGACGGGACCTGATCAGCAATAACAGGATGTGCCCCCCTCAGGCTTTTGGGGTGCCAGCGGGGAAGGGCACGTGTCCCTTGGCACCCATTGTCCCTGTGGGTTGGTGGCTTTGGTTGTGCATGCAAAGACAAATTAACCTTTTATCCTTCCCAGAGAGATAAGAGATATATATATATATCGGCAGAGATACATATACTATATATTTGTATCTATAGAGAGAAAAAATATAGAGATTTGTTTTATTTGGAGCCGTTCTCGCCCACCCAGTGCCCAGCAGGAGGATGGAAATGGCCGTGCTTCACCCCCCGCCCCGCTCGCACCATGCCCCTTGCCCCAGGTGGGCCCCTGGGGGCACCAGCACCCCAAAAGTAATCAATAAATCCATGTGCCACTCGCTGGGAACTGCCCGGCAGCACTGGCGTTTGCTTAATGCCCATCGGCACCATGGCAGCTGAGGCACTGGGGGGCTTAGTGGGAGGATGTGGGGATGCAGGAGGGTTGGGACGCAGGAAACAGTAGGGTCAGTGCAGGATGTTGTGGTCCTGGTCCCAGGGGATGGGGCAGCACCAGCTGTGGGATCCTCCTAGGATGGATTTGAGCTGGCCCCAGCCTAGATTTGGGGTGGTCCCAGCCTGGCTTGGTGCCCACTGTTGGATTTAGGACATAGGCTCTTGGAAGGTGCTGTAGGAAACTGGGTTTAATGAGGGCTGGGGTGATAAAATGATGGGGATTCTGCTTTGTATGGGCTGTCATGGTCCTGGTCCCATGGGATGGGGCCTCATTGGACCTGAAGTGTCCCAGCCTGGATTTTGGGCTGGTCCCCCTAGCTCTTGGAAGGTGTTTTGCTGCAGGAAATGAGTTTTAATGAGGGCTGGAGTGATAGAACTGTGGGTTTGTGCTTTGTGTGGGCTGTCATGGTCCTGATCCAATGGGGTGGGGCATCAGGCTTGGGGTGGTTCCAGTCCTGGGGTAGGTGCCCAACAGGCACCCACCCACCCTATTGTGGCAGGTCCTGCCTGTGTTTTGGGGCTGAGCAGCACGTGTGGAGAGGAGCACCATGGTGGAGGGTAGGCAGCGATGACCTTGTCTAGCACCAAGGCCTACCCCAGCCTGGTGGGATGGGGTGAGGGCTGGGACCCCACTTTCCAGGGTATGAAGGGGCATGTCCATGGATCACAGGGAGTGGATACTCCAGATGCTGCTGCCTGCAGGCAGACATGGGTGCCAGGGAAGGGATAGTGCTCTGCCCACACTTAGGTGCATCACTGGAGCAGGTCTCCAGCCTGGCCAAGCCACATCTTTTACCCCATTCCCCATGGGATGGTGGGGGCTGTCTGTGGGGATGCCACCCATGGAGCTGGGCAGTGTGGCACAAGGTCCTCAAGGCGTAGCACAGGGATGACCACTTGCACTGGGGCTTCCACCCCCTCCCAGCTGCTGTTGTGGGGTGCATGTGGGTGTCCTGCCCATGCCACTGCCAGCAGCCCTTGGGTGCCTTGAGGAACCTGCCATGCCCAGGGCTGCTGCTTACCAGGGTGGCACATGGGGGACAACCCCACATTTGTTCGCTGACACAAAGCAGGGTTAACAGCCAGGGCACAGCAGTGGCAGAGCAAGGGCCTTAGACTGAAGCAAGCCTCCAGTAAGGGATGGTCTCCTTCACCTTCATCTCTTCCTCCTCTTCCACCTCATCCCAGTCCTACTTCCATCTCTACTTCCACCTCCATCTCTTCATCTCTGTCCCTGTCTCCTCCATCTCCATCCCACCTCATCCACACCTATGTCCTCCACTTCCACCTTCACCTCCTCCATCTCCACCCCAGTCTGACCTCCTCCACACCCCTCTTTGTCTCCTGCACCCTGATCCCACCTTCAGGTCTACCTCCTGTAGCCCCCTTCCTCTCCCATGTACCTCCACCTCCTCCAGCTGCCTCCACCTTTCTCTCCAGCCTGCTCTCACTTCCTCCATCTCCATCCCTGCCTGCCACAGTTTCTCCAGACATTGCCTTCCTCTGCCTTGCCAGGCATGGCCACAGGGCACCACGACTGGTGCTCTTGGCGCTGCCACCTCCCAGCCCACACACGGCTGTGCCAAGGCAGGCTCTGGCCAGCAGCGACCCTGCCAAGCCCCACGCCCAGGGTGATGCCCACCACCCTGGGGCACCACAGCCCCAGGACCACCTCTGTATGGGACACAAAGCCCTTCCCACCCCTGGACACCGTCCCCAGACACCACACTGGGCTCCTTTCAGTGTCTTTAATAGAAATGGTGTGCTGTGGGCAGCAGCCCCTGTGTACAAAAGCTGGCTGGAGGAATCGTGGGTTGCATAGAGTGTGGTGTGGGGACCCCCAGCCCCCCAGCAGCTGCCTTTTGGAAAACAAAAAGCACCTGAATAAAACTCTCCCACTACAATAAATACTCTTGTGCCTTAGAGCTGGCAGGGCTGGGGAGCCCCTGCCCGCCTGCTCCATGGGAAGGGGCATGGGCAGGTGGGCGAGTGGTGCTCCTAGCTCAGGATACTCCTGGCTTGGGATGCCCCTGGTTTCAGAGCCACCAGATTGGGATGTCCCCAGGTCAGGAACACGCAGCTGGGGACGCCCCAGTTTGGAATGCCCCTGGGTCGGGCTGCCCTGAGTCAGCATGCCACCATTTGGGAGCCCCCAGGTCAGGATTCCCGTTCGGGAGCTTCCAGTTCGGGACGGCCCCTGTTGGGGAACCACTGGGCTGGGATACCCTGGTTTGGAATTCCCCCAAGGTCAGTAGCCCCTGGGTTGGGAGCCTCCAGCTCAGGATGCCCTTGGTTCAGGATGTCCCTGGTTTGGGAGCCCCAAATCAGGATGCCTTCATTTGGCAGGTTTGGGATGCTCCCTGTCTGGGAGGCCCTCCCATGGTTTGGGATGATCCATCTTAGGGATATCTGACTGTCTGGGCTGGGATGCCCCCAGGTTGGGATGTTCCTGGCTCAGCACGCCCCTTGTTTGGGATCCCCTGGCTCAGACACACCCCCAGCTTGGGAGCCCCCACGGCAGGGCCCCCAGGGCGATGCCCACCGGCCACGGCTCAGAAGCTGGACTCGGGCACGGCCGGGCGCTGCAGGGAGCCTGTGAGCCGCCGTCCCCGCCGCAGCGTGGACGCAGGGGGACCCCAGGCAGGCAGGGGCGGCCCCCCCGTGCCCCTGCCCAGGGAGGCCGAGCGCCGCAGGCCCCCGTCGCGGTGCAGGGTCAGGCTGGCCAAGCTCCGCGAGTGCACCAAGGCCGCCAGGCTGGGGGCCGGCTGCGCGGGGGGGGCACCCGAATCCCCCCCTGCCCGCGGCAGCCCCCCCGCGCCCCTCCTGCCCTGGCTTCTGGGGGGCACACGCAGGGACCCCTCGGGACCGGCGCTGGCCGCTCTCCGCAGCGCGGGCACGCGCAGGGGCTGGCGGGGGGCTCGGGGGGTGCCGGGCTGTGCCGGGTGGGTGCCCCCCGTGCCGAGCGGGAGCAGCGAGCGCTGCGTGCAGCGGGGCCGGCGCCCCGACTCCAGGTAGGCCACGAGCTCCCCCGGGCCCCGCTCCTGGCACGCGAGGGACCGGCCACCCGTGGCAGAGAGCTGGGCGCTGGGGCTGCGGCGCTGGACGCCCCGCACAAAGGGCCTGGCCTCGAAGCCACCTGCAGTGACAGACGCGAGTGAAGCAGGAGGATGCGGGAGCCCCCTGGGGTGCTGGGCTGGGGAAGGGGTGCTCAGCATCACCTCTCTCCTGGGCGGCAGTGGCGTGGTGGGTGCCCGGCAGGGAGGGCCGGGCAGCTGCAGTGTCCCCCGTGTCGCTGCCCAGGCGGGACAGCCAGTGCTCTGCCAGCGGGGAGCCTGTGGGGAGCGGGAACTGGGCTGGGCTGCAGGGCTCTGCTGGGCTCCCATCCCGGGTGGCCGATGCTGCAGCCCCCAGGGGTGCTCAGCAGTGGGGGAGCACAGGGCTGAGCCCAGCTGTGCATGCATGTGCACGTCTGTGTGAGCGCACATGCACATCTGTGGGCACACATACACATCTGTGTGTGCACAAGTGCATGGTCACGTATGCACATCTGTGTGTGCACAAGCGCACGGTGAGTGTGGCTGCAGTCTGAAGCACACAGGGGTGGAGGGGTGTGCACCAGCAATGCTGCACACGCCAGCCATGCTGCACGCCTGCATGTCCCCAACCCGCACACCCGTGAGCATGTGTGCGCTGGGCTGCAGGAATCTGTGCATGTGTATCTGCTTACACACATGTGACAGTGCGCACACATGGGTGGGCTGGGTGTGCACAACACTACATGCAGGTATGCACGTACACCTGGCTACACGCTGCATGTGCTGCTGTGCCGTCCATGCATGGCTGTGTGTGCATGGCCCTGTGCATGCAGCTGTGCAGAATGCACACACATTTGGCTCTGTTGCACACACATGTGCTGCATTCTACGTGCATGTATGCGCACTCTGATGTGCCATGCGTGCCGGGGGCAGTGGCAGGGAGGTTGGAGTGCTCACCCCTGATGGAGCTGCCAGCAGACCATATGGGCACAGCCTTGCGGCGCTGGTAGAAGAGAATATAGGCGCTGCGGGTGCTCACCTCGGCCTCCGGCACCCCCTCCACCCTGCTGTCATCGTAGCTGTACCACTGCCCATCCAGGGCGTTGCAGCAGTAGGCTGGGGACGAGAGGTAAGGAGGGGACACAGGGGTGAGGGGTGTCATGGCCCTCGTCTGCCCCCAGTCCCAGGGTGCAGTGGGGAGTACAAGCCCCAACATGGGGACAGCCTGGGGATGCAGAACGCTGTTGTGAAGGAGCACGTCCCAGTGCCACGCGTGCCCTGGTGTGGTTGAAAGGCCATTGTACGTGTGCCCCGTGCCCCAGCTTGCCATGGCAACCCCCTGCAGTGCCCCCCCCAAGCCTGTGCCATGGCCCATGGCACACCCCTCTCCAGTCTCCCCCAGGCTCATGCAGTACCCCATGGCATATCCCCCTGCAGTGCCCCCAAGTCCCTACACCTTGCTCCATGGCATGGCATGGCTTGCCTCCCAACCCCATGCCATACCGCACACATACCCCTCTGCCATGCCCCCAAGCCTCACACCTTGTCCCATGACACCCCCCCGCAGCCCCCTCACCCAGGTTCTGCACCCCGCTCCCCCCATGCCGCTCACCGGTGTAGTGCCCGCCCTGCAAGCTGCCGTGGTGGTTGCAGACCGCGTACAGGTCGTAGAGGGAGTCACGGGGGCAGCCTGGGGGCAGGCGGGGGGGGCCCTGCCAGGCCCAGCGCCCCAACAGCTGCCCACCAGCCTGGCCCCGCTGCGCCACGTGAGGGGCCATGTCGAGACCCCGCAGGGGGAACCTCACCAGCGTGGTGAGCTTGTGCCGGTGCTCAGCCACCTGGCGAAAGCGCTTGAGGTGGATGATGAGGATGTTGGGCAGTGTCCAAAGGCTCAGCTTCACCGTGCCCTGCTGGGGCACCTTGCAGTGCGGGCAGCGCCAGGCGTCATCCGGGGCCAGCTGGAGACACCGCATGCCACGGTCACCTCCCTCCCCCGCGGCGCCGGCACCGCAAACCCTGACAGCTACCGTGCAGCGGGCAGAGCTCGCCCCCCGTGGGGCTCTGCCGGGCGCAGGCAGAGTGCGGGCAGGATGCTGGCAGTGCGCAGGAAGGGTTCCTGCTGCCTGTGGGGCTGGTGGGGTGCCTGGTACCTGCTCCTCCTTGGTGTAGAGCTGGAAGCACTCATCCAGCGTGCAGCTGTGCTGCTGCCCATGCGCTTGCTGCTGCAGCCGCACACTCTCGGCGTCCTGCACCACCTCCTCCTGGAGGTTGCCGAAAAGGCTGTGGGGGGCAGTGCCATGACAGCAGAGGGAGGTCAGGGAGGGGGAGCCGAGTGCGGGGATGCTCCACCCCTCTGGGTACAAGGCACTCACCGCTCTTTGGTGCTCACATCCCACTCCACCGTCAGCTTCACATGGGGAGGGCCACCTGCCCCGCTCAGCTGCAGGGCTCTGGGGGTGAGGATGAGGTGAGGTGCCCCCAAAACCCTTGTCCCTGTGGGGCCAACCCCTCGGCACCCCACAGTGGCAGGCAGGGATGGCCACCACCTCCCCGTGTAACACCCTCAATGGAGACACAGGGATGGGGTCCTAGTGCCTGGGGAGAAGGCATGCTGACACTGTGGCCAGCCGCAGGGACACCTTTGGCCATCCATGGCGGCAACACAACCATGCAGAGGGACACTGTGACCAGCCGTGGTGACACCACTGCACCCCTGGGGAGTGGGTGGATATCCTTGGGACAATCCTGTCCCTGCAGTGCCCTTACCTGTCGACAGCAGGGTGGCAGAGGGGGCGGGGGTCCTGTGGGGACAGGTAGGTGCAGGGGGCTGAGCCCCCGGCCAGGCGGATGCGGAAGAGGACCCCTGTGCCCTGCAAGGGAGAGGGGGCTGTGGGGCTGCGGGGAGGCAGAGCCTTCCTGCCCTCCAGCAGCAGCCGGGGGAGCCGTGCTTCATGAAAGAAGACAAGAAAAGCCCCAGAAATGAGCTTTCTTTGGTCCCTATGGCTGGGCTGGCAAGGGACACACATGGAGATGGATGGGGGGAATGGGGGATGACCCATTCTGCTGGCAACAGTGTGGCTGGGGGGCAGAGGGCAGCACGGGGACACCAGCGCCCATAGGATAGTGGCACCAGGGTGCTGAGGAGGGTGGCTGGGCTGGCGCTGGTTGGCGCTGCAGCCATACATGGTGATACTGTAGCCACCCGTGGTGACACCACTGGCCACCTGCAGTGACAGTGTGAGCATCCACAGGGACACCAACAGCCACCAACATGGACACCGTGGCCACCAATGGTGACATTGGCCACTGTGGTGACAACATGACCATGCACAAGAGGACTGCCACCACCCATGGTGACACTGTGGGCACCCTCTGTGATGTCTCTGCCTGTCTGCAGTGTGAATATGACCACCCACAATGAGAGCATGGCCACCCACATGAGCCATCAGCACCAACACCACAACCACCCCCGGGGCTATCACAACCCACAGTGACCCTGCAGCTGAGCACAGCTCCACCACGATCACCCATGGTGACACCACAGCCATTGATGGGGCCACCATGGCCATGTAGAGCCGCACCAGGGCCACCCACTGCTCCACTACAGCTGCCCATGGAGACACCATGGCCACCCATGGCTCCATCCCTGCCATGGCTGCAGTGGCAGCGGGTGTCCCCCCTGTCGTGCTCACCTGTGCCTGCACGTCTTTCTGCAGCAGGGCCAGGATGTTCTGCTGGAGCTGCTCCCAGGAGGCACCCCTCTCCTCCCGCAGCAACAGCGGTGGCCCAAACCTGGGGACAGTGGGGGACACGCGGCTGAGGAGGGACACCCCCGTGCCCTGTCCCGCCGGGGGAACAGTGGCAGTGCCGTGCAGGTGAGGCACGGGCAGGGCAGGCAGGTACCTGGCGAGCTGGGGGCCAGAGCCCGTCGTGTTGCAGAGCAGCAGCAGGATGTGGCCGCCCGCCCCGCGGTGCAGACAGTCGGAGGAGCAGGCAGCAGCCGGTCCCCGGTGCAGCCCCTCGGGCTGGGTGGCCCCAGGGGAGGCAGGCAGGCTGCACCCTGCGGGCACAGCGCATCCTGAGGCAGCCCTGCCTCCTGCACCCCCACACCTCCCACCAATCACAGATCAGGGGTCTTGGCCTTCTCCAATCACTGCAGAGCATGCCTGCTTCCAACCAGTTACTGTCAGGAGGGTAAGGGGGTGCGAGGGGGTAAACAAGACTCCCACCAATCACAGCAAAGCACCCCTGCTTCCAACCAATGGAACAAGGCTCCCACCAATCACAGCGGGACACACCTGCCTCCCACCAACCACACCATGAGCGCCAAGACTCCCACCAATCACAGCAGAGAGGGCACAGCTCCCAACAGCCACAACAGAGCATACCTCCAGTCGCGGCGTGGAGGGAAAAGGGTTTTCACCAATCACAGCAGAGCCCACCTGCCTCCCTCCAACCACAGCTAAAGACACGTTACTCACCAATCCCCGCAGAGACCACTTCCCCCAATCCCACTGCCTTTGACCAATCACAGCAGAAAGGACACCACTCCAACACCAATCACAGCACACTCTGAGCCACCAATCACAGACAGGGGAAAGACTGCCTTCCACCAATCCCAGGGATGCGCCTGCCTCCCCCAGCGCTGCCTGGGTCGCTCCCAACCAATCAGAACGGCACGTGCAGGCCGGCCGGCAGCAGGCGGCAGTACCTGTGCGGCGGGCGGGGGGGGGCTGGAAGGCGTAGAGCGGAGCCCGCTCCCCGGCAGCGCCCAGCTCCTCTGCATCGCGCAGGGAGCGCAGGAGGCCCTGCGGGGACACCTCGGCCAGGATCACCTGCAGGTGGCACCGGCGCCCTCAGCACCCCTGCGGGGGTTCTGTCCGGCACCCCGACCCGTGCCCTCACCCCGTTACCTGCTCGGGGGGGATGCATCCCTCCCGCGCCACCATCTTCCGCAGCCCGGCGACGGTGCCCGACAGGGGCACAGCCAGCCCCACGCGCACGAACCGCCAGCGCTCGCACTGCAGCACCAGGGTGACGTTGAGAGCCCTGCAGACACCGCGGGGTTGTGGGGGACACACCTCAGCCACCGCGCTGAGACTGCTCAGCAGTGAGGCTGCACCAGCGCTGCTTGGACCACGCCGGCACCACCTCGCCCCGGTACGGTGGCTCTGACTCTGGGATAGCAAACACCCACTGGACACAGCTCCTGCAGTGGTGTTGTCACCCATCCCCAGTGCTGCCGCCATCTCCCCCAGGTAAGCCAATTACTCGGCTGGAGTTGACACCCCGGCAGCAGCGGCTGTGCCTCTTGCCGCACTGGTGAGCGGCGGGGACGTGCAGCGCCAAGCTCACCTGGTCTTGCGCAGCGGGATGGGCAGGGAGATGCACAGGAAGGGGTCGAAGGTGTTGCTCTGCTTCAGGCAATGAGGGCATGTCAGGGAGGACCTGTGAAACACAGCCGAGATGCAATACCAGCACTGGCGCTGGCATGGCACCCCTGGCATCCCCACCTCCCCTGGGCTGCCATGCCATGGTACCTGCCTGCCCCATCCAACGGTTTGTTCACTCTGAAACCTAACAAGGCCATCCACAGTAATTGGTACTAGAGAAGCCAGAGTTAAATACCAAGATCTCCCACTTCCCATGCATGGCTGTGGCACCAGAACACCCTGTCTTACACCCACTGTATTCCCAAGTTCTTCTCCATTCACCATCCAGTATGTAATGGACCTTGCCCCTGGCCTGGCAGAACTTGATGAGGTTCATGCGGGCAAAGTCTTCCAGCCCATCCAGGCCCCTCTGATGGTATCCCCTCCCTCTAATGATCAATGGTGTCACTCACTGCAGTGTCACCTGCCAATGCGCTGAGGCTGCACCCAATTCCCCTGTGTCACTGACAAAGGTACCGGTCCCAGTATGGACCTTTGAGGGATACCACACAGTACTGGGTTGCTCTACCACCAAGCCAGCAGCACTGACAGAGGACAGCCAGGGCATGCCCTGCCCATGCCAGGCCCGCAGCTCTGCCTGACTCCCCAAGGCTGAGGCCTGCCAGGTCAGCAGCCACCCTGCTTTCACCAGCAAACTGCTATTGGGGTGTAAAATCAGGTGTCCCAACAAAAGCCATCTCCCCACCCTGGGGTGTTGATAACCAAGGAAATAGCTCAAAGCTTCATTAGGGCCAAGGTGAGGCAGGCAATGGGGTCTCCAAAGCAGGGAGTAGGAAATGCCCATGGAAGGTGTGTGTAGCAGGGCTGGGGGCTGACCGCGTCCATCTCCATGCCAGGAGGTGACACTGGACGTGGTTGACATCACCCTCTGTGCCCTCACTCCCAAAGACCAGGCATCCACACACACATCAAAACACGCTTCTGGGATGCCTGGCCTGGCAGAACCCCCAGCACCTGAGGGCTGCAATGGGAGCGGGGAGCAGGCAGGAGACTGCCATGCACTGCCACAGGGATTTGGGCTCCCACCATCCCCGAGTCTTTTTTGTTACTTACAGAAATGTTTGCCGGCATTGAAGCGGATTAAGAAATGTCCCAGATCCCTTCACCTGCTGTAAGGCCTGCAGGGAAGCAGCTCCCGAACCTGGGGCTGGGTCGGCTGGGTGGCTGGCTGGCTGGCTGGATGCATGGATGGATGGATGGATGGATGGATGGAAGGATGGATGGATGGATGGATGGATGGATGGATGGATGGATGGATGGAAGGATGGATGGATGGATGGATGGATGGATGGATGGATGGATGGAAGGATGGATGGATGGATGGATGGATGGATGGATGGATGGATGGATGGATGGATGGATGGGTGGGTGGATGGTGGGTGGGTGGATGGATGGATGGATGGAAGGGTGGGTGGATGGATGGATGGAAGGGTGGGTGGATGGATGGATGGATGGATGGATGGATGGATGGATGGATGGATGGATGGATGGATGGATGGAAGGAAGGGTGGGTGGATGGATGGATGGATGGATGGAAGGATGGGTGGGTGGATGGATGCATGCATGCATGCATGCATGGATGTGTGCATGCATGGATGGATGGGTGGATGGATGGATCCATGGGTGGATGGAGCCTCTCTGCAGGCCTGAGCACTCCCTGGCTCATCCCTTCCCTGGACACCTGTTTCCAGAGCCCCTCCAGTGCTGCCCAGGGCTGCAGGATGGTAAAGCCCTGGCCAGGCAGGATCACAGCTCACCTGTACTGAGCCTGGAAGTGGCTCTGCACAAAGCTCTGCTCATGGGGATGCCGGGAGGCTGGTGAGGAGCTGTCGGCACCACTCCCGTCCTCACCAGGCTGCAGAGGCAAGAGACAAGTGGGTGAGTGAGGTGCTGGGGTGACCCCACACCCTTTAGGGGTTGGGGACATGTGCCAGTGAACCAAACCCAGCTTTGGTGTCCCCATGGCTTGAGAATGGGCTGAAGGTGATGCTGAAGCGATGCCTGCCTGGCACCCGCACTGCTGTCCTCTCCATGTTCCCTGCATGTCTTCTCCTGGGGAAACTCTGGGGTACATCCCATCCACCAGCCAGCCAGGGGGGGCACTGAGGGTTCACCCCCTGCCCCAGCACCTCCACCAGGGAAAAGCTTGAGTGGGGAGGAAGTTGGTTCCTGCTAACAGCCCCTCCCAAGGAGCACTAGTACACAAGGGCACAGCGGGCAGGGCAGGCAGCCTCAGCAGTGAGGTGCCCGCAGCACCCTGGCACCTGCCGTGCTGGCAAAAGCATCCATGGGTGCTGGGAGCAGCTGGGAAGCTGGGGCGTGCATGGGTGAGATGCTGAGGTGGGGCAGTGGGCAGGTATCTGTGTGTCTGTCTTGATGTCCATGTGTCCGTGTGTGTGTCCATGTATCTGTGTGCATGTCCATGTGTCTGTGTGCATGTCCATGTGTCTATGTGCGTGTCCTTGTGTCTGTGTGCATGTCCATGTGTCTGTGTCCGTGTGCATGTCCATGTATCTGTGCCTGTATGCGTGTGTCCATGTGTCTGTGTGCGTGTCCATGTGTCTGTGTTCGTGTGCATGTCCATGTATCTGTGTCCGTGTGTCCATGTGTCTGTGTGTGTGTCCATGTGTCTGTGTGCGTGTCCATGTGTCTGTGTCCGTGTGCATGTCCATGTATCTGTGCCTGTATGCGTGTGTCCATGTGTCTGTGTGTGTGTCCATGTGTCTGTGTGCGTGTCCATGTGTCTGTGTGCGTGTCCATGTGTCTGTGTGTGTGTCCATGTGTCTGTGCGTGTGTCCATGTGTCCGTGTGCGTGTCCATGTGTCTGTGTGTGTGTCCATGTGTCTGTGTGTGTGTCCATGTGTCTGTGTGCATGTCCATGTGTCTATGTGCGTGTCCTTGTGTCTGTGTGCATGTCCATGTGTCTGTGTCTGTGTGCATGTCCATGTGTCTGTGTGTCCATGTGTCTGTGTGTGTCCATGTGTCTGTGTGCGTGTCCATGTGTCTGTGTTCGTGTGCATGTCCATGTATCTGTGTCCGTGTGTCCATGTGTCTGTGTGCGTGTCCATGTGTCTGTGTGCGTGTGCATGTCCATGTATCTGTGTCCGTGTGCGTGTGTCCATGTGTCTGTGTGCGTGTCCATGTGTCTGTGTGCGTGTCCTTGTGTCTGTGTGCATGTCCATGTATGTGTGTCCGTGTGCGTGTCTATGTGTCTGTGTGCATGTCCATGTGTCTGTGTCCATGTGCGTGTGTGTCCATGTGTCTGTGTGCGTGTCCATGTGTCTGTGTCCATGTGCGTGTGTGTCCATGTGTCTGTGTTCGTGTGCATGTCCATGTGTCTGTGTCCATGTGCGTGTGTGTCCATGTGTCTGTGTTTGTGTCTATGTGTCTGTGTTTGTGTCCATGTGTCCATGTGTGTGTCTGTGTGTGAGGGGAGCCCTGGAGTGGGTGTTTATGTTCCTGCCCAGGCCTCCCCCCCGAGGCAAATGTGACCGGGAGCAAATTAACCACATGCAAATCCCCAGGGCCCCGGAGCCAACAACAGCCCCCCTGCTGCAGTGCTCCCCAGGAATGGCCCCTGGCACAGCACCCAGCACGGCCTCCAGCACCCAGCACAGCACCCAGCACAGCACCCGGCACCCAGCACGGCACCCGGCACAGCACCCAGCACAGCACCTGGCAACCAGCACGGCACGCAGCACAGCACCCGGCACCCCGGGCTCAGGCACAAGACCCAGCCCAACACAGCACACAAGCCCATGGGCCAGATGCTGCCTCAGGGCGGGTGAGGAGCTGCACAGGGGGAGCCCTCTCCATGTCCGCTGCTCGGTGCATGAGGAAACTGAGGCACGGGCTCTGCTCTCCCTGTCCTTCGCAGGGACTGACATGGAGGACAGTGCTGGCAGAGTTCTGCCACTCGCTCCTAGGGCCAGCACAGGATCCTTCTCTCTATCCTGAGGAAAGGCAAGAAACCAGGGAGGGAGGCAGCTGCCTTTGCTGAACTTGGGGGATGGATCCTTCAGGCAAGATGTGCCCAGGGACCTCAAGAAGAGCCAAGTTCTCTGCTCTGCTCCATAGGGAAGGGAGACACTGGGATGCAACCATGTTACACAGCTAAACCTGCCTGGTTAGGTGACATCCCCCTGCCTGCATCCTGCCAGCCATCTCCCTGCCCTCATCCTGCTGTCTCCCTGCCTGCATCCTGCCATTTCACTTTCTGCATCCTGCCATCTCCCTGCTCATTTGCTGTCCTGTGAACCGCAGGAAGCCCCGTCCCCACACAAAGGACAGGACCCACCAACTTCACCCCCTGCTGTGGCCATACAGAGCTCGATGGCAGAAGAGCAGTTGCAGAAAGGAGCCTGGTTTGGGGAAAGATGGGGAGGTTTTGTTGTTGTGGTGAGTAAAACTGAAAACCAATGAGGTATTTGGCTGGGAGGTGAATTTTCCTTGTGCCATCTGCTGGCACTGAGTCCTGCTGAGCCTGACATATCCTTATGGGTTGCCCGGGGCCAGGGTCCATCTGGCGGAGCAGGAGGGGATCTGGACAGCATCTGTGCTGCATGTGGCCCTCCAAATCTCCTCCAAACCCAAAGGGATGCCTCCACCTCCAGCCCTCCTGGCAGCCAAGAGAGGTGCCTTGGGTATTGCCATGGCACCATTTGAAACACCAGCAGCCACAACCATGGCATGCATTGGCATCTCCAGAGGCTCTGAAGACAGGCACCACATCTGAACTGTGCCACATGTGACAGAGCTGTGCTCACACAAGGCTGGAGGCCGGACTTGCACCCCTCGGCCACAGCCACAATGATGCCCCAAGCTGGGGACAGGGAGGATAAAGCTGCTCCCAGGACCACTGTGCCCAACTTGGACAACCCAGTGCTGAGCCAAGCCACTGTGGCAAACCTGGCTGCACAAATCCGTCTGCTGCAACAGGCAGCGCCCCGGCAGGCAGGGAGCAGGCAAGGAGCAAGCAGGGTGCAGGCAGGGAGCAGGGAAGGAGCAGGCAGGGCCAGGGCGACGGCATGAGTGCAGATGGATGGAAGAAGACTTTATTCTTCATTGTACCAGCAGCAAAGCCGCCAACCACTGTAATTACAGCAGGCTTAGCTGGTGGCGGGGGCCTGGGAGGGGCTGGATCTCCTCCTGATGGAGCAACCCCAAGAACCAGGGTGCATATCCAAACAGCATTCTCAGCTGGAAAGGCTCCAAGCTCTCCCAGCACCACAACCACCCCATCCAGCCCTGCAGCACCAGCATCCTGCCATCCCCCTGCCATCTTTGGCACTAGCCAAACCACATCACCTGCATCCCCATCCCACACTGGGGTGAGGGGGACACCTCCAGCCCTCTCCCTCCCAGGACATCTCAGCTTCCCTTGTCCCAGACCTGGCACGGACCCCCTCCCCATGCCAGGGTGTGAGAACCCCCTGGCGGGGTCACCCACCTCCTCAGAGACACAGGTCTGTGGGGCCAGGGAGGCGGCACCCAGGTCCTCGTGCATGCGGTCCAGCAGCCAGAGCAGGAACTCAAGGGCGTCGTGCTGCGCATTGCCCCGAAACTGGGCGCTGTGCTTGGAGACGATGTTCTGCAAGAGACAGGCCGGGAGGGCTCTGAGCCCTGTTCAGTAACACCACCCCAAAATCCCACCCCTGCAGCAGTGTCTGCCCTCATCCCCGGGGACAGCAGAGCAGTGAGGACACTGGCACAAGCAGCCAAAAGAACGGCTCCATGGCCCATCACTGTGGTGTGCCAGCTTTCAGCTGCTGGGATGCCCCCAGGAGGGGACAGGGCACACCCCAACAAAGCCCGTATGGGGAAGTCCATCCCACGGGGACTCACCAGCAGCACCTGCCCCATGTGCTCTGAAGGCATTAACTCAGTGTAACAACCAGAGGAAGGCAATTCCCAGTGCTGGGATGCCCCTGCAGGCCGCAGCTCTCCCCCAAGCCCTGCCCCATCACCAGCAGGCAGCTGCCTCCCCTGCCAGGCTCTGCCCCTCCACCCAAAGCCCGACCAGCTCCTCCTGCCTGGCACTGCCCTTTGCTCACCCCCTCTCATCCATGCCCCCAGCATTTTGGCTAATATAGCATTAATTTTGCTGTTAGGCAAGAGGCACAATGTCCTTGCCTAATGGAAGGTACCCCCTTGCCAGGGGACATAGTGGGAATCACAGACTGGTTTTGGTTGAAGGGACCTTAAAGCTCATTCAGTTCCAATCCCTTCCACGTGCAGGGACACCCTCCACTAGAACAGGTTACTCCAGGCCATAGGGCCAAGGATGCCGTGGGGCTGAGGCAGTGCCTGAGGAGGATATGCCCATCGGGTGCCAACGGGCCACCACACCAGTGCTGAAGCCAGCTCCCTCGCTGAGCCAGCCGAGGCCCCAGGGGTGCTTTGTGCCTGCGGTTCCGGTGGCCCTGGGGGGATGCACCACCAACCGATGCCAGGGTGCCACCAATACATGAGAGCTGTGTCAACAGCTCCCAGGGGAGCAGCGTGAGCCAGGGTGGGTCCCTGACTCCAAACCCCAGGATGCACGGGGCTGGGGGTGCAGGGAGCACCCTGAAAGGCAGAGCTGCATATTCCCAGGGCCTCAGCTCCAAGCCTGGTATAGTGGTGGCTGCGCAGAGGCAGGAAAGGACAATTTTAGGAGCTCAGTCCCAAGACCAGAACTGGGAGGGAGAAACACAGCACATCCCTGTGGGTTTTAACCAGCTGATAGTTAAAGCCCAACCATCCGTGCTGGGACTCAGACCTCCAGCATGCCCAGGAAACACCCTGAGCCAAGACCCCCTCCGGCCCACCCTTAGTGGCACAAGCATCCTGGTACAAGCAGAGGGAGCGATGTCACCGCAGGTGGGCTTAAAGCAAAATGAGTCACAGACTCTGCTCTGATTTTTAAAATCTTCTTTAGGCAGATCTAAGAAGAAAAACAAGGTGGAAATTCACAGAAGATGCAGATAACACCCGGAGAGAGGAAACCCAAAGGGGAGGCTGGAAGTTTGAGAGTTTGTTTGGCTTTGTGTCTAAGGAATGTGCGTGTTTGCGAACTGAGAGCATGGAAACGCTGCACCCAGCACTGCAAGAGCTCATTACTTTGCTACAAGAAACTGAAAGGCAACACGCTCCCACGGGCAGGTCCCTTAGGAAAGGCAGTGCAGGGCAGTGGGTATCCCAGAACCAGCCTGGCTGCAGGAAACCCCAACCCGGAAGGAGCCTGGCTTCCAGTGGCTCCTCCAGGCACTTTACAAATGCAGCAGCAGCTGAATTGCAGCACCAGGTCCCTGCTGAGCTGTCACCAATTGACACATATCCCTCAGCGTGGGGAGCTGCGATGCCGGGGTCAATGCACTGCCCTGTCCCTATCCCCATGCCGGGCACAAGCCTGCAGAGTGCTGGTACATACCCAGCAGGGACGTGATGCACTCACCGACGGGGCCTGAGGCCACTGAGTTAGGCTCCGGGGGCACCTTCCCGCCTTGCCCCACCACCACAGCCAGCATCCTGCTCGCCCTTATGGCTCTGAGGGGTTGGAGCTCACCCGGCCAAGGGAGCACAGAGCTGAAGTGAGGGCAGCCCAGGAGGAGGTGAATGACAGCAGCAGGGCTGGGGGCAGCCAATGGAGCAGGGTGAGAGGTCCATGGGGAAGATGAGGCAGGGGAGTGGGTGCTTTGAGCAGGGGATGCTGGTGGGTTCTGTGAGCTGGGGTGCTGGCAGGTGATGGGAGTGGGTGAATATAGGTGGGTGCCAAGGCTGGGAGGATGCAGGAAGATGCTGATGGTGGCAGCGAGTCCTGTGAGCTGCGAGTGCCAGTGGGTGCTGCGGGCTAGAAGGGGCGCTGGTGGGTGCCGAGAGCGGGGTGGTGCTGACAAGTCCTGTGAGCCGGGCTCCCGCCGGGGTGCGCAGGGCAAAGCCCGAGGCCGCGGAGACGGGCGCGCCGGCGGGGCCGTACCTTGAACTCGGCGGAGAGCTGCGGTGTATAGTCGCGGGTCCAGAGGGCGCGGACTAGGGCCGCCAGCCGGTGGGTCACCTCGGCGCGGGCCCCGCGGGCGCGGTAGCGGCCCAGCGCCAGGAGCTCGGCGAGCGGCGCCGTGTTGCTGAGGCACTGCACCACCGCGTTCATGAAGCACGTGTTGCCCAGGTTCCGCAGCCCCTGAGCGCCCGGCGGCCGCTCCCCGCCTCCGCTCTCCCCCGTGGCCGCCCCCCCGGGCCGCCGCCGCCGCTCTCCCCCGTGGCCGCCCCCCCGGAATCCGCCCTCGTCGTCCTCGGGCGCGGCTCTGCGCGGCCCGCGGCCCCCGGCCAGGCGCGCCCAGGTGCGGAGCAGCCGCCCCGCCAGGCTGCCCAGGGAGCGCAGCCCGCGCCGCCGCCGCCCCGCCGGGCTCCCGCCGCCGCCGCCCCTCCGCCGCCCGGGGCCGCTCCGCGCCGCTGCCGCGCTCATGGCTCCGCGCGGCCGCCGCCCGCTCCCGGCCCCGCCGCGGCGCGCATGGCCCCGAGCGAGCGCTGAGCTCCCCCCGCCGCCGGTGCCGGGGCCGGTGCGGGGCCGAAGGGACCGGGCGGGAGGTTTTATACGGGGCGGCTCCTCCCCCGGGCTGGGTCTGCGAGAAGGGAGAGGGAAGGGAGCCGGGGGGAGGAGGAGCGGGGAGCTGCTGCTGCCGCTGGCGGCCGAGCCCCGGTGTCCGCAGCGGTACCAAGGGCTCTCCCGGGAGTCCCGGCCATGCCCCACCGGCGCCGCTCCGCTGCCCTCAGCATCATGGGGAGGGTCAGAGCAGCACCGAGAGGCGGGTGTCCCAGTCCTGCCACCTCTGGAAGCTCTTCGCTGGGCCCCTTGCCCATGGCGGTCACCCTTGCGCCGGTCAGCGAGGTCACTTCCACACAAACCCAGGGTTGAGGCTTTGGCTGCCTTCTGCCCACCCTTCACCGGCCGGCACCGCAGGTGGTGCTTGTCTGGCGTCTGGGGAGGGACAGTGACACCTTCCCCCAGGCGCAGGGACCAGCACCAGAGCCCTCTCTGTGTGGCCGGAGGGGTCCAACATGGCTGAGGCCCCCAGGCCACCTCCCTGCCCCCTGCCCGTGGCACCACCAGCAAAGCAAACCCACTGTGGTTTCTCAGGTGGTTTCCAGCCTGATCGGGTCTGTCCCATGGCACCATGCCGGCACTGGGACAGGGACTGCAGCGGGTCCGGCTCAGTGTGACCCAGTGGCAGTGCGTTGCTCTTCAAACGGCTGCGGAGACTCAAGTGCCCCAACGTTGGCTGCCCGTGTGAGCCTGGGACCTGCTAGCCTCTGCCAACAGCCCGACACCAACCCTGGCTCAGGGCTCCCAGCACCCCACACCACTGGGGTCACATCCCCGAGTGGGGCAGGGAGGGGGCAGCAATGCCCATGGACCCATGGGCCCAGGCATGTCTGGTGCAGCTGCTGTCCTTAACCAGGGCCATGGGGCTGCGGAGTGATGCGGTGGGAAGGAGGTCCCTCTGCCAGGCAGGGGGCCACTGAATGTCAACTTGCTGCAGGGCAGGGGGCTGCAGTGGCCCCAGTGCAGCCCAGTGGCTCTTCTGTCCTGGGGAGCTGCCAAGGTCAGTGCTGGGCCGTGGAGGGGGTCCCTGGTGGGTGCTGGGGGCTCTCTTCCATCCCTGCAGGTCTTGGCATCATCCAGCAACGTCTCTGCATGTTCCAAGGAAGGATCTGTAGTGCCAGGAAGCCTCCCCTCACCTTCCTTGCCCTGCAGAGGAAGGAGGCACTGCCAGCAGCCTGGGCACGGCCATGTGCTGCAAACCCTGCCCTGGACACTGCTGGGGACGAGGCAGCTTCAGAAGGGCTGCACAGTGGAGGAAGGGCCAGGAGGTGCTGTCATGATCCCTCCTCCCATGGAGCAGGGCTGTGGCTGTGAGGTCAGGAGAGGTGGTGGCAGGGAGCTGGTGACCGCCCTGGGGACACCAGCCCAGCGGCTGTCAGCGTGGTGGGACTGGAGCAGGGCAGAGAGGAGCAGCTATGTGCTGCCAAAACCCACCCTCGCCTAGCGATGCGGGGCACACATCGAGCAGGAGCGGAACCAGCTGCGTGCGGACGGCTCCTCCACCGGAGGCCCTGGTGTGCTGGCAGGCTCAGGAGCTGCTCATCCAGAGCAGAGAGGACTGCTCCCAGCTGGAGTTTTCCTCCGACCGCAGCCACCCTAATGGGGATAGGATGTGCTCTGAGAGCCTGGCTCTGGTGAGGGCACCCCCTGACTCTCAAGCTCTCTGCCCCAGTGGTTAAAGGTCATTTCTCAGCATCCTCCTGGCCAGAGGGTGGGAAAACCCACCTTTACAAAGCCAATATTTAAAATGCTCCTTTTGGAAAGGCATCCTTAAAACTAGTCTCCCTTCTCCTACATGAAGGTCACAGCCCATAAAGCAAAGTCTCAAGCATTCCCTGGGGCTCCTGGCAGTTTCATGGCCCTGCTTACAGCACCACCCTCCTGCAGAGCCCGAGGAGATGGAAACTGGAATCTACTGGAGCATTAGCAGGAGGCTATGGGGATTTTTTCTTCTATCTGAATTACTCACCAAAGGCAGATTGTGCCTTACACAGTGTGGGGAAAACCAGGGTTTATCGAATCTGGAAAGCTCCTGGCTTGTTGCAAATTAAAGTACTTGTTATTTCTCTCCAGTTGGTTTTGGCTGGACACTCAAGCCTGGCAGCATCTCATCCGAGCCAAAACAACAGGGTGGGAGTGAGAGAGGGAACCTGATGAGAGCTTGATTCTGCATCAAGTGGAACAAGAAATCCCAAGCAGCTTGCTAATGGGTGCAAGAGAAAGCCCAGAGAAAGAGTGCGGAAGTCAGAAAATCACAGGGGCCCGAGCCAAATGGAGAGATTCAGATCAGAAACCAGTGTTTGTGAGCACATGACAGGGAAATCGTCTAAAACGCGACAGTGAAGCAGAGTCAGCTCAAAAATCCCCAAACCTGCTGGAATTAGAAAGCATCAGATTATGGAAGCAGCACTGTGAGGCCCCAGTGACCTGCAGCACAGGGCTGAGGAGCACCAAGAGGCTCCCAGGTCCCCACTGTCCCCGCAATGCCAGTGCAGGGAATGGCACCAGTGCATGTGAGCCAATGACATAAACCTCTGCTTGGGTGTTTATGGAGCAGCACCATTCCCAGCACCGGCATGCCAGTGGGCTGGGCCAGCAGCACAGCCCCAGAGCAGGCAGCAGTATCTTCCCAACAGGTACCACCAGATTGTTCCAGTCTGCAGCAATTTGCAGGCTGGAGCAAGCACAGTGAATGCTCACTGTGCTCATCTTCCTTTCAGCAGTATCGTGTTTGCCATCTTCCCTCTTCACATCGTTCGGAACATGGTACCTTCCTATTCAGGCTGAATCCAATATTTATGGGGCTGCAGTACACCAGCAGCACTGGGCTGCGTCAGCAGTTTCTCCCCAAAATGCCTTTTTCGGGAGCTCAGGGCTGGCTGCAGCTCCCGCTGTTCAACCTGCCGTTTGCTGTGTACCAGGCTTAGACTTTGGAGCAAACCCGGGAAGGGGAAAATCTAATCGTCAGATGCAAAGAGATGGGGGAAAATGCTTGTTCACTAGTATGGAAAATTCCTGGTTGTTACAGCATGCATTGTCCCATACCTTGGACACCAGCTGTCTGGGATGAACATGAAAACAGATCTGGTTTGGTTAGGGAGATGTGGGGACAGGACAGCATTGGAAACGTCTGCTCTGGCTGGGCCAGGGAGGCACTCGGCTGTTGGGTGGGTGCAGGAAAACAAACCTTGCAAGTTCTGAGCTGAGCTGGCTCAGGCCCAGCAGGAATCCATTTGCACGGTGCCAGATCCCAGGAATAACAAAACCCAGGGAAACCTCGGCACATGCTCACTGTGCTTTGCCACAGGACGAGGTTTTCTTTCCTGAAGCCTCCCCTGCTCTCTTGGCTGGGAACATCTGTGTGCCCGAGAGCAAGCGTGCTCCAAGAGCCAGGTCCCACTGCCCGGCTCACACCCTGCGGGCAGCTGAGCAGAGACAAGGTGGGGCTGGGAGAACCAGTGTGGTCGAGCTGCTGCCAACACCGCTGCCTGCATCCTGCCTACACATCGGGCAGGCTGGGACAGTGATGTTGGTGCAGGACTTTGCAGATTTAGGTTATGGGAAGGGCGATCAAAGCCTGTGGGGAGCGGGGGTTAAGACACTCCTTAAGTCCTGAGCCATTCTGAAGTGCCGCTCTGCTGGCAAAACAGGGCTACTTCTGATGGCAGTGTTAGCAGGAGGGTGATCACAGAATCGCCAGCACCCCCCTTCTAACGGTGATACTCAGTTTCATGGCTCAAGAGAGGGAGGAAAAGCTTCCCCCTGCAGCAGACAGCTCCTTATGCAGCGTCTCCAACTAGAATTCAATTATAGATAGCAAACTGAGTTATTTAGTACCCCCATTAAAGATGCATGGGCCCTGCCTTCTGATGGAGTATGTCTGAGGAGGAACAGCATCAAGGCTGGGAAATGCTGCTTTTCTGGGGATCTCGCATCATGCTGCTGAACATGCTCCATCGATTTTGAACACCAGCAGATAACCCGGAGCTGCAGGAGCTGCTGCACTTTGTTTGCAGCAGTTTTGCTTTGCTTTTAATGTAGATGTACATTCCCTGGCTGCTTCACTGAACAGGTACCTCCAGGCTCTCTTCACCCACGATCCCCTTGGGAGGAGGATGATGTGCTCTGCAGCAGGCACTGAAACTGGGGGTGGGAAGGGAGAGCCAAGCCCAGGCTGGTGCTGCAGAAACCACCCTGGGCTCTCCCAGGCTGTGCAGCCAGGCTGCGGGGGCTCAGTGGGTTTGGGTGGGAACCAGCCTCAATTTGGCTCCCTCCAGGATGAACGTGCATTTGCCAAACCCTGTATTTGCCCAACCAGGAACCTGATTTTTTGGCTGGAGAAAGCCTGGTTTGATGCTGGGAGGCTGAAGCACCTCTCCTGTGGAGCCAGGCTGAGAGAGCTGGGCTGGTTCAGCCTGGGGAAGAGAAGGCTACTGAAGGGGAGACCTGAGAGCAGCTCCAGTGCCTAAAGGGGCTGCAGGAAACCTGGAGAAGGGCCTTGGACAAGGGATGTAGGGACAGGCCAAGGGGAATGGCTTTAACCTGCCAGAGGGGAGACTGAGATGAGCTCTTAGGCAGAAGCTCTTCCCTGGGAGGGTGCTGAGGCGCTGGCACAGGGTGCCCAGAGAAGCTGTGGCTGCCCCATCCCTGGCAGTGTTCAAGGCCAGGCTGGACACAGGGGCTTGGAGCAAGCTGCTCTAGTGGAAGGTGTCCCTGCCCGTGGCATGGGCTGGAACTGGATAAGCTTTAAGGTGCCTTCCAACACAAACCAGAGGTGTGTTAAAAACCTTTTACTATGAAGCTTTTGTGCTGAGGACAGGAAGGCAAGAAGGGGGATGCAAGCCATTCTGCATTGCTATGTTTCAGTGAGGTCCGTGGCCTGAGCTCAGGAGAAAGGAGGATAATGGCATCAGGGTGCTGGAAGCCAAATTTTTGGTGCTAAGGGGCTTTGGTCCCAGCACTATGCTGTGAATTGATGGGTCAGCTGGAAACATGGTCCTTCCACTGCACCCTGAATCATCTGCCCTTACAGCAGGAAGGATACAACAGCACAGCTTTGTGCATGGACACATGCTGGGGGAGTCTAACGGTAGGACAGAGGAGGTGCTGTGCTGCTGCTGCAGCTTACCAACATCACCCTGGGCAGGGACCTACAGCAGCTGGGACCTACAGCAGCTGCCCACACCGGAGCAAGTGAATTCAGCCAGTGCCCATGCTTAAAATTTGGTTTCACTAAAGGGATGCTGTTTCCCACTGAACAGAACAATGGGCAGGACAAAACTTCTGCAAAGAATCTGTGTGCTATTTGCCAGTCTGTGAGGTGACAGATACAGGGCCTGAGCCTCCCCGTGGGGAGGGGGACAGGTGAGTCAGGAATGTCTGTCTCGCTTTGCTGCCCGAGCCGTGAGGAACCAGCTAGTGCAGGAGGAGTGTGAGAGGCTTCGGTCTTTACACCCCAGGAAGAGCCACAGCAGAACAGGACTCTTCCTTCCCAGTGGGTACTTGGAGGTTTGGTGTGATCTGATGGGAATGGAATTGCTTTGATGAGATGGGACTCTGCTGCACAGGGATCTGCATCTCAAAACTGTGCACCTTGGAGAGCATGGGGAGCTGGCAGTGACATGGGTCTTTGGCACTGCCTGGTCCCCTCTCATTGGTTCCACATCTGTTCTCATTCCTCCCACACAAGCACAAATGTGTGGCCTGTCAACCCCACATTCCAGCAGTTTGATCCTGCCTCTCAAACCACAGCGAACATTGCTGCAGAGCTTGTAAAACCTGGCAGAGCGCTTATTGCTGCACAGCATCAAGTCTTGACTCCAAAGACAAAGAGGAAGAATTACTTAATACTGTCACTAAATATTCATTAATAAGAGCTATTTCATAGACAGTGTAAGGTGCACAGATACCCTCCAACCCTGTCCACAATGACCCACCCTTATGGTGCTATGAGCAGTAAATACATTTAGTGGCATATAAAGGATAATAAGTAGTCATACCTTTAAATTTCTATCCCCCATCACTACCAGAACAGCTAATGATGTCGATATAGGTATGACAATACCTAGTTGACACTGCCTGTAAATCATCATCTTAGTTAACTAAAATATCTGTAAGCCTCAACAGACATTTGAGGAATGAAACACTGTGCTACCAATTTCATTTATGCCAGAATTCTCACAGGCCTTCAATGCCTGCAAAAGCAGTATTGACTTCACTTGCAGCACCTCACAGGCTGGCTGCCTACACTGAGCTTTACACAAATAGTATGTTAAGAGCTGTTGGTTTCAATACCAGGTATGATGCTGGGCACTCATTCTCAGACTAAACACATATTTCATACAAATTTGGAGGCTGTTCAAAAAAAATAGGCCCATGAGCAGGACTGTGAGTGCATCCAGCTGGAAACATCCAGGCATATTCAGAAGTGACTGCACTCTCATTCTTGAAAACCTGGCCCGTGAAGAGAGTTTTGAATTGGACCCCAACACCCTTGTATTCCTGTGTGAACGCTGATTTAAAAATTGACTCAAGAAACCTTCCCAGTTAAATGCCTGAGTTGGAGCTGAGGGATTTTTCTTTAATCAGGACCAGGCAAATTAAAATGAACAGAGAAGAGTGAATTAACACAAGTGATTCATTAAAGGAAGGAACAGAAGACGGTAGGGAAGAGAGAGACCACGTGAAAGCAAGAGGATCTGGTAAATATGTATCAGAGAGGATAAAAATACTACCAATGCTTAAAACAACCTCGGCTGGAAGAGAAAAGGATCCCTGGGAATGGCCAAGGAAGCAGCAGCCTGGCAGCTCCTGTGCCAGCTGTTAGTGCAAGTCTGGGTATTTCCAGAGCAGGATGGCCCCATCCGCACTCACACTCACAATGTTCTTCTTCCCAGGGCAGATCTTGAGACGGGTGATGTTGCCACTATGGCCCACTCCAACGTGAGTCACTGCGCCCTCCTTGTAGTCCCACAGTTTCACCAGATGGTCATCGCCACCTGCACTGGCACAGAGGGAGAACAAACGATTGCTGCTGGAGTTCTGCTGTCTTTTGTCCCCGTGTTACAGGCAGAGGAATACTTAGGCACCAATTGTATTTAGGAAGGCTGGGGTACATTGTATTGGGCATTATGGCAAAACCTACTTAATTTCAAGCAAACTAGAGTCAGTGTCCAGTGGAGTGCTCAGGACCTGCACCAGTGGATCACAGTGAACTATGGCCAGGAACTACTACCAGTAACTTGGAGACCTGCAAAATGCTTTCAACCAACACTCATTTACCAGCTTAATCTACAAGAACCGGTACTGACACCAAATCCATGCTCTTGAACTACAGCCAATATCCACAGTGCCCTAGCTCCTCTGGGCTGGTTCCAGAAGGGATGGCACGGTGGTGGGGAACATGCAAGCCTGGGGCTGGATGGAGTCTGCAGCCATTCCCACTTGTAAACTGATGGAGACTGCCAGGCTGCTGGAGTGGGACACTGAAACAAATCATTCAAGTGCACAGTGAACACTGACCCAAATGAGGAGCAGGCCAAGGAGAAGCCCTGTACTCCGTGGAACACATTTGAACCTTGTCTTCACCTTTATATTACATCTTGCACAGCTGAACCACAGAATCTCCCAAGGCTGACCCACAGCCTTTTCATAAGTGTTCTTCTTCAGTGATTCATTTTCTTTTCCCCTTTTGCTGACCTCTCCTTCTAGTTTTCCCTTTCTTTAGTGAGATCCTTGGTCTTAATATGACCTCCTCTTTTCTAGTTTTATCCCCCACTCACCTGTGACAAAGAATGCCCCATCTGATGTGATGTCCATCCCATTGATGGAACCTGATGCAGAGCCTTCCACTTCTCTGATGACAGAGCCATCAAACACTTCCCAGTATCCAATCTAGAGAGCAGAGCAGAAAGGAAGGCTCAGATGTGCAGGAAAAGCTCATGGGTTTCAGCACCGCCCTGTAACACAATGCTCTGGGGAGGTACAAAAGTTTCATCACATAACAAGCGTCAGACTTTGTGTTTTGGGATTACTGCAGACGCAATTCCTGCAGTTTTACTTACCTTTCTGTCTGTTCCACTGGTGATGACCTGGTATTCTTCAGGATGGTAACACACACACTTGAACAATGTGTTGGCTAGAAACATTTGTTTTCTCACAAAACGCCTGCAAAACACCCCCAAAACAGGAGAGAGCAATAGGGTCAAAAAACAAATGTTGGCTGTCTGAACTATTTCTGCCTGTGCTATGCATCAGATCTCTCTACTTGGATATTTTCAGGTACTGGTCTGAGTTCAGGAGTTCATGAAGCCTATGAGGGTTCTGTTCTAACAGTTCTGTTCCCCATCACAGCTGCCTTATAAGATTTCCGATCTACTCTCATATGAATTACTTTAATTGAGGATGCTTTCCAGGTGCTATCCATGATGCAGAAAATTTCCTTATCCTTCGCACAGTGCAGAAAGCCTGCAGATCTGCAATAGCTCAGTGTGAGTCATGAAGTGCTGGAGAACAGAGCTAGTGGGAAACTGAGGAAGTTACCTACTCCACCCCCTTGGCCAAGCAGGAGCCAGTAGAGGCAAAGGACTTGAGACAAATGTTTGTCTAAACTTTTCTGAGAAGTTTCTTGCATTGGAAGTTCTACATTCCCTGACTTGATTGTTCTTTCCAGTAGTTTTTATCTCCTAATGCTCCTTTTCCCCTCCTCCTCACTTTGTGGTATCCCCAGTAGGGCACAGTGCCCCAACAGAGACACTACCAGCACTCCAAGTGCCTTGCACTACTTATCTGTCTCCTTACGCAATATCCCAGATGATGCACGTCCCATCGAGGCTGGCTGTGACACACTCTCTGTTGTCCTTCTTCACCTTAATGCAGGAGACAGCAGAAACGTGCTCCTTCAGAACCTCCACCAATTTTTGAGTCATCTCACGGATCTCCCAGACCCTCACCTGAAAACCAGCAACAGACATCTGCTCTTGTACCATGTGATCTTGACTGAGCTCAGGAGGATGCCTACGGCTTCCCTCTACTCTTCTTTTTAGGACATACAGCAACTCCATCTCAACCGCCTGTCTCTGTTCTCCTGTGGGCACTCATGCAGCTGACTCACAAAAGCAAACTGCGTTCTTGAGAGAACAATTCCCTGGTTCAGGAACTCCCAGCCATTAACCCCAGACCTTGTTTTTGCCAAGTTCCCACTCTCCCATGCTTCAGTTTACTCATCTCTCCATCAGGAAAATGCATCTGGTCTGTGATACATTTCCAGCCGTGCTTTAAAGATCAAGGAGCAAGGCTTCTGACATGGAACAGAAAAACCTGCTTGCTGTTTGTGCTATACAGAATGCCAGTAAGTAAATACAAACAGCTCTTTAAAGCTTTGATGTGAAATATGGGCCTGAAAGCACCTCTTTTACTGTGGTGGTAACAGCAAAAATCTTCCTGCTTTGAGGACTTGATCCTTTACACCTTGCATTTACTGCCCCACAAGTGCCAAACTAAATGGTATCTATTCATTTTTGCATTCCCCTAAGGTCAAATCCTTATGAAAATGTAGAGCTGAAACATGGAGCTCACCTTCCACCTTTTCAAGTCTGTTACTGAGTTAACTATGGGATCTGGGTGTCCAATTCCCTCTTGCTTAATGATCACAGCATCCAGATCCCTTAAGCCACCCTGAAAGTCACAGCTTTCCAACAACTGGTTTTGACCAAACCATTAGCATTTCAGTAACACCTTTTCTGTGTTCCAAATGAATACTGCAAGTGCTCCCCTGCAGTTCTCATTTCTTCTTTGCCAACCTTTAGCTTTAGTTCTGCCTCAGCTGTCTTTTCAATTCAGAAATGAACTAACCAGAGCCTGTGCCCTTCTGAGGGTGTTGATACAGAATCTAGGTCCTCCATCTTCTGCATTCTCTAGCACTAATCATCCAAGGTACTTCACTGTTCATTTCTCAGTGAAGGGTTGAAGTTGCTCATCATCCCTAATGTCTTTATGCAGTGAGATAAGGCAGTGATGCCATCACTGCTCTGGGGGAGTGCTGAGGTGCAGAATGATTCCAAAAAATGATTCAAGGATTAGGACATTAGCATGAGATTTGGAAGACCTAAGTTCAGTTCCTCCCTCTTCAAGGTTTCCCGTGCCATCTTCAGCACGGCACACTGAGCATCTGAGATCAGGGGACACAAACAAAGCACAGAGAAGTTAAATAGCTATCAGGAATCCACACACAATTCAGTGTCTTGTTCCGAAGGGTCTGCCAGGCTGCAGAGGAAGTCCAAAACTAGGCAAGAAATTGAACATGAGCCTTCCAAGTTTAATTATCTATTTCTAATAGAAATAAACCCCCTGTCTTTAAATGATTTAAACATTAGGAAAGGAGTGTCACTTTTATAAAGTGAAAAGGGCTACTGCTATATGAAATACATGGAGTAGCCAAAATACACGGTGTTTGTATTGTATAGCTGGAGAAAGACTGTTGAACTGCACAGTGTGATGTTACCCCATAGACACTATAGCAATATAAAGGGAAATTTGTGCTACTAAATGAATTCTTATGGGTCAATTTGGACAGGACCAGGACTTCCAAAACAATGACAGAAGGAAAATCTGTGCTAGAATACAGTTAGACAGAGGCTTGCAAACAATGACTAACAGTGGCCGATAAGAAAATACAGGGGAGAGGCAAATGAGCAAAAAGGATGAAGAACATATTCTGCATTAGAAGGATTTCCAGAACTACTCTGCCAGAAGAAACCAGGGCACTGTTTTACATTCTGCCCTCTGAGAGCAGAATTTTGCAGATATCCAAAGCCAGTATTTTCCAACTCAGTCCTCTGCTCGAGTGAAAGCTAAGAAGAGTTCATGTACTGACCGAGCATTACAGGCAACTTGCAGGGCCTGTGATGAGAACACAAAGCTGCTCCAGGCTTTTAAGGAAAAATTACCTGCCCTTCACCTCCTCCACTAATGATCCATTTGCAGTCATTTGTAGCAGCGATTGCCGTCACTCCCAAGCTATGGGCATGGTTCACTACATACATTGGCTGTCCAGTCTCCGGCGTGAAGGCACGGATTGTCCCGTCATTCCAAGCTGATGGATATACAGACAGAAATTACGCAGGTGCCCAGAATTTCCTCATATTATTACCTCTCTTTCCTTCCCAAATGAACCCGTTTTCTTACTGAGTTCCTGTATAAGGCCCAGCCATATTAGATCACCAGTATACATGTGAAAACCACCCTACTGTAGGTGAGCCCACAGAGCTGCAGACACAAATAAACTATTAACATTTAATTTCTGATTTCTGTTTGATTTTGTCTATGGACAAATTGGTTTGATAACAATAGAGCACTGCTGCTCTAGGACTGCTGCAGTTCTGTGTAAGCAATCTGCACATGGCAATGGGTGGGAACTTTATGCAAAAGGTGCTCCACAGACACAGCTGGTGCATACACCAAGGTTAATAGTTCAGAATTAGGGCTTTTGAATGAGGCTGAACTGCTGGAATAAGGATGAATTGTTGGAATTCACATCCAAAACAAGGTGGCCAAACCTTGCCTTCCACGTACACCATTAACTACAGCCCTGAGATACTGGGGGCTGTGAGCAGCATTCATGGGACCAGCAGCAAGCAAAGATGCCCTTGGGTCAAGAGATAGATGTACTGAATTTCAGCCCATTCCAAATTCAGTCTCCTCTTCATTCTAACACACAGATGCTTATTAAATCTGGCAAACACCTGAGGACTGTACTTGACCACGGGTCTGGACTGACCACTACCTGAAATGATGCTCTTGCCATCCCTCATAATCTCAATGGCATGGCAGGTCACGTTGGGGATGACAATTCGTAGGAGCTCCCTGTTCTCCGGGGTGTGCCACACTCGGATATCATTTCCGGAGCAGGTAGCAAACAAGTCAGAAATTCCACTGGAGAATTCAGAGAGCAGAGATAATGAGGAGGGGCATACAGAAAATGCTTCTTTGTCAGATCTTAAATCATCCTTTGAAGCTCTGCTCTTGCTACAGTGCAGCTGTAATCTTCCCAATAGGCACCACCATGGTTAAGTCAAAGGTCTTTTTCACAGGATCACCTCTCTCACATAAAATACCCCTGCTCTGATTTCTACTCAAGGATTCATTTTAAGAAACATTTAAAGTGAAACTAAAATAACTCTATTTCTTTGAACTTATGACATTTATTTCTCCATATTCAATCTCTGAACAACTTCACATGTTGTATATTACAGCCACAAAAGTGGGTATAGAAGTGCTGCGTGCCCAGATTTAACATCAGGGGCTAACAGCAGCTTCATATTGTACAGATGTCATTTTTTATCTTGCTTACTGGATGATTCCTATTCAACACTGCTGAAGGCAATAGAGGCAATGGCAAAAGCCTGTTTGTAACATACTTGTTATACATGTTTGAATAAGAAAAAAACCCTGCAGGATTCCAAATGCTATGGGAGCGAATGCTTTGAAATAAGCTCTAAACCACATGTCCTAGGGATAGGACACAAAGTGAAATCTAGAAAGGTACTGCAAGCTTTGTTCAACACCACCATCAATGCCTGGAAAGATGAACCAGAACAGAGAAAACTGGTACAACAGAAGTGTGGCCCCTTTCAAGCCCAGCTTGTGCAGCAGCTATCTAAAGTAGGAGAACACCAGCAATCCAAGTATTCCCAAATAAGCCAGAACAGGGAATTAAGCACGTATTTCCCAATCAGTGATAAGCTTTGTTCAAGAGAAGTTAACAGACAGAAACTTTAAACATCTGTGCAGGGATAGTTGTTGCAATCATCACTAAATCCAGCTTCATCCAGATACCTCTGAGACACAGATGCACCAGTCAGGTCCAGTAGCATCAGGTCACCCTAAAGCTCCAAATGATTTCCTCACTACATCAGAAGGATGAGTATTTTTTAGGCTGGTGACAGTATGGATGGGGGCATCCTGCATTGTGCACTCTGCTGTACCTTGGTAAGACACGATCCTTTGTGCTGTGTCAAGAAGCAATGCAATAACAACATGCCAAAAATAAAAACCTGCACCGGGACCAAGTTCCCATTCTCTGTTTGGAGAGGAAACAACCCATCCACTGTGGGCTTCTTAAAAGGAATGTGTCATGATCCTTCTATACAGGAAGAGGGAATGTTTGCTGTTTGTTCACAAGACAAAAGCAGGCAGAGGACACACCAGCACACCCAGCATCTCCCATCACAAACCCCAAATTTAATGCAACATGCCGTGTTGTCAATCATGAAATCATGGGAGGCTGAGAGACACAAAAAGCCTCTGAACAGCCCTGTTAGTCATGTTTCAGGTGATGTGACAGGCAGATAGTAGAGCATACACCTCTACAAACTCTAGCTGCAACAGGGTACACAAAAGCAGTTTCAGGATTCACACTGTTGGCAGACTAAGAGACCCACGTCTCACAGCACTAATCCTAGGAGCAAAGGGGGAGGTTTCCGTTGCTGCCATTACCTAAACATAAATAATTCTAGTCTTTTTATTTAGAATTCTTTCTGTAAATCAATGATTTTTCCACCTCTCAAACTCAGCTGCTGCCTTCTGCTTTCAAGCAGCTGCTCACCATCACCCATGCAGGTTACAGTATAAACTGTAAGGATGTTAATGGGCTTTGGGTTCTTGTTGGTTAAAAGCATCCCAGGCAGTTATACTCACAAAGGAAAAACAATATCGTGGACGGCTTCGTTGTGACAGGCAGCAATCAGCTCCTCTTTAAACTCAGTGTAGTTAACTTGATAAATCTGGCACTTGTTTGTCCCTATAAGGAACTGGTGACCCTGACCTCTGCATGTCAGGGAAGTGACACCACCTTGAACTTGAATTTTCCTGTTAAGAGAAAGCAGAAGTTTGGCCTGACATTGACCCTGATGTACTTTTTTTCTGTCTTCCCTTTCCCCCTGACTTGACTTTCGTTCCCCAGAAAGCTCCATATTAGCCTGTGATACCATTACACAAGAAAGTGCTCAGGACTAATATTTCATTCCCAGTCACAGAATTCTAGACTGGTTTGGGTTGGAAGGGACCTTAAAGCTCCTCCAGCTCCAACCCCTGCCACTGGCAGGGACACCTTCCACTGGAGCACCTTGCTCCAAGCCCCTGTGTCCAACCTGGCCTTGAACACTGCCAGGGATGGGGCAGCCACAGCTTCTCTGGGCACCCTGTGCCAGCGCCTCAGCACCCTCACAGGGAAGAGCTTCTGCCTAAGAGCTCATCTCAGTCTCCCCTCTGGCAGGTTAAAGCCAGTCACCTGTTAATACTTCATATGATCTTCCCTCTCCCACCTGCTACTCTGCCAGGCCTTGCAAACACAATGCTTGGGAGATTCTGTTTTCTGGACCAGGGCCTAAGGAAACAGCATCTTTGCTGATATTTTTTGCTCAAGTGCACTTAAATATCTCATGTTCAAGAATACTTCCAGACAGTACAGATCTTTTGGGAATAGTTTAAATTGTATGAAGCTGATTTTGCAGAACTGTACACTTCAGCTGGCTACTCAAAACAATGTAGAAACAGTAGCTGTGAATCCAGTCTGCAAATCACATGTGGGGAAATGACACCTGCAGTACTCTGTTTTGTAGGCTGAAAAAAACGCTTTGCACCTACTCCAGCACTGCCAGACATGAGCCTATAAAATTAGCAGAGCCTTCATTTACAATCCCATGTTCTCCAAGAAACCCTTTGCAGATGGCAAATACTACTCTTTCTCAGCTGGCATAATTTTAGTTTGCATCAATTTAGGATCTCACTCCTCATGCCTAAAAGGAAGCAAGGGTCATTTAAAATGAATGATGAATTCACTTCTGTGCAAAGGCAGGCAATGAGTTTCAGTCTGTTCCAACTTCATTACGCTGGAACCATGCTGTCTGCTCTGTCTGCAGGACTGAAAAACAGATTTGCTTGGATTATGCCTTTCTGTAGAGATGACGGGTTCTTATACTGTGACCCTTTGGGGGAAGTGTCAGCTCTACCCTCCTGATTCTCCCATCTGCTAACTCACTTCATCACTTGGTAGTCTGAGCCTTTACAGAGAGCTACAATCCCTTCTCCGGTGCCGACTATTGAATTTCCTGTCTTCAGCAAAACCAGAGTTGTGACTCCCTAGGAGAAAACAGGATTAAAACACAATTGGATGGAAGCAGAGTCTTGTTATTGCTGCAGCCATGCTAAAATGCAAACGGAGCCTCCATCGTGCTCCTGATGGTGCTGGTGTCACACAAATATGGCTTTATCACTATTCTTTGACTGACCAAGGCTAAAGAGTGACCCTCTGGAGGGGGAAGGGAGAAAAGAGCTACTAATTACAGGTATACATGAACTACTACAGTATGTGGAGCAAGTAAATAGCATCATCATGGATCCTTCAGAGCAGCTGGGACCATGAAAGAGCCTACATAACCTTACCTCATCCCAGCAAGCAACACACACATTTTGTATTAGTGCCTCCAGTTTGCCTTCCCCTGATTCTTCATCTATCTGACAGGGAAACAACACAGGATAAAACTTGGCCCAAGTGTCCTTTCCTCCAACTGCTTTTAGGACAGATCCTCTATGTCCCAGGGCCTCTCCCCCTGCCTGAAAGATCACAGAATCATAGAACAGTTAGGGTTGGAAAGGACCTTGAGATCATCCAGTTCCAACCCCCTGCCATTGGCAGGGACACCTCACACTAAACCATATCACCCAAGGCTCTGTCCAGCCTGGCCTTGAACACCGCCAGGGATGGAGCATTCACAACTTCCCTGGGCAACCCATTCCAGTGCCTCACCACTGTTACAGTAAAGAGCTTCCTCCTTATATCCAATCTAAACTTCCCCTGTTTCAGTTTGACCTGTTACCCCTTGTCCTGTCACTACAGTCCCTAACGAAGAGTCCCTCCCCAGCATCCTTACAGGCTCCCTTCAGATACTGGAAGCTGCTCTGAGGTCTCCACGCAGCCTTGCCTTCTCCAGGCTGAACAGCCCCAACTTTCTCAGCCTGTCTCCATATGGAAGGTGCTCCAGCCCCTGATCATCCTTGCAGTCCTTCTCTGGACTTGCTCCTGTTAACAGCTCTATGTCCTACTTATGTTGAGGACACCAGAACTGCACACAATGCTCCAGGTGAGGTCTCACGAGAGCAGAGTAGAGGGGCAGGATCACCTCCTTCAACCTGCTGGTTACGCTCCTTTGATGCAGCCCAGGACATGGGGGGGTTCTGGGCTCAAGTGCACACTGCAGCTGGCTCATGTTCATTTTCTCATCGACCAACACCCCCAAGTCCTCCTCTGCAGGGCTGCTCTGAATCTCTTCTCTGCCCAACCTGTAGCTGTGCCTGGGATTGCTCCCACCCAGGTGTAGGACCTTGCACTTCACTTGGTTGAACCTCATAAGGTTGGCATCAGCCACCTCTCAAGTGTGTCAAGGTCCCTCTGGATGGCATTCCTTCCCTCCAGTGTATCAACACAGCTTGGTGTCATCGGCAAACTTGCTGAGGGCGCACTCAATCCCACTGTCCATGTCAGCGACAAAGATGTTGAACAGAATCAGTCCCAACACCAACCCCTGAGGGACACCACTCGTTACTGGTCTCCAGCTGGACATTGAGCCATTGACCACGACTGCCGCTATCCAGCCAGTTCTTTATCCACTGAGTGTCCATCCATCGAATTGATGTGTCTCCAATTTAGAGACAAGGATGTCGTGTGGGACAGTGTCGAACGCTCTGCAGAAGTCCAGGTAGATGATGTCAATTGCTCTGCCCTGTCCATCAGTTCCATAGCCCCATAATAGAAGGCCACCAAATCAGTGCAAACCCATCTCCCACCCATTAGTAATAAAATACCTTTGTCACTGAAAAGCTTTGGAAATTAGGCAGCCCATCATCAACATGGGTTGATGCTTCTATTTACTGAGATGAGCAGATCAACAGGATGTCAGCCATTAGAAAAAGGAGAAATGTTTCTTCATGGTCAAAGTAACAGACTACAGTAAATAAAAAACAAACCAACCTTGCCCTTAGCCTTGCCACAAAATTTCAAGTATAAGAAAAGTCAAGTCTCTGCTTCAGTTCTGTAAAGCAATATTACTCCTCTGTATACTAGACAACAGATGGATTCTTGAAAACCTGAGAGACCCCAAAATTGGCTGCAAGAGGGGTGGAACTACTTTTGTGGGGTTAAATCTTAGTACTCTTCCAAAAATGTCCCTGCTAGCTTGGGGGAATGTATGCATGAGTGAAATGGAAATTACTAATAAAAAAAAGGCAATAAAGGACCGAACACTAAGCCCTGGCACGAAGCAGGTGGGTACAAGAGGCACAGGCCAGCTGGGAGCAGCTCCAGGCTCCCTGTGACTTGTAATGAGTCTGTTTAGTGACTTTAAAAGTTCCAATAGAGACTCCAGCACCACTGGCCACTGCCCAAGTTAATGAGCAGTCTTGCCAAGTGTCCTGAGAGGACTAGCACTTTCACATCACGCTGGTTCTTCTTTAAGCCTCAGCCAATGGAGAAAAATGTGTTCAAGTGAAAAGAACAGCTTCCACCTGATGGATTTTTTTTCTAGCATTCCATGTTGTTAAAGCACAAAGACGTGAATACTCAAAAAGTAATAACCAAGAGGCAAATCAGAATAATTCTCTATTTATTCTTTGGGAAGGAGTCACTGTCATGGGCTTGGTTTGTGATTTCTGAACAAATACAGGAGTCGGCACTTTGTGATCAAACCTGACCCCTGACCAGCACCACGCAGCATTCTTGCTTTATTCAAGCATTCATCTGGCCTAACCGCAAAGTGAATTTTTAGGATTAAACACTTTCAGAGTGTTTAAAAGAATGAAAGCCAGAGAATGCTAGTTTTATATCTGGAAAGGACTGAAGCTGTAAGGAAGGTGAGAGAGGAAGGGAAGAAAGAAGAGAAAATAAAATGGACATTTGAGCTGCTGAGACCCAGAAAGGATGGTTCTACAGTCACAGACAAGGTCTGATGAATTTGGAAAAAATACTTTGGTTCAATAATCCAATCAAATAGCAGCAACTGGTTGTTTTTAAAGTCTTGCTTATACTTTTTGAAGGAAACCCCCTAATAATTATGATATAGGTAACTGGGTATTCCAAGCATCCTTGCACCCATCTGCACATCAGCTGAAGGACTGTTTGACTTCAGGAACAAATAAATGTGGATTGTGGGGGAAAAAAAAGTAAAAAAAGATAAAACCCCCCTAATCCTGATTTGTAATTTAATTGCACTGGATTTCCTCATCAGTCTGTCTCCACCAGCAGCACATCCACAGTCTCCTGCAGTATCAGGGCTGATCACTGGGAAAACACAACCTCCAGCAAGGATTTTATGCCACGCTGTCACAACACCACCTGGCTGGAAGCCAGGTTTCATGCAAATATTCTGAGCAAAAGCATGAGAACAAAAGAATTCTTTTGAATTAGAAACATGATCCACGAGCAGAACAATGTTCACAAAAATTTCCTATGAGCTGCTGGCAGCATTTTGCGACTGCCCTGTTCTCGCAGCCTCACCAACTGACTTCTGATCTACTGGTTTGCAGCTTTTCCTGTACAAGACTCGCATCCCAACTGCCCTTTGGGTTGAGCGCTGTGGCAGGTGGTGGCATTAAAAATCAAACCTTTGACTACAGAGTTTATCTGATTGCAGCTCCCTGCTACTTGCTGATAAATTACACGTTTTGCAGCACTGCCAAGACTGCTTCGATTTGCCAAGGTATTCTCTTCAGTTCTTCAGTTTGAGAGGAAAGTGGGTATTATTGAGACAGAAAACCAAAACTTAACTCAAATAGAAGTGGCCGAATTCATTGCCAAGTTCTCAGAATCACCGGAATTTGATTTCAACCTTAACTTCATCATTGTGCTTCTTTTTTTGTCCAGTCTGTTCTCTGGATCACCATGAGGGAACAGAGAGCTTTCTAAGATGCCCCTGTTAGTCGCAGAGTCAAGCAGATCACGTTAATGAGATGATGAATGCTCTATTTTATTTACTGACAGACCTCTTGTAGATGAAATGCAGAGGCAAATGTAGGAGGTTAAAACTATCACCATCCATTATTTACTTCTTACCAAAAGAAATCACTGCTCTGAAGTATGATTATAAATAAAGATACCAGCAAAAATCCAGCCTGCCCATTCCCTTCCCTTCAGAGGTACCTGGTCTTTGTCCCATCCTGATGTCTCATGAGAAAAACAAGTTGCTTCATCGAACCAGTGAACTATTCTGCCACGCCTCTTCAAAACAAACAAAATCTTCAGATCATGTCTTCATAACAAACACATTCTCATATATCTAAAGGCAAAGTTCCTTTAAGGCTGACCAAACTTATTTTCAATAAACATCTTCTCCTTACCCAAACAGTATCTAAACTCTTTCTTTAAAGATATGCTCATCATGGGGTGGCTGTGGATTCCAGGTTTGGAGTTTCATGGCCTCAGAATTCCCTGGTGTGACTGGTGAGAAAAGGTTTTCAGAGAGAGGACAATGTTTGTTCACAAGTATCATAGACTCACAGAACGCATTTGGAAACTGCATTAATAAGAGGGAGGGAAGAGAGCAGTGAGGAATAAGCAAGAGGAGAAGGGATGATGGTGCTGAGCTTTGAACAGAAACGTCTGTTTTAAGTGACGGGGTAAAGGAGGAGATTGGAGAGAATACCTGTTATTTGCATCCAGTGTGAACATCTCCTTTTCACTCCCTTTTCCCAAAATGATCATTGTTGTATCTTAAGTAGCTGCTGGTACAGAGCACTACATTTAAGTCAGATTAATGCCTTCCTGCTCAGGTCTCATCCGTAAAGCTGGCAGGAGGCTGTCACAAGATCCTCTTCTGGATCTTCTCCCTAGCATCTTGTCAGTGTTTTGTGTAGTCCTGTTTTAGTTCAGCTTTTAACTGTCAGAAGCAATGTCAGCTGATGCTCACAATGCTCCAAAGACCTCTGCCACAAACTGTGGTGGCTCAGTTCCTATGGATTTGCCTTATGATCAAGCCTTTCACAGCACGGACCGGCCTGTGGTCTGGCTTTGAGCTCTGCTTTTCTACAAGAGGCCTGAGGACCTCTTTCAAGCACCAAATTGCATGGCATCCTGCTAATGTCCCTGTCTGATTGCTTCTTTAGCAATGTCTGAGGAGCATTTTTTTGGTGAAGCTTTGTTTCACTACATTTGGCACCTTCCCCTCAGCCCTAAAGGCAAGGGGGTTCAGGACCTCGTGTGGTTTCAGCTGTGTACTCTAGGCAGAGTACACACACTGATAGATGTAAGAGGAGTCCAAGGTGCAAGCACTTAACAGGGGAGGTGATACTCAGTCATCAAGACGTTAGCATGAAAGACAGCAGAGATCAGAAAGGACACAAGTCCTGTGTGGATACAGAGCCCTGCAGGAAGACTGCTGGAAGACTTGCTTAACAGGGCGTGGAACATGTACTCAAGAGTATAGACCTGCAGCAGAATTACAATTTCCATCAGGAAAAAAAAATACATTCTTGTCACTTAGTATGTATACAGAATGTAATTACTTACATTCCTGCAATGCAGGTGGGGAACATAACTTCTCCAACCTTCTGGATAAAGATTGAAATATATTTCAAAGAATTCAGTGGCTCTGAGTTATCCCAGAGATGTGGGCATGCACTTGTAACACGAGAAACACCACATTTTGAATGGGCACGTATGTGGTTTGCATGTACGTGCGTGGCACAAGGAAGTTCAGGTATAGGGAAAAAAGCCCAAAGCAGCTTTTTCTTTGGGATTGATTGCTGAACTTTTCTTAAAATTCTTGTTAGTCTTGTATTTGCTCTGAAACAAGATCTGCTTCTTTGTAGAACAGATTCCCCATGGCGTTCCTAACAGGACATCTGGTACTTCCACCTATATTGCTTCCCCCGCAGCTCAAGGGAATCATGGAACCATAATTTTCATGGTTGCTCATCGAGACCAGAATGGTTTGGGTTAGAAGGGACCTTAAATCTCATCTAGTCCAACCCCTCTCATGAGCAAGGAAGTCTTCAGGCAGATCAGGTTGCTCAGAGCTCTGTCCGTCCAACTTGGCCGTGAATCTACTGTCTCCCTGGGCAAACTATGCCAGTGTTTCACCACCCTCATAGTAAAAAAAAAACAACAAACCCAGCATCCTAAGACAGGGGTTTGGATTTACATTGCAAAATACATTCAGCCTTATGCAAGAAAGCTTTTCAGGGAAGTGTTTCAGCTCCTGAGGTATCACTCCTGCCACTGGGTACAAACTGAGAAGCTACAACAAGTCTTTTATAGCAACAAATAAAGAGAACTCAAGCCCAAGCGTACTAGCTGGTGCTGATTATCATTGCAGCTCCCTGCATGCAGAATTAATTCTTGTACAATGAAAGGCCAAAAGCTCCTTATTCAGGAGATATTTCTATGTCAGGATCCTCACACTAAGACTCACGAGACCCAGTCACAGACAGAAAGAGCTAAACTTACAAGATCTTTGGGGTTATGAAGTCAAGCACTCAGCAGTTAAAAAGCAATAGAAGCAATGTACCCTATGCAACCCAGTTATGCATATGCACTACAATAAACTCTTTAAATCCACTCTCTATACTACTTTTTTCAGTAAGACCTCTGCCTCACCAGTGGTAGAGTCAGAACTTCAAAAAGACATCCTCCTGAAAGGAAGGGGGAGGAATAGTTTGTGGAACAAACACAAAAATCTAGGGGGATTTGGTTTTTAAGAGCAATTGTAGTATTTTGAAGTTTTCCCAAAACACTCTTCTTGTGGCAAACAGTGGTCTTGGAAAATTTCAGCTTAGGAAATTTAACAAATCTGTAAGATCTGAATATAAGACCTTATAGCAGCAAGTGTGAGAAAGCCTCTCAAATAAGCACATCTACAGTCTTCCTAGGAGTGTCCTCTGTCTCATTCCAATTAATATCTCCCTAAAAAAAAACAACTCAGGAACTGTTCCATCTTTATGCTCATTTTTCACTTTTTTACGGCTTTTACCAGATTTAGTATAAGAGAGTCTGTGGGATGACATGTGAGAGTCAGGAAAAACCCAAATTCTGAGCCAAATGAAACTGGACCAAGCTAATGGTCTCAAGCTTCCAGCTCAACACTGAGACACTCACAAAGAAGTAACAGCACAGAACAAGGGTTAGTCTGGCAATCAATGTAATGGCTCTCCTGGAAGTTGCCTTACTTTCAGTTACAAACAAAAGGAGGATAAGGGAAAAAATCAAGTCGCAGAGCTGGTACTCACCAAGCTAAACATCTTCTTCTGGGGCCCAAAGTCAGTCATCAGCTTGTGGTTTGTATTCATTTTCAGGACATCACCACTTGATGTGCCAATATAAAAATAACTATCATCATCTGCCATCTATAGGAAAGCAGAAAAACCCAAGAGATCATGGTGAGATAGCTAGACTCTTGTCCCAAGCCTAGTGCTGGGCTGTGGAAATAGCTTCATTTCAGGGTATTGCCAAGATTTAATCCGAAGTGACAGAGCCAGTGTTTTTATCCCATCATACTGAAAGATGTGAATGCAAAATCTTTGCATTCTAACCAAATCTAAATAATATTTTGAATCAAAAATGGGATTCTCAGGGTCTTGGAGCTTGTGAATAAAGCACATGCTGCTTCTCTTTTGAAGCATTCAAAACGCTCTTTCCCAGGATAAAGCAACTGTGGGAGACCATCTTGCAACGAGCCAGCACTCAGTTACTTCACTGCTGTAATGCAGTTGTGACTGGCATTTCTAGTGTTACTGTCAAAGTTTGTGGGTTTTCTCTAGTCCGGGAGAGATGCTCACCTGAGCCAAACTGTCGTGGCTGAAGCTTACCTTCACACACGTGACCACTCTCCTCAGGTGCCCTGTCCGGCATTCAGCTGGGTGGATCTTCCTGTTGGGTAGATCCAGTTCCCACACTCGAACAGTGTTACTGTAAGAACAAATATACTGGGATCAAATCCAGATGTGCAGAAACATCCAAGTTTTTTCACTACTAAAAGAATTAAAAAGCCTTCACAAGGCTACATTGCTCTGAAATATTAACAAGGAGGAAAAGAACAGTATCAGAAAAGCCAGAAGTAAGTCTCAGTCTTTCCTACTGTCTCTTGTGGTCACTCTTTCCAGGCAAATCAAAAATCTTAAAAGGTTCAGCAAATGCATACAGAAGGATTATGGAGGACTATGTAACAACCTTGACACTTCACCTCCCAAAGACACATGCACTGTGGAAATCTCAGATCCTAGAATGGTCCAGGACACTTTCAACTACTTTCTTGCAGTTTAATTGACAAAATACAAGCCAAGATAAAATCTTTCCACACAGTCACCCTTATGTTTGACAAAGTGTTATAACTGCAAAGACCAGCACTCATAAGTGCAACTACAGCCAAGAGCATCCAAAGCCTCCCTTGATTTAAAGAGAGGTGCAGGTCCTCAACACATTTAAATGTCAGGCTAGATACACGAGGGCTGTCTCAGATCCATACAAATGTGCCTTTTTGCACCAATTTTTGTTCCAAGCCAGTGACCAATTGTACATTGCATCTGGTGAGGACAGGAGATGATCCAATGACCTGCAAGATATCGTTTCTACATCGATTAACCATTGTTCAGAGCCATTCAGTGACTGCTTTTCTTGTGTAAACACTGGAAACTAAATGTTTTAAACCCTGCATGGGGAATGCTGAGTACAAAATCCTGCTATCAGAAACAGAAGTGATGCATGTGGGTCCCTTGGGCTGCTTTTAAAACATATTGTTCTATGTAGAACAAGCAGAAATGCCTTAAAGGGACAAGCTGATGGATATTTGTGGGTCCATTCAGAGCAAAAAGAAAAACCACACAAGCAAAAAGCACACAGTTGCTTAAGTTACCCTGTATTTCAGGAAAGACTCTTTCTAAAAGCAAATAGGTCCATAGGTTCTTTCCCCTCTTTCTTTCATCTAAAGAAACCCTTACTTTCCAGCAGTGACAAACATCTCGTCTCTGCAGCTGGAGCACACCACGACGGTTGCGTTCCCCGAGTTCTGTGCCGAGGCAGGGCTCCCGCAGATGGCCTCCCTCTGGTCAACGTGCCACACAACTACGCTGCAGGACAAGGAGGAGCTTACAAGAGCCTTGCTTTTTGCCATTACTTAAAATACTTCAAACCAAAAGCAAGATGAAACCTATTTTCCTGCAGTCTGTTCCCACCAGGATACCAGGATACACAATGAAAGTCCTTTGGCAGAGACTTTAACAGATAAAAGCCCTATCACAAATGTGTGGAATTGCACTTTATATCCCTTGCTCCTCAAGCAAAGGTATGTTCATTTGTCAGATTCATTCTGCTGAACAAGATTCAAATCATACCTTAGGCCACTTGTTAAATCTGATTTAAAATAACTTTTCATTCCACTCTTATTTGCCTTTTTGTCAAAGCAGGCCTCCAGTGAAATCCAGAGCTTTTCAAGGCAGTGCATTAAGCCAGCTAACTGTGCAGGCTCCGTGAGGTTTCTGGGTGATGACACCAGCTTAAGAATTAGCTGCTACTTTCATCTTTCCCCATACCCCACGCTCTGCCCACAGCACCCACCTGGCTTCCCATCGGACAGAGCTGTATCACTGAGGAGAGACATCAAGCAGGGGAAAGACTCAGATGGCCAGAAGGGGGGAGAAGCCAGTGCTCCTCAACAACGTTCCTCCATGCCCTACAACTTGTTGGAAATTGTGTGGAAATCGTCTGCCAAGAAGCAGAAATAGCTACCTGCCGTCATCCTGTCCTCCCAGCGAGATCAGATAAAGGTTGTTGGGAGAAAACGCCAGTCCTTCAACCCTGCCCTTGTGAAGCGATAGCCGAGCAAGTAACTCCTTCCTCTCGAAATGCCACAGGATGATGTCTGCCTGAGGTGCAAAGCAGGAGGGGGCAAAGCCAGAACATTGATGTAGCACACAGGTGTAAAAACTTTCTCTGACAGGAAAGCTGTTAGAAGGAGCCCAGTCAGCTTCTGTCCAGCCAGGGCTCCAGTGACACAAACCTGCTTCAGATTAGGCGCTGTAAGAAGCATTACTCCAGCTTACCGGTTGAGTGGCTTTACTTCAGGTCAGAATAAAAATTGACTTCGGTTTTAAAATACTGACAACACTAATACTTGATTCCTTCCAGGTGTCTCAGGGTCCTTCCAAATAGGCAAAAATTAAGCCACAAAGAACTTTAGAGGTCCAAAACCACACGTAATTAATTAGCTGTCAAAAAAGCCCCAGGCAGCTCTGGAACTCAATTTAAATACACCACCACTTATTAATTAATGTCTAATGAGATTTAGGCTGCCACAGGCAGACAACTCTTTAGATAAAAAGGATGGAAATGAAGAGGCGCTTCAGGCTAGTTATCCCAGTCCTAGAAGGAAGGCTTAACACTTTACAAAAACATAAAGGCAATGGAATAGCCACTATTGCCCATTCTCTGCAATCTCCTCCCACTGTACGCATTTGTATTGCAACAAAAGAAAAAGTAAACCAAAGGTGTTCCCACCACTGGCAAGCCAACTCCATTTTCTTGGTCAAGATTATGCAGGTAAAAAAAGAGCATTACCCACCTTGAAACCCATGAAAGCCACTTCTCCAGAAGCGACGTATACCCCATCCCTAGATACAGCAACACAGGAGACGTTACTGGTGTGGCCGTGCAAGAAAACCTGCTTCTTGCTGTCAAGGTCCTGAATAACAACAGTACAGCCCAGCGGATAGAGCATGTGCTGCTTATTGGGGTGGCAGATGAGGCCAAAGGGTACATGCCCTGCAAGAGAAAGGAGAGAAAGCTCTTCCCTGTGAGGGTGCTGAGGCGCTGGCACAGGGTGCCCAGAGAAGCTGTGGCTGCCCCATCCCTGGCAGTGCTCAAGGCCAGGTTGGACACAGGGGCTTGGAGCAAGCTGCTCTAGAGGAAGTTGTCCCTGCCCGTAGCAGGCAGCTGGGACTGGGTGAGCTCTAAGGTCCTTTCAACCCAACCCAGTCTATATGTGGTTCTATATGACCTGCTGCTGGCTGTTAAAGGTTCTGGGGCCTGCAGGCAAATTCTCTTCCCCTGCCTGAAGCAGGCAGTCCGAAGAGCAGGCTGGCCTCTCCCAACACCTCCATGCCAGTGGCCTCGCTTATCCTGCTCCCTAAGGGGAAATCACTTGTTCCCCAAAGTTTATCTCACAAGGAGGGCAAAACCAGCAGCCTTCCCGTGCCCCCAAAGCCGAGCAGCAGAACAACCCTGGGTACAACTCAAGGGTCACATCTACACTTCTGGGCCCACGCTGTGCTTCCTACAGCTACCAGGACATTTAACCGGCCAAGAGGCTGGCGCCCTCCAGCACAGAGGGATCTCCAGGCACATTTCTGACCTAGGGAGCCCACATCAGCAGCCCCGCTGCCGTGACCTGCCTCCAAAGGGCGGCTGCTGAAGTCGCGATGCCTGAGGCCGGTCCCTTGCCACAACGATGTTCAGCGCGAGCAGGGCTTTGGGTGCGCTGTGACTCCGAAATGAGACTCCTGTGCTCCCAGGTGTTTCCTGCTCTTCGCTTTCCGCCTGGCTCGGGATGCGGGGCGCAGGAAGGGCGAGGGGCGCAGGAAGGGCGAGGGGCGCAGGAAGGGCAGGGGCGCAGGAAGGACTCCGTTGCTCCCGGCCCATCCCACAGCCCCACGCCTGCCGCACGGTGCCCCCCGTACACCCCCGGTGCCCGGAGCCCTCGGGTCCCCCCCGCCCCGCGGTACCGTTGAAGCCGATGGCCGCCCGCAGCTCCAGCGCGCGCGCCTCCTCCGCCATCGCGCCCCGCCCGGCACGCGGCGCCACGGCAACCGGGCCCCGCGCCGGGCCCGCCGCGCCACGGCCGCCAGGGGGCGCTGCAGGGCGGCGGGAGCGGGGTGAGGGAGGGGCGGAGCGTCCCGGAGGAGCGCGCGGAGCCGCGGGAGGGGAGGCGGGAGCGGGGTCGGGAGCGGGCGGGGGAGCGCAGCGGAGCGAGGGGGGCTGCGGCCGGGGGGAGCCGCGGTCGTTGCGGGCCAGCAGCTCAGAGCAGGGGGCACCCGCAGACATCTGCAAGGGCCTCACGCGCTCCAGCGGCCCCGTTCCGTGCCCTCCCAGCGCGGCGCTGTGCTCCTGCGGCAGCCCGAGGAGCCGCGCTGCGGGCTTTGCTCCTAGCGCTTGGAAAGCGCAGGAAACCCATCCCCAGCCTTCAGCCCTCCCCCTGCCCCGCGCACCCTGCACCTGCGCCGAGGTTTAATCCCTGCTGGAGACACTGGAAACGACCCACCCGCTCTGGGCTCCCCTTCCCAGCTCCCAGCCCAGCCGCTCTGGTGCAGGGTGAGGGTGTGAGGGTGCTGAGGCGCTGGCACAGGGTGCCCAGAGAAGCTGTGGCTGCCCCATCCCTGGCAGTGTTCAAGGCCAGGTTGGACACAGGGGCTTGGAGCAAGCTGCTCCAGTGGAAGGGGTCCCTGCCCGTGGCAGGGGTTGGAGATGGGTGAGCTTTTGGTCTTTTCTAACTCCAACCATTCCGTGATTCTATGAAGGGAAAGGAACTCCCATGGGAACCTTTCAGGCAGGCAGAAAGTCTCGTACATGATCACAGAAAGAAATAATTAGGACACGCTAGCAGAGCTCTTTAATTGCAGGGAAGGAGGCATTTCTGCGGTGCTTTTTCATGTGAGCTCTGCCCACAGGGGTGCGCAGGGCTATGTCTCCCCTCCCCATCTTTCCTGGATACCCCTTGAAGGATACAAGCAGTTCCCAGGTCTGCCGCATGACTGGCACTGTGTGAACTCGCTGCCATCGCCTGCTCCTGCCCACATCCTCCTGCCATTGCTGAAAGCAGGCACCAAAGCAACAATAGCTCCTCCTCTGAACAGCTCAAGAAGTGGAATAGGTGAAGTGGAAAGTATATTTGGATGTGGGAGACACTGTCATCCTGTAGCCAGGATGATCTCTCTATGGTCAATGACCTTCCTGTGAGGCAACTCTTGTCTGACCCAGCCTTGTCTGACTGAGCTACGTGTATGCATTCACATTTCATGCTGGAAAATGCACATCTCCCCTTGTCCTTGTCCAAGGGGCCCCTTGACCCTGTGTAGTCAGGGCAGGTTGGTCAAGGTTCAGACATACTCACTGCTCATAGTCTCACATCAGCCCTTTGTGGTGAACATAGATCTTCAGTTTAATACAGAAATGACAAGGGAGGTGCACAGCCGGGGGTTCTTGTCGGCTGCCGCTTTACGAACACCAGGTAGGACTTTGCTAATCATTGATCAGCGTTTTCAACCATGGACAAAGAGCCCTGGTAACCTGCAGAGGCTACAGAATTCTGTGGTGATGGGCTTAGGACCAGAGGGAAGTGGGGTCTGAGAGTGTTTCTGGTGAGCTTTGGACCTTGGTGTTGGGATTTGCCTAGGCGTAAAAATCCTATAAAATCTGCTTTGTGCTGCTGTACCACTGGTTTGCTGTTGAGCTCCAAGCTGTGAACAGGCCAGCATGGTGTGAGAAACACTGAACTGGCTTAGGTCCCCTCCAGCATCCTGAACTGGGACAGACTGGGTGGAGCAGGCTGGGTCTAAACTGCAGGAGGGGACCTCAGATGTCCTCAAAGGCAGCGCCCCCAGTCCTGTTCCTGGCACCACATTGCCCTCTCTCCACACCACCTTGGCTGACTGTGAAGGGGAGGATGCCACGTGGAGGTGCCGGTGGCACTGCTGGCAGAGACCACAGCAGGGAGGCCGGTGGCAGCCAGCATGGCAAGGGGTCCCCATCCCCATGAGTGCTGCGGTGAGGGGCTCTCTCCCCCAGGACCTAGACATTTTGAAAGCCCCACACTTCCAAGAGCTGCACCTTGAAGTTCTCCTGGCAGAGCGGAGGGTTGTCGAAGGTCTCGCAGTGTTCTGTGCGCCCCCACAGCAGATTGGCATCAAGGGACAGAGCTTGGCCTCCCCCTCCACCTGCAAAAGCAAACAGGATGGTTGGTATCTGCTCTCCCCCACCTCGCTGCCCAGCCAGGGGCACTGGCCCAGCTGATGAGGTCTCTTAGGGCTGCGCCCATCTCTCGGGTTCCTGTCATTTGGACACAGGGCATAGCTGGGCTGGGGATGCCCTGAGCTGCCTCCTCTGCCAATCGGGATTCCAGTGTGGAGGCTGAGCACCTGGAGAGCGCTCTACCAGGCAGCCAGTGCAAAAGGTTGCCCTGGTAGCGCAGACTAAATTATTAAACTGAGGGCTGGGGAACAAGGAAAACTCCTTGAACCCCCACAGCCAGGCCTGCCTGCTCCTGCTCCTGAGGGCTGGAAGGGGGGCAGAGGCAGCTGTCAGTGATGCAGGCATTTCTGACTTGCTGTGGTCCTCTGCCAACCCACCCTGGTGGTGGCCAGCACAAAGTTTCAAGCCCTGTGCTCAAGCCTGACCCGGGAGGCAGCAGCACGGGCAGGCACCTGGTGTGTCTGCCCCGGTGACCATGCCCGGCCCTTCCTTGGGCTGATCCCCTCCTGCACCTCCTCTCCATCCCACAGAAAGTGGAGAGGGAAGGGCTGGGAGAGGACACGCCAGCCTCAAGGATGCAAACCTCACCAGGAGGTTTGTGCTATGGTGCTCCCCCTCAGCCAGCAGAGCCCCGCAGATGGGGCTCTCAGAAGGAGCATCCTTGCCCTTGTGCAGCTTTGCACCTTCCTGCTAATTTGAGGAAGTGGCAGCTGACTTCATCATTAAACTGATATCCCAAACCAGGAGGTCTTGGCCTCCAGACAGTGCAGATTTTAATCTGGAGCAGAGCCCTTTCAGCCCCCAGCAGCAGTGGGTGGGTGTCCAGCATTCCGTAATTACCGATAATGATCCCCTCCCGTGACCCGCACATGAACATGGAGGCTGTTTTGGAAGGCAGAAGGAAATGCCTGATGGCCAGAAATGGGGAGAGACGGCCTTTCCTCTGTGGCGTGGGCACGGTGAGATGGTTGGAGCTGGTGCTACGGCTGTCCGGGGAGGAGCTGAGGAGGGATGCAGGAGAGGGGGAAGATGACCGTTGGCGTGAGCGTGGCACGGCTTTGGCCAGCTCCGGCTTCTTGATGAACACCCACTCGTACCTCTCCATGTCGGGGCGCACCTGGAAAGCAGGAGGAATGTGGTGAGCCTGTCCTTGGGAAGACAGTGCTTCCTGGCCAGGTGGTTTGGGAGCCAAATGGCAGGTCCAAACCTGGGGCAGGAAGGGACAAGGCATCCTGGCAGTGCCAGCGCTCCTCTGGAGGTGGCTGAGAAGCTGGTTTTGTTTTTGCCAGATGCTGCTGGAGATGGGCAAACCTGCACTACCCACACTGCGGGTGGATGCTGGATGGACACTGGTGGGATACTGACAGATACTGCTCCAGAATCTCTTGGACCAGCTCAGCCATCTCCCACCAAGAGACACAGGGGCTGATTTGGGAATATAGCTCCATGCAGGAGAGCAAACATGGCAGAACCTAGCCCTGCCATGCACACTGCCCTGCACCATCTGGAAGGTGCTGCAAGACCCACTGGGGGTTGCTGCACCTTTCAGGGGCTTGGGGCAGGCCCGCTCCCGTGAGGCAGGAGTTTGTTCCCCGTTTGCTCTGGTCCAGCACAGCAATTTCGGTGCTTCTGCCTCCTGCCAGAGCTAAGGGGCAGCGGTGGGACGATGGTAGGGAAGCAGCTCGGTGCCACCGTGCCCTGAATTGTCAGAGGGGTAAAGGAAAAAGCAATGAACAGACCTGTCAAGTGTAAACCCAGAAGTGAAAATGACTTACAGTGAACACAAAGCACTCCCCTGTCCCAAAAAAGCTGGATGTTGCCCCACTCTTCTTCCTTTCGCTCCAGTCAGTGGAGAGAAATGCCCCGCACACCTTGAGAGAGAGCACAGGGGCGTCAGCGACTGGAGCCAGAGCAAGCTCCAGAAGCACCACCACCACCCCTGGCACGTGTGTGCAGGAGGACAAGAGCTCTGTGAGTTCCCTGGGTGAACTGGAAAGCCAGATTGTGCTGTGCCAGCCACATCCTGCCCTGACCCCTCACTGCTGCCCTGGAGGTGAGACCACACAGCCTCAGTGCCTGAGGGGCAGCTCTGTCCGATCTGGGGGCTGCTCTTCTGCAGCAGAGCAATCATAGGGAGCTCTGTGCTGGCTGATGGTGCTGAGCCTCCTGCTGGGCCCTGTCCAGCTCCCGGCAATAGGAAGCAGTAAATGTGTGCCTCAAAGCATTGTATCAACTGAATGGCATCAGACTGTAGACAGGGGTCTATGAGTCCCTTGTCCTCAGCTGGCAAGGTGGTCGTCTGTTTTAGAACCATAGAACAGTTTGGGTTGGTAAGGACCTTAAGATCATCCAGGTTCAACCCCCCTCCATGGCCAGGGACACCTCACACTAGACCACATCGCCCAAGGCTCTGTCCAGCCTGGCCTTGAACACTGCCAGGGATGGAGCATTCACAGCTTCTCTGGGCAACCCATTCCAGCACCTCACCACCCTCACAGTAAAGAACTTCCTCCTTATATCTGACCTGAATACTTACCTCCCCCTCTGTGGTTTTTATGAGCAGCACTGTTGGTTCGTAGCCTTCACAGCATGTGTAAAACCTGCAGAGATGAACAAGGAGGCTGGGTAGGTGGGGGTCAGAGACGCAGGACAGGGCACGTGGTGAGCACCAGGCTGTAAAGGGCAGCGGAGAGTGGCGGTGGCTCTTCTCAGCCTATTGCTGTGCTGGCAGCTGGCCCAGGGGAGCTTGTGGAAGGACAGCAGCAGAAACTCATCACCCTGTATCTTCAGCAGCTTCAGTGTTTGTGCAGGAACAGAGGGAGGTGGCTTATGGGACTTCTCATTGCTTTTGCTTGGTGAAGCAGGTAATATCTTAGATAAAACCAAACACTAAATCCTCCCACCCTACCCTCAGGCTCCAGGCTGAGGGGGATGCTCCATGGGGGGAGTTTACCAAATGAGTTTGCTCTTAAACTGGATGTATTTGATAATCTGGGTTTGGCACCCCACTGCTGCCTTGGAAAGGTGCAGGGCTGTGCCAGGGGGGGTCTGCTTGCCCCTCCAGGGATGGGGGAGCATGCTTTGGGTGCTAATGGAGGTGCTTCCATAGCAGCCCTACCGTTAAACACCACCCTGAGAGCTGGGGCGGCATGGGCAGCACCCACCCCTGGCCAGCATCCATCCTGCTCAGCAGTGAGCTGCACTGCAGCATTGGGATGATCCCGCTTCCCACCATACCCATTGCTCCTTGGCCATGGCAGTGGGTGTCACTGGGCTCTGGGTTGTCTCCAGTGCCGACACTGGTCTTTTTATTGCATTTTTGGCCATGACACTTGGGCCCTTTTAGCTTGCTTTTAGAGGGTTTGATGTCTTCCCCACTGCACGGATGTGCCCATGTTCTGTCTGCCCCTGCCATGAGCTTGGCCTGCTCTGTGAGTGCAACCTCTCTGCTTAATGTTCTCCTACAGAGGAGCAGGCTTGGGTTTCCTGCCTGAAAATATTTGTGCAAAGGCAGGCTCAGCCCACTGAGAGGCTTTTGCTGCTTCACAGCTTGGGAATTCAATGGCAAACTCATTTTCTAGCTCAGTTTTGAGCTGCAGCACTGACTGCAGCACCCAGCAGCTGCCCTGTGTGCCATGGTGCTGGGAGGGAGCTGGAGCCCTGGGAATGGTGTCCTGGCTGGACTTGGGCGAGAGAGTCCCCAGGAGACCACAGATGGCCCCCAGGGACACTACATGCTTCTCCTTTCTACACCAACAACCTCTACCCAGTTTTACACTTCTCCCATCTGCCCCGACCTGACCTGACGGGCAGATGATGCTTTACCTCTGCAGGCTGCACCCATCTTCTGAGGTGGAGAAGAGCAGCAGTGGGGGGGAGAGGGAGAAGCGCTCAGGGATCCAGGACCAGATGATGCGCATCTCCTGAGCCGTTACAATGCTGGAGCTGAAGTTCTGCATGTCTATGGCCAGGTGGAAGGACTGCCTGTGTGAGGGAGGACATGCATTACTGCCAAGCTGGGGTGCTGTTGGCTTTTGGGGGTGCAGCCCCCGTGCATGCTTTTTGCATCATGAGCTTTCTGTTAACATTGCTAGTTCTGGCTGCGCAGTGCCTCCTCACAGGGTCCCCCACGAGGGGCTGTGAGGCACCCAGCATCGCCAAAGCTTCCAGAGATACCTGAAGCTCCCCACATATTGTATATCCACTGTAACTCATGTTTTGTCTACTTAGCCCCAAGAGCTGGCAACCAGAGAGGTCTTCTTACCTGCTTTGCACCATGGTTATGCCCCTCTCCATTAACGCCTTCCTGTTGGCCATCTGGAGAAGCCAGATTTCCTTGCGGGAGAACAGCCGGATGCCAAAGGCTCTCTCTAGAAGTTTGTCGACAGTCACATGCTCAGCAATGTTCTGCACGAAAGCCTGCAGTTCTGCCTTGATGTCAGTCCCCTCCAGCTCGGTGGAGGTCACCGAGAGCCTGTACTGCTTCAGCAAGGCCAGGGCAATGCGGTACAGGACCTTCTGCCCCTCCAGCAGGTAGACATCAAAGACACGGATGGCATAATTGAAGGGGAGGTCGTGAAAGAGCCATGATAACCATTCAGAGTAGACCTCAAAGACGTTCTCAGAGGTGCTGGCTAGGAGTTTGTGGGCTGCTGGGCAGTGCTTGTTGGCCAGATCCCCAAAAGTCATGCAGGAGGCCTGGTGGGCCAGGAAGGACTGGTCAATGTAGCTGGTGTGGGGAGAGTTGCTGGCGATGAGGCGCGAGATATTCTCAAAGCACTGGGCTTCGTCTTCACTGTAGTGCAGCAGCAGAGCCACCAGCGAGGGGAGGATTGGGCTGTAGGTTATGTCAGGGAAAAGGTTGCCAACACAGATGAGGATCTTCTTCAAGGCAGTGACGCCTTCTGGGTTGAGGCAGTATGTGGGCATGGAGCATCCTTCTAGGAACTCGGGCAGAGGGTAGGTGCTTATACTCATCTTCCCAAAGAGCCGGCTCGCCACGTCCCTGTAGACAAGAGCATCTGGGGTGACAAGCCGGCAGGAGACCTGCTGTATGAGCTGGTGGTAGACCTGAGCTCTGAGAGCTCGGCTCACTGCCCAGTACCCTTCTCTTGCCAGCTTCTTCAGCTCCTTCGGGGACTTGCTGAGGATGTCTCGGGGGATGTGTGTTTGTTGCTCTGGTTCTGGCATCCTGTCCCAATCCACAAACTGTCCACAGCCCAGACAAGAGGAGATGTCGATGTCCCAGGTGTCAGCCTCTGATGTGATCACAACGGTGACTGGTGAAGAGCCAAATATCTCTGTAGGACAAAGACCGTTTATTCAGCACGCTTCACCTCCCCAGCTCGTAGCACTTCACCCTGGCTGATGGCACTTTAAAGTCCTACAGCCACACCTTGTACTTCAACAGTTATCCCCGGTGCAACGGGAAGGTTTTCAGGAGGCTTTGCCTTCATGGAGCTGCTCCCTTTCCCCTTGCCTGCTCACATCAGCTCAGGCCCTGGTGAAACTGCTGTCTGAGAGGCTCAGGGAATCATGCAGCCACGCACCAGCTGGGTGTCAAAGCTGCTTCTCCACACTATGAGAGGCTTTGCACCCCTTCAAAAGCTCCTGACTTCCCATCCTGTAACCTGTAACCAGGCAAAGCAGGCAAAGCGGCCTCAGGCCTTTGCCTCCTGCCAAAGACTCCTGACACCTCTGGCTGCTCAGGTGCAGGAGAGAAGGTGCTGCAGTGAGAGGAGTCCCCAGGGGTGTGAGATGGGCTGCAGGGTGCCAAAGGGTCCCTGTTTCCCGCATGCCCCCATGCGCCTGGAGAGACCCATCCAGGGACTGGCGAGCAGCTGGGAAGCCCCTTGGAAACAGAAGGTCTGCATGGAATCCCGGTCTCCTGTACTGTGCAGCCATGAACCCTGATCTGGGAAGAGTGGAGTTTGGGCTCCTCCTAGAGAAAAGTGAGCAGCATTTTCCCTGGGGTTGTGAGAGAGCTGAGCTCTAAACCCTGTACCAGGACTTATGTTTGTGTGGATAAGTTCTGCTGGGCGGTGATTAACTATCAAGGATAAAGTCGATTAGTGCACCCATCAGTTCTGTGCTGGATTTATTGTGGATGTGTTCAGTTGGGCTGGGGAGTCTAGCATGGGTTTGACCAGAACTCTCTGCCTGGCCTGAAAGGGACATGTGGAAACAGCACGGTCCCAGCCACATGTGCTGCATGTGTGGCAGCATGTGGTGGCATGTTGAGGGGGTCCAGCTCTGGCTCCTGCTCTCAGACTCAGTTTGGCCTCGGCTCAAGATTGACAAAACCAGCAGATCAGGTTCAGTTCTAGTTCAGGGCAAGGGCAGCAGTTTCAACCGGTTGCTGCACAGCCTGACCCTGCTTTGAAGACAGACAAGCCCTGAATAGTCAGGTGGGCTCCTGCTCACAGAAACCAGGCTAAAACACTGGGGTCAAAGCAGGGCTGTTTGCACTGCTGTGGTCCCCAGATTCAGCTTGGCCTCACAGCTGGATGCATCAAGAAGATGCTCCCTGGCCGCAGGTACCGAGAAGCATCAACCCAAGCCCAGCCCAGGGTATAGACAGCTGGCTCCAGCTCTGCCCTCTCTGGGACACACTGGGGCTGCTGGAGAAGAAAACCTGGGTCTGTTCCAGTGCCTCTCCTCTGGGATGTGGCCCTGGCATGCGTGGGACAGCGAGAGCCTCCTGCACCTTCCCCAGCACAAGACGTGCGGCTGTGCCCGGCTGCAGCTCACTCACCTTCCCCGGTGCCTGTGTTATCGCCCTCATCCGTGGGGAAGCCGCCTTCCGCCCCCCCGGCAGAGCGGGGCAGGCTGAGCCCCACCTGCAGCATGGCCCTGCCTCCGGTGCTTCCGCTGCCGCGTCCCCTGTCCCCGTCCCCTGCCCTCACTTTTAAGGTGGGCGCCAGCTCGCTGGCACAGGGTGCTTGTTTGGTGTAAATAGAGCGAGGGGTGGAGCGGTGCCCCCGTCACCCTGATCTGCCTCAGCTTCACGGCGGGCTGGGGAGGGGATGTAAACACCCCGTGGGATGAGATAGCCATCAAACCAGCAACATGGCCATTAAACTTAATAAGTTGTTATCCGCAAGGATAACCTCCGCTTTCTCACCCTGGGGTTCACTCCCTTGGCCAGCGTCACGGGGCAGGAAGGGTGCATCAAAGGCCGGGGCCGATGCAATCGCCTGTCCTTGAACCAAGAAAACATCAACACAGCGACTGGGTTTGCAACCGCTTCCTGCTGGATGGTCCTGAGGAAATTGGACAGAGAAGTACGTGAGCAGCGAGTGCCAGGAGCCAAGAGAGGTGCAATGAGGAGTAAATGATGCCCTTCTGCAAGCACCTTGTGTGCCTTTAGGGATGATTTCTGGGGATGGGTGTGCCAGGGCTGTGGTTGCAGCACATGGCAAAACCACCAGTGGAGGTTTGGGGTGATGCAGACGTGCTCCCGCAGCACCCTGTGCCTCCGGTGGACTCCGCTGCTCAGCGGGAGCACAAAATGGGATAGTTGCAGGAGCAGTTGTGGTGCTTCAGTGTTCAAATCTGCCCACTTTGAAATGGTTGTCATTGATTGACTTGACTTTGCCTCCAAACACGTTGCAGAATTACAAACCGTACCTTGTATTCCCAGACAAAAGAGCTGAGTTGAAGGAAAAGTACCCTATAATAGCTGAGAGATGCTGCAGCAGCATTGTGCTGCTCTGACATTGCTCCCTAGAGAGCTTACAGTTGAGGCTGCACTTCAAAGTGGGCATTTTTACCAGCACCTTATTTGTAAGATTTTTTTTCCTTAAAAACCTTGATCATTATTTTTCTCTCCTGTGATAACAGCAGCCCCTGGGCATTCATTCCTGCCTCACCTCCTGCCTGCAGGTCTGTGGGGTCTGCCTGCATCCACAGGGCGCTCCTGAGCATCCGCTGGCACCGGAGGCCTGGGAGCATATGCAAAGCAAGAGCGGTTCCCGGGCGGACGGTCCCCTCTCTGGGTGCAGCACCTCCTCTCCCATCCCAGATCTGATGGGAGCAGCGCTGTCCTGGCACCCCTCCGCTCCCTCCGCTCGCAGCATGCCCTGAGCCCGAGGAGGTGTCGGCAGGGGGCCCCCAGGGCACTGCTCTGGGTGGGGGGGAGCAGGGAGCTGTGTCCCTGTGGGGGGCTCCCAGCCTGCACCCGGAGCCTGTCTCTCTGCTCATGTGTGGCTCTGCTCCGTGCTGCCCCCGAAGGGAAGGTGATGGCCCCTCGCTCTGCTCCTGGGGATCCCCAAACCCCGCGCTGGTTCCCGCTGACCAGCATTTGTTTGTTCTCTGTCCAGCTCCAGCCTCTTGTCCAGGCCCGTACAGCAGCGTGTCCTGGGTCAGGGGGTCCCAGGTCAAGGGGTCCCGTCAGCCCCCAGGAGATGCCAGAGGTTCCCAAAGGGACCCTGGCTATAGATTAAAGGTGATGCCATGGAGATACAGCCACTGCAGGAGATATCTGGGAACGAGGGGTTGGTGCTTGTGAGGGCTCTGCCCCTCACCCTGGCCTTGCACAGCAGCCCCAGTGCTGCAACTGGGGCCTGCAGCACTGGGGACAGCCCAGTGGGGCCATGGCACGGCTGGGACCAGCCAGGGCGAGGGGTCCCCTGGACAGGAACAGCGGGAGAGCCAGGAGAAGGAGGGGGACAGCCATGGCTCCCACCGAGCACCTTTGCACCATCAACCCTGTACCATGGGACCTGCAGCTCTGCACCCTGCTCTTCTCCATCGTGCATCTCTGCATCCTGCACATCTGCATCGCGCACCTCTGCACTCCTGCGCTGTGCACCATGTACCTTACACTCCTGCACCTCTGCATATGATACAGAGGGTTGACCATTGTACAGGGGGGTTGTACAAGGGGGTTGTACAGGGGGGTTGTACAAGGGGGTTAGAGGAATTTGTTTAAACAAAAGGACTATCTGTTGTAAATGCCTGCTAAGCAGAACAGAGACCTCCGGTCCTGTTAATAAGCAGACGCCTGAATCTACTGATAAAGGGGAGAAGCAGAGGATTTACGGCTGAGACACTGATCAAACTCTGCTGATAAAGGGGAGAAGTAGAGGATTTACGGCTGGGACACTGACCAAACTCTAAGGCCACACATAAAGACTAAAAAGGTGAAAAGTGCAAGAAGAGGAAGACTCATTTACTTTGTCTTGAAGACCCCTACCCAGAGGAGGAAGACTCATTTACTTCATCTTGAGACCCCTGCCCATGACCAGAGGGGCACTGCGCAGGCGCAGAGGACCTTCTGGCTCATTATAATACTAAGCGGGGATAGGCCATGAATATGTATAGGCGTGTTGTGCAACCTTATGAATACATATAACTTTAGCGAATAAATGTACAGGGAAACAACACTGAGGCACGCATGACTTTGGGGAATTATCCCCGTGCGTCTCAGCGCTGAATAAAAAGCATACCTACTTCACAACTTTAACGAGTTGTGGAGTCAATCCGCGCATCACACACATGCACTCCGCACCTCTGTGCGACCCGCGCGCACCGCCCGTGTACCCCCATGCCTCGCCCGGCGCCTGCGCTCGGAAAGATTTGTGCCTCGGCGGGCGCCGTTGTCACGTGACCCGATCCGGAAGCGCGGGGCTCTTCCGTGCTGGCGGCGATGGCTCCGGACCGCTGGTGAGCGCCGGGCCGCGGGATGGGTCTGTGCCCTCTGCACCCCCACCGATGCCTGCTCCCGGGGGTGCTCTGCGAGCCGGGCCCGGCACCCCCGCTGCCGCCGTCCGGTGCCGCCGTGCCGGGAGAGCAGCGCCCGGTGGCGGCTGCCGCGGCGGGCCGAGGGCAGCCCCTGCGCGGCGGGTGGGGGGGCACACCTCTGCAGGGCAGCTCCCGGTGTGCTGGAGGCTTCTGCCCCCGCTGGGGCGCACCGCGCGGCTGCCCGGCAGAGCAAGGCCGAGGTCCGCGCTAGGGGTGGGAAGAGAGAAGCCGGGCAGGGGCTGGGCCTCATGCGGCGCTCTCGCCCGCAGGCTCTTGCTGTACGATGCCACTTGCCAGGTCGCCCAGGAGGTCGCTGAGAAAATCCAGGAGCGGAACCGCTACCAGAGGAACGGGGAAAGCTCGGCCAAGGTACTCCTCTGCCGGCGGCTCCAGGCTTTGTGAAAGCACGTTGTTACCCAGGTTTTCCTTTTAGCTGTTCTACATGGCCCGTCCTTGGAGCAACGTGCTCTAGTGGAAGTTGTCCCTGCCCGTGGTGGGAGTTGGAAACTGGATGAGCTTTAGTCCCTGCAGCCCAGATAATTCCATGATTCTGTGCAGTACCAGTCGAGCATTACATTGGCAGGAGCTGGATGTGTTGAGGGGACTCAGTCCTGAACTCGCCCTTCCCTGGCCACAGGGGAGCTGGTGCTGCCTGGAAGGTGCGTTGCGGAAAGGGGCGAGACCTCACCTGGAGTATTGTGTGCAGCTCTGGTGTCCTCAACATAAAAAGGACATGGAACTGTTGGAACAAGTCCAGAGGCCACGAGGATGACCAGGGGACTGGAGCACCTCCTGTATGGAGACAGGCTGAGAAAGTTGGGGCTGTTCAGCCTGGAGAAGAGAAGCTGCGTGGAGACCTCAGAGCAGCCTTCCAGTATCTGAAGGGGGCTTATGGGGATGCTGGGGAGGGACTCTTCATTAGGAACTGTAGTGATAGGACAAGGGGTAACAGGTTAAAACTGAAACAGGGGAAGTTTAGATTGGATATAAGGAGGAAATTCTTTACTGTAAGGGTGGTGAGGCACTGGAATGGGTTGCCCAGGGAGGTTATGAATGCTCCATCCCTGGTGGTGTTCAAGGCCAGCTTGGGCGAAGCCTTGGGTGAGATGGTTTAGTGTGAGGTGTCCCTGCTGATGGCAGGGGGGTTGGAACTGGATGATCTTAAGGTCCTTTCCAACCCTAACGATTCTATGATTCTAAGGGGACGCTCTGCTGCCTGCTTGGTCCAGGGCCTGGGCCGTGCCCGATATTGCTGCTCGCTGGGAATCCTCAGATGAAAAGTTCTGTTTGGTGTCAGGAGCATAGTATTAATGGTATGTTCTTTGAGATTTTCATAAAGGAAGCAAGAGTACAATTTCTAAATTAAAGGTGGCTTTTCAGCGTCACAACAGTAATCTTGGGTTTAACGCTAATGAATCTTTTGTGCATGCAGTGATGCTGGTTTCACAAAAAGAGAAGGAAAAGCTGTGGGAGTGTTGGGCATGCACGGCTGATGGGTCAGGGCTGTGGTTGCCAGGAGCAGAACTGTTTCAGACATTCTGAATCTAAGAGATGTTGGGATGCACATCAGCTTCTGTGTACTCCCTTCTGTGTAGGTATTGCATAGGTAGTTTTTTCCCCACAAGGCTGGCTTGCTTCCTTTCTGTAGTGGTTGTAAATCAGATGAAACATTAATTTTTCAGCTTTTAAAAGCTACATTTCTAACAAAATGTAAGCTTGGAGTTAAATATGACCGAGAAGCAAATGTTAGAGCTCACCCAGAAATACAATGGTCTTCAGCTTTTCACACTTCCCATTAAAAAATATTAAATAAGAAGATTCTCAGGAGTGTGCTTTCTTTAGGACTAAAAGTCTCATTCTTCCCCTCCAGAAGCATAGGAGCCCACTTGATCACACCCCCTGAGGATCATGTCATTAACTTCTCCTGAGACTGTCTTAAGTGGAAAAGGCATGTGAGCCCTTGAATTGGTCTTCTGTAATTGCATAATTAAAAGCCCACTGATTTATTTTGTAGACTCTGTCCCTCTCTATAGCAGAGTTGTAGTGTGCTGCATGATCACTGACTCATCTTTGCCAGTCTCTGCTGATAGCTCTTAACATCAAATATCCTTTTGGAAATATTTCCTTTGCAAATGCATTGAAGAAAACTGCATAGACCTTGTCCAATAATCTGCTTTTTAATAATGCCCTAATTTCGCATGAAGTGAAAAGAGGTTTCAGGAGGCCCAAATAGGTGGAATTTGAGGGAAATATTTCCTCCAGCAGTAGAATCGAGAGGAGTGTTTTGAGGTGGTGGTTCAGCTCCCTGCTTTCGAGGTGCCCAAGTAATTAGATATTGTACAGATACACTCAAGGAAAGGAGACTAATTAAATGTTTGTTGTTTCATGTGTCTGTGTTCATAGGGCACAAAGTCCTCAATTTACATCATTGCAGCTGGTGCTGCGTTCCCCAACCCTCTGACAAAATATTGTATTAGGGCTGTTTGAAACCATAGCTCTCTGAGGTTGTGTTTTATGGAAACATTACATGGTTGACTTATTTCTTCATAAAATCATTTGTTCCATGCTTGTGTTTTCCGAGCCTGGTTTGCCTTTAATCCATTAACAGTTAAAGATGAATATTTGCCAGTGTGTGATTCTACTGTAAACAAGTTTCCAACAATAAGAGGGTTGTTTTCATAACAGACATGCATGTTGAGAAACCCACAGCTGAGCAGTCACGTTCTGTGACTCCTGAATATTTTAACGGAGGAAAAAGTGTTTGTACAACATTTGCCCCGTAGGGAGAATGTAAACAAGTTTTTCTTTTCATAGTATTTTGCTGTGAGCATAGCTAAAAACACCTTCTGCTGAGCAAAAAACAGAGGATAATATTTAAAATGGAAAAAAAAACAAAACCCTATAGGGGAAGATTTCCAGCAGCACTTCACTGGTGGTGAGTTGCTTTGTTGAGCTGATCTTGCAACTCCCGTCGGTTTCTTCTTTCCTTTTGTTTCTTAAATGGAAGCAAAATCTTTAGTTAGAACACTGCAGTTTTTGGCCAGAGGTGTAGTGGGTGGCTGTGTGTTAGACACATACACCTTGATGTTACTTTGCTGTCCTGGGTTTGTTAAAGGCATCGTTTTCCACCTGGCCGTGAGTACATGTGAAATGTGAAGACCTTTTATTACCTGCCTGTAGAGCTAGAGGATACACCATGGCTCCAACTGCCCTAAAAGTGTATACACCTCACGCTGGCTTTGGAAACGTTGCCGTACTGTTCAGCTGCTTTGGGCCTGGATCTTGGCTGTGTACTCGTGAGGCTGTCTCAGTGTGGTTGCGTCTGCTTCCTGTCATCGTATTTGGCAGTGTCTGAGAACAAGTGTCACTGAGTCAGGGATTTCAAATTCTGGTGTTGTCAGGGGTTTGAGGCTCTCCTGCTCCAGCCGTGTGCAGTATCAGTGCAGTTCAGCTGATGGATCCTTGCAGCACGCTGACAGCTCGGAGAGACGTTGGTGTCTGGCTGCTGCCTCTGCATCTTCAAGAGGGCGAGTCAAAGAGATATTCCTGCTCTGTTAGCAGTTCATCACACAGAGCGTCTGAGGGCTGATGTCTTGTAAACAAGAAGCACATAAAGACTTAATTAGGATTGCTTGCATAGTTCATTGCAGTTACAGTGTGTTTTCCTAGTATGTTGTACATAACTGTAATGAAAAGAAATAACATTTGAGGAGGAAAAACACAGAAGATTATTTCAGCCTAAATTGGGAATGGATGGGCAGAGAGGAGGAAGAAGATTTCTGCAAGCCTCGGGTTTGCTTGCAGCAGGGAACAATGTGAATGACTTAACTATCTTTTTAGTAAGAACAGATGCATCCGAGTGTGGAGCAGGTCAGTTGTGAGGAAGGGTCTGGGGTCAGGTGCTGCTGAGAAGGGAAACGGAGGAAATCGGAATTTCTTGTGGGATCTTCAGTGTAAAATTTGGAGGAGTTCAGTGGAGGGCATGTCTGAACCTGCGGCAACCTTCCCTTTAATTGGGGAGCTGGGAAAGAAACTTGGTGGCAGGAGAAGCTGCTGCAGAGGAAAGAACTGGAAAACCAACTGGAAAATATTAGTGTGCTGAAATGTTTTGCCCATACAAAGGAGTGTGTTTATAAAGACTTGAAAGAAAGCTCTCCATACTAAACAGCATTCATGCATTAGAATTGTGTTTGTGAAACCAGCACTGTTTATCTCATTATTTTCTAGGCAGTCCAAACCAGTTGGCTGTGCCGGTCCCCTGTGGCTCTAAGTCAGGCTTTCTTGGTTTGGAATGGAGTCCTTCACACCAGCACAGCTGAAGTTAAATGTATTGTCACCTCCACGTAGTAGTATGAAATTTTATGCAAGTGTAACTCCAACTGAAAAGCTTTTTTCTCTTCCCCTTCAGCTCAATGTGATTATCAGGTCATCGCTGCAGAATCTCCAAGAGAAGATTGATCAGCTGAAGGACTTACTGCTTCGGGCCGTATCAACACACCAAATGTATCTGTGTAAACATCAACTCGCTGACCTTTCTGGACTGTGGGAGAGAGTGGAAAAAATAGGCTGTAATTGCTCTGCCACACAGTTTGGGTTTTTCCCTCATTCCATTTTTAGACTTTGTCACTAGAACTTTGTCTGTGCTCCTGTTGAATGTTTTCATTGCAGCTATAGTGCAAGAAGGGTTGGGAGCCTCATGCCGCCTGGTATGATGGGCTTTGGGTATGGTTGTGTTGGAGAGGAGCTTAATGGTATGGTCTGAATAACCTCAGAGCTGCCATTGCCTTGCCTGTGTGCTGTGCTGACACTGCTGATCTGCTTTCTGAGCTCAGCTCACTCCTCTAGCAGAAAATGAGCACCTCCTGATGCAGTTGCTGCCTGCAGGGTGCCAGGGCAGAAAGGAAGGATGAATCTCTGTTCAGGTCGTGGGCAGGGATGTGGCAGCCCTGACTTGGACTGGCTTAAGGAGCAGTGGAACTGCATCTTCAGAATGGTGTCAAAATGCTTTAAAACAGGCCTTAGGAAGAAATCACAGGTTTTCTTCTAGCAGTGTTATCCTGGGGCATGGTTTGGATTTGCTGCTTTTTCCATATGTTGGAAGGGTAAAGAGTCAAAGAAGTACACCTCTATCCCTGAAGGTATTCAGCAACAATCTAGTTTAATGAATGAATGTTTAATTTCAAGCTTGCTACAGCAGAAATCCCTTTTGAGCGCAGGCACCTGAGAGCTGTGCTGATGGCTAGGGGTAAAACTTTCCTGTCCAGGGAATGCTCTCAAGCAGACAAATGTTGTGGCAGAAAAAAGACAGAAATCAGTTCAGCTATTACATAATCTATTCAACAGTACTTGGAAGAGAGTTAGTTCTTCAAAATGTCACTAAGATTACTTAAGCAAACACAAGTCCCCTGTGGAAGCTGCAGAACTTCAGGGCATCTTGTCTTTCAGAGGTACAGCATGGATAGTTTTTCTGCTGTGTTAGTGGCTTTTCGGGTGTCCTGCTGATGAATTTCAAATGGAAACATGCAACAGTAAAGTTTTGTTTACTGAGCACTTGGCTGGGAGCTGCTCACCTGGTCTGTGTATTGAGCCTCCACTGAAATAAGATGTGAATACCCTCCTGACTTTAAAAGCTCTGTTCTGTTTGGCCCTGCCCTCTTGATATGATCATAGTGTAAGTTTGAGCTCTTTTAAGACTTGTCCTCCCATGAGCTTAATTGATGCAGCACTGTTACACATTGTCAGTGTTATAGAAGAGATTGACTGCGTTATGCTAAATGAAAGAAAAATGATGTTGGATTTTGGAGGGGGAAAGTTCATAATCCTCATGCTAACCTAGCAACAAATAGCCTTCCTGGTCTCTCATTACTTTGAGATGGTGGCCTGAAAATCACTGTGATTCTGCACGAAACTTCTTCTTTGAGATATGTAAACCAGAAACACATTTAGAATAACTCCAGATTTTGTTCAGAAAAATATGACCTGGCCTTCTCTTAGATGTTGCAGCCTTTTTTTTGGTTAAAATAGTTACTGTAGTTAATTCTGATGATCAGGAGGTCTGATTTATTTTAAGAATGTATAACAGTATTTTATATAATGCATGTTTTAAGTGTTTTTAAGTTTGGTCCTTAACCAAGTATCCTCAGCACACAGCTGGAGGGGGACAGGAGGCAGAATTTGGTGGATGATCTTCTCACACGACAGAAACAACTTCAGGCATCTTACAAGAATGAAGGCACAGAACCAGATGTGATAAGGTACAGCACTGTTGCCTCAAGTGAGCAATGTGATTGTGCTTTGAGTGTGGCTGAGCGGAATGATAAATGCATCTATTGAGCTCATGTACATGTAGCAAGCTGTGGTTTCATTTGCTTAGAAATCACATGGGTTTTTTTGGTGATGGTATTGTACCACAAAATCACAGAGTGGTTTGGGTTGGAAGGGACTTTAAAGTCTATCCAGTTCCAGCCCCCTCATCTACTTTAGGGACACCTTCCACTAGAGCAGCTTGCTCCAAGCCCCTTGAACTCTGCCAGGGATGGGGCAGCCACAGCTTCTCTGGGCACCCTGTGCCAGCGCCTCAGCACCCTCACAGGGAAGAGCTTCTGCCTAAGAGCTCATCTCAGTCTCCCCTCGGGCAGGTTAAAGCCATTCCCCTTGTGCTGTCCCTACAGGGTCTTGTCCAAAGCCCCTCCTCAGGTTTCTTGTAGCCCCTTTAGGCACTGGAAGCTGCTCTCAGGTCTCCCCTTCAGGAGCCTTCTCTTCTCCAGGCTGCCCCAGCCCAGCTCTCTCAGCCTGGCTCCAGAGCAGAGCTGCTCCAGCCCTTGCAGCATCTTTGACCTCCTCTGGACTTGTACAAGCAGGTGCAGAAGAGAAGTGGAGCTATGTCTCTGAGTTTGCAGAGCTTGCTGTACTTCCATGGTCAATGAAATATCTCTTGAGTGTTGGTTGTAACTGGTAAATCTTCAGTTTAAAGCCTCATATTTAAAAAAATGTCAGTATATGTTCTTGTAAGCCTTGTATGAATCGCAGGTGTTGGGCCCAGGCACCTATTTTATTGATGTGGGGGAAGCTTTGATGCAGGATGCAGAGGTTTTAGTCTGGCTGTGGGTCATGCAAGGGGCTGTGCTCTGCCCTGTGTGCCCTGCATGGTGCTGTGTGTGTGGTCTGGGTCACACAATGTGGCTGAGCAGACCTTCCTCACCTCTGCTGCCCTGTGCTACAGTGAGCTCTGCCTCTGAAGAGAGCAACTGTTCTTCTGCAGCAGGGCCATGTGACAGAAATACATCGTTTTGCAAATTTTTAGCTTGTGCTTCTAAGGGGGAGGCATTTTCTAAAGCACTTCATTCACTGGACCTGTTCTGGACCAGGTTCAGAGTGCTGGATTTGAAACGCATGGAAGGTTATTTGTGGGAGGGTGAGTGTTAGAGCCCTCCTGAGAAAGTTTCTCACCTTTCTGGAGTATGTCAGCTCTCATAGCTCTCTTTAGAACAAAACAAAACTTTGTGTGTTTTGAACTCAGAGAGGGGATTCTGCCCATCTGCTGCATTCTGGGAAGACCCCTCCCTGCAGCCCTGTCTCTGGGGCAGCAGCACAAGAGGGATGGGGAGCTGTTGGAGCGAGTGCAGAGGAGACCATGGAGGTGCTGCGAGGGATGGCCAGGTTGGACGAGGCTTGGAGCAAGCTGCTCTAGTGGAAGGTGTCCCTGCCCGTGGCAGGGCATTGGGACTGGATGAGCTTTAAGGTCCCTTCCAACACAAACCATTCCATGATTTTTCAGGGTGCAGCGCAAGTCCATATGATGGGTTGATTCTGGCTCTTACGCCTATCACAGAGTCAACCAAAACATGTGAAATAGCATTAGACAAAATGTCATTAGGGACTCATGATGTGAGAAAGCTCTTGTGAGACTCCTGCTCTGAGCAGTCCATAAACGGATGTGACCTTCTGTAGCGTGGCCTTCCTGGCTGAGGCTGTGTGGCATTGGCGTGTTGCTGCTGTGGGGCAGACAGAGGGTGAGGAGTCGACCTAGAGCTGCTTTGGTGTCAAGGCAGATGTCCAAAACCTTGTGGTAATTTCAAGCTTTGTTAGAAATGACCAGGAAAACCAGCATTTTCCAGCACTGGATAACATCAGAGACAGTATTTATTTGCTGGTGTTGCAAGGCTTGAAGTTTTGTAGTTCTCTTTTAACTTCTTTAATTAAAAATGGATAAAACTATGCCAAATATTCTCTGGCTGGTGAATTCACACCCCTTCCATATTCTCCCTTGTAGGTCTTGTTTGTAGTGGTACAGGCAGAGACATAACCAGCACCTGAATCCTGTGCCAGTGGGTCAGACCTGCGTAGCCTGACCCTGGCCCACATGGGTGTGTAGGGATGGAGCTCGTCTCCCTGCCTGCCCCACTGCTTGCAGGGACAGAAGGCAGCAGCTTCTGATAGGTTTAAGCTGCTATTTACAGTGCTGGTTTTCTCTAGAATTGATGCAGACCTCTGGAACAGCCTGCTTTGGATTTCAGTCAGTGGCAAAGGCCATTCTTCCATGTGTCTGAAGTCTGAAAGCCAGCTTTTCCCACTGCATTAGAAAAATCAGCACATGTTGTTTGATTAAGTTCTAGCAGTGACACTTCTCTCTGGTTTTGTATTGGCTTTCTATATCTAATCCAGCTCTGATGTGACAGCACACATTTTCGGAAGTCTTTTTCCTTCCAGCAGTCCTTGCTTTCATTAACCTTCTTGCACCACTGATCACATATTTATTGTCCCCATGGCCTATAGCTGTGAGGGTTTCACTAGAATTAATCTTCGTTTATATTTGGTCACCATTCAGTGAGTTTTACATCCTTTGAAAACTGCTGTAAAGCTATTTCTGATTGTGAAGTACAGTGGCCTTAATGCTCTTAGTATTTATCCTAACTGACAACTTGGGCTAGAACACAGGGCAGGACGCTACATTACTTTGCTATAGCTTTAGTTCACCTTCCGGCGTTGTCGGCCTTAATTAAGATGCAACTGGAATTTTCCAGGGGAAAGGTTGTGCTGTTTCCGTGGCTTCGCTTGAGTAGGGTCAGTTAAATTTTCTGTAATTAGTTTTCAATAGGCAACTTCAGTATCTTCTCCTCTTTTCTCTCCTTTGAAAGAGATCTGTGCAGGTTATTGTAACAGATGGAGGAAGAATGGGGCAGAAATCCCCATTGATTTCACACCATGCTTTAAGGTCCCTTCCAACCCAAACTGTTCTATGATTCTAAAAGCATTCTTCTTTCTTACAATTCTCTAATTCCTGAAGAGTGCAAGTGGGCTGTAGGAGTAAGAATGTTTTAATGAAGACTATATAAGCTGTTCTGTGATGTTTTTAGTATTGTGCTATGTCTAATCTTGCACAGAAAATAAGGGATGGTGTAGAAAGAAGATGGTTGTTTTGTAGCAAGATTAATCTCTGATGGAAATGTTCATTGCAATGTACATTTTGAGGGTTTGCTCAGGAAAGCGAGACTGCTGTGAAATAAGACCTGTGTTACAAAGGTGACCTTCCCTGGGGATGCTTACTTGGGTGTAGGGGTAACTCCTCTGTGTAGCTTCTTACCACAAGATACCCAGCATTTCAAGTAGACATGTTATTCCAGGATGTGTGCCTGTACAATGGTTCAAACGCTTCCAGCTTGTAGCTTGCCTTGTCCTGCTCCTCTGCGGATGCCTGCTGTCCTATACAAGCATGAGGTGGTTGGAAGTCCCTTGTTCTGTGGTGCAAAGCTGCTGTGCCTGTGTTGTGGGCAAGAAGTAGTGGTCCTGGAGGTGCTGTGAAGGCACAGAGTTATAGAATCAGCTGTTTTGGAAAAGACCTGTGAGATCATCAACCTTTCTCCCAGCAGTGCCAAGGCCACCACTAACCCATAGCACTGAGGCCTCATCTACATGGTGTGTGAGCACTTGCAGGGACGGTGACTGCAGCCCTGCCCTGGGCAGCCTGTTCCAATGCCTGAGCACCCTCTGAGGAAGGAATTATTCCTCAGCTCCACCTAAACCTGCCCTGGTGCAGCTTGAGGCCGTTTCCTCTTGTCCCATCCCTTGTTCCTTGGGAGCAGAGCCCAGCCCCTCCTGGCTCCATCCTCCTGTCAGGCACTTGTAGGGGGCCATCAGGTCCCCCCTGAGCCTTCTCTTCTCCAGACTGAACCCCCCAGGTCAATCAGCCGTTCCCCATCACCCCTGTGCTCCAGGCCCTGCACCAGCTCCATTCCCTTCTCTGGCCCCACTCCAGCACCTCAATGTCTCTCTTGCAGTGAGGGGCCCAGAGCTGAACACAGGATTCGAGGTGCGGCCTCACCAGTGCCCAGTACAGGATTGTCACTTCATTGGTCTGCTGGCCACACTGAGGTCACTGTGTCCTGCACATCACTGCCTAGCATCTCGCGTGGAGCTGGCCTGTGCAGCTTCCAGTCTTTGATGCCACTGGGACCCGTAGTAAATGGTATCAGAGGAACATGGCATTTCCTTGAGCATTAGAACACCAGTTCTTATTTGGGGGAAGCCAAAGAAGTCCTCTGCCAGCTGCAGGGAATGCTGCCCCTTCTGCAGGCTTCCAGCGGGAGCCTCTACCTGGGAAGATACCTAGAGGGGATTTGGAAGTGCTTGCGCTCAAATGGCTTCTCCTAGTTTTTTTTTTGGAGGGGGAGAGAGCTTGTGTTTTGTGCGTTAAAAGTTTTTCTTATTTTATTTGCTAGTTTGGAGCTTCCTAAAGTCCACTGCCTGCCAGTGTGAGCAATTGAATCTTGAGAGAATCCCCCTGCTTCTTTGCCATCGCCTTGGAGACTGACCTGTGAAGCCAAGCTGGGGTGCCCTGGACACTTCAAAGAGCCCCCCTGTATAACTGTATCATTAAGGGAATGTTCAAGTGATCATCCAACCAATTGTCATATGACCTAGGTTTTGTTTAAAATTCAGTCTTGCTGATCAGTCTTCTAAAGCCATAAGCCTTGATGTGTGGCCTTGGTCTAAAGTAAGTGCTGGTTGACTAATCTAAGTTACTTGGGAAGTTTTATAAGAATTATCAGTGAAACAATGCCTCTGGGAAGATAAGCCCTCCCTTGTTCAGCAGTGACATAGCTCCCTGATTTAAAACCCCATCATCTTTTATACTTGGGTGCATTGCTGAGCCTCGTAATTAGTTAAATCTGCTCCTATAATCAAAAGCTATCTGCACACTCCACTGCTCTGTGGCGCTTTCAAAGATTTATGTGATTAACTTGGCGGAGGCAGTGGGTGGCTAATTGGATAAGCTTTAATCTTCACACCACCAAAGCAAGACGTGGTAAGATCAGAGGAGGTAGGAAGTTCTGCTGTGTTGTGTGGGAAGGTAGTTACCAAACATGTCAAAAAGATTATTGTAACAAGCAGACTAGTTGTCATGACCCAGCCTACAGGAATAGGGCAGGTTACTGGGGGGAGGGAGAGAGCGAGTGGTGCAAATTATTTCCATTTTGCTTGCCTTGGCTTTTTTCTTTAACAGGCAGAAATGGTTGTGCTCTCTTCAGCAAGCAAAGAGCTTCATGTGCCCTCTGCTTTATCTGTGAACCTGGTAGAAGTTGTCACGTGACTGGAAAATATGTGTTTAGTCCCCCAGACCAATGAAGAAAGCTAGGTGAGGTGTAAAGCTGCATTTCAGGGGTGTGTATCTGTCTAATCAAGCCTGACTCCCTGTGTCGATAAATACGTAAGTTTTAATGGAGGTGCCGGGGACTGGAATATGAAGAATCCCAGCTCCTCTTCTGGGTGTTGCCCTTGGAGGCCCCCTGGTCGCTGGCACAGCCTGGATTCTGCTCCACAGGGGTGTTCCAGCCCTATGAGGGTACTTAAGTGAGGTGTTGTGACTTAAAATAAGCACTTTTTAGTCCTGTAGCAAAAGAAAAAAAAAAATTCCTACTCTCTACTTGTGAGGCCACATCTGGAATACTGTGTTCCTGCTCTCCAAAAAAAGATGTTGACAGGCTGGAAAGGATGCAGAGAAGGGCCACAGAGATGATCCAAAGACTGGGAAGCTGTATGAGGAAAGGCTGAGAGAGCTGGGCTTGTTCAGCCTCGGAAAAAGAAGGCTCGGGGAAGACCTCATCACCATGTTCAGTATTTAAAGACTGGCTACAAAGCAGATGGCGACTCCTGTTTTCCAGGGAGTGATGTGGAAAAGAGGGGTGATGGGCACAAGTTACTCCTGGGGACATTCCAGCTGAACACAGGAGGAAAAGTTTTCACAAAGAGAACGATCAGCCATTGGAAAAATCCCCATGGGGAAGTGGTGGACACCCCAGCATTGAACACTTCTAAGATTCAGCTGGACAGGGTGCTGGGACATCTAGCCTAGGTCATGTTTTGCCAGGAAAGGTTGAACCAGATGATTCTTGAGGTCCTTCCGCCCTGGGCTTCTGGGATTCCTTTTTTGTTTTTTTGATTCAGGTAAATCCATTACCTCGAGGTGATGTTGAATGAACATCTTAAAGTTTTAAGTGGGGAGAGGTTGAGCGTTCTTGAATGGATCTGTCTGGGGCTGCAGTGTGACCTGTGTGGTGTGCTGCACACAGATGAGGGCGTGCATGCCTGTAATTTATGGATGGCCCAAAACTCCTGTGGTGATGAATTATTTTTCAACAGTGTTGATCCCCTCATGGCCAGCAGATGTCTCTAGTTCACCGTAATTCCTCAAAGAACTCCTAGACCCAAGTTCTAGATTTGGCTGTAAGCCTGCAGTCATCCCTCTGGATATCAGCAGGCTGCATCAGCTCTTCCACTGACACTTGTGCGGTGTTAACTTTTTCTAGTACAGGGTTTGGACCCCAGTGGGATTCTGGGAATACGTGTGTGTGCTGTGCAGTGCTTCTGTCTGTCTCATGGAGAAGGGCCTGGACTCAGTGTAAAGAAAACAAAATGGAATAAACCCCTTCTCCCCCAAACCCCAAGAAACCACGCTACCCATGCCCCCCCCCCAGTCCACCACAAAACCAGAAACCAAACCAAAATAAAAAAAAAAAAAAAGTAAAAAAAAAAAAAAAAGTCTTAGTGTAATTAAAACATTTGGAGAATTTGAGAGATCCTAAAAATGCTCCTTGCCTGGTTTGTGGAAGTGAGCAGGGCAAAGGTAAAATGAGACTAAAATACAGGGCTTAAGAAAAGCCAAGCAGAAAGACAAACCTTTTCCTTGTTTCCTGCTGTTGAGGAACTGATTGTACAGTGAGTCCTACCCCACATCCGAGTTGCAGTTTTGGGTTCAGTTGCCACAGAATCCATCATCTGATGTTCTTCTTGTAGGAGAATCCAATGAAAAGCTGAAAGGCAGAAACCAGAAATCTGGTATTGAGAAAAATATTTGTCATTTCATTTGGCTACTTGAATTTATGTGCCCTGGACGTGAAAAACTTGTTTTCTGCTATAGCCAGGGAAGTGTCTGTAACACGAACAGCACAAGTCATGACTCCTAAAACAAACTCCATAACTTGATTATTCTCTCATGTAAGACTGACTACCTGACCGCTCATTTAAGAGTGAGTGCCTGCTTGTGTTGCTGCCAGGCTGGAAGTGCAGGAGAGTAGCTGTGTGATGTCCATCTGCAGATTTGGAGTTGCAGAAATGTTCCTTTCTTAGGTTTGGTCGGGATTGCATTAAATGTGTAGTTTTACCTGATTTGCATCTGTATTAACATATTGATCCTTTTGCAGTTGAAAGCTTTCAGGCTGTACCTCAGTGTTTTGGTAAGTCTGTGGTTTCATATAATCCCAGACTGGTTTGGGTTGGAAGGGGCCTTAAAGCTCACTCAGTTCCAACCCCTGCCAGAGGCAGGGACACCTTCCACTGGAGCAGCTTGCTCCAAGCCCCTGTGTCCAACCTGGCCTTGAGCACTGCCAGGGATGGGGCAGCCACAGCTTCTCTGGGCACCCTGTGCCAGCGCCTCAGCACCCTCACAGGGAAGAGCTTCTGCTTAAGAGCTCATCTCAGTCTCCCCTCTGGCAGGTTAAAGCCATTCCCCTTGGCCTGTCCCTACAGGCCCTTGTCCAAAGCCCCTCTCCAGGTTTCCTGTAGCCCTTTTAGGCACTGGAGCTGCTCTACAGTCTCCCCTTAAGGACTCTTCTCCAGGCTCTCTCCATAGCAGAGGTGTTCCTATGAAGAGATGTTTTTTACTTACGTTTTTACCTATGTTTTTATCACAGCACATAACCTCAATAATATGTGTATTCTCAGGAACCCTAATGCTATTTAGCAGTTTTGAATGCTGTCTGTTCTAGGTGCAAACAATATTTATTATGGGTATATTAAACAATGTATAGTGTATATTTTACCATGTAGCTTAATTTTTCATGGCAAAATTAATTCTCTTCCTGCTTTACCTCTCCTAAGGCATCATTATGTAGCCTGCAGGGCGCATTGGTATTGGAGATTGTCAGATTCTTTTGGTCTCATTTTTTCTGTGATTGCAGAGAATCACATGGAGTGCAACAAATACCTCTGCTTCCGCCTCTGTCAGCAAGTCTTACAGCACAGATTATGTGATGAGTTTGTGTTGAAAATTATTTACTGACGTTATTTTCAGATCGAGCCTAATGACGGGAGGGGTCAAACGAGGTGTCACTAACCCATGGCTCTTGGAAGAATCTGAGGAAACCAGAGGGCTTGGCTGTGACGATCTCAGGCAGCAGCAGCGAAGGATCATAGAAGGTACAAGAGTCTTTCTGTTTTTTATAAGCATCACTGCCTCTCTGAGAGGAGCCCTTCTTAGAAAGTCAATACAATAACCGGTGCTGAAATGTTATTATCTACAGATGTCAAACATCATCGTTCCAGGTGGTTATTTTCTGTATTTGCAGGATCAAAATTGCACTTGAAATAATAGGCAGAAGTTCTGTGAGGGTGCTGAGGCGCTGGCACAGGGTGCCCAGAGAAGCTGTGGCTGCCCCATCCCTGGCAGTGTTCAAGGCCAGGCTGGACACAGGGGCTTGGAGCAAGCTGCTCTAGTGGAAGGTGTCCCTGCCTCTGGCAGGGGTTGGAGCTGGAGGAGCTTTAAGGTCTCTTCCAACCCAAATCAGTCTAGGGTTCTGTGAATATTCTTAACTGAAAGCATCTTTGTAAATCAAGTTTTGAAAGATCTTATGGGGCATCCCTGACTTTGACCATGTTCATGGGTTTGCTTTTCAGTGGAGGTCTCATTAATTGCCCTGAGTGTAGTGTCGTTACTGCTGGGCTTCAGGCTAGGAGATGCTATGTGTCTTGTTGAATTGGAGAAAGGTAGGAATTAACTAATCTAAAAAGGGCTGTTAGGTTTTGGCCCTTAGCATCTGTAAGGAATGTGTAACTTTGAAAGTGCTGGAAAACCTCACCTCAAGGACGTGAGGTGGTTAATGAGGTGATTTCTATGGAGTTAAATTCTTGGAAGTGATCAATGAAATCAGTCTCCAGATAAGGCCCACTTCAGTCTGCATGCGAAACCACATTTATAACTACAGTTCAGGAGAACAGCATGGTCTGGGAGAAACGTCAGGCTCCAGTTTTTGACTACCCCATGGGTATTCCATTGTAGGGAAGGGTGCTCTGGCCACCCTGCACAGTTTTTGGCTTCCAGCCTGCAGTCTTGCTCTGTACAGCTTTTCTGCTCTGCAGTTTGTCAGAGCAGTCCAGCCTCCAGCAGCTCTTCCTGTCCCGCTTCTTGACAGCTTAGTGCAAAACCTGCAGCTCTCCTTGTCCTAAGGGCTGTGTGGAACCTGCCATCTGGGGCAGCAGAGGTGCTGAGGTTCTTTATAAAGGAGTGTCTGCAGAGGTGGTGGGACCACGTGGAACTTCAGCTGCCCCTGTGCCTCCTGTGTCTCAGGCTCTCTTCCATGCAGTCTGTATCCTCTTGCAGCCTTAAGAATCTATTTGAATTCTTTGGTGTTTGCATCACCTGTTTGTCTTTTATTCTTGTTAAAAGTTTCCTGGAAAATTGAAAAAGGCTAATCAGGGATCTCTATACGTGTGCCAGAAAATCTCCTGCATTTAGGATTGAGTAACAGCTGAATGCTGAATTCTGGATTTTTTTTGGTGGGGGGGCCCTCAGCTAAATGTCCCAGCCAGAGCAGACGAATTAATTACCCATCATTCACATTGAGTGCTGTTGCTATAAGGATTCATTTTCATGTTGTGTTGATGTATTTTTCTCAATCCATTTTAACTCTTTAAGCACAGACTAGATCTTTCCCTTCTTTTTTCTGGTACATATCCTAGCATATCAGCAATGTTTTTCATGTCATTGTCTTTTTGTGGTGCAGAGCAAGATGCTGGACTCGATGCCCTTTCTTCAATCATATCCCGGCAAAAGCAAATGGGGCAGGAAATTGGGAATGAGCTGGATGAGCAGAATGGTAAGAACAAGATTCAGAGACTCATTTTCATGTTAACGTTGTGATTGATACAACTGCACTGCTTTTTGCCCACAAAGTAACAGGACAGTATAAACAGCCACTACAGATTCTACGTGTTCATGACCTGGTGGGTTTATTGTGTTTCACCACATACCTGTTGTGCATGTGCGATGGTTAACACTTGGAATATTTTTATCAAGCCTGCCTTTGAAACAAAAGATTGGTGATTATTTGTACAAAATACAAAACTTCTGTCCTCAATTTTTGCAATTTTCAGTTTTAAGACAGTTTTGATTTTTTTTGTGCGTTGCTGGGTTTCAGTTGATCTTTCTTTACTCCATGTCTTGTCTTATTAATGAAATGGAAGAGTCTTGAGCTAGTGATTGAGGAAGTGTTGTTTGCTGGAAAGGACTTGGATTTGAAAGGTTTCATGGTGTTGAATGTAGGATCAAATTAAATGCAATATTGAACTAGAACAGTACCTGTTCTCTTTAAAACAAGCCAGTATCCAAATGGTGGAGTTGCTCTCCTGTTCACTTTGTTTTGTTACTCACTTAATTGTTCGCATGACATAAACTGGCCCTAGGAGAGCAGATCCTCCTGTCTTCTGACTTTTCATTCCCTACAATATGGTAATAGTTCAATTAGAGCCTTGGAGTCCTGCCAGCTTTTTCCCTTGCACAAAGGCTTGAGCCATATGGTTTACCCTTGGGTTGTGTTGTACTTAGCCACTGAGAAGGTAAATGTCCTTTTACTTGGCAATAAATGATATGCCTAAATCGGCTTCTTCCTGGACCTGTATTTTTTCCCCTTGTATTTCTCTGCATGCTCAGAATGAGGGGGTTCCCATGTTAACAACCGTGTAATGTGATGTACTACTTGGGAGCTCCATTCCAACTAAGAGTAAAGTAAGAAGACAGCTTTCTCATGTTTGCCTTGCATACATGGCTAAGTCCAGGAGGGATAGGAAATGTCTAGAATATGTCTTTGTTTATTAGTCTTAGGATGGTTAAGAAATGGTTTGTGCAGCTGGGAGAAACTGCTTAGTGGTGTTGTCATATTTTGATCCTCTGCCTTGTGTGAGGAATGACATTTTCAATTAGAAATCTTTGTTTCAAAAGTCTTCTAATAATTGTTGATTAAAAAGTTTTATTAATTGCTTTTTTTTTGCTCTAAATAGAAAGCAGATGAGGAGCATGAGCGTGCTCACTCATTCTCTATGAAACCTTGGTTTCTCATCAGGAAAATACATGCTCTGTGTCCCATTTCCCTCTCTTGGGAGTAGGGGAAGGTTCTCCAAATCCATCTGGTTTTGGAACCCTGAAGGTAATATGTGTTGTACCATTGCCTTTCTGCCTGACTGTGCCAGCCTTTTCTAGCACCAAAGCCTTGAGACACCTGTGAAGTTGGGAACGCTTTAACCCTCCTTTTTACGCATAACACAAAGAATGCTGGTTTGGTTTTCCTCACAGATAGTTACAAAGCCCAGAGCAAAATTGTTCATGTTTTCAGGTGAGCTCTTTTTTGAACTACAGGCAGCTCGTTCTTTTCTCAAACGGTGGAAACCTTCCTGTGGAAACCTGCTCTGTATGGAGTGATGAGGATTTAGCCTGACCCTTCTAGGTAAGGGACCAGATTGCTCATCACCACTGAGCAAGTGGAACTCCCATGTTTTCTGTGTCTTTAGGCAATCCCTTTTTTTTTGTATGTGTGGTACAAGGGGATATGGTTGAGTGTTCTGTTGCCACTGGCAAGCTGGAAAAGCTGAAATGCCAGCAATATTTTCCAGGGGCTATTTTTCCTTTGCACATCTTCTTTTAGGTCCTGTGCTTAACTATCTGCAGTGGTTTCTCAGGCACTCTGCCAATCTCGTGTCACTGTTGATGAGGATAACCGCCCTGTAATTTCACCTTTCTTGCAATCTCTTTCCTTCCTAGAGCTAAGAGATAAAATGGCATCGTCTGTGCTGGGGGGCAGGAGGGGAAGTTCATCTTCATGAACTACTCCGTCAATAGTTATTTTTATTTGAGTCAAATTTTCCATCGAATTCCCCATTTCACCAGTTCACTTGACTTCCACTTCCCTGACCTGCTTTGGACATTCCCACCTTCTGCAACTAATTAGGTGCCTTCAGCCTGTTCTGGGGTTAAGATAAAGTATGGCTTAATTCAGAAGTAGCTGATAACGTCTGATAGCTGATGAAACAGGCTTTAGGGAGCTGGGTAACTGTACTGATTTTCCGGACAGGTTGTTATTCAGGCCTGCTTTTTCCCCTCCCCTGCCAGCTCAGACTCCCTGCTCAGTTGAGGTATTTGCTCCCTGAGGTGGCCTGAGGCATTTTCCCCTGAGTGCCAGTTGGTGTAGCTGTGTATTCACAGATGAACAACTATTGGAGGCATCCCGATTAATTATGCAAAGTTTACTTCTCGAGCGGAGTTGGTACATGTAGATTCTTTTGTGTTTGTTAAATGACTGAAAAATGATTCAACTCTGCTTTTAGAAGAGCGATTACTTGGTGGTATCTATTTTTACTTCCCTGGTGGGCTCACGGAGAGCGGCAGGGAGCAGCGCTGGAGATCTGTAGGAGGGCGTCCTGCCAGCGGGGCGGCCGCAGCAGCCGCTGCGCTCCCCAGAGGGGTTGGTCCCTCTCCTGGGGCAGGCTGAGTGCCGCCAGCCTCACTGAGCTCCTTGCAGTGCTTTGAGAGGGCACGGAGCTGCTGCAAGGGCTGGAGCAGCTCTGCTCTGGAGCCAGGCTGAGAGAGCTGGGCTGGGGCAGCCTGGAGAAGAGAAGGCTCCTGAAGGGGAGACCTGAGAGCAGCTCCAGTGCCTGAAGGGGCTGCAGGAAACCTGGAGAGGAGCTTGGGACAAGGGATGTAGGGACAGGCCAAGGGGAATGGCTTTAACCTGCCAGAGGGGAGACTGAGATGAGCTCTTAGGCAGAAGCTCTTCCCTGTGAGGGTGCTGAGGCGCTGGCACAAGGTGCCCAGAGAAGCTGTGGCTGCCCCATCCCTGGCAGTGTTGAAGGGCAGGTTGGACACAGGGGCTTGGAGCAAGCTGCTCTAGTGGAAGGGGTCCCTGCCCGTGGCAGGGGTTGGGACTGGAGGAGCTTTAAGGTCCCTTCCAACACAAACCAGGCTGGGATTCTGTGATGCTGGCTGATCTCTTCGAGCTCCCTCTGCATCCACAAACACCAGCAAGGGCTGCCCAGGGGTGATCCCTTCAGCTTGGCCTGGAAAAGTCTGTTTTTCCCCACTGATCCTAAAGCAAGCCTGGGTGCAGTGGAGGTGGCTGCTTTGCAGAGACCCACCCTGAGCAGATGCGTCCCATCCTTTGATTTCGTTGCAGTGTGTCCAGGGTTTAATTGAAGTCTCATTTCACTCTCTGCTCAGATTTTTAGTGTAGCTCCATCCTTTAGATCTTATGGCTTTGCTGATGGGTCTTCCCAAACCTCCTGAGTGTAATATTTTGCACTGATGAGCAAAGTAGAAGCAGGCTACCAGGAGATAGCATTTTTTTTTTCCAGCCTCAGTAGTCTGCTAGCAGTGGGGAGAGATGGGGGATTAACAAAAGAATTTTCCCATCATTAGTTCCAAATTCAGCCCCAGAAAGCTTTCTGTAATCCTTTCATCTGTTACATAAAAAAAGTGCAAATGGCCTTTGGGCCTGTGGATGAGGCAATCGGATCCAGTGCAATAGTTTTGGAAGAATGCTTTCAGAAATTCTGGGTGCTGTTTGTTTTACCCTTGTAGAGATGTTGTTTTCTCATTGTGACATGCCTGCATGAGAACACGGCACTCGGCGGCGCGTGGTCAGTGTTGGTGGCTTGCAAAATGTGTTTTGTTTGGCATTGTTACCATCCTGCTCTCTGCTTGGTGCGCACCATTGAGGATGGGTTCTTTGGCTTCTGGCTCCTTTCAAATTTATGCCAGAGCATAAATATGTTCATAAAGAGATAAGCTGCAAAACCAGAGCGCTGTTAACATCCTTTTACTGGTCAAGAGAATTCTGTACACAGCCAGAGGGAATATCCCAGATGTTCTTAACCCAAACGGATCATTTTAAGTAAACAGTCTCTCAGAATGATGCTCTAATGACATGGTTATGTAACATCTTTAATTTCTTGTCAAAATCAAATTTCCAAAACCAACCAAAAACTGAAACTTTTTTTTTTTTTTTAATAGCTCTGCAAACAAAGGTTTCTGGGTCACCCCTGCTCATGGTGGGTGGCACATAAGCCTCAAGGTGGACTCAGCCCAGCTTCCCATTTGGTGCCAGCTCAGTAGTCAAAGCCAGAGACTTGCCTGGTATTGGACATTGTCAGCCTAACATGCTTCCATCAAAACAGTTAAGAGGCTGAGAGAGCTGGGCTGGCTCAGCCTGGGGAAGAGGAGGTTCCTTAAGGGGGACCTTAGAGCAGCTCCAGTGCCTGAAGGGGCTGCAGGAAAGCTGGAGAGGGGCTTGGGACAAGGGATGTAGGGACAGGCCAAGGGGAATGGCTTTAACCTGCCCGAGGGGAGACTGAGATGAGCTCTTAGGCAGAAGCTCTTCCCTGTGAGGGTGCTGAGGCGCTGGCACAGGGTGCCCAGAGAAGCTGTGGCTGCCCCATCCCTGGCAGTGTTCAAGGCCAGGTTGGACACAGGGGCTTGGAGCAAGGTGCTCCAGTGGAAGGTGTCCCTGCCTGTGGCAGGGGTTGGGACTGGATGAGCTTTAAGGTCCCTTGCAACCCAAACTATTCTATGAAAATGGAATTTAGAGACTCCACTTGAGACTGGAGCCCTGTTCTAGCTGTTGTTCTACACACACACGCAGAGAATTATTCTTGTAAAGTCATAGGGAGTGAGTTGAAGTATTCATGGTGATGCAGAGACTCGTTGAAAATAGTGTCAGCAATTCCTGTGCAGCAGGGCTGCGATTCACCTCCTAGGGCAGCGTGCCCCCATGATTCGGGCGCGCAGTTGGTGTGTCTGTGTACAGTAAAATGTTTCCCCTGAAGACTCTGTTATTGTGATTGCCTTATTGCATAGTTAAAAAATTAACCCTGAAGTCGTTTTGCATTTGTGTTTATTAAGAACATTTTTGCTATGATACAAACTAATTAGCATTGCGGATGGAATATGTTTGACTTATGAGGCTGGAACCAATGGGGCTGTGGATGCATCACGTCATTGTTAGGATTAGTTTGTAAATAAGAAATGATTAAAGATGAAATTTGAAAAAATGTTCCTCATCTTGTCTAAACAATGTATGTTTTCATCAGAGAGAGTTACAGTCCTGCACGCCCTGACCCCTTCTGAGATGGTGTGAGTCCTCTGTCACTGGGGTTTGAAGGTGTTCAGCATTCCATGGGACAGGCTGAGCACCAGCAGGTTCAGGTTCTCTAAAACCTCTACAGAAAAGCACATGTTTTTAATATTCAGATATAAAATATCCGTCTGCAGCCTGACTGACCTCAGAGTATGCAGATAGATTTTTGCTTCCTGGACTTATTGTATGGAATAGAAACAGCTTCTGTTTTATTGGGGAAATGTTCAGTCTTTATTGCGTGCTGTTTAGTTGGATTTAACCCTTCTTAAGGGAAAAATTAACACCTGTGTCAAAACATTGCTTTTTGTCATGAGCAATCTAAATAGCGGAATATTTAGTCTGAATATGAACACTCAGAAGCTGGGGAATGCCAAATTTGAGGTTAGATGACACTTCTTGCCTGTATTTCTAGGCTTAAAACAACTGCACACTTTTTTCTGGAGGTCCTGCCTCCTTTTGAGCATAGGAGTTGATTTTTTTCCAGAGTTGAATTAAGCACACGTGGTGACAAAAACTACTTGTAAGGTCTCTGCCTTGTTGCTTTAGGCATGGGACAATGTTAGTGAATAAGCTCCTGGACAGGAGCTCCATGTGTGCGTGGTTAACTCATCTTACCCAGGCTTTTTCAGAAGTGATTCCCTTCTGCATGCCTGGCTTGGCATCGTAGGGTCTGTCTTGAGCACTGGCATTTAACAAATGCTGTTGTGGGCTGTGCTCTGGGTATAGTGAATCATGGAGTAGTTTGGGTTGGAAGGGACCTGTAAGCATCATCTAGTCCATCCCCTGTGAAGTACTGGAGAATATAGAATCATAGAATCATTTGGGTTGTATGAGACCTCAAACAACATTGAGTCCAACTGTAAACCTAACGGTGCCAAGTACCCCACTAAACCAAGTCCCTGAAATACATGAAAATATTTGTGGCTTTTTAAAAAGAGGTTCAAACCCTCTTCCTGAGCATCCAAAATAAACCTTAACTACTAATTTCCTAATTTTTCCTTCCGAGTTGGGGATGATAGCGTTTCATTTCCCAAGGAAGCTGTCAAAATCACAATACACTTGTACGTACTGTCAGGAGGGCCATTGTTGGGAAGCCCTTCAGAGAAGAGTTGGAGTTGTCTGCGGTCCATTAGGAATGCTGCCTTGTGTTGGGTGATGAGATTAAAACAAAATACTCAGTTTCTATCAAGGAAGTAAGCCCTGCTTCTGCTGCCTCCTGAAGGAGCTGTGTAATGAAAACCAAGGTTACACTGAACTTGCATTGGATTGGAAATACCTAAACAAACCAGTATTATTTATAACATTTCTTAACGTTTTAAGTATATAACTTTGCTTCAGTGTTATTTATCTGTAAAATTTCCTGGTGTTCTTAAAAAGAAAATGGAAAACCCAGAGAAGCTCTAGTGTGGCTCTAACTCCAGGCCTGGGTCAGCAGCCAAATTAGAACACCTACACAGGGATCTCTGCAGTGCAGGCTGACAGGGTAATTTTACCGGTGTTGGATGATGGGGAGCAGTGTGAGAGAGGTGTGAGATGTCTTGCTTGTGGGCTTCATGGCTGGTTGGTAACAGCAGGAGTTAAGGAGGAGTAAACATCTTTGTGCTCCTTTCCAGGCTCTGGTGGGATGGGTTTCTAGCAGTTGAACTCTGGTACAGCAAAACAAAGTACTTGTAAGTATTGAGAAGATGACAGGTCTGCAGTGGCTCTCGCACAACTCTTCGGTAAGAGTCAGTTGTGTCAAATGAGTTTGGACTTACTCTGTGGAAGCGCCTTAGGAGCAGGGGATAAGAATTAGGTATCATTTTGAGTTAAGAATAGCTTTGATGCTGTCTCATATGGAAGCATGTGTTCAAACAAGTAATCTTCAGTAGATGTGTCATTGATTGGATAATTATACTTGGAAAGAACAGAAGTATGTCTTGAGTGGGGCTGCATGGGTCTGTCTGGTTCTGTTCAGCATTACTGTAAGGATATGGATGATGAAGCACACAGTGTAATATGAAGGTGAGAAAGTCTGCAGCTACATTGGGAGTAATGCTAGAACTCCTCCAAATGATCTTAAGGAGCTAGAGTTCAAGTCAGTCAGGCTGTCTGTGAAGGATGGCTCTTCTGTAAGGTTTAATCGAATTAAAGATGAATATAGTGTATAGGATCAACTCTTAAAGATGAACAGGTGGTATAATATCATGGAAAAGACCCTGTACAAGCCAGTGTTGGTTGGAGATTATGGGATCCTTCATTACGCTTGACACCAAGGAGGAGGCAGCGTGCAGGTTGAGTCAGGACTCTTCAAGGTAACGTGCACCTGGGCAGAAACCCCTGAGGATAGGCAAAAGCCTGATTTAAAGCATTGAGGTGTCACCCCCAGGAAGGATGAACTGCTTGGGTAGCTGAGTTAAAAGAAGAGAAGGCAGAGATGGGAACACAAGGTTCTTGAAGAATGAAGCAACCTGGTTCCAGAGGGGAGGGAGAAAGGTTTTGGTAATAGGATTGAGTCAGGGTCGAAAGGAGCAGGAAAATCCTCCCGGCAGCAGTGAAGTGGCCTGTGCTGGGAGGTTGGGAAGTCCCTGCTGTGGGATGTCTTTAAAAATTTACAGTATTCCTGACAGTTTGAGCTGAGTTGGAGCAGGAGATGGACGAGACAACTTCTGGTATTCTGTTGTGACCTTCTCTAGCTCTTTCTTTCCTATCTCTTCCACAACTTGGCTTCCTTCAGACTTCTAGTTATGCTGCTTTTATTGAGTTGAAATTTAATCGCCTCTTATAAATGACTAATCCTCACTTTTGAAACTGCCCATCAGTATTCCAGCATTCTTGCTCAACTAGTTCCTCTTCTATGTCCTTTTCTTTCTCCCTCTGACTTCTGTGTGTATTAATGTGAAAGCACTGGGGTACTGTAGCTCCTGAGGCCACAGGAGCATCTTAACATAGGAAAAACAGTGCTGTTCTGAAATGACTGAGCTATTTTGGCTATAACTTTGGGTTTTATTTATTGTTTTTTTAGTTCATATGTAAGCAGGCCTCCAAGTTGGGAATCTTGAGCCCGAGTCATTAAATTTTTTCAACATTTTAAGCAAAAGAGGGCCTTCTCATGGGAAGTAAAAAATGGCCTCAATAGCAGGTCATGCTACTGAGCCTGGGTGTATAATTTTGTGACATTCTACATACACATAATCATAGAATCACAGAATGGTTTGGGTTGGAAAGGACATCATCTGGTACCACCCCCCTGCCAGAGGCAGGGACCCCTTCAACTAGAGCAGCTTGCTCCAAGCCCTGTGTCCAACCTGGCCTTGAACACTGCCAGGGATGGGGCAGCCACAGCTTCTCTGGGCACCCTGTGCCAGTGCCTCAGCACCCTCACAGGGAAGAGCTTCTTCTTTATCTCCAATCTAAACTTCCCCTGTTTCAGTTTTAACCCGTTACCCCTTGTCCTGTCACTGCAGCCCCTGATGAAGAGTCCTTCTCCAGCATCCTTGTAGCCCCCTTCAGACACTGGAAGCTGCTCTGAGGTCTCCACACAGCTTCTCTTCTCCAGACATGGGACTCTTTCTCACTCTCTGCACTTCCTGGGAGATGGTACTTTTTCTTTCAGTGGCTTGTTGGTTTTTTTTACAGCTTGATGCAGCACTTACAGAAACAGATAAAACCAGATAAAACCAGCAAGGCCCAGCCTGGATGAGGATGAAAGCGTTGTGCTTCTGAAATGCAACTGGGATCCTGTGTACTTGCACCCAGCCGCGATGGGGCTGTCTGGCCTCTTGGCGTGCTTTGCCTTTTTCCTTGAAGAGTTCAAGCCCTATAGTAACTGTTCAGCATTTGTCTTCTCAATTATGTGGATTTTTCCAAAGTTTGTCAATCCCTACCTCACCCACACCGTGCAGGGGAGCAGGAAGCTGTCTTCCTTGTCTGTCTTCACAGGGATCAGAAATGCTGGGGAAATTACCGTGAAGGAAAAAGGAGTTTGTAACTTTTTTTTAAGTTTTTCAGGACTTTTTTTATAAGAATGATGATTTTAAACATCTTTTTTGTTAAGTCTCATATTTAGTTTTCCAGCAGGGTCTACAGAGAGCTCCAGTACAAGAGTTTCCCATCTGCTTCCTCAGGTATTTGATTTAAACTGTTTAAAAAGAAAAAAACCTGGGCAATAATTGTAGGTATTTCAACACTGATGATTTTTTTTTTTTTTAATTTAGCTTTTCCCCTTGTTCAAAAAACTCTCAATTTGAGATCATGGAGAGGGGATTTACTTTCCTAGCCTGCTTTCCTACTTCCTTAGGGTCGTTGGCTGTCATGCATCATAAAGAAACAGGCATAAATTCCAGCCTGTTCTCCTTTACAGCCCCTTTCTGGGAGATCATGTACCTGTCTGTGAGCAGCTGGAATTACATATCCTGACCTTACAGTTGCTGCTTGCAGAGAAGGAAGGGGGAAATAAATTGTCCTGTGCAAAGCAGCCATTGCTGGAAGAGCTGAGATTAATTCTTCCCTGTGAGGGTGCTGAGGCGCTGGCACAGGGTGCCCAGAGAAGCTGTGGCTGCCCCATCCCTGGCAGTGTTCAAGGCCAGGTTGGACACAGGGGCTTGGAGCAAGCTGCTCCAGTGGAAGGTGTCCCTGCCCGTAGCAGGCAGTTGGGACTGGATGAGCTTTAAGGTCCCTTCCAACCCAAACCAGTCTGGGATTCTATGATTCTGTTATATTCTACAATATCTGCCTCATTCTCCTTAAATACTGTCCCTCTGGGTTTTGGCTGAGTCAGGGAAGGTTTTAATTGCGTGTTGGAATTGGGGTCCCAAATGCTTTCTTTCCTGCTCCCCTAAGCCGGTGTTCAGTGTGAACAGGACACTGCTGCTTCAGCGTTTTCAGCTGATGACATACCACTGTCTCTGGGCAATAGTTTATTCCCAAATCCTTAAGCACCACTTAGGCTAAAAATAATGTTTTATTTTTAAATATTTGCTATTTGTGGCAATGCAGTGCAGCTTGAGAGTTTACACTTTACTTTAAATGACTCTAACTTTTGTGCTTCCTGTGTCCCTTCCCCTTTTTATAGGATTTTTTGAGGATTAATGGGTGGAAAAAAGTAGATGACTGCTGTGTCCTGTATCGCTTGGTAACTCGCTTGCTTAGGCATTATTGGAAAGAAGGTGCTATTCAGGCTTGAAAGACAGTCATGCTTGGTAGAAACCATATGCTCTTGCGTCATGGTGATTTTGGTGAGTGGGTTGTTGGATGCTTAATAGACTTTTAATAGATTTCCCAGAAAACTTGTAGGGTCAAAACCTGACTGGTTACAACACAGGAGAGAATAAGAAAAGCATGTTTCTGGGCACGTTGTTATTGTGAGGTATTGCTGGAATCTGAAGAGTGCTTTGAACTGGATTTACTCACCCCCGGGTTGGTCAGTGCTCTCCAGCAGATACTCCTGGTTTTCCCATTACCGCCAAATATGCTTCCAGCTCATCTTTACTCCTGTCTTTGCATGGAGAAACTGTCCTCTCTCTCCTGTCCTCCTGGACACCAAGGAGAATATATCTCTTCGCCAATTCTTATCTCGTCGAGTCGTCTGCTGCTGATGGCTTCTTGAGCCCAAACTCACCAGTGCTGACCAGTTCAACATTAAACTGGTGTTAAACACAACTCCAGGTATCAAACAGCATTGTTCGCTCCCCAAGAAGCTGGGCTTGGGGTGAGACAATACAAACAGTTCATAGGTGCAGCACTGAGGGTGGATTTGTCATGGAATTTTGAAGTGTTGGGGTTGGGTTTAAAGAATTTAAGTGCCAGAGTTTTGCCTGTAGGGTCTGTGGGAACTGTTTTTTCATGGAGGGATTTTCGTCTCTTTGTTTTAGACTTCTTCTTTAATGCCAGGTAGATATAGTGTGAAATGGGGTTTGGATAGAGGTACGGAGCTGGGCTGAGGTGGCAGAGCAGGATATACTGTTAATTATCAGAGCTTGGAGGTAGAGATGGAGGAGGGTTGAGATCAGGGCAACTCTTCCTGTTGCCTGGAGGGGTTGTGCTTGATGTGCAGTGAAAGGTTCAAAGGTGTGTGGAGCAGCAGGAGAGAGTTGAGATGGATGCAGTGAGGAGGCTGGTACCATCTACATCAGAAGTACTGGGAAAATCCTTTCCACACTGGTGTTGAGGCTGCTTCAGCCCCACTCTCCTACTGAGCAGTCCTGAAACATGGATCTGTGTGTGGCATTTGCACTGCAGCTTCAGTTCTTTGCTGATCTGTTCTGCAATAAATAAACTTAACATATGGAATCACTTTGGTAATCAGCACCTCTCAGAACCAGAAAATGAACTGCAGCGTCTTCCAGTGCTCTGCCTGTAGCAGGAACAGAAAAGCAGGATAAAGCTGGTTGCGCTAAGTACTTGTGTGCAGATGGATCTCTGTTGTGCAGTGCTTGAATGGGAAATGTGGCATTCTTGCTTGTTTAAGTACTGCTTAGATATCTGTAAAATGTGCTGTGAGATCCAGCTGGGAAGTGGCAGGTGGCACTTGGCTCTGCTCAAATGTTGAAATCAGCCCCATGGCCACCCATTAGTATGGTGCGCATCCATGGTTCATTGCAGCTGGGTGAAGGCAGAGATCAGAGGCTGGGGACAGGCACGTGCCCAAAGCTGTCTTTTAGTCATAAACATAATTAATGTGACATAAACATGGGATTCTGTTACAGCAGTGGAGATCTTAAAGCATCCTGAAATTGTAGAATCATGGAATCAACTGGGTTGGAAAAGACCTTTAACAACATCAAAGACAACTGGGCAACCAGTGCCGGTGTCGTAGTATGAACAGGCTGGCATCAAAGTGCTGGGGCACCACCAAGTCTTTTTGCTACATAGATCACATTGGTCTGAAATAACTCCAGTGGTGTTTGATATCAGCATTTTATTGGAAATGTTCTTACAGAATCAAGTTTTGCTGAAGAACACTGGTTTGAGTCCTCAGTCTTTAGTCTGAAACTTCTGATGGCCTTTTTGGGAGCTGAGGGTAGGAACTCCAGAGTTACCTGGGTCTGTGAGGAAGTCATGAGTTTGGCCCTGGGAAAGAGAGGCTGTGAGGTTCCCGGCTCTGAAGCAGGATGCTGACAGGTTGCCCTGGGCACCAGGGAAGTCAGGATTCCTTATGGCCGCCTGGGGAAGGTCCACCTCCTCTTGGGGTCAGCAGAAATGCCAAAACGAATATTGGTTCTTCTATTGCCAAAGGAGTCTCTGGCAACTACTGCCAGGGATTGCGACAGGTTTGGTCTGCTTGGGGCAGACCCTGCATAAAAATGAGATAACGTCTGGCAGAAAACTCCCCCAAATGTTTTTTTCTCTATAACTCTGACCTTTGTGAGGTCTCTCTGAAACAGAACACGAGACACCCAACTACTGCTGACAAAGCCATGCAGATCTTTGTGTTAGAACCTGACTGCAACCTGCAATGCTCTGCAGCAGCACTGGGGAGAGGTGATCTGTGTCCAGTTCCTCCCTTCGCAGAGACTGTGGAGCAGTCTCACTTCTGGGGGTGGAGAGTTTTGCTTCTTACTGGCTGTTTGTGAAGGGCGCTTTTTTTACTATGTGTGTGCGTGTGATGGTAGGGAAAATGGTGATTTTGGGAAGGAACTTGGCACTGATTCATTTTACAATGTTGAAATTCTTCTAATAGCTTTTGTATCGCAGAAGGCATAGAATCTTAGAATCAAGTCTAGTATCTCTGCTGTAGCATAGCCTTGGAGGGGCTGGAGGGGCCAGATGCTGGCCTCAGGGGTGGTCCTTAGGTTGAGAAAAAATCCACTATGACTTGGCTGAGCTCTGGAACCTCCTTGAAGATGCTGTCATAGAGACCTATTTCTTTGTCCACTTCCCTTTCTGCAGCTAGCATCTCCCTAAGCTAGCTTTGCCTTGGGCTTGCAGGGGTCAGTAGAACTTGACCTTTTTCCTGGGTTCACAGGCTGGGTAATGCAGAGCTGTGGAGGGAAAGCAGGAGATGCCATCAGCATTGCAGCCAGCACAGGGAGGGATGTTCCAGGCAGGGAGTCTGAGGCAGTGCCCAAAGTGAGCTGGGGGACTGAGGTGGCTCCTCTTTGTTTTGGTGTGCTTTGCCTCTTGAGCTGCACGTCACCTGGGAATTGTACTGCTGCAGCTCTGCTTGCAGGAGCTCTGCTACCTGCTGCTGGTTTGGAATATCAACATTTTGCATATCCCCGTGTTACCCAGTTTCTGTGCAGCAGGGTGTGGGTGTCACATTACTGTAATTGAGTTTTCAGTTTGGGTGGTTGTAGATAACATGGGGGTTTTGCCAAAGAAAATTAGCAATATGAATTGAACTCCAAAGTGGTCTTCCCAAACATAGTATTTTATATGAATGGGAAAGGAGATAAGCTGGGAGGAAAGCTTCCTTCTGGTGTGGTTTATTTTTACCTTTTATGTAATAGCACCCATTAGAAATAAGTATTTTCACTTGGAAATTATTATTAGGACCAAGCTGCCTCAGGGCAGCATCCTGTGGGTGGAGAGAGAAGCCTGCAGCAGGGTACACATTCATGTGCTAATGATCATGGAGCTTGTGCCAATTTGGGCTGGATTATGTGTTTGCTGCTACTGGTGCATCTGTGTGGCAGCTGGGGTCAGTGTTGACCACTTGGGTTTTTCTCACTGTTTCATGGTACTTCACTAATCATCAGTAATTGCAGCGGTGCTTCAGATTGAATAGAGCCTATTTAGTTTAAGTGTAGGACTTGCCACTAGTTAAGCTGTTGTGACTTCACTTCTTACAGAAAAGCTCTATTTGATGCTTTGTTACAATAGGAACGGGGATAGTTTTGCTGATGGATAGTGTGGGTGGTGTGTTTTCAATGAAAGGAAAATCACTTTCATAGTTGGAGACCACAGGACTTTACTAAGGGAAGGTCTGAAAGCTTCTATGTAAAGTCAATGTGTTCCTCCTTCTTATGCCTCAGCCACAATGGTGGGTGCTTATTCTTAAAGCAGAGAGGTTGAGCATGGATTGATGTTTAGCGTGGAGGAGGTAGAAGAACACTGATAGGAGAGGTTCCTCACATCCGGGTGTTGTGTTGACAGAAAATGACTTTTTGATAAATGACTCCCAGTAACCTCCTGTTCTTCCCACATTCATGGTCTGATCCCTCCCCTCCAGTTCTGTTCTCCGCTTTCTGAAACTTGTTTTCAAAGTTTGTTTGTGCTAGACCAGACCAGAGACAACAGATTTAACCTGCTCATGGGTTTTCTGTACTGAGCTCTGTATTGCTTCCCTCCAGGGCAGGCTGCGCAGTTGCACGGTGTTTACTCAGCATCCATTTGTTGAAGTCCAAGTCTCCCGATGTGTAGATACGGCAGGGCTAAGGTGGGGTGGGTAGCTCTGAGGTGCACGGTAACGTGTGTTAGGAGAGGTGCTTTGGTGCTTCTTGTCTGGTGGCAAGGAGAAGCTTGCTGGGACTTCTGCAAGTGCAGCGCGTGGCAGCTGTTGGGCTTGCTGTGTCTCTGGGGTGCTGCTGGTAGAAAGCAAGCTCATTTTCCTCACCGTGGAGCCCCTCGTGTGATGAGGCACAAAGGACCTTTAGTCACCTGCAGGGCAGCAGAGCTGAAGGTGTGGAGGGTGCTCTGGTTTGCAGGAGCTGCCTTTGGTCCCCTCCTCTGGGGCCTCCAGCCTTCTCCGGGAAAGGGGCACCTTGATGTTGGATTTTACTTCTTTTCATTTTCCAGACCAGTATGATCAGGAATGCTGGGGGCAGGGGGTGATGGCAGCTGGGGCTTTCCTTACCCCTTCTCATCTCATGTTATGAATGTTTTGTACTTACTAAGTCCATTATGGCTTTTTAGCAGTGGTAATAGTAGGTAAAGCCTGTGAGTGAAAAAAGGCTTAGGTAAAGCCTGTGAGTCACAAGTGTGGCACTGCTGCATCTGGCAGGCAACCACTGACCCCTGTGAGCTGCAGCTTTGCTGCTTGGCAGGTCCATGAACAGTCCTGGAGAATTTGTGGGTGAGCTTTATGATGCTGCATCACCTTCTCACCTGAAGGCTATTTTAAGAAACAGAAGGCAGATGAGAGACGGGAACATCTGAGCTGTGGACTGCTTCCACCATCACTTTACACTTGAAAAAGATTTTATCTCCCAGGCAAGGTGCTGGAGAAGGGGAACCAGTGTCTTTAATCTGCTTTGCACTGCCCTGTGTCAGTGTTCAGGATGGGATGCCTTGTGATCTGTTTCCCCATCTTGCAGTTAGATGTTGAAGAGGCACATTTCAAACAAAGGGAACAAAGAGTTCCCTTATGCTAGGAATGGAAATAAAACCTGTATCTGCTGTATGCTTCTAAACAGGCTCTGTATCAAACTGCAGTTCATGTTGGAAGAGAATGACAAGAGAAGTTTTAAGTGGTGGAAGGTTGCATCCCACAGAAGCAAACATAAATTGAAAACAGAATAATCAAAGGTGATTTAAAAGAAATCTTACAACTTTTATTATAAGTGCAAAGCAAATTTCTCACTCTGCTTTCTGTGGAATGGTCGCAGTGCAACTGTGGTGGCATTTCACAGAACCCCAGGCTGGTTTGTGTTTGGAGGGACCTTAAAGCTCCTCCAGCTCCAACCCCTGCCACGGGCAGGGACACCTTCCATTAGAGCAGCTTGCTCCAAGCCCCTGTGTCCAACCTGCCCTTCAACACTGCCAGGGATGGGGCAGCCACAGCTTCTCTGGGCACCCTGTGCCAGCGCCTCAGCACCCTCACAGGGAAGAGCTTCTGCCTAAGAGCTCATCTCAGTCTCCCCTCTGGCAGGTTAAAGCCATTCCCCTTGGCCTGTCCCTACATCCCTTGTCCCAAGCCCCTCTCCAGGTTTCCTGCAGCCCCTTCAGGCACTGGAGCTGCTCTCAGGTCTCCCCTTCAGGAGCCTTCTCTTCTCCAGGCTGACCCAGCCCAGCTCTCTCAGCCTGGCTCCAGCATCCGTGTCTCGCCACACTTGAGCAGAACAAATGTCAACTAAAGTTTTCAAGGCTGAAGGATCTCTTTATAATAGGCTGTCCTTGTAGGAAAGGTGATGTTGCCAGCCCATTAGGAACTGATCTCAACACAGCTGTGCCAAGCACTGTTGGCAGTAGGACACACATTCTCACCAAGCCTCAACTTCCATCTGCTGTTGCTCTTAGTGTGGTGCTCATTCACTTAATCAGTAGATACGAGTTAGTAAATATTGGCTGGCTGTTCATGGGACTTTGGTGACACTTGGTCTGTCACAGCACTTGTGTGCAGTGGTTCAGAGGGGTGGATGACTTCAGTGCTTGCTGACACAAGTCACATGCAGTCTGCTTTTGGATCTGTTTTAGGGATTGGAAGACTCTCTTCTGGCAAAAAGAGGGAGGAGTGGGGGAAGAGAAATCCAACAATTTAATGTTTCCGTGTTCCTTGTGCCTGTGCCCATATCCTAAACGTGAAAAATATCCCTAAGTTTCCCTTTGGCCCTGGGGGAATTAAAAGGAGTCTCCAGCTGGATTAATGAAACCTTGCTGAGCAGATGAGTGGTGTCACGGGCTTGTGGCAGTCTCGCTAGAGCACAAGTGGTGTGCTTAGAGTGAACAGCCGTTTCATGCACACTTAAACTGTTCTGAACCATCACCCTCCCCAATAATTCTTCATCCTTTCCATGTGGGAGAGAAGCACAGAATAAACCATTTAAAGAGGAGCGTTAGAAATCAAAAGGTACACTTTATCCCTTGTCAAAAGATGACACTGCTTTTCTTCTTGCTTTTAAATATTGCTTGAAATAATGCACATATGTTATTTCCAAGGTGGTTTTGAAGCATGGGGTCAGCAAGCGGCTACAGGTTTGTTGGTCCTGTAGTCCTGTGCCTAGCAGGGATGCTGTTGCAGAGGACCTCAGCAGGTCAAGCACATCTGATACTTGGTAGTGAAGAGCCTCTCCCCTCTGGTCTTATCATGGGAGCGCAGGGTACCTGTCTCCTGGGTCACTTTCTCCATCCCAGTGGTAAGATACACTTAATAGACCTGGGGTGTGTTTGGCAAGGCACTGAGCTGAACTTCAAGGAAGTGTTCAAGGCCAGGTTGGACGGGGCTTGGAGCAAGTTGCTCTAGTGGAAGGTGTCCCTGCCTGTGGCAGGGGTTGGAGCTGGATGAGCTTTAAGGTCCCTTGCAACCCAAACCAGTCTGGGATTCTATGAAGTTCTGGCATCGCTGTAATGCTTGTGTCTCTCCCTAGCGCTGTGGCTCAGCCCCTTCAGAAGCATGACTCTGCTCATTGTGATTCTCTTGCTCCTGAAATGGCCCTGACTATTTTAATTTTTCCCTTAAGTTACTTCTGTCACCAATGGATTCTTCTCCAATGAGAAAATGCAGTAAAGTAAACAAGGGAAGGACTAATATTCTGCACCCATGTCTTCTCATTTGAACAGATCTGTTCAGTATGACTCTAGTCATGGGGAATAAGTCAGTGGCCAGGAGATGTGTAGCCATTTCCTGCACCATTCAGGCCTGGTTGTGGCCATCCTGAAACTGCTCTGTGCTTGGCATGAGGTTACCAAGAGATGAGGTTACCAAGGGCAGGGTTTGACCCTCTTTGGCTCCACTCAGTGTTCTTACCACACTGTTTCTCTTGCACTTATCTAATTTATTTTAGTTATCTCCCTGCTTATGCTTCCTTTCCTCAGTAAGCAAGAGGGAAGTTGGTATCTTGATTTTCACTGGAAATGAGTTTCCTTCTTGGCATTTGTGTAGTTTCTAGGATTAATAAAATGCACCTATATAATCTCCAAATTTGGAAAACGAGAGAAAAAATGTCTCGTGTAGGTTTCTTCATTTAGTATCACAGAATCACAGACTGGTTTGGGTTGAAAGGGACCTTAAAGCTCATGTTATTCCAACCTCTTGCCATGGGCAGGGACACCCCTTCTTAGCAAACAGCTCTTATTCTTGGGTTTGCTGAATTTGTTGAAGTTGCTGAAGTATTGACTTCAGGACAAGAATAATACACACCTCCTGCAGCACCAAGCACGGTACCAGCATCCATCAGTCTGTGGTGCGTTCAGGTCAGGCAGGTTCTCGCAGGGGTGTGGAGGCCTGGACGGTCTGGAAGAGCCATCGAGGTGAATTCTTTCCCGAGTCCTCTCCATACGCACAGGAAGGGGAGTCTGCGTGCGCTGAGCAGGCGGTAACCTGGAAGCGGGGCCAGCGGCTCACGGCACGCTGCATTCCTTCAGCTATTCCCAATGGGCGCTCTGCAGGATGATGGATATTTCAGCATCTTTGTTCTTTGTTTTCCTTCTAACACTGGTGGAGTTTAAATCACTGGAAGGAGAGGGCTTGACACTTCTCCAGTTACACAAACAAGTGGTACTGCACTAGCTGAAGCGTGTTTTCAGGAGAGGCAAGCAGATACCTTAAATGCCGTTCTTTGGGAAAGGTCTTTCTCTCAGTCATGGCTGTGACATGGGTGTTAAGCTTGTAGTTATTGCAAAAATCAGGATGTTACTGCAGAACCTGGGATGCTTTCCAGTAACAGCCCAACGAGGAGCTTATCACCTTGTAGTGTTTGGGCCTAGATCCTGAATAAAATATACTGTGTATTGTCAGATGCTTAACTAAAAGAAAATAGAAGACGTTGGCTTACCTCTTCCCTTCTGCTGGTTTGTTCCCTTAAAATAATAGTTCTCAAGGAAATATTAATTTGTTCCAGCTTCCATGGAACAACCCCCGTCCTCCAAACCTCAGCAAGGAAAAATACGACTGCGTAGGTGCAGCTTCACCAAAGCAGGAGATATCAAATTGCACATTAATTTCTGATTCTCAGCAGTAGCCTGTGGGTTTAGAGAAATCCAAGCTGTGGTATCAAAGGTGCTCTCTCCTATAGACTTAGGAACAACTCCACTCCTGGCTGCTGTTGAATAGTTGTGGTCTGGTGGTTGGAACTTGGGACTTGCATTCTTGGCTAGCCCCAGGGCTCGCTGTATGTCTCTGTGCAGGACTCTCTACCTTTCTCTTTGCTTCTTGACCCTCCAAAAAAGGTACTTCCCCTGCTATGGTGCTTGTGAACCTTAGTGGGTTCTCTGGCAGCTTAGCAACTTCTCTGGCAGTCAGTTTGCTAAAGGTCTGTGGGATTCTTTGGAATGCCATGAGATAACCTCTTGCACCTGATCCATCAGATTTTCTTCAGCGTGGTTCAGATCATCATCTGATGATTGCAGAGTTCCTAAAGTGTGGCTGTGAGGCTGAAGCCCTGAGTTTGTCTTTGTCTGGTTCTGAGCTTGTCCCAGATCTGCCCAAATCTTTGCTGGTTTGATGGGGAGAAAACCAGTACAATGGAGCAGGTGACAAGCGTGCTTGGGGCCACCATGGCAGCTGGAGTCACTGCGCCTGGAGACAGCGTTGTCAGAAAATGGCACTTAATTTTCAGGTTCTTGCTCCAGAAGAATAAATTGGAGCAGAATAGGCCCAGAGAAGTGAGGGCTGTGGAGGTCAATGGCAGGGCTGTGTAGTCTGGCCAGATGTGGATGGATAGGAGATAGGGTTTGCTTTCTGTTCGTGGTTTGGCAGTAAAATACTGGGGAGGGAAAAAAACTATTGAAGGTGGAGAAGAATATTGGTTTAAGTATAAATCAGAATAAATTGATCATAAATAGGACAGACAAGAAAATTACTTTTCTTTTTTTCTTTTTTTTTTCCCCCAAGCTCATAGGAAATTCCAGGGTAGCTTCCAGGGGAAGAAAGGGGCTAAAAATTACCTGCTTTCAAGGTGGAGTCCATTTTACTAAAGAATTTGGACTTGATAGGAAGGGAACTGGCCAAATTGTTCTAGGATTTCTATCTGAGAATGTGCTGTTATTTCAGAGTAATAGAACCAGCTCAACCATGTTTAAAACTTGGTTTTTAAGTGTATAATACAGTAACAGAAACTGGCTGCATTTAGAGTGGCAAACCCCTGTATCAATTCTTCTAATTCATTCTGTCAAAAAATCTCTGTATTTTAGAAAGGCCACTGGATTGGGTGATATGTAAAGATGCAGCCAGGGAATAAGCCTGCAGTCTAGGCAGCCATGGAGAGATCTGCAGTCTCCTTATAGGCACTGGGGGAGGGAAGGAGGTTACCATTAATAATTTTTAACCTACATGAGCATGCATTATGCTGCTAATTTTTTCCTGCTGCTGAATTAATGTCAATGTTGAAAGTCTAAACAATTCCCTGAATGAAACCGTGTTTGGTTTGCCTTGTCCTATGGATTAACAAATCTGATTGCTGTATTTAAATCTAATACCCCCCAAAATTCCCTACATGAATGATTCCCGGCGAGGCCACGGGCAAATGTAATTATCTATGAAAACTAAGGACTCATGGCCTTGGGATAGTTTTCCCTGCAGCTGCCTCCAATTAATACGTCCATCAATTCTGAGAGTAGCAGGGTTGTAATGGCTGAGTGTAGGTACTGCTGTGTTGCTGGTCTTCTGTAGTCCCTTCAGCAGCCCCTTCACCCTGAGGAACGAGGAATTCTTTTTGGGTTGTATTTTTGGAAGATGAAAAGCAATGAGGATGTGTTTGGAAAATCCTCAGGTGATGGAGTGATGTTTGCTTTCACTGCACCCCTTTCACAATTTCCTAAACCGGGAAGCTGTTACAGAAACAGTTTTGGTGAGGATTTAAAACTTTTCCATGCTAATTTTGCCTTTCAGTATTCTTAGCTGGGATCAGGGTGTTCATGTGGGAGGCTTTCGCTAAGCAGCAATTTTCCCATGTAAATCAAGTCCTAGTTTGCTCAGGGTGGCACTTGGGTACCTGCAAGAGTGGATAAAGGAGTTTTTCTGCTCTCCAGTTAAGTGGCAGAAGATGTTGAGTCTTTAACAAATAGCTCAAAGATCCTGTAAACAGCTGAATGAAGAGTTAAGTGTATGAAAGGCAACTTCCAAATGCTTGCAGAGGAGGGACTTTCTCTTGCTCAGGTTTTACTGATTTGGTACCCCAGCGGCCCTGCGTCAGCTGGTCTTCATTGCCCCTCCAGCAAGTCAGTCTGCTCTGCAATCTTGGCAGTCAGAAAAAACAAACACAGGCTGTGTGGAGAACGGATGAGAGCAGCCCTGAGGAGAAGGACTTGAGGTGACGAGAAGCTCCCCATGACCCAGCCATGTGTGCTGGCATCCCAGAACCCGCCTGTGTGCTGGGCTGCACCCCCAGAGCGTGAGCAGCAGCTCAGGGAGGGGATTCTCACCCTCTGCTGTGCTCTGGGGAGAGCCCCCCTGCAGTCCTGGTCCAGCAGAAGCTGTGAGTGCCCCATCTCTGGCAGCGTTCAAGGCCCTTCCAGCCCAAACCTGTGTGTGATTCTGTAAGACCATGGCCACAGGGCATCTTTTCCCATGACATGATCCCCGATCAGAGTTGAGAGGTGGAACATGAAATGCTGCATAAAGGTGTCTTGGTTATGAATGTGTGTGGGAGCAAAGGAGAAGTATGTGCCTTGCTCTCCTGACCCACAGGAAGAGACCAGCAGCCTTTGTGAGCGTTTGCTAGCTGACCATGTCCCAGCAAGGGTATTTGTTGTCGCAGGGAGCCTGACTCATTTGAAGTGGTTACCCCTCCTGGAGAAGAGCTTGCTGCTTCCTTGTACAAATTGATCTCCTGCTGGGAATCGAGTCGTTCCACCTCAGGCTCACAATAACATTGGCTCTTTTCCGCATTGTTTGACTGCTAGGGACATATTGATATGATCTCCTGCAAGGAGAGGCTTGGTTGAAATACGGATTAAGAGGGAAACCGAGCAGATTGCAGGGTATTAATGACTTGTTCGCATTCCTGGGGCAGTAGGCAGGAGAAAAGAAGTCAGGCTGCTGTGACTGCAGAAGAATGTTTGCTTTGTGATCCCGACGCCTGCTCGGGGCTGCTGCAGGGACCCGGTCACAGCGAAGCGCGGGGCTGTGGCCACGGCACGGGAGGTACGAGGCATCTGCTGCTTTCTGGACACCTGTAATTGCAATTAGCAGCAATAAACCAAAAAGCCACCGGGGCTGGAGGAAAAGGGGGGAGCTCAAGTGAGTCTGACAGTGAGAGGTGAATGTGTGTGGCGTGGCCTCTCCCTGCATACGGGGATCATTGTAAAAATACCGGTGCTAATTTTCAGTCTGTCTCGATGATCAAAGCCAGGCGATACGGGATTTTCCTGTGGACTTAGTGGGACTTCCTATGAAAGGGCTGCGTGCCGTTTGTTTATGGAAGTGCAAAGCTGCACAATTACAAAGAGCAGGGCTTTACAGAAGAGCTGCAAGTTTTGCTTTTCCCAGTGAGAGTGTGATGGAAGATCCATGGACAGTGTGACCTCAAAAACAACGTTAGTCACCGTGTTCGGAAAGTGAGAGGGTTTGTTGTGCCACCTGTGCTGCGCTGTGTTTTCTTGGCTATTTTAATAGCTAATTAATCTTGATTTGCTTGGATTTAAGAGGGTTTTTTTCTCTTTTGGCACATGTGTGCAACCTATTATATCATAAATCCCACACATTTCAGCAAATGTCATCATGATTGTTCCCTACAGCACAGCATACTACTAGTAAAACATTCAAGGTCAGGAACTTGGATTCTTTAACCACTGTATTCATGGAAGCCAATTTATTGTTCTGTCGCAGTAGAAAAGGGTAATTTCTTTTGGACCTATATCATACTGGCAGCCAATCTAGAGAGGTCAGAACTGCCTTAACGCTGTAGGTTTTGTGGGTGTATTAATCTGTCTCAATAAATTAACCGTTGCACCCCACTGGTGCCACACGGGCCATTTCTCAGTATTTAGTGCTTTTATCTTCCTCTAGAAGTGTGAATTATTTTTGTGCACTCACTGTTTGACCTGTTTGTTGTATCCTGAAATTGATAGAAGTATTCCTTGTATTCTGTCTGTTGGAGGGTGTAAAGCAGTTTGCCTGGGGCTGGAGGAAGTGACCTTCATATTAAATAATCCTGATATGGTGAACTGGGGCCTGGGTGGCTTTTGTTGTGGCTATTTGTGCTGTGAAAGCTGAATCAAAATTTGCAACTTGAAGTCCTAAAGAGTGAATTAGGTCCGTGGTGACTCGGAAGAGCCATTAGAGTGGCTGCAGTGTGGGATGTTCCTTGTTTTTCAGTGCTGCTTAATTAGTGCTTAATAGCTCTTACACAGTGCCTGACCTTTTCCCTGGGTTATTTTGGTGGGCCTGTGAATGAAATGTCAGAATGGGAATGTAAATTAAAACATCTTGCAGAAGAATGACTTTCCTGCTATTTTCCAAAAGGAAAAGACTCTAAAAACTACAAATGAAAGAGGGGGACTCCGCTCTTAATTTGCCCTCTCTGTAATACTTTTATTCCCTATTTTTTCTTGCTTTAGTCTTCATATTCTATTTTTCCACTCACGTCTCTAGCAGTGGGGTTGTGTTGTTTCTCCAGGCTCCTTCTTGGGGCTGGCTCCTGGTCAGGGAGCCCAGGAGGGGCCGTGCACACTCCAGGAGCCTCTGAGCAGCTTTGTGGAAGAGTTGGCTTTTTTTTGGAAGGCATCTTTAGCCCTCTATAGCTAAATGTTCCCTGTGGCTGTCACACCCTTCCCAGGTGAAATAGAGCTTATTTAAAATGTTTTGTTAAGATTATCAGGTGGCTAAACTGAACTGATATGGGTGTTCCAGTTCACAAATCTCTCCTAAGTTATGAGCTCAGAATTTCCTTTTGCAGAAAACTTTGGAGTGGTTTTAATTCCTTGTATGCTGTATCAGGCTTTTCACATACTTGGTGCTGATAGGACTTCGGGGTGTTGGGTGAGGAGAAGCTCCCCATGACCTGGCTTCAGTGAGCCCTTAAGCCCAGAGCCCCCCTGTGTGCTGGGCTGCACCCTCAGAGCGTGAGCAGCAGCTCAGGGAGGGGATCCTGCCCCTCTGCTGTGCTCTGGGGTGGCTACCCTGCAGCCCTGATCCAGCTCTGGGGCAGCAGCACAAGAGGGACGTGGAGCTGTTGGAGAGAGCCCAGAGGAGGCCATGGAGATGCTGCACTGGAGGTCCGGTCCCTGTGCTGTCCCAGCTGAGTGCTGTCCCTGGCATTCCCATAACACTGCATGGGACACAACACTGAACCTCTGGAGTCAGTCAGGGGAGGCACCAGCTCCAAAGGAAAGCATCAGCTTGGTTAAGTTGTATCACACTTGTGGGAGTGCTGCTCCTTGCTCTGCCCTAGTTAATGAATCTAAATCATTTCAGTCACTTCAGGTGGCTGCTGCTGAGCTGTGTGGCACTGGTAACCAACAGGCTGGGATGCTGGCAGTCAGTGCTGCTGGTCATGTCAGTCAGCGTTCTGCATCACAGGCACATACAGAGCAGGCATTGCCAGTGAATCACTGCAGTGTTCTTCTAACACAGTTCTTTTGGTGCTTGAATGCAGCAGTGACAAAACGTACCAGGAGGAGAACTGTGCAGAACAAGCTGCTTTGTAAGAGGGTGTTCCCTGACCTTGCTTGGTGTGCCCTGCTCTGGCCCTAGGTGGGAAGCCACATGGAGCACCCGGAAGAACTGAGCCCACTACTGCTCCTCCAAACCAAGACTGACCTAGAAAAATACCATGAGTCCTTGGCAATAAGCACAGCATAACGCTGGCAGCAGCTCATTCATTTTCTGGTCACTAGTTTTGGGAGAGTTGGCATTGGCCAGAGAAAGGGGCAGGACGGGCAGCATTGCTGCCCCAGCACCAGCTCTCCTTATAGATCAGTTCTGCAGCCACATCCTCCTGCCATCCTCTGGAGCAAAACTCTACTCCATGTAAGTAAGCACTTTAGCAATACTGCCACTGGGATGGGATGAGTTTGGCTACGGCATGAGAGTCGGTTTAGATTAGGTCTCAGGCAGAAGCTCTTCCCTGTGAGGGTGCTGAGGCGCTGGCACAGGGTGCCCAGAGAAGCTGTGGCTGCCCCATCCCTGACAGTGTTCAAGGGCAGGTTGGACACAGGGGCTTGGAGCAAGCTGCTCTAGTGGAAGGTGTCCCTGCCCATGGCAGGGGTTGGAGCTGGATGAGCTTTAAGGTTTCTTCCAACCCAAACCAGTCCATAATTCATTCTGTGAAAGCAAGTACATGAAGATCTTTTCTATCCCTGTTTTCAATCAGGAGGTGAGGCAGAGATCAGCTAAGGAATAAGTACTACCCCAGATGAAACTTAATCTGTTTTTAAAGAACTCCCTCCCACTGAAATGGAGCTTTATTTTTCCCCCTTTTTTTTAACAGTCCTACCCTGAAAAGTGTCTCCTGGGGTCTGTCTCATCCTCACTTAACTATGTTGAGGTGGTTTTATTCCGAGTTTCTGGAAGCTCCGTGGTTTTCCCTGTTACGCGTTTGTAGTTCGGAATGCCCTGTGAGCCTTTCCTTTGCTGCATCTCTAGAGTGCTCCACAGGGAAAAATTTAAAAACTAACATGTAAGCTTTACATAATTTACTGTGAGAGTAATTGGGTTTATATAGCAGTTCATAAACCTTTAGCTGGTAAAAATCAAAGTACCTTAATCTGAAAAGCAGATGGGGGGGTTGTCAGGGTGAAGGCTTATAGAGTTTTCAAAGACAAATTGTTTAATTCCATCACTGACTAGGAAAATAAATAGTTCTGCTGCTCGATTGAAAACAGAAACATCTTAGAAATGAGACTTTGCTGGCTTTCAAGCATTGTTAGTTCTACAACAAAGAAATCAAAAGAAACTTGGTGGAAAGATGTGATGGAGTTCTGGTTTATGAGAAATGAAAGGCAAAAGCTTCTAAATCACGTTTTACTATTCTTAGTGAATTTTCAAGTGCTTTTCCTCTCCTCCTTTCAGGGCCTGACACTCTGTACAAGGCGTCTGTTCCGTGTGAATCGGCGATGCATGTGATGTCTGTAGGTCATTTCCTTCCCTCAGGAGGGGTGGCAGGACTGGCCATAGTCTCTGCCTGAAGACCAGAGCAGCGAGTGTGAGGCGCTCTAAAATCCCACTTTTCAATACAGCGAAGCTGTTTGCAGCAGATTGAAAGCTGGGAGCCATGCCTTGCCTGTGTAATGAAGACTGCATTTGTACCCCCATACTAATGCTACTCACAGGCCAATCAGTAGTATCTAGCCAGCACATCCCCTACAAGTGATGGTCTTGCTTTAGTTGGGCTAATGGACTGATGAGATCACCTCTAATTTGTGTATCAAGCTGGTTGTATAGCATCGTTCAAGAAAAAAGAAGGGAGGGGGGAAAATGCCACACACAAAACAACAAAACCCTCTTTATTTTTTTTTCTCGCTGGACTTCAAAAGCTCACATTGAGAGCAGGGGCTCTGCCCTGTGAGGGCGATGGGTTTCACTCGGAGCCATTACCTCAGCCCATAAACATCAGAAAATGAGCATTTGTTTTGGTGGTTGAATTTCATTTACTCCAGAGGTATGATGGGAGGTATGAGTAGAGCCATCGGTCTGTACAGGAGGAGATGCCTGAGAGAAGACTCTTGTGCTGAGCCATCCTGGTCAATGATTTGGAGCTTTAATCACAAAATCATAAATGGTTTGTGCTGGAAGGGACCTTAAAGCTCCTCCAGCTCCAACCCCTGCCACGGGCAGGGACACCTTCCACTAGAGCAGCTTGCTCCAAGCCCTGTGTCCAACCTGGCCTTGAACGCTGCCAGGGATGGGGCAGCCACAGCTTCTCTGGGCACCCTGTGCCAGCGCCTCAGCACCCTCACAGGGAAGAGCTTCTGCCTAAGAGCTCATCTCAGTCTCCCCTCTGGCAGGTTAAAGCCATTCCCCTTGGCCTGTCCCTACATCCCTTGTCCAAAGCCCCTCTCCAGGTTTCTTGTTGGCCCCTTTAGGTGTTAGGAATACCATGTAAAGGTGGTCATTGCTGTGTGAGTGTGCTAGCCTACCTGCAGCTTGCCCTACTGGCTTGGTGGGCTTCCTTGTAGCTGCTTTGACTCTGAGCTGCAGCTGTGCAGCGCTCTATAGCGGATGTAGGAACATAAGCCCATGATGCTGTTAGCACCCTTTGGGCAAGTTCTTATCTTGTTTATTGTCCTTTGCCTGTTGTAACACTTTTCACCCTGTTTGAAGCATTGACTTGAACTTTTAGATAGCTGCTTCTGAACTGCAGGCTGGAGCAGACACTCTTCTAGTGGCTTATCCATCTCTTTTTTTCTCCACGTTGAGACCTGTGCCCGGAGTAAGCCCACATCTTTGGAGTCATGGGTAGTGAATGGGGTATCTGTGCATGCTGGATGGCAGTGGTGTTGTGCTAGCCTGTTTAATTTTGCTGAGCACTTGGTATTGAGTGATGAAGGAGAAACGTGTTACTCTAACGAAAATGCCTGTCACAAAACATGGCAGTGTGTCTTGTTTCAGTGTGACAAAAACCGGGTGAGCAGAAACAGCCACAGCTGGAATAGTGATTAACAAACACGCCGGCCTGCTGGAGTCTGCGCTCTGAGCTGTGAAACCTGATAGGACGCGATCTGAGCTCGCAATAAAAGGAATTTCCTTCAACTTGGTTTTAATCTTATAATAGTGTCTTTTGTTGAAAGGCTTGCAGATAGAAGACACCAGGTACCCTCCTGCGTGCCCAGAGCAGGGACGCACACAGCCTGTCACAGCGGGATCACCTCCAGGGAAGGCAGGAGTCAGGTGCAGCGCCTGTTGTTTGTTCCATTGACCTCTTGTTCCCAATGCCCCGGAGGTAGTCAGGCATGGATACACGTGTAGGTGTAGCCTGGAGCTTCCCAAGTCAGTGCACAGGAGGTGGAGAGCAGGAGGCAGGGAGTGCAGAGGGAAAAGCTGGTGGGTAATAGCACAGAAATAATAGAGGAGGCTGTTTCGGTGGCCCACGTTGCTGCTAGCACTAACGTGGGGAGGTAACAGTGCTCATACAGTGTTTTTTCTTTGGGTATTAAGTTATAGGTATCAAGTACAGCAGAGCTCTGCTCTGGGGAGACCACCCTGCAGTTGTGCATTCAGGTCAGGGGCCCCCAATATGAGAGGGCTGTGGAGCTGGTGGGGCAAGTCCAGAGGAGGCCACGGAGATGCTGCAAGGGCTGGAGCAGCTCTGCTCTGGAGCCAGGCTGAGAGAGCTGGGCTGGGTCAGCCTGGAGAAGAGAAGGCTCCTGAAGGGGAGACCTGAGAGCAGCTCCAGTGCCTGAAGGGGCTGCAGGAAAGCTGGAGAGGGGCTTGGGACAAGGGATGTAGGGACAGGCCAAGGGGAATGGCTTTAACCTGCCCGAGGGGAGACTGAGATGAGCTCTTAGGCAGAAGCTCTTCCCTGTGAGGGTGCTGAGGCGCTGGCACAGGGTGCCCAGAGAAGCTGTGGCTGCCCCATCCCTGGCAGTGCTCAAGGCCAGGTTGGACACAGGGGCTTGGAGCAAGCTGCTCTAGTGGAAGGTGTCCCTGCCCGTGGCAGGGGCTGGATCTGGAGGAGCTTTAAGGTCCCTTCAAACCCAAACCAGGCCGGGATTCTATAATTCTATGATCATAGTACATGTGTCATGGAGTGTATCGTAGTTTGGAGCAAAACTGTATGTTCATTTAGGAACCAGACCGGAAAGACTTGATGCAGTTCTAATAACTGTAGAAGTTAACAAGCTGGCTTCATTACAGCTATGGTTGTTACAGGATAAGGGTATTTTTTGGCAGACTTCATGTGCAACAGAGCGTTGTGGTAATGCTTTTAATTCAACAGAAGAACTGGTTTGAGCTGATTGCAAGGAGTGTACAGTGTTTGGAAGAAATAAGAGGACTTGGCTGTGGTGTTCAGCAGCAAAGGTGGAGGGATGAACTCCTGCTTGGTGTTGGCTGAATCAGAAGAGACACCGTCAGGGAACCTGAGCTGAAAGAATGGAATGATCTTAAGAGCCTGTCACACAAAGCTCTGCATTGTATGGTTGGTAGGAAGAGAGATTTAATAAAGTACTTTAGTATAAACTATAGAAAGTAATTGAGTTAGACTGTGGAGTGTTTTGTGAAGTGAATGCTGACAGAAGAGTCAACCGGCCCCACCGCTGTTGCTTAGATGTCTTCTGTGAATCAGACAGTCCTTTCTCCAAGCTGCTCAAGAGCTCAAGTTGTTTCCAAAACTGAATTCTCTATAAAGGGGGGGAAAAAAAAAAGAATAGCAAAAGTGGCATTCTTTCTAGCAGCTCACTTTTACATCCGGAAATCGGAGTAAATGCATAGAGCAGTGATAAAAAATGTTAAATGAGCACCTTTAGTACGTTAGCTGAAGCACGTCAGTAAGGTGCCGTTGTTCTGGGGTGCTGGGGGGATGTTGGGTTTTCTGTTTTTATCAGTTTTACCATTCGGCACCTTTTTGCTGCTGGTTCAGTTTTGTATCTATGTTGCTGACATTTGGATTTCCATTGAAATCTGGCTGGAAGTACTTACATCTTTGGAGCTTCTCACTTTCTATCTTACTGCTTGTGTCCCGCTATGCAGGGCCAGAAGAGAGCCATCAGCAGTGGCGGTCCAAGGGACCTCAGAGCTCACCTCTCTCGGTGTTCCCAGCGACTGAGCATTACTCTCATGAGACATACCTGCAAATCCCAGCCTGCTCAGGAAACTGGGGGCTGGTTGTTGGAGAGGGTGCTAAATTCAGCTGTGTAATTGGTGGTTGCTCACAAGTACACGCCTGTTCCAGGTTACAGCCAGGCAAGGCTGGGCAGTGGGCTGAGGGTGGCTTGCTCTGTCAGACAGCAGGATTCATTTCCAAAGTTGTCTTGGGGCTGCCTGCATTGTTTGGGCTTTTCATGTTGGCTTTTGTGCTGAACTGGTCTCGTCGTTAATGCTGAGTTTCGATTTCCATGACAAGTCCTCTTCTTGGAGATTTACAGCTCAGCTGCTTTCATTTGCCAGGCTAATGCTCTGGAATGCAGGTTGACAGTCCAGATGTGAAACCTTTCTTTTGGGAAAGAAAACAAGGGATTAAATGTGTTTTAAAGGGTTTGAAAAAAATAATTCAAGACTGAGGCCCCAAACTCAACATCTGAAGTCGTGAAGTACTGCTGTTAGCTGGGGATGGGAGATCCAGAGACTTGAAATGTGTCATCTTTGGCCGGGCCACTGGTACCACTTGGCTTTCAGTGTACCTGTTACTGCCCTACCAAATGCTTCATAAGATGTTACAAAATGGCAAATAATCAAATTATGTAGCTTCATGCAGTTAGTTGGTGTTAAAGAATGTTTGGGGTATTGCTTCTGCTAAATGTGTAGTGAAGGGGGGACAACTGGGTGTTCACTTGGAAATGACTGTCTTTTCCTGATACTCCTTGGTATAAAGATAGAATCCCAGCCTTGTTTGTGTTGGAAGGGACCTTAAAGCTCCTCCAGCTCCAACCGCTGCCACGGGCAGGGACCCCTTCCACTGGAGCACCTTGCTCCAAGCCCCTGTGTCCAACCTGGCCTTGAACACTGCCAGGGATGGGGCAGCCACAGCTTCTCTGGGCACCCTGTGCCAGCGCCTCAGCACCCTCACAGGGAAGAATAATAGCTCATGGTTTCTGATTTGACAGACTGACCCTCCCGGTTTCTAGGAGGGGGCCTGTAAATAGGATTATCCTTATTTTCGGAGTGTGTGGAGGAAGGCCCAGGCGGAGCAGGTCGGTTCTTCACCATCCTCCCTGTTGCAGGGTGAAGGGCCTGACCGGAGTACGGGGCTTCTCTGAAGCATGTCTGAGTTGGAAGAGGGCATAATAGTGGTGTTTCATGTCCAAACCATTTTTTTCAGAGGGAAACATAATGGCTTCAGCCAGGCCATTGAATCTGATCCTTTGTGCTCGTGGTAATCCGTACAATGCATCTATCAATTAATATCTGTTTGGGGTTCAGAATTATCTGGGTTGGAAATGATGGAGCAAGAGTTCATTGTCCTTTGAAAGAAAAGATGAAAACATCTATAGCTCTCTCCTGCCCATATGGAAGGAGCAGACGTTAGGAGCCTGTACTACAGATGTGTTCACTTGGGAGGCTCGGAGTTGAGTTTTAAAAAGGGCAGATCTTATAGGGCAGGTCTTGTTCAAGTTGCCTTGAGAAATATAATGGGATAGGGATGGAGCAGAGCTTTGCATTATCGTTTATTAAAACTGGCGGTGTAAAGTAAAAAGCTTGTGGCTTTTTACATGGGATTAATAATGTGATTGGTGCTCTCTTCTGATCAGCTTTAGGACTTTCCATAGCCCAGCGATTTTGCAGGTAGAAGAGGTACATTTTGTATATTCAGTTATAACCCCCCCCACCCCGGGCTAAAAGTGCCTTTGGCAGTACCAGAGGATTTGATTTTATTTTTTAAAGTGGGATGTAAGTTGAGTTATTGGAAATCCTTACTCTGGGCCTGCACACACTGGCCTGGGAGGTGATTTTTTTTGCCCTGTGTGTATTCCCATTCTTTCCCTTTTATTTTTTATTTTTGGGAACAAAGCAGTTTGGCTGCAGTAAATGTTGTTTGCTGCAAACCCTTGCAGTAAGGTGGTGCTGACTTGTTCCCATACATTTGGGAGCCATCAGCCAGGCAGCTTCTGCAAACAGTTGCAGGAGAAGCACAACAAGCACCAGTAATCTCTTCAGTTTGATAAACCGTGTATTTGTGTAGCTTGATAAAGTGGAGGCTTAAGGTTTCCTTCCTGCGCTGGAGTTCGTCACGCTGGAATTCAGAACTCGTGCATCGAGATGAAGCCGGTGTTTAGCCACAGTCTTCTGAAGTGTCTTACAGACACGGTGTTTAGTGGCACTAAACCCTCGGCTTTGTGCAGCTCTTGCCAATTAATCACTTTTGGTCCTTCCAACAAATGAACTGGAGAAAGGGGAAAATCATAGAGGAGCAGAGCAGCTGGATAAGGGCTCCCTCTGCAAGGCTTTCCTTGCTCTGCAAAAATCCACGGGCACAGAGCCACGCTAAACAGTAAGTGTTCAGCCACATCTGCAGAAAATCCATGGGAGGGCATGTGGAAAGTTGGCACAACTTTTGGTGGAAGGAAGTGGGAAGAAAGAAAATCATTAGCTAAAGCTAACCAGGACTTGTAGACTTGAGGTCGTCTTATCTGTGGAAGTTCTTCTTCCACCCTTTCTGTTGTTTTAACCACTTCTCTGAGTAATCTGAACTTTTTCCATGACTGCAGACTGGGAATGGAATCTTTCTGAGCCATCAACTCCAGAGACGTTTTTCTCTGCTCTTGGTCTGTTTCAGACTCCTGGGCAGGTAGGACACGAATGACTTGAGCGACATTAAGGAGTGCTTTCCCTGCCAGGGCTCTCATTCTGGGTATTTGCTCAGCTCTGAGCACATTGTTAGATGATGTATTCCTCTTGCTAATTTAGTCAATTTACCATTGATTCCAGTAGAGCTTGATGAAGTATGTCAGCTGGAGATTAGTCCCAGATGCCTGGGTTGACCTTAGCTTTATCAGCTGCTTTCAATACTGTAACCATGAAGCACTTGCAAGTTTTCTGGTTCCTCCTATGATTGATAGACCAATTTTAAAGTGGCTTTCCTCCTCGTTTGTGATCCAAGAGGATAATGCCATGCAGCTGTCCACAGCATGATGCTCTTGTGGAGAACACTGCGATGCTCTGTTGGCTCGTTACCAACCTGAATGTTTATTAAAATGGCAGTTGTGTTTTGCAGGCTTGACAACTCCCTAATACATGGTTCTGCAGTTTCCTCTTCTCTAAATATCTTGAGCGGAATTGAACAAGTCTCTTAATGCTCAGGTGGGCCTGAGTTGTTTTAGAAGAGGTTTAACTGTGGATATATGGAGTGGAGAAGAGAGGCAGTGTCTGTGGGCGTGTGGAAGGGAGCCTTCAGCAGCTGGTGGAGGTGGATGGTCATCATTTTGAGTGTGGTGTTGGTGAACTTCATCGGGATTCTTGCCAACTGCTGTGGTTCTAAGGGGTGAGCTGGTGAGCAAAACCGTTCCTCACCTGGCCCCGTGACCCCTCCTGGTGTGTTCCCATCATGCTGCCGCTGATCATCATTGCTTGGGTACGGGCATGCTGCAGGGTGTTTTCCTTAGGGCTGCATATGAAGATTGTTCAAATACTGTGTGAACTCCGAGGCCCATCTGAGGCTGGTGGAATCCTTTCTGGGATTAGCAGCCAGGACTTGACCAGTGCAACTTAAACCATGTTTTTCTTCTGGTGCTGGGTGATGCTGGGGTTCTGCAGAGGTGGTTGGTGATGAGCTTGCTGCATTCGAGCTGCTCGTTCAGAGGCAGAGCACAGGGTTAGGTTGGTCTGTCTGGGGAAGGACGCTTGTCACATTTCTGATGTACTTTTTAATGTTAGAACCCCAAAAGAAACAACAAATCCCATCTTCCTCAGAAGGGGGAAGGTTAATGGCGGGGGATGAGCCACTGTGTTGTCACCCTGAGAAACCCCCTGGAGAGTGGCAGCTCACTGATCTGTCTGTACCACCTGAGAGTGGCTCTGCCCGTTCATGAGGTGAGTGATTCTGGAAGGAGCAGAACACTTGAGCTTGAATCACTGAAGTCACATCACACCAGCATGTTGAGCTATATTCCCTTTTTGCTGCTCAGACTGCAGTCCCTGTAATACATTTTTGGTCTCCAGCTATGCAAGAACACTGCTGGTCATTTTTTCCAATCTTCCTTAATCTGCTTCGAAACCAAGAGCCCTGAATGTCCACTGGTCGAATAATTCTCAGTTGTGGGGACCGTGGCAGCAGTGAAGTGTTTCACTAACTTAAGCTTTTTAATGTGAAAAATGTGGGATGTTCTCTTTGGTTAGAAGTAGCGTTGAGTTAATGCTTCAGAGGTGGTTTGGTCCTGCTTCTTGGATTGAGGTTTGAGTTGGAATGAGCTTAAACATGCCGTGCAGTCTGCAGACAGCTCAGGAATTCTGGGATGTCTTTCTTTGGAGGCGCTCGCCATGGAGCAGGGCGATTCCCCTCAGCCGCGCTCCCAGCAAGGCCGAACAATTTGGTGATTTTTCTCCTGGGGACAAAATGACATCAGCCATTTATAACCATTGCTTCAAACCGCCACGGAGCTGGGGCTGTCTCGTGGGCAGGTTTTGAGAAATGAGGGGTTTCTTTCAAAGGTGCTTGGGAAACTTCTGCCGGGACTCCCAAGTGACGGGGCCTTTGTGCGGAGGAAGGAGCGGGCTCGGGGGTTATCCATCAGCGTGCTGCGGCATCCTTCACAGCCCCGCTTCATCAAAGAGACGTTCCCAGCCCCTTCTTGCTGGCCGGCTGGGGTCGGGCAGTCGTGATGTATTGTTGGGCTGACGGATGGCATGCAAGCTGAGGGTGGATTTATGAAGAGCACCTCTTGTGAGTAAACCCTTAGCAGGCAACGTGCTGGCTTTTAGAAGGGTCCTCCCAGAGATGCATTGACTATGGTTACTTACAAGGTTGCAAAAATGGATGAGGATTGATTTTTATCACCTGGCAGAAGGGTGGCTTATCTGGGTGAGGTGCTCTGTCTCACTGGTTTTTATTTCTCTATTTTTTCAGTGGGACTAGGGGCTGCTTCTTTGGTACTCACAAGAGTACCATGGCAGGGGGTTGGAACTGCATGATTTTAAGGTCCTTTCCAACCCTAACTATTCTGTAATTCTGTGATTATGTTACATTACTGTGATAGGTCCACACTTTAAGAAATACAGAAGTGGTAAAGTGGTACAGTAGTGGTCAAGTAGATCTTAAAGTGACCACAGCTGCATGGTGCGTAACTTAAGGTTTTTGGGGTTGGGGTTTTTCTGGGGGACGGGTTTCTTCTGAGAAATGGACTGGAAACCTCACCTTGCAGTGTTCAGCAGACAAATGGTGTGTAATGGGGAATTGCTATACCTTCTTTCCTAGAGGAATTATGGCAACTGGTGTGTGTTTGTACTTAAAACTATTGATGTCTATGGGAAAGTATTGCAATGGTGTGCAAACTTGGGAAGAATCAGTGACCAAAAGAAAGCAGGAGTGAATATTACAAAGAATTTCTGAAGGCAGGATCTTAAATTCCTGCTTAGGTTTTGGATAAAGGAAAAACAAACAAATGTGGGGTCTGAAATAGCTTCTATCTTTCCATTTTCTGCTATAAGTTTTCATAAAATAAATCATAACAGGGAAAGTGTTTTGATTGGCAGAGTTTTGTTACATGAATGTAAGTAGGCTTCAGTCTCTTGGTGCTGCAGGCTTTCCTAGAGATGCAGAATTCATGATGGTTTTACCTGTGAGCAGTATTTCCTTGCTTTCTCTCAGTCAGGTCTCTAGAAAAATAGTTTAATTACATTGTCCCAGTAACAGGAAGATTTTGCTGGAAGTTTTGACAGTCTGGACTAAAACTCTCTGTGTTGCTGGAGCACTCAGATTTTGGATTTGAATAAAAGTAAGCGATGGTTGCAGGTCCAAGGAGTGCTGTGGGCTTGGTGTGCTGCCGTGAGTGCAGTGCACCGGGTGTGTGGGCTTCAGTGAACACTGTACAATAGAGACAACCTTTTATAATTCTTGTGAGAGGGGATTTCTTTTATATTAAGGTCCATTTGATAGCAGGTAACTGCAGGTTTGCTTTAAACAGTAAGTCAAAGGAAAGGTCACTTATTGGGAGTAAAGGGGATGAATAAATGATGTGGCTTTATACTCATGTAGTTCTAGTGAAAGAGACTGTTATCTCCTTCCAGATAACTGGGAAAGGATATTCAAAATACTATATCATGTGAATATAGTTATTGCCTGCCTTATATCACTGAGAGTTCTCAGCACATCTGGACTGAGAGTAGTTCCAGTAACATTAAAGCGTACTATTTTGGTTGGCACACTGATGCTGTGGTATATGCCAATTAGTAATGGCTCTTGGAAACAGGCTGTTTTAAAACTGTCCCTGAACTATTCCCCAGGGAAATTATTCAATTAAGTACAGCTAAAATTAATGTCCATGGGGTTTGTTCGAATGAAACAAAATAAGCAGCTGGAAAAGGGAAAACTTCTCAGTGTGTGCTTTTAAAATAGCAGCTCTAACTAATAACTGTGTTTGCTGGACTCGATACTGCTGTTTGTTTTCTCAGGGTTGTTCCTTAGCTGTGAATGATCCTATGAGGGCTACCACAGCTGATGGCCTGGGACAGTTCTCTGTCACTACCATGCATTTTCAAATCACCATCTGCTGCCTCTAGACCTTTTGAGCAGATGAAGTGTTCTGTGTTATGTGGGAGTGTCAAAGGGTGACCCACATATAATCTTAAATGCTTTGGGGTCGTGGAATTACAGAGTCACAGGCTGGTTTGGGCTGCAAAGGACCTTAAGTTCATCCAGTTCCAACCCCTGCCACAGGCAGGGACCCCTTCCACTAGAGCAGCTTGCTCCAAGCCCCTGTGTCCAACCCGGCCTTGAGCACTGCCAGGCATGGGGCAGCCACAGCTTCTCTGGGCACCCTGTGCCAGCGCCTCAGCACCCTCACAGGGAAGAGCTTCTGCCTAAGAGCTCAGCTCAATCTACAGACAGGTGGGGCTGCTTGGCTCTGGTGTGAATGGTGGTGTGTGGAAACGGTGCTCCTGGGTATGTCCCCTTAGTCCTTGGAGCAGGCAAGAAAATTTTCTGTAGCAGGACAAATAACTTCCTCTTGTTTTGGCAAGTTTTAGCCTTAAGGCAGCTAAAGGTTTGGTGAACCAGTGGGAAAAGGTTACACTGGAGGCATGGGCTGGTCCTTGGGTGCTCAGGCTGCTCTTCACTTCCCAAAGGCCAGGCAGAGGTTGTAGGACTCTGGAGCATCTTGTTTTTTCCACAGACTGGAAAGACTTCACTGTTGTCAAGAACTAGGAGAGCCAGAAGCAATCCTGCTCCTCTGCAAGGATTCCTCTGTGTGGAGAGCTGGCATGGCCTCGAGTCCATGGGGTATGTTGGGAGAAGAAGGACCTCCTGCAGGGAGAGCTGATGCATTGAGTGCCTCAGGCTGCTAACCTGAGCCTGGAGGTGGGCTGGAGCTGGTCACCAGCTGCGTGGAGGAGAAGAACCATCCTTGCTGCCCGCCCTCCTGGACACAAACCAAGTCTGCCAGGTCCTGCCTGACTCTGGCTGGAGGTGCTGCAGCCTGGCTGCCCTCGTCTTTGTCCACAGAGCTGCCACCCAGCAAGGCAGGAACAGGGGAGCGTGTGCAATGCTTTTTATGGTGCCTGGACCCCCCAGCAGAGCTGGTGGGGAAGCAGCAGGAAGTGAGATCCCCTCTTACCTCTCTGTAGTGCTGGGACTGTGATGTACACATGGCACGTCAGAAAACATGCTCCCAGCAGTTCTTGCTGGCTAGCAGAGGTCTTCTGAAGTTGACTGTCTGCAAGGACTGTCAAGCACCCCTTGAATTAGAAGAGCTAAAGAGTGAGACAGCTGAAACGCAGAGCAACAAACTGGTTTGCTCCCTTGGGGAAGTTAGTATTTTGTGGGGGTTTTAATACTTATATGAAGTTCTGCCAAAGAGATTAAGTGTCATCAGTTGAAATTGGGGTGATGGAGGGAGGAGTCTTGGTCTTCCCTTGAAAAGCACAACTCATCACAGCAGAAAGTGTCGGTGTCCTGCTGGCCTGAGCAGCACAGAGCTTAATTTGAAGGAATGTGAACCAGAGGGATTGTGAGTATTGCCATGGAGTTGAACAGCGAGGAGAAGCCCAGGACTGCACTAACGTGTTGCCTGTGGCATGGAGAGAGGCTGCAAAACCCAGGCAGGGCCAGCAGTGATGGAGAGAAATTAAGATTCTTGGCTTTGTATTTTCCACTGTGTTTTTCTCTTTTCACTCTGCCTTGACATTACAGCTGGCACGTCATGCTAAGGTTCTTCAGCTTCCTGAGGTGCTTACATTAGTTGCAATCTTCATTTCATACCACTGGCATTTTGAACAATGCTTACTTTCTTATTAACATGTAATTATGGGGTTTGGACATACAGAGGTTGGCATTCAGTATATGATTCATTTCTTTGGTATCTAGCTCTTCTCCTGAGGCACCAGAGACATGAAAGAGGGAGGGAAAGCCTGCTTGGCTTCTCCACTAAGCTCCAGCCTTATTGTTGTATTTTTGTGTAGCATAAAACATGAGGGATTTCAGTTTTCTGTCTGTTTTCCTTAAGGCTGGCTGCAGTTCCATGGTGCACAGTGGGTATCCCATGGAGATGCATTATTCATCGATAAGTACTATGGAGCGATCTGTAGATTTAAATCCAAAGAAAATCCAAACAATTCCAAGGAAATGCTTGGTTAGCGACACTGTTCTGCTGCACTGTTCTCCAACACCAGGACTGTTTCTCTCAAGTGAAATGTGCCACTTTCACCTGACTTTTGGCTTTCTTACTCCACACACAGAACAAGTGCAACTCAAAGACAAAGTTGCCAAAACCAAATGTGGCTTTTTATGTGTTTTAAGGAAAACAAACAAATCAGTCAGTGTAAAAACCTGTATGAAAGCGGAACTGTGGCTGAGCAGGAGCCTCTTCTACTTCATGGGAAGAGATGTTCATCCTTCCCAAGGTCCCTATGAGGCAAGGAGAATGATTTTAAAAACAAGAAATCCCACACCTTCCTGTAGGTGGTGCAGCTGTGTGGAGCACGGGCAGAAGCAAGGAGAGGTGGGACGGAAAGGCAACCACAGCATTTTCCTGCTCCTGAATGGAGACAAAGTAGGAAAAAACCCACATGGGTTCCTGCAAAATAAACCATGGTGTTCCTTGCAATTACCCGGCTCTGCCACGGCCTGGCTTTTGCTCTCTCAGCAGACTGCTTCCCTGTTCTCCATAATGAATTACCTTTCTCTCTCATGAGCTCCTTAATGGGAGAAACAGCAAAGAGGGTTCTGAGGTTTGGTTCATGGTGCACTGGTGATGAGCATTCATGGAATTGGATAGGGTCATCTTCTCCATGTCCGTGTGCTGTGCTTCATGTCATAACTTGTTGTTTCAGGTGATCTAGTGGAAGGTGTCCCTGTCCGTGACAGGGGATTGGAACTGGATGAGCTTTAAGGTTCCTTCCAACCCAAACCAGTCTGGGATTCTCTGTTACTCCTTTTGTGATTAAACTGTGCAACATTAATGTGTGTGCTGGAGCTCTGGTGGAGCTTGCTGTGGAGCTTGCTGCTGTTCAGTCCCTGCAGAGAAAGATGCAGTATTGATTCTATGTGTTTGTGTTTGGTATGATTTCATGACCTAGCAGTTGACATGCTCCTCTGCATAGAGCATTGCTGGAGTGATACGGGGCTGGCTGGCCATTGGCAGGGTCTTGTTACGAGGGTTGGAAAGGGAGGGAAGATGGAGTGGCTGGATGGGCTGGGGCTTTTGCTCTCTCTAAACGTTTGGGCTTTTCATTTTGTTGTCAAAACTGAGAGTTTCATTTGCAAGCGGCAAGCTGGTTATTCACTTCAAGGCAGTCAGGGCTGGGCTTCAGCATACGGGGCGTCATCAACGAGGTGAAACACTGAAGGTCCAGGCGTGCCGAGCGCTTGGGGATGTGCTGTTTTTATTGTCTGTCAAACAGTTTTCCAGTGGAAACTGTTCCCTTGGAAAACTTCTGACCAGCTGCACAAAGACTTGATGGCTGAGTTGCCAGAGAAGATGGGGCTGCCAGAGAAGCCCCATTTCAGACCCATAGGAAGCCTTGTTAGAAATGTCAACAGAGAAGTTGGGAATATGGGAAAGACAGATGGTGCTCGTGGTGCTGTGGTCTTGTGTGGTGCTGTGGGCAAATCCTGTGCCTGGAGCTTGCAGCCTGTTTGAGGAGGAATAGAGGAGTAAAGCAAAAGGAGCTATTTGGACCCAGCAGACTGCTCCAGCCCCTGGCTTGGGGTCAGCTCAGGGTTTGCTTTCCCACCCTGCACGAGCCCTTAGCGCAGCAGACTGGCTGTAGCATGATGTATGGCTGTTTCCCGGCGAGATGACTTACAGCTCTAACGGGTGGGATTCCCATCTCATGGGAGGCTCTGAGATTATCCATGCTGTGTCTGCAGAGAAGCAGAGCCAGGTTTCTACAGAAGGCATCAGTGCTTTTAGGAATTAAACCAAAATGTTTCTGATTTTCATGGCAGCAGCAAGTCTTCAAAGGAAAAAGTGTATGAAGAATTAGGGTTTTTTCTGATAAATTCCTAGGATTGTATGTGATTTCTTCTGCTCAGTTTTATATCACCTGTCCTCTATTGGTGTCCTTTGCATAAATCTTTATTTTTCTAGCTATTATAAGGTGTGATTTTAAAGATGTCCATAAATACACCTGTACTGCTGCTACCAGGTGGCTGTTGCGCTGCAGTTTCAGGGAAGGATTTTACCTTTGGGTAGTCACTTTTAGCACAGTCCTTCTGAACACGCACACATGCGCATGGAGGAACCGCAGAATTTGGTAGCAGCAAGATGTGATGCTAGTGTGACTTATCATGCAACCCTTTCATGCAGAGATACTGTAAATATCATCTTTGTTGTGTCATTTGAGATGGTGAAGCCAAGCAAGTAGAGCTTATGGAAAGTGCTTATGATCCAGGGTTCGGAGCAGTCACTTCACTTTTTGTTTTCCATAAAGCTTTGAAAAGAAATACTTAACACTGACGTGCTCACATCTCTGAGTAGTCTTGTGCTGATGTGGGTCAATCAGTGGATTCCTGAGTCTTTAAAAGGTGGCTGTAGGCATTGATGGGGCTTCAACTTGCTATGACCAGAGAAGCAAAACAGTAAAACTTGTTTGTAAATGCTTTTCTTTGGAAGCTTTAATTTGGCTGTGACAGCTGATGCAGCAACAGGTTCAGGTCAGATTAAATGGGGTTTGTGTTTGGTTTGTGGGCAAAAATAGGTTTTAAGTTTAATGCAAAATATTAAACAAACCCACAATTTTTTTTACTTACTTTTTTTTTTTTTAATAAGCAGAAGGAGCTTTTCCTCCCTTTGCTCATGCTCTCTGCAGTAAATCCCTCTGTTCTCCCCATCAGGATTGATGTTGGAGCGCGAGAGGGCTGACTCCAGAGCTGGATGCACACTCCAGCTGGGGCTCACCACAGCAGAGTAAAGGGACAGAATCAGCTCCCTTGACCTGCTGGCCCTCTGGATGCAGCCCAAGATAGGACTGGTCTCTGAGCTACAAGTGCACATTGCCCACTCATGTCCAGTCTCTCATCCACCAGTATCCCCAAGCCCCTCTCCTCAGGGCTGCTCTCAAACTTCTCCCATTTCAGCTGGGCCTAAATTACTCGTACTTTAATACCAGGGATGTGCAGTAGGTTTTATCTTCTGCTGCAAGATCCTGCTTCTCTGATAGAAGACCTCAGCTAAATCTGTGTTGCGAGTTTAAATGTGGTTTGCAGTGCAGCGTTCCAGAAATATCCTTTGAAAGGTCACTGCAGCCCTTCAGCCGTTAGCCAGCTTCTCCCGTCCTCTCCCTCGTATCCCGGGATCCTCGCTCCTTCCCCGTTTCCAGGCTTATTTAGTTGAAATTGTTCCATGCATAGCCAGGAAAATGGGAGGTGATAGAAATCTCCAGCTTGAACGGCAAAGGGGGTTGCAGGTGGGTCATCTGCTGGAAGTTTTTGTGGTCTTTGGAGCCTACTGAGAGCTGCCATTGGATTGTCAGCGCTCTGAAGACCTCCTTAGCTGAGGAGTTAGTTTTCTCTGGCAGCAGTTCTGCCTTTAGAAATTCATGACTAGTTTTCAGCCCTGCCCCATACAGCGTGCGTTTCCATTGCGATTCCTTTGTGGGGAGAAATCCTTTAACATGAAGGTGAAGAGCTGTTCTGAACCGCAACAGAATGTTGGTGGGGGCAGAGGGGTGGATGGGTGTTCCTGTGCAGGGTGTTGGTGGTAGCAAGGGCATTCTGGCCTGGGGAACCTGATTGAATGGGCTTCTGACTTGACTGGTGATGGGTGGGAGCCTCCCTGTGCTTTCTTCCCATGCCAGCCCCAGTGCAGCTGCGAAGGAGAAGACCCTGCTCAGACCTCCTGAGCACCCCAGCACTTCTGGTCTTAACTGCACATTACATCAAAGGACCGGTTGCTTGCTGAGCTTTGGGCTGTGTGCTTGGTGAAGTGGCCTGCTCCCCTGAAACCTGACTGCAGCAAGAGACCTATAGATCATAGAATCCTACAATGGTTTAGGTGGGAAGGGACCTTAAAGCTCCTCCAGCTCCAACCCCTGCCACGGGCAGGGACACCTTCCACTAGAGCAGCTTGCTCCAAGCCCCTGTGTCCAACCTGGCCTTGAGCACTGCCAGGGATGGGGCAGCCACAGCTTCTCTGGGCACCCTGTGCCAGCGCCTCAGCACCCTCCTAGGGAAGAGCTTCTGCCTAAGAGCTCATCTCAATCTCCCCTCTGGCAGGTTAAAGCCATTCCCCTTGGCCTGCTTCTCCCAAGCTGCACCATCCAATTCTCTGGCTCAGAAATGGCTCCTGCTGGTTGGTGTGACGGGGCAATGGCTGGCACAGGGGGATGGGAAAGGAGAGGCTCTTGACATAATCCAAATTGCATTGCCTTGGGCTTTGAAATGATGACAGAAAATTTTCCTCCTCGCATTTGTTCTCATTTGGCTGCAGCATGTTCAGCAGGATGTTTTTCAAGGAGGGTCCGGTCAGTGTTGGCAAAGGAAAGTCTCTTGTTTCCCAGGCATCCTTATCACTTTGTCCTTGACGACGATGGGAACTTTCGGCACATTTCTTTAATTCAGAGACACTCCTGAGCCCGCCTGCCCTTGCAGCAGCTCTGTGCTGCCTTTCCTGTGTGCTGAGTCACACAGGCAGATAAAGCTTCCCCAAAACGTTGTTGGCTTTGCAGATGTTAGACCTGGGAAAGTTGGGTGGGAGGTGGAGGAGGGTTGATGTCTGAGCTATGGACTGAGCAAATCCTGCAGCTCAAATACAGCACCTGCCATCACTTGGGAAAATGTCTTCTGGTGTAGGATGAACAATAACATCTTGATATTATAAGCAACTTCAAACCTGGAGAGGTTTGTCTGGAATAGAGCAGGTTTGATGGGGTGATGCTGCCTAACCACAGGAGTGCTGAACGGTTTAGATCCACAGGATAAAATGGAGGCTGCACATGCAGAGAAGCAGCTGATGGTTGCCCTCTGCCCTCCCTTCATGTGACTACGTGATGGTTTAGGCTGTGGGACATGGGTGAGGAGCTTGTATTGTAAGAAAGATCTTTCTTGTATTTCCAAAGTACAAGGTTTTGTAGGTGCTGATGCAGTCTTACATAGGGATATGCTGGAGATGACAGAGTGCTTTTGAGGCAGCCTCAAAATGTGTGCATCAAAAGGGTGATGCTTCAGTCTCCCAACTCTCTGGGAGATTAAAGCCTCAAAAAATTTCCTTTGTGCCTTCAGAACTTCTGATTTGGGGATTGTTATCTGTACCTGTGATCAAACTGGTTTTATCTCTGTATCTAGCTACAGTGCTTGGCACTTGGTAAGGTTTGAGGACGTAAGCAGCCTGCCCAGCTAACACACATTCCAACAGCTAACACCTGCTGCTGCAGGCAGGGGGGTTGTGGAGGAAACCGTCCCCTTTCAAGTGCTGGTGTAAAGGCAATGGCCAGCTGAGATGTATGGGTGCTCCTGAGAAGCTGCAAGAACTAATGGCACCTATTGGCACTACCCTTGCAAGCCCAAGGGTTTCTTCTACTGTCACAGGGAGGTTTTGGAAGTCCAAGGAATGTCAGTTTTTGTGTCATCCTCTTTTTCTTAGAGGAGATACTTGGGAAGTTTCTTGTTTGAAGGAATACCTGAAAGATTAATTAATAAGGGCCTTGTCCTTTTGATAGGACTTCTTTAACCCTTAACCAGCATGGAGACGGGGTTGTGATGCATAAAAATGAACACAAAAATAGTGTGTCTTGCTCACTGAACACTGTGTTTTAACTTCTGCTTTTGTTTACGGTGCATTAAACTTGGATGCTCCAGCAGTGCTGCTGCACAGGGATGCAGTGCGGGATGTGCTGGGGTGGCATGGCTGCTGTCCACAGCCTGGTCCCAAAAGACAAGCTAGATTTATTAGGGCAGTGATCAGTAGTGGGGAAAGTGCTAGAAGTCTAACCAGAGCAGTGTGCTTTGCAGTGGCATTCAGGTTTTGGCCGCTGTCCTCCTGATTTATCATGCACAAAAGAAGCCATTCCTACCTGCAGAGTAGAAGGCAGCTCAAAGGTGATGTGTTCATGCACTTGGCAAGAAGCCCTGGCTGTGTATTGCAAGAAAATTAGAGCGTAACAGTCAGCAAGAAAGCAACTTGGTACCTTAATGTGGCTTCTAATTTTCAATGTTAAAAACCCCAACCCACCAACCACTCTTGGCATAAGCCTTTTACCTGCTTTGATTTCCAGGGCAAAATTAAAGTCAGCAGTTGCGTGAGGCTGAGGTTGGCTTAAAAGTTTCCTTTCTCTGTTAAAAATAGTTGTAGGAAAAATTTTGCTCCCTTTCCTTTTCACAGAAGATCATCTGGGCTGCAGGCAGAGCTGCCATCTGTACAGCTTAGTAATGGAGCCAAGGTAGGACCTTGTATTATAGAATCCCAGCCTGGTTTGTGTTGGAAGGGACCTTAAAGCTCCTCCAGTTCCAACCCCTGCCACGGGCAGGGACACCTTCACTAGAGCAGCTTGCTCCAAGCCCCTGTGTCCAACCTGGCCTTGAACACTGCCTGGGATGGGGCACCCTCTGTGGTTCCTTGGTTGGGACTGCACCAAATGCGCTTAAAGTATTTATGGAGGTGGTGATTCTGGACTTGTTTCAATGACTATGCAATGGCCAAGCATTGAGATGCTCTGCTCCAGGGACTGAAATTGCAGACTTCCTATAGCATACGCACTAATTCTCTTACTTTGGTTAGTGCTTGCTTTTGTGGGTACCTAGACTGATCCTGCTGTTTCAGGCTATATATTTTATCTCTGTTCTTGCAGTGGAGAAGTGCACTGAGTCTGAAGTTGAGGCCTCTTGCATAGTATTTCCCAGGGTTTGGACCTTGCAGCACATGTGGAGCACTGGTCTGGCATACTGGAGGACAGAAGGATGCAGCTGGTTTCCATTTTGGAGCCTCCAGCAGGAGCATGCTTGTTGAGCAGTGATGCTGCGGGGCTCAGAGGTTAATGCTTGTGTTTCTCTTTCTGCAGAGATCATCGATGACCTCACTAACCTGGTGGAAAACACAGATGACAAGCTTCGCACCCAGACGCGGCACGTGAAGATGGTGGACAAGAAATCAACGTCCTGTGGTAAGAAATGGCTTGAGCACAAATCCTGCCCTGGTTTTAAATTATGGGAAAGTAGCTTTGGCACTCAGAGGCTGTGTGCAAGGCGCTCCCCCCAGGGGCAGCTTCTTTGAAGTGTGAGGAGAACCCACGTCTCCAAACAGCCAATACTGTAGGTTTCACTCACTGCATTTGCTGCATGTTGGTGCAGTTCATTTCCTTAAGCCATTTGGCACCAGCATTGCACAATATTCTGATTGGAAATTGTAGAGCTGTATGAAATGAGAGCAGTATATGTTGATGAACTTTAGCAAAACTTGCTAGCTACCAGCTCTCGCAAACTGGCCATAGTGGGAGTGATGCCGCAGGGACAGTTCTGGTGGTGTCCTGCAGGAATGTTTTCTCAACCAAGAGGCATTCAGACATGAAATCACAGCTGGTGACTGTGTGCAAGCTGGTCAAGCTAAATTGTTGCCCCGTTCCATAGAGAGGGTGTGCATCTCAGGCGAGTGAATGCAGGTTTCCTCTGTGGGATGGAGAGCTGGGGGGTTGACAGCAATGACTGTGGGTGATGGCAGAAAACGTCTTTTTGTTGGGAGGACAACTGACAGGAGTGAAGTCTGTGGGAAGGTGGTGGTAGCGAGACACTTGTGTCTTACTGCGTGTCTGGTTCTGTGTCTGTGGCTTATTTTTGCCGTACTAGAAGACTCAAACTGCTAACAAGGGTAATTTATGCTCTGTATAAATTTGACTTCTGGCCAGAAGTTCATGAAATTTGATTCATGTAGTTTAGGAGAGAGAAAGTTGAGAGCTGACTTGATCATGTGTCTGTTTTAGACTGGTGGGGAGCTTTTATTCTGTAGTGTGATGGTCCCAGCAGCAAAAGCTACTGAGCTCTGGCTGGCAGTGAGGCATGTTCCAGGCAGTGACAATGTATTTCAGGGATTTATTTAGTTCTTCATCAGTGGTAACTTTTTGAAAGCTTGGACGATAAAGGTTGATGAAAATCTGTGACTTCTTCTAGAGGATGAAGTTGACTTCCCAGAGGTGTTTGTCTCCAGTGTCTCCTGTAGCAGCTACAGATAGAATTGAAGTTGTGGCTGCAGAGTTCATGACCGAAGTTTGAATTTTAGATCTTGAATGTTGATGCAAGATGGATTTAATCTAAAACCACTTGCACTTGAATGCTGCAGAGTGCCCCTGCGGGCCTTTGGAGTCTCCCCTTAGTTCCTGTGCTTTTATTTTCTGCATGAGTACAGAGAAGCACAAAGTGAATCCCATTTCATACAGGACAGCTTCTCCCTCCTTAGGTATTTCTATCCGGTTTTTAGGTTCTTCATGCAAATGCAGCCCCCAGACAATGGCAGTGTTGCTGGATAATGAGCCTGTCTCTTTAACTCTGAAGCCCATGCTGGCTGCTGGGGAATTTGAGAGGAGGAGGAGGATGGGAGAGGCGAAGGCTGGGAGGATCCTGGCTGGATTCCTTGGGGGTGACCTCTCTCACCCTTTCCACATTGAAAAACATTTTTTCTGCAAGGGATGGTGAGAAGCGCTGCACTCGGTGCCGGTTCCCTCTGCTCCAATAGGTCTTCCTGTGTTTGCATAACAATTTGGGCATATGTAAACACTCTTTTGCCTCAGATAGCAGCTGTATTCTGCCTGAGCATGAGGTTAAGAACAATAAAGCTGGAAGACACAGGCTTTAATGGCATTCTTCCCGTCCCTTTTCCACCCTTATCCCTGGCACTGAAAGTTAACTTGTATATTAAGATCAGAAAAACCCTCCGTGTATGTACAATTATTCCTTGAGCAAAGCCAAGCAGTGGGAAAACTGGCACCTGCTAGGTAATTCTCTCCCCCTAACCCAATGTGTAATTTAAATCAATAAAATCTTTAGTAACTCTTTGGTTTGGGCATGCTCCTTTGGTTTTAAACTGCGGTGAAATGCTTAGTCTCCCCCCTTGCCCACCCTTTCCTTCCCCAGGATGCAGATATTTGCTAGGACCTGGTCTCTGCACTATTCAGGCATGTGCCTGTTTCCGTGTTTTTGCCTCATTTTTGAAATCAAAATGTATTTTTTTTTAATGGTGAATGCCTGTACTGGAGCCACTGGCTGTGGATACAAGCGGAGCAGCCTGGCTTGAATAGTGGAATAATCACCCTTTTACAAGGAAGAATGCAACGCATTGATGGGTGTGTCTTTGTTAGCAGCCAGTATAACAATAAAATCAAAATATTGCTGATGAAACCCAATTTCATCAATGTTTCAACATCTTGCTCTCATGCAAACATTATTTCAAGCTTTGGAGGTTGTTTCCAGTGACTGGCATGATTTATATTGGAGCCGTCCAGCCTGGTGCTACCTGCTCAGCATAGGCATCACTTGGTGCAAGACATTGCAGAGAGCAGCACCCGCACCTCTGGCCCTACTCAGTCCTGGCAGAAGCCTTCAGATTGTTTGAGGTGGTTTGTTCCGTTTGCAGCTTATTCTCAAGGCTTATTTCTCTTGCTGATTAGAGCTGTTGACAGTCCCACCCCTTGCTTCTGCCCAGTGAAGGCTGCCCGGGTTGGAACCCATCTCGGTTGGTGGCCCCAGGCAGCCCCAGACTGGGGTCAGTGGCAACTCCCAGTAATTGCAGCAGAAGAATAATCCTGGGATATGCTCAAATCTGCTGCATTTATGAAATTATTGTTGAAAATAACTGGTCATTTGCAGGCAAATGTTTGCATGCTGTTTGGCATTGTTTTATTTCTTTTCCGCATACGCTGGATATTTAGGAGGGATGTTGGGTGTATGTATTTCTTAGACTTCAGAAATAGGCTGAGGCCAATTGTCTGAGGTTCAGCAAGGCTCAGTGCCAGGACCTGCACTTGGGTCACAACAACTCCATGCAATGCTCCTGGCTTAGGGAAGAGTGGCTGGAAAGCTGCTTGGTGGAAAAGGACCTGGGAGTGCTGATTGATGGAGCTGACCATAAGCAGTTTGTGCCCAGTCAGCCAAGAAGGCCATCAGCATCCTGACCTGTATCAGCACCAGTGTGGCAGCAGAGCTAGGGCAGTGTTCATCCCCCTGTACTGGGCACTGGTGAGGCTGTACCTTGAATCCTTTGTTCAGTTCTGGGCCCCTCACTACAAGAGAGACATTGAGGAGTCTGCCAAAAGTCCATGGTTCTTTCTGCTTGCAATTGGCCTCATCCCAGAGGAGGAAGTCTGTCGTTGTCCACAGCTACGTCTGGCTTATCTGGATGGTGCTTTTTGGTAACTGTCCCCCATCCTTGAGTTTTGTAGATTGTATTTTTTCTTTTTTGCCTAAAGACATAGGTAGTCAGCTCCCTGCAGAGAGGATGGTTAAACCAGGCTTTGGTTATGGTAAGAGCATCCTGAAGTGTTTGTGTCTGAATCAGATACAGGGATTTTAGTAACAGAGGACACAGCTGGGAGCCTGATTCCCAGATGTGACATACACAGAGGCTGCTGCAGCCAAGAACAGAAATGTTCTTCAGGTCCTGCTAAACCTGGCTTGTGAACCATGGCTCTGCGAGGTGATCTGGGGAATCAGAGTTGTCCTACTCCTGATCACAGAGCCATAGAATCTTGTTTGGGTTTGGAAGGGATCCTAAAGGTCATCATCACCTAAAGTTCCAACTCCCTGCCTGCCATGGGCCTGCCCAAGGCACTCCTTTAGGTGACTCTCCCATAGCTGAGGAGGGAGGCTGGTGTCCTGAGGAAGCAAGACAGAAGATTATGACTGTCATAATAAAAACAAACGAAAAAGAGCAAACTCTTATTTCTGACTTACCCATGTCCTTCCAAGCAGTGTGAGGAAAGCAGACCATGTCTTTGCAGTTAGCACTGTGTGGATCCCTCTAACCTTCCAGATAAATGAGGAAAATGAGTACCTGTGTCCTGGGAAATAAACGCTTGCAGAGTGGTGCCTGAGCAAGTTTGTTCCTCTCTTTCTTTTTCTCCTATTCCACAAGATGGCATTGCAATCTAATCACCTTCCCCAGCCCCAGGTAGATGCTCTCATCTCCCCTCTGCTTTCTGATGCAGGTTTTGGGAGATACTGAGTAAATTTGGTTGGTACCAGGTAGGGTTTTTTTTAATCTTAGCAAATCGCCAAATGACTGGATTAACGACAAAGCTTTGCCAAGCCTTTAATAGGGTTTTTAGGAAGATTTAATTTGATTTTAAACAGAGTAGCCTGGATTATATAAGGTTTCCTCTAGAAAAGAATGATTCATGCAGGCTGAGACCTTCTTCTGCCAGATTCTACAATCACTCTGTTCTGAGTTACGGGGTTTTTGCCGTGGATGTAATTTGGTTCATAAATTACGGGTGGCAGTTGCTTAGGTTTGTTCCTCTGACGTTCGCTGTGTGTTTAGATGAGCAAGTCCCCATCCATTTAGTTGGTTCTCAGTGGAGAAGCTGGTGCAACGTGCCATTAAATCAACTTTTCCTGCAATCCGACTCTCGGAGCAGTTACACTGATCTTCCTCCCCAGTGTTGCTCTGACAACTGCACTGGCTCTGAGTCACCTGTCTCTGCTTCTATGGGATGAGTTCTCTTGGCCTGGCAAGTTACACATTTTCCTGATTTATAATTTTTTTTTCCCTTCCTTTGCTTTCTTCCATCCTAAGCAGTTACACATTGAAAAGCTTGTTCTGAGCTGTTACCCTGTGAGGAAGCTTTGAAAAGAAACTTTAACAGAAGAACAATGAATCTGTTGTTTAAATTTGGTTCGTCTCTGGTGGATTGGGCATGTCTTAAACACACCAACGTTTCCATCATCCCCAGAGCAAAGCAGCCCAGGGAGGTGGCTGAGGGGGCTAAACAGAAGACAGAGTTTCATCTGGGCTTTTCTATCTCCTCATTCCCTTCTTCTGCAGTGCTCACTTGCTGCCAGCCTGCCAGGGAATGCCAGGAGGCCAACAGATCTCGCTGCAGGATCTGAAAGAAGTGCTACAGAGGGGAGACTGAGCTGAGCTCTTAGGCAGAAGCTCTTCCCTGGGAGGGTGCTGAGGCGCTGGCACAGGGTGCCCAGAGAAGCTGTGGCTGCCCCATCCCTGGCAGTGTTGAAGGCCAGGTTGGACACAGGGGCTTGGAGCAAGGTGCTCCAGTGGAAGGTGTCCCTGCCCATGGCAGGGGTTGGAGCTGGGTGAGCTTTAAGGTCTCTTCCTTGCCTGTTATCCCAAACCATTCTATAATTCTACTTTCCACTAGTCTTGCTACCCTGTGCATCATCCTCCCTTGTGCTGTAGTTCTTGTCTGAGCTCCCTGCAGTGTTATTTTCCCCTCATACAGCTCGTTTTCCTTCACTATGAAGGCATGGGTTCGATTCAGCGGGGGAAGCAGAGGTCTGCTGGAGGTGAGCCTGGTTTGGGGAGGAACTGATGGGTTTGCAGCCCCATTGTGTGTGTGCGGCTGTGCTCTTCCTCCCACCTTGCTCGACTGACTTCTGAACCCGCTGTCTAATTGAAGCTGAGATTAGTTGGAGATAGAGGTCGCAAAGATAAGGAGTTACTGCAAGCTTCTGTGGGCATCTATCCTCATTAGAGAGACCCAATTAAGGGCTCTGTTGAGGGGGAAGGCAGGATGAGCTCGTCTCGTTAGACACCAGAGAAGCCTCAAAGCAGATTAGTTTAGGGACATAGTGGGAAATGTGGCTTCATTAATTATGTTAATGGAACAACTTTTAAATGAACTGGTCCAGTAACTTCAGCTCATTGCTCATCTAAGACTTCTGGTTCGTTTCTTGTCTTGCCGTCTTGTTTCCCCATAATATGAAACGCTTTCCCTTTGCTTCGTTAGCTCTGAGTCCCTGAGGAGCAGGTGGGGAGCTCACAGGATGACTAACAGGGTGAAGAGACATCCCGATGTGTGCGTTCCGATTCCGCAGATACACGGAAACACAGTGGCTCAGTGGTGCGAGATGATGCCTTTGCTGGTGGCAGATGCCCAGCAGCCTGGTCCTCGCTCCCCCAGTGCCTCCTCCTTGCACACGCTATATTCACAAGTTAAGTATTTGGCTTAAAATTGCTCACGCTGAGATGTTGAAATGAATTCAGCTGATGGAAGGGAGTGGACCTAAGTTGTCATAAACAGTTCTGGTGTTTTAAAAGGTGGTTTGCAGTGGCTTTATGTATTTTCTTCCAGGTGAGGAGCATGGTGTTGACTGGTGGTGTCAGCTCTATGTCTGTTTAGCTGGAAAGTGTGGGAAGAGCCTTCTGGGTCATAAGATAAATTTCTGAGACCAAGCTTGTTTTTTCCCCCCCATTACTCCCATTAGAAGACTGCAATGGTCATAAACTTATTCCAGCCCAGGCTTGTCAGGGGTACTTCACGTTGCCCATGCGCAACCCTTGTTCTGGTGTCTTGAATAGATCTTTCCCCTCTTTTACTTCACTCCCTCAAATGTGTGTGTCTAGGAGATCATTTGGTGTTGCCTCCCAGCTTTTGTTCTGTGGGGCTAACAAGCGTCTTTACATATTTAATCTCCTAAGTAAATGTCTCTGTTTTTTGACAAAGGCCGTTTTTACACATCTTCCTATATAAGCATTTTGGTTTTTTAAGCATGAGAACCAGCCCAGCACCGCTGGAGCCTCCTCGTGATGGCTTGGCTGTGGCCTTGGCACTTCTCTGGAGGCTGGAAAGGTTTCAATTACACCATGTTGGTGCCTCAGTCAGTTTTGTTCTGAGCTGTTTGCTTGGGCCTTTCTCACTCTTGAACATTTTCCACCTGTCCACCTCACAGTGAAAGCTATTGTTTGTCTGAGATGTGTGGCTTCCTCTTTCATCCCATTGGATTTCAACCTTCCTCCGTTTGTCTTCAAAGTTGCCTATTCCTATGCGCTGTCCCAGCTTTCATCTATGCAAATGCTGCTTTCCAACTTTGTGTCATCAGCAGATTTCATTAACACACTTGCTTTTTGTGCCAAGGTCATTAATAAAAGTAGTTAATAAGATCAGTCTCCTGACCATTCCTTGAGGAGCTCTGCTGGTGACCTCCCTCTGTTCTGACCCTTCTTTCAACACTGCTTCTCCTCTCACCAGTTTCTGGGCCTTGCACTTCTGCTAATCCCCATCTTTTTCATTTAGGAGTTTCCCACATGGCAGTCCATCACAAGCTGTGCTGAAGTCTGCGGGGATGGGATCTATCACGCTTCCTTTGTCTAGAAAATTCATTATCTTCTCAGGCTAACCTGATTAGCTCTGTTTGGTCTGATTTGCCTTTGGGACAGTCCCATTGTTTTCCACCCTGTTTAACATTTAGTTTCATGTTCTAATTAGTCTTTCTCCATTTCGCTGTGGAGCCTCCGTCCTGCTGGGGCTAGTCAATAGGCTCGTGGTTGCTCACATGCCTTTTTCCCTTCCATGGCATGGTTCTGCAGGTGCAGCGGTTCCTCTCTAGGGCTGGACAGGCAGCTGCAGCTCAGTCCACCTGGTTTTGGCATACATACCCCAGACAACATTGAGTTTAAAGGGAAAGACTGGAGGCCTGGGTGCATCAGTCCTCCTGGCTTCAATCACCACCTTGCTTCATTTAATGACAGTTCGCTTTGTGGCACTGACACCCTCCAGAACATCTGCAGCCTTCTCCATCCTCCAGCCAAGACCTGGGCTGGCAGATTCAACCCAAGTCTGGGTCTTCTGCATGTGGGCCACCTCTTCCTATGTGCCTTTTTCTGGCTGTGGTGATCCCCATGGTATCTCTGTACCTCACTTTTGCAGGTAGAAACACAAGTGAAATGGTTCACTTAAGGCTGCACAGCAAGCCCAGGCCCCTCCCATGTGCTGGGCTGCACCCCCAGAGCGTGAGCAGCAGCTCAGGGAGGGGATCCTGCCCCTCTGCTGTGCTCTGGGGAGACCCCCCTACAGCCCTGATCCAGCTCTGGGGCAGCAGCACAAGAGGGACGTGGAGCTGTTGGAGCGAGGCCAGAGGAGGCCATGGAGATGCTGCAAGGGCTGGAGCAGCTCTGCTCTGGAGCCAGGCTGAGAGAGCTGGGCTGGGGCAGCCTGGAGAGGAGAAGGCTCCTGAAGGGGAGACCTGAGAGCAGCTCCAGTGCCTAAAGGGGCAGGAAACCTGGAGAGGGGCTTTGGACAAGGGATGTAGGGACAGGCCAAGGGGAATGGCTTTAACCTGCCAGAGGGGAGACTGAGCTGAGCTCTTAGGCAGAAGCTCTTCCCTGTGAGGGTGCTGAGGCGCTGGCACAGGGTGCCCAGAGAAGCTGTGGCTGCCCCATCCCTGGCAGTGTTCAAGGCCAGGTTGGACACAGGGGCTTGGAGCAAGCTGCTCCAGTGGAAGGTGTCCCTGCCCGTGGCTTTAAGGTCGCTTCAACCCAAACCAGTCTGGGATTGTCTAAGAAATACAGTATAAATAAGGGATGAAGTGCAATCACAAACTGATCAGTGTAAAATGAGGTGGGGAAAATCTCCTTGCTGCACTACTCTGCTCAGGGATTTGCTTTTCAAGTGGCAGCGTCGACATGTGAGAATCGGAGTTGCAGAGGAAGCAGCAATTCAGTAGCTGAGCCCTAAGTTTATGGACACCCCAAAGGATGGCGGCGGGGGCTGGAGAGTGGTGTTTCTGGGACAGGAATTGGGCATGGTTTCAAGTCCAAAGCTGTGAAATGGCATCAATCCCTGTTAGGAGCCAGGGTAAGGGGAGAGGGAGAGCAGAGAGAGCAAAAGGCAGTCGACATCTTCTTAATTACATTTGCATATGCAGCTGTTCAAACAAACTGAGCTTCATCAGTGCTTGTTCATACCTATCAGGAGACTTAGAGCTGCTGTCATCCCATGTAGCAGGAATGTACAAATCTGGTGGTAAAATAAGCCCCTGGGTATCCCCTCACCCAGGCTGTCCATCACGCCAAAAGGGCAAGCAATTGGTTGCAGTTGGATATTGAAAAAAGTGGGAATTGTGTGCGATATCCACGGGTGAGTGCTTCCAGCTTAGTTTCCAAGGATACTATTGCAGAATTAAATCATTAATTTATATTTCTGAAAATGGTGCTGAAATGTGTTAATTTGTACATTACCAAAGAGGCTCAAACTTGTCTCCTTCTGCCTTTTCTTTCCTAACATGCTCAGTGACAAAATAATTGCTCTGGAGTTGAAGCAGTTGAAACAACGGTGTTCCAGCTTGGGAATTCTGTACCACATTAAAGAGAGAGAAATTATCTGGGTTAACTGTTTGTATTAATTCTCACAACTTTGAAATTCTACCTTAATCTTTGGCTCCCAAATCCCCAAGTGAGCCGTTTCTTCCCTCTCTTGCTCTTGTTATACTAAATCCACCCCAACCAGGGATGCTGTTCTGAGCACAACGCTGCTGCAGACAGTGCTCGGGTGGAGAGAGGGTCCAGCATCTGGAATCCTGCTTCACAGGCCCCAGGCACTTGAGGGACACAACAATACATGGAGGATGTGGTCAATGGAGAAATTAGTTTGCTAGTGGTTATGCTGTCTCTTCAGGGCTTTCCGAGATGCATAGAGAGTGTTGATCCCACCAGAACTTGGGGATATAAATCATTAAGAGCTGTAAGCCCAAATCTTTCTTGTTTTGCAAAAATACAGCAGGATTCCTGCAATTGTGCTCACTCTGACTGGAGGAAAACTGTCCTGGAGCAAATGGGAAGAGCCGAAACACACACCTGCCCTCGGGGCAGTCACTGGTATTTACCTGAGGTGAAAACCAGCTGCTCAGGCTGTGTTGGTCTTGAGGCACTCAAATGGCAGGAGCTGCACTTCCAGCAGGAATGTTAATAAAACCATGGTGCACATGGATCCATGGTTTTGCGTTGGGAAAGCACACGGAGCCGTGCATTGGGTAGAACCACCCAGAGGTGTCTGCGAGAGCCGCTGTGCCTGCTGAGCGTTGCTGTTCCAGCTCTGTGCTGGGAGCTGTGGGAAGAGGCTCGGCCTGGTGCTGGGGCCCTGGGGCTTGGATGGGAAAAGCCCCACAGAGGTTTCCAGAAGCAGCAGCAAGGAGCTGGGCTGCGGGTGCTGCGGGTGCTGCTTCACACAGTGCGTGCTGCACTGCTCTGCCGCCTGCCCTGCTGGGACTCCTGCTTGTGTCCCCCGTGTGAGCTGCGGAGCAGAGGGAGTTTCCCACTGGATCAGTCCACAGGAGAAGCTTGTGCTGTGGCTGTGGGATCACCAGACCCGATGCAGAGGAGGGCGGTGGGTAAAATGGGATCATCCCCTTTGATACCTCTGAGCAGAGGGCAAGGCGCCACCTGAAGGAGCACTTGTAGCCACCTGATCTCCTGCCAGGACTCCAGGGGAAAAGACTTCTTAACAGGCTTCAGCTCCCGAAGGATTGTACAGCTACACAAGGGCAGTTTCATGTCTGACAACACTGAGCTGGGTTGGACCCGTTACCATGAGCAGGTCCGGGACTGCGTGCTGCCTCTGGACGGTGCTTCATCACCCTCCTTTTGGTGAAAAGTGCAATCACCACCTAAGCTGCTTCTCCAAACTCTGAACCATGGGGAGTGGGGGTTTAAGTCATGGGTGCCCAGAGGAGCTGTGGCTGCCCCATCCCTGGCAGTGTTCAAGGCCAGGCTGGACACAAGGGCTTGGAGCAAGCTGCTCTAGTGGAAGATGTCCCTGCCTGTGGCAGGGGTTGGAGCTGGAGGAGCTTTAAGGTCCTTTCCAACCCAAACGAGTCCATGGTTCTATGAATGTGCAACCTCTCTGCTTCAGAAATACTTTTTCACTTTGGATAGATGGAAGGGTCTTGTTCTGCTGCAGGATGATCAGCTTCTGGGAATGACTTTGCTGTGGAATTCTAGTGAGTACTGGGACTCACTGGGATGCGTGATGAGTTGCAGATGTGAGGTTGGGCCTCATATAATTTTAGATACAATATGGTTGTCTTGCACCACATCCCCATTTCTATTATAACACATAGTAGCTATTGTGTGATACTTATCTTCCATATATTAAAAAAAGTATGCACCAGAGCATTGCCTTTCTGGCAAGGAAGAGAGTGCCAGTAGCGAGGCTTCAGTGGAAAGTTCATTTTCCAAGCCGTGCTTTCTAAACCCATCTGGTTATTCCATTTATCAGAGAGATGCATTGGGAAATGCTGTAAAACTTGCCTGTAACGTGCTGCAGTAGCCTTTTGCAGGAGGTGTGGCAGCCGAACTGTCCCTGGGTCGTTGTCTGCCTGGAAGTTTAATTGCATTTATCACTGGTGCCTGGATAGGAGCTAAAGAGGGAGCAGTGGGAGGCGCTCCCCACGCTCCCCTTCCCAGCCCTCCTTGCAAGGCTCCTTCATAAACATTTTCCCCTTCTTTTGTCGGGAGCCTGACAGAATACACTTACTTTAAACTTCTTTCTGCTTCCATAGATGGACAGTTTTATGCCATACAGACAGTGCCTGCTGGGATTTTTATGGCCTATAGTTCTGTGAGCAAATGGTTTTGCTCACAAGTTGGCTGGGCTGAGATGACCTTCTCCTGTTCATTAACTGTCTGTTCAAAAATATGCCTGTGGTGGTAGCTACAGAGCCTTGATTGGGGTTATTTTAGGTGGTGCAGGGAGGTCTGGTCCTTTCCTTCCCTCCTCATTATCAAGCAAAAGTGACTGCTTAGGGCCTGGTTTATTTACCTAATAAACTGCCTCTTGTATCGTCTAGGAAATGCTCACATTTTTCAGCCAAGAAATCCTAGTAACAGGCAAACAGAGGTCCAGCAGTCAGGTCTGGAGAAACAACGAAATGAAGGTCAGTTAATATTGCTGTTATTCTCTTTCCCGGTGGCCATGACAGCAGGGGTGGTTTATTTGAAGATCCCAGACTCGGAGTCATTGCCTGCATTGTTGGTCCCCCGAGCGCTGGAGGCTGTGCCAACACTTGGGGATATTAATGTATTCTGCAGATCAGTGAATGAAGAATTCCTCCGCACTCCTTTCTTCCAAAAAAAAAGGAGAAAAAGAAAAAAAAATCCTCTTCTCTCCCTTCCCCCCTTCCTCCCCACACTTTGTTTGCAGTGGCTTTGTCTGCGGGATGTTGCTGGGCATTCCTAATGAGCAGGGGAGGAATTGTGATGGGGGCCGGGCCGGTGGGCACAGTTCCTGCTTCCAGTACCCACGGTGAAGCTGCTGTAGGGTGCTCAGGTGTGCGGCAGCTTTCGCCCTGGCAGAGTTTGGCCATGGAAATAGCCAAAGAGGGGAAGGAAAAGGCTCGTTTTGGGCCCGTGAAGCTCCCTGATTTGCTTCCTTCAAGGAGAAAGTTGTTCCCCGTCACCCCCCGCGCAGGACGCGATGCCTCAGTGCTTCTTTAGTATTCATCCCAGAGCCGTGGCCGCAGCCATCTCCCGCCTCACCCCGAGCAGCTGCTCAAAAGGACAAAATCAAAGCAATTCCTGCTCCTGGTGACTTACTGCCAGGGAATAACTGGGTTCTGTCTGAGAGGAACATAGAGCATCCCCGTCCCAGCGATGGAAAAAGCACAGGGTAGCTGGGGCTTGGTGGGACAAGTCTGCAGAGACTCTTGTGGGTTCAGTGGGAATAAAAGCTGGTTTCGTGAAGAGACACTTGTCCAGTAATAGTGCAGTGGATTGGGGAAAGGCGCCTGAGCAGTTTTTATATATTCTTGTTCCATAGCAGGAATTGTACTTAGATATTTTTTTAATACGTTCTTTGATCACTCATGGAAATGTTAATAAGACAAAAACTGCTAAAAAGCTCTCGAGACACTGCCCTGCTTTGCAGAAGGGTGGACTGAAACGCAGACCCTCTGGAGGGCTTCTGACGCACAAGCAGCCCCTTTGTTTCCTCCTCTATAACCCAGAGACATGTCTAAAATTGGAGGGAAGATGAGAGGAGGCTGAAGAGGCCGGGCTGGAATCACGGCATTCCCCATTTACAAGAGAAGAATCGCCCATCGGCTCTTCAGGCCGTGGTTTGATGGGCAGAGCAATGCCTGTGTTTGAAGTCCACACTGAAGGTACTCTCAGAATGGAAGTGGGATGCTTTTAGGCTGTCTTTCACTTTGACTTAATTAAGAAACTCGCAGGCTTTGTCTGGAGGGGGCCTGTTAACGTGTGAAGCTCCGGCCCCCCGTGAAGAGGGGCTGGGGCGGGAGGGGGGATGCACAGATACACTGCTTTTGTGTCGTGTTGCCAAACTGAAGACAGTAGCAAGTGCGAGCCGGGCACGGCAAGAGGTCGCCCCATGTGTGCGGCACTGAACCCTCCTCCTACTGCAAAAAGCCTTTCTCAGGGACGCAGGACCGACCAGCCGTCTGGTATGGGAAACAACAGCAACTCGTGGGGGGTAAGGAGGGTTTTGTATGTGTCCTGCAGCATCCTTCATTGGTCCTGATCCAGGGTCAGAGGTTACACCAAAAAAGGGCAAACGCTATTTCTTTAGTAGCTAATGCCTCTGTGTGTATTTACAAGGGGAGAAATATTAGCTTTGAAACATCATGGGCTGGCCAGATGACGAGCTGTTGGGGGGTGGCTTTAGCAGTGGGTGATGATAATGGAAATCACCTGAAGGAATTAAACCTACCCAAAGTGGTTTGAGTTCAGACTTAAACAGGTGAGATTTAGGTTAGATATAAGGAAGAAGTTGTTCCTTGTGAGGGTGCTGAGGCGCTGGCAACAGGGTGCCCAGAGAAGCTGTGGCTGCCCCATCCCTGGCAGTGTTCAAGGCCAGGTTGGACACAGGGACTTGGAGCAAGGTGATCTAGTGGAAGGTGTCCCTGCCCGTGCAGGGTGTTGGAACTGGGTGATCTCAATGTCTTTTCCAACCCAAACCATTCCATGATTCTATGAAAGTAATGGGCTTGTTTTCAAGTTTGCGGTGTAGCAAATGCGCCTGCTGTTGTCATCAGCTCCCTGTTTGCTCACAGTGGTTGCAAATAAATGCCACAGTCTTTTGTAGTATTCATGGTCTTCAGATCTCTTGATCATGTTGGTCAACACTGATTTGTTTTCCTTTTATCTGACAGCTAGAGAGAAAACTTCAATGCTGGCAGTGACAGGAGCAGTGAGCAGGCTGTTGTCAGGTCAGGCTCTCTGCTCTAGCGGAGTCAGCTGCAAAGGTTCAAAACTAAGGAGCAAAATGTGCTCATCTGAACCAGAAAATGCAGCGCTTCATTTCAGAAGTTTTGTGGGGTTTAGCAAGTGTCTGGTGAAGTGTTTCTTCCACTCTGTCTGAGGTGTGTCTTGAGGCGTTATGGTTAGCTGGGGCTACAGGCTCTACAGGCATCAACTCACAAAGACATGGTCTCAGCCTTTGGTCCCAGCCCAGTGGCCAAGGTGGCCTTTAGTGTGCATCTGGAGAAGCCTCATGTCTCTGCTTCCAAACTGAACTACTTGGTCTTCCTCATGTTGCTCTGTTCCTTTTTTAGAAGACTGGAAATTAACCCAGGGAGAAGCTTTGGTACCAGTTTGGGATGGGAGAGGAAGACAGTCAGGAGATGCAGAACCAGACAGTAGGTTATGATGGATGTTGAGACTAAGGAACTTTTTACACACATTGGAGGGCACCCAGCGAAGGCTGTCAGGGCTTGGCAGAGGCAGCTGGTGATGACAGGTTGCCAGCTGTGATTTGGGGGTGCTGTATGAGGCAGAACAGAATCGGGGTAGCCTTCTCTATCAGTAATTTCTATAAAGTTGTTTTAATTCCTCAGCTGAGGAGTTGCAGGATGGTGGCTTCAATTCAGATGTGACACACATCCTGTTAAGTGGTTCCCTACGCGTGGGTGATAACTGCTCCTATTGCCCCTTCCCTGTGCTCCAGCATGGGCAGGAGCAGGGTGAATTTTTACTTTCCACTGCCCCTTCCTTCTGGTTGCCCGTGAGGAAGGACAAGTGTTTTACACAACACGATTCTGTATCACCAGGGTTAGATTTTTAACGTAACAGGCACCTTTGTGTAACTCCCCTGTATCTTCAAGGAATTTGGGAAGTATGAACTCCAGAACGAGAGATTCCCAGCTTTATTGCTTCTCCCTGCCCTTGATGATTTTTATTTAGCACTGTAAGATTTCCAGCTCCTGCAGGGTTGGGTGGTTTCTAACTACTGCAGTGTTTAGAATGTCTTTGGGGATCCCAGCAGACAATGGTTTGTGTTTAGCTCTCGAGCATTAGCAAGGCAACAGTACTGCTAAAATGTTTGGGAAAAGTACCTTATTAGAGCCAAAGTGACTCATTCCTGCTGGAGAAGCGGCAGATGTTTTTCTGGCATTTAAATAAAATGCAAAAATACTGATCTCCCACCTTGATGTTGAAGTAAAGACTCAAAAGTGAGGGGAAAAAAGCCCAGTATTTAGGCCTTCTACAAAAACACTGGCAGTGCCAAATGATTCATACCGAGTGTTTTCCAGCATGTTTTCAGCATTATAAACATTGACATTTCCAACTTCCTGAGATGAGAGGATTTCATTTCTTCTTGTGAATTTTGCATTCTGTGCTTTCTGATTCAGAAACGCTGTAGCTGGGGTGGGTGTTTTGACAAGATACTCAAATCACTCGGGCGCTGGTCGAAGTTTGGTTGAAGCTGATCTCCGGTTTTTGTTAGAGCTTCAGGTCCCGCTGGGAGATTCGGAGAAGTGGGTTTTCAGACGTAGCAGTGCACCTCAGCCCTTTCCTGAAATTAAAATTCCTTGATTTCTGCTCATCTTTCCCAGTGTTGCTGCTTCTGCTTTACTGGTTACTTTGGCAATAGCAACATTATTAATATTGCTGTTGGATGTGTGGCTCCTTTGCCATGTCCTCTGTACAACTTCCTGCATAATTAAGTGGTTTATGCTTTTTTGCCATCACCTTTGGTATTTCAAAGATGCTCATTGCTTTGGTAGCTGAATGCGGTAATGCAAATGAATGCAGAGTAAGTTCTGTTCTCCTGTGTAGTTAGCTGCATTTAAGCATTCATATCATCTTTGTGCGTGCATATTAGTGGTTAATGGTCTATGAGAGAGGCTTTCTTGAAAAGGAATATCTTGAGTTCAGATCAGTCAGCCTTGCCCACTGACGAAAAGCTGTTCCTGTGCTTCACTGAGACTTTTCTACAGCTGGATCTGCTCTAGCCTGGACTAAATCCGTTGGCCTGCTGTAATGTGGAGCTACTCTGAAGGCTGTGGTGTACTCCATGCAGGAGGAGAGTCATGCTTTAGGTCTTCAAGTTGTGTTTGAAATGAAGAGTTGGTGCATTTGGAGGCTTGCTGTTACATGCTGTATAAGCCCTCTTGAGATCAGAAAGGGTAAATTCTGGTGCTTGGTAACCTCTGAGTTTTCTCTTGGGCTGTCCAGGCGCTTTGCTCCCATTGCAAAGGTGCAAGCTTTGCTTTGGCTGCCAAAGGAACCAAACACTAGAAACCATCTTCCAAGGAAGGAAGAGTTGAACTGATTTTCATTTGCTACTGCCTAAAAGGAAAGTCAATGGGTACTGATGGCTTGTTGGTGGTCATCTTTTGTCCTGCTGATTCTGGCAATAAGTAGATGGTTAAGTCATCAGATTGGGAACTGGGGAGTATTTAGATATTAAATGGCTTAATAGGCTGAGCTGGTTGTAGCCTGACTGATGTGGTAGTGCCCAAAAGGGAGGTGAGGCCTGCCCGTAGGTGGGCATTCAGGTATTTTTATGGGTTATGACTGAACAAGTTTTACAGTGTACAAGCTCCAGTCGCCTGCTTCCTTGCTTAATTTGGCAGGGTTTGCAGGAGAGCTGAGTGTGAGCTAAGGGCTAGTTTTGGCTCTGCTCTGCTCAGCGGCTGCTTTTAGTGGTGGTCTAGCTCACCTGATAGGATGTTGTCTCCATAACTCCAAGATAGTGGGGAGGACCGCATCTCCTTTTAAAGCCTTCATTCAGCATTAGTCAAGAAAGAAATGGGGCATCAGGAAGTCAGGAAAGGCATTACTTCTAGGCAGGCTTCTCATCACCGTGGACTTGTGTGACCACTTCTGCCTTCCCTGTAGTGTTTGTGCTCTTCTGCCAAGGTTCTTGGAAGGTGAGTCCTAAAAAAGACCGTGTGGCCCTAAGGAACGAAGGGAGGAACTGGGATTAATGTGGGGAATTGCTCTCCCTCACTGCCAGGCCAGTGCTGGCTTCATCCTGCAGTGGCTGACCTGTTTAAGTAGCTCCTTGCCGTATATATTGTCCTTTGTGGAAGAAGACAGTGCTCTTGTCCCCATTGGGGTGCCTGTCTGGAGCATCATCATTGTCCTCCTGCTCTTGGAGCGCCTCAGCTTGGAGATGCTAGAGGAATTTGAGTTAAGCAATTGGATTTCGGGGACATAATCCAGAATTTGTCGAGCTTTGATGATGGTAAGTTGTGAATTGCTTCACAGTGCCCTGCAAGGTCTGTCCTTCCCAGACTGCCCTGCAGAAGCGGCTGCTTGGGTGTTTCTTCTTGGTTCATGGACAAAGGCGAAGGCACATTCTCCCAGTGTCACCTGAGGTCAAGGCATGGATGCAGTGGGCAAGAGCAGCCCCTTGTCTCTGCTGTGCTTGTCACATGCAGTCCCAGATCAGGAAACCCCTTTGGCTGTTGGTCGTAGCTCGCTGCATGGAGCAGTACCAGGTCCAGACAGTGGGATCCTGCAGGTTGGGAGCATGGGGGAGGCAGGTGGGATGAGGATGACTGGAGAAGCTGTTCCTTTGGGAGCTGGTGTTCATTTACCCTCCGCTGCTGCAGGTTGGCAGGCACCCCGTTGGGGTTGGGAAGCTGGTGCATTAACAGGTGATGTTTATCTACTGATGTGTGGGCATGGCTGATGCTCAGGAGGTTGAGGCTTCCACACTGTGTAGAGTCTGCAGGTGGGCTCTTTTCCCTGTTAATTTGCTGAGATGTCTTGAACTGTCCTTTGCAGTGAAGGAATACATGTTAGTCTCTTTGGTGGCTTGGTAAACCCACCGTTATTCATGGTGATTCCCAAGTGTCCCCATCACCACTGTTAGATCCTTATTACTTCCCTTCTTCACAGCTGTCAAACTTCTTACAGCTTTTTGAGATTAGCCCTTCTCATCTCATGCTTTTCTGCACTTTATCATGGCCTCCTTTGAGATACAAAGGCATGAAATAGTCTCTTCTGGTGGAGTTTCCTTTGATTGAACTAGACAGCACTTCAGTAGTCCTCAACTGTCTAACTTCTTGCATAAGAGACTTTCTCCGAGAGATATTTTTAAAGACATCTCTTTGGTAAAAATACCTCAGGTAGGAGGGAGAGCTCTCAGCACACTCACCTTCTCCAGCATGATGGGGTTACGCCCTTTGCTTTATATAGAACAAGAAAATGGGGAATTTGCAGTTCTGTAGATAATGGAGGGTTGCTGAATAATGCTGTAGAGACTTGTGTTCAACTCGGTGTCTTTTAAAAGGAAAATGTTATAAAGCCCTGTCTGAAGCCTCTGTGGAGCAGCCTCTCCCAGAACATGACACAGAGTGTCCTTAATGGGAAAAAAAAATGATTGCTGCCTGTTCACCCAGTACCCTGAGCAAATAAATTTCCCAACCTCAGTCCACGTACTTTGGCAGATCATGGTGAAGTCCATAGATAGGCATTGCCCATCTACCGCAAGGGCACAGACCTGCAGCGAGGAGCTCATGGTCTTAACTGACTCTTGCAGCTCCCATCAGTGTTCCAGCAGCTGGTTCTCTGGCCACAAATCTGATTTATTTGTGGGTTGTTTTCTTCTCTTCTGGGTTGCCAGCGCTGCTCTGCTGTATTTGGTTTGTTAAATGCACATGGCAGATAGCTGCTGCTCTCTGTCTTATTTGCAGACACCCCTCTGCTGTTCCCAGGTGCTGCTGTTGGCAGTGCCACGCGTACACACACCAAGGAATGGTGCGGAGCTGCTCAGTGCTTGTGTGGATGATGGTGCTGGCAGCATCACTGCTTTGAAAGCGCTGATGCGTCTCTGAAAAAGAGTCATCTCAGTGGTGAGCTGCTGGGCTGCAGAACACGGCTGCAACTTTTTCCCCTGTACAATTTTAAACCTAATATTCCTTTTTTTTTGAAGGAGGGCGAAATGAAAGTTCCACTGGGAGAAGAATACTTAACGCTGCTAGAGAAAGTTCTTGATTGTGGTTGATCCTGAAACGGGTGATGAATGTGTGCTACCAGGGCCGGGGGATTTGGCGTATGAATTTCCCAGGGTTTAATCATCTCATAAGGCTGCTGAGTGTGACTCCTTCCCCAGTAATCTACTTAACTCAGTCATTTACCCCTCCTTCTGCCTTGCCTGGAGAATGAATCTCACAGGTTGTTTGCATGACAAGTAGCTTGGGATTGTCTGACTCTAGCAGTTCGAGTTAATGGTTTCCCATGTTCACTGGCAGACTGGGTGAGGAGCAGAGCTGGAGAACGGGTTTATGGGCAGTACTATTCTAGGCTGCACCATGTGTTTTGAGAGCTAAAGTGCTTTGGTTTTTTTTTGCCTTCCAGAAGATGTTTTTCTCCACCAAAACTAATCTTGGGGGAAAATGATGTTTGGTAGTTCTAGGATTATTGGATTTGCAGATAAAAACTGCTGTGCTAATGGCAGCTACTGACTGATGACCAAAGCAGCTAACTGGGAGATGTTTCTTGGCAGCTGATCATGCTAAAAATCTTCCCTCAAAGCCATGAAAACCACAGGGGACAGTGTTTAAAAAAAGAGTTGCTAGCAAGCAAATCCCTGCATCCACTTCTTTGTGTTAACAGAAACTGAGGATGCTCCATCAGGAGTGTGACTTCTAAACTATATTATCCCCTCACACCAGACCTTCGCTGTGCTAAACATAAAAGGATAAGCATCCCTTCATCTCTATTTTTAGTTTGCCTCCTCCTAAAGCCAAACCTTGTGAATAAAATTCCTGCTTCGATATATAGGCTCCATGAGACGCGGTCAGCTTGTGCGAGCTTGTAACTGGGACAGAGGACACAGAAAGGGAGGCTGAGGGATGGGAAGCTCTGGATAAACTGTATGGGTTTTGTTTAAATTACTGTCATGTTCTGTGGCTTGCTTCAAATCAAATACTGCTGCAGTCCCAGTGGCTTGCACCTCATGTGCATTACATTAACCATTTGCAGATGACCTTCTTTCTGCTCTAAAGCCATGTGCGCAGTCAGAAACTTTTGGAATGGTTGAGGCAGGACTTGATGAAACCTTTAAAACCCCCAAACCATTATTTTAGAGTTGTTCATGTGTGGGTCTACCTGGTGACACAATGCAGGGGTCGTGGCGTAGATTTTCCCCTCTATGGCTGAGAGGTGAGATCATCTCGGAGAGCTTCGCGTGAATGCAGAGCAGCAAGCACAGCTACCACAGACTGGTGCAGATGTGGAGGTTCAGCTCCCTCCTCTTAACATTGCTCTAGCTTTTTTTTTTTTTTTCTGGTTTCCAGCCAGAAAAACCTTCCATTCTTGTGCTGGACAATTCATGGATCCCCCCAGCTGAACTCAGACTCCACTTGGAGTAGCCTCACTGGCGGCCAGTGTCCTTGGGCTCCTTATAAGTAGCCGTGGACCAGGGGTGGAAAGTCCCTGTTGGGTTCTCCTGCTGAAGGTGGTCTGATTCTCGACACAGATTCACAGGAGTTTGAGGCTTTGCCTTCACTTCCCGCTGGGAATGACTGCATCCATGCAGAGTCCATCTGGCCATGGGTGCACACTGCCTATCTATTTGCAAGATCAGGGCCTGGAGAGGAAGGGGCTTCTCTCTGGTCTCCTGTACCTAGATAAGCCAAGCTTTTGTTAGCATAACACCAAGGTGATCTGTGTTTTTCATGGGGAAAGATAAACATGAAAAAATAATTTATCTCATCTTTCTATAAGCTGGATGAGAGTAAGAATGAAACATGTGCTGCAATTATGAAAGTGCATTGAAAAGCCTGTTTGTTTCTGATTCAGAAAGACAGGGTTGGTTTAAAAGTGTGATTTTAGCAGAATTGTGCCACTTGGTTTGAGTAAATGGTTTGGAGACAGCAAAGTCTTCAAAACAATGTAAAATCTGGGGGATAAATGGGAACCTTCCTCATCATTTATGCAAAGCCGGGGACGATGTGAATGTGGTTTGAAGCTGTCATACCTAACACGTTCTCCTGCACTGCAGAGATGGCTTTTCCTTCCTTCGAGGCCCATCTTTAGATGAGAAGGTGTAGGCTGCCCACATGGGAAGTGAGCAGAAACTCCCTGCAGGACTGGCTGGTCTGTGGTGTCAGCGGAAGTGTGTGCAGGGGAGCAGGGATGGGTCCAGTGGTCAGCCCAAGCAAACTCCATCTCCTGAGGCAGGGCCCTTGTGAAGCCCGGGCATGGATCTGGATTTCAGCACCGCTGTAGAAATTCCCAAAGGGCGCACAGAGACTTTTGCTCTTTATAACCCACCTACTCCTGGGCACATTTCACTTTCCCGTGTCTGGTATTGTGAAGGGTTGCGTTACTGGCATGGGGAACGCGGGATGCTTTGCAAAACATTGCCTTTCTTTTGTCAACCAAATGACTAGGACTTTCTTAATTGTGGGTACTTTTAGTTAATTAGAAATGTTTGGAAACGCCTCACACCTCAGCAGGGTTCAGTTCTACTGGGTGCCAAGTGCTTTGTTCTTCATCCAGCAAAGCACTTAAGCATGTCTTTAAGAACACTTTACAGGCTGGAATAAGCTCATTGATTTCAAGGCACTGAAGGATTTAGCCAATACCAAATTTCTTCCAATGATCCTGACTCAAATAGTAAAATCCAGGAAAGTGTTTTTTGAATGTTAATGCGACCTTACCTAGCAGGATCTCAGGCTTCACAATTTGAGCTGGTCAGAGAAATGAGACAGAGTGTTTAGGGGGAAGTTTCTTCTGAGGAGTAGAGGAAAATCCATAATTAAAGGTGATTTCCCCCCTCTATTCCCTTTTTTCACTTCCAGTTTTGTGGTAGAATAGGCTAGCTGTAACCGTGGCCATCTTTAGCTTTTCATAAGTAAAGAGGAAACTGAAACACTTTGGAAAAGTATAGAATAAGCAAATACTCTGGAGAGACTTTTAGTGGCAACATGATTAATAAGGGACACTCCTGGTAATACTATCACAACAGAGCTATTACAAAAGCATATGAGCATCCCTCACTGGGGCAGGAGCAGGATTCAGACAAACGATTGAGGGCGATTTATGCCTCTTTGCAGTGTGGGTTTTTTCCCCCAAGCAGTGTGAGGGAATGGACTCTGTAGGTTTAACTGTGGGATCAGGCTTCAGGAAAAAAAATCATTTAGTAAATCAAGCAACTTCTCTTTGCTCCCGAGTGTTTTCCTTCTGGATGTTTGTTTGATAACAGGCTACATTCCTCATGCAGACTGGTTTTATTCATTTGATTTTCTTCCCTCTGTGTCAACCCCCAGTAATAACCTTGTGCAGCTGAAGAAGGGAAACGTTCCCCAGCAAGAGAATCCGACACAGGATAGATGGGGATGGGTTTCCGACACAGAATAGGTGGGGATGGGTTTCCGACACAGAATAGATGGGGATGGGTTTCCGACACAGAATAGATGGGAATGGGTTTCCGACACAGAATAGATGGGGATGGGTTTCCGACACAGAATAGATGGGGATGGGTTTCCGACACGTCCTGCCGGTGCGCTCCTGTTTTATTGCTGTTCTCCGTGACACACGCAGGTCCTGCGGGCACGTGAGCACGCGGAGGGAGGCCCACGGCCACGGCCCCCCCTGCGCTGAGCCCCCCGTGCTCCTGTCCCCCAGCCGCTTTGTCCCCGCCGCTTTGTTCTCAGAGCAGTTCTTTCTCTCTCCCCTTTGAAGACGTTACTGTGCAGCTGCTGTGGCAGCTTGTAGCTGTCATGTGCGAAGGCTGAGAGGGAAGAACTGGAGTTAAGAGCTTAGAAACTTCTCAGGCTTTAGGAAGGAACTGAGATGAAATGATCCTGTGGTTTTTCCTCCTCCTTTCTCTCTCTCTTTTTTTTTTTACTACAAAGGAGAGGGGACCTCTTGTGCTGCACGTGCATAAATTGTGCAGGTTTGGCTCTGCTCAAGTCAGGAGTGAAAAAATAAAGTAAAATAGCCATCCTGACACATGAGGCAATGCAGTCTTCCAAACCCAAAATAGCTTCGTGTAGTACATATAGGAGTCAAAGATCTGTGTGTGGGGGCTTTAAGAGATGCCTTGCCTTCTTTTTTTGGAGAAGAAACTTCTGTTAACATCTAAATGATTTCAAGAATTCAGCAAGGATTGAATTCCCTACTTCATCGCATGAAACTTTCACATTGCTACTGAACTGTGGTATTTTGTCAGCCTCCTGCTCTTTAGGCTCCATTTTACAAAACCTTTAAAAAGTGATTATGCAAGTCAAACCTCATTTCTTATCACAGTTCCGTATTTACTGGCTCGGTTGTTTGCGAGGGATTGTTTTACCCACCGTGTTTCCCTTGGCATTTTTAGAAGGTTCTTCTAGTTGTTAGCAGCTGTAAATGGTATTAATAAGAAGTATTTGGTTGCTGGTTTCTGCAGTTTTGTATGTTGATTAGGTTGGATTGCCAAAGGTTGAGCAAGTTTCTAAAAGAAGGATTGTTCTTTGAGTTATGAAAACACTATTCTCAACAAAAAAACAACTCTATTTGTGTCAGGAATTTTACATGCAGGCTGATACACTTCTGCAAAGACCCAGGCGAAACACTGACTTGTCCAAATTGTCATTGAATTTAAAATCAATGAAGTCACATCTAAAAATCTTCTATATTGGATGAGCCAGACTGAAAAATGTGAAGGTGTTTTTTCTTAGTGTTGTGTTTGAGATGATAAGCACTTGCCAACTTTAGCGTTACCTTTTTGGGTTGTCCACAGTGTGCTGGTCTTCCCAAAGTAGTTTTAGTGGGTTAATAAATACCCTTCTCGGAGCAGCTCTGTGTATTTGTGATTGGTTTGGTTTTGTCTGGGGAGAACCCAGTGTGTGTGTGTGCTGCCTGAGCAGTTGCGCGTCTTCAAAGGTTTACAAGGCTCAACTTGACAAAGCCCTGAGCAATCTGGCCTGAGTCTGGTCACAGAATCATAGAATGGTTTGAGTTAGAAGCGACCTTAAAGCTCACCCAGTTCCAACACCCTGCCACCAGCAGGGACACTTTCCACTGAAGCAGGTTTCTCCAAGCCCCTGTGTCCAACCTGGCCTTGAACACTGCCAGGGATGGGGCAGGGATGGTCTCAGAAACGTGAAATGTCTCAGGCTGGAAGGGATTCATAAGGGGTCCTGCTCCATAAATTGACCCTTCTTGGAGCAGCAAGTTGCACTAGAACATGCCAGGGTCCCTTTCCATGTGATGGTTTTGTGATATATGATGCCACTTGTCTTTCTTCAGAGCTAGAAGAGGATCTCCTTGCTGTGGTCATTGTATCTTGCTGTTGGAGTACTAGGTTCACCCAGATTAGATTTATGGAATGACTCCTCTGAAAATATGTGCTGTTTCTTTATGCAGCCCCTCCTGTTTAAGACCCACTGCAGGTGGGGAAGGACTCTGTGAAGTGTGATTTACCCACGAAGGGGAAGCTGATGCTGAGCAAAGCCTGTTCCTAATTGTATCCCATGAAGGAGAGTGTTTACCAGCTGTGGGACTGCAGTAGGCAGGTGGTGACACTACCCAGGCACAAGCGTGGTCAAGAATGAGTTTGCCAACAAAATTAGATTCACTTCCCTCTGGGACATCAAAAATAGAAACATAACCATCTCCCCCCTTTATTTGGGTTTCTGTTCAAGTGAAAGCTGCAGCTTGTATTTCATCCGGTGCATGGGGGATCAGCCTGTGGCTGTTAAGCTGCATGTCGCTTGTGGAGTGACTCCAGGGCAATTGCTGTAACAGAGTTAAGATGTGACCAGCAGCTTTGTTCGCTGAGGTCAGATTTCCCAGCAGACTCCCTTAATGTGGAAAGAAGTAATTGTGCCGTGGGCCAATGCTGCTGGGTTGGCTTAGGAGCTGCTTGGTCACCTCATCCAGCCAAACCTCCCAACAGACACATCGATACTGGGGAAACCCTGATCGGCCGCTGCTGGACTGTGAAGCTTGCACCAAGGCTCTGAATTATGACCCTTCTGGCTCTTGACTACATGGAGACTTTGATGGTTAAGGGTGCACTTAGCTGGTCTTAGTTCTTGAGTGTGATTGCACAACCGCTTTTACCGGAGAAGCTCCTCTCGACTCAGCCAAGAACATTAATGATAAACTCGTGGTTGAAGCAGTAGCCTTTTCGTCGTATACCTGGAATTCTCTCTTTAAGCTGTTCTTCAAGATCTGTAGCAGATGGAGGGAGACATAATGAGCAAAGCAGTGGGAGAACAGCTCAGACTCTAAGTCCATATAGACTGGAAAAACAAAAGGAGTTTTAGAAGTGTGTAACCAGTTCAGACATAGTATGTAGTTAATCTTCATCTGTGGCTTTTAAAATCAGCAACAGGCAGAGTATCCCACATTGAAACCCGGGCTTGTGCAGACGGGATGGATGTGTAGACAGTTTTTTCTGAACTTTACCCCACCAAGCCTCCTCTCCCAGGTAGGTTTGCACAATGCACAATGTCAAGTGCATTGTGTGGAACAGTGCTGCACAGAGTGGCTCTAGCCATGCCAACAGCTCTGTTTTACTGGGTTTATCTCAGTAGATTCATGTTTGAAGTTGCCCATTGTTTAATTCTTGTTTGTGCTCAGTTTTAATTTTTAAAGAGAAAAAAAAAAATCCATGCTGCTTTCGAGCTGGAGTTTCTCATACTTAAGTCTGTGTAAAGATGATTTATGGTGCTAGTAGGGGCTCCACTGGAAACGCAGGATCTACTCTGAAGTGGATTGCACAGCCCATGCTGAAATGTTTATTGCCGTCTTCAAAATAGAATACATCAGGGTTGATGGGGCCTGTCCAGGAAAGAGAGAGAGTGGAGTGGAGTGGGGCTAGTGGGGTATTTTTAGTATTCCAATAAAAGACAAGGCTTTTAAAGGAAATCACTTATTGCCATTTTGCAATCAAGAATGCAGGAGTGTTCCAGGGACTGCAAGAAATATGCTTCAAGAATGTCGGAGCCATAAGGAACTAATCATTAAATATTCTCTCGTTTCCACCCCCGTTTCTTGCTCTGAGGAAGCCATTTAGCAGCTTTGCAATTTGTATGTAAATCTCAACCCTCCTGACCACGCAGTCAAGTATCCAAGGGACTTAGGAGCCAGCATCCCATTTTCAAGAGTTCTTCCAATTCCTGTGCAAGCAGGGCACTTTTTCAAATAGAAGACACATGGTCCAGCCTTGAGGAACACATAATCTGACCTTAAATGACTTCATATGAACCCTATAGGATTTTGTTTTCTGCTATAACTTTCTCTGCTTGATCAGTGTCTTGCTAGTGAGGTTCCTCTTGTGGGTTCAGGTAGACCAGGAGAGCTGCAGTTTTGTTACTGCAACTTATTCCCCTCCTTTGACTGAGTTGTGATTATTTTATTTCTTTTTGGGTTTTTGTTGTTTTTTTTTTCCATATGTAACTTTGGTTGTTGATGTTTTAAACATTTCAGAAGCTTCCTGGAAGGTTTTTCTGATACCCATCTAGCTAGGGAGTGAGTAATCCCAGCATTTGTTTGAGTGAAAAACAAAGGAAAAGGCAAAAGATAATACTTACTCAAGTGGTTTAAGAGCTTAATGGGACAATTTACTGATTCATCTGAGCAGAGCTAGTGGTTACCTGCTCCCTCTCCCCATGTTCCCATCTTTGTCCTTGTGTTGGTACTGGTGTCCTGGTGAGGCAGTTCAGGGAGCTATAATGGTAGAAAACTGACCCTACCAAAAACAAAGCCCAGGGTGTCAGGCTGGTGGCAGATGGATGCGGGCAGATGTCCCCTCCTGCACCAGGCCAGCAGAGCTCTGCTTTCATTTTATTATTTTTTCCCCATTTGTTTTTTTACAGGAGAAAGTAGTGGAGGAACAACAGTCCCCTGCTGAGATCATCTGTCGTGTCTTCTGCCTTTTCCCTGCTGGCTGCAGGTACCGGCTCCGGGCTATGCTGCTGCCTGGCAGACCCTTTCTTTCAGGAAAACCATTTGGAGTTCACCAGCTGGGCTGCAGCTTCTGTGTCCCTCACTAGAGTAGGGGCTGGTGAGTGAGGCCAAGCTGGAGAAGTGCCTGGATGTGAATGTGAGGAGGAACACCAGCCATGGGGGCACCGTGACCAGCAGCGAACCCCCGTCGCTGGGAATTAGCTCCCCTCGGCCCCAGCTTGGTCTCTTCTTGCCACCAGTGTGGGTCTGGCTGGTAAAGCTCTAGAGTTTCTAATGCAGTGAGAACTCTTTAGTGACCTGTGACTTGCACTGCTGAAGGAGCACCTGATGGTAGCTGCTGGGTTTTCTCAGGTCACTGCCTTCTTGCAAGGACAGCTTCACCTGCCTCCTTCACACACTTCAGCTCCTGGCTGTTTCCTCCACCACGGTTCGTGGAGCTGTGGTCCATGCCAAATCCTTCTTCTGTTCCTCACTGTTCATTGCACTCCATGGCATGGAGAGGATAATCTCTGGTAAAACCAGAGCTGTCCCAGTTAGACCTGCACTTTCTCACCCTTTTCCTGCTGATTTTTGCTGAGCTGATGGCAGACCAAATGAGTTCAGGTGATACCTATGGCTTGGTCGGGCTCATTTGTGTGAACCTCATCTGAAAGACAGGGATTTGTAGAACCTTTGTGATTTTGTTTGGGCTCATTTTGTTTTCTTTCTTTTTGGAAACCTTTAGTGCACACTGAGATGTGGAACTTTCACAAGTCCTGTTTCAAGCTCTAACACAGTTGATCAGAAAGGCAGCACATTGCTGGTCTGATATTCTTTCTTGGCATTGCTTATGTAAGGGAAAGGATGCTAGAGAGTTTGGAGAAGGGAGAACTGGAAGGTGTGTGTGCTTGTTTAATAAAAAAGGGGAGAGAGAGGGGAATAAACCACATACAATAATCTCCAGTCACCGTCTGCTGGTGACTTTGGGGTTTGGAGTAGTTTGATGATGCAGTGTGGGGACGAGCAGGGAAAGGCTGTGAAGCTGCTCTCACAGAATGAAAGTTAAAAACGTGAGCAGTTTCCAGTTCCTGGCTGGCAGGGAGGGGGGTGATCTCCTGCATGACTGGATATCTGCGCCCAGTGGCAGCAGACAGGGATGGGGAGAGGCTGCTGGGTTTTAGTGGGAGTAAAAGGAATGCTACGTGGGAAAACACCAGAAGGTGTCTTGGGGAGACATGAGGTCTGAAATTGTCAGCTTTGGCTGGGCATGGGTGCAGGGTGCTGCACCCATTTACCCCACAGGACAGCGTGTGCTCCATGAGGGCTTCCTTTTCACCTGCCTGTAGCATTGTTAAACTCAGATCTTTTCCTTGGTGTACCAGTGAGTATAAAGGGTTGAGTTAATGTGGTTTTTTGGGGGGTGAGAAGTAACTTGGACAAACTGTTGCCTCTTTCATTTGCTCTTCGTGTGAGAATGAGCCCAGTGAATGATTTTGTTATTGTGTTTTTTTGCAGAATGATGTTACTCAGGTATGTGTGTAAATTGCTTTAAGGCTCTTTGGTTCAGTAATTCTATCTCAGAGGTACATGGAACCATTTCTCCTAGGTTGTCCTCTGTGATCTGCCTTCTGCTATTTAAAGTAATACAAATTTAGCTCAAAGTGTTCCCTTTCCTGCAGACTTCTCTGAAAGTTAAAACTTGTGTCAGTGTCAGTTTAGTTCTTGCTATGCTCTTGACTCGTCTTCACATCCAAACAAATGTCTTGTCTGTCTCTGAGCTTCGCTTCTGGTGACTCAGAGGTAGAATTATTTATATGTCTTAATTTCCTTAGGAAACCTTTGTGTCTTTCAACTGCCCTTCTTCTAGTCTGGTTCTCAGGTCAATGCAAGAGGTTAATGAATTGTGTAGACTTACAGATGTATGGCCAAATGTCTATTTTATGTGGCATCTTTAACTGTTGGATCCAAACCCTCCAACCACTGCCAAAGGTAGGAGATTAGCTCCACACAGACCAGTTAAGCTTCAGAGAAGTTGAAAGAGGCACAGTGGTTGAAGGCTGTGACCAAATTCATCTGAGCTATTCCTCTGCCCATTGTGGTTCATGTGAGGTTGGGTTTGTTCAGTATGTGTCCCTTCTTGAAGGAGTATGGGATTTCTTTGCAGTGGTGCTTGGAAATGGTTCAATACACTATCTGGCACACACTTGTAATTCGAAAAATAGATTAGAAAAGAAGCAAGTTGAACAACAATGGATTAAGAGAAACACTTATATCACTTCCTTTCATTCAGCTTTGCTGCGCATGTGGTTTGGGACCCAAATGCTCAGGATTATTTGATTGCAGAAGCAATAAGTATTTTGGATGTAAACTCACTCCATGCTGCTCCTGGGACTGAACCTGACATTTGGTTTTGGATGGTGGTGGGTTTTATCTTGCTGTTATTTAGCCATGCTTTGTTTGCCAACAGGTCTTGATGTCAGTAATGTAAGGTATCTTCGTGCCCTGATCAAAGGCTTGTGTTCACAACAGACTCATATCTGTGCTTGAGGGGGAAGCGTAGCTCCAACCTTGTGTGACAAAAATGCAGGTTTGTAATATGGGAAATCATGTTGACCGAGGAGTTAATCGGTATAAATGAAGTCTATACCTTTGACTCCGATAAATCGTTTCTTCACGTTAATCTGATGTTGCATAAATAGCTCCAAATGGGGAATAACTCATAAAATCAGAGGGTTTTTTCATCTTACATAGCAATGACCTAGGTTTTTCTTTCTTCCAAATAAGGAATTAATAATGCAATAGCTGTTGTTTCCAAAGAGCTCAGCTTTTTTGCGAAGCATCTTGCTTTTTTCTCCTCCAGACCCAGTGAAGCACATGGGCCTTTGGAGCCTTTAATAACCGTTCACAGAGCCTGCTCTTGATTTCTTTGAGAATTGCCAATGATTTTGATGTCAGAGTTGAGAGGTACAGTTGTAGTGTTACATTTCTCAAGTCAGAGCAGTTGAAAAGGAAGGTCAAAAGCAATAAGGTCCAGGTTCCTTGGGGTGGGTGGGGGCGTAGGATAATGTGCGACCACAGCGCTTTACACACGCCTGTCGCCCAAGAAAAAGTTTGGCTGTCACAAAACTAATAAAGAACAAGCCTCTGGAGAGATCGTTTCAATGATGCAGGTGTAGGAATCAGGGAGTGTGTTTACATACAAGCCAGCTTAATAGCGTGGGATTTATGCTAAAGTGTTTCTTAATGCAATACAAATTGAATGCCCCATCTTGCTCCACACGAGGAAAATGTTAGACGGAAGGACGTCTTTATAGCTTTTGGGGAGAAAGTGTTTGGCCTTTTTTAGGGAACATAAAAGACAGCAAGATGGATTTCTTCTGGTGCTTGCCATGTTAAACTAGTGCTTTAGGTATGTGCCTCAGATTTGGAGCCAGCCTTCCAAGTTGGTTCTCTGCTGCCTTGAAAATCAGGGGTTTGAACAGGCTTGGGCAGGGCTTTTGTCGTCTGTCCGGCAACACGGACTTTAAAGGAACTGACTGAAAAAGCAGATAAAATTTGTTGGTTTTGTTGTTAAGGTTTTTTTGTTTGTTTTAAAACTGTGACATTACAAAGAAGTCCTCCATGAAAACAGCTATGACTCCACAGCCTCTTCTTGAAACTCCCATCTTTTCCCTGCTTCTCTCCTACCCTATAAAACAACTATTATGTGTTTATAAGGTAGCGCTCCGTGTCACTTATAAAAGAAGACTTATTCACAAACTTCTGGATGCACAGTTCTGTGGGAATATAAACTTTCTTGGCGTAAAATAAGCCACTTTTTCCAGATAATGTAATGCTATACCAGGCTATTTAAAGTCATAGCATGCTATTTAATATTATTTTATAATGTATAAAAGACACCAGTGCTGATCCTTCAGCATTATTGCGAATAACACTATACTAAACCAGCATACAAGATAGGGGAAACCCCAGGCAAAGCTCCTGTTCCCAGAAAGAGTCACCATCAGGGTGCTGAGGGATGCTCAGAGCAGCAGGGCTGATTTCCCCAAGCCCCTTCCCTGCACACAGCAACTGTGGGGGTGATCACAGAGAGGCACGTCTCATTTTCAAGGCCAGGTTGGACAGGGCTTGGAGCAACCTGCTCTGGTGGAAGCTGTCCCTGCCCATGGCAGGGGGTTGGAGCTGGATGAGCTTTAAGGTCCCTTCCAACCCAAACCAGGCTGGGATTCTATGATTCTGTGATTTTTTGGATGGGATTTGCTGGCTGCAAGTTAGGCATTGTTGAAATGCTTTTGGACGTAACCGTTCAGCTTTTGAAGTCAGGGCAGGTGACTTGGACACACACACGCATGTGCCTTAGAAATGTTTTCTAATGGGCTGGAAGCAGTATTTACTTCAACTATCCAGGAACCAGCAGGCAGCCAACAAGTGATTGATTGTGTTTGCTTTCTGAATACACTCAATATTCGAAAGAGCGCTGGGTCCACAAAACCACAGTGCTCTCCAAAGGCCAGTGGCTGCCTCAGTCTCCAGGTGTCCAGCTGACATGGATTTGGGGGTGACAGATGGGAATCGCATTGGTCAAGCCCATGTCCAAAAGATTCTTGCTGCTCCCTGGCCGGGAGGTGCTGCCCTGCTGCCAGAGCAGTCTGCTTGGAACCTGAGAGACGCCGTGGCTAACACCCCATGGAAAGGAGACATCACCCTTAGCATATGCTCCTATTTACTTCCCCTATTTATAAAGAGCATCCAATACTCTGTGAACTGATTATAGCAGCAGGGACTGAAAGAGATTTCCTGGCTCATTGAGTCCAGACCTCTGCTGTCACAGGCAGATTCTCTCCACACTTGCTTTCATAAGCCCTCTAAAATGCTTTGAGAGCATTTAGGCTATTTTTCCTAGGGATCGGATATGTTCAGGGGCAGCCCAAGCTGGGCTGATGCCCAGAGAGGTAGCAGTGGGTGAATGTCTTGATGTGGATATCTTGTGTCCATTACTGATGGGTTTGGGGTTAAACAAAGAGTAGTAGAGTGGACCAGTTTTCAACTGGAAGATGCCTCCAAGGCAGAAGGACAGATCATCGCTGTTCAAGGCCAGGTTGGACAGGGCTTTGAGCAACCTGGTCTAGTAGAAGGTGTCTTATAGCAGGGGGGCTGGAACTACATGATCTTTAGAGGTCCCTTCCAAGCCAAACTATACTGTGATTCTATGATCAGCATTGCCACTGGAGACCTTTAACATGACCTGTGAAGCCCTGGGTGCATCAGCCACTACCTACTCCTTCTACATCCCTACCTTCAGCTGAATGGGAGTGCTGATGTGAGTCTAGGCATTGCTCTGGAATTTCAGGGCTCTGGGGCACACTGGTGATGGCCTACCTGCTGCTCTAGCCTGGGATGTCAGGCAGCTGGATGAAGCTATGTAAAGAGCCTGTGTAGGAGTGTCTGGCTGCCAGGGGGCTGAAAGAGAGGAGCTAAAGCATTGCTGACATTCCTGGTGCCATTAAACAAGAGTCTTGGTCCCTGGAATATTTGCCAGTGTGCCCCTTCTGAAAAAGCAACCAGGATCTTGTTAGTGGAGCAGGGGATGCTGAGGAGGAAGGTGCAACTGTCCTCTGCAGGGGCTGCCTAGTGTGAAGTTGTACTGCAAGGCACCTTGTAGGAACCTGCAGGCTCTAATTGATAACACATTAAATCTCAATGGCCAGCACTCTGTGGCCGTGAGGCGATTGTAATGGTAAATCAATAGTCTGATAGAAGCAGACCAGAAATCTTTTGACACTTATTCAAGAGGGACTTGTCAAAACACGATGTATTTATGACCAAGTTCCTGCCTGCCTGTTCAAAGGCACTTGAACCCCTGCCAGATCCTAAACATTCTCAGATTCCCAGGAGTTATATTCAGCACAATAAGTGGATATTTCACAGTAAATATTGCCGTGTCAGAAAGCTGGCAGAAGCACCAGTTGACAAGCAACAATTGGCCGCTTTGTCTGGGTGCTGTGCGGGCTTGTCCCCTTCGGCAGCAGTGCTCTTGAGTGGGAATTCCTGCCCCAACGGGCTCCAGCCTCGTGGGCATGAGGAATTCAAAATGCTCTAAAGGAAACTGCGGCTCATTGAGCCTCAGCTGCCTCCATCTGAACAGTCAGCACAAGGAATTGGAAAGTCTCAGTGATTAATCTCAAGCACAAAAGCCAGCTGCTGGCTGGCGGTAGGTATCCGCTTTTCTCTGAGGAAACCAATTCATCATGTTCTTTGGGATTCATAACAGTTATTTGAGGCAAAGAGGCTTATTTAGTGCGTGGCACCCTGTGCATCAGTGGAGTTACAGACCAGAAATGTTCATGATTCTCTGCCCTCCCTCAGATCTGCAGCACACCCAGGGTTTCAGCAGCACCGTGTGGGCTGGAACATGCACCCAGTGCCTATAGTGTGGGCTCTGTACTGAGAGGAGAGGGATGCCTGAGAGGACAGGGATAGCTGAGAAGAGAGGGATGCTCTCGAGGGCAGGGATGTGGTGTGGGTTTGCATAGTGCTCAGTGTGGTGCTGCTCCAAGTCACATCTGGGGTCTCTGCGATGGGTAAACAGCAAAGGTTGGGATGAAAAGGGGAAAATGAAATGATTTACTGGGCTTGTCGTCTGTGTGACTGGTATTTGTCATCGCTGAGGACACCTGGCAGTGCATCAGAGAGTGTGGGCTTTAAGTGAAGTCTTATTTCTAATAAGAATGTAAACCCTTGAGTTACATGGTCTCAACAGGGCAGCCATAGTTACTAACTGGCAGAACAGGCGCAAGGGACTAAGAGTCCTCAACCATCACCTGTATTTACACAGATCATTAACCCCTTGGACATTCAGGTGCAAACTGGGGTGGAGAATCATCTTCTAACTTCTAACATGCCCAAGCCCCTTTAGGCAGATTCAGATCTCAAGGAATAATTTCCATTTCTAAGTGAGCCCCAGCTGGGAAGTTGTTCATGTAGGAGTAGGTCAGGTACAGCAGGAGGGATGTCTGTGATGAACCCCAAGCCAGGGATCCTTAAAGCTGATAAATCCCACGGAGAGGGAATAGACTTGGGACTTGGGCTGCCCCAGGGAGATGAGGTTTGATGTGAACCCCAGATCCTCTGGTCTCATGGCTGGACAGACAGGTGAGACAGACTGAAAAGCAATCTTAACCGAGAACTGAATTACTTCTGTTGTAACCTTTCCCTCTTATCTCTGAAAATCTGATCTGAACTATCTAAAGGAGAAGGCTTTGCTTAGTTTGGAATGAGAACCCCTGTGCTGCCCAGGGATCAGGGTGATGAGCAGAGCTGCAGCTGATGTCAGGGTTAAAACCTGGCAAAGCAGCGTGAGTGCTGGTGCTCCCAGGAGCCTGGAACTCAGAGTAAGCCAAGAACGTGCCCTCTGCATTTGTGTGCTGCTCCTCTGAGCTGGAACAGCAGCACCCTCACAGACCCTTTAGCAGATGGAGCTTCAAGGGTATTGCGCTTCCTCCAACCTGCCTTAATTAATTGTTCTGTAATTGCACAGAGAATTCATTTCTCACTTCCCACCTTTCCCTGAGAAATGCATTTCAAATTTGTTTTCTTTGGCACGGGAATCTTTTGGTTTTTTTTCTTCCCTTACCCCTGTTTACATTGTTGGTGGCTTTGATTCCTCAACTTCTCTTTGAGGAGTTCTCATCGAGGGGGATATTTATATTTCATAGGACTTGAACAGAAAAAGGCAAAGCAAGCAGGGAACCTAAATGCATAATTCCTGTCAGATCCTATCTCCAGCTTTCGTTAGGAAAACTTGTTGTGCTCTGTGAAACACTCAGGTTTAAAAGCTTCAGATCCTTCTAATCTGCTATTCTGTAGTATGGGGGGTGGAAAAATGTGCGTAACATCTGGTCTCTATCATGCAAGAGGTACTTTGAAATTCATGTGCTATTGCCAATTTATATGATCCTATTCTTTTTGTGCACATCACATGGATCAGATAAGCCTTTAACACTGATTTATACTGCACTGACATGTGCCATTGCTGCTTCTCTGTCCCTCACTTGGGGAGGAAGCACTTGACCACTGCTTTTGGAAACTGAAAAGTGGCTCCAGGTTTTTAATACCAGTCTCTTTCCAGGAATAAAATGAAGTTTATTTCCTGTTGCTGTCCTGCTCTTGTTGCCCTGAACGGTCTGTCAAGTTTCCTGTTCATTCTGCTGTTGCCCATTAGCAATACTTTACTGTTCCCCACCTTCCCCTGTTCCTGCTGGGCAATAGTTCTGGGTTTATGTGCAGTTTTTCTTGGGAGTTGTCAAGTTGCCCCATTAACTCCACTTTGTATCATTACTAATTCACACTTATAAACTATTTTCCAAGCAACTGATCTCAGTTGTCTCTTAATTGCTGAAGTCCATAAACTCTGTTAGACTGAAACTGTGCTAAGGATTTGCACCCTCTAAACCTTTTCCCTCCAGTGCAAAACATAACAGGGAATCTGAGTGCAGCAGCTTTATCAGATATTAATTCTTCCTAATTTAAGCAAATTATTTGTTTCTGGCTCTTCTGAGGACTACAAAATGTATAGTATGATCTAAAAAGCGTGAGACTAGGAAGGTGGTAAAAGTACAGATCATGTTCCCGATGTATTCATCTAACAGTTTGTGGTGCTGGGTGATGTTGAGTGGTTGGCTGAGATTGGAAACCAGACACCCCTCTCTCACCCGTTCCGGTGAGTTGGAGCGAGTAGCGTGTGGTCTGAGATCCTGCTGGGTCAAATATGCTCCATAGACTGTGACCTGGGGTGAGGATGTGGAGTGAGGCTCTGCAGGGGACCAGCAATGGGACCATCCCCTGGGCTTCTTCCCAAAGGACTTCAGCTGCGAGGGAGCTGGCACTGAGCAGTGCTGCTGGGACAAACCCAGCTCCTGGGTGCCCAGGCAGGGATCTTGGCTGTCCAGTGTCTGTTGTGCAGCATGGCCCTTGGGGCTGCTGGCACTGGGGCCAACCCCAAGCCCTGGCTGTGGGTGCAGAGAACAGCAGGAACAGACAGGAGCATTTTTGCTGGTTTACTCCATCTTGATTGTGATTAATGAGCACTCATAACCAGGAGTAGCCTGAAGTTTAGTGTCCTCTAAACAAAACTACCCCATATCATCCCACCCCAAAGGATGCACTAAGTATAAACCAGTCAATTGAACTTGTCCCTGCCTAGCAAAAGAGCTTGTCCCTGCAGTGCCAAATCCTGCCACGGTCCTTCGGCATCCCAAGTGGAGCATATGGAGCTGCTGCCTTCTTTGGAAGGAAAAGGCTCAATACCTGAGACCTACCGGAGCTAGTGGGGTGAAGTGCTGCTCAGGCTCCCTTCAGATAACAAATGGTTTTAACTGAACAGAAAAGGAAAAAATACTGTTTGTGGTGACTTTTATTTCCTTGGAAAAAAATCCCAGAGCCCTGGCAGAGAAGCAGTTTCTGCACAGAAAACATGACACTATTTACAAAAAGCCAGGTCTAATATCCTTTTCCAGCTTGGAAAGAGGAGTTTATTTTAATACATCCTTTTTTAATTGCCATGAGCTGGACTTGTAAATATCGTAAGTGGTTGAGTAACAGTCATCGTGAGCGGCCCAAATGAAGGGACATTTTTTCCACTCTTGGAGCCTTAACATATTCCTGCAGCTCGGACAGGGGAATAGCACAGAGCAGATGCTAAAGGAAAACAAAAGCCTCCTAATTAAAAGGTGGTTTAACCCCAGGGGATGCCTGTGAACATGATGCCGGTGCCGGAAGAGTACCGTGGTCCAGCCAAAGAGTTTACATGTTGGGGCTGCCTGGGGAGGTGATGGAGTGGACTGCAGAGATCCAGTCCATTTTCAGTGAAACAGTTCTTCCTCCATGCTAAGAAAGGGGAGAGAAAGGGGAGAGTTCCCCCTAAGAAGGGGGAGCTGAGGAGAGTTAGTTTCTTCTAGCAGTGTCTGACCCCTGGGTTGCCTTATCACTGTTGTTCAGTTGAGAGAGAGAAAAATCTGCTTTGCTGGTTTTCTGGATCAGTTCTTCCAGATGATCCATAACTTACATCTTAAATACCGTCCTCCAGAGCAGCATGGTGTGCCTGAGCTAGAAGGTAGTAGTGAAGGTTTTTAAGATGATATTGGTCATTAGCTTCTGCACAGGAACTGGTGTGGTTCTGGGTAAGGATGGAACACACAGAGCCTGTGCAGAGCACTGTTACACTGCCTTTAATGCTGGTTGTTCTTAATTTCCCCAGGTCGGGTACATGCCTGAAAGCCCTGCTTTTGCTCTGCAAATAGCTTTGTGTGAAAGCGGGAGTAGTTTGTATTGGAAACAATTTCCTGATACAATTTGAATTTCCTTCTGAATAATCCTTTGCCCCAGTGGGATGGTACAGAGGGATTCTAGAACAGCTTAACTGGCCTTGCCGTCAGTTACACATACCCCCTAGTCATTGCAAGGCAGATGTTTAAGTAGGAAGATCCCCTGCAGGCACTGCTAAAAAGTCAATGTGAAGGGTCAGGAGGAGAAGGAACTGCTCTGCCAACGTGGGGTTTGAGCACACAGCCCTGCTCAGGTCAGCAGCATGCAGGGATCTGTGATGGGCTTTGCACGGGGTGAGCAGGAGGGGAAATCAGTCTCAGCTGGGAGGAGGAGCAGGGCTCAGAGGAAGAATTTAATTGCAGAAGACCAATTGTACGAGATGAAGGCAGCAACCTTGACGTCGTTTCATCTTTTCCAGGAATGCTGGTGGTGATTGTGTTGCTGCTGATTGCCATTGCTGTGGTTGCTGTCTGGCCAACACACTAATGCGGGTGTGGGGCCCGCTGGAGCTGCTGCTCCGCAGCTGAGCGCGGAGGACTCTGGAGAAGAGACCAACTTTGTGCAAAGACCTGTGATTTAAATAAACTCAACGGTATTGGAACGAGGCTGTGTCCGGCAGACATCCGCTTGGTGCACAGCTGAAGAGCGCTGCGTGATTCGGAGGGACTCTCTTCCCACCTTCATTTGGCATTGGGGAGGCTGCAGCTGGCTCCACAAGAGCTGCACTTCTCGGTGCATCTGCGGCTGAGCACACGCTGGTGTCAGGGTGCTGCTGCCCGGTCCGTGGCTGTGGCTGCTGCTGCTGAGTGGCTTTAAGATACTAAAATGCAGGGGTGGGTTGGGGGTACAGCAGCTCCTCCGCTTTCTCATACTTGCCCTAGAGATGAAACCACATTTTTCAAGGAATAGGTGTTTTGGGGAATGGCTGCATCTGGATTCTCGCAGGATGGGAAGGCTCGCGGAGAGGCACGACACCCCTACAAGATACGCAGAAACTCTGGTGAATGAGTCAGTCCTTGGGGGAGAGTTCTTGCTGTTGATCTCCATGGACAGATGTGAACAGCAGCAGGTTTCCAGCCAGGTGGGTCCAAATGGAGAGCCTTGCCCTGTACGTGCTCATGAGGACAGAGTGCTCTCCACATGCTCTGCCATGCTCTGCACACAGGATGTGCTGCATTAATGTACTAACCTCAGCAAGCGAGGGCTGCCTCTTTATGACTTCACTCTGTTAGACCCTATTTACAAACTAATGAAAAAAGAAGGATTGAAGGTTTGCTTCTGGCCAAGAAAATCATTATTTTGTTACACTGCTCAGTTTGATTTCAGAATTGACAGGGCAAGCAATAAATACTGAATAAAAGGTGATCCGTTTCTATACAGTTTATCTGCCTGGGTCTTTATTGTTTCCCACCATCTCATGTTGTGCATGAATGATTACTCCAACACTTTCATTTCCTAAGAGCTGGTTTGGAGAAGGAAAAAGGCAATTCCTGTCAGACTTCATGTGTATCATGACATACATTTCCTCCAGATCCATAAAACTTGCCAGCCCTGGACTGGTCCTCACCTGTGCTGCTTTGCAGCTCTCAGCTGGCTCTTGGCACTCATTTCCCTTTCACTGCCTTCCACCTGCACAACTGGAGTGGTGGCACATGTAGCACTGATCTGGGAGGTGGGAAACCAGGGTGTCCTGGTGCTGCATTGCATCTTGAGGGACATGCATCTCATGTGCTTTGCTGGAGAAAATCCTTCAAGCCTTTAAAAGTCCAGTCCAGGTCATGCCTGCTTGCTTTTCCTTGGAGAGATGCTTCATCTTACAGCCTTCAAAGGAGAAGAGGGGAGAAAACCAGGGAGTTTTACGTTCTCATGGCTTTCAAGAGGACACAACAGGTTATTGACTTGTTTATTGCTTGATGTTAGATTAGAAACAGAGCTTTAAGCAAGGCGACTCCAGCTGGCAACAGGTAACAGGAGCCTTGGAGCTGTGTTCAGAACTTGTGCATTCCTGCAGTTCTGTGGAAGGACCAACACTGGAAACTCCTGTGCCCGAGCCCTGCAGCAGGATTTAGCTCAGGGCTCCAGCGCAGCCCCTGGATCTCTGGTGACAGCAGGAGAATGACACGTGGTTTATTGAGATGAAGCTACAGAGTCAGGTTTCTAATTAAAGCTGCCGTTTATGGAGGGAATGAAGGTTTTGTTTGAATTCCCAGGACATGCAGGATGATGCATAATTCATTCTGATCAACGTGACACAGTGACTTTGTTCTGGCAGAGGCTTTAAATCGATGTTTCCTGACCTGTTGGGTCCTCAAACACATTTTTCCTGTTAGTGCTGAGGAAAGGTAGAAACGTGAGGCTTTGCTCTGCTGAAATGTCTCACCACGGGGGCCTCAGACTTGCCCTTTAGTAACATTTAATATGTCGTGTGGGTGAGGAGTTTTATTAAAAACCAGTGGATTTGGCAGCGTTCTGCTGTGCTGGGGGAAGCTTTTCTGTCTCCTGCCCCACCAAAGAAAAAGGAAGGTTAAAGCACCAGAGCCGCGGGGTTTTGGCTCAGGGCGAGCAGGCTTGGTGAGCCCAGCTCACCGGTGCCTGGCATGGAGTCACCATGCTGCCGGTTGCCCTCACTTCCAGGCGTGGAACAAAGGGTGCTCAAGCTGCCCATTCAGTGTGTGCCATGGGGCTGCTGGAGTCATGCACTTGTGGTGGCTTCTCCAAGCAAAAGTCCCCCCGTTCCCCTGGAACGTGCTCACAGAGACATCCCAGCTTGGCCTTCCCTTGCAGCTCCTTCACTGCTGTCTCGGAGGATGTGCTCAGGGTTTTAGCTGCTTCCAGTCGGTACTCCATCAGAAATACAGTGCTGTGGGAAGGTCTGGTACCTGTGAGAGGCACTTCCCTGTCCAAGTGCCCTTGAAAAGAAGTCCCTTTCTGCTACTTGAGGGGAAAGATGATCTTGAAAGGCTGCTGGGTATTTTCACGTGCCCTTGTATCTGGAGGTTGGGTGTGAGCTCGGTGCTGAGCTTGGCTGAGCTCTCCCACGCTGCCCAGTGGGATGAGGCTGAGAGCAAACGCTCGGGTCCAGCCCTCAGTGGGAACAGGCTCTTTTCCCATTTTCCAGAGTCACCGTTTCTTTGTCAAACAACCACCTGGAGGACACGGAGCCAGAGCAATCTGGGAAACCCATTTGCTTCTGTGAGGAGCCACAGGTGACAGCCCCGGAGCAGAGGTGGTGGCACTTGTGACCCATTTGTCTCTGCAATAAAGATCTGAGATTTCTGACCTCCAAGATGTTTTCCGATTCATAAATTACGGGTGCTGCTGAGGCTGGGGGTCAGGCGGGGTGACCCCAGAGCACTTTGCAGGACCTTTTGCCTCTATTTTTCTCATTGGAAGTGTTTTGCAGCCTCAGTTCCCCCCCCCCCCCCGCCTTCAGCTTTCTAGCTTGTGTGTATGTCCAGCCCTTGCCTAGTCCTTCAGTAGCATCTGGCACCTCTGATGTCCTGTTGGAGATGAGGGGATGGAGCCTGGCCCCCCTGAAGCGGATGGGCAGAAAGGGACAGCGCTGGCGAGCTGGAGCAGAAAATGGGTCTGGGCTGGGGTTGGCAGCTCCCCTGAGCTCAGGCTTTGGTTGTCCCCTGTCCCCACACCTGTCCACCTGCTCTGTGCAGGGTTCCACAGGGCTCGGCCTGTCCTGGCTCTGTCCCACAGTCTCCTCTGGCGGGCAGAGGAAGAAAGGGGAGCCCGGTGCGATGCTGGGACATACCCGGTCCAGAGTTCCCAGAGAGCCCAAGTGGGATCCTTCCCAACCACCAACCGGGAGCCCGCAGTGACCCGGCTGTCCCAAGGGCATGTGGCCACTGATGGGAAGCGATGGAGGATGCTGGTGAGACGCACGGATGGGGCTGATGGTCAGAAATAGCAGCGCACCACGCTGGGCCCTGCCACGGGGACGTTGGCAGAGAACTGGGAAGGGGAAGGGGACACTGACTCTTCCCTGCACGAGTCCCTGTCCCTTGCGCTGGTGCAGTGGAAGGAAACAGAGCCTTTTACAGTTTACAAGAGTTTATTCAACTGGTTTCTGACTTTAGTTCTACCAAGTGGGTGCTGAACAGTTACAAGCTCCTTCGGGTTCAATTACAGCCAATCTAATAAAACAACCAACCAAAAAGGGAAAACAAAAATAAAAGGAAAAAAACCCCAATGAAACAACTTGGAAAAACAATAAGAAAATCCACAACTTTTTCACGTGTCATTAAATATATTCATATATAATAACCATAATATATTAGTATGCATTGTAAAGAAACATCGCCCAAAGCAGTGTGCAATGGTCAGAACTAAACAACATTTACAGTTCAAGATATTAACAGAAATAACAAAAAAACAAACCAAAACAACAAACCAGGAACAGGGGCTCTGAGAGGGGAGAGGAGGCGGTGGCGGGGAGAGGGCACGGGCACGAAATGAACAGAAAGGAGACGAAACCAGGTCTGTTGGGTGCTGCCGGCGAGGGGTGCTTGATTTGGCATTTCGGCTGCTCTCCAAAGCCGTGCTGAGGCTCCACAGCCCCTCCCCGGCCACCCCTCCACCTCCGGAGGGCCTCGGTCCCGTCCCAGGGCAGTGGGTGGGTGCTGAGTTCTGTGCTGGTTGTACCTGACAGAGCCGCAACCCTGGGCACGGAGGTGGGTGTGCAGGGATGAATTCTGGTCCCTCTCTGGGAGACTGGACAGAGGTGTCTCTGCGGGAGCAGGGGTGGCTGCATCCCCGGACACCCCGAAACAGGCTATTCTGCCTCCCCCAGACAGGATGGGCTGTGCACCAGTAACACCAGCAGCTCTGCAGATCAAGGTTACTGGGAGCATGTGAGGGGCACTGGGGGACTGTGGACGGAGTGAAGGAGCTTTTCTATTCTGGCTGAAAAGCACAAAACTCCAGCAGGGATTGAGAGATGGAGTCCTGGAGGGGCAGGGATGGAGTCCTGGAGGGGCAGGGATGGAGTCCTGGAGGGGCAGGGATGGAGTCCTGGAAGGACAGGGATGGAGTCCTGGAGGGGCAGGGATGGAGTCCTGGAGGGACAGGGATGGAGTCCTGGAGGGGCAGGGATGGAGTCCTGGAGGGACAGGGATGGAGTCCTGGAGGGGCAGGGATGGAGTCCTGGAAGGACAGGGATGGAGTCCTGGAGGGGCAGGGATGGAGTCCTGGAAGGACAGGGATGGAGTCCTGGAGGGACAGGGATGGAGTCCTGGAAGGACAGGGATGGAGTCCTGGAGGGGCAGGGATGGAGTCCTGGAAGGACAGGGATGGAGTCCTGGAGGGGCAGGGATGGAGTCCTGGAAGGACAGGGATGGAGTCCTGGAGGGACAGGGATGGAGTCCTGGAAGGACAGGGATGGAGTCCTGGAAGGACAGGGATGGAGTCCTGGAGGGGCAGGGATGGAGTCCTGGAAGGACAGGGATGGAGTCCTGGAGGGACAGGGATGGAGTCCTGGAAGGACAGGGATGGAGTCCTGGAGGGGCAGGGATGGAGTCCTGGAAGGACAGGGATGGAGTCCTGGAGGGACAGGGATGGAGTCCTGGAGGGGCAGGGGTGGAGTCCTGGAAGGACAGGGATGGAGTCCTGGAGGGACAGGGGTGGAGTCCTGGAAGGACAGGGATGGAGTCCTGGAGGGGCAGGAATGGAGTCCTGGAGGGGAAGGGATGGAGTCCTGGAGGGGCAGGGGTGGAGTCCTGGAAGGACAGGGATGGAGTCCTGGAGGGGCAGGAATGGAGTCCTGGAAGGACAGGGATGGAGTCCTGGAGGGGCAGGAATGGAGTCCTGGAGGGGAAGGGATGGGGACCTCGCTTCTGTGGGTGGCTCTGGCTGTGGTGGGCTCTGACTTGTTTTGTGTCTTGTGCAGACTCCATTTCCTTATGATTTCCCAGGTTGTGTCAGTGCTTGGAGGGGTCCTGTCATGGGGAGGTAATGGTTCTTCTGCAGCCCCCCAAACCATTGGGACTGGGGAAGGGGCTGAGGCTTGTCCCTGGGTGGATTTGGTTGGTGTTAAGGCTGTGCTGGGGAGGATGGCTGTGCTTGCCAAGGTTGGAAAATCAGAGTAAATGTTAGATGTCCAGGCATGCTCGATGGGCATTTCCTAAGTCCCATGTCCCATGGCTTTGCCTTCCTTCTCTCCAGATGGGTTGGATCTGGTTGCTTTTAGGCCATTTGAAGATCTCCCATAGTCCAAAGGCATCCTGGCTGACCAAGGACAAGCTGTCTGCAGCTGGTGCGGGGTGTCCCTGGCACCAGTTGATGCTTGCCACAGCAGAGCATCCAAATCCCACTTTTGGGGCTTAAAGCATCCGTTTGGACATTTTAGGTCAGATTTTGTCTTTCAAAACTTGGTGGCTTGGGTTCCCTTGACAGAAAAACTGTTGGTTCTCCTCGAGCTCTGCAGGAGGGAAAACTGAGTCTGCTCTGGGTAAGGGGAGAGAACACAGACCTGGGGGGGGGGTGTCACTTGATGCCCAGGGTGGGATTTCTCTGCTAATACCCAAACTGATTCCAGAGGGGCCCTGTGGCTGCAGGGGAAGGCTCAGCAGAGCTCGCTCCCTCCTGGTGGTGTCTCCAGCAGCCCAGCATTGGCCAGTGCTTCCCCAGGAGCCCTCCACTTTACACCTATTTACACGGCTGCCTCACTTTATGGTGGTTTATGTCATTATATAAATATTGTCAATTGCTATAAAACAAGGCAAAACCACTGGAAAATGTCATAAAATAGATGTTTCCAAGTTTCCTAAAAGGAGAAATATCAGGGAGGTTTTGCCTTTCGTAGCAACTTGTGTTTGCTTCTCCTCCAGGTACCCGCCTTGCCCTCCCTGCCTTTCTGCCCTGGCCATTGCCTGTCTCCATCAAGTAGGTGAACTCAGGCACCCCGTTCCTCATGGGCTGGTGTGGCAGGGGAGCAGCCTGGCACAGGGACACAGCATCCGGGTCACAAACAACAGCCAGTCCTGCCTGTAGAGTGCCCTGGGCAAAGATGCTCCAGCGCTCGGGCTGGGGCATGGGGTGTGAGGTGGAGGTGGGGTGTCCCCTGCCTTAGTGCGTCAGTGATGAGAGGTGGAGACATTTCCATCTGCTGCTTTTCACCCCCAGCAGAACGAGCCGATGGGTAGCTTCAGGTGGGTCACAGCCAGTGCCTGGCTGAGACCCCTTCCCTTGGGGCAGGTCTCTGCTGTAACTTGGCCAAGCCATAGAGCTCTGCGCTCTATAGTGACAGCCCCTTGGCACTCATTGTCCCACTTCCTTAGTCTCCCCAGGGGGCTGGCCATGTTATGCAGGGATGCTGAGGAGCTGCAGCTCCAGAGGAAGTGAGGGCAGAGCTGATGGGTTCAGGAGAGGTGGCTGAGTTTGCGAGTGGAACCAGTGACCTCGGTGTTATCTGCACAGATTTTCTGTCATGGGAGGGTTCATCGGTCTGGTGACAGCAGCAAGAGAGGACCGAGCCTGTGAAGGATGTCTCAGGGGTGGACGAAGACTTGGGCCATGAAGGAGGACTTGGGGGCTGCAATGGGCAAGGTCTTCCAGAGCACCTATGGGAACAGGAAGCCAGTGTATTCTTTTGCAAAGTCTGTTTGTTTCCATGGGGATCCTGGTTATTAACTCCTCGACTGTGGACTGGTGGCTGGGAGGGTGCCAGGGCATCCTGTGGCTCACAATCCTTTGGCATGGTGGGGACAGCGCTCCTCAGGGTGTGGGGCTGGAGCAAGGAGTTGCTCCCCAGGTTATGCCCATGTGGAAGCTGCCCACTAATGTGGCCTCCTCGCTGTGCCTAACCTAGGCCTGGAGCATCGCCACAGCTGGAGACCTCGGCCGCTCCGAGGTTCTGCACAGCAAGCGATGATTGTTATGGCTATTGGATACCAAAGAGTGTTCAAATAACCCATCAGTCGATCCTCAGGTCTGTCCTCAGCGACAAGTCTCTGTTGAGTTTCCTCTACAACAACTTTCTTGTTCAGCCTAAGCTGGGAATATAGTTTTGGGGGACGGGGAGTTAATTTCCAGCGTTGCTGTTGATTTGTTTCTTACAGGTTTGATGTTCCCATGCTGAGCTCTGGAAGCAGCAGATGTTAGCAGCTGGAGGGCAGTTTGGTGTCTCTGATTTCTTCAGCCAGCAGGGCAGACTGAGACTGGGGGTGCTGGGTACTGCACACCCGCAGCCACAGCCTCTTGTGTCCATGGGTGAGATTCGTTGTTGTGGGTTTTGCTTTGATTTCTCCTGGAATATGAGGTGCAAACCTGGCAGCCCCCAGCCCTCTGCTCCCTCCTGTCCCCCCAGCCCATCCCGACAGTGCAACCGTCCTCCCGCCGCCCCATTGCCGGCCCCTGCCCGCCCCAGCTCTACACAAAGCAGCATGCACAGTCAGTCTCTCCCTCTCGCGCACTCCCGTCGCCTTCTCCTCCTTTAGGCTTTCTTACACTTCCCCTTCTTCTCCCGCTGCTGGAACTTCCTGAGCCGCCGAGCCCACGTATCCCGCCACTGTATCACCAGGCTGGTTTTGTCCGCAATGATGCCGCTCTGGTCAGGAGAGTCCTCGTTGTTGCCCAGCAGCAAATACTTCTTCATGGGCTTGATTTTGGGGCACTTGCACGCTATGTCCTTGGAGTGGATCCACAGGGTCTGGTCTCCTCGCCGTATCCGGTTGCTCCCTTGTTTGTAGACGGAGATGATGTTGACCGTGAACTTCCACCAGTCGGCATTTTTTTCCGCTTTCAGGATGTGGATCTGGACAGCTGGAAAAAAGAAAACACAACACGAGGCGAGAGGAAAAGATGTTCTAATTTGAGCTGGCAAGAAGAAAATGAATTTCAGGTCTAATAGGCTGTGTGAGGGAAAGGGATTTTGTCTCCTGAGCCCAGGCTGGGGACAGCAACCTAGGGAGATGCTCTCCAGCATTGCTGCTATAAGGACTCTGGGTCCCCAGTGAGCATGGGCATGGTTACCCAAGGACCACAAGAGCTGTAGGACCCCAGGAGGGAAGATCAGGCTGGGAGCAGCTGTATGCCAGGAACCATGGCTCTCTTTGTGCCAGGAGCGCTGGGAATAACACAGGGGTACACAGAGAGCTAGGGGAGAGCAGATTGCCTCAATCTCCTATCTGGGTCCTGAGGAAGACCATCATCTCCCAGAGCATGGCTGTAAAGCAAGCACAGATGGAGCAGTTCCACAGGGCTGCTGGTGCATCAACGTCTGCCCCAGCACCTGTGAACTCTTAAAGCAATAGGAAAAGTCTTTCACGATCAGTGGGTTTCTGTACATTGGACCCTGCCTCTTCCCTTGCAGCAGCAAGCAGAGAAAATTAACAAACCCAGGGACAGGTTGTTCCTCCAGCCCATGGCAGTGTCACGGGGCTGAAGCTCTGTGCACAAAGCATGTGGGTAGGGCAGGGAGGCTCCTGTGCCCATCAGCAGTGCCAAAATCCCAGGCTCTGCTGTAGGACCTGGGATGAGTTTTTTTCCGGACCCACGTGTCCAGAGAGCAGCTCATGCTGCTGACGATGGGTTTCTGCATGGGCCAACCCTCCAGCCCCTCTGCTCACTCCTCCTCGCCGGATGGTGCGTCTGCACCAGGACCCTAAGACAGCCCCTGGTTTGAAGAGAAGATAAGCCCAGATCTGAAGCAAAACACTGGCACTGGCCCATGGCTACAAGCACTTGGCATGTAGATGTAGGAAAGACCTGTTAGGGCCTCCAGCACAACTTCCTGGCGCCATGGCAAGGAGACAGCTCCTGCGAATGCGCAGCCTTGGAGCAGGACACCAAATGGGTTCAGACCTATGAAAGGCTTTGGAAACAGGGAGGTTCACTGTTCACGTGTTTCTAGGAGATGTTCTTGAGTCAAGATTGTCAGTTGCTTGCTATGGAAGAAGACGTTGCAGGTAAGAAGCACAGATAAAGGACCAAGGGGGGAAGGGAGTGACTGGTCCTACAGCATGGTGAGGAGGAAGAGACACAAGCCCGGAGGCAGGTCCTGCCATGCTGTTGGGCTTCTTCCCAGTGGTGGTGCAGGGGCAGCAGAGGAGGAGCGGAGCAGCCATCAGCTGAGATCGCATCCTCCAGGGAGGTTGAACACATTCCTCCTTGCTAATCGGCTCCCAGGAAAGCATCTTCACCAGGAAGTGACCCCCAGCTCTCCTGGGATTGTTTGCTGACTGTGGGATGAGGGTCCCCACCAGCAGAGACAGAGGTGGTGGTGGAGAGCAGGGAAGGGCTGGCTGCTCTGTGCGGTCTGGTGCCTTCTGGCCAAGTGTTCGAGCTTTCCCCTTTTCTCCCCCTTCCCTCCATGCCCTGTGAGCTGTAACCTGTCCACCTCCAGCCTCAGCCCTTGGGCCAGCCCCCAGCGGGTCCAGTCTTGCTTCTAGAAATCAACAGAAGAAGAAGAAACCTCCAAAAATCAGGCAAAACTCCTGTTTGCCTTGTAACAACCCAGTGTTACCCCTGCGTTAGCAGTGCAGGAGCATCACTCTCTCTTTAAAACCACAATGTGCAAACTGACTTCAGGCTCTGGCAGGAAGTGGGGCTCTGCGGCCCTGCAAAGCTTTTTAACACATTGCAAAATAGATGTTGGGTTTTCTGTGGGGTTTTTTCAGAGCATGTCATGGGCGCCAGATGCTTTCATTACAAACGCCAGCCCCGAGCTCTGAGCGGGTGCTTCCCGCCCCGGTGCGAAGGTAACAAAATGTGAGGATTTGCCAAGTTTTCTTTTTTGGAAACAAGTCTTTCCAAAAAAACTTAAACCTTTGACCCGCCGGGTCCTGACAGCATGGAGAGAGTGAACGAAGGAACCGGGGAGGGCGGGCACAGGAAACGCTGCTCTCAAACGCAGCCTGGAGGGTTTGATGTCACGGCCCCAGTCTCTTATTTTTTTTTCCCCTTTATTAATGAAGTGGAAGGAGTGAAGCCGCGGCGGAGCCGGGCTGGCACAGCCGCAGCTGCCTTCGCTCACAGCCGGTTGCTGCCCACGGCTTGCATCCGGGACATGCGGCTTCCCCTGAGCCTGGTTTCAGAGCCCAGGGGATTTTGGTGATGATGTGGGGAGGTGCCAGGGGGAGGTTTCAGAAAGCCGGATCTCTGGGTGAAGCCCCAGGGATTTGGGCACTTGTTTCTTGTGAGAGGTTTCAGTTCTGGCATGGTTTTGGGGATCAGGGGGAGTCAGCTCTGCCCCACCGCTCCAAAGCTAGCTCTGCTGTGTGGTGTGCTCCTTCACCTGCCGTCTCCTAGGGCAAAGCTTGGCTTTGCCTGTCCCATGGTGAACTGCTCTCACGTGGCCAATGCACCCACTGAACCCCTGTACTGACCCTGTCACTGTATCCCTGGGAAAACATCCCTGAACGTGTCTATGGCAACCAGGTGAAATAACAGGGGATGATGGTTGTTCAAGTGGGTGGCGGAGGTGGTGCTCCCCTCGCTGTGGTCCCCCCAGAAGGGATGGTGACCCGGAGGGGGGAACAAAAGAACACAGAAGCTGCAGCCCTGCTCTGCTCCCCACCACCCCTAATAAGCCCTCAGTCAACCAGTCATGGGGAGCTGGGACAAAGGGGCTCAAGGGGTGAGGGGAAGGTGCTTGGTCCTGGTAAGTGCATGGGGCTTGCCACATTAAACCCATCCCACCTGACACCAAAGCTGCTGAACACAAATCCTGCCTGGATGTTGCCTCACGAGTCACACCAGCCCAGGTGATGCAAGGAAAAGCTGGACAAGTGGTCCCCAGGCTGCAAGGAGGGGATGCAGCTGGGGCCCACCCTGCTCCGCAGCTCCTTGAGGCTTGGCCGGGAGCCTCCAGCCACAAGAAAGACCTGAAGGGTTGATGCTGCAGATGAAAGCAGAGGGGTGGATGATTTGATGTTAATAAAAACAAAAATCAACCCTTTGAAACGACATGTTTGAGGGCAGCAGGGTGAAGGCTTAAATAAAAGCAGCGCCTTGAAGCATTCAGAGACCATGAGTCAGGGACCCAAAAAAACCATGAGATTGCCATGAAAAGAGTGAGGCTGGAAAAAAAAAGTGTATTTCTTTTTAATTTATCTTTGGGGTTTGTGATAAATGTCCCTATTTCAAGATTTCCCCTGCCAGAGCTGACCTGGGACTAGACAAACCCACCCATCCTATGTTCTAACCTGCCTATGGGAGCTGGAGCTTTGTGGAGCTTCCAGTGATGGGGAGAGATCCCATGGGACCACTGGGGTGGCAGCAGGAGCTGGGAGAGACAAGAGGGTTTTTCCATATGGACAGATGGAAATGGGTGCTGGGGACAGGGGCTGCGGATGCAGGAGTCCCAGCCTGAGCAGGGCTTCTCCAAGGCTCGGGTCCCTTCTCACTGCACAGCCAGAGCAGAGCCCATGTAGGTTTTACTCCAACCAGCAGCAAAAGGTGACCCTGGTGCCACTTGGGATTGGGAATAGAAAGGGTGGCTCATCACTGGAGCAAAGAGTTAAAATAGGATTCCCCCCCCCCATTTTTTATACTTGTAATTCATTTCCCAGTGCCTTCGCCTGCCTCTGGTCACCAGTTTCCTCCTGGTTTAATACTGGAGATTTATGGCCCCTAATCCCAGCTGGCCTGGGCACGGTCTGTCCCTGCAGTGCTGGGGGAGGGTGCTCCCTTTGGGATGCGGTTACAGGAGGGATTGCTCAGTGCTTCCCTGCTCTGGGAATGGGATTTCTCCACCTTGCAGGATGGTAGAAGGGGCTGCGAGCCAGGGATGAGCCAGGGACGGTGCTTCCCCACTTTGGGTTTTTCTGTGGATTCAGGGATTTTTCTCCCTCCCTCCCTCTTTTCAAGCTGCCTTTTGAAAACTCGTTTTGCCTTTTTCCAGCAGTCTCTGCCAAGCTCCTCTCAACAAAGGGGGTGACTAAGTGAAGTCTCCACTGAAGGAAGGATTTTTTTGCTCTTTTTTCCAAGAAAGGACAAAGTGAGCAGATGATCTCACCTTTCAGATGAGGATCCTGCTCCTCACCTCCATCCTTCCCTGGTGCTGCACTAGGGGCATGGGGGCAATGACTGGGATCACAGTGCCGGCACCCACCAAAACGCTCTGGCATCATCTGTGCAGGATCGGGCCCTGCTGCAGTGCAGAGCGCTCAAGATCGAGGGGAAATCGAGGTTAAAGAGTACCAGGTTTACCTTTACCACTGCTGCCCATCACACCACGGACAGCGGGAAAAGCCCCAAGGATCGGACTGACACGGCAGCATCTGAACAAGTGAGGGATGCTCCTGCATCACCTGCACCAGCCTCTCCTGCCCTGTTAAAACGATCTCTTCTCCTTCTGGGCTATGGGGGAATCTCCATCCTCAGCAGGGCCCCCCCGCTGCTGCCCTGGGCTAATTTTAACCGCCCTGAACCCAGCAAACCCCTCTGTAACGCCTGGGTTTTGTGGGAGCTGAGCGACCCCTGCGCTCCACCAGGCAGCCAAAATAAACCAGGAAAAGCTTTTCTGCTTCTGTTCTTGCCCCCCCCCCCCCCCCCGCCTGCCCTCCCCGTGCCCTGCTCCACTCCAAATATTTGCACCAAAACCCATCCCGCAGGAAAGAGACCAATTTAAAATAAAAGGAATAATAAAAAAACTCCAGCACACACACACACACACCCCCCCCCAAAACCAGCACAAACCCAACGGAAACAAACAGATAAGAAAAATAAATAAGGGAAAATATCCCCTTTGAATCGCTGAATGAAACGGGGAGCTAAAAAGCCCCATTGAGAAGCGCGGGGCGGATGATAGCTTCCCGATTGAGCGGCGGGAGAAGTAACTCTGTTCAAGCTAATTAGGGTCTTTTAGGACATTCAGTCCAGCGATGCCAGTGTAACGGTGAGGAAAAGAACCTCCTAATTGGCTTCCTGCTGGGGTGTCAGTCCCAAAGTCTTTATTATCCCTCCCTGCACCTTTTCAACCCTTTCTTCTCTCCCTGGCTCTGTCAAAGCCATGGGCTGCCCCGGCCCGGCCGCGCTCTGCTGCAGCATCCCTTCTCCTGCTGCCTCGCCGGGCAATTTGCCCTTGGAAAAGCAAATCCATGGTGGCTGCGGGGCTGGCTGGGGACCCTCCCGGCTCCAGGAGGGCTCGGGTGGAAGCACCCAAGGTCCCGTGCTGGGACAGTCTGCGCCAGCTCACCCCAAACCAGCCCCGGCAAATGCCTTTGGCTCCCTTGTGCCTTTGCAGAAGGGAGTGGTAAAAGAGGAAATAAAAGCTCTTTCCAGTACCAGTATCCACTGCTCTGGAGTCATCTCCTGCCCGAGACAGCTCTTGAGCTGCTCTCATCTCCTTAGCGTCTGCTGAAGCGCCTGAGCCCACAGTACAGCCTCAAGCAGAGCCAAGGGTGAGCTCTCACCCGAACCCCCAAGAAACGTCTCCCTGGTGAAGCCGGACAAGCCAAGGAGCAAAACCAAACTGGGGCCGGGGCTGCCCCTTGAGCAAATCCCAAGTACTGCTGCCACCAAAACATTGCAAGCCTTTGCCCCAGAGCCACAGGGGCAGATAACACTGCTCGGCTGTAAGCATGCTTCCAGGGGGATGCATGGCCCTACCAGCCTCTGAGCCCCTGGGACCAATTTGGATCATGACAGGTCCGAGTTTCCTGCTATCAAGTGGCTGTTCTCTCCTCTTGAGAGCAAATGCTTTGACATGAGCTCGGCCCTTAGAAGCCAGGTGGGAAAGTGAAGGGATGTGCATGTCTAGTGTGGGAAACACATTCTCTGCTGGCTACTAAGGTACAAATGACCTTAGCAGCCAGCAGAGAATCAACACATGAAAACCCCATGGCTTTAATAGGCTGGTGCTCAGCCCCACTCCCATCTTTAACAACCCTATGTTCTAGCAGTTTTCTGTCCTGCAATTAAACCCTTTTCCCCAAGGAAAAAGGCATTCTCTGGACCTTCCCAACACCTGATGAACCTCAGTGTGACCTTGCTGGATGGGGACAAGTGCACCCAAGCCCTGGCACCAAGGGATGCTCTCCACAACGCTTTTACCATCTGAGTAAATGGGAATGCAAATAAAACATTTGCCTTCAGCCCCTCTCCCTTCCCCTGAGCCTGCGGGGAGGTGCCAGAGCACAAAGCCAGCGCGGAACATCCCTCGGCCGGCCCTGCCGGGGAGTGCCTTGTCCGGGGATGGGCTGTTAAATGGGAATTTGTTCTGCTCTTGCAAACACTTCCCAGACACGCTGAGCCGCTGCTGGGAGCGCGTTTAGGGGAGGGAGGAGGTGTCTCCGCTCCAAGATGCGTTGATGCAGATGGAATGGGAGGTTTTTTCCTTGGTGTTCAGTGAAAATATAGATACATAAAAAAATACACGCATAGAGATGCATAGAAATCCTGCCAGGGTCAGCGTGGACACCTCCTGCGTGGACCCACTGGTGGCCACACTGGGACTGCAGCCACATTAAAAATACTCCCAGGAGCAAAGAAATGGGGTGGGAGGTCGGGATGTGCCTGTTCCAAGCTGCTGCTCCAAGCTGGAGCTGTGGAAGGATGCTATGTCCTCGAGTGCCAGCAAGGATGAGGATCCCACAGCCTCCCTAGCATGTCCCAAGGCTGCACCACCCTCTGAATTTGCCTGGGAATTTTAGGGGAATGGATCCAGACGACAGGAACCGCCTGCTGCATGTCCCCACAGCAAAGCACAGTTATTAAAAGCTGGTGCATGTAACAGCACAGTGAGAACAGAAAGGACGTGGTGTGATTGTGACCTAGAGGACACCGTGGGATGGGGATGCTATGGACCCTGATTTGGGAGTTGCCTCAGCATTTGCAGGGGGACTCATATTCCCCAGTAACACATTGCATCACGGCTCCACCAAGCATCACTACCCAGGGCTGCCTCTCCCAACCCAGCAAAAGCCATATCCCAGATGCAGACACCCCAGCACAGGCAGGGGCCGTGCAGCAGACTGGGGCTCCCTGGTCCCCCTGTGCTTGGGACCCAGCTGGCAGCCTGTGCCTGAGCTGGGCTTGGGGACACCCGGGAAGGAGATGCTCCTGCTCTGCATCCGTTTGGAATGCCTGGTCCCTGGGAAGCAGCAGCCGAGACTCACCATAGTCTTTCTTACAGTACTTCTTCATGTTGATCTTCAGTTTCCCCTTGGAGGCTTTGCAGTATGAGTCACAATCTGCACAGGAGAGAGGGGGAGGGCAAGAAAACATTAACAAAACAAATTAGCCTTAAAATGAATAAAAGGCTGGGGAGGGGGGGGGGTCAGCTCAAAGCTGCAGCCTGCCATGAATAAGCAGCGTGCCCGTGATATCCATCTGCCAGGCCCCGATTGGGTCGTCTAAGGGGGCATTCAGAAAAACCTTCCTTTCTAAAGAAAGCTGCTCACAAAGGAAACCATCCTCCCGCCCGCCTCCCCCAGCCCAGCTTCCCTGGGCCGCCTCTGTCTTCCTGGGAGACCCTGGGGGCCTCCCTTATTGTGCCACCCAGAGCTTTTGAGAGCCACACAAATTCCCCCTGTTCTTCAGCTCCCAACTGGAGACTGCCCGGAGCCCACAGAGGCCCCATTGTCACCCCTAACCCGGGCCGGTGTCAGCCTTTGGCATTCATTGCCGAGAGATTCGGGCTGGGGTCACCTTCCGACAATGCAGGTCAGAGAGGAAATTAGCAGCCCATGAAGCATTAGCAAAGCCTTTTGGTGTCCACTCTACTGAAGTGTGCAAATAAAATACCCCAGTAGGAACGTTTCATTTCTAATGGGCCCCCACTGCTGGGACACGTTGGCTGTGCCCCGGTGGTGCAGCGGCCGGTGCAGCGGGCAGGTGGGAATGCTGGCATGCTGGCACGGCGCGGGGCTGGAGCTGGGCCACGGTCCCAAGCGGCTGCAGAGATGCTGAGCCCTGCTCCAGTAACTGCTGCTCCTGGGGACCTGCTCCCATGTGGGGTGAAGCCAGATGGCATCACAGGCAGGTAATGCCACAGTGGCTGGAGGTGTGCCACCCCGTGCCAGCTCCCAGAGCCAGGGCTGGCTCACAGACACGCTGTCCATGCACATCCCATGTCTCCTTAACATCCATGGGTGCTAAGGAGAAGCCCCCAGCGCCACAGAAAACCCACACCTGGCTGCAGCAGGAGGCCTTGGTGCAGCAATAGTCCTTGAATACCTCCAGCTCACCCAAGTGCCCATTGTTCCTCCACAGCCACCACTGGTGACCAGGACTGAAAACCTGCTGGAAAGCCCCAGCAGTGCCGAGGGCTCTGGGAGCAGGGTGGGATGCTGCGGAGATGTGGGGTGCTGCTGATACCCACAGCCAGCACACGCGGGGTGCCTGTATCCTGCCCCAAGCCACACTGGCAGTGCCAGACCAGAGCCACCCTGCCTGTGCAACATCCCAGGTTCTCCAGTGGACCATGACCTGAAGCTCTGGGGGAGAAGCTGTGCAGTATCCCCCGTGTGTCCTCCTTTAGCATGGCTTTGGCACACACAAGGGTGGCATCTGCCACAGCCTCAGCAGGGCTGGAGGCCCCATTTCTTATGTCCTTCTTTCTTATGTATAAGAGCCCTTTCAAGAAGCAGTTCCTTCTGAGAGAAGCTGACACTAAGCAGGCCTGGAAGAGAAACTGAGGCAGCGGTGGGAGGTGGCTGCACAGCTGCAGCATTTCCTGACAATGGCTCTGTTTGCAGCTCTGCTGTATGCACAGGGGCTGCGGTGAGAAGTCAGCTCTGGGACGGGGCTGTGTTGGACAAGGTGGTCTCCAGTGGTGGATGCACAGAGCCAGTCCAGGCAAGGAGGGCACCAGCGTCTGGGTGCACTGGATGCTCTGTGCTCTCTTAGCTCACCAGCCTCAGTACAGGAGGTGTCCCTGGGATGGGAGGTGCATTCAGAAACATGGGGAGATGCTCCAGGAGGTCTAATGGACACCAAATCCAACCCTCCCCATTGGCAGCAGAGCCAAACCCAGTCTGAGCAAAGCAGCATCTTCTTTTTCATCTTGAGTGGGGAAACCAACAAGAAAGGGAACCCCAGAGGCTGAACACCCACATCCCAACATTACCAGGCACCACTTTACACCAGCACCTCTGATCCATGCGTGCCCCAGCCTATCTCAACCTGTCCAGTGTCACCTCATCTCAGCACCATCCTTTTGCTCCCATCCTCAGGAGAGCACCCACAGTAATACATGCCTTTACATTCTTTCAGTATGACCCCGCAAGGGCCAGATGTGAAAACTGTGCTAGAAAGAGGAGCACCTTCCTCCTCTAGGAGGATCTAAGATCTCTGCCCAGCTACAACCCAGCCAAAGCCCTTAGAAACTCAGGAGCTGAACTGATGACTGAGCGGCTGATGCCTCCCCTTTGGTTTTCTCACCAAACACAACCCTAAACATGAACTAAAACTTTAAATGCTCTGAGAAAAGAGTGGCTATTCCATAAAATCTATAGTTCAGATGATGGAGATTCGCTAGCAAAGTTCCAGCTATGGCTGTGTGGCACATCGTGGGATGTGACTGCTTGGTGTCACTGAGCCCAGGGAGCAGAACTATTCCTGATTCAAACTGGCAAGATGTTCCTGACCATAAACATTGAAGGAGTGGTCTACAAGGGGATAGATGTGCGTGCAGGGGCTTAACAGCCCCTTTTGCTCACTTGCTTGGTGCACAGGCCATCTGGCTGCTCTGCCCTGCAGCTGGCACTACTCTGCTCAAGCACAGAAGCTGATGCTTCCAGGACACTAACGCGGTTATGATAAACATGATGATGGTTCTCCTCCGGCACAAGAAGCCTGGAGCTCTGTAGGTATTCATCACTGCTGTCACGTCTCGGCCCCTGTGCAATAGCTGATCTGCAGGAAAGGCTGGCACAAGATGGGCAGGCAGGGAGCAACCAGCAGAGCAGGGACAGTGCTTGGGAGCTCTGGCTGGAGAGCTCTGCTCCCCTGCCCAAATCTAAGTCAGGTCAACAGATGTGGGGGGCAGCTGGCTCTGAGCACTAGTGACAGGCATGGGTGGGCAGCAGCCCCAGCATCTGCAACGGGGCCTCCACCAGCAGAGGCCACCGAGAGCAGGTCATCCCCCAGCCCCACAGCACTGCTTGTGGGATCGAGCCCCCCCGAATAGCAATCAGATAGAAAACACCGCTCAGGACTTTAATCCAGACCACTCACAAGAGCAACCCCGAGCCTCTTCTGCAAGCTCTCCTCACAGAAACATCCTTAACCACATCTGAGATCCCAACCTTTACACTGCTGCCATGACATTTCCACTCTGCCTGAGATGACAGACCTGGAAACCCAGAGCTGTTTCCCAGCCAGGGAGGCTGTGGGGTGACGTGGCACCACCCATGATGATGGCCCTCCTCTGGTGCCCCTTCCCCACAGCCTCTGCCTGCCCGCAGGGTGCAAGCCTGGAACCAGGTTTGCAGCCCAGGACACCCAGCTACAGCCCAGCCCTGACCCTGGCTCTGTAACACAAGCCTTGCTCTGCCTTCCCTTTCTCCTCTTTCCCCCAAGCCCACAGGCTGTGCCAGAGCCTCAGCTGGTTTAAATTGAACTTGATGTGGCCAGAGCCAGCTGGTGTAGATCAGTGTAAATCACCAGATGCCAGGGCTGATTTACATGGGTGGGGGATTTGCCCTGGTTCATTTCCTTTGTCTCCTACGTGGAGAGCTCTCCTGCCTCCTGGGTGACTTGGAGACCCTCCAGGGCCTCTTTGGGAGGGCAAAGGAAATTTCTAAGGGCAAAGCATTGATTGAGCTCGAGTTTGCTGCTGAGCAGAGCTGCATCTGCGGGTGATGGTGCTGCAAAAGCACTGCTGGCTCAGGGAAAGCGCGTGGAGGGGCTTTTATGGAATATTATTTTAATGCTGCCTAGAAAGGACCCTGCTCGTGTCCATCAAGTGATAGTTCAGCAGTTCAGGCTCCGGGACAAGGCTGGCTGAGCTGCTGCTTCCCTGATGGAAGCTGACAGCAGAGCCAAACCTAAAGGCTGGGGAAGGGATGCGAGGAAGGGGCAGCTGGCTGAAATGGGAGCAGAGGCTTGAGTTGGATCCTGGAGTCCTCTAAGTGCTGTTTCAGTGACTGTGTACCAGAGATGTAGATGTGATGTGAGACTTGCAGCATGTGTCCTCAAATACTTCTGCTACGAAAGTGTGCAGTGCTAAGGAACGTGTTGTTTGTCCTGACTGCGGGAGGATCCTGTCCTTGCCTTGTGCCCAGCTCTGGAAGGCTGCAGAGGATCAGCCTGGAATAACCTGCTCTTGGAAGAACTGCCCTAGTCTGACCAAAGGGCCAAACTGAGAATAAAAGGCGGCTGCCTGAGGAAGTGAAGGCTGCTCTTGGGATGGGGAACAGCCTGGTACTCGAAGCAAGGGGTGATAAGTGTCCAGTGTAGTCCCAGGTCCTACAGGCATAATGGGGTGGACACCACTTGGCTCTGCCCTAAAGGACTGGTGGATGGGCTCAGCCCCAGCTGCTCTCTGCTCCATCCCATGCTACACAGATGTCCCTTGCATGTGTGGGTGCAGAACAAGGATTGGTCCTCACCCTGGAGCTGTCCTGCCCTGTTCCTCTCAGCCTGGCTGGTCCCAGGCGGGACTTGTCTGCTTTGAACCGACCCTGGAACCTCTCCAAGTCCCTCCTAGCCTGTATTTGGCCTGGCCATTCCCCTTGTGAAGGGCTTAAGCACCCCTGGCTACAGCACCATGGTGCTGGAGGAATTGAGTGGTGATAACCAAACACCCTCCTCCCCTGCTCCCAGCGCTCTCCTCCCTGCGTTTGTTCAGCTGCACGAATGTTTCGGTGCAAATCCCCACTTCAGAGACACAAAGCCAAAGCCTGACCTGATGCTTTTGTGTTTCATCACCACATCCTGAGGTGCCGTGGGCCATGGTGGGGACATCTCGCACCTCCCTGCCAGGTCTCTGGGGCTGGGAGCGAGCGGACACTTCCAGAGGGAAAGCACAAACTTTGTGCATATCCCAGATATTTGGAGCAGGAGGATCTGGGAAGAGGCTGTTGGAGCTACTTGTTCGCGAGGGCTGGGAGCAGGTGGCAGGCGGCTGTTTCGTGTCCATTGCAGCTTAGTAAAACGTGTCAGCATAGCATTCAGCAGCTTTGCAGCTCAGCCCATCCCCTTGATATAACTAATTCCCTGGCTGAGCAAAGGGTTTTCACAGCTAAACACCTTCTCTGGTTTGCCTCTTTTTTTCTCTTCTCCAAAAGTCACATTTTTAATCTTTTACGTTTCCCCATGTTGGGGATGGTTTGGGCAGGATGGGGGCTGCTGGCGTGAGACTGAAACCTGCAGGGTGCTGAGCCCCGCTCTCCTCGCTCTTTGCTAAAGCACCTACTCCTGCTGGTGGTGCTGGGCAGGATGGAGGCAGCCGGAGCTGAGCAGCATTCCCGAGGAGCCGCTGCATGGGAACCGTGTCTTGCTGCGCTTGCAGTTCCAAACGAGCTCTAAGCCTCTGCGAAAGCCACATGTCGGTAACGGAAATTAAAGGCCCCTTGATTCTGACATGATAGAACGATTAAAGCCACATTTCTTGGCCTGGTACCTAACTCAAAATGCAGATATAAAGCTTAGATCCCCAAGGGGAATTGGATTTCTAATCCCAATTTATGCAGCTAAATTCCTATTGATTTCCCTCAGGTAGGGTCCTAAATACCTTTGTGGGCTGAGATCCAAAGTGGAGGTGGTATGGCTTAGAAGGGGAGACTCAGCCTTGAATGTTTGGCCTCAGCATTTTGGGGGTGAAGGGGGCTTGCCTGCTTTCTCCCTGCGTGCTCCCGAGGAGCTGTGCTGCTTGCTGGGCTGCTGTGGGTGGGGGCCTGGGTGTCCCCATCTCCAGTTTGCACTGGGTGGGATGTGCAGCCGGGCTGAGCCACTAAATGAAGGTCGAGGTCCAAATGTGAAACCCTAAATCCATGAGCACATCACCGGCAAAAGCAGGACTGAGTAAATAAAAGTGGGGATCTGCTATAAAATCCATGCGAGTGCCCACGGGGAGGACGGTGAATGTCTGCTGCGCTTTCGTGAGCTCTGACATCACAGCAATGCTAAGGATGGACCCAAGTGGAACCCTCCCTTCACTGGGAGTCTGGGAATCCCAGCCCCCAGCTGTGGTCCGTGCCCATACCTTGCAGCTGAGCCAGCAGTGCTCTTGAGCAAAGCCCTGATGTGCATCCTGCCTGCATCAATGTTCCCTGATCCCATCCAACAACCACGAAACTATTCCAGGTGCTCCAAAGACCTGCTGCAGGCTGTAGTCCTGTAGGATGCACAGGACAATGTGTACAACAGTTCACAACTCCGCAGATCTGCAGAGCTTTGTGCTGCCCCATCCCACAGGACTGAGTGTTCCTCCAAGCTGTTGAGGCTGTGGGAATAAATTTCCAACCCCTTTACAGGCAGGAACCCCACCCCCACATCTTCAGCTTGTGGTTGGGAGCATGGAGGAAAAGCACATGGAGCAGAAGAGATGTGCCTTGAGAGAGCCAGGATGCAGGGGGGGCAGGAACAGAGACATCTTGTCCCCGCTCTGGGATTGAGCGTATGCTCAGTTTGTGCCCAAACTGGACATGAAAATATTCCTGTAAGCCATCCTGAAGCACCCCACAAGCAGCTGGAAGCCACACTCTCAGGCGACATGGGATAAAATGAAATCACTGCCCAGCGTCAGGACGAGTTGGCCTGCAGAAGTTATGGTAGGGATGCCTTTGGCTCTTGGACTTCTGGGTGTTTCCCCAGATGACCATGAAATGCTGTTTCATGTCCTACAGCACTAAAGCTGCCCCTTGCTTCCATCCCAGGGAATTATTTTAATACCTCCATCAGCCTCAGAGAGCGGCATTCTGGGGAGTGCCAGCTCTGCTGGACAAACACGCTTGTTCCAAGCTTCTAGCTCTTGGCACTTGCATGCATCCCAAAGGAGAAGATGCTCTGGAGTAGCCCTCTCCTTGCACAGGAAGCATGGATGGGCTTGTCCCTGTATGTTTAGTGGCAAGGGCTGCAATATATGTGGCTTGCAAAGCATGCATTGGCTGTGAGGGATTGATGCTGTAATTTAATTTGGGCTGGACTCCAGTGAGAGTCTCTGTTTCTGAGCAGGCTTCTTTAATATAAAAGCGAACTTAAGGTAGAGAATCTCTCCCACGTTTTTCACTTTAGCAGTGGGATTGTTTCTCCTGTGCACTGCTGCAGCTCTCGGCAGCCCTCTCCCCTGGTCCAGCCAATGGACAAAGCTGGGGTGTCTGTTATGACTAAATTGGCTCTTCTTCCCCCTACCAGGCTACGACCCAGCTATTATACATGATGCTCTTAGCAAATATAACGTGCAAATTAGTGCTTTTCATTCTGGGGCCAGTGGTGCCTCTGGCTGGGTGGCCTTGGTGATCTCTCCCCCACAGGCAGGAACTGGTATGGGGAAGCACATCGTTTGCAAGCCTCAGACCTGGGATGAGCTGGGACTGGGCTGCTCAAGTCATGCATGCATCTTGTGTGGTCAGCAAAATGGTCTCCAGACTTGAAACTCTCCCTTCCTCAGCCTGTGGATGGGGATCCTGAGGGCCTGGGTATGTGCACAGCAAACCTCTTCCATGGGGCTGCGTTTAACCCCACAGCTGTGTGACTCTGCTCTCTGTTCCTCGTGACCTCCTGAGCTGGCCCAGGGCAGACCCCACAGTCCTGGGAAAAGCAGCTGGCAGAGATTTGTCCCATCAGCTCATGGGGCTGCCTCGGACAGGGTCTGTGACCACGTCTGCTCTGTGTGTGAATGCAGAGGCACCTGCTCAGGCACTGGGGCATCTTCTGGTCTCCGAAGCAGGCTCAGGAGCACTTTGCACTGAGGCCAGCCCTGTCCCATAAGGAGCGCAGGGACCTGCGCCAGCCCCCTCTGAGCAGCAGCAGTGTGGTGAGATGTTTTCACTTTTTGAAAGTGAAGTTATTTTCACCCTATTGACCCCCTGGCAATAGATATACCACATCTTTTCTGCAGGGCAGCACCAGGACTCCCTGGGACCACCTGACAGGAGCATCCTCAGAGCTGCCTGCAGCCCTGCCTGCCCCCCATGCTGCACACCACGGTCTGCAAAGGATCCTCACATGAGAGCGTGAGGACCTGTGCCTGAACTGGGGACTTGTGTGGTGCTGGGGTAAAAGATGGCTAAAACCCACCCCTGCACCAGGTCAGGCTGCCCGCTGCAAAGGGAGAGCCAGGTCCACAGCCCTGCAGGCATCTCCAGCGAGGACAACTGCCGTTAACCTCTCCCTTGGAACAAGAAGGTGCAAATAAGCCCACAGTAGCCTCCTTTCTTCTGGCTGAACAAGATTGATTGAAAAACAAATTGGCGCAAATAAAGCATGTAATTAGATTAAAGCCTCTTGCCTGGAGCGGGCGGAAAGCGGTGGCGGGTGCTTCGCCCGAGCCCACAGCCCTCTTCTCACCCTCACAGCATCCAGCATGGGTCGGGGGGCACCAGCAACCCATAGGGTGCAGCTGGGGCTACCCACCACCTCCAGGAACTGCCCATGCTGGGGCTGGTTGTGCTCAGCCGCCCTATTTCAAGCTGTGTCCTGTTGCAGCAGCTGGGTCCAGGCACGGTTTGGATGCTGCCAGGGCACACGCATGGCTCTGCCTGTTTGGTGCAGCCTTGGGACCCCTGGGTGCTGCGCTCAGGGGGGAAACCACCCCTAGGCACCACCCGATTCCCACTGTGGGCTGGGGTGAGTTTGCTCTCCGTTTTGTCAGCTGCCTGCTGCCAGTTCTGGAATGGGAGGGAAGGGGTCTGAGCAATTTTTGGTGTTTCTGGGCATGGGTGTCCATAGCAGCCACGGCCTCATTAGCATCCCAGTTTTTCCCAGCTATAAAGGGAGCGGGTAGGCAGGTTACGGCCACTGGTGACACCACAGGATCATAGAATCGTTAGGGTTGGAAAGGACCTTAAGATCATCTAGTTCCACCATGGGGGGAACCCGGCTGTGCCAGACACTAACACATTGGAAAATACCACATGGATACGGAAGCTTTATGGCTCATCCACCCCTGACACTGCACTCTCCTTGTCTCTCTCCGAGGAGTGGCCAGGGCTGGCAGCACATTTCCTACCCGCCTCCCTCCCCATAGCAGCAAACCCAGTGCTGAGCCCCAGGACATGTGGGGATGTGGGGTGCTGGCCCCAGTAGTGCTTCATCCCCAGCCAGTGCTTCCCCACTGCAAATGGGTCCCCTGCCACTGATGGGTGATGGGCTCCAGGGCTGCCGCTCCCAGCGCTCCTGGGGACACAGCCCTGCCGAGAGCTGCAGCCAACATGATTTAACACGATAATAGGAAACCATCAGTCTTCAGGAGCGCTGGTCACCCTATAAATTCCCAGCCTGACAGCAGTTCCTGGCCAAGCGGGTGCTGTGCGGGATGGGGGGTGGCAGGACGTAACCAGAGCTGGGGCAAATCAGTTTCCGCTCCGGGGGAAACACGGCAATGGAGGGCTGGGTCTGGGACAAACACTTTGTTGTGCCAAGGGGAATCTGCACTGGAAACATCCCAGGATGGGGAGACAATCAGTTCATTTCACTTCAAAATCATCATCATTAGTTTTGTTTTAGATGGGCTTGACAGGAATGCTGGGCTTGCAAGTCTTTGCTCTGAAGCCCATGGCTTGGCTTTGGTGTCCAGGGCTTGTGGTCCTCCCAGGGTCAGAAGAATGGTCCCCAAGGTGGCAGCATCCCAGGGCTGGGGATGTGGGGATGGAGGGATGCAGGGATAGAGAGGTAGGGGCTGAAAGGATGTAGGAATAAGGGGGATGAGGGGATGTGAGGATGCAGGAAGCCCTGCAATAGGATTTTAAGATCATGATGCAGTAGTGCATGAAACTTATCTGCATTTGAGCAGAAGTTTTGTGGTGGTTTGTTTTGTTTTGGAGCGGGGGGAGGGTGTTCACAGACTTTTTGACGTATTTTGAAGTGACCAGAAGTTTCCTCATGGGAAGCCCCTCACCCCTATTGTGCTCACAGCCATTTACTGTGGGTCACCATGAGAAACCTCTTTTCAGGAGGAAGCTGGATGCTTCAACCAATCAATCAGTCAATCAATCACGCAGTCAATCCATCACCTTGCTTACAGCCTGAGACAAGTGAGAGAATACCCATGCAGGGATGAATTAATTACTCATTGGGATGGGTACAAAGCTGGAGACGTCCAGGCTGATCCCAGACTTACACCAGGGTGACTGAAATGAGAATTTTGCCTCCTACTTGTACCACAGGCTGCTGTACAGAGATTTCTTCCCAGCCTGTGGGATGCTCCCAGCTCTCTGCAGAGCTTGTGCTCACTCTTACTGCTTCCTTGGAGTGAAGAGCTGTGATTTTTCTCTCTACCAGTGCAAAGTCCCATCCTGGCCATACCCCACCCCTGGCTCTGGGAGCATCCTCCCCAAGACAGAGCCTGGCAGCTCCTCCTTGGCCTAGCCAGCGACTGGGAGCCTTTGTGGCAAGTCCTGCTCCGGGCTCCAGCTTTGCACTGCTGATCCCCTGCAGATGTGCCAGTGCTAACAGTGTACCCACACCTGCACATGCTCCTCTCCAAACCCAAAGAAAAACTAAGGCTAGCTGGTAGTCTGCACGCAGTTCTGCAAAGTTAAGACCGTGATCTCCTTTGTTGGTCTGGAGACAAATCTAGTTTGAAATCTGACACCTCCTCAAGCTTTTGCTTCTCAATCCATTATGTTAATACGATGTCTTTCGATAGTCCCTTCCACGTTAAATTTGCAAGGTGCTATGTAAGTTGTTTTGGTCTATTTTTTCCAGTTTGCCTCTGATAAAGGAGGTGCCCCCAAGAACCAGCGTCCCACAGGAGCCTGCTCCATGGAGAGCATTGCTTTCTCCATCAGGCAGCAGGCAGTGCAGGTTCCTTGGGAGAACGGTGCTGGGCTGGGTCAACCACCCTGGTGTGGACACTGGAGGAGGTTGGGAGGCTGTGCTGAGCCCAGCCAGCCCAGCCTGGGCATAGACCTGCTTGGCACTGTCTGTCTGGGATTTTGGAGGGTTGCAATGTTCAGTGCACGTTGGCAGGGTTGGTGGAAGGCCACCTCTGAGATAAAACCATGGCACAAGGGAGAGACTCCAACCCAGCCATCACCCCATGGGCGCCCATGGCTGTGGGAGGCAGGGGAGATGGTGTTTCAAGGGGCATTTCCCCGGCCCCTCTGACACAGCCCCCAAGGCTATGTTGATGAGGTGCCATGGGAAAGTGCCACCATCCAAACGCAACCACTGTGGTGCAGCCTGGGCACAGAGCTGCCGCCTTCCCTCCCGGCCTGCTCAGTGCTCTGCGAAGGAGGGAAAATGGGAAACTCGGCATGGTGCAGGACTTACTTCCTCCAGCCCTCTGAGAGCTCACCCAAGAGCTGTGCTCACATGCCCGTGCCAGGCACCGGCTGATGAGCCAGCTCCTCTCTGGCCAAGCCGACAGCACCCACTGCGTTTCCCTCTGTGGGAATAACACTGGGGAGAGCTTTGAGGCTGACTTCACCTGGGGATGGAGCTGGTTCAGCAGGTTAGATAAGAATTGGGGAAGGGGCTGGGGAGCGGCAGTTTGGCCCCATGTCCCATCGTGACTGGAGGTGCTGCGTGATGCCAGTGGCCTGTCCCTACGCTGTCATTTTCCAAGCAAGCCTCGCACCCCTTGCAGATGTTGTGGAGGCAGCTGGAGGCTCACATGGCATTGACTCCTTGCTTCCAGCTGCTGCAGCTCATTAAAAGGAGCTACGGTACATTTAATCCTTTCCTAATGTCACTTTTCCCTTGAAGCTGTTGCTGCAATGATGTTCACAGTGTTTATGTGACCGTGAGCAGGGGGGACAGTGGTCCACAACCTCTGCTTGGCAGTGGAACTGTTAGGCCAAAAAGGTCGTGTTCTCATAGGGATGCATAGGTACAAGCTGGCTGTGAGGCTGGAAATAAGGAGGTAGCTTCCCACTGCCCAAACTGTGAAATTCAATCACAGCCTCTGTACCTGCAGTGGGAGAAAGTGATTTAACTCATCTTCTAACAGTCCCTGGGGAGGTTTTGCTGGGGTGATGGAGTGCTGGTGGCAGCAGGCCTGAGGGACCCCTTTTCCTCCATCTCCATCTCCAAAGTCAGCTTTGAGCCTGTGACCACCCTCTGAAATCTGCATTTTGTCCTTCTGCTGTGGGACGAACAAGCCTTGCTCCTGACTGCCCTGGGGGTGATGGCTTGTACCTGGGAGCAGGGTGCACGCAAGTACAAGACATCGCCTTGATTCATCTAGGCATGGGCAGGCAAAAAAGTGAAGCTTTCAACCTCCAGATGAGAGAAAATCAACCCTTTTTTAGGGAGGGACTACTCTGACTACCAGTAAATGGTGCTGCAGCAGGAGTACCAGCTCATCAGAGGCCAGTTTTCCCCATTCCTGGGTCTTGGTGGATGGATTCTGGCTAAAATTTGGAAATTTCCCCCCAAAGCCTCTAAGTAGTGAAAAGCCACCTGCAGCCTGGGAAGGATGCATAATCTCCAGCTCTGCCATGGGAGAGGATGGAAGGACATCGGGGGGACCCAAAAGAGGTCCAGAGAGCATCACAGAGGTCGCAGGAGGAGGTCTGTGTAGGGTATGACTGTACAGGTACATGTGGCGCACAGGAATGGAGTGGGTGGCATGAGGACAGTGCCTTGACCCAAAAGCTCCCAAGGATGTGGTGGGGTTTGAGCGGGTGGAGAGTTCAAGGGAATGTTTTCTGCTGTTTCCTACAGAGTTTCTATTTTCCCAGACTGAAGCCATAACCTTTGTGTGTGTTTTTTCTAAGCAGACACGGGAGCAGGAAGGGCTCCGGCTGCACACGTGGGCTTGGGGATGGGTTTTGGTTGGGGTTTTGCTTTTTATCTCCTTGAGACTATTCCAGATTGTTCCAGAGCAGAGCCCAGAGACCTGACTGCCCATCTCCCTTTGGGAAGGTGTTAATCATCCTCGCCTACCACTGCATGCACCCACCTCCCCACCCCTGCTCTGCACTCTGCACTCTGCAAGCCGCAGCCAAGCCGCTTCAGGTCCATGCACATCCAGGCATTGCTAAGAGAGGGGGGTTCCCCTTTTCTGCAGTTATATCCAGCCTCTTCCTCCCCAGCCAGGATCAAAAGGGCTCAGCAACACCTTGAGCCCAAATGACTTCTGGAAAATCCAGATCTGGTTTTGAAACTGCAGAGACGGATTTCCAGGGGAAAACCACACAAAACTGCATCAGTCCAATCACCTGGTTTCATTTAAGCCCACGAGCTGAAATCATCCACCTAAGATAATCATTTCCAAGCCGATCTGGATTCAGTTCTGATAAGACAACAACTGACTGGCAGTTAGGAAACCTTTCCCCCCCCCCCTTACTTTTTTTTGTCCTTTTGCTTTGGCTCCTTCTGCATCTCTGAATAGGACCAGAAAATGATGGGGTGGTAGCAAGAGCTTTTCTCGCCTGGCCACAAAAATAAGAAGTACCCCGTCCTCATCCTCCAATCTCCTGGCATGGGCGAGCATGAATGTATTTCATCTAAACAATTCGGCTTTGGACCATTTCCCCAGAATTGATTTGGACCTCTGAGAGCTGAGCAGAGCCAGGCAGGACCCCCCACGCCAAAGCTGACATTGTTCCACCCCTTGTATCAAGGCCAGCTTTGGCCTGTGCTCTTCTGAGAGATGATACCCCTCATTGACTTAGAGTGGTGATTGGTGATTGCTAACTCGGCTCTTGGAGAGGAAAGCACTTCCTCTTCTGCATTGCTATGAGCAAAGGAAATAAAGCAGCATCTCTCCCAGAAATGGCTGCACCTCCATCTCTTGAACCCTTTTGCTCCCATACTCTGGGAGTTCTGCCTCCCAGACATGCTGATTTAAGGATTTATCAAGAAAATACCATGAATTTCAGCAAGATGCTTCAGGGTGGTGGTGGGGGCTGAGCAAGGCCAGAAACCAAGACTGCCTAATGCTCCCCACTGAGAGGAAAGGCTGAAATATGGAGGGTTCAAGCTCCCTGGACAAAATGGTACTTAAAAAGTCCAATAAAAATCATTCTAAGAAGAATTACGATCAGATGCTGGGCCCATCAGATTGCTCAACTTGGCTCGGCCTCCACTGGGCTTTCACATGGAGGCAGCATGAGCAGCTCCTGGCGAGATGGATTGCTCCCTGGTCGCTCCTTTGGGCAGGGATCAGGGAGATCCAGCCCTCCAGCAACATGGGGATCCATGACGCTGTCAAGTCATGGCTCGCAGGCTGTCAGGACACCCGACTCGCTCCCAGCCCACAGATAACCCTCTCCCAGCACCCAGCAAGAGGTTCCTTCGCTGAAGGGAGGTCTCTAACCCTGCTGAAATGTTCTCAGCTGCCGGCCTTATGCAGACTTGGTTGGGCTTGAGCAGATCCCTAAATAACCCTTCTCTCCACAACAACGATGCAGAGCTACGGGCCTTGCTCCTTCCCCAGTGGGGTTGTTCGCTGGCAGGATCGGGGGGGGCTTGGGACTGGGGGCTGCAACCATGCCAGCAGCACCAGCGTGAGATGTCCCCTTTGTAGCAAGGCTGGAAAGTGTTGCAGACACCTATCCAAAGCTTTGGTCAAAGGTGAAGGGCACATCCTGATCAACACACCTCCGATCCCTACAGCCATCCCTCTTGGCACTCATCCAGAGGGATGCATGGGATGCAGGGAGCACCAAGCTCTCCCTACCTGCTGCAGGGACCTCCTCTTACCCAAGTGTCTACGTTCTGTGCCTGCAATAGGCTGTGCATCCCCTCGTCCTGATCAAGGGTGCTTTTGCTGCAGGCTCTGTGCTTTTGCCTGTGGGGGGACCAGCCCCTGCACCGGCGCACCCAGCACAGTGCCTGGCACTGGGCTGGCGGCTGTGACTCACAGCCCAGGGCTGCTGCGGGTCACACTGCCACAGCACATCAGCTCAGGGCACACACTGATGAGGGCTGTGGCCAATCGAGGTGGCACAAGGAATGTGGGGAGGCCGAATGCAGCTGCCCCAGTTGGCATCTGCCCAGAAGAGTGAGGAGAGGTCACAGAAAGGAGCAGTTTGTGCAGCTGTGTTGGTACCCACATGGAGCACACGAGTGGGAGATGTATCACCCTCAAACCCGTCCTCTCCCATGGGCACAGCAGGGCTGGGGGCAGCTCTTTCCTCTCAAGCCAGAATGTTGGTTGATAGATGTGGATAAATGGTGCTTCCTCCAAGACCTTGCTTGCAAGCAGCCCCTCTCGTGGTCACTCTCTGGAAAGGTGCAGGAGGATATGGAAACTGGCATGGAAAGACTGAATAATAGAGAATGTCCTCAGAAAGGCCTCTTTGGACTCATGAAAAGCAGCATGGCCAGATAAATGAGCTCCTAACAGCAACAAAAAGACCTTGAGAAGTCCCTGTGGCCAGTTCAAATTTGGGGACGCTGCTCAAGCGTCACCACTTGCCACTGGCTGGCTTAACAGGGCAGGCTGCATGCAAAAGTGACCTGAGGGATGGACAAAGCAATCTTTCAGTCATTAAGAAATGCATCCCATGCCATGCAACCTCATTTCAGGCAGGGGAGGGGATGGCACAAGCCAAGTACTTGTGGGACTTGGGGATGGCACAACCCAAGCCCTTAGGAAAGGGCTGGGGCAGCTACACTGGGAGGGATGTACTCTGGTCCCTGGAAGGAAGGAGCCCAAGGTAAGGAAACTCCACCAAGGATGAGGTTCTGGCTGGGAGGTCCCTGGTGTGAGTGTCCGGCTGCTTCCACTCCCTGGGTCAGTGAAGGTGCAAGCATGGAGGTGCTACAGCTCCACACACAGGTCTTCACCTCAGGAGCCAAGCTCCTTGCAGAAAGGGATGTAGGAAGACATCTCTGCATCTCCTCAGCTGCCAAACGTCCACATTCATTGACAGAGACTGGCACTGTGGTCTGCTCTGCCACCCCTGCGGCAGGCTGGGAACAGAGCGGGCCTGGGAGGCTGTGGCAGGAGGAACAGAAGGATCCTGGTGTGGAGCACAAAACCTCGGTGCTCCCAGGCCATGAGACAGAATGTTTAGTCTGCAAGTCCCTGCTGAATAGCAGGGGCCCAGGAGAAATGTGGTGACCAGCCCGTGAGAAATCTGCATCCAGCACGTTCAGGTGGCACTGCTGGGATGCACCTACATTGCCCCAAGGTGCAGTGTTGGGTGAATGAAGGAGCTGCAGAGGCTGCAGGAGCTGCCAGCTCTCACACTGGTCATGAGAAGACTCGGGGTGTGCCTGCCCATGCCAGGGGCTTGGGTCTGCCATGGGGTCCCTTGCAGACAGGAAAAGATGGGGGGTGGAACAGGAACTCAGGGAAGGAGCTCTCTGGGGAAAAGGAGGTGGTGAGGTTCACTATGGGCTGTAATTGAGCTCCTGAGGAGACGGGCAAGATTTATCCTGATGGAGGTGGGTAAGTGAGGCTCACATTGACAGGAAACAGTGCTGTAAGGAAGACAAGACCTTCCCCTGCTTGGCTTCAGATCATTAGGTGGGACAGTCTCTTTTTCATTGTGATGGACTCACCAAACCGCACGCCTCATGTTGGCACCTAATTTATAAGGCAAAGCAGCAAAAGGACTGGTCACCAGTGCCTGAGCTGGCAGCATGGCTGAGGCAGGTTTTTGCTGTGTCTTTATGCTCCTTTCAGCCCTGCATGTCAGTGGAGATGCTTTAGGAAGCACGCACAAAGCAATAGGCACAAACCCAAGGCTGCAGTTTGGTTTTTGCTCATACCAGCCTAAGACAAGACCCTGAAACAAGAGTTGCTGCTACTGTGTTTACGAGTGGCAGAACTTGTCCTGGGTATCAGTCCTATGGAAAACCCTGGGCTTTGCTTTCCCATGACACTGAGGACTGAAGACCTCTGTCCTTTTGCTCCCTGGGCTTCCCATCTCTGGAAGAGCTCCTGAGCATACAGCAACAGGCACAGCCTGCATGAAAAGCCCTGCCACAGGACAAGCCTTGGCTCAGAGTTCAAGTCAAGGTGATGTCCATCACTTTTAGTACAAAATCCTTAATTTATGACCCCTCCTGCACTGGTGGGACAAAAGTAAACATCCTTTACACCCCTTGTCCTTCACAGCCCCAACGCTGCTCAAATAGCCTCAGAATCCACCACAGTGGGACGAGGTGAGTAACCCTTTCCCGAGGCCTCTGGCTCCTGCCATCACCCCCTGCTCAGACCAATCTGACCGGAGGGAACTGGGGACAGGATAGTCCCCAGTGACGCAGTGGGGCAGGAGTCAGCCCCTCTAGGGGTGTAAATAAGGAGGGGATGATGGTGGGGTGTTGGTGCAGTTGTGGTGCTGGAGATGGGGTATATGAAGAAACGTGTTGAGCCCAGTTGCATGGGTAGTATTTGGTGCAAGAGAAGGGAGGGGAACAGGAGGGTACATACGCTGTGGTATGACAAAGCTTTCTCAGGACTATCCTCTGTATTGCAGCTTGCATATATACAGTGATCCAGGTCCATCAGGGCTGTGCTGCTGTCCTCAGGCTTCAGGACCTCCTGCTCCAATCTAAGAGGCTCCAAGCTCCTCCTGCTCTTACAGTTGCTGGCCTTGAGACACTTTTGAGCACAACTGGCCCCAACAATGCCACTAAGCACAGTGTGTCCCACACCAAGGACACACAAAGGCAGACATGAGATGCATTGCTATAGCATACACAAGTCACACCAGCACCTAAGGTTGCTTAACACAAGCAATAACAGGCAAATGAAGGCAATGCTTCCATGCAGCAGCAAGCAGTGCTTAGGTGTTTTGTTCTCTCTCGGAGGATTTTTGTTTCTCCAGTCCTTCTCCACCAGGACTCAGTGAAACTGATAGCCTCTTGAGAAGGTAACCCTTAAACTTCAACAATCAACCAGTGGTGGTCTTGAGTCCTTACCTCTTTCCCATCAAACATTGCTTCCACATTGAGTAATAGATACAGCTCCTCTGGGAAAACTTTTCTGCATCTTCTCTAAGCTCCCATGTGTTCCTAGAAACACCCATTCCCAGGATGCTGAACACGCCTTTCAAACACTTGGGCATTTAGGGCATAAAAGGAACCTGCAATTTCATCTCAGGCAGATGATGGCTCAAAAGACATTTACCATGGAGATGCTTTAAAAGAACAGACAACATACCTGCAGGCTCCTCTGTGCTGCTGGTGGCCGTGGTGGGGGGAGCGGCGGGGATTTCTGCGCAGGACAGCGAGAAGCAGATGGGAAAGGAGAGGAGATAAAAGTAGGAGGTATTATTCCAGATCCCAAAGAGCCTGGCCCCTGCACACACCTCGTTTTCCCTTCCCAACCATGGGAGGTGTTTCCCAACTATGTCCTCTAACAATGAGCTTTGCAAGAGCCCCAGAAAGCAGCAACCAGGCCTGTATCTACTGCGGAACTGGGCCTCAAAAAGGGTGTAGGAAAACCAAAACTTTTAGCTTTGGCTGCAAATAAAAGAAGATTGAGCCAGCCAGAGAACTGATATGGTCCCAGACACAACCTGCTGCAAGTGCTAGGTCCCAGTGTGCAGCCCAGGGTAAAGGATGCTCTTGCAGGGGCTTGGAGGGTGCAGGGTGCCCAGCGCCAGCAGACAGTGGAGCACTGCTGCCTTTCCTTGTCCCTGGGTTGCCCCTTCCAGCTGCTGTTTCCATCCATGCCTCAGGCAGTGCTACCCCTCCTCTTGCGTGAGGAATCATGCAGGTAAAGCATGCATCTATATGCTGTGATATGAGCGTTATTTAAAGGAAACAGAAACATATCTGGTGCCAATGCAATGGTCCCTGGCTTTGATTTGGGGCTGGCTTTGCATAGCTGAAACCATATAATGTTCTGGATATTCATGCCCAAGTCTGACTGTGTTTGTTGATGCTAAAAACGATGGACTGCAGATGGAGTACATTATATGGTCCGAACTTTGGCAAGATGATCTCCTTTCCCCAGTGCACATACACAGATCTCATTACCGACATCTTTTGTGCATTTAGGGCACAGTGATGCAATTTCTGTGCATCCCTGGGAATCCTGGCAGGGGAACACACCACCAGTCCATTTGGAAAGTGGAATTTCAGCATGATCTGGGGGTTGGCATCAGTCTTTTTCTGCTTTTGCTCTCAGGAACCTGCCTGGCCATAGAGGCAGGGATTGCTGGGGTCTGTCTGAATTGCAATGATGGCAGCTCACAGGGATGCAGCCCAGTTAGCATTAGATTACTTTTTGTGCTGTTCAGTCCTCATACAATTTAACACAGGCCCAAACCCATGTGAAACACATAGTGCATAGTCAGGCAGTACACGAACAGCCAGCACAGCCATCCTGGAGCTGGCATCTGGATGAGTGCTCATGCTTGCTGGTGAGGGCTGCAGTACAGACAGACCCCACTGGTGCCTGTGGGTACCAGTGATTGTATGTGTGTACCAGTGATGAGGTGATTGTTGCATGACTATTAGTCTTTGGGACAAGGAAGATGGAAACAATGGTAAATCAGAGAGTAACTGCTCTTGCAGAGAAGGTGAACAGCCCCTTGCTAGCTGCAGCGTACATGCACCCTCTCAGTGCCAGACAGGAGAGCAGTGTGGGAAGGGATGGAGGGCAAGTGCCCTCTACTAAGCATGTACAAAATGTCTGTGAAGTGCACCCCTCACCACAGGATGCACTGTCTGATATTTTTCAAGGATGAAAACGTACTGGTTGGGTTTTTCTAGGATGAAAGAATTGTGAGTTGCTCATATCCTCACTTTAACTGCTTTAGCATCGTATGTGAAGATCAAACTCTCAAGAACTGCACAACGGCTTCATAGCCAGGCCAGAGTGTTGCTTGAAACACATCTGAACACAAGTTTTGGCCCCTCAGAAGGGACATTTTGCAGAGACACAGCAGTCAGGGGCTCTTGCGGGTGCCAGGCTGGTGGCCAGGTTGAAGGGCCAGGGCAGGGCAGCCCTGCCAGGCTCACACCACATCCTGGTGTGAGCATCCTGGAGCGCAGGCTGTGTGAGCACAGCCCAGCTCCAAACGCCTGCTCGGACTGTGTTGAAATTCTGTGTCTGTCTTTATTTAGTGCGATGAATCCCAAGGGAGGTGATGCAAGGAACAATTTACTCTCTGATTTGCCATGGCTCTGGGGAATGATTAATGATAAACCTTTGCGCATACTTGCTGCAAAGCATGCTGAAACTGTGACTGCAGCATCTTGGGGAAACAAGCATCTGGTTTGAGCTCTTGCTGTCCCATTGCAACACAGGGAAGAATGACTCTCTAGTGACTGAAAGCCACCCTGGAATGTATGTTTTCTTCAGCAGGAGAAGGTGGAGAAAGGGTATCTGCCCCATAGCTTGGCAATGGCCAACCCAAGAGGCAGATGCTGTGAGGGGACAGCACAGGAGCAGACTGTGGGCTCCCAACAGACTTGATTCTTTCAACGTTCACTTTTCTTTTCCCACTGGGCCTTCTTGCCCCCTTTAGCAGCGGGGAGTCAGCCTCGAGGGGAGCAGCCCCTCCTTCCCAGCCCATCCCAGGCACTGTAATTCCAGTGCTTTGTTTCGTTAGGGCAGGTGATGTCTCACATGAGGTGCATGAGGTACTGAATGATCCAATAACAGCAAAGCCAACAGGCAGCAGAGAGGAGCACTGGGCTGAAGCACACCTTGTCCCAGCAGTGAGTGCTCAGAGGGACTGGGTGGGGATGTGGATGTCTGCAGAACAGGTGCTGCAACAGAGAGAGTTTGGGAGCTGTACCTGGTGCTTGATGCTGTTGTTGTGAGAGCAGAGGATGACAAATTAAAAAGCAAACCCAAGAAAGCAAACAGTAAACCAGTCTATGTTTCTGGGTGGGTTGTGTGAGTGTAAGATCCCCTTTAGCAATCCAGGTGCTGTTGGCTGTGTTACTGTGATGGCAGCTCCAGAAAACCAGCAGTTCCTCTGATTTGAGCTCTGTACCAGTGCAGCACACAGCCTGATTTTGGACTTGTAATGATCTCCCTGATGTGGTACCCCAAAGCAAATGTGCTCTCTCTATGAAGCAAAATCAGATTAGTGGCAAATTTGGCTGTAGATTCCCTTACACAACCCACCCAGAAGGCAGATGAGCTTCTTGGAAGCTAGGGGTGAACTTTGGATGATATGCCCTATGGGCAGTAGAGCTGGTCAGGGGTCACAGGCCCGTCATCCCCTGAGCACTGCCTGTTGGCACAGATGTGCGGGTTAGTAGCCGCCCAGCCCGGGCAGTGGCTCCTGTGGATATATGCAGGTTAATATCTCTAATCTACAGACACGGAAAGAGCAATCCACCTACTTATGCAGGGGGCAATGGGAGACCGGCTTTGCTGGTAGCCTTTGGCGCATCGATTGCACGTGATGCCGGTGACACCGTCTTTACAGGGACATTGGCCTGTGGTTTGGTTACAGGTTTGGCCGGCGGCACCCACGGGATGGCAATCGCACTCTGTGGGGGGAACACACAACAAGACGGTCAGGGAGGAAGAGCTCTGGTGCCGGTGGTGTTGGAGGGAATGGGGCTGCCGCAGCGCTCCCGGCACGGCTTCACCTTCTCCTCAGTGGTGCAGAGCTCCAGCAAGTGTCCGGTCCAGCCGGGACTGCACCGACCTGAAACAGAGGTGGCGTTTGGCAGAGGGGTGTGCGCGGTCATCGCTTGGTGCGGAGGGGCAGCGCCAGAGATGGGGCAGCTGAGCCGCAGCTGGTCCCACTGCAAAGACGGAACCACAGCCAAGACATCCTTCCCAGGGAATGAGGGCAATTGCCAGGGAGGCAGCATGGCGTGGACCTGCTCCAGGACCCCCACCCCTGCACGCTGCAGCGGCCGTGTCCCACGGGTGCTGTGATCAACAGTGTGCAGGACTTGAGGAGGAGGGGAGCAGGCAAGGCTTGTGGAGCCACAGCACCCACTGCCCACACCCCAGCCAGCTTCAAACTCCCTTGGGGTCCCTGGAGCTATGGCGGGGCTGTAAGGAAGAGGTACAAAATCAAGGAGCATTTCATCACCCCTCCACACAGGAGACCTCAGGCAGAAAACAACTGCTTTTAGAGATGTTGGGAATTCATTTCACGTGCGCTGCAGAAAAAAAAACCACAAAACCACCCTCCTTTCAGTGCTGTTGCTTGAGCCCTTCCCCGCTGAGCAGCATCCCTGGCAGCTGGCACTGTGGGCACAGGAAGGAAATGCCCTTGTGGGATGCAGGCAAGCTGGAGGACCTGCTGTTCCTGGCCAGATGGATGGAGGCTTGACAGCAGAGCTGGGCAGATGTGAAGGGTTTGGCAGAGGATGTAAATACTGCACTTGAAAACATTCACCATCTCATTTCCCACAGTGGGACTTACTGGCGCAGCTGTTTGTTACAGGGGAAAAAAAGAAGCTAAAAAACCCCATCAGGGCTTGTTATCATCACTGCTCCAAAAGGATTATGGCCTTGCACATTTGTTAACAGCCCTGATTTCTAAGAGCTGCAAGCGCCATGCCAGACTGTGGTCTGCCCCTGCTGAGCGGTGGCAGGGAAAGGCAGGAAAGCTTTCCTTTTCTTGTGCAGCATCCTCGGGAATGAGCCAGCCAGAACCCTGCCGGGGGAGCACTGCTCCTGCTCTCCTCCTGCCCCTCAGGGGAGCTCTGATTTGGGGTTTTTGAACACTTCTGATTTGGGGTTTTTGTGTAAAAGTCCTGCTCTTACCCCCTGCCTGGAGCTGGCTCTGGAACCAGGCACTTCAAACCTGTCTGTAGCGGAAAACTTTTCTATCAAACCCAGTTTTGATTGGAAAAGTTTCAACATTGAATCAGTGTGGCTGGTGATGGGCGCAGGGAGCAGAGGATGTTTAGGTGGGAAAGCCTGCACGCTGCAGCCCCAGGGGATGGCTTCAGTATTGCTGGGGGAGAGGAAATAAAAATACCTTACTCCAGAGCCTGAAGAAGGAACGGGACAAAAAGGGGTTAAAGAAGAGCAGAGAGGCTGGAGTTAACACAAAAATAAGCAAATCAGGGAAGGGTTACACAAGAAGAGGCAAAGGGCAGGAGGATGGGGAGGAACATGCCTCATGTTTCAGGCGTCCCCGCTGGAGCTGCGCTTGCTGTTTTCAGGCATCGCCTGCAAACCCCCATCCTGTGAGTAATCCTCCCCCATGTGAACGGATTGCAGTGACTTCAGTGGGACCACATGGATGAGAGAGGGGGAAGAAAGAGGAGAAAATGGGAAAAAAAAGCCTTTGTGATGAGTAAGATTTACAGAATCAGGCTCTTGGAGGACGGGCTGCAGAGCACAGAGTACTCTTTGGACACCACATAAATAAATAGCAATGCTGCTGCTTCCTTCCCTCATGAGGTAATGCCTCGGCACAGCTTGTCCAAAGCTGCCGTGGTTATTTTTACAGACATATCTGTCTGAGGTTGTCTACTCTCTTCCCAAGCTGGGCTCCTGAAGGGGTCTGCAGCACGGATGTTGGCCACGTCCCCGTGGGCATGTGTGATGTGGCCTAAAGCAGACAAGTGGCAGAGGAGCTGGGAATCACTGGCCCTTGGTCCAGGACCTCACCAAGAGAAACCCGTGCTGGAAGGCTGCTGTCCTTCCAACACGCCGTGTGCTAAACCCTCTCTGGGTGGAGGGATGTGCTTTCCGACACTGGTCCCCAGCTCTTCACTGCAGCACAGGACTCTGAGAGCCTGGGACAAGTGTTTTGGGCAGCACCACTCCAGCCCCTTCAATGCCTGACCCCATTTTGACTTCTCCATCTTCCAGAAAACTCTCTGAAACAGCAGCAGCTCAGCCCTCCTGGCATGGGTCTCCTGGCATGGGGAGGCAGGAGGGGGTCTAAGCAGTGTCTGTAGATGCACATTTGCGGTCTCTATCCTGGAGGAACTGAACCAGTGCCAGCAATTAGGAACAATTAAAGGCAATTTGCAGTTCCCTGGCCAGTGCAAACACTTGCAGCCAGCAATTACAGGCTCTTCCTTCTCCTTCCCTAGCCATGGGCTGCTGGTGGTTAATGCTGATTTTTCCCGTTCAGTTCAAATTCCTTTGCGTTGTAACCCCAAACTAAGGAAAAACTGCCCTAGAGTCACAAAGGTGGTACAAACACCCCTTTGGCATCCTCACTGCCTTTCTGATAGACACCTTTAGATTCACAAAACGTGTTTTCATGCCTGGACTTCCTGGGTGCAAGTGTTTGTTCGTCATTCACCGCGATGCAGAGTATCAGCAGTCCCCTGCACTAAGCAGGGAGCAGACTGTGAGGCAGAGCTGAGAAAAACCTCACTGACGACCAAAGAAGGGTGCCTGGGCCATCCTTGCAGGTAACAAGGGGGATATCATCTGATTTGTCCTCTGTATCCTCATGCTTTGCTTAAACGGATTACCCCATAGAGGACAATGCAATGGTGAAGGAAGTGAGATGTGAGAGGAACAAACAGGAATGATGTTGCAAGAAAGTGGTGCATCTTTAGTCTGGTAGTTCACACAGAATCAGGGGGAAGGGAAATAACTGTCCTGATTTAGTTCTTTCATAAAACCTTTAAGAAAAAAAATCTGTGATGAGTGCCTGTGGCAGAGATGACCAGGAATTACTGGTGGAAAATGAAGTTATTTCCTGCTTAAAAACCTGGCTGTGGAGGAGAAAACAAGGAATGGGAACATATAGTGAGGCTTTAATGGGGAATGAGGGCAGTGGCAGGGGTGCCTGTGTCCAGAAAATGTAATTTTTCTTATATAATAGCCATGACCTGGAAAGAAGGGAGTTAACATCATTTCTAGGTGATCACCTTCAACTTGGCTAGTCCAAACATGAGGAAACCATGTAGGTCTGCGAGACTGACACAAAGTGGCCAAATGGGTGAGAGGATAGCAGAAAAAAAACAGTGTGCAGAAGGATGCATAATTGGAAGGAGGAAACAGGATGGCTTATGCGTGCTGAAGGATCCCAATTAACTACAACCACTCCAGGAAAAGATCTAGGAGTCAATGAAACATCTGGCTGATTGCAACAGAGCTCAGAAGAGCAACGAGATGGTAGGTTATATTATGAAAAGGGTAGAGAGTAACACTGAATGTAATATCATGACACTACAGAAATCAATAGTACGTCCTCAGCTGGGAAACCAGAGTAAAAGGCGCGGAGAGGCACCCATCTGAGGGCGATGGAAAAGATTAGGAATGCCTTGCCAAGAGACGATGGAGGGATGCCAAGTAATGCACAGCGCCGAGAAGGTCAGACAGGTGCTCCTCTTCACTGGTCCTTAAAACACAGGAACAAAGGGACATTCAATGCATTTAAAAGGCAACCTTTTTCGATGATAAAAGGAAATGCTTCTTTGCACTGCACGTAATTAACTCATAGAACTCATGCTACGAGACACCATGGCAAAGGCCCAACAGGATTAGATAGGCCTATGAATGAGAACATCTGTAGTTACATTAGCCGGGATTAATATATATTCGGATATAAGCACTCCAAGCCAGCTACTAACTGCCTGCAGTTAGGAAGAGATTTCCCCTGGGGGCATGCTATTGCAAAACTGTCTGTCGTGGAGTTTTATAACTCTGTCTGAAGCTTCTAAGACAAGCCACTATTATATGCACAAATCTGCTGAGGCAGGCCATCATCCGCTCGAGCAGAGGTGATGGTGCATTTTTCTGCCTTAGCTGAGATTTGGCTGGTGTGGGACTAAAAAATACCTGAAAGCAAGTCTTAGGACCATGCATGGGAGGATGCGAAATGCCCTGCTGTGTCTGGGCCACTGAAGGGTGACAAACAGCATGACAAAAATGCAAATATTTTTCCACCCCTGAGTTTAGGTCAGAGGTATTCCCAGCTGCTGATCTGCCCACACATACGTGTGCTGAAAGGTAAACAGTGGGCTAAGTCTCCGGGCTTAGCTCTCTTCAAGTGTGACCTTTTCGGAGAAGGCACCTGAAAGGATCTGCATTTTTACAGAATTAGCATCTTCCTGTTTTGGGGAAGCTGCTTCCTTGGGAGGTCTTCAGAATGATGAAAAATCCATTTGAACAACAAAAACACTCGCTATCACGGGGTGTCCAGATTCCCTCCTGTCACACAGTATCTGCAATAACTCCAGGGCTTCCAGATTTAAAAGCCCAAAGCATGATTGCTTTATATTGCGCCGTGCATGAAGCACTAAACCAGCAATGCATTAAACCTGAAAAAATACCTTAATTTGCAGTAGTCATCGGTGAAGGTTCCTGTTCTGAGAAGGAACCTTCTTCAGGAAATCAGTCAGTTTCAAGAATGAAAATAAGTACCCTATAGCCAATGTGCCTTAGGTACGTGTTTATATTTAACCATACTTTTAAATGCTTTTCCAAAATCAAGGCCAAATTGCCTCCCTTTGATTGCTTTCCTTCTTTCCTCCAAAGACTCCAAGTGGAGCAAAAAATGTGGTACAGAAGCTTTCTGCTGGAAAAAAAAAAGCACCAAAATCAAGCTTCTGGTGTGGACGCTTTGATTCAGCAAAATGTCAAAACAACTGAACTGAAATTTTCCTGTCACTTCAAAAGCACAGCCCACGTAACCCTGATGCAGTAAATATATTTCACTTAGTCTTATGGTTTAGTATTTAGAGGTATGGTTCAGACATTATTACTTAAGCAAGCTTTTGTGTAGTTGTAGAACTATTTTCTACTGCTTCACTGTCTTTAGTAACTTGGATACTTTAAATCCTGGTTCCAGTGAACACATCACCCTGTGGAATGCAAGGTGTGTGGAACTGCTGGGGTGAGTTCAGTTGTCCTCCTGTAACTGCAATCCATGCCTAAGGTGACCCCAGGCTTGAAGGTGTCCCAGAGACTGGACCTGGGCAGGGTTTCTTTAGCAGATTTTGTTTGGCTCCTGTCTTTGGAGAAACAATTCAAAACAAGAGGTGCTCCTTCCTTTGAAGACCTACCCTGGTTACCTGTCTGTGGGCAAGAAGGGTTATGGTCTGGTATCTGTGCACCTGAGTGGTGCAGAGAGGTTTATGCTGCCTCTGGGGATAGGATCCTGCAGGGATGGGCAAGAGCTTATTTAATGACAGCTCCCCAGCACAGGTGGCACATCCCACAAATCCCACAGGTCTGTGTCATGGAGGAGAGAAGCGATGGTATTCAGTGTGTACCCACCCAGCCTGGCCCCAGCTAGTTTGCTAACCAGAAGCAGAGGTTGAAATGTCTCTGTGTTAACTCTGAATACTAATAATGGCTTACAATATTAACTGTTAACCGCTTTGCAATGAGATCGTCAGCTTGTCTGTGATATTGTGAACTGTATTTAGTTCTCCAGAGGATCATGTTCACGCACAATGTCCCTCGGCACATTCTCTTGGAGATTTAAAGGTTTCTTTGCCAGCAGAAAATGAATTCCCCCTTTTATCAGGCAAAGCCAAATAATCTCTTGGTGTTTCACAGTGTCCCTCCTCCTGCGCCGCTTCTCAGGGCTCTCCCATTTCCTCCTCCTGAGCTGGCACTCAGGGAAGCCAAGGGCTTTGGCGCCCTGTAGTTTGGGCCAAATTTCACAGATTAGACCTTGCCTTTGTCTTCTCCTTAACAAGTAACAGACGGGGCCCACAATGCCTCCAGTGAGCAAGAGTCGCTGCTAATCCAGAGAGGGCTTTGAACCACAATAAATCCACTTTTCGGGCAGGCCCACTATGGGCAGGCATTAGTGATACAGACTCAATTATGACAGTGCTTTCCAAAAGGCTTGAATATTCTCTTGTTGAGAAAGTGCTAAAGTTTCTCCTGTCATCTCAGAGCTCCACCTTTCAGGTGACTGCAGGAGAAGCTGGTGGGGATGCTGAGACACCCAGGGGTAAAGTACTGGGGCTTCCTTCTCCCTGCTTTGCTGGTAGGACTTGGCTTTTGTCGTGGAGGATGTCATTGCTTTTATTTTTCCATCAAAAAATGTCAAAACCCCCAGGGCAGCTATGCCCAAGCAGAGAGGCACATTTCCTGGGCATGGTGTTCTTGTGGCTCTAAAGCAAACTAAGGCTCAACTTGCCCTCATGGGAGACATTGCATGAGAAAGAGTGGGTTGGAAAATACTCTTACTGAGGGGGTGGGGAAAGGCAAAAGTTTTCTCCTCCTGATGCATTTTTAGGCTGGCTTCTGAGGAATGAGATTCCTATGGGCATATTCTACCACTAATAATATTTCAATCAAATCTGTCAGCAGAGAAAAAATCTCAGAGATAATGAGGTTGCCACAAGCCTCACAAAATGAGACCACTGGGTAGACGTGAGAGAAGGTCTAGGAAAAGCTCAGCAGGGGGCATCCCTCCAGTGTGCACTGCCCTTACCAGACACTAGAGCATCCACAGTGGAGAAAACCACCAGCAACACTCCTCGTGCCCATGAAAGATTGCAGTGGGAGCTCCTGGGGCACTGGATTGTGATGATCTGGGAAGTGTGCGTTTAACTGGAAAAGATCCTTTTCTATCAGAAAAAATCCTTCTTGTTTTAGGAGGCTTAAAATCAGAAGAGGGTGTGTGGATGAGAAGGACAGAACTTTGGTTTAATGTTCAGGAGAGAGCCTGGAGAACTTTTCACTGTCAAGAACTGATCTGAGACAGGAAATTATCTCAACAGATTGAAAACATTTAGGGGAAGGCAAATTATTCCTTTTCCCTCCTCTGTCTTGGAGATATGTGAAGGTTTGGCTGCGCAAACAAATTTAGCAACTTTTGTTCTTAGTCTGAGACTTGTGATGGAGAACTGCGCTGTATCTGTTTGTTGTTTGGGGTTTTTTTAATAGAGTGCAAATTCTCCTCTGCTGTGTCGCACCCTGACACTTCTGAGAAACCACTGTCCAAACCTGCCCCTCAGGATTGCCTACGGAATGTTTCTGCTGAAAAACCAGACTCAAACCACAGTTTTGAAGGTAGTCAGCCCCAGATTTAGCCAGTAAATCTTCTCTAAGGCAGCATCATTGCAAGGACAATGCAGAGCTCCTGTCACAGAAAACACTGTCTACATTTCCCTAATGAGCTGGATCATCCACATGTCTAACCTGGGTTTGGGACTCAGATATGAGCTCCATCTCCCCTTTAAAGGTGCTGGGGGGAAAGTTCCCAGGCTGCAATGGAGAGCTCGAGGTCCTTCAGAGGGTCTCTGGCCAAACCTCCTTGATCACATCTTGGGTCCCTGAAGTCAGCAGAGTGTCTCATCCTGACCCCTCCACACAGTGCTGGCAGTTTCTGCCACTTCTTTTACCCTTTCTGCATGCTTTTTCAGCTCACCCATTTGAAAGCTGTTCCTCCCTCCCTTGCTAAAAGTGATGAAGGTTTCCCACTGCAGTGGAGATGCATCTCTAAACTAGATCACCCAGTGTTGTCCTTCTCCTGGGAGGTGGGGCTTTGAGTCTTGGTCTCACTCATTTGCACAGAAGAAGCGACTGGTGGGTGTCTTTGAGAAAGAGCACATGTGGGAGTGCCACACCTGGGGCATCACGGGGACCCTGGGTGCATCTCTTGTGGGAGCAGGTGCTCCTGGATGCCCTGGAGTGTCGAGCAGACACATCAGAGCTGTGCTCTGGGGTTTGTGCTGCAGGTCATAAAATCCCAGACTGGTCTGGGTTGGAAGGGACCTTAGAGCTCATCCATTTCCAACCCCTGCCACGGGCAGGGACCCCTTCCACTAGAGCAGCTTGCTCCAAGCCCCTGTGTCCAACCTGGCCTTCAACACTGCCAGGGATGGGGCAGCCACAGCTTCTCTGGGCACCCTGTGCCAGCGCCTCAGCACCCTCACAGGGAAGAGCTTCTGCCTAAGAGCTCATCTCAGTCTCCCCTCTGGCAGGTTAAAGCCATTCCCCTTGGCCTGTCCCTACATCCCTTGTCCCAAGCCCCTCTCCAGGTTTCCTGCAGCCCCTTCAGGCACTGGAGCTGCTCTCAGGTCTCCCCTTCAGGAGCCTTCTCTTCTCCAGGCTGAACCAGCCCAGCTCTCTCAGCCTGGCTCCAGAGCAGAGGTCAGGCCCCTGCCTGGTGAGATGCTCTCTCATTTACATCCAGATGTCTTCCCAGCCCCTTTGAAGGCTTCTCAGAAGCCTCTTCCTCAGATCCCCTTCCCTGGTTCAAGTTTGCCTTTAGTACAAGTTTGTCTCTCCTGGTTTGGCGCTGCCCAAAGGACGCTCCTCTGGCAGAGGGAGCGTTGCTGAGAAGGGCTCTGGAAGTGCCCAAGTGGCTTTTCAGAGGAGAACAGAGTGCCCAGGCCAAGCAGCACCCGCTGCCTCATCGCTGCGGCAGGGCTGGGGTCACAGCATCCGCCCGGTGCCCCGGGCAACTGCGCTCCCAGGGGAGTCAAGGCATGCAGCAGAACGTGCCTGGGTGGGAGCAGCGTGTGGAATGATTGACTGCTGGAGCCTGGAGGCAGCTGCAGCTGGAGGAGACTTTTGGCATGGAGGTGACTTTGCTCTGATCTTATCACCGGGCACAGGCAAACCTCTCTCCACAGCAATGTCCCTTGGTGCTCTGCCAGTCCCCGGGGCAGGGTCACCGCACCAGCCCTCTGTGCTTCCTTTGAGCATCCAGGCTTAAATCACAGCCTGCCTGAATATATTCCACTGAAACACACTGTCTGTTTAAATGCTGTTGTGCTGTGGGAGGTGGCCCTCATTTGTAAAACCAGAGAGGAGGAAATCAGTGGTAAGTTTCTGGGAGGACCAGACATCAGGATTTTATCCTTGTCCCAGTTAATTTGCATCCAAATAGAGACCAGCTCCAATACTGGATCAGTTCCAGGGGCAGATACAGGGAGGAGCAGAAAGTGACTGCTTCAGCTCACCAGTGGCTACAAACGTGAAGCTGGAACGTGGTATCTGTGGTCCCTAAATGTGCTCCCCAGTGCATGGCATCATCCCTGTGTGCTGCGTGGAGGTTGGTGGAGCTTCTCTGGGCTGAGGGAAAGGACTGTGTATGGCTCCAACTTTTGGTTGGCTCCTCGCTGGTGGCTCACATAGATCAGACTTAATTAGAAAGCCCTTGGAAGAGGAAGGCACATATGCAAGGAAGAGCATGATGAGGGCTGGCACATGGAGCCTCATCTGGACTGAAACTGTTAGAAAGTGTCTCAGTAGCTGGGTTTGCCACGGGAATATTCCACTGCTGCAACACTGAAAATTCTTCCCACTCCAGCTCGTACAGAAGTGGCTGCTTAATTTGATGTTGCTGCTCATGTGTCATTAAAGTCATGGATTTTTAAATTCTGACAAGGGCAGGTATATGTCTTGTGCTGTGCAAAAGTCTTCAGTTAAAAAACCCCAAACCAGTCCTTTTCCATGTTGTCACAGTACAAACTAAACAGTTCAAGTTTCTGTAATAATCATGTCCCTTCTTTGCTTTGGGACTCTTCCAGCCCAAGTGGGTGAATGGTGCAGCTCTGCCCTAGCTCCTGGAGGTCCCATGGAGGTGGTGGCACTTGGTGGCAGTGGTAGTCAAGCCTCTTGTGCTGCCTGAGGACACTTCCACCAGCAACTTGTGTGCATGGGACAGGGTAAAGCTGCGGTTCTAGAAACTTTCTTCAGCCAGTTTGTGTGCCCAGGGGTTGCTGATGACAAGTTTCAGGTGTAGAAACCATAAATCAATGCTTAGCACTTGTAATAATGGCAATACAAAGAATTATGGGGCCTTGGGGAAGGGGATAACTAAGGCATAGCCACTAACAAATGTGGTATGGAAATACAGCTAGAAAACTGTTCTCACAGCAGTGGAAGAGCCATATCCTGTGGAGAAAAGAAAGTCGGTGTCTGACAGGTCAATGCCTTGAAAGTCTGAACTTTGGTGACCAAGCCTTGACACAAGAACTGGATACAAGCCCTGCCAGCACTACGAGTTGGCTCGTCACTCATCTAAACAGTAGCTTTGTCTGATCTTCAAGGGGAAGAAAAGGAGAAGAGGAAGGGAAGGAAGTTTGATAATTAAGGACAACTGCCTGGGATGAATTAATAGAAAGTATTGCCTTGTGAAACCACAAATGAGCTGGATGGGCACCAAAATGACGTTGCTTTGGGGAGAGGACATCTCTCTTAGGATGCACTTTACCTCCTCCTAAGCTGGACACCAAGGGTAGATCTCCTACAATGATGCCCAGCAGTGATGGGGTCCCTGAAGTGATGGGAGAGAGCCTGTGGGAGCTGGCAGTTGTTGCAGACAAGGAAAGACTGAGGTCAGGAGTGCTACCAGGAGCCACCACTGGTGGCCCTGCTGGCCCAGGGACCCCTGGGTTAGGGGTTTCAGCCAGGCCACCCTATGTCTTTGGGATGTAAGGTTACCTACCCATCAGCTAGCTGTGGACTGGGGACTGTGGTGGCAGGGAACATCTCTGAGGCTGGAGGGATGCTGACCCCAACTGAAACCTGCAGAGGTGCATCACGGACAGGCTCATCTTCCTGTTATATACTGGGACATGGCCCGTGGGACCCCGACAGTGGGACACCAGCGAGCCCGTCCTCAGACTCTGCTGTCTAATGCGGGTTTTACCCCAGCTGCCTCCTGCACCCCAACTTCTCAGCGGGGCTCCAGGCAGCGGGAAGAAATCACATCTCCCCTGGCTTCAGCCTCGTGGAAATGAGCTCTCCGCTCTAAGCTGGTCACGCAGCTCCCTCTATAGTCAGTGGAGAGAGACGGGGGACTCGTCCCACTGTCCCTGTCACCAGGGCTCTGCTCTCCTCTCCAGGCAGCACAAGCAGCCAAAGGGGTTCAGCTGCACCAGTTCCACCCGCCACCTCCCAGATGCCTGAGGAAAAGCTGCATCCGCATCCTTGAAATCAAGGGCCGGAGGCTGAGCCCATGGAGGCAGCACTCAACTGTCTCTGCTTGAACCCAAACTGTCTCAAAAAGCAAATGTCAAATCTTAATCCTTTCTGGGATATGACAAACAGGCAGGTAGGCTGGGAGTGCTTTTCTTTTTTCTTTGCACAAGCCATTAAATAATCCTTCAACGCTGATGGAAAGGTGCCAGGCTCAGCACCGGGGAGACAGGAGACCCCATTCTCTACCAAAACATAGAGCACTAACAAATGTGACCTCTCCAGGTGCCAAATCCTGCCCCTCCACAAGGCATTTGCTCTGGCAGCCTCCGCACAAGTGAATTCATAACACATATCATTTGTCAACTTTTCATCAAAAAGTGTGTAAATCCTTTCCCCCAAGTGCAGAGCTGTTTCACAGCCAGGCTATAAAATCCTGCAGAGTCTCTGTTCCAATAGAATGACATTAGTGCCAATAGTCTGGCAAATATCAGGGTGAATTTAATCAAAAGAACTAACACTGGGGCCCTGATTCCCAGCGGCCCATGACAGAGCAGAGCGGACAGGGGTTTGCTGGACTGAGATGTGGAATTTCACTCAACATCATCTGGAGCAGAGGGAAAGCAGAAGGAATGGAAAGCAGGGCTTCAGCATTCTGGGAACTCTTCACGCTCCCACAAAAATGAGGACTTCACCATTGTTATGAGTTTTAGAAGGTGAACACGCAAAGTTTCATCTAGCTGGGGTTTGGATTTGATGGCTCTGGCAGAGGAGAGGGCATCCTGTTGCTATGAGCCCATCCGTGCCCCTCGGTGGAGGAGCGGCACCACTACTGGAGTCTTCCAGCCCCAGTGTCCCTGTCCGGGGCCATGCAGAGATCAGTTGTGCGGTCTGACCACAAAACCCCTGAGCCCTTGCTTGAGTAACTGGTGTCCCTGGGCTCGTCTGACCACCCACCCGCAGCAGGCACGGTGCTCCATCAGCTCCCAGTTCCAGCCTGGCAGGCGCTGGCGCATTCCCAGCGTTACCACTTCATGCAATATCTCCGCTCCATCTGTCATCAATTCCTTTGCATGTGGTTTGCAGACTCCATGCCCTGCTCTGCCTGTTGCTGGCTCTGCAACAGGGCATCGCTGGGGACTGTCAACGGTTTATCAGGCTTGCAAGGAAATAAATGGAACGGGGGAGGAACATGGCATGGCCCCAGTGCTTATAACCGTCAGGGTGACAGTGATCCATAAATCCAAAAACCTGTGCTGCTGAGACAACCCTTGATCATAAAAAAAATCTTTTAATTAAAGATCATTATACTTTTGGCCATTAGAAAAGCACCCAGCCGTCTGCTGGGGCAGGAGGACACTGCCCAGCTCCAATTTCTGCTCCCCCTTTGCTGCCTGAGCCTCCCACCGTGCCCTGTGACACACACAGAATTCTGTGGCATTTTCTTTTTCTCCAAGTTAAAAGAAAAAGAAAAAAGTTGACCTTGTGCAAACATTTCTGCTATTTTTGCACAAATAACAAATCCAACTGTTGGAAATAATGCGAGTCATGCCTCTGTGATTTTCTGATGTTAGATGCTTTATGAATTGAGGTACATAACCCAGTGCATAGGATGGGATGAGAGATGGGAAGCACAGATGAGAGGAAAGTCAGTTTAGCTGGATGTGTCTGTTAGGCTGAATTAATACCAAAATCTCTTTGGCAGTTCTTTCATGGACCATTTGCAATGAGCTCACCCAAGCTTGTGCACGCTTGCTGGCGGGTAAGCGTGCTGCATGCTTCCTTGGCAGCTCCTGACCAGCTCATGAGGCACCAGGGCTCTAGGAGATGCATTTGTTTAAATGTTATGTGTGGGACATGAACGGAGCAATGCGATGGTTGAATGAATCAAGTCTTACAGAGAAAACACAGTCTGCTGGGTGAGATGAGACATGAGGCAACTGTGAGGGAGATGGCAGATGCTACAGGATGGTTAATTCCTTAATTCTAAACACATTTGGTCAAGATGAGACTCTGGGAGAGGTTTGCCCATTGGCAGATGGCTCGGTGAGATGATGAATTAATACTGTTATCAATGGGGAAATGGTGAGGTTGTTACATGGCAGGGTTTGGGTTTAAAAATGTTTTTTAGAAATGCCTTTAAAAACAACTTTTGAAAGATTGTTTCCAACAATTATTTCAGAACAGCCCCTGAATCCGGGAAGCAAAACAGGGAACATGAAATCCCCTGTGTCAGAGCAGAGCTCAGGAAAATGAAGTTTCAAAGGAATGCCTTTGCTGCAGGAAACTTCATTTCGCTCGCTTTTGTATAGGACGATGGATTACGCCAACAATAAACCATTCCGGCTACTGTGAAATTGTGCTAATAGGCTGTGGGTCGGGGAGCTGCTCATGCATCAGCATATTTATTACATACCTTTGTATCTGTTAGCTCCAATAGCCACAGTTTTGTTAGAAACCATGGGGGGCTGGAGAGCTATTTAAATTTGGCGGTCTCAGATTTCAAGAGCAGGAGGCAGGAGATGGAAAAAAGACAATTGCAAAGAGCATTTAATAGAGTGAATGACCCAGCAACTGGGAAATTCACCCTTCCAGCAGTGCTGAATGCCTCCTGAAGGCCAGCACACACCTTCTTGCATGCTTGTTTGGGGAAACCGAGGCACAACATGGCTCTGAGGTCTCCCTCCCACAGGTACCACCTGCACGCTGCTGTGGGTTTTGGGTACAACCACTGTGCTACCAGCCAGGGAACAGCAAGGATAAATGGGCAGGAGATGGGGAGCGGGCTGCCTAGCTGAAGAGGAGAGCTGGAAAAAGCAGGAGCAAGGAAGGGCCTGGGAAATGCTGAAGTCAATGAGACAGAGATGGGTACGTGTGGTCATCACTGCCAACACAGGGCAGGGACTGCCTTTCCCAGGGTGGAAAAGCCGGGGATGGACAGGAGATGGGATCTGCCCTACCCTCCAGCTGAGCATCCCCTCTCTGGACTGTGCCGCTGTGCAGATCCCTACTGATGCACAGTGATCTGGCGGCTAGGAAAAAGCACTTATCATCTCCCACCAATCCCACCAGATCCCCAGGAGCTCCCATGCTGAGGAGGCAGCCAGGATAAACCAGAGCCCTGGGAAGAAGTGAGCTGTGCTTGTGCAGGGCAGGGATTTCCCACCACCACCCCAAACCCCTTTCTGTGGAGCAGGAAGGTCAATGAGAATCAATCTCTGGTCATCAGCAAGTGCCAGTTTGAGCATGCCACTGCCCAGGGTGATGGATACCCGCCTGCAGCACTGCCCGGCCCGTTCCAGAGAAGCCTTCACAATCTCTGTTTGCCTCAACCTAATGCACTGTTGTTCCTTCAGCTGTAGCCCGGCTGGGAAAGCACAAACATGAACATTAGGACACAAATCCACTCGGCAGTGGCTGGCAGCTTGCTCCAGAGTGGAGTCCAGATGGGATATGAGTGTTGGGGCTGGCCTAGGAAGTGGCTCTGCCCAAAAGGGCAGCTCCTGACCTCCTCCAGAGCCATAGGTTGGGTTCACATCCCACCAGCCCCTGTTGGATGGAGCTGTCAGTATCTTCCATGCAGGGCAGGTTGAAAAGGGCTCACTGAGATAGTCTTTATAAGGTGAAAATGGAGAAGTTGGGCCATCTAAAGCTGTGATCTCTTTTTCTGCTTTGGCACAGAGTGTGTTTGTTCTCAGTGGAAAAAAAAACAACCCAAAATAAAAAAATACCCCAAAACTAAACAAAAACATGAAGGAAGAAGTGTTCCCATTAAAAAATAGGGAATGCTGAAGACCCAAATCTTTCCAACCAAAAATACCCAGCTCAGGCCAAAAAGCTTTCCATTTCTCATTGAAACGAGTCTTTAGAGAGAAAAGAGATGAAGTTTTCTGCAGGAAGGCCCAGCATCTTCTAATCTGTTTTTTTGTTTTTAATGTTTGCTTGATTATTTTAGCTGTGTCTCAGGTTCAGGATTTAAATCTCTTCCAGCAGACATCTGAGAGTTAAAAGAGTTCACTTGCAGAATTTGCTCTTATTGCTGCTCTGCCCCAAGCCCCGCTCACCCTGATGGCCATGGCAGGAGAAAAGTAAGCATCAAAAAACTCCATTTGTGGAGCTCAAAGTGAAATTGATTCCTCTTCTACTGTTCTCACCTTTCCCCCATTCACTGTGGGATGTTGTGTGCGTGGGTTAAGTGCTGCCTGTCCCCGAGCAGCACTGGGGTGAGGGTGGAGGATGGGAGCAGGAGATGGGCTGATTTAAGGCACTACATCTAACCCCATACCTGGGAATTTATGCAACTGTGCCCTTACATGGGTGATGACCAAGTTATCTGCAGTTGTTGGAGTGGATGTAGCACAAGTTTCAAGTGATGAAACCTGAAATAATTTGAAGTCATCCTTACCAGTGAGGACTTCTTGTATATTGGTAGCCTTGTCCTCACTAGGAGGATGGGAACACCAGGGAGAGGTGATGGCAAGGAACACGGTGGCGAGAAAAGTCCTTTCAAGGGATTGGTTTGAGAGAGGGAGGAGCAGGAGAGTTTGGCGAGAGCAGGAGCTGCGGAAGCAGGAGCAGCAGGAAGTGGCTGAAGAAGCAGAAGCTGTGTGATCCCAGCCAACCCACCCCTAACCCCGTACCTTTGCAGGCCTTGCGGTGGGAGATGGGCTTGCTGAGGTCCCGGTAGAAGCCCTCCTTGCAGTAGTGGCAGTGCCGCCCAGCAGTGTTGTGCCGGCAGTTGAGGCACACGCCGCCGCTCTTGCGCCCGGACAGCTTGTAGAGCTCCATGTTGAAGCGGCACCGCCGGGCATGCAGGTTGCAGTTGCAGGCTGAGAGAGGTGAAGAGAAGAGACCATCAGCATCTGCACCAGCCATGGAGCTGCCAACCCCAGGAGAGCCGGTGCGCATGGGGCTGGGCACTCTCAGGGTCCTACCGGGATGTCAGAGGATGGGATGCACTGGTGGCACCTCTGGCTATGGGAAGACAACTGCTAACCCGCATCCCTCCTCGGCCAGTTCTGTGTGGTGAATCCAGCTTTTTGGAGGGGAAGCTGAAGTTGCTGAGACCTCGTTTCACCACTGTGACTTGCGACAAATACGCCTTTTGCCTCTCCCCATTCTTACCGTGGATTAAAAGCTGTGTGCAGGCAGAGCTGTGAGGGCAGGGAGCCCATCCATGATTAGGAAATGGCAGTGCACAAGCCCTCAGCTGCTCCTCCAGCTTTGTGGCAAGCTCTTTGTCCCATGCAAGCACTGCTCATCTCGCTTCTCATCTGCTCTTGCACTGTGGTGCTTCATAGAATCATAGACTCATGGAATGGTTTGAGTTGGAATGGACCTTAAAGCTCATCCAGTTCCAACCCCTGCCACGGGCAGGGACACCTTCCACTAGAGCAGCTTGCTCCAAGCCCCATCCAACCTGGCCTTGAACACTGCCATCATGCTTCTGTTGGTACAATCCCCTCCAAACGCTGTGAATCCCCCTCGTCCCAGATGTTCCCAGCATTCCCACTCTCACCAGTCCTGACACGTGTGTGTCTGAACCCCAGATATAATTTCAAGCCCTTCCTAGGTAACTTCTCCCCTGTCTTTCCTTCCCGTGCTTGGTACACGTAGAACAGGGTTCTGTTACATGTCTACATCCCCGAACAGGCTGATAAAGCCTCACCTCTGGCTCTACATCTCTCACCCCACCACTGGGACAGGGCCGGCCTGGCGCCCAGGTCGTCAAACACCAAAAAGTCCCCCTCTGCTTTGATTGCATGTGCTGTGACTGAACCTGCCTGGAGAGTCCCCACCATATGCAACCTAATGTCAACACAAGGACTGTTTTAACAGGGGGCCTTTGCAAAGGACAGGACTTCAAAAGCTCGACCCCTCGCCTGCCTCTCCCCAGAGCTGTCACTGGAGCATCAAGAGGCAGAGGCTGGGGCTCTGTGCTTTGCTGAGAATTTTATAGCTTGTTTTCTTTTCCCTTTGCTTTTATTTGCTCTTCACCCCTGAACAATGCATCTGTGCAATGCCAACCCACAGCTGGGCCTCTTCGGCTCAGCACGAAGGTGTCACGGCTCTGGGCTTGTCACCTTCCTTCAGAGTACAGACATCTTAATCCCTCATTCCTTCCTGTTTACCTTATGGTGCTTACCCAAGACAAAGACATGTTATATTTGCTTAATTATCAAATTTCAGACCAGAAAATTACAGTGCAGTTCCGGATTATTTATCAGGAACAATCCCCAGCTAACTCACGACATGAAAGCAAAAGGGAGAGAAAAATCCTCCGGGCACGTCCAACCAGCAGGATGGAGGCTGTTCCCTCCGTGCTTTGCTACCTGAATTCCTCTGGCTAACGCAGTGAGGCCCAACTCATGTCTCCACCAAATGCTGGCAGAGCAGGAGAAGCAGCCACCAACGTGCTAATGGTGAGAAGAGAGGCCTGGGAGCGATTTGCCTGCTGTGAGAAAGTGAGATTCCTGACAGCGAGCAGGGTCAGGGCTTTGCGCTGTGGTTTGCCTCGCCTTAGATGAGCCCACCAGAATGTGGGTGCATTTGTCATCTCCCAGAACAGGAGGGAACCATCAAGGAGGCCGGAGACACAGCTCCTGCGTGCAGAGGGAATTGCGGCAGTTTAGACCCGGACACATCGGCTGATGCTGCGAATGCACTTAAATACCCTGTTTGCAGCTAAAAGAAGTGCAGGAGCATGCACAAGGTGCTTTCTGCAACCCCCCTTGTAGATTCTTCCCCTTCCGTCTCACTCTCAGGAAAAGCACTTTGTGCTTTGCCAGGAATGCTCAGCTATGCCGTCCTTTACTCACGGCGTGCCAAGGAGCCTCTGTCACCATGATGGCTGCACCACAGACAGCATTGTACAGAGCACAGAATTATAGAATCCCAGACTGGTTTGGGTTGAAGATACCTTAAAGCTCCAACCCCTGCCACAGGCAGGGACCCCTTCCACTAGAGCAGCTTGCTCCAAGCCCCTGTGTCCAACCTGGCCTTGAACGCTGCCAGGGATGGGGCAGCCACAGCTTCTCTGGGCACCCTGTGCCAGCGCCTCAGCACCCTCACAGGGAAGAGCTTCTGCCTGAGAGCTCATCTCAGTCTCCCCTCTGGCAGGTTAATAGGGGATTGGAGGCGATTCTTGCCCTGCAGAACACGAGCTGAGCTTTTGGAAAGGGGGTGGCATTTTTGAAGTCCCAATACTTGTTTTACAGAAAGGCCTCAGGGCTGAGTGATGGTTCCCTACAGAGCCTTCCCTCAGGCATGGACCAGCTGAGAGGTGCATCAGGCCTGCAGCATGAAGGATGTCCTCTTGGATGTAGCTAACCACCAAGGCAACACCTGTATCAATGGCTTGGCCTCAGGGCTCAGCTCAAGCAGAAGAAAGGAAGATTTAACTCCGGCAGCCTGAAGGTCTGTCCTCCCTGCTGTAGCCTGTGACCACATCTCCGTCGTTCAAAACCTCAAGACTCACTAGCAGCTCTGCCTTTGGTGCTGCAAACCACAGGATTTAGTCCCTGTTGACTAACATGAGAAGGCATTTCTCCAGGGGGTGGCTTGGCCTCACAGAAGACCTCATTCTTCCTTAAATCTGGTAGAAATGCATGTTTTCCAAAGAGCATGAAAGCTCACTTCCTCCTAAAACTCCTTTTTTAGGAGCGCTGGACTTGATACTTGAGTGTTTTGCAAGACTGCATTGGCAAATCCCTTTTTAACATTCAAAGCTGAGCCCACCCGAAGAGTGAGTGAAAATCTTCACATTTCCCTGGGCTGCTTGATAAGCAGAAATGCTTTTGCAAAGCCAGGAAAGCAAAACTCCTGGGGTTTTCTCAAGATCCTTGCAAATATTTCCACTGGTCCCACCAGGCCGAAGCTGCGCAGGAATGTGGAGGAGTAAGTGGAGTGTGCAGAGCTGCCGGCATCCCTGCTCCCAGGATCCATTGTACACTGATCTTCCAGGGCTGGGAAAATCCAGTGTCTGGAGAAGGGAAGAAGCCGAACCTCACGAGAAGCTGCATGTTGCTCCCCAAAACAGCTGTCCTTGTCCTCATCCAGAGAAGAGGACCTCATTTGTGTAGCTTCAGGAGCAAGTGAGTGAGCTGGGAGAAGGTGTAGGCTGTAGAGCCCCTCTCCATAGCCAGCATCCCGGCACTTGGCCTCCCTGTGAGCTGCCCACAAGCACCCCAAGCAGCCAGGCAGTGATGGCCACTTCTCCACTGTGACTGTTCAGATTCGTTTGGCTCTGTTAGCTTAGCCTTGGCTCTGTCCCTTCCTTCCAGCTGCACTCCCAGGGCTCTGAGGACATCCGCTGGGCAACAGCTGCCTCCCAACCCCATCACATAGTGCTTTTCCATCATTCACCTCCTCCTAATCCACCTGTTTGTGCAGACAAGGTGCCAAACCAGCTAAAAGAGAGTGGGTTTAGTTGAAATTACTGCCTCCTGGGCTCACCCTGAATGCTTGGGTGCTGAGTGGCCAGTGCTGTGCACTGCTGGCTGCCAGCCAGGGCTAGCTGGCAGCTCAGTCTGTATGTAGCCTGATGTGTTTGCAGATGCCCAGTGGGAGAGGGTTGGTCCAACAGAAGGAAAATAGCCATCCTATTTTTCCCTGACAATAGGACATAGGAATGAAAGAATTAGGGCAATGAATTTAATGTCCCATCTTGGCGTCAGAAAGTCCTTGCTGGGACGATGTTGGTACAACGTCATGATGGGATCCATCACGCTGGTCCTGCCCCCTCAGAGGAAACCAGCAGTGGGGGCCCAGAGATGCTTATGCAGACAATGCCTGATCCCACCACTGCTGCCTTGAGCTGGCCGTTGGGACCAACAGGAACCCATCAGCAGATCGTGATGCTTATGGATCCCAGCTCCAGATCTGCATGTGGTGCTGGTGCCGCGGGCAGGGTGTGCGGCTCTCCCAGCCACGTTTCCCTGGACAGAGTTGCTCAGGAAATGCGGCTCCCGCCCACCCTCTGCCTTGCCCAGTGGTTAATCCCCTGCTGTGCTAAAGCATTTTGCCTCCTTCCTAACATGAATTTGCCTGGCTTTAATTTCCAACCATTGCTTCTTGGTTTGAATTTCTCTGCCACAGTAAGTGCTCTTTAGCAACCCATCTTTTCTTTCTATGAATGCCTGCGCCAGCTGCAATAAAAATCACCTCCCAGTATTGGCATCACCTATGCTCCCCACGCTTTGCTATTCAGCCAGTGGAGAGGACACCCCTGCATGGGCTGCAGCCCCAGCTACGGCAAGAACATGTGCCAGGTGCTGAGACTCTCCAATAAAAGGTTTTGGCTCCAAATGCTCAGATAAGCCCAGTGCTGTTGTCTCCTGCTCTCTTCTTTCTCTTATTTTGCCAAGGACCTCACAGGCCTTTTGTTCGCTAACTTTATTGCACACAGATGTACAGAGCTTCATCAAACAGTCTCTACCTGGGCCGCCAGGCTATGATATAAATAACCAGGTATCACTTAAACACAGATGTTTAGAAATCTGGGGAAGGTTGGAGCAGAAAAGAGGAAAGCTGTGGATTCAAGATGGGTGAAGAAACCACAGCAGAAGCATCTCCACATTAAAAACTGTGGCTTGGCCAAATGAATCTGTCGAAGAAGGTCAAGGCAGGCAGGATTTTCCATATGGGAGAACTAATGGAGATATGTGAATGGGAGGTGCTGGAGCTGTGTGGTGGGAACTGTAGTTGTGGCCTTTTGTGCTGCTGTCCTGTCCCCCAGGCCTCACGTCCCAGTGCCCTGCGTCTCCCAGGACACATTCCTCTCCGTGGTTTTCATTCAGCAATGACAATGCTGCCTTTTCAAAAGACCCCACCCTTCCAGAACTTATATTTTGGCAATTTTCAAAATGCAAATTGCTTTTTAAAGAAACAAAAACCCCAAAACATTCTGTTTTAATTTTTGCAAACAATAATTCAGGGGAGGGGGGAAGGGAAAGGGGAGGATAGAAGAAGCCAGGGGCTGAAAGAGATCTCTAAATTTGACTTGAATTTACAAGGAATCTCAGTCTCTTTAAAACTGTCCTTTTCTCAGATAAGTTTTTTTGTCAGGGAATTGCTAGGTCAGCCTGAGCCATTATTTCCCTTCTGCCTGAGTAAGCCTCAAGTGTATCTTCCCAGCTGCTGAGAGGGGCACCCTGCCCATGCTCATGTGGGAAAGGGCTTTGCTCCCAGGGGAGCAAAGTACCCTCAAGGATAGTATTTGTGAGGGCCATATTGGTTAAGGAAACAGCTACCCTTAAATCAAAGAGAGAGGATAATGGAGATGAGCAGCCAGAGCCAGCGGAGCCCTGTCTGCTTGCTGAACTGAGAGGTGAAGAGAAAGCCCTGAAGGAGACAGCAGGAGGGTGTCCCAGGTTCCTCACAGCATCACGTTCCTTCACACTGGCTGATTTGAGGTTTGGGATCAGCTGGCACGAGCCTAGAGCTGCTGGATGCATCCCACACGGCTGCATGCTGCTGGACCCCTTGGGTCCCACATGGGCTGCCAGGATTATGCCCGGTGAGTGATCCTGGGTGGTGCAGCCCTGCAGGGATGTCCCCTGGGGTGCATGGACACTGCCTGAGCTGGGGAGATTCCTTTGTGCACACTGACAAGTCTGGGTTAGGAGCAGGGTCGAAATGGCTTTGGTTTGCTCAAGCTAACCCACTGAAGGGGAAAGCCACCCAGGTGCTGTGGCTGCGAGGGGGACACACAGGGTCTGTGCCAGGGCCCAGGTTGTCCTGACAGTCAGAGCAAAAAGAAGGAGGAAAGTGTGCGGACACAGCAGCTGTGGCTGGCATTGTCCATGGAACCAGAGCCGCAAACCTGGCTGTAACAAAGGCATGTGTACGCTGGAAGGGGTGGAAAGGAAAGCCCCATTCTTGGTGGTCTGTCCCAGAGACCTGCCTCTGCTGGAGCTGAAAACTTTCTGGGCAGCCCCCTCACTCTGACCTGCTCCCCACAAGGCCAAATGATTCTCACCCCTCTCCACACACAAGAAACTCCCCTGAAAGCGAGGAAAGGCCAAACTGCAAATGGAGGTGAAAAGAGAGAGAGGGATCCTGAGGAGAGACACTCAGAAAATCCTCCTGGTGGCACAAAAAAGGAGGTTGGGAAAAGGAGGCTTTTCCATGTATGAAAAACCTGAGGAATGGCAATTCCGCAGAAAAGCTGTGGACAAGGTGGCTTCAGGGTGATGCAGAACATCCCTGTGGATACTGCACACCTCAAGTGCCCTTCACGTCCCACTTTGCTCAGTTCCCAAACAGTGCCCCAGGGAATGGAGATGTCCCCATGTCAACACTGGTCCAGCGAAGTATAACAGCGCTCTGCAATGCTGAAGCCCAAGTTGGTAATGGCAACATTTACACCTGCCTGAGATTTCCAATGGTAAGATCCTTGCTTTCTTTCACATCAAAAAATGCCAAGCTGCCTGTTTGGGCTGAAATGCCTGGGAGTGAGTGTCTGTGTCAGGCTGAATGCTTCTAGAAAAGTTCCTGCTCAAATGATTCAGCTGTTAATGAGAAACAAGGCTTTTGAAAAATAGTTCTGTGCCAATGCTAACAAATCTGGGGATTACTTCCCTTAAAGAAAATCTATTGCTCTTGTATCTGAAGCCAAGGCTTAAAAAGAAAAACATTGCTCCCTGGTAGGGATGTGTCTTTTTGTGTCCCTTAAGAACTGCTCAAGCTTGGCCAAGTTTCTAAGTCATTGAAAACAGGGGACATGTTTGGTCACAGCTGGTGAAGTTCTGCAGCTAAATTCCCTAAGATCTGATTTTCACTGACCAAACCAAGCTCAACACCACATCTGTGGAGACAGGACAGTAGATGCCTGGCCTGATGTGGTCTCTCAGGTGCTGAGTGTGGCAGTGCCAACCGCCAGTGCTCCTTCTGGCCTGCAGTAGGAGATTCACCTCTGTACATCAGATCTCCCCAGTGGACCCTTTCCCTGCCATGGTCATGGGCAGATCATCAGCAGGAATGGTGAACTTGTAGCAGAGGCAAGGAGCGGGTAGAAGAAGCAAATGCAAAACAGCAGAGCTTGATGGATACATCCTCTTCCACATTTATTAATTCCAGACTGGACTGGAGCACCAAAATCTCACTAGGTATTCCCTGCCTGTCCACATGGGATTTCTGATCCTGCAGGAAGCATCAGAGGAGCAAGAGCAAGACTTACTCTGGGGAGATTTACAGCTCTGAGATGTTCATTATGAGCCAGATTTTAACAGTCTCTGAGCAGTGGTGATCTCTCCATTGCTCGCAGGCACACGTGGCAAACAGCTGCTTGGGTCCTACTGATTTCTGTATGCCTGCCTTGAGCCCTCAAAAGCATTTCCAGTGACCTGTGATGGCTCCTTGAAAGCCACCAGGCAGCTGACTGACAATGAGGATAGATGGGAAACCTGTGGGCCTGTTTGCATTGAAATGCTGAGATTTGTGACAGCCTCTCATCCAAGGCATTTTATCCCAAGACAAAAGCAGTCTTACTCAATACAGGATGAAAATCACAAAGCAAGCCTAGCCCCTGGTGCAGCACACGTGGTTGTACTCAAAGTGCCTGGAGATGTGCTGTAAATCATCCTTATTTCCTCCAGCGAGTGTGCTGGGAAGGGACATGGGCTGCTCTTAAGTGCAGACTCAAGTCTTCTTCAGAGTCCCTCTGAAAGCTGTCTGGAGATGAGGGCTTCAGCCTCGCAGTCTACATCATGAGCCTGCCTCAAGGACTCTGAATGTGGGGTGAGAGCTCCCAGGGGACCTCACCTGGGGGTTGACCAGTGGCTGGGAAGAACACAGGCAGAGCATGTGCCAGGCTCCCCTGCTGAGGTCCCAGCGTGGCCCATGGAGCAATGGTGCTCCCAGGCACATGCTGGGTGATGTAGGAAGAGCTCCCTTTTCTTTAGGAGCTGTGGGATTTGATCAGATTTGCTTTGCAAATCAGGTTGTGCAGGAAGTTCTCAGTTAAGCTTCAGCCTGGGAAGAGCTAAATGCTTCATTCCTTTGAGAAAGAAAAAGTCGGGAAGTGAACTCTTTATTTCAGCCCTGGAGATTATACCAGGCTGTCATCAGCTTGCTTTATTCAATTGCACCATCCAAATCCTAGAGTTGTAAATACTTTGAAATGAGTTGTTTGCATCCGGTAATTCATCCAGATGCCATCCGAAGGCAGGGGCTAAGGGCAGAGCTCACCCGACAACCTCTGGGTTATCAGGCAAAGCCCAGAGGCCTCCTCTGACCACCCCGCTGAGCTCCGAGGTGTGAGTTAAGTGTCGATGTTTGTTTAGAGTCTGAGGGGAATCCACTTGGGAACAATTTATCCACTTAGGCTCTGGCCTTGTGGTTTCCCTCTTATCTGGTACAGATCTCAGCAGCAGCTTTCCTCCAACTGCTGCAGGGCTTGTACTTCAAGAAGACCTTTCTCCTTTCTATCCCACGCCATGGTGCTTACCTCCTACCTGCCCAGTATGCTAACCTCAGTGAGTTATGAACTGCGGCACATTGAGGAGATGCTTTCCAAGATGCCGAAAGCAGCATCCCAGACCCAAGTGTTTGGTTTCATCAATACTTCTGTGCTTTTGTAAAACCAGAGCTCTGCAGCTCAACAGGAGGGCACATAGTGACGGGGATCTGAACACTGCAAACCTCAAAGTGATGCTCCAGCATCAGCCCAGGACAGGAGCCAGCACACCCAGTGCACAGGCCATCACTGCCCCAGCCCAGCACATATTCCTGTATGTTTTGCTATATTTGTGATACAGGAGTCTATCAGCCACTTGAGGGTTAATGCCAGAGCAGAAACAGATATTGAAAGAACTTTCACATTCAGAGCAAAGGTTGCTCACAATGCAAAAGGCCTGATAATGCAACGAACCAGCAGCGAGTCATGAGGTTTTAAAATCCATATTAGAACTGCTCAGCCTAAAAGGACCAGGAACACAAACAGCCTTAACTCTGCTTCCATCACTGCCCCAAGGAACCGGGAAACTTAGCCATGGTGCCCTGACACCCAAGGGGTGGAAGCAATGTAAAACAGTTTCAAACTCTCTGAGGCTGTGATTCCTCCAGGGCAGACCCAGCTTAAAATGACTGGGTACTCGTGTGTCAGTGCCCCTCTGGTTGTGCTAATTCAAGCTGTGAGGTCGGGCTGTTTAAAACAAACAAAGCGTGTTCAGGAACAAGTTGTGTTTTTAACCCTCCATCATTTCCCAATCTTGTCTGGAGAAGGGCCGGGGGAATTGTTGAACTGGCCCCAGCCAGACCTGCTATGGGCTGCCACCAGAGCCCGTCACAAAACTGTGCATAACCCGTGGACACTCATCTCCACACAAACCCAGCAGCATCTGCTTCGAGGTGACACACAGTCCAGGTCCCTGTGCTGCTGCACCAGAAACACCTCTGAAGACCAGATCCCACAGGATTTCCCTTTGGAAGCTGTGAGCACTGCTTTCTCCTACTGCTTTCTCCTTTAATGATCCTTTTGTCCTTTCCTGGCCCTTGGTTTGATGCTGCCTTCCCTCCTCTCTGCCAGGATCACATTGAATATCTCCCCAGGCAGTGCCAGTGGCTGCACCTGTGTATTTACAACCTCAGACCCCTCCAGCTCTGTGCCAGCAAGGAAAAGGGGACCCTTGCCCAGAAGACAGCATCATTCCTGGAGCCAGGAAAGGATGCTGCCATTAGTGACCCACAGAGCTGCTGTGTTACAGCATGGACAAAAGCCCTAGGGAGAGGGTCTCTCCAAGGGGATGGTCCTGCCAGCATCTGCAGGTGCTGCTCCAGCCCTGGGAGATGGAGCACAGGACGGCTTCAGTAGAGGTTGCTGTGGTCTCCTCCCTCATGAATTAGACCTCAGCCTGGCCACTTGACATGCCAGACAGTAACACGAGCTTGACAGATGATGGCTCTCGGGAAGGGTTTTGGTTTCTCTCTGAGGCTGAGCTGACTCAGGGGAGCAGTTGGCAGCTCAGCACATTCGTATCCACCCGGCAGAGCGGGGCCGAGCATCCGTGCTGCTGCGGAGGGGCTGGCCACGAGGGCAAGAGCCTGTGCTGAGCCTGTTCTGCTCTGCGGTTCCTTCCCTGGTGAGGACACGCTCCTCAGCACAGCGCTCCTGCCCAGCCCGCAGGTCAGACCTGGAGGGGCAGAAAACTTGCCCCTGCCCATGGCGTCCCCAACTGCAAAGCTACGGCTGTGTCAAAAAGGACACACAGGCAAGAGACCAGAGCCGTGAGCCACTCTACACTGCTGGAGCTGAGACTGAGAGTCACCCATTTCTTGACATTTTCCTACCTTGATATATGAACTAATGCATTTCAAAATTGATCCAAAAGGAGTATGGGCAGCAGGTCGAAGGAGGTGATCCTGCCCCTCTGCTTTCATGCGATCCCACTTGCAGCACTGTTCAGTTCTGGTGTCCTCAGCATAAAAAGATCATGGAGCTATTGGAGCAAGTCCAGAGGAAGCCACGAGGATGCTCAGGGGCTGGAGCAGCTCCTGTATGGAGACAGGCTGAGAAAGTTGGGGCTGTTCAGGCTGGAGAAGAGAAGCTGCGTGGAGACCTCAGAGCAGCTTCCAGTGTCTGAAGAGGCCTACAAGGATGCTGGGGAGGGACTCTTCACCAGGGACTGGAGTGACAGGACAAGGGGTGATGGGTTCAAACTGAAACAGGGGAAGTCAGGTTAGATCTAAGGCAGAAGCTCTTCCCTGTGAGGGTGCTGAGGTGCTGGCACAGGGTGCCCAGAGAAGCTGTGGCTGCCCCATCCCTGGCAGTGTTCAAGGCCAGGTTGGACACAGGGGCTTGGAGCAAGCTGCCCTAGTGGAAGGGGTCCCTGCCTGTGGCAGGGGGTTGGAACTGGATGATTCTATGTTTCTATGAATGTAAAGCAGGGACTTTAAGTCAAATCTATGATACTAAAACAGATGAGTGCTTTGACTGGTTTCTTACATCAGATGCTTTGCACTGAAGAACCAGTGTCTTCAAGCACCACTGGTCCAAAGTAAGTGGACGCTGCATGGTAGGTCTCTTTTTCTGGCAATGAGGCTCCCTAATCACTTGGGGCTGGCTTGGTTCATCAGCAAACAGCCCTGACAAGGGCCTGAGCCCCTGGAAATCTGTGAAGTGCTCTGGTGAGGCAGGTGTGTACACGGGAAATACAATTCCAGGAGCCTGGGGCTAGGCACCAACACAACACCCCCTGTTATGCTAATAAAATGCAGCAGATGATTGCTGCAAATTAATTCCCATTCAATCAGTCCTAGAGTGACTATGAAACCAGGAGCCATCCGTCCCTAGGCTGGAGGAAGGTGTGAAGCTGATCACTGGCACATGTATTTGTTCCCTCTCCTCTGCCCTTGTTCCTGCTCCGCAAACACCCCATAATTCAGTAGCTGGCAATGCTAAGGCAACCAGCAGAGTCAGCTCTCCCCTTTTGCAAGCCCACCCCTGCCACCACCATGTTTCCCAGCACAGCATGTTCCAGCAGCACATGGGCACACACTTCCCATGTGACAAACACAGCGGCACATCCCCTTCCCTGCACGCTGGCACACGAACTGACTGCACCAGATGCAGAGCAGGTCCTGCCGTGGCCCTGAGACTGAGCCCAGCATAACCATGGCCAAGCCGCCTAACACCGCTGCGCCTCAATTTCCCTTTCTGGAAGCAGGCGTGTGCTTGGAGGGGTTTTGTTGTGGGAAAGGCTGAGAGCTGTTGATAACAAGAGGCAGAATTGTTGTGGGGCTGCAGAAAAGATGTCAGAAGAGTTACAAGAATTCAGCTCTACCTGGGAAACCTCAGCAGAGATTTTAGTTCTGCTTCCAAGTCTCCCAAAACCTGAGCTAACCCTGCAGCCACACGGTCCTGAACACGAATCCCGGCTGCTGACGGGGTGAGCATCCATCCCACATGAACCTGGACCCTGCACCTCCCCGGGCTGGGCTCCAAACGCCAGGCAGGTGTGAAGAGCTGGGAGGCCTGTGTTTGCTCAGCGAGACTCGCACCTCCAGGGCTGTGGACAGAGCTCTGCTTTGTGCCCGCGGCTGCGCCACGGTAAACAGAGCTATCTTATCACCGGGATGTTATCGGGGGATCTGAAAGCGCCTGACCTCCCAATCAGCGCTATCCTCCGCAAGGACACGAAAGTATTTCACAGAGGTGTTGGGACAAGCGGGTCTGGCCTGCTACCCCACCACTGTGGGATGGCAGATCCCTGCTGCGGGCTCCCGGCCAGGCTGGGCAGTCCCGGGCTCCCCTGCAAGGCACTGGTGATTTGTTTTCCTGGAGACGGGGGTTTATCAAAAGCTGACAGGCTCATCCTGCCTTATCAGGGCACCAGTGCTACTGGTAATGGGTTTCTGTAACAGGCTCTGGGCAGAAGTGTTGATTGCTGCCTGGGCTCCTGGGTCAGGGGGGAATGAGCACAGCATCCTCTGCCCGCTGTGGGGGTCCCTGCAGAAGGCAGCGCTGCGGTCCCGTGTGTGAATGGGACCGTCTGTATTGTCCTGCACTGTTTAACATCAAGATCTCAGCACCTGTGAACACTGAAAATTCATATCCCGCCCTCTGCAAAGGAAGGACTGTCAGCTCAGGTGTCCCACACACATATCCATCTGGAACATGGTATTGCACCTTCTCACTTTCCTGCTGATTGCCATGGGATATGTTATTTTTCCTTTCACCTGCTTCACAGCTGACTAGTGATAGCTGCACTGGCTGAAAGCTCACCCCAGAGATGGGTCTGTGCTGCTGTGATAGGCTGTCACCTGATTGTTCAACAGCCCTTGTGCTCCGGAGATGCCAACATCTCAAGGACCTTCATGGTTTGCATGTGCCTGTCCTCACAAGCAGCTGCTATCCACTTTTATAGAGCAAAATCAAGGCATGGAAAGGTTAGAGTGTGGGATTGCAGAGGTGTTAGGCTCCTTACAGAAAGGATACTGGAAATACAAATACCTCTGTAGTCATTGGACCTACTGGGCAATGTACCTAAAGGGGGTGTACAAGAAACCTGGAGTGGGGCTTTGGACAAGGGCCTGTAGGGACAGGCCAAGGGGAATGGCTTTAACCTGCCAGAGGGGAGACTGAGCTGAGCTCTTAGGCAGAAGCTCTTCCCTGTGAGGGTGCTGAGGCGCTGGCACAGGGTGCCCAGAGAAGCTGTGGCTGCCCCATCCCTGGCAGTGTTCAAGGCCAGGTTGGACACAGGGGCTTGGAGCAAGCTGCTCTAGTGGAAGGTGTCCCTGCCTGTGACAGGGGTTGGAACTGGATGGGCTTTGAGGTCCCTTCTAGCCCAAACCATTCTATGATTCCATGATTGTATGAATGTAAAGCAGGGACTTTAAGTCAAATCTCCTCTTCCTTAAGTCAGTGTTTGAGCATAGTCCTGAGGGCATGGATGGCAAAAATGCCTGCTGGTACAGGACAAAGGAAATGGGTAGGTATGAACATGGACACGTTGCCAGCACCAGGGGACACCTTGTGCTCAGCTCCTGGCTCAGCATAGCTCAGCCCACCCAGAGGTGGTGTGGGGCTGGGAGTGATCCCACTGACCTAGCATCACCAAGGATGAAGCAGGCAGATATCTACTCAGTCCTGAAGCAAAGACACCAAATCTGACCCTACAGCCCCCCTCAGGCAAGGATGATGCACCTGGAAATGCACCAGTGCTTCACTGCCCAGCCCAGAGCCTGTGGCTACCTGCACACTTTTAAGGGTCACTTAGGGCAAACTTTGATGGTGTAAAGTCAAAATACACAGCCCGGCCTTCCTGGAGCTGTTCCTCTGCTTCTTTCTGAGGGATTTAATCCAGATCAAAGCTAGTCAAACACAGGGATTTCCCAGCTTTTCTGCTGGGGTGAACCTCCCATGCATGTCATGGTCCTGAGCCGTGGCCTCGGCCAGCCTGGCTGCTCCTTTCAGTCAGGCAGGGGGCCCAGGAAAGGCCAGAACTTTGAAGAGAATGATTAATCCCCAGACATGACAGCATTCGTGGCAACTGGACAAGTCTTTGGAGAAGAGCTTGATGTGAACGCCTGAACACATGAAGCCGCATGTGCTTCGGGGCAACAAAAGCTGTTTTCAGCTGTAGAAACTTTGCTTTTCATTTTAGCCAAGACTTGAGGAATGGATGTGTCCAGCAGTGGGTTCCCTGGGGGTGGGAGGATACTGGGGTCCCCCCTTTCCTAACACCACAACACCTGCTGCCTGCTCTCCACTGGGCTGCTGCCGTGAAGCTCCTGCCACATCCAGCACTGCACCCCTAACCCCAGGGTCACTGCCAAAAACCACACCGGGGCAGAGAAGGGACTGAGCAATGGCAACGAGACAGCCCAGGCCCTAGCAAAGGTGTTGACAACCTCTTGAGGGCAGGGGAGGAGGCGATGGGGGCCAGTGCATGGGGGTGGTGGAGCCTGGGGTGTCCCAGCACTTTCCCCCTTGTCCTGGGGAAGGCTGGGGCCACCCCACGCTTCTACACCCGCCAGGCAGATTTTATCAGAACTCTTCAATTAGCTTATCATGGGCAATTAGTCCACACTCAGACTGCCCCTGGCACGGGCTGCACATCTGGATCCCTTCAGATGGGAGCTGCAGATGTGTGTGCATCCCCAGGAAACCACAGGGCAGTGGCAGAGCTGGTGATGGTGAAGAGGATGCGCTGAGACTATGCCGTGGTTTAAACAGATGTCCTCATGCCACTCGAGCCAAGGGATGGGCCACTTTAGCCCTAAAATTGCCCATCCCACCACCTCAATGGCTTCATTCTGTCCTGGGTATCAGCCTGGTCCCTGGCCAACCCTGCAGTGACAGCGAGGCATGACTCGGTGCTTTACATGGACATGGAATAGCCTGGGCATGGACAGGAGTTGAGGCAAGTTCCCACAAATCCTGAAGTCAGCCATGAACATAAAACAACCTGAAGTTATACCTATAGCTTAAGTCTAACCTGCAAGGGCCTCTTCTCAGGTCATGTCCAGACTGTCCTCCCTCCTGGCCATCACAAGACCCCATGGGAGGGTCTCTGGATGTATGACCTCTCATTGTGGCTGAAAACCCATGGAAAACTGGTCCAGGCCAGCCCCATGCCAGGGACCATGTCATGCTAATGCTGTGGGGAGCCAGACTTGGCTCTCATGGTGAGAGGGTGGCCACAGCTTCCCTAGGCCACAGAAGTGTGGGTGCCTTTTAGGTCACACTTGGGTGACATCTGACTGCTGTGGGATGGGGCTGGCAAAGCTGCTTGCCCTGGGCAGGAACATGAATGCTGTGGAGGGTGACGGGCCTAATCCTGTCATCCCAAAGGCTTTTCCTCCCTTTGTTGAAGTGACCCCCACATCCTTGCAGTCCCAGTGGCTGTGCAAGGCTCAGACCAAGCCTGTCTTGGTGGGAGACCTGCCTGGGGCCTCAGCTGAAGGGTGAGTTTTGCCCAAGTGTTGCAGAGAGTAGATTGCATTTCCTTTTAGGAAACTGCATTTCCTCCAGTCACAGCAATCGGCTGGAGCAAGGAGCCCTGTGCTTTAATCTGGGCTCTGCTTGGATCTTGGATGCTGCTCTGAGCCAAACCTCTGATCCTGCTGTGGCTCATTCTCAGGCGCGTGTGCCCCAGAAACTCTTTTTTTTTAGGTTAATTTTTCATACGGAATTCTTCTGCCTGATGGATGCAGTGAGAAACTCTTTCCCAAACAGGAAAGAGACCTCCCCCCCTCCTCTCTCTCATGGATGTTTTTAATAACAACATCAATTGTCTGCAAAAGACTTATTCCTTTCTGACCTCAAAACAACTCCTGGTTAGTGCATTCCAGCATGGCCACAAAATGAGCCTGAATGACTTCACAGGGCCCAGCAAGAGGCTTTCCATAAGAATACAGTTAGTGAAGGGCCTGATCCTTTCAGATGGGAACCACCTTGGTTTTGCTGGGGGCTGAGGATGCTGAGCACCTCGGGAGCTGGGGCTGTGTTACTTCTGTTCCAGTGTTTCCAACTTCAGCTGCTCCCTTTTCCCCCAAAGTCTCCATCCTTGAGGACATTCCTGCTTGTCCTTCGTCCCAAAGCCCCTGTGAGCAGTTTAGACCGAGGAGTGTTTCTGGTGTGGGCTATGGGCTCCTCGTGGCCCAGGCCAGCTGCAGGTGGCAGAAGCAGGAGGAGAGCTCCCAGATGTCTTCCTGATGAACCAAGCAGCTCAAGGAAAGTTTATGGTGGGGAATAAGGGAAAGGGGAGCCTGAAGCCTCCCATGCCAGCCCCCGGAGGTGGATGTGTCCTCCACCCTGCAGCAAGCTCTGCCACCCGCAACCCAAGGCTACACAGTGACAGAGGTTTAATGTACGTGCAGATACAGACCAGCGTTTAAACCCAGGTCTGACTTGGGAAGTAGGAATTTTGGGGTCACCTTCCATTTCCATCCCTGAGTTCAGCACAAAGCGTTGTGTAGTGCTGGTGTGGCTGGCCGGGCAGGGGTCAGATGATGCATCTCACAGCCACCTCCTATAGTGGCACATCTGGTCCTGCCCTTGCCTAGGTAAAAACTCTGCTTTCCCCTGAAGCAGCCTGACTTGCTGAGCCCCAGCAGCCTCACGAGTGCCCCTGGTGAGCAGGCTCCTCAGTGGGCACCGCACATTAGCAGCTGCTACAGACCGGTGTTCCAATTCGCAGTGCTGCCCGGCTGGACTGCAGCGATGGGCGCAGCATCCGGACCCACATCCTAAGCCAGACCCAGATCCCAACCCAGATTGCGAACCCAACCCAGCCATGGGCATTTCCCAGCCAAACAAATCAATTGATTAAAGCAGATTGAGACCAGCTGGAGCTGCTCATAAAGTCACAGTGATTGAGCTGTAAAGAGACACTCATTTTCCTGTTAGGTCATTGGAAATACCCATCTCGGCATTTGGGAAATGCAGCTTTTTGGTTTTCCACTGTGAATGGACACAGCAAAGCTAACGTCACGTCAAGGCAACCAGAGGAGGGAAATCAAGCCACAGACAAACCAAAGGGAGTTTTGGGGTGGGGGATCAGATGAAACATTCCTATAGCCTGAAACCCTGGAGGGAGGGGGAAGGGAAGCGCAGGACAGCAGATGCTCTGGCAAGGAAAAGCAAACAAGTTTGAGCTCAAGCCCACCTCCGGACAGAGAAGCTTTTGCAGCTCCCAGCTTGGCCGGAGCTGCAGGCGCTCGCCCACTCTCCCTTCCCCAGGGGTGCTGGGCTGCACAGTTATACCCTGGGATGGGGGATCCCTCCAGAGCAGAGGTGAACAGCCAAAACCCACCCTTCCCACCACAGCCAAAGCTGCCTGAAGCAAACCCCTGCCTCTGCCTTTGCTCACCCCAAAGCAAACATGGAAGTGTCAGGGAGACCCAGACACACGTTAGCTCCAGAAGCCTGACTGCTGCAGGGACTGATGTGCAAAATGCCTCTCATGGAAGTTTTTGGCTGCATTTCTGGGCCAGCTATAATGCAAACCACCAGCCATGTCTGTGGGAAAGCCCAGCCATGTCCCCAGGGGTGATGTGTGGCACTGTCCCACCTGGACCACGTACCTCCCCACCAGCTACAGACCCGGAGCCAAGCAGGATGAGCACTCCCCACACACCCGCAACCCTAGAGCAGCCCAGGGCTCTCATGTGCATGTTAATTCTCTTGCCTTCCTTTGGGCAACACGTTTCCCAAGCCAAACCTCCGAAGCGTCTGCGGTTTGCCCATTTCTGAGCACAAGGCTTTTAAACACTTGTTTGCCACGGTTTGTATCTCTGGCCCAAAGCTTGCTGCAGCCCTGGAAATAACCCTGAGCTGAAGCCTGATCCCCATGGCAGGAAATACACATAATTTTATAAGCACTACCAGACAGCAGAGCATGGGCAGGAGCACGCGGCATTCCCTTGGAACCCAGATGTTTGTAAACCGACAGCAGCGCTGCGCTCGTGCTGATGTCAGGGAACGCTCAGGGCCTAAAGGGATGTTCCTACATTAGGAAATAATGTCTTTGGAAACCACAAAACTGGGAACTCTGGGGTTGAGATGAGGAAAAAGAACCCGTGACACCCACCGAACATCACCTTGCTGTCAGACAGAGGAACACGCACAGTCAGGAGCAAATCGAGCTAGCAAGAGTGATACAGCAAGGAGAGGCTGAGATGTAAGGGGGATGTGGCTGTCAGCCCTATATTAGTGGTTGAAGCTCTTTTAAGTTCTTATGGGCTTGAATTTGGCCATTAGCGTTTCCTGGCTGCCATGCGGAGCATTGGACTGAGGCCCTGGCAGCCAGCAGTGCTGACTCCACTTGGAAAGCAGATGTGTTTTCACCTGAAAGACCCGGGAACCTCCAGTCACTTATCGAACACTGATGCTTTTGAAACCAGGCTTGGACAATCAGCCCAGAGCTCTCTCTGATGCCCCCCCTAGGAGTTCAAGTCTTCTTCACCTATGGCCCAGCACGTTCCCCCAGAGGGGGAAAACCCTTCTCCTCCCTTTGAAAGCAGCAAGGCAGATTCATTCCAGCTGCACCATTTTGGGAGTGCAAGTGCGAGGGATTTATTTATTGCTTTTGTTGACAAGCTAAACTAAACTGACACTTGTAATCTGAAATCGGAGTCTCTCCTGCAGCCTGGCACTGCAGCGCCTGCGGGTGAGAGCTGAACTGGCGCCATGAGCTGGGCTCTGGGTACGGCTCAGCACGCCCAGCCCTTCCCAGGGAACATCTCTCCCTTCCCCTGGTGAGCAGCGCCGGGGCTGGCAGCACGCACGAGGTCCTTTGGGCTGGGTTTGCCAGCAAAGGGGAGGTGTAAATATTGAGGGGTTTTCAAATGACATTTGAAATGCAACTTCAGAGCCTTCCCCAAGGATGGGGTAGGGAGATTTCTGCCTGGGGACCAGCAGTGGGTGTGCTGCAGCACAGCTACTCACTGCTGGCTGCTGCTTGGGCAGGCTTCCAAACTGCTGGTCTCTGGGGCATGATTTTCCCTGGATTGAAACTGATGGGAGACAGCAGACCTCTCCAGCCACACAGCTCATCCCAGGAGCTGCTCCTGCAGATGGACCAGTCCGCTGTGAGTGCAGCATGGTGCTGGCACTATTGGCAGAGGGGCTGGAGTACCCCTAGTGTCTGTTCTGGGGATGGGGTACCCTCATGGTATGCTGGAGACCAGGCAGAAGTCCTACCTAGATGCCCCTAATGCCTTCCTAGGTGGTGGAAGTTCTTTCTTCAGCAGCAGCATGGTCACAGGCAAGTCCTTTTCTGTCTGCACAGCTGCATGGAGAGCATCCCAGCTGGGAAACAAGATTTGGGTCTTTTCTCTTTTTTTTTAACTTCTTCTTGGTCATTTATCACTGGTTGCACTGTGTCCAGCAGTGTGTGGGCAGGAGAAAACCCAGCAGTGTGGAACTGCAGCCTGCACAGCCCTGGCTGAGGAGGGGAGCAGGAGCCTCCCTCCTGTGAGCAGGCTGCCCTGCAGCATCACCCCTCAGCACCACACTCAAGCAAGAGGATATCCAAACCAGGCCATTTCCTTCGGGAGCCCTTCATGGGATTGAGGACTATGGAGCACCAGCCCTGGGGGATAGGTTCCTCTGCCTCCTGTCCCATTTGCCCTCTGCACAGAGCTGCAAGGACGTTGCAAGTATATCTCCTTAAGGACATAGGGCGCATGCTTCTAGCAAAGCTTCATCAGCAACAAGCCCTTGAGAACAGCCTTCATATTCACTGACACTCAGCTAATGTTTTTAATAAACTTAAAAGCTTATTCTTTCAGGCAAACCAGCCCCAAATGAACATGATTCAGACTTCAGCTCAGTGACTTCACCTGGGTGGACAAAACACCTCTTCCAGAATGGTTGGATGTGAGAAAGTTTGCCATGTGTCTACTGGAATATGAGAGAGAGGGCTTCTAGCTTCCCCCTCTGACAGCCCTTTGGGGTGCACTCCATTGGTTCCAGCAGCACCAGGAATGGGGGAGCACTGCCTGCTCCCTCCACCCCAGTGCAGGAGGTGCAATTCCATCCTGCCTTCTAGCACACAGCGATACTGCATCTGGAGACATATCAGCACAGGGAAGAGACACGGTCCATAATACCTGCCCCTATGCCCTGATACTTGTCAGCATTTATCCCTACAGCCATAATTATACCCACATCAGGGAACAGGGGCACAGGGGGCTTTTTCATAGAATCCCAGACTGGTTTGTGTTGAAAGGGACCTTAAAGCTCATCCAGTTCCAACCCCCTGCCATGGGCAAGGACACCATCCACTAGAGCAGGTTGCCCCAAGCCCCTTACCCTGACCATACAAGTCTTTAACTCAGCCCCATCAACCTTCATCTCTACTCCTCAGACAAGCCTCTTTTCCTTAAAAAATTCAAGAGAGAGTTCCCTTGGGAGGGATCTGAAGCTCAGGTTCATGCCCACATCCCACCCTGGACCCCGAGCTGCCCCCTCAGCTGTCTCCAAACCCTTTGCTAACAGGCCTGGGCAGCGCTGGCTGGTGTCCCCGTGCTCCCAACCCGTCCCTCTGCTCTGGGCGATTATTCAGCCTAGATCTGCCCGGATCATTTTTAACCTTGTGCAGCTCCAGCTCTGGCAGAAGGAAGGCTGCGCGGTGGGTAGCCTTTTCCAACCAGCGCTCCCTTGTATTTGGCTCTCCAGGTGGTAACAGGCTGAAAAGCGCCTGTAATCCCTCTGAATGAACCGCACAGCACAGGAACAAAGTCGAACTCTATTGTATGATGTTCATCCCCTTTTAACACAGGCTCGTTCAGCCACCCAAGATAAAGCAGACAAGGATCTCACAGCTCGCTGTGCCAGGACCCCAAAAGAAGACGTAGGAAAGGTCCAGCAGAGACCCCCATGGCCTTGGGGGCTTTGTCTGTAAAACTGTCAGTGCTCGTGCCACCCTTTTTCAACTACATCAAGGAAAACGTCTCTTGCCCCGTCCCCTCTCACAACTGGAGCCTTTCACCACTTTTTGGCAAAGTACAATCTGGTCTTTTTTTCCATCCTTAGTTACATTCCCCATTTAACTATAAACACTCCTTTTAGGACAGTAGTGCATCTCCATGGCTATACATGGGAGACATCTTGTAGGTTTCATCTGAAAGACATTGGCACATGGCTCTGAGCTCGACAGACCTCTTTGCGTGTCTCTTTGCAATTTGAAAGTAAATGGTAAACCTTTTGAAATGGGATGCAATACACTCCCAGTGACAAGCATTGCACTTAGGCCTCGTTTCTTCAGGTTTTCTACGAATATGTTAGCAAGTGAACCCTCAATAATCCTTCATTGGTTGATCTGGTTTGTGGATCTGCTGCCCCACACCCTCCCAAGACCCCGAACATGACTGAAAGCCTCTTGGCAGATGAGGTGCTGCCTGAGGCCAAAAGTCTTCACTCTCACAATGCAGGCAGAGGATGCAGAGGCAAAACAGGCAGAGCCAAGCCCTAGCCCCAAGAACTGCCTCACAGAAAGGTGATGCTGACTATGGAGATGGCCACTTACACCACCAAATCCAGCAGCACACAGCTGCCCTGCTTGCATAGAAACTCCTCAGTGTGGCAGCCAAAAAGGATCTATAAGCACCCCTCTACTGTGGCTCTGTGTTAGGGGTAATCCCTGCTGCCCACGGTATGTGTGCGCAAAGAATGGTGCTGAGCAGCCAAGCCAGGGATGCTCTGCCACCTCCATGTGCAGCTCCTACTCATTTCCAACATCTTCCACTGCTGAAAGCCCTGATGTAGTAAAATTGGCTCCAGAGCATCCTCTCTGTGCTGGAGCCCGAATTCGTCTCAATCTCACACCAGGCCAGTGCTGGGAATGCTCCAGCTTGGCTTGCCTGCAAGGGATCCTTAGAGCTACCAAGCTGGGATTGACTGGGATCAGGAGGGAGAAGATCAGGGCAGCTGCTGGACTCAGCCCTGCACTGGCCCTGGCAGGACCCTGCCTTGGCAGCTCAAGAGCCTGTTTGTGCCAGGAGAGCTCCCAGCTCCAGCAACGTGGGCTGCTCTGTCCTGCCCTTTGCATCTCTCCCCTTGCCCTGCCTCTCCCGTGGATGAGCCACAGCTTTGCCTCTCTGACCCAGAGCTGCTTAGGCCAAAATGAACAAGACCTCACTGAAGAAGCAGCCATGAGCAATGTTCTGTGCATAGCTCTGTTTAAGTGAAAACAACTGCCCCGTGCCAGTTTAAATACAACTCCCCTTTTCTTACTTATATAACATGGTAACCTTCTTTCAACAAATTCACCTTGTGCCTGGCCTAACAAAGCATTGCAGAGCCCTTATGTTTCTTGGCCATAATGGCCAAGACCCTCTGAAGAAAAGCAGAGTTTGGAGTCAGAGCCGGCCGCACCTCGCTGGTACATGTCAAGGTTTGTGTGAAACACTCCTTGCGCTAAGCACTGGGTGTTTGCTGAGGGCAGGGGAAGCTGGCAGGATGCGAGAGCTTTCTTCTGGCAGTTTTCTGCCTTGTGTCACTGTGGAGCTGGGTCCAAAAGGGGAAATGTCAGCTCAGCTCAGGATGCTCAGCACCTCCTGAGTAGGGTCTGCCCTCCATCCAGCACACCTTGAGTAGTACCAGCATGCCCTTGAGCCAGCCTGGAAGCATCTCTGGTTCTTCCTTTCTCCAGCTGGACAGGGATCTTGGTTTCCAACAAGATGGGGCAGAGTACAATTTCAAGTTTGGGTCCTCACAACACTTACACTAGACCTGCATCTCCCAACTTCCAGAAGAAGATGGGTTTGGCTTGTAGGGAAAGTAATGGAAAGGGGTTTGGGGTAAAGGTAGGACTCCCCGTCACCCAACCCAGGCCAAGAAGGAAGAGTAAATGACATGAGATCCAAGGAGATCCACCTTGCCCCCATTTGCTGGGGATCAGTCAGTGCCACTAAGCCAGTGGCCAGCCGGTTCCTCAAGTCGGCTGTTGTTTTGGAAAGGCGTCTCTCTAGCCCGGCGTTTTCCAAGAACATCCACACTTTGGCAGGGGCCAAGCAGCAGTCTGAGGTTAACAAAACAACCTGGTGTAGGCAGGCGCGCCGGTGCCTTGGAGAAGTCCTCAGTCAGCAGCTCGGTACGTGCCACGGGGATCTGTGCCGATGCCAGGGATGTCCATTCCTTGTCTTCCTGAGCCCTTCCGGAGGCCGGGAGCAGCCTGTGTCCACAGGAGGACAGTCTGTGAGATGCATCTGGAGAACAAAGTCTTCTTGGCCTGCCAGAGAGACAGCAATTGCCTGGCTCCTGCAGGCATTTCTCCACTACAAATGAATGCTGCAGCCAAGAGCAACCTTTCCAGCGTCCAACATGCTGTCTCCTTCAGCGGTACTAGGTCTGCAATAGCAGCAGTCGTCTCAGGGGACAAGCCCGGCTGGAAATGTCATTAGCATGTGTCACCTCTGCCTGCTTGGAAGGATTAATCAGGATGAGGAGCTCACTTTTTAATGAGTCTTTTCATGGTGCGTAACTGGGAGAGAAGAAAAATAACACCCCCTCTAAGCGAAGCAGATTTTCCACTAAAGTTTATAGAGCATGAAAAGGGCTCCTGGTGCCGGGGTTCAGAGGTGCCTGGTGCCGGGGTTCAGAGGTGCCTGGTGCTGGGGTTCAGAGGTGCCTGGCCCTGTGCGTGTGGAGGCACCACCTTCCTCCTCCTCCTTGGAGGAAAGCAAAGCAAACAAGCAGAAAAATCCTGGGAGCAGATAAGTGAAGTCACGTCCTTTGCTGGAATGAGTGGGTTGCCTCTGTTGTCAAGTGACCCTTGGACAGATAAACCGAGACTTCCGAGGCTTCTGTGGTCGGTGAGGTGGCCACAGGGGCTCAGCTTCTGCAGGGTCCCCCAGGACATCCCTGTACACAGGGAGCAGACTCACAGGCTTTCCTTGCATGGAAGTAGCAAGAAGCCTCAGGCCAGGCTGGTCTGCACTATGCTAGGCAGTGTGTGTATGGTTAGATGCTCATCACAGAGCTTGCACTAAGTGCACTAAGTGGATAAGCCAACTGTGGATGTGGTGAAAGCCTTGCAGCCTGTGCTTTGGTACCTGTGTGGGTTACTTCTGAGCAAGGCACACCAAATTCCCCTTCAGAGGCACAGGAGTGAACCAGCCACCTCAGCGTGGCTGCATTGTGCCCTCGGGCAGGTGTCTAAGGGATTGCAGCAAGCTGCTGTCTGCAGAAGCCATTCTGCACTGCTCTGGGTGAGATGCTGGGACTCAATATCCCCTCTTCAGCCCTGGCTGAGGGCAGGAGTTTTCCCAGGTTAGCATTCTCTGGGGCTGCCATTATAAGGGGAAGGGGTTCGCCCTGGGTCAGGGGTTTCCTGACCCTGTGGCCAGAAGGGAGCAGAGCTGGCTCTGGCCAACCTTGGGGCATAATTGTGGCATGCAGGACCTTGGGAGCCAACAACCCCTTGTAGGTGAGGAACAGGGGCAGAGGGATGGAGACCAGGGAAGGGGGAATGGGATTCCATGCCCAATCAAGAGAACAAATTATTCTTGCATAGTCCACCCTTCCCTCCAGTAGCGAGTAATCCTTGAAACCATGACAGCCACTTCTCTTTGCCCCAGAGAACTGTATAAATCAGAGCAGAACAAAAGTCCTTTGCTGGGAGCTGGGCATGTGCACTGTGTTTCAAAGGGTAGGCACATTTCTCTATAGATCTGCGTTCTCTGGGGAGTGCAACTCTGACAGCAGAGAGATTAAGCAAAACAACCCACTCAACCTATCCTTCTCCAAGATCTCTCCATGGGTGGAACAAACCCATCACAGTCAAACCACAGGGCAGAGCAATAATTCACACTTGTTACTTTGCTTCTTAGTTGTTTAATGGTCTATTTTTCCTACTTAACGTTTTCAAAGCTTTGAGTAATGATTACATAGAATACAGGCTTCTTTGGCGTTAGGGCTGGAAAACTTAGAAATAATGAGGAAAAGCAAACCAAATGTACCAATTATTGGAGTCCTCGGGGAACCTGCGGAGCTGTAGTGAGCTGTATCCAAACCTTCAGAGGAGCCATTCAAACTACATTCCTCGCTGGACTGGTAAACACACACACACGAACCCTCGCCCACCCCCCCCGAGTGAAAAGCTTTAAATCAGCCCAACAATACCAGGCAAACTGCTTAAGTTAAAGCAACCATGGCTCCTTTTATTAGCACTACCACACGTTGCAGATGTCCTGCAGGACAGTGCTGCTGACGGTGTCCGTCACTCACAGTAGCGAGTGCCAGATAACGGGAGACAGCAAGCACTGATTTCCTCTCATGCTCTGGCCAAGACGTGTTTTCTTGCAACTTTTCTAAGCAATCAGGGCAGAAAACTCATTTCTTTTCCAGTTGTATTTGCAGCAGTGGAGACCTGGGTTTACGCCAGCTGAGCAAGGTACTGAAAATAAGTCATGGGGAGTTTAAGCCCTTCAGCTCCTCAGGGATTTCTTGGGAATGGGCTGTTTTTCTGTGAGCTCCTAATTATACAGCTATTTGCATGGACAAATTCTGGCTTCTGGGTTGTGCCCTATGTGCCTACTTCAAGGTCTGCGTATCGGTGAGCTGTGGGACCATGACCTCCATCAGCTGCTGTGTCTCACTGCCTGCCCCAGTGCAGTCTGTACCTGTTGTCCCATCCCTAATCTACCCCATGTCTCCTGCAGAAAACTGTCCTGCAGTGGGGGTCCAGTTCCCACTTCGATGACACTGCTGGAGAGGAGATTAATAACTCCTGGGTGGCATGTCTCTGCAAAGAGGACATAGCATTGTGGGCAAGGGACCTGCCAAAGGTCCTTTAAGCCACTTCGGAGCCACTCAGCACCTCTGTCACCCTCCAGGCACAGCAGAACCGGGGGTACTGACTGCTCTGCAGACAGATTCTTTCTCCATCTCAGACAAACATAACTGAAAACCTGGCCTGGAAATGTCTTTGAAGGAAAAGTATTAAAGAGTGAAGAATGACCGACAGCCATATGTGAACATCATTATTCATACAAAGAAGTGCCATCCCCAAAATCTGTGCCAGGGAACCTACTGCCATGAGAGACCTTCTGCATAGCAAATAAGAAATTGTGCAACTGCTGTTGTTGTCATAGCATACAACCAGAGCTGGGAAGTTGAGTTACTGCTTTTGCTAACCTACCTGGGTGTCAAACCTTAAACTGATGACACAGTGTATGTGCTTCAGACAGAAATCACATGGGTGACCCTTTTGTTTGAGACTCGTGGGGGAAGCATTTTCTTTTTTCCAATGAAAAACATCTAAATGTAGTAAAAACATTTTTGGGTTTATTTCAGGTTGAAATGGTTTCAGTTGGGGTTTTGAAAGCTAAGCCAAGCCAAAAATTTGGACTTAAAACAAAAAAGGGAAATATTTCTGTGCTGTTTTGAATAACCTTCCATCAGATAATCAAAAACTTCATGGAAAGGGAAGAGTTTCCTTCAAACATTCACATCCAATTTGAAACAGTGAATTAAAAGAAGTTGAATGTTTTTAAACAGCTCCCTTATTAGCTGCAATGTAACTTCCTTCCCACCAGCGTCGGGACACAACCAGCCTTGCTTTGCCTGCTTCCACTAATGGGTAGGTTATTTTTTGGGTGCCTGGTTTGAAGCTGAGCTGTCTCCAGCTGGTTTCCAGGAGGGATGATCACCCCCTTTCCCACCCTGCCTGCAGCCCCACTATCACTGCAGCAGGGGCACCCAAGCTGGTGTTTTTCTGGCAGTGCTTTGCTTTCCTGCTCGTGGCTGCATCTGACAATGGCTGCCACAGGCACAGGGTCTGGATCCCCCAAAACTTGGGTACATACACAAAGAGTAAAAAATACCCTGTTCCAAAGTGCCTCCAGCTTGCATAATGGGGCTAAATACTGTTTACTCGCTGCAAGCGCTACATGAAAAATGATAAGAGGCTAAATCTCTGCTTTCTCTTTTTTTCCTCTTTTTAATGTCGGAAGGTAAAACTCCTGTGCCCTGGGGATTGCCTTTATTTTCTCTTTTATGATATTTACTAAAGACTTAAAGATGGGAAGAGGCAGAAGCCTAAGGAGTCTATGGGCTGAGATGAAAAGGTCCTGGATCCCCAGCGGGATAGGAAGGCTTCCAACAGGAGGCACAAGCTGCTTGGCTTTGTTTCTCAATTCAAACATGGTACCATGCACAAAAGGAAGTGAATAATATCGTTCTCCAGGCGGCAAGCCCACGCCTTGCTGCTGCCCGTAATAGTAATAATTCCAAACAAAAAAAGGATGCCAGCAAGAAAAATTATTTGGGATTAAGGGTTCCCATGTCCAGCCTGCTGGCTTGGGGTATTCTTCTACTGAATAGACCTCCAGCTCCCCAAGACCTTGGGCATCCCAAGGCAGTGTCCATCCCTTTCCGGGCCACCATTGACATGCTGTGGGATCAAAACGCCTATGGAAAGATTCCTGGGGAGCTGACCGTGTGAATAAAAGGGCAACCTGTCAATGACTCCAAGCCAGCACAAACGCCAGGGTTATGGGGAAGGGGCAGCTCAGGTTTTCCTGGGGGGCAGAGGTTGGAGGGAATGGGCAGCACAATGCATGCTAATGCCTGAGCTGACCAGCTCAATGCCACCCCAGGAGTTCCATGCAACCTAGCATTATATCCCCGCTTTGCTATTGCTTTCCTCTGCGTAACAGTCCTCTTTGGGCTTTGCTCCTGAGGAACAAATGGAGCTGGCCGGCCCTTTCCCCAGCCACAAGGTGTGTGGACAATGCTCAATTTTCCGTAACAGCACAAATGCAATGGAAGAGTCAAACTAGCCTCAGGTGACAATAGAGCATCTAAACCCACAGTTTCCACAGTCTTAACTTGAGGCCACAATACCCTCTGTCATCCACTGCATCCAAGAGTAAGGAGCTCCATAGGTTGCCCACAGTGCTGGAGGAATTATCTCCTTCTGTTTTTCTTGGATCAAGCTTCCGTCATCCCCTCCTGCACAAAGTCCCACATGTTCCCACAGAGCATCATGCTCAATCAGCATCCATCCATCCCTGTGTCCCACTCCAAGTGGAGATAGAGGATGTGGCTCAAAGGCTCAGAAGTGAGCTCCCTGCGTCCCCAACCAGACTCTACCTGCCCCATTCCCTGTATGGGTCAGGCTTGGATGAGTGGGTTCAGGGGCTGCAAAGCTCTCCCACCCCAGCCAGTTTCAACTCCTGCTGCAGGGGTAGGATAAGTGGCTTATCCCAAGCCACCAAAGGAGCATTACCACCTGCTTTGGTTGGGCTGGAGAAGCATTGCTGCCCTCCTTGGCTGGCCCCAGAGCACGTTGGCAGGCTCTGAATGAAGGTCCTTGCTGGCCTCACTGAGCCAGAAGGTCAGTGGTGCTGGTAAGACACCACAGTGGTACGGAGAGTAAAAGCTTTTACTGAAGCTGAAGAGAGCTGAGGTCTGGCTAAAGCTTCCTTGGAAAATAAAACCACTCTGTCAAGTCTTTTAGCTGGCTTGGAAACCTCTGCGGCCACCGGGGAGCTGTGTGCTTTGTGGTCTGTACAGCAGGCCCTGCTCAGGCACATCACTCTGCTTGTGCTTGGTCCGGTGGGAGCAGCGCAGGTAACCCAGTGTTGGCATTTCTCCTTCAGGGCTCTGCCCTGCTCCTACTGTGATCAATGGGGATGCTTCAATTAACTCCAGAGAAGAGCCTGCCATCAGCACTGTCGTCAGCTTTATCCATCACACAACAAGCCCTTAGAGCCCATAAATAAATAATGGCAGTTTTACAGTGTTTTGTATCAAAGCTGGTAGGATTTTTAACTCATTAACAACAGATGCCCTTCGTTTGCCCAGCACATTTCGTGGGTATTGAGCACTCAGTGGCAAACAACTAAACTGATCGCTCCACAACTCTACATGCTGAGATGCAACTTCTGCATGTAGGAAGCTGTGGATGACTCCTGCAATGAGACCACACAGAGGGACCCCCAGTTTTGACCTTTCAGAGATGAGCCACCATTCACAGGGAAGCTTCAGCCCTGCAAGGCCACAGGGTTATGGGGCATCTATAGAAACATTTGCTCTGAGGCAGCCTCAACACCCAGCTTGGTCCCTGTGGCTCGGGTGCTGGGGACACACAACCACAGGCAGCTCTTGGATCCAAGGGTGGCCAAGTGAAGAACTGGTATAGGAAGCAGTTGGGAAAGCCAAGACCCAGGGATAAGCCTCTATCTACAGCACTACAAATACCTCTGCAGGAAGCTGTGGGGTTCAGAAGGCCATACCAAGAGATACAGAGCAGTAAAGGCAAAGGCTGAGGAAAGCTCTGTGAGAGGAGCAGTGCTGAGAACAGGAGAGCCACAAAACCAGGGGAGCGAAAGAGAGAGGGAGCCAATGAACAAAGGCTGCTCCTGGCCTCTGCCCAGCGTCTTTGGCAAACATGGAGCTGACAGACCCACAGACAGACACTGCACTGAGATGCCTTCTGCTGGGCTGGCGTTTGGTTTGCTTGGAAGGATGTGGCCAAGGGGCTCACCTGTGAAGGCAGGGGTGGCAAACGCCACAGCTATGTCACCCTGGTACAGACTGACATGCAACGAGGCCAATGAGATTGCCTCCTGCCCTTGCCACCACTGCTTTCCTCTGACTCCAAATACCCAAGCAGAGGCTGGAGGGAGCAAAGACCCCCAAAAGTCACTGGGAGCTGTCAAACGCTGTCGTTAGCTTCCTGACCACACCTCACTGGGTGAGAGCCCATGCTTCATCTATTGACAATTTGGTGGGTGCTTTCAGCATTCTGTGGGAACCCCACATATCCTGTGACTTGTGCAGGTATTCAGCATGCAGAATATTTCCCATTTCAAAGGTATTTGCTCCTTCTGTAGCTGTTTCAGGGTGAGTCCTTGAGCCCTAGTGCTGTCTCTGGTGGTAGCACCAAGGTACTGCTCTTCTGGGAGGAACTTCCGAACCATTTACTAAAATACAGAATCAGTGTACCACTGCACTAACCCTGCTAAGCGGTGTCCTTTCCATATGCTGAGGCCTTGTTCACAGGTTCAGAGGCTGATGTTAAACACCAAAAAACTCTAGGACTAAATCAAAAGGCAGAGTTCCCACCACAACATCTACATCAGCGCCACGAGGTCTAATGGAGTCACAGCAAAAATCAGTATCAGTCAAAACACATCACCTGCCTCAGTTTAAAGACTTGGGATGAAGAAGAATCAGCCTTAAAACCAGAGGTACTTTTCTCATATTTACTGGTCACTGTTTCATATGAGAAAGGGTGCAATTTTCCTTACTTCTTTGAAGAAATACATCAAAAGACATTGCCAAAGATGACAATCTGGGGGCATTACAGTCGCAATACACCATTGCATCATTCATCAATTACGTGTCAAAGCCCAGCTGAAATTCAGCTTTCAGTACCAGGCTGTGATGAAGTGACAATCTCGCCCACATCTATGGAAAGGTCTGTACCACATTTATCTCAGTGAGAACTGGGAGCCTCCGGATATTTTGTTTAATCTTTCATATGAGGTTCTGAATTTACAAGAGATTCAGTCTGGGTATCTGGCCAGAAAGGGAAACCCTGGCATCACTTGGGTCCTTATGCTCTGTGGTGTTGTGCCAATCTCTACCGCATCTCCTTGGACTGGTAATTTTATGCCCAACAGGGTGTTGAATTTGGAGCTAAGAGGTTTCAGTTCTCTGCCTAGTGTTATTCCCTCCTGCAGGGATGAGAATTGCTGTGGATTTTATTTTGTTTTGAAACAAGGGGCTTCTTGACTCCTGTTTGCTTCAGCCTCTGCTGCTGTGCTCATGGCTCACAGCACATGACTCCTACAGGCTTGTGGCACCAAACCCAGGACCTGCTGAGGCCTGCTCATGCCTGCTCACTGCAGTCCCCAACCTGCCCAAATCTGCCCTTGGAAGGAGAGACCCAAAGCAGGGAGAGGGGCAGGGTGGCCTCTCACAGTGCACTCCCTGTTCCTGCTCTCCCAGTGTTGCTCCTCTAACAGGGCGCCTGCACTTGAGGTTCTGCACTTCGTCTTGTTCATAAAACTGATGCTAGGCAGAATACTTGGCTCAGCTTGAGCATGACCCACAGCTATAAATCCGTGCTGCTCCCCCTACTTATACCCCCACAGAGCTGCTGTCACTGCCCATTTTGAGTTGAAAAACCAAACATGACATCTCCCAGGTGCAGATGTGTTTGTCTCCCCTCCCCTCCAGACTTCCTTGGCTTCTCTCTCCGAAGAGAAAGAGATTTAGCAGGCTCTCTTCCCAGATGGAAACGTTGAGGCAACGCTGGGCTGGGCCAGAGGGATGCCTCTGGCACCCGGGGGAAATGGCTGGATGCGCCACTCCATCCACCCCATCAACCATCCCGGATGAGAAGCAGGGTCGGAGTCATGCCTTGCCTCAGGAGGACTCCACAGGAAAGGAGTTTTCCCCATCCCAGCACAGAGGCGGTGGGGAGGATGGGGAAGGTTTTCTGGTGCTCACGGACTGCAAGAAGAGCTTTGTGGAGCAGAGACATGGTTTGTGAGAGGAGGACAGTGCAGAGGTCAGACACTAAACTGAGGTCCAGTGATTCTGCCCTCCCTGCATGCACCCTATACAGCCCCTAATCCAGTCCCTGATGCACAGCCCTATAGGCAGCTGCTCCTAAGGGATGTAACATGTTGAGGCCTTAGCATAAATACAGTCTAGGGGACCTTACAGGCTCTGACATTTAAGAAGGAGTAGAAAAAATGGAACACAACTGAGGATCAATTGTTTGAACTTCAAATGGTCTCAATCACTTTTAAGCCCCTATCCCATACTAGTTAATTCATATAAAAAAACTTGAAATCCTGACCCAGGTGTGTGATCCATAGAAGCAAAAGAAGCTGTTAAACTACTATTACTACTAATATGCTACTGAAACTAATTACAAGGATGCCATCTTTGGTTCAGAAACACCTCAATTACAGTAAATACACTAGCCAGCTATTGCCACATGGTTGCCTCATGCTCAAATACCTCCAAGGGGCTCTGATACTGCTCAGGTTGGAAACAGGGTCCTTTCTTCTGACCAGTATGGCCAGTCTGAGGGCCAGTTACAGAGCCTGAGGCTGGGGTTCATCCCCACTTATTGCTGGCATTTTAACTGATGCCCATTTTAGGCACCTAATTGCTCTGTTCTTCATTAGCAGCCATGAGGGAAGAAGAATTTCCAAGAAGGATATTCAGAGTGCAAGGGGAAATATCTTCCCACTTCCCAACCAACATGCCCAGATGATTCTGCATCAACATCACCATAGGCACAAGTCAAGAACAGCTATAGTCACTGAACTGCTACCAAGGGCTTACCTGGAGATGGTAAGTCCTGACAGCACGTCCCTACGAGGTTTCTAGAAGAGCATAAGCCATGTAACCTGGGGACTGCAGGGATCTGGGTGAAGGCAGCAGTACTAAGCAGCCAAGTCCTGGGGTAATGTCCATCCAATGTACTCTGGTTGGCCACCTTACCCCTGATCAACTAATGGGGACAAGAGTATTCCCAAAGCCTGCTCCTGTGGCAGCACTGTGTGACTTTTATAGCTTATTGTCTGCTCAAGAGGCAGATTTTCTTCTATCTCGGTACTGTGTGGAGGTGGATCTTATTTCTGCAGCTGGTGCTAGAAGACTCCTCTCCAGATTGCACAGTGATAAGAGGTGACTGGGGCTCTTTCTGACATTGCTTAACAAGCTGATGACATTTTTACAGATGAAGAAAGTCCCAAGACGATCAGACTTGCTGATTTTCCAGAGCTGCCAGGACCCTCCCCTCACTAACAAACCCCATTCGCTTTCTTCTCAGTAGATGAAATCTCTGCGACAGACTTTCTCTTCCTGCCCTCCACCAGAATTGTCCTCTCCATGTGTCCAGCTTGAAGTCAGATGTGGGAAGAACCTTGCTTTCCTTTTGTTGGGAAACTTTGGCTTCTGTCACATAGGATGAGAGGCTTCCAAATTGGAAGTGTCCATGGCCTTGTGGATTGGAGCCCCTCAGGCTGGGATGGGAGAGCAAGTCTGGATGTTGGCTGATGTTTGATTAGTCAGGAAAGGATGAGGAATGAGCTGTGCACAAAGGCACTGCTGTGTGTGGCTTCACAAGAGCAAATCCTGCCACCTTAGTGGATAAGATGGCTGTGAAAGAGTGAGTTAAGTGTGCCAGGGTATAGGAAGACTTTGCGAGGGGCTTTTCTAAACTCCCACACAAGAGGCTGTTAAGGAAACCTGGTAACCAGAGGATAAGAGGCAAATTCCCATCTTAAAACCAGCAGTGGGTAGCAGAGACAAAGTGTGAACCCTGTGAGACTTGGCATGCAGGGAGGTGAGCAGGGCCCGGGGCGCAGTCATAATTAAAAATAATAACAGTGAGCACTTTCAAAGCCCTTGGTAAACACGATTAACTAATTAGTCAACTCTTTACTAATTAACCAGTCACAGGACTGGTGTTGCTCAATATGTTTAATGATCCGGAGAGCAGTTGAATAGCTGGGGGCAACGTCTGCGGAGGACGCGGTAGCTGCGTAGGGGATTAACAGGGAGGCTGAGATGAGCTCAGAGCAGGAACAGGGCTCGGGCTTGGACAGGAGGGGATGCTCACCCGGGACCTGGATCATGCCAAAGACAGTGATGTCCTCTTCTCCTCTTCCCCTCTCAGTCCCATCCTCACCTCCTGCCTTCGTCCTGGGACAGAGGACTCACTGTGCACCTCCCATTGTCGCCTGTGGTTAATGTTATAGCTGTTAAGGCACAGCAAGATGCAGGCAGAAATTTTCAGCTATATCTGAAAACCAGCTCAGTCTGAGAGCAGGCTGAGCTCAATGTGACTTCCGTGAAGTGCAGTGCACCTCAAGCTTCAATTTAATGATCCCCAGCACAGTGAGGATGAGTCTGCTCTCCTCTTCTATCAAACTCCAATAAGTGGAGTAACACCAGTGAAGGACTGGGGAAGAGAGTAGGACTAGGAGACTTGCTGGTTGCCACTGCTGCCCTCATTGATAAGTTTGTGTCCCTCTCCCTACCTCAGTTTCCCCAGGATAGGCACTGACACTAAATCACAGCTACAGTTGGAAAGGTCCCCACAATTTAAGCTCAAAACACCTTCCCAAAAGACACATGGGGCTGTTTTTAATGCTACTGCTCATGATTGCCCCACACATTTCTCCCTCTGCTTGAGCCTCTGCCTTCTGCCTGCAAGCACTTCTCCCAGCAGGTTCTCAGGGATGCTTCTGGACTCTCCAGGCTGTCTCCATGGTTTTTGACAGGTATCACACCTGAGGGATCTATCACAGGAGGACTGGGGCAGGACCTGGCAGGTCTGCATGATGTGATGGTATTGGGTGCTCTGCTCACGGTGATAGAGCATCCCACCTTGCTGGAGTCATCACAAACTGCCCGAAAAAAGCACCCTCTCCATTTTCTCCTAGCTGGTCCCTGGACTTTAAAGAGGAAGGCCCACTGCTGGGCAAGGGCTCCTGGCTGAATCACCAGCTTGCCATTGTGGTGATGGAAGTTCAAACTGCAAACACTTGATTCTGCAGTTACCAAAAGAGAAAGTAAATCCTCCCATGCAGAACGGGCCAATAGAGAAAAAACCTTGTGGCCTGAATACCCAGTCTGGGGAGACATGGGAGCCTGGCAGGGAGGCTCGGGGACTGGGTGTCTGTGTTGTCACACTTGTAGCCAGGTTACCATGGCTCATCCGCAGTGCATCCACACCGCAGGGGGCTGCTGCTTGCCTCATTCAATGGGCTCTCTCTTCCAGCAATGAGAAGGACAGTTGATTTGCAGGAGAAAGGCAAGTCCTTAGTGGTCCTGTCATGTCATCACCCAGGGGCTCACAAAGCAGTGTGGGTGCAGCCCTGCATGGGGCTGCCTACACTGCTCACAGCTCCCATCATGGTCCAGGGACCAGCCACCTGTGGACATGGTGCAGGGGCACCCACCTCACCCAGCTCAGCTGGGCTTGGACACAGCACAGTCCCTTGGGTTCCCTGTGTGTCCTACAAAAGGGACCTGAAGCATGGTGGTGAGTGGTGAGGACACAGAAATGTTCGCATTGCCTTAAATCCATGGGCTCAGTTAGCATCACCCTGTGGATGTTTGGAGCTCTCGGGTGCCTGGTGCCCTGGCAAAGCGAGCGCTGGAACTTTGGTGCCTCCAGGGGCAATAGGTAAAAAGCCACCAAAGCAGCCAGGAAAGACATGAGGACCCTGGTTGGGGGGGGTTCTCCACAAATGCTTGAGCTGAGACCAAGAGTAGGGTATCCAGTGGGGTTGCTTGGGCCACAGATGCTGCTCAGTGTCCACAGGACACCCCAGCTGTCCATCCCGTGGCTGGGGACCGTTGCTCAGCTCTCTTTAGGGGTGCCCCATCACCAAGCCCTGTTGGCCTGCAGGTCTGGGGCTGGGGGAGGGGAGTTGGGTGCTTCTGCTGCATCTGTCCCCCCTCCATCCCCTCCTAACGGGTAATGAGAACTGAAAGAAAAGGTCCATTTCTTTAGAAAGCCAGGCCTGACTATGGGAAGGGTCCCTGTATCCATGCAGCTCTCCCGGCCTCCTGCGCCCCTGTTTAGTAATCTCACTCCTGGGCCTGAATTCATTCAGACACTGTGAAGGATTAGCTGACCTTTCTTTCAGCATTTGCTAAGCTGAAATTTCCCTCTTTTTCCACACTTTCCTATTAATTTCCCCTTTCTGCCTGGCATGAAGAAAGGGCACCACGACCAAAGTCTGTTTTGTCTCCCTGCAGCCTGGGATGCAGAGCTGGCCCCAGGCACCGGCAAGAGAAACGAAATTGCTGCTTGTCCCATTTAAGAACCCTTAAAAGCAGCTGGAGCTGTGGGAGCGCTGGTGGCTGTGTGGTCTGTGCACCACCTGGGGGATGACCCTGGGGAGCCCTCCCTCTGCAGACACAGGGTGACCCTGTGTCCCCAAACTCCTGGAGGCTGCACCTTCCCTGCCGGGTTCCCGACTCTCCTGTTCCGGGTTACGTCGTTGCACTGATGAGAACAAGCTCATCAGTGCCTACAAAGCCCACGGTCAGCCAAGCCCGACCGCAGCACAAACCCAGGCGGGGAGAACAAATTGCACCGAGGGGGAGCAGGGCTTCATCCAGAGCTCACAGAAGCCAGCGGTGAGATAAGAAATGGTTTCTCCTTCTCCCACTTGCTCTCTCTCCACCTCGTTGGAACTGAAGCCATTCGCACGCAGAAAGCAGCAAACAAACCCAAACACCACAGCAACAGCGTCTGAGCCAGGCAGAAGCCTGACTCAAGCAAATCCATTGCTGTTCTCCTTTCCCTCTAGTTAAACTCAGCTTTTTTAAAGAAGCTGGGGGGGATGACTTTGTTATCCATTTAAATTGCTTCTTTTAATGGGCAGCCAGCTTCTAGCAGGGCTAATTTTATAGGCACCATAACCCGATGCGAGAAGTTCCTTTTATGACTCTCTACTCCCTCTGTCTCAAGCAGGAGAAGGGCTGCGGCCGAAGCCCCAGGGAGCTCGCACAGCTCTGCCAGTTCTCTGGCAGGGAAACGGCATTGGTAATTCAGATAAATAAAACTGTCTTATGAGATATAAATTAGATTGTTGCTGCGGGGAGAGGAGCTGCTCTGCTCACCCGCGGGGCTGCGTCCTTGGACAGCATCTCTCACAATTACAGGTTTCCCTCAGCAGAGCTGACCTCCCAGCAGCAGCTGGACCCTGCACAAACACTCCGTGTTCTTTCTGCGCCTGAACACCCAGTGCTTGGCCTGTGCTGAATTATAGCTGGTGGCCCCATCTCCTCCGAGGACTCCAGGGGGGAGATGTGCAGCATCCCCTCACTGAGGGTAACGGGGTCCACACTGTCACATTGCAGCAGGCACTGGAGCCTGAGCTTATCCCTTTTCATGGGTTTGTGTGGTGCAAAGTGCACCCTTGGCTCTAGATCAGCAATATTAATTGCCCATGAGAGGAAGCATATAATCAGTCTTCAATGCCATGTAATTACACAGAAATTACCAGAAGAAATTAATTCCAAAAGGTGAACATATGGGCTACAAAGCTGAAGCTGGATTTTGCCTCTAGTTACTGCCACTCATAACTGAGGGCAGAATCTAGGCCAGAAGTGTGTTTTCTAGTTTGTGATTTATTGTACCAAAATGGAGCTGGTAATGAAAACCGTGCTCCTTTTAATCCAGTCGGCTTCCAACAAAAATGCCAGCAGGAACTCTTTCTTCTCCTCCTTGCATTACAGCTGCTCGTCAACAGAGGATCTATGGGCTTGGCTTTCCTGCCATGGCCGTGGGGACAGGAACCACCACACCACTGGCACCAGGCTCAGGTCACAGGCACCCCACTATGCCCCAGCCAGCCCTGACCCTCCTCTGCCTCTCCCCATCAACCCACCGTCTCACACCTTCCCCCACCTGAGCAGGGCTGAGCCTGGATTGCACATTACTTCAGCCAGAACACAAAAATCCAGCTCTATGATTATGGGTTTAGGCACAACGGTCTCCATGGGCTAGCTCTGTCCTGCCAAACCTGCCTCATTTTGCTGCAGCATTGGCCTATTCAACCTAAACCATGTGGATGCTGAGCACGCTCCGTAGCACCCGAAGTTGATGGTGCCATGAGTTAAGAGCTTTGCTCCTTCCTGGCCCAACCTGATGCTTCCCAGTCTTAGAAGTGCCAGTATTTCCTGCGTGCATGGAGCAGCGGAACACCTCCCCTCTCTTTGCTGAGTGCAGCAGGTGGAGAAAACTGAAGAAACCAAATGGTGGTGATGGGACCCTACAGCACTTCCAAACCCCCCCCCTCCCCGCAAACATGGGGCAACCTATGGGAAACTGCTGGGAGATGGCCGAGTGCCACGGCTGAGCCCCTTCACTGCAAACGGGAATTCATTTGCATGCCAAAGTTGTAGTCGGGTGCTTTACAACACGGTGCGAGCATATCAATGTATCTGGATCTTCCATATCACCCAGCACTGCCCAGCAGCGTGCTCCCCTTGGAGCAAATCCCTCCAGGGAGGTTGGAGGAAGAGGGTCCCAAATGAAAGATGCCCAAATGAAACCTCGGGTCCAAGGGCAGCAAAATGAGAGAGCTGCAACGCACCAAACTCAGGCACAAGGCGTATCTGCAGTGGGGTTTTCTCAGCCAAAACCATGCGTGCCAGCGACAACAGGAAACTCACGGGCTGTGTGACAAGTGTTGTGGCCTCTCCTTAGCTCTCTTACTGCCTCAATGGGTCCCGGGTGACTCTGCAATCAAGGTCCCATTCAGGTCAGGAAGAGTCGAATCCCGGGGATATGTGTCAGACCAGCACTTTCCACTATTCTTTCAGTTCATGGACACCTATAAATTTTCCAGGGACAGTGGTACAGTACATGCCTCTGCTGCAACCACTTCCACAAACTCCTTAAAGTAGTCCAGGACCCTGAGAAATTCATTATAGCTGGCAATTAACAGTGATGTGTGTGAATTCATGGACCTTCTCACTGCCAAGGACCGGAGTACAAACACTACATCACCCCTCCTCAAGGCAAGCGAGACAAATTATTGGCAATAAATACATTTATTGCAAATGTCGACCCACTTTACATTCCTTTATATATCACAGCTGCTCTAAAGGGGTGCTGCAATAAGGGGAGAATAAAGTCTGTGAGTCTTCATGCTGCCCTGGTTCTCTCAGCAGAGCTGGTTGAATTCTTGTTGCTATTATTAGTCTTACGACTGTTATTATTATTATGATGATGATTATATGCATTTCATTCTCTTTTGGGTAATGAATAATTTATGACTCTGTCTCGATCCCCTTTCAATGGATTCACTATCCAGGGAGACTTGCTGAATAATTTGGATCATTCGTTTTCAAGTGCATGGGCTGCCGACAAATTGTTCGCTTTTCATCACTGGGGACATTCATTGGTCACCCAAATCAGAGGATTTCTTTGGTCGCCCCAAGCACGTGATGAGATGTCTGGGGTTTTGTTGGGTTTGTTTGGTTTTGTTTTTGACTGGGGGGAACTTTGTGAAGTGGAGACTCACAAACAGCTCCTCTGGGGCTGCGTTTCTGAGGAGCCGCTTTGCCAGATTTTGGTGAACCTTTGGTGGGTTTGCAGAGACTTGTGAAAGGGGAATCCTCTGGAGCATGTTAAACATGATTTAATGTTGTAAAGGCATTGCCATTTTTGCTGTTTGAGTTAATCAAAATTATTATGCAGCTGATTATTAAGCTTTTGCCTACTCGGTGCTAATTAGAGAAATACTGCAATATTAAATGTGCATTAGACCTTGTTCTTTTTGCCTAAAATCCTGGGGAAAGGTGTATTTTCAAGAGGCTTTCATTTGAGGGTCTTTTTGCCTTAAGATTGAGTGCCTGTATTAACCTGGCTGTGTCCACTGGAGCTGTTTTGTGCCCCTGCAATGCCCTGATGCTGCACACATGATCCATTCACGGAGACATTTCAAACTCACCCACACACGTTCCTGTGTAACCTGCTCTAGATGGCCCTGCCTTGGCGGAGTGTTGGACCAGATGTCCCTTCCAACCCTGGTGGTTCTGTGATCTCCCAAAAGCAGCATCCCCCTCACCCCGGGCAGGCTCTGAACTCAACAGAGACACATCCCTGGGTATGCACAGGGTGCAGGGAGGATGAGCACTGCCCTGCTGCTGGACCACAGATGGAGGTGGTTGACACATCAGTACTGGTACCACAGTTTGTCTGGGAGCACTTGGGCACATCTCAGCAGATTTGCTGCCAGCTCCATGGAAATCATTAGGACATGCCATACTCAGCTACAGAATGAACTCACGCTCAGCTGCAGAATGAGCAAAGCTGTGTTAGTCCACAGGTCCTCTTGATCCTCCCTCTGCTAGGCAAGACAATGCACTGTGCTCAGCAATGCCCAGGGCTAAATCCCGGTTCACCTGGGAATTAACAGGGCTGTGCATCACCGCTCAGGTTCAGACATTGCTGGCACAGCTCCATGTAGTTGCAACCCTGTAGATTGCAAAGCATCTGATTCCCTGTCCCACAATAGCCGCAGAGGGCAACCTCATGGTCCCCAGGGCCCTGAGCCTGCGGAGCTCAGCGTGTCCCTGCCCCACGCTGCCTGCTGCCTGTGCCGCCTGCTCAGCCCCAATTTACGAGCAGCGTGTGAAGGACAGACATGGGCCACTGGGCTGAACAATGCAGGAATATTAGCTGAGTTACAAAAACAAACAAACCAAACCCCGCCGGGAGCCCGTTTCATTTATCTTCTTTTGTCCAGTTTTGCTTCAGCGTGAAAGTTGCCCTTTCAAGTCCAGCAGTTGTGTTCCAGCCCCGGTGGGCAGCTGATCCAAAGCATTACATTGAGAACTTCCCAATGGCATGTTTGCACAGTTCAATTCATTTCTAAATATTCAGTGGATTTTCCCTCCTTCCTACCCTCCCAGGACTTTTTGCCCAAGAGCCAAGGGTGTAAAGTACAGGGCTGGGGATACTGGTGCACAGAGCCTTTGTGTGCAAACACAAGCTGCTGTTTGTATTTGCCTTCACACTGTCAGAGCTCAATTGTGTGCAGTGCAATACTGGCTACCAGTCTGCTTTCAATATCCGCTCGGCCATCCCTGCTGCCAGAGGCACTCTCCCCCTCCCCAGCCGCTTTGAAGCAAAGTGATTTAATTTCATGAGACTTTTGGTAATCACGTTACGATCTCCAACATTAACCAGAACTGACTCCCTATTGCAAAAGGGCGGGCAGACAATGGAGTAAACAGCCTGGCTCGGGACAGCCTGCAACGCCAGAGGAAGGCAAGGCACACGACGGCTGCCTGGCTCGTTCTGCACCTCTTATCAGATGAGGGTGGAAAACAACGGCCTCTCGCCAGCACCAGGAGGGAACAGCCAGCTTTGGCGTCCTGAGGATGCTCATCTCCTCTGCTCATCTCCTGTACCACGATGCCTGATTTTTAGAACCATACTTTTTCTATCTGCAGTCCTACCAGTCATTTACCTTCCTTCTTCCCTGTTCCATTTACAGTGTCCTGATACCTAAGTCACAGCCCCCCAGGACTGAATTTGCTTCTGGGACAGGCTTCTTTTGTTGTTTTTTTTTCACAAGGGCCTGTAGGGACAGGCCAAGGGGAATGGCTTTAACCTGCCAGAGGGGAGACTGAGCTGAGCTCTTAGGCAGAAGCTCTTCCCTGTGAGGGTGCTGAGGCGCTGGCACAGGGTGCCCAGAGAAGCTGTGGCTGCCCCATCCCTGGCAGTGTTCAAGGGCAGGTTGGACACAGGGGCTTGGAGCAAGCTGCCCTAGTGAAAGGTGTCCCTGCCCGTGGCAGGCAGCTTTAAGGTCCCTTCCAACACAATCCATTCTAGGATTCTATGATTCTGTTCAGGTGGAGCAGCCTTTGTGCCGCAGACTCCTCTCTGCTTGGGCTCTTCACACAAGCTTTAAAGGCTGAGCTCAGTTTTTGGGATGCCAACCTTACCTTTCCCATCCCTTCTGCCCCATTCCCACCTCCTTGTGGATTCTGTGCATTACTGCACGCTGTGGGGCCAGTGGTTCAGGAAGAGCCGGAGCCTCCTTGCATGAGGAGAAGGGTGTAGGGAAAAGCTGCCATGAAGAGGAGACTGAGAGCAGGGAGGTTCAGGTCTGGCCTTCCAGCTCTGTCTCACCCTCAGCCCTCCTCACCTTCCTGCATGTGTGGCTCAGTTCTTCCCAGAGCATCTCCTGAACAACCAGAAATACCAAGCTACAACCTGAAGTGAGGTACTTCTGGGGCTGTGGGAGCGAACCAAAGTGCTGCACTGGGCACTGGGCAATCCCCAGTGGGTGTACAAAAATCCCTGTTTCTGATCACACGCACTGTCCTTGCTCTTTCCTTTCATTGTGGTCTGACTGCCTAAGACTGGTACCTAAGCAGCCAGATGACTGACATTAAGGGACATTAATTTGCCCCATGGAGCCGCCATCAAAATAGTCATACTCAGTTTAAAAGGAAGCGCAGATCACAATGATCCACACCAAGCCACGAAGTGCAGCCTTGTAGGGATCTGTGTGATGGATGGGCTCTGAAATACACTGGGAAGATGGCATGGACTGCTATCCATCTCCCCATCCAAACCTGTGAACCTGGAGTATGCAGGTATGTGTAAGGGTGGTGATCAGGGACAGAAGAGCTGGGATCTCGCAGATGACCCAGCATGGACATGGCACACAGCCTGGAAAGCAGGCATGTGAAGTGGGGACCACTGAGCCAGCAGCGTCCTCCTGCGTTTCCTTCTTTACTTCCCACCTGGAACAGGGGGGAAAGAAATCCCCCCACTCCTTAGTGCCCTGGGAAACTGGGGAGTGCTCTTCCCGCTCCATCATTCACCGTTGCTGGATCTGTGTCTAGGTCTCCATCACCAGAAAGCATTCCCCATCCCAGCAGCTCCCCATAGCAGGTCAAAAAGAACAAATGCCACGAAACAAGCTCGCACCATCCCCGCAGAGCTCCAGGATAAAGCAGTCTCTCTGTGTCATCAGTTTTTAAACTCCAGGCTTAACTAAAACTAGTGCTGCTCAAAATGAATCCCTAAACCAGGCTCGCAGCTGAGCTGTGTGCTCCTGCCCCTGCCTCCCCGCCAGCGTGGGGGCCCATGATCTCGTGGGGCAGAGCCTGTTTCTTCAGTATCTACCCCCCAAAAAAGGCAGGGTTTTCTCCTCCACACCAGTTAACCCCCTGCCTTCAGCTGAGCCTAACACAGACTCCACCGGCGTGTGGCTCAGCCCCTTCGCGCCGTGGATCAAGGCTGCGAGCATGGGCTGCTCCTGCCTGGAATGGAGCAGGAGCAGCCGAGACCCCCCAACAGCCACCACGGCTGCACTGGCTCAGAGTAGGAAAAGCTTCCCTCTCTCCTTATCAGTCCCCAGGGCATCCTAATCCCCCTTAAATGAAAGCTATTACACAGATATCTTTCTAAAAGCCTGCCTGTCACTTCATCCAGGCAGCGCAGTCCTGGCCAAGGGACTTTTCGAAGCATGGCTTTTGGAGGAGGTGCTGCCACTGGACAGCCTGGTTTGTGCCCACTGGGTGAGGATCTGGCCTGTTCCTTTAGGAACTGTGCTTCGATTCCCGCTGGGCTGCAGAGATGTGTCCTCAAACCGCCGGGCTGCGGAGCCAAGGCTGAGCCCCACACTGGTGCCAGGCTCCCTGGCTCTGCCACTCTGCCCTGCGGGAAGCAGCAGGGATCTGGCAGGGATGCTCAGGATGGGAGCTCAGGTTATGCAAAGGAAATGTCCCCTGCTGATTGCAGCAGCAAAGGCCAAGTGGCAGCCACCACTCCGGAGACACCCTGGGGACTGAGCAGATGTGACTGCTGGGCTCTGCCACCGCAGAACCCTTTCCCCAGCTCTAAGCTGCCTGCACGGGCTGGTCCTGGCAGCAAAACACCAACCTCCCCTGCTGCTGCCTGGAAAACTGGGCAATCTGCTTGGCGCAATCAGGAACATGCTGCAAATAAACCACAGAATGGTTTGGGTTGGAAGGGACCTTCACAGCTCATCCAGTCCAAACCGCCTGCAATGAGCAGGGACACCTTCAGCCAGACCAGGTTGCCCAGAACCACATCCATCCTGGCCTTGAACATCCCCAGGGATGGCACATCCACCACCTCTCTGGGCAACCTGTGCCAGCGTTTTAGTACCCTTACTGTAAAGAATTTCTTCCTCACATCCAGCCTGAATCTCCCTCTTTCAGTTGAAACCCATCATCCATCTTCCTATCGCACAGGCTAGAAAGTCTCTCCCCATCTTTCTTATAAGCCCTTTAGGTACTGAAGAGGGTGTGGATGAGGCTGGGGGGCTGTGAAGCGCCCTGCCATGGTGAGGGCTGGTGTGTCCTGCATGCAGGCAGCTCTGTTGGTGCTTTCTAGGAAAGGCTGGATGCTTTCAGTGGGTCCTGGGGCCCGTTTTGGTTTATTTCTGCTGTTAGACAGCAGCACGGGATGAAATGATGTACAACCTCTGCAGTGCTATGAAGGGTAAGGTTTAGTTCCAGTCATCCTGACCCAGACTGGGAAACAAACTCATCACAGCACCCCAAAATCCTCCAGAAGGTCTCCAGTAAAAGCCTGCTTGCACAGCCCAACCCTTGCATGCAATAGCTCCTAATAAGCACAGAAGCCTCCAAAGGAACTGCACCTAAAAGCAGAGCTTCTCAAAAGGAAGACAGGAGAGACCTGAGGCCAAAGAAGGCAGCGACCTTCGGAAAGTCCATCCCCCATCCCAGAGGATGAAGGGGAGACACATTAAGAATATTGAGGCAGGCTCATGCATCCCAGCTGCCCCCACTTCAAAACCAGAACCCCGGGTGTTTTACAAGCAGGAGCCCTGCAGGCAGCAGAGATTCAAGAGTCCTCACACGGTTCTCACTCTGTTCTGGGAGCGGCAGCACGTCCCCCTGGGCGGTCACAGGGAGTTTGCCGAAGCAGGACAGCATCGGCTGAATAAAGATGACATGCTTTGGCCCAGAAAGAGGAGGGCAGAGATTAGCCGTGGACAAGCTCAAGGGAAGGCAAGTGTCCAACCCAGAGTGCCAAGCCTGGTTTTGTTTTAGCCTTAACTGCGCTTTTTTGTTTGTTTGTTTGTTGGTGTAAAAACCTTTCTGTTGGAAATCAGTTTAACTTTAAGCTTCCTGAGAATAAAAGCCTGTGAGAAAGCTCTGCCCATGCAAGACCCCCTTGGGAGGCTACAATGGGAGTCTCAGCAGCTTATGGGCCCATATTTCTATGGCTACAGGACCCATCTGCTCAGCAACAGAGCGTTACCCACAGCTCATGCAATTCCCCATGCAGAACAACCACCAGGAGCTGCACTGGGGTGCAGAGGACCTGCAGCTCCATGGATGGCAGATGGTGCCACGAGAAGTCCCCCTGCACAGGGTGCTGGCTGGTGCCACGCCGCTGGTGAAGCTGCCCCAGTTGCAATGTTTCACTCAGCACAAGGATGTTACGATACTGCTTCACACCTTCCTTACCCCAAATCCAAAGCATTCTGCACAGCTCCCCTTTACTCTCAATAAATGGGGAAACTGAGGCACAAGGCAAACCTGAAGATCAGAAATTATGAGTATCCCTAATGTCATCAGAAGGGAATGGGTAGTATCAGCACACAGCACCTCCAAAATCCGCCTGGAAGCTGGCTGGCTCAATCTAGAGACATGGTCATGCTGTGCTGCCCAGCCCAGGCAGCAGCATTCATCCCACAGGCAGAGGATGCTGCACCCTGAAGATCCTTCACCGGCACACTGGGAATCCTGCAGGGACACCTTGAAAATCCTACTTGGAACCTCTTTGCTCAGATAAGAATTGTTGCTGCTTTACAATACTTGCATCCTTCCACCTCCCTCTGGAAGAAGGTAAGCCCTGGGGACACTCACACATCCCGCACAGATGGATTTGAAAAGCTACCTGTCTCTGACACCAGGAAGCCCCTGAGATGAAATCCTACACTTTACATCCCTCTGCAGGACCAGAATGAGAAGAACTGACAGATGGGGAAGGATTTGATCTCCCTGGTTATGATGAGGATGGAAGGGAGCCCACAAGCTGTTTTTGTACGCTCTGCCCTTCAAATACCCTGGGCCACCACTGAGATGAGAAAGCCCCAGGTTTGTCTGGAAGGAAGTCTTTCATTGGAAGTGTTTGGCACACTGTTCTTTAGCAGTTCCTGGTCCCCTCCTTGTCTAAGTTTCCTTTTAGCTGGAGGAGAAACTTGCTTACAGGTTGCTCTGACATGAGACACATCCCAGCCTGCGAGCCCAACTGCAGCACACACTGCGGAGCAGAGCCGAACACCAGGCTTCATGTGTGGCTTGTGCTAAATCCCATATGCAAACACATAGTGTTTCCTTTCTCTCACTGCAGTTGCACTTGTGATCATTAAACACTCTCTGGGCACCACACAGGGGCCAACATCAGAGCAGAACCCGGCACCTGCAGATGTGCTGACATCAGGCACAGGTGCAAGTGCTGGGTGCATCTCCCGGCCCCAAGGGGGAAAGGGCTGCGGAGCCCCAGAGCTACCGGCACTGGGAATGGAGTCTGGAGGTCGCTCCCAACGTGCTTCAGTGGGCTGCAGCCTGGGTTTGTCTCACAGCGCTTTCTCCAGCTAAGGCAAATGCAAAGGTATTTTGTGCAAGCCAAAGGGTGTATTCAAAAGCATCATTCTAAATAACACCATGGTTCATGAGGAACTGTGGAATGGTGTTGATCGACTTTATTGGCGTCTCTAAAACTGGCCAAAGCCCTGCCTGTGTTTTCATGTGTCCACACCAGCTCACCAGCAGTTGAGCTCTGACAGCGTCTTAGTTCAGGCCTTTTCCAGCTGCAATCTCCTCTCACAGGAGAGCTGGAAACTTCATCAGGACAAACTGGGTTGGAGACAAGGGGCTTAGGCTGGACCTAATGAAGCCAGCAAATGAAGCCAGCCCGCCAGCACTGGGGAGAGGAAGGATGGAGAGCAGACCTCCAAGTTTGTCTCCAAGCTGTGTCCTCCCTGGAGCATGTTAGCTCCCAGGCACCCGGCCAAAGCCGGACTGTAAGGCCAAGCTCTACGTGGATGAGTTATTTGCCAGGTAAAGTTGATGGGAGTGTGAATGTGCAAAGCTCTGCTGTCCAGGCTCCTGCAGGAGAGGTCCCTGGAGAACATCTTGGGCCAGCCCTGTCCCCTCCATGTGCGGTGCCCGGGTTCTTGCAGGCAGCAAGATGTGATAAAGAAAAATTAGATCTGGCTGGCGAAAAACGTTCCCGTGGGAAATTTTGACTTTTTGTCAGAAACCCCAGCGCGTTCCTTTCCCAGCCCCAAATAAGCATGAATAGGAACAAAGATTCGGGTTTGGCATTGGGAAGGGGCTTACCAAAGAAAACACCCAAATTTTTAAGCAAAGCAGGCACATTCTGTCATTTTTCTCACTGCCTGAAAAAAAAACCCAGACCAATTTTTTTTAAAAAAAAAGAAGTGCAAAATCAGTGAAAAAAAAAAAAACACAAACCCAACAAAACAATCAGCTCTTAGAGCACTTCTTGGGGCACATTCAGCTCATCTGGATAGTTCACCGCCCCCCTGGCCACACCTGCTCAGGAGGTTCTGGCCTTCTACATCTAGTTGAAGATGTCCCTGCTCATTGCAGGGGAGTGGGACTCCATGAGCCTTGAAGGTCCCTTCCACCCAAACCGTTCTATGATTCTGTGATCCTCTGGCTTCCCTCTCAAGAGGCGGAAGATCTCTCCAACCCCCCTACCCACGGCTCATCCCCTGCCTCTGCCCACCGGAGGCCATGTCCTGAGCCCTCGGGTGACTGCAAAGCCCGACCTTGTCTCTGGATTTCGGAGATAAACCGGGGTGGGCCGATGGTCATGAGCAAGTGGGTGAGTGCTGAATAGGGTTATTGTGATCTTTATCTAGGAGGATTATTCTAGGCAGTGTGGGCTTGGCAGGACCACGCAGTTGTTTGGCCGTGGTTGGTTTTGCAGACTGACAGGTACAGCCCTGGGGAATGGGCTGGGGAGAATTATTTTATGGTAACTTCATCTTTGCAAAACATTCACTTCCCAGCAAAGTCAGCGGGAAAGGGGAAAAAAAAAAAAATGAGTGATTTTGGTTTGCAAAGTCTGCCGCAGCCAGGACTGTGCATGGTCTGAGCTGCGAAGCCTGGCACAAAAGTGACACGTTTTACTGGAAACTGGGAACTTGTTCCCTTTTTATTGGAAGTCAATTGGAAAGGAGAAGGACGGTAAGTGCGTGGTGCTAGCTTCAGAGATGAACATTCTGAGGAGCACTTCAGGAGCCTGTAGAGTGGACCGAGGATGCAAGAGCACCCCGGAATCCTACCAAATGTATACGGACATCGGCGATAGCGGGAACTCTGCACCCAGGGAGTGATGAACCGAGCCGTGGGGGAGCTGAGCCCCTCCTGCTCCCGGACCTGCTGCTGAGGAAGAGGAAGCGCAGGGCCCGACATGCAGCCCCATCCCGGCAGCAGGAGGAAAAGCCAGCATGGGGATAAATCGCTGCTCGGCACTATCGACCCACCCAAGAGGCACTCATCCAGAAACCGCCCCGGGGCCCCGAAAGGAGCCACAGCCCGGCGGGGAGAGGAGGCTCCGGACCGGGACCCCGCATCTCTCCCTCCCGCGGGATAGGGTCCCCGTCTCCCGCCAGATAACCGAGGCTTGGCGGTGCCGCACTGCTGAAGGCGCCGGCGAAGACATTGCTCCCTTTGCAAGGGACACATCTGATTGTGATTTGGGGAAAGGCGAAAACAAAAACCAAAACAGACAAAGGCAAAAAAATTAAGAAGCTCAGCGCGAACCTCTCGATGGAGGTTTTGTGTTTTTTTCCTATCATCGAAGCTACAGATATTTTGGAAGCCGGGGACGTGTTTTCCGTGTAAAAAAGGTGGTGGCGGCGGGTGCCGGGGCCGTTCTCCGCGGCTCGATGCTCGGTCACCCACGGCCACCGGCACCCGGCTGGTCCCGGGGACTGTCACCAGCCCCCTAAACCGCGGCGAGGAGGGGACCGGCGGCGCAGGGGAGGCCCGCTGGGGAGCGGGGGATGGAAAACCGGAGGGAAGACTTCGGCGGGTTGTGCGGGGACTCGAGGGGAGGAACACCCCAAACTCATCACCCTTGGCCACCCCGGGCAGAGGCGAGGGATCCCCCGTCTCCCTTCGGGTACAGCCCGAAGGATGCGGCTCGCCCAGAGCCAGGACGACGCGAGGCTCTCTCCCGAAAAGGAGCGAAGGGGCTGTTCCCCTGTTTTCAGTTGTTCTTGGGGCTCTTTCAGGTCCCCGGGGCCGCCCGCACGCCCTGAGGATGCAGCGATGGGAGAGTTCCCGAAGCCGACCACCTTTCCCTGCCGGGGAAAACCGGAGCCCGAGCCCGTCCCCGTCCCGTCCGAGCACGGAGCCCTTCCGGAGAGCTGGAGGCTTAGCGGCGGGCTCTGAGCTTGTGTCCCCGGAAAGCCGGCTGCCGGAGAGCTCCGATCCGGGACCGGACCCCGCTCTGTGCGCCGCGGGACCCCCGGCCGGGCGCTGCCCGGGACGGGAGGAAGACCCTATCCAATGCTTCCCAAAACACGAGCGGTGTTTTCCTGAGCTCCTGTGTCCCTTCTCCTCTCTCCTGAGCTCCTTGTTGTCCTCTGCCCTGCGCTTCCGAGTCTCCCGCTGTCCCCTGCTCTGCGCTGCAGAGTTCCCCGATGCTCCCGTCCTGCGTTCCCGGGTGCCTCCTGTGTCCCCCGTCCTACGCCTCGGGGACTCTCCGTATCCCTTGCCCCAGATTCCAGTGCCTCGCCGTCCCCTGCCCGATGGTTTTCAGTTCCTCTTGACCCCAGCTCTGCACCTCGAGGTCCTTCGGTGTTATCACTAGTGAGATCCCGGGTACCTCGCTGTCCCCTGCCCTACGCTGCCGAGCGCCTCTGTATCCTGTCCGCTGAGCTTCCGAGCACATTCATGTCCCCTGCTCCGCGCTTCAGCATCCCTCGCTGTTCCCTCCTTTGCCCTAAGTTCCCGAGTACCTCAGTGTCTTCTCCCTGTCCTACCTTTCATGTCCCTGCGTGTCCGTGTCCTGCTCCCCGTCTCTGGATGTCCCCGCACTGCTCGCTGTGTCCCTGGATGTCCCCATGCCTTTACCATCCCGTTGCTGCCGTGTCCCTGGATGTCCCAGTGCCTTTCTCTCCCAGTATCTGACGGGTCCTGCATGTCCCCATGCATTTTCCTCACCATCCCTGACGTCTCCTGGATGCCTCCATACCTTTTCCTCGCCTTTTCCTGCCCGCTCCCCGTTTCCCGAAGGTCCCTTGCCGGGTCCCTGGATGTCCTCATGCCCTTCGCTCACCGTCCCTTGTCGGGTCCTTCCTTCTCCCCTCTCCCTGCCCTTCCGGGGACTTCGGCGCCCTGCTCCCTTCCCTGTCCCGCGTCTGCCGCCGTGTTCGGGCCCGCGGTGTTGGACTCACCCACACACTCGTTGGCTTCCCGGGCCGTAGCTCGCTGCCAGGGCCGGTCGTAGTGGAAGGGCTTGCAGCGGTCGCACTCGGGGCCGGCCGTGTTGTGCTTGCAGTCGCACACCAAGCTGTCGTCGCGGTCACGGACACAGCGCGACGCGTGGCCGTTGCACTTGCATCGCCCGCCGACCTGCAAGTCGGAGACGGCGTAGAAGTAGGAGTCGCGGGCCAGCTCGGAGTCATCCTCGCTCTCGTCGCCGAAGGTGTGGAGGCGGCTGAAGGTCACCCTGATGTCGGTGGCCGTCACCCAGTCCTGCAGCACTGGCGAGTTGTCGAAGTCGTGGGCCGTGGGGCGGCCGTCCAGGGTGCTGAAGGCGATGAGGCCGCCGGAGAGGGGACGCACGTCGGTGTGCGAGTCGGTGCAGACCGCCTCCTGCTCGTTCTGCTTCGTGATGGCGGCGCGGCTCGGCTTGTTGTACATCTTGCGGCACTGCGTGGAGTAGAACTGGAAGGGCACCCAGGTCTTGCCGTAGTCCATGGACTTGTGGATAGCCATGGACTCGGGGCGCGGTGAGCAGAACTGCAGGCTGACGTAGGTCACCTCGAATTTCTTGCCCAGGGATAGGGTGAGGGTGACGTTGTGGGGGTACTGGACGTAGCTGTCGGACTGCCAGCAGGTCAGGTTGTGCGGGTTGTTGAGGTCGGTGAGGAAGGAGGGCGGGTGGGCGCGCTTGGGGTCGGAGGCGTTGCAGAGGTGGCAGGAGCGGACCTGCTCCTCGCCCTTCTCCGTCACCACACAGTACCGCGACGGCGGCTTCCCGCAGGTGCTCGACACCTTCACCTCCTTCCCAAAAGCCGAGTTGACGAAGTCGGGGATGCACCGGCGGGGCAGCCCGTGCTCGTCGTAGCAGGGGTCGGGCTGGCCCGTCTGCACGGCGAACATGTTCCCGCCGTGGTAGCCGCCGCGCAGGGGCTGCGCCAGCCACGCCGCCGCCAGCAGCAGGGCCAGCGCCGCCTCCGCGCCCCTCCGCAGCATCCTGCGCGGCCTCCGCGGGGACGGACGGAGGGACGGACGACGGACGCGGTGCGGCGGCTCAGAGAGCGCGGAGCATCGCCCGCCCCGCGGCCAGCCCCACCGAGAAAGGGGAGCCCGCGGCGGCGGCGGCACCACAAAAGTGCGGCGGGCGGCGGGGCTGGGTCCCGCCCGCGCCCGCCCCGGCCCTCGCACGGAGGATGACTGGCGGTCCCAGCCCCCGCCGCGTTTGAGGTCATGCTAAAGGAGTGACATCGCGCTCAAGGAACAGAACAACGACATCCACTGGCGGCTCAGCCAGAGACACGCACAGGCCTCGGGGAGGGCGGAGGGGGGGTGGGGAGGATGGGAGCGGGACGGAGCCTGGCCCGATACAGCGACGATGGGCGCCAGCGCCGCCGCCGGAATCCCGAGGCGCCCCGAGGAGCCGGGGAAAGGCCCTCCTCCTCCCCTCCGCGGGAGCTGGGGACGGGGGCAGCGCCGGGAGGAGCTCCCTGCCTACCTGCGGGGACGCCGGGAGAGACAGGATCGGGCCCGATCACACCTGGTGGCTGCTGGCCTCCGCTTTACCAGGCCAGATGGGGCTGGGCCGGGAGGGGCTCGGGCAGAGCCCCAGTCCTCTGCGGAGCCCGGAGCCGCCTGGGCAGCTGCCCGCTCCGAGGGCGCTGCCGGCGATTCTGGGCCGAGACCCCCTACCCCGGGAACGGCAATCGGATGCCGTGGAAGTTTAGCTGTGGGACATCTGGAGTCGTGGGCATGACACGGGACTAAGGGGCCTGGCGAGCCCCGGCAGGTTATTTTAGCAGTCTGATCTCGGTGAAGAGGCGGTTTCCCCCCGGCGATAGAGCGGCAGGGGGGCTGAGCGGCGCCTCTCGCCGCTCCGCGTCGGTTTGCAGCTTTTCCCGTTAAAGCGAGAAAGGCGTTAAAGGGCAGCACTTCTCCCGCACAGGGCCGTGCCCCAGCCCCGGGATCCCCTCCCCGAAAGCCCCAGCGGACCCCAATGTCCGACGGCTGCTTCCGTCCGGCTCCGTTCCGGCTCGGCTCTTCCCCCGCGATCCCCGCTACCCCGACATGCCAGCCGCGGGGGACGGTAGCCGGATTCCGGAGCGATGGTGCCGGGACGGAGCGGAGGAGTTTCCTTCCCGCGGCTCCCGGCCGCCCTGCTCGCCCCCCTTCCCTCCCTCCTTCATTAAAAGGGCACTTTTATTTTTCCAACGGAGGTGCCCTCGCTCGGAGCGCTGCCCGCACCGTGTCACTCAATCGGCCGGGCTCTGGCACGGCGGCGCGGTCCCCTCTACGACGAGTCCCGGCGGGGCGGCCTGAGGGGACGGGGACGGCCCGGGCAGCGGCGAGCCCCAGGCCGGCCTCCGCCCCCTCCCCTCCGCCCGTCTCTCTCCCCGCTTTGAATTCTTTGCCACCGAGCTGAATAAAAGTGGTTGTTGTAAATTGAATTAGTGCCTGATTAATCTGCTCCCGGGCCTGCTAGCCCAGCGGGGCGTCTTTGGCAATGCAACCGCCTTCCCTGCAGGGCAGCAGGGCTCCGCAGCCTCCCTGCCCCCATCGTCCCCTCCCGGACCTGCTCCCCAGCCCCTCTGCTGCTGGGATTTGTTAACTCTTCCCCGGGAACAGCCCCTCTGTCCTCCTCCCGACGCCCTTGCCGCTCCTTCGTCGGCGGAATGCAGGGAAGTATGGGGATGCGGCCGGCCCTGGACTGGGGGCATCCCGGTCCCTCTGGTCTCACTCAAGCCGCCCAGGGGCTCGGTCGCATCCAGGACACACACGCGCACAGTGCCGGTGCATCCCAGCCCCGGAGAACTCCCCCGAGCCTGTGTCCGAGTGACCCCGCTGGAAGTGGCCGATCCCCGGGATAGCCCAGCCCCGGAGCCGCCCGCTCTGCCCAGGCGGGAGCCCCAGATCCGAAACCACAGATACCATCCCCGCACCTTGGGGGCCTGCTATGAACATCACCTCTCGCTGCTTCTGAGCCCCGCTCGGCCCGCCCGGCGCTTCTCCTGCGGCCACGCGTATCCGCGCTGCGCTGGGACCAGCGATTTCCCCGGCGAAAGAGGCGGTTCTCCTCGGGGGAAGAGGCTCCCCGGGACCCTCTCTCAGGCCCCGGAACGACCCCGGGAGCAGGGCTGAAATTGCAGCGTTTGAAAATCCGGGAGGGTTTTTAAAGATCCCCCAGTCCCTCACAACAAAATGGGGGTGGGGGGACACTAAGTAAACCTGACCCACGCGAAACTGCCAGGCAAACCCGAGGTGCTGCTTAATCCCATTAGCAGGGTGTTATTTAACAACCGCCCGGAGCTGCCGAGCCCGGGGCCGGTGCTGCCGGGGCGCGGGCTGAGGCTCTCGCTTCTCTCCTGCCCTTCTCGCTGGGTTTGTTCGGTGTTTCACAACCCCCGCGGTTTGTAATGGCTCTTGCGGCCATTAACGTGATTTACTGAGGCTTTTCTCTACCTCGCCATCGAGCTATTAAATGCATGTAAGTAGCTCCGCCGGGACCGAGGCGCAGCTCCACGAGGCCCGGTTCCGTGTCTGTCCTCCCCAGCCGGTCAGAGGGCCTGGGGCCGTTCCGGGAGCATGGAGTAGGGGACGCTCGGGAACCGGGCCGTGGACCCCACCAGGCGTGATCCCCACTTCGGGTTTGATTTTCCGGACGTTAAGCACCAGCTCGCCCCGGCCCTGCCCTGGCTGGTGGATCACAGCTCCCCGTGCTCTAGCTCCCACCGGGGCCGGAGCATCTCTGGCACCCGCACTGGGAGCAGAGCATCTCCCGTATCTCCGATACCAGCACCGGGTCTGGAGCACCTTTTGTATCCGCACTGGGAGCAGAGCATGTCTGGTAATTCTGGTACCAGCCTCTCCGGTATCTACGGTACCAGCACAGAGACGGGAGCATCTCCAGCACAAGCACTGGGAGCAGAGCATCTTTAGTATCTCCGGTACCTGCAACGGAGCCGGAGCATCACTGGTACAAGCAGAGACAGGAGCATCTCCGCTACCTACACTGCGAGCGGAGCATCTGTGTCTCCAGTGCCTGACCCGGGGTCGGGCCGGTCGCAGAGCGGGCACCGGGGCTGAATGGTCTCGGTGCATGGCCGGGGAGAAGCGGAGCGGCCCTTTCCCCCGCGCTTGGCCAGGAGAAGCCTCGGTGAAGGAACGAGGTGGAGGGAAAGGCGTCCGCAGCCCTCGGAGCCTGTTTTAAAAGTCAAATCGCTTCTGGTGCCGGAGCTCGTCCGCCTCCCCGGGAACAATGCGCTGCCCCCGGCCCACCTCCCCCTGCCACCGCCCGGCCTTGGGTTTTGGAGGAGGGAGGGGGAAAACCCGACTAGATCTTCGCCTCCTCAAGTATCTGGGGGCCTTTCCCCCAGAGGGGACCGGGAGCGGCTGGAAAAGCAGAGAAGACCCGGGTTGAAATAATCAGGAGCGATTTATTCCCCTGGAGTGACAGTTCTTTTGAGCAGTTGCCGAATGGCAGTTTCTGTCTTTCTGAAAGCTTTTCTTCCAGATTCTGTTCAGATTAGGCTGGGGAGATGAATGAGGCCATTATCCAGCCCAGTAGCTATTCTGAAATGCCAAATTAATTACCAAGGGCTAAATCAAGGCGATGGGGGCTGGAGGGAGGCCGGGGGGGGGGGGGGGGGGGGGGGGGGTACTGCGATTTGAGGTGTGAAAATATCTCCGCGATCTTTCAAACCCAGGCACCGGGGACAGCCCGGGTGTCGTGTCCCGTCCCCCTCCAGCCTCACCCGCAGGTGCGGGGGCCAGCGGCCGGGCCCCTGCGGGGTCCCGCTCCTCTTTCCCCTTCCCCGGCCCCGCATCTCTGACCTCCGCCAGGGCGAGGGGCTCCGGGCAGGGCTGAGTCGGTGCCGGTGCCTCTCTTCCTGGCTCGGCTGCTCCCGGGGCCGGAGGAGCAGCCCGTTCTCGGCCCCGGGGCGGAGGAGGGAGCAGCCCCGCTGCACCCGGCCGGGAGCTCCCGCTCCCGGGATGTTCCCGATTCCCTGAGTTCCAAAGGGAAGAAAGATCAATTGGAGGCAAGGCGGCAGCGCTGTCTCTCCCAGGCCCGATGTCCCTCTGCCAGCACAGACCACAACATTTGCACATGACATTTAATCCTCAGCCCTAAAGCTCTTTGGCTCTCGGCAGGCAGTTATTGTAATTATTGTTGCTCTAATATTTACGCTTTGCTCCCAAGCAAGTGTAATATGCGCATAAGCACACGATTGCTTTGTAGATCCTCGGCTAGTAATCCAGTTTTCCCTTCAGTTCCCGGGAGAGCACAGGGAGAGCACATTTTTGCCTCCTCTCATGCAGGGAAAAAAAGGGAAAAAAACCCCAAACCCCAAAATCCCCCAAAGCCCCCCCAAACCTCCCCAAAACCTCCCCAAAGGACAAATTTTATGAAATTAAAAAAAATCGTTTAGGGAATGGTGCGTAGAGCGTGACTATCAATTTTTGGTGGGGGGAGAGGTGGGCATGTGGATAATGCTGAAACTCCTGCAGCACATACTGCCAGTGAGATCCCTGTTCAGCCTCCTGAAATCCCGGGCAGAAGTGCTGGCAGCAGGGAGAGCAGAGCAAGGCAGGACTTCTCCTTACTCTAGACAGTCCTTGCAAAGGAGGAGTAAGCAACGAAGAGATTTCCCAGGGGCTGAGAAGTGGGCTGTAGGAGGAATCAAGCTTTTAATGTAAATTGGCCATGGCTGGCGGAGACCACTGAACACTGGGCTATTCAGCATCCCTGTGAACCTCTAATGATCAACTCGGTTTTCAATTATACACCCAGAATTGCCACCAAGTGAGATAAGCCTCTGGAATACTATATTTTCTCTTGCAAAATGTTTTCTTTAGGGCAGGCAGACCAGAAAGCTCTGTGTGTAACATCTGATTCACTTTCAGCAGACCACCCTGCCACCCATCAGCCCGGAGAGCTCCGGAGTACCAAAGAGGTCCCCAGAGGGCTCACCCACTCCTGGGGACTCACAGGTGCATTCAGCAACTTCAGGGAACCACAGCAGTGAGGGGGACAAGGATACCCATGCAAACAGAGACTTCTGATGGCGAACTTGTTAAAGCCTGTGATTTATTTGTGTGTCTGCAGAAGCAATGGCTTGGATGGGGGAGATGTAGCAGAGCAAAAAATAATGCAGCTCAGCCTGGAAAATGCTGCAATATTCTGTACACTGGGCATAGCCCAGAAATGCACAGGGAACCCCCAGGCTTCAGTTGCTCATCATCCCAAAGAAGGCTACCCTACGTTTTCAAGCTCTTTCCAAAGTCATTTAATTCTCTGAGCAATGTAATCTAGGGAGAGGGACGAGAGGAGCACGACCTTACAGCAACATTCTGAGCTCAACTGGAAGCTCGGTCCGCTGGCAATGCCCCAGCACAGCTGAAGAAACCTCGCTGTAATGAACTGATGGAGGAGTGGCAGCACCTGCAGCGGTGAAGGGAATAAACCCTGGATGTTTCCAGGCACCAGCAGCATAATCTCAGTTTCATGGATCTGGAGGACTCTGCTGTTGGGCTGAGAGATGGGAGATGTGGGGTAAGGAAACAAGGTTTTGGCTTGGATGAAACAGATTCTCATACAAAATTTGCTGGGGAGCTGCATGGGGATGGGAACACCCCATTTATTCAGTAAAATGTTCCACCTAGAGGAACTTCTGCCGAGTTTGTGGGGCTTTGGGAAGGCACCAGGGAGTAAACTGTAGGACTAAAGTGCTCAGGGTTTGTCCTGCACATCTTTAGCGGCGCTGCAGAAGCCATTCTGCAGATCTTATCTGTAGATGATCATAGAATAATAGAATCACAGGATCATAGTTTGGCTAGAAGGGAGCTTCAGAGCTCATCCAGTCCAACCCCTTGCAATGGATGGGGTGTCTTCAACTACATCAGGTTGCCTGGAACCACACGGTCTGGCCTTGAATGTCTCCAGGGATGGATCATCCACCACCTCTCAGGGCAACCTGTGTCAGTGTTTTACCACCCTCATTGTAAAGAACTTCTTCCTCACGTCCAGCCTGACTCTGAACAAAGCATTCCCCTAGATCTCAAGAGACCTGGGAGCAAATGCATCCTTTGCAAAGGACTTTCTACACCCCACAATAAGAGGCTTCATGGCTTTCTGACGTTCCCATCTGTGCTGGTTGGAGGCAGCCCAGGCTTAGTGGACTCCAGAGCTTTCTGAGCAGCTGCTGACCCTGGCTGTCCCTTGGGTACAGGGGTGTCTCCACCCCAGCACTGCTGTCTTCCAGCGCTGAGGAAGAGCCTGGCAGGAATCCCTGCTCTCATTTATGGGCAATAGGCAGCAAATGGAGCGGTAGGAAAGACACCAGTGTGGGCTTCTTGGGTGCAGTCTGACCTCCACAGCCATCAATCATTCTCAACAGCTCTTCTTTTATTATTTCTACTTTTCCTTGCAAGCGCTGTGACTCTGCAGGGAGTAAAGAAAAGTTTCTTTGCTTCCTGCAGAGAAGGAGCAAAGCCAAGGCGAGAGCTGAGCAGCGCTTCCCTGCCTGACGTGACAGCTCGAAGGAGTCCTGGACAGCACGAGCTGCTCCTTTGGGAGGAAAACAACAAAGTCTCTTCGAGTTCAGACCAGAATTAAAGAAAGCTGATCCTTCTACTCATTGCTTTGCTTTAGCAAAATCGGAGCAGCAACACAAACACAAGAGTTATGCCCAGGGAACTCGGGGAGAGGGAACCTGGTCACTGATGTCCAAATGGTACCCAGAGGAAAGACAAAGCAGCCAGGCCAGTAAAACCACAGCCTTGCTCAGGGCAGGGACATTGCAGTGAGCAATGTTCCTTTCAAATAATCACTTTCAAATGATTAATTGGAACAGAGACCTCAGTCTCTGCTCTCTGAGAAGTTCCTCACCTACATTGGAGAAATATTTCCTGGGCACAAGGAACACTATTGGTATCAATCTGGTGTGGGAGTTTCTTTGGGTCTGGCATAAGAAGATGGCCCATGTAGAGACTGCCTCGGCAGAGACCAGGAGAGCCCAAGATCATCATTTTATAAGGACCTGTGACAGGGAAGCTGAAACACATGGGGAATTTTCTTCCCCATTGATTCAGAATAGAGCCGTGAAAAGGAATTTGGTCTTAAGTTGGTGTAAAGATGGAATCTGGGCAGAGCTTCAGCAGGAGGGGAGGGTGCATGGCCAAGGCTAGGGCAGGCAGGACTGGGTGTATCTCAGCCACCTAAGGAGCAGGATTAGTGAAACGTTCGTCCCTAGAGCTTCTGGAGCTCCAGCACCCAGTGACTCCCTTTGCCAGATAAGGAACTCTTCTCCAGCATTCGCTGTGCAGTGATGAGTGGGCTCATGGGGCTCAGCTCCATTTGCAGTTGCTGCAGTCCTGGGACAGGGTCTGATTTAGCACTGCCCATGAAGAGGGTGTTTTTTTTTTTTTGTTTAAATTTGAATATATATTCCAGAAGCCATTGTTTCCTTAGGGAAGAGGTGGGGAATTTGTGGGGACTGATCCAGCAAGGCTGGGTTTAACCATGGGGCTGGGCAAAGAGGGTTCTGCAAACAGCCATCCAGGTTTTGGGTGGCTTCCTTAAGCAAATCACCATGCCCCGTCTCAAGCCTCTTGAGACGGGGCATGGTGATTGCTGAGGGGCTTCCTGGCACCCCCTGATCACCTCCGCAAAGGGAGTGAGCCCTGTGAGGACAGGTCACCCTGCCAGGACAGCTGGAAACCCCCCGAGAGCTTTTGCAGCGCTGGGTCTCCTTTTGGCAGCCATCCTAACCTAATTATGTATTAAGCTGGGATGGAGTGGCCTTCGAGTGGCTATAACATTTTAATAGGGGAACTTGTGGTAAGGCAGCAGGAGCACGGCTCAGGCTGGGCAGTGAGGCATCGTGTGAGCCCCAGGCATGGGGATGAGGCCAGCAGCTCCATCAGAGGAACCTGCCTGTGTCTGCCTCCTGAGGACGCAGAGCCCTGGGCACCACTCCATTCCAGGGCTGGGTTCACGGCTACACAGGGCTGCCCACCCAGTGTCTGTGGAGCCTTATCTAGGGGCTGTGTCCACACTTCCAGCTATTATCAGAGTCAATAACTGGTGTTGCATTCATACAAGGCTTGGCCATTGGGAATGGATGAAAAACTCGAGAGATTTAAGTTAGATCTTAGGCAGAAGCTCTTCCCTGTGAGGGTGCTGAGGCGCTGGCATAGGGTGCCCAGAGAAGCTGTGGCTGCCCCATCCCTGGCAGTGTTCAAGGCCAGGTTGGACACAGGGGCTTGGAGCAAGCTGCTCTAGTGGAAGGGGTCCCTGCCTGTGGCAGGGGTTGGAGCTGGAGGAGCTTTAAGGTCCCTTCCAACCCAAACCAGGCTGGGATTCTGTGAATCTATGACTGGAGCAAGCACAACGTCCCCACGTCTGGGGGGTCTGCACCACCGCAAGCCCACCCGGGAGCCCCCCTCTCCCAGCATGGTGGTGCCAGTGCCTGGCGGTCGGCACTGCTCTGTCTCATCCGGCTCTTCCGCAAGGGCAAAGCATCTGGGAGCGCTTGTTTGAGCTGAATTCCTCGCTGTCGACTGCTGCTCAGCGGCACCGGCGCCTGCCTGCGAGCTGATTCCCACCGCGCAAACCCCGGCGTGCCCCAGCACTGGCAATGCTGGAGGGGAGAGAGGCTGAGGAACATGAAGGAGGGGATTGAGGCAATGGTGAGAGAGGGCAAGTTTGTGACTCTGGGTCGGCCTCAGTTTCCCCAGCATCCAGCAGAGGAATGACACCCGTGCCCTTTATAAAGCTCTTTGCTGTCCACAGCAGAAAAGGCTGCTCTAAACTTGTTCCAGGTGATGGTTGCAGTTCTCATCCCTGTTCCAAGATGCTTTAGTAACAAGGGGTAGGAGGAGGTAAAAGCTGCTTTTTCTGTCCTGGCACGCTAATGCTCTATCCCTACCCTCCATGGCTTCAATAATCCCCTATTGTTTGTCAGTATTTGTCATGTGCTAGAGAAAAGCAAAACCATTCTCCCAGCACAGCGCCTGGTTTTGATTCTGATGGAAAACAGCCTTATCTCCAGGGTCCTGCCTGTCCCCATCACCTCGACCAATGCACACAGATGCTGCCTATGAGAGGATGAATTCCAGCTGTGACCATCTCACATCCATCAAACACTGCACAGGGACCTCACTGCCTGTATCATCGCTCCCTCCTGCTGTCCCTGACAGGTCTCCGATCACTTAGTGGCATTTGCAGACATGCAGTACAACGTTACTGCTGTGAGTTATGTATGGTGTAAGCTGTCCCTGTGCCACCCCAAAATGTGCAGGTGAAGGTGCACAACTCTGTGCTGCTGAGACTTGAGACCTGGACAGCATGGAGGTATTTGTAACGTACACCCTCACTGGCCTCTGGTAGAGCAGTGGGTTTGGTTTTACCCTTTCGTGAAACACCTAAGTTTGCAATTCTGAGCCTGGAAACACTGATGGGACCTCAGAGGATTTCCTGAGCATGGAGTAGCTTTATTGTAAATGTGAATTAGAGCATCAGGATGAAACTAGCTACTGAGAGGGATGCCAAGTTGATTGTATAAGGATTTAAAGGCAGCAGTGTCTGTTAGGGCCTCCTGCCTGGAAAGATCCTGCACTTGCTTTGGTTCTCTCCTTGCCCTGCTCCTTCTGCCCTGTTGCCCCCAAAGGAGGATCACTGAGGGGCTGCCCCATGGGTTTGCCAAGTCATGTGGCAGAGCCAACATCCTTTATGAAGCTCCCCAAAGCTGTGTGTTCCCTTGGTGAACACGGTGCAGTTTTGCAGCCCAAGAGAAATGTTACATGGGGTTTCCAGCAGAGCTCAGAAAAACGCTGTGGTTTGGGCTGCTTGCTTGGGGCAGGGAGGTCTCCCTGGGACAGCCTTGCTGTGTCACTGCCCGCTTGCAGGCAGCTCCCCATTCCGGTGACTGGCTTGCTGAGCCCCGACTGGCCATGGCAACTCTCAGGCATCCTCCGCTGCCAGCTTTCCGGTCAGCACATCCATCTTTGCCCACCCTGGGACATGCAAATCATTATCCCCAGGGGACATGGCTTCCTGTCACATTCCGTTCCCTGCCCTTCAGTACTTCCCTGGGAATTATTCCAGTTTGGGGTCTGAAGGCAAGCAGGCTGGTGGGGACCTCCAAAAGGGTTGTGAGGTGCTGTTATGATCACAGTTTGCTTTTCCCAAAGCTCCTAGCATCCTTTCACCTGCGCTGCTCCAGAAGAAACCTTGGAGCACACGCTGAACCTCAAATACATGGTTGAATCAGACACAATGGTTTGGGTTGGAAGGGACATTAAAGATCACCTTGTTCCAAACCCCAGGTTGAAGTCAGTGGGATTTCAGCAGTGACTCGTGCTGGAGCTGGAGCTCAATTCCTGGCATGGAAAGGGCTCACTCCCTGTGGGAGCTCTCTCCTGGGCTCTTTGCATGCCAGGGGCCTGTGCTCGGGGTTGTTCAGGAGATGGGCACTGGCATTTGCCTGTCTCCTGCAGCCTTTGCATATTCCCAGCTGCTGTCATGTCAGACCTTTCCTGGCATTAGGTTGAAGTGGGATGGCCCCAAACCTTTCCCATCGAAGACAGCAGTGACCTCAGATGGCATTGATGCTTCCTTGATGTATCCTTTACACGTTATCACCTGGCTCTGGGCAGCCAACTCACCCCTGAAGGCGGCCAGAGCTACCCCTGCACAGCAGAGGCTGGCTGTCCTGAGCCTCTTTTGGCTGCGTTGGATGGGATTGCAGAGGTTGCAGGTTGTCCAGAGGTGAGATCTTGATCCCATTTCTGTCACCTGCCCCATGGTGAGATAAACCCCTGTCCACAAACACCACTCTCTCCTCACTGCTGATCTGGGCTTGTAACTCAGATGTCTGCAGAGGACATTGACCTTGTCACCTGGATAGGTGACGGACCCAGCGGATCCAGGCAATGCCCTCCGAGTTCAGCTCATCCTGAGACGTGTCTGCAGCGGCTTTACTTGCATTTAAAACGGGAGAAAGCAACGCTGTGGAGCCCACCCTGAGGCCCTGCTGCCATCTACCGGGGTTTGAGCACGGAGCCGCCTGCGCCAGCTCCGGCACTGGGATGGACCCTGCCCGGCCCGCAGGGACCCCTCCAGGGCCCTGGGAATGGGGTGAAGCCCCTGTTCTTGCTGTCCTGGATCTGGCCTTCTCCTGCTGCAGGCTCATTGGGGAGCAAAGCCGCTGGAAAGCCCCAACAGCCCCAAGCACCCCGAGCTCCTCTGGGCTGGGATTGCAGAAGTGTTCTGGCAGCTGTATTTGGGGAGGCAAAGTGCGAACCTGAGAGGCACAGGGACCTCTTTTCTAGTCACTGGTCTAATTTTCAGATCTACACTGCCTCACTTGTCCATCATCAAATATGCATCCAATGAGCCTCTCCTGGTGGACCACAGGGGTGACAGGGACGTGGCATGGCTGGATGGGTGCTGCCTTGGGAACCCCAGGGCTCCCCTGATTGTCAGGACTGTGAGCTGGGGAGGAAGCAGGTGCACAGCATCCTTTGCATGCTGCCACCTCCATGTCTGGATGTGTGAGCTGGTTCACCCCAGTCTGGGGCTAGCACAACACATTGCCACTGCACAACCAGCTCTGGTGCTTTCCCAAAAAGTTTCTTCAGCTCCATCACATGATGGTTATGGCCATGACTTCAACCTGTGGTGCCCAGAGCAAGCTCCCAGATCCACAGAATCCCAGCCTGGTTTGTGTTGGAAGGGACCCTAAAGCTCATCCAGTTCCAACCCCTGACACGGGCAGGGACACCTTCCACTAGAGCAGCTTGCTCCAAGCCCCTGTGTCCAGCCTGGCCTTGAACACCCCGTGTCCATCTCTGAAGTCACTGAGACCCAGATGTTGCCTCCTTTGTTTTTCTTTTAACCTATAGAGAATTTCAGTGCCACGGGCCAGCCCTTAATGGCTGCAGAGAAGCTCACCGGGGGCTGTGGAAGGTGGTGGTGGCTCTGGAGGCGGCTGGGACCGCGGGTGCTGGGCTGAGGGTCCCCACGGTCACGGCTGTCACGGTACCCACCAGCCCCGGCCGTCTCTGCAGTTCTCCGGCAGGACACAGGGTGGAGACCTCAGCCCGTGGGACCCCCGGCTCCTGCCGTCCCCGCGCCGCCTTGCCCGCATCCAGGCCGGGAATCGCCCGGATGCGAAGCCCCGGGGAAACAGGCAGAGGAGGAAGCTCTGAAACGTGAGGAAGGGGTATCCCAGCTTCGGGAGAGAGGAGTTCGTTCAGGCAAGGCTGGGGCAGGGCCAGCTCCCTGCCTGTGAGGGGACTTTTTGTAGCAGCGCCTTGCTCCGAGAGCTCATGGAGTGAAGGCTGGACGTAGCTCTGCAGCAGGCAACAGGGCAGCAGCTGAGCAGCTTTGCCTGCTAACGTGTGCTCTTGTGCAAGGGGGCAATGAGGAGAGAGTGTGCCAACCAACCCTCAGCTCGGTGCTGGGGGAGCATCCCCGCGGTGCAGCATCCCGCCTGGGGCTGGGGCAGAGATGGCTGAGCAAAGGGCTGGGAAACTCAGCACTGGGCCCAGGTCTCACAGGAGGACTGAGCCAAGGTAGAGGTTGTGACACAAAGAAGGCTGTCAAGGAGCAAGAAGAAATGGTTTCTTCCATAAGCCACCGGCAATAGGTGAACTCATGGGGTCTATTAGCACCAGGGAGGTTGGGACTGGCACTAGGAAAGGCTTTCCAGCAGTAAGGACAGGGCCACACTGGCATTGCCAGGGGTGCTGGGAATGCCCCTGCCTCAGCAGGCTCCAGACAAATACCAGTCAGGGATGGCTACCTAGCAGTTCTGCCTTGGTGCAGTTGCAGGGTCCCCTGCAGTCCTCTGTTTCTATCCCATTTTGTATTTGTGGCACCTCTCTCTTGTCCTTCCCTGATTCTCCTGTAGGAAGGGGACCACATCCTCTTCCATAGCCCTGCCTCACCCACTGCAGGCTACAAACTAGGTCCTGGGAAGAGCACCAGCCACTTGCACAGCAGTGTGCAGCTCACTTGGAAACTCAAACCACTGCGTGATATGCCATGGGGCACAAGGAGTCTGTGGCTCCTTCCCTTGCAGTCACACTATATCAGTATTTGTGGGGAATGTTTGGTTTTACTGCATCAGATTTTTACACAGACTTCTCACCTTGCTTCTCCCTGTGACAAGCGTGGATGGCTTCCAGCAAGCATCCATGTGGTTTTAAGCATGCAGAAGTCAGAGGCTAAAATAGGAATTGTGCTGAGGGCTGCAGGATGGACCAGACAGGGTGAGACCTGCTGCGTCACGGGTGGGAAACAGGTCCGGAGGGCAGAGTGACCTGCTCATGTGCCCCAGGGCATCGGTGGCAGTGCAGGGAGCAGAGCCATGATCTCCCAAGACCAGGATCAGACTTTCTCTGTGGAAGAAGGCACCTGAAAGAGGAGGTGGAAGAGAGCTGGGAGCTAACATGGCTTTGCTCCAGGCACCTGAAGCCCTTGCACAGGGCAGAGGAGAAAAGGGTTCTCCTGCCCAAAGTGTGACAGCTCTGGAGCCAGTCTTCCCCAGAGCTGGCCAGGAATCGTTTGGCACTTGGCTGAATCAGGTCATTTAGGGTTATATTTTCACCCCAGCATGGGAGGTGGAAGGGGAACCTCTGGGGTCAGCTGCTGTGGTGGCACCCAAGTCTATGGCTTGTTTTCATTTCCCAAGGGCTGGACTCTGGTGGTGGTGAGCAATCTTTCAGTATCCTTTGAGTTGTACCAGAGAAATGAAAAACACAAGTCATGGGGGGAACCAGGTTCCCTTTTCAGTGGATCCTGCTTCCCCTTCCCTCTGAAGCTGTGTGGGCAGCGGGGAGAGGCCGCAAAGTCCCCCTACCAGGGCTGTGAAGCTCTGTCATTATGTGAACGTAGGGAGGAGGAAGTAATGAGCACACCTAGAGCTGTGGCAGCCAAGCCTCTGCAGCCACAGGCACAGCAGCATGCAATGGCCTTGATATCTGTGTAAGGAAAGAGATATCCGAGATCCAGTGGAAATCTGCAGTCTGGACAGCAGCGAACACATCCTATGGGGATGTGCTGGCTGTGGTCTGCAGTAGCTGCCCATGCCTAGAACGTGAATTCATAGCATTTCTTGATAGCTGTTATTGGATTTCCAGTGTGTGGCTTGGTCCGAGCCCAGCAAGGACACCCGAGCCCCTCTCTGGCTGAGGGGGCAGCCTGTACCTGGCCTGTTTTTGTTTCCGGGATGGTGTGTATCCAAGTCCTGCATCCCACTGCCTGCTGCATGCCAGGATGCTGGCAGGCGCTTGCATTGTTTGTGCCTCCTGCAGAAGTGGGAGGGCAGCAGCTGGGCTGGGTTTGGGGTGGGGAGAAGCTTCAGGGCAGAGGTGGATCCGGGGGGGGTAACTGAACCTGGCCAATGGAGCTCACAGCCACACACAAGGAGACTCAAACCAGCGTTATGAAGTGTGGAGAGGGGACCTTCATGTGAAGGGTCAGCCGGGCAGAGACTCAGCTCCTGCCTGCAGGAACCCATTTGAAACCTGCTGCAGGGGAGGAGCTTCCCCACCTCTGCTGTCCTGAGCCTCTGTCCCGCAGATGGGAACCGCTGCAGGAAGGGGTGAGGAAAGTGCCCCATCTTTGACAAGAAGCCTTTGCGGGAAGCGGTAGTTGCTGGGTTTGTAACCTCACAACGCTGAAGCCTTCCCTGGTTTTGCTGTGGAGGATGCAGAGCTGCAGAGCAGGAGGTGGTGAGCATCCAGCCATGAGCTGGGGGATGAGCCTTTACTCAGACTTGTTTTTCTGACTGAATTTTGAGCATTTTTGACACTAGGACATTCCCAAGTGAGCTAACTAGTGTGACTGGTGGCCTCACACCCTCAGCAATGCGCTTCTTTGGCCTATAAATACTGTGCTCTGGGCAGAAATCTGTATTGCAAGATCTGAGACAGAACAGCCGTTTTCCAGGTATTTACCACAGAAATATGGAGATCTTGCACTCTGCCAGGCCTGACTCAGCAATGTGTTGATTCAGGAAAGTGTGTGGTACAAATACAGGGTTTAGAGATGTGTTGGGAGGAACAGGAACTGTGATGAATCTGAGCATCTCTGTGAGTTAGGGCTATCCCATTTTCAGCAACCATCTAAGAGGTGCTTTTGTGCTCATTTGGATGACGAGGAATCAAAATAGAAGCTGGGCAAAGGGGATTTGGGTTTGTGAGTTCACATTTTGGAGATGAAAAAGGATTTGGTCAAAGCAGAATGACTGCAATGCTTTAGCTTACCGGCCCTCCTGCACCCCCATCCTTTTGCATGTCAGAAGCCTGATTTGCTTAGAAATGTTCTCTGTGGAAGTCACTTGCTATTACCAAAAGGATGTTATGTGGTAATTACTTTGATCTCCCAGGAAAATGTTTCAATGAATCCCTCTGGAGTTGCTTGTGGAAAAACTGCATTCATATTTATACACTTTCTCTCCAGCCCCGTATTGGCCTTTGAGCATCTTCTGGAGCAGAGGAGGTGTCCCCTGGGCATCTGGAAGCAGTGATGGGGCCAGCTCTCTGCCCTCTGAACCTGCACTGGGGCTTTTCTGCCAACTCAGCTGGAACTGGCGGTTTGCTGTTTGGGTCTGTCTCACGTCAGCTGTGGAAGGACAACAGGACCAGGTGAGGACAATGGTGGAGCAGTGGTGCCAGCCTGCGCCTCTCCAGCACGAAGCTTCCCATCGGAGCCAGCTGGCTCCACGCTTCCCTGGCAGAGGGGGCTTACCCAGGTCGGTGTTTTGCATCTGGCATGTTTACTCCAGTACCAAGAACCCAAAAGCTGTCACCAGAGCACAGCCGGGGCTTCCTCCTTCCTGCCCTTGTGCAGCTTGAGGGGTAGGAATCGAGACCTGGAGATGGGACTGGAGCTTGCTTCAAGCATTGCTGTTGGTGTCACTTCAGGCACCCTGAATGCAGCTCTGCTGCATGGGTGGGAGCAGCTTGGGCTGCCTTCCCTGCTCTCCATGCAGCCCCCCTGAGATCCCTCCTGACTGCCACTCTGTCACCATGAAACGTGGCACCGGTGCCAGGATCTCCTGGACTCAAATAAGAAACTAAGGAGGAGCCCAGTGCCCTGCTCCCAGGAGCTCCCTCAGAGGTGCCTCCGCTCCTGAGCTGGCTGCTGCACTGCTGTTTGTCGCTCTTGTCCCTGCAAGCTGCAGCAGCCTCCTTGGCAGGGGCCGGGGCTCGGCACCTCCCTGAGCTCTTCCTCTTCCTCCTGGCCCTGAAGCACCATTTTTGGTGACTTCCTCAGGCTGCAGGGTGCCCCAGGAGCAAAACAAGCCGCTCACAGGACCTCACGTGGGGAGGGCAGGGGATGGAAGCTGCAGCTCTGACCCCCAGAGGAGTTTGACTACCTCAGGTTTAGCCCCTCGGACACATGCTGGCTGCTCTGGTTCAGGGATATGTTTGAAAAGCTGTGTCTGGAATCAGAAGGTGGGAATAGGGCAGAAGGGATGGGAAAGGTCAGGTTGGCATCCCAAAAATGGAACCCAGCTTTTAAAGCTTGTGTGAAGAATCCAAGCAGGGAGGAGGCTGCAGCACAAAACCTGCTCCACCTGAAGAGAACCCCAGACTCATTTGGGTTGGAAGGGACCTTAAAGCTCATCCAGTTCCAACCCCTGCCACAGGCAGGGACACCTTCCACTGGAGCAGCTTGCTCCAAGCCCCTGTGTCCAACCTGCCCTTGAACACTGCCAGGGATGGGGCAGCCACAGCTTCTCTGGGCACCCTGTGCCAGCGCCTCAGCACCCTCACAGGGAAGAGCTTCTGCCTAAGAGCTCATCTCAGTCTCCCCTCGGGCAGGTTAAAGCCATTCCCCTTGGCCTGTCCCTACAGGCCCTTGTCCAAAGCCCCTCTCCAGCTTTCCTGCAGCCCCTTATAGGCACTGGAGCTGCTCTCAGGTCTCCCCTTCAGGAGCCACCTTCTGGCTGAATAAGCCCAACTTTCTGGCTATTTTGGAATATTGGCTATTTTGCAGGGCTCTGCAGGTGGCACCATGACAGACTTTCTGCTTCCTGATCTTTCTGCTGCTGGAGGATTTCTTTGGAATTGCTGGTGGCTGCTCAGCTGGAGAAAGTTGAGCCCTCATCTCCCCACCCTGGGGGTTGCACATGGGGCAGGGCGATGCCTTGTCACCCCAGCTGGAGCAGGGGCACCAGGGCCAGGAGCACCCAGTGTGGTTTGTGTGGTGGGTGGTTCCTCAGTGGGTCCCCAGTTAAAGGGGAGTTTTGCTCTCACTGGGTTTGCTTATCTCAAACTTCACTGGGATTTCACTGCAATCCCCATCTGTTTGCCCCCGGAGCAGCTCCCGAGTCTCAGAGTATGACCAGCAGCAGTCACTCCCTTTTGAGAAACCAAAACCCACCAAGGAGCACAAAGCCAGACTCTTGCCCCTGCCCAAGAGACAGGCTGGGCTGGATCTGGCCACAGGCCCCGTGCAAGGGAAAGGCAGGAGGGTGAGCACTGCAGAAACAGGCTCTTTGTAAGGAGCAGCCTTGAAGGCAGCAGGAAAAGGCCATTCGCAGGTGCCACCAGAGCAGAAACCAGCAGCATGTCACCACTCTGGTTCAGGGATATGTGAGGCTTTGCACTGACAGAGAAGGCTGCATGGGGACCTCATAGCAGCCTTCCAGTGTGTGAAGGGAGCCTATAAGGATGCTGGGGAGGGAATCCTCATTAGGGACTGTAGTGACAGGACAAGGGGTAACGGGTTAAAACTGAAACTGGGGAAGTTTAGATTGGATATAAGGAGGAAGCTCTTTAAGGGTGGTGAGGCACTGGAATGGGTTGTCCAGGGAAGTTCTGAATGCTCCATCCCTGGCAGTGTTCAAGGTCAGGCTAGACAAAGCCTTGGGTGGCATGGTTTAGTGTGAGGTGTCCCTGGCCATGGCAGGGGGGTTGGAATTGGATGATCTTAAGGTCCTTTCCAACCCTGACTATTCTATGACAGGGAGGTGAGTTTTGCAGCAGAGGTGGGGTAAGGGGCTATGGGGATGCAAGGAAAACAAGCTCATGTAATACATAGGGAGAGAGAGGGAATGGAGGGGTGCATGCTTGGAAGGGTGAGCAGGTGGATGAATGGAGGGGAGGATGGAGTGGCAGGTGGAGAGTTGGAAAGGTGCATGGATAGAGGAAAAGGAGAGATTCATGGAGGCAAGGGTAGATGGATGACTAGCAGGGTGGTGGGATGGATGAGAGGTAGATGGATTGAAGAATGGATAGACGGATGGATGGCTGGATTGGATGGAGGGGTGGATGAATGGGAGAGTGAAGGGTGGAACGGAGGTAGTGGCAGGACAGACGAGTGTCGGGGTAGGTGGGGGGTGACTGACGGGATGGCAAGCTGGATGAACAGCAGGGAGTGGGATGATGGAGGGGTGCATGGGCGGGTGAAGGGGGGTGTGGAGGGGAGGGTGGGGGCAGCGGCGGATGCCGCGGGTGAGGATGGGTCAGGGAGGACCGGGCGGTGCCGGGGCCGGGCGGTGCACACGTGTGGGGCGGGGCACACGTGTGGGGCGGGGCACACGTGTGGGGCGGGTCCCGCTGCAGCCCCGCCCCGGTGCTGCCGGTGCCGCCCGCAGGGAGCGGTGCGGGCTGAGCGTGGAGCGGAGCCCGGCGGGCGCGGCGAGGATGGGCTGGGAGCACCGGCGGCTGCCGCCCTGCAGGTGGGGGCCGGGGGGGTCTTGCACCCCTGATGAGGGGTAACCGGGGGCTCCGTGTTACCGGGGTGGCCGAGGGAGCGGGGGGGTGTTTGTACACCTGGCGTCAGCGGGGGGAGCGGGCGAGCAGGGGTTCCTTGTAACCGGGGTGTCCTTATAACAGGGTGTCCGTGCACTCGAGGAGTACCCGGTGTGCCGGGGGGGGGGGGTGGCTGTGCAGCTTTTGGGGGGTTACTTATAAACGGGGTGTCCAAGTAACAGGAGCGGGGATGAACCCGCTGTGACGGGGGGGGGGGTCCGTGTGGCTGCGGGCTTCCACTTCAACCCAGCAGTGGGGTGTCCCCAGCCCCGGGGGAAGGGGGCGCTCTGCACCATGTCCCCCGGGTCCCCGCACAGCCTGTGGCTGTGCCCCTGCCCGAGAGGAGCCGAGGTCACCCCGTCGGGGGGTGCACCCCGCTGCCCAGGTTCGTTCCGAGACCACACGCTTGCTTTGCTCTGCACTGCCCCATAGAGCTGCTGCGGGCCTAGGTGTGGGCCCAGCCTGGTCGCCGGGGGCCACCTGGCTGTCCCTGGGAAATCCCGGGGGCTCTCCAGCGCTCGGCTGCAGTTTCGGCAGCGAGTCACTGCAGCACGAGCTCTCCTGGCTGGGCTGGAGGCACCATCAGTGGCCTGTTGCTCCCGTCACCCTCGGCAGGGTCCCTGCAGCCCAAGCGGGTGGAGGTGTAACCCTTGGGAGGGCTCTGCTTTGGCAACAGGATGTGGTTTGGGATGTGACAAGCCCAGCAGCGTGTCATCCCTCTGGCATCAGAGCCTGAGCGTACTCCAGCCCTGAGATGTCCCTGTACTGCTCCATCACCAGCCTGCGCTGGGAGTTGTGCCTGTAGAGGAGCATCTTCCATCAGGTGCTTCTGTGGCTTTACGGGTGTCAACAGTGATGGAGGGTGCCTGAGGGCAGCCTGGCCTGCTGCCACGTTCACTGCTGCAACCACCGCCCCAAAGGATGTTTAGCTGCTTTGCAGGTTGTAAGCCCTGAGGGAGGAAAAGACAGGCTGATTCAAATCACTAACGAAAGTGGGAGAAAGATTGCAGACCTTTGTTTTCATGTTTATTAAAACCTTGCTGCTGTTACCCCAGCACCCGTTAACTTTGCTAATGGCTTGGGTTTGGTGCTGCTGCTCTCAATGAAGCAAAACCATGCTCGGGCAGTTGCTGGTGCTGCTCCTCACCCTGCTATTGAAGGGGCCGATGCTCAACAGCTGCAGGTTTGTTGTTTTTTTTTTCCCATTTAGGTTAATTTCAGAAATGCAGAACCTGCACACTGCAGGGACATGCAGGATGTCAGTGCTTTGATTCTGTGTGTGTCAGAGGGCGAAAACTTGGATGGAATTGCAAATTGTTTCTGAAACATGGTTGCAAAGTGTTTTGGAGCTCGGTGCTGCTCAGATGAGAGCTTACACCTAGACACATAAGAAGACAAAGAGCGAGAGCCCAGTGATGGTGGCTGTGGTGGTTACCTTCCCCCGTTACCGTCGGAAGGCTCAGGCAGTGGATGAGCACATCCTTTGGAGCTGGGCTGGGGGATGCTCCACAGGTTTCTGCAGGGATGCAGCTGATGCAGAGCCTGAACTGCTGCACCAGAGGTCTGCCAGCTCCAGCCTTGTAGTGCTGTCCTGTGGGATTGAAATGGGGGGAGCTTGGAGTCTGCCTTTCCTGGTATCGTGTGGCCATCGCTCCTCTGCCCCCTGCAGCTCTGGAACCCAGTTGTGGCAAGAAGGGGTTGAAAAGTGTTGGAGATGCTGTAATGGCAGTGTGCGTTGATTTGGGATAGGGGTTGGGGCTCCTCACCACGGCCCTGTACCTCTGATACAGTAGGATGGTGCAGTCGGATGGTCCAGCTAGACAGTCCTTCTTTCCCCCCCCTGCAGATCAGGGCACCCCAGTTTGGAGCAAACCAAACCAAAACTGTCACATTGTGCCTTTCAGTGCAAAATTCACGTCTTCACTTTGACATCCAGCAAAAGAACTGAATCCAGACAAAAGCGTTGGCTGACAGGGACTGTGCACTGCTCCCTGCGCTGCAGCAGCCCTTGGGGCACTGGCTTTGCTGTCAGCAGGATGCTTCAGACCAGGCTGTGATACCCGCTCGGGGGCACGGGGACCGCTGCAGCCTCGCTGTGCTGCAGCTCACCTGGGGTAGTTTAAACTTCTCTTTTTTGGGTGACCGCTGAGCTGTTCCTGGCGTGATGGGGCTGCCCTGATTTTGCAGTTATTTTGCAAGTGGGGAATTGTGCAGGAGGTTGCTGGGGGGGCGGGGGGAGCTGCCCACGTGAGTGCTCCGAGGCTGGTTGTGAGTGATGGGAGGTTTCTCCTGTGATGGGAGGTTTCTCCTGTTGCATCTGAACTCTGCAGCCCTGCTCAGCCAGGGAGGTGTTTTGGGCTGGAAATGTCACTCCTGGTTGCGGTGGAGGACTGTATGACCTGTGGGTGCAATCCAGGCTCTATAGATCCAGCTCGTGTTCTCTCCCTCCTCTCTACAAGGCTTCCCTTTTGCTTCCCTAAGAGGATCGGTGTTGCAGGAATCCCCATCCTTATCTGTCATGGCTGGAGGTGGTGTGGGGACGTTTTTGTCACTGCCAGCCCTTTCTTTGCAAGTGTCCCACCCACCCAAAGCCATTGTTGGGGGTCTCCAGGCAAACCACCCAAGGTTGTGTCCACCTTGCTCTGCAGGTATTGGGTTGGGGTTGTTCACCTTCCCCAAAGCTCACCTGGTGATACGGGTGTGATACATGTGAGCATCGCCTCGTGCTGCAGCCTGGAGGGGTGGTCAGGACCTGCTGGCACTGAGCCCTCTTCATTGGCCTCCTGGGTGGGAGCCTGGGGAGCGGCTGCAGCTCCCCAGCGCCTTTCCCAGCATGGGGACCAAAACCCAACGTTCCCGTTGTTCTTTCGTCTGTGGCCACCAATTAGCACAACATGAGAACTTGTCTCCCTGATGACACGTCTGTGTGACTCCTCGGATGCTGTAATTGCAGGGTTTTCAGCAGCCAGGGTGCGATGAAATGGTAATTGTGACTGTGTGTGCCGTGAAAGACGTGGCTCTTTGGTGAAGCTTAATTAGGAAATAGGGACACTGTTGGGAATGGCTCTGTGATGCGATTTTCCTAATGAAAGCTACTGAATAGGCAGCCTTGTAATGAAGAACAGACTCGTGAGGGGCACTGCCAATTGCTCTTCTCTAGTGTTAATTTTGTATTTCCTCTCCATTGTTTCTAATACCCTCTTGGAAAAGCTTGAAGATAAAATGCTCTATTTTCTTACGCCTCGTATCCTGTTTGGCAAGCCGCGATTATAGCATGTGCATCTGGAATACATGAGTGGCCAGGCATGAGCTCCTTCAGACTTGTTAATCTCCGATTTCAAGCTCTGCCTCTGAAAAAGAAAAAAGGCAACTTCGGCTTGCTGTGGGACGATCCGTCCCTTATCAGCGTGGCGCAAGGGAGGTACCCGGCTGAGTTTGCAGATGTAACTGGAGAAGAGCTGGCTCTTTGGGTGTGAAGAGCAGGATGCTGCGGGAAGCGTGGTGGGGTTCCGTGGTCCAGCCTTGGCTGTGTTTGTCTCATGTCCTCTCCTTGCACACGCGATTGCTGTACTTAACTGTGACCTGCCCCATCTGAGAGGTCCCCCGGGTTCCAGTCTCCTGCTGCTGAGGGAGCCCTGGGGCTGCTCTGTGGCTCAGCGCTCGCACCTGCACTGCACCATTCCCGTAATGCGGGCTCCAGGCGGGCAGGGGAAAGCTCTGCAGATGGGTTTCAGCCAACAGATGTGAGCGTGACCCTGCTGCAGAGTTAAAAGGGGAAATAGGAAAACGCTACCTGGGTGATGCTGTCCTGTGGCACTGTGACAAGTGAGAGAGGGCGGATTTAGATTGGAGATGGAGATGAGCTCTTAGGCAGAAGCTCTTCCCTGTGAGGGTGCTGAGGCGCTGGCACAGGGTGCCCAGAGAAGCTGTGGCTGCCCCATCCCTGGCAGTGTTCAAGGCCAGGCTGGACACAGGGGCTTGGAGCAAGGTGCTCCAGTGGAAGGTGTCCCTGCCTGTGGCAGGGGTTGGAGCTGGAGGAGCTTTAGGGTCCCTCCCAACCTATACTATCCTATGATTAAGGTTTCTCGGTGCTGCAGGGGGATCATCTGCATTTGTAAGATAGATGGGGATGGGGCTTGGCTTTCCCTCCAATGCTTTGACCAAAACTGACCAAATTCCATCAGTGCTTGGGGTGGGAGCAGCTCAGGTGCTCCTAAAAATGATGCTGGTTCTTATTTTTGGGGTGCGTTTAAGCAGAAGTGAGCAGAGCCTGCCATGAGCAGCTCATGTGACAAGGGTGCCTGGGAATGGAGGTAGGTACTGGAGCATCGATTCCCTGGTCACAGTGCTGCCGGCTGCCTGGTGCTGCTCCATCCGAGCAGGAAGAGCTCAGCTTCAATTCCGTCCTGTGACTGTCCTTAGCACCTGCTGCAGTAGGGAATTCATCTTTATCCTGCGTTGAAGGGTTTTGTGCTCTAAAGGTATTTTCAGTACCGTGTTGCTTGTTCAGTGCCATGCTGTGTAAATGTGTGTGCATGGCTTCTGTGTGCACGCTTTAGGAAGGATGGTGTATTCTTGAGCTTGCAGAAGTGTTTTTCATCCCTTCCACAAAGGCTATTCTTTGTTGTCTCAAATTAGGATGAAACGCTTCCCCTTTCAGCTGCTTCCCCTATCGCTTTATGTCTATTTAAACCCACAGCTCGGAGGCTTCTCTGCACACAAGCTCTCATCCTTTCAGGTGGCATTTCCCTTTTCTCATTGTTTCTGGCAACTTGTACATGTGAAACTTCACAAATGTTTCTTCATTCTCGGAGTCTGTGTTAATAAACCTTGCAAATCAGTACCCACGCTCTCTGCACCCTCCATGTGATGGAGCTACAGCAGCTCTCGGCTACAAAGGCTTTGGAGTCTGACCAAGCAAACTCCAGCCTTGCAGAGCCAGGCTGGACAGCATCCCTGCTGCTCCTCATCCCTATGCATGAATCTTGCTTATCTGAGAGGTCTTCTGCCTGAGGCTTGCCTCCCTGGGTAAATTAGCTGCGTTGCAATCAAAGCCAACAAGCCTAATGTCCCCTAAGGACTGCTCATTAGGTGCAAATTGTTCCCAGTTTGTTCTGGTCTGAGTGATGGTGGGTGCTAATCGTTTAGGAAACTCAGGTGAGGTGCAGGAATGGCTACATGGGTCTAAATCCACTTTTGCTGGTACAAAGGACTCTCAGAGCCTGGGGATCTCCTTTGTGGTGGGCTCTGAGCTGACAGATCATGGTGCTGGGTTCAAAAGTGATGGCAGGAGAGCAAGTATTTAATCACATCCTGCCTATTCCCTGTGGCCTCCAATTGGAACACCAGCGTGAATGTGATGCTTTAGGATGAAGGGAGTAGCCTTTGGCTCTGGAAACTGGGCACTTGCCACTTCTTAGGAGCTTGGCTTCTAGTGAAGAGCTGAGATGGACTGCCTCCGCAGGGACAAGGGCCCTGTGTGCTGTGATGCTCCTCCCTGTCATGGGAGGACAAGTGGATGGGAAGGGTTCAGGCTGTGTTTGCTGCATGGGCTCTTGCCCTCCTTGGTCCTGTGATGTGTGGCTGGGGGCTTGGTCTGCATATGAGACACCCACTGGCTGGGGCTGTGCCAGTCTGACTGGAGGCACCTCAGAGAAGGGCTGCTCTCAGTGCCCCTCACAGCTGCCACAGTGCCTTCTAATACAGTTACCAAGCTAGAATGGATGGAGAGTGGTGGGATAGGGCCTTTACGTGAAGAAGAGGACACCTTTTGGCTTATCTTCTCCATGGTGTTTTGGGGTGATATGGATGTAGCTCTGATGGCTGTACGAGGCCAAAGGATGGTCCAGCTCAGGGCAAGTCCGGGGACTGGACCTCACTTGCTGTGATGGGACTGCCCTGAGCTCTCCGGTTCCAGCATCTTCCCTCTGTGCAACTTGCTGTTCTTCATCTCTGCAGAGTCTGGCACATCTGGGATGCAGCAGTGGCCTCCAGCACAACTTGAGCTTCTTCCTGGAGGTTAGTGGAGGGTTTCGAAAGGTTCCATGCTGTAGGCTCATCATTACCCTCTCAAGTGGCAAGTATGGATGCTGCTGTGATATTTCAGTGCTGTGAGTTGTTTAAAGATGCTCGGGGCTGCACAGCCTGGTGGGGTTGGCCATTGCTGCCTGTTCCACTGTTGGATGGATGCACACCTCTCCTTGGTCTGTCTCCTTGTCTGGAGACTTCCTTATCAATTGTAATGGTGGTACTGTGGTTGTTACTGACTCCTCTGGTCAAAGTAGGGCTCACATCCTTCTGTGAATCACAGTCCACTTGCCCTTGGCCCGAGGGGGATAGGGAACAGCCAAAACCATCCTTGCCACCATCTGTCTGCTGTGGTGCTGCAGCCAGAGGTGCTGGAAGTAAATGGAAGGTTTTGGGCAACCAAGCCAGGGACTGAAAAGGCTCCCGAGTTCCCAGCAGGGCCTCCACAATGGCAGGAAGCAACTTCTAAAGCTTCCTTTGGATACACAGGGCCTTAGGGGAAAGATTTACTTGCTTGTTTATGCTGTAAGTTAATCTATTTAGTGGGTTTGGCATTAAAGCTCACAAAAAGCCTTCTGAAATGGTCACGCTGCTTGTTTGTAGTGCTTTGTCTCTCACTCACTTTGTTTCACAGCTGGAGGAGTTTAGCAGAGGGAGCCAATTGACATCTCCCCTGTAAACTTGTTTTTCCGAATCGGCTGAAGGAATTAGCATCAGCTCTTACTGTCCTTCACTGCAAGGGAGCTGCGGGGGCAAAAGGCAGTGTGGGGCAGAAGTTGGGGTCCCCTCTGGGAGGGACCCTTCGTTGTGTGTGCTCTGTGCCACTTTGCCAGGTTGCAGGTTGCCCCGTGGACTTAACTGGAGCTAACAGATGATTTTGCAATGGCAAAACCCACAACAAACCAAACCCAAACTCCCCAGACCCCAGCACCTCTCCACGTGAGCCAGTGCAGCAGAACAGGGAGCAACATGATGCATTTTTTTAGGGGGAAGAAGTCCTAGGAAGCTTTTGGAGCGGTACAGGGAAGTGCTGGGTCCGTGGAACAGAGAATGGCTGATGAGAATTTTTCCTGGTATTGTGGTATCGTTTCCCTTTGTGTCTGGTGCTATCCTAAACGTGATAATGCCACCCACGTGTAACCTGGCACAGTAAAAATGGATTCTTCCCAAGAAGAATCTCCAAAGAAGCCGCATGTACACAGCAACTGCTGTAGAAAGCATGTGGGACAGCTGGAGTTGAGGTCTATGCCTAGAGGTAGTAGGTGCTGGGCTCCCTCCCAAGCTGAAGGCTTCACTGCAGCATCTTCAGCTTGGGAGGGAACTCATCATCTTCAGCCTCAGTGAAGTCTTCAGCTTGGGAGGGAGCTTAGTGCCTGCTGTGTCTGGGCATGGACCTCAACCCCAGGTCTCCCATATGCTTTTGGGAGAGTTCTGAGCATGGAAATACCTGGAGTCTTGTCTGCTTTGCCTCCTCTGAGTGGCAACACCTGCAATAGGGATGTCTCCTTGTGGTCTCGTCCCACCAGGTTGAACAGTCACCGTAGGGAGTGTTGGGAGGAACCATCTAATGCTCTGTCATGTCCTTCACTTCCCTTTCCCCACTTTCCTAGCTGGGGAAACACCTTCCCCCCTCCCCTCTAAATGATGCATTTGCTGTTTTCATGTTTTCCCCTGGTCCTCCCCTGTGACGCAGCCACTTCTCTGCTGAAATTCCACCTTCCCTGAAGAGCAGCCCTGGAGTTTCCATTACAGCCAGGCTGTGCCAAACACCAGCGCTGCCTCCAGCCTAAATCTTCTTGGGACTTGACTGTGATGTTGGGTGAAACTTCAACCCTCACTGTTGTGATAAAGACTGATACAAGCTAAAATTAATTCTTGCATCATGTGGCAAGAGTTTTTTGTAATTGGTGCCAGGAACAAGTATGTTTCCTGTCTGAAAAACGAGCATAACTAACTGCTCTTCTCTTACCCTGACAGGTATGTGCCATTTATGCTGGCTTTTTGAAGAGAAAAAGAGGCATTTCTGACCCTAGCTGAGCTTTGCCAAGCCCCCGGAGCCCATTGAGCGGGTGGTGTTTGGGTTGCTGGTGTCACTGCGCCCATCGCAGGCTGGCTGAGGGCAGTGCGTGTGTGCCAGGGAGGTGCCGCGGTACTGCCGGCTGCGGGGCGCTTGAGGCAGGGCTGCTACTGCCAGTGAGAGCGGGACAGGGAATGGGCTTGGCTCTGCTCTGCCCAGCCTTGGTCTCGTGTGTCTGAAGGTGAGCAAAGCGTTGGTGAAGGGGAGATAAAAAGAAGCACAGGGTAGGGCTGGAATTTCTTTCCTTTTTCCCCCCTTTTCCCCCCTTTTCCCTTCCCCCCCCCTTTTCCCTTCCCCCCCCTTTTCCCTTCCCCCCCCTTTCCCCCCCTTTTGTTTGCTTTTTCCCTTTTTTCCCCTTTTTCCCTCCGCCCTCCTTTTTTTCCCATTTTTTTTTCCTTTTCTGGAAGTTACTGTTCTGTGTCAAGATGTACTTTACAATGGTGAAATCCAAGACTTTCACAGACCTCTGTAGCTGATCATCTGCCTTGAGGCAGGAGGATTGAAAAGGTAATGGGGACTGAGTGCAGACTGAAAGGGCCATCAGGGCAGGAGGGGCTGCTGAGGGTCTCTCCCTGGCCTTGGGGCAGGGACCTTTCCCTCTCCCATTAAATTTGAGTCTGTTGCTGCTTTTTCTGCCTTTAAGGGCGTGGGCACTGTTAACCCTCTTCCCTTTTACAGCAGCATTGTTGCTGTGATTGAGTTTATCCCGTTTCCCACCCCAGCAGAGCAGGGCATATTTACTCCCTGTCCTTCAATTTGAAGCTTGTCCGTCAGCATCTCCAGGAATAGGATTTCTGAAGTTTTCTTCAGAAACCAAGAAGTGATAGACCTTATTCTAACAGCATTAGGGAGTCACAATCCTCCTTGTTTCAATTCCCAAAGCTCAACTCGAGCAGTTCAAGAAAGCTGTGTTATAGGAGCTAAAAGTAATGGAGATGAAGGGTACAGTGTGTGTGTGGGAGGGGTTAGCTGGAAATGGAGATGAAAGCAGCATCTTGTCAATGGTAAGAGCATCTCTGGTTGAAAGGACCTGCAGTGAGTCACTGGGCTTGCATAGAGAAGTGTTTTTTGGAGAGAGAATGTACCATTGCAACTGTGGTGCTCGGTGATGGCTTGGTGGGACTAATATAGAGATTTGTATTTCCCAGCATCAGAATACACCAGGGCTTTAAAGGGGGAACGAGTGGAATTCCCCCATTGTCTGTTTGTCAAGAAAACTCTAACTCCTGTCCTGAAAAATGGTAATCATACAAAAGGACATGTTAAAAACAAGTCAAGAGGAAGTCTCAGTGTGCAGGATGGGTGCTGGGGAGGTTGCAGACAGTTCTGCACTGGACATTTCAGTCTCCCTTCAGCTTGCTGCTAGGGTCTAACACTGGCCGTGGTCTCCACATAGCTGCTCCGTTCACACTGCAACCTCACAGCAAAGCCCCAGAATAGTTTGCAAGTGTCTTCAGCTTTTGTGAGCCTGCGATGGGTCCCAGGCTGCTGCTGTTCAGGAAATGCAGAGTTAGTTCATTCAGGCCTGAATGTGGAAGTCACAAACCTCCAAATTGAGCTTGAGCTCAGGTCAGGCGTGATGCAAAATGCTTTAATCCCCACCCAGTTGCTGTTGAGTATCTGTCTTTGGGAGGTCCCTTGGATTCATCTACTCCTGATCAGTGTTAAGGAGGATGGTGCCGTGTTCCCTCTGCAAATTACATACCTGAAAGGCTGAACGTGGCACCTACCACTGATGAGCTGGTGCTGTTCTTATGCTCTCCCACCAGTTCCTATGAGACCCCAGAACTGGAAAGCTTTCAGGTGCCTTCCAACACAAACCAGTCTGGGATTCTATGAAGAGTTACTGTGTGTATGAATAAGCCCTTTCTTGGACATAAGCATGGTGCACCTCACCTAGCCATCAGCCAGCTCTGGATGGCTTAATTTCATCTTAATCCTTGTCACGGTAAAACATTTTGCAGGCAGGTAATTGCACATTCTTTAGATGATGGTGAGTAGTGATTTGCTGTCAGTCCTGTATCCCCCAGTGGTTCTCTCTCCCTCTCTGATCAGCTGGAGGGGAGCCAAGTTATCCTGCTTAATCCACTTACCCAGCAGGGATGTCCTGCTCAGCAGTGCTGAAACCTGAGTGATACCTTCTCTTGGTCCACTGCTTTGAGGTTGCAGCAGGTTATTGCTATCAGTGCTGTCTGTGCATGCAGTGGGAAGGGTGAGAAGTCCTGTCGCAGCCTGACAGACTGATGCTTCCTTACCAATAGCGTTTACCCACTGGAGGAAGCTCTGGCAGAGGAGAGGCTGGTTATGGTGGGGTCAGGTGATAAATTAGTTAAGGAATGATCTAGATGGCTCAGTACAGTGAATTTGCCCACAACTGACACAATCTGCCAGAGTCTGGCACATCAACTGACAACTTGTCTTAACCAGCCATTGAAAAAGGCAGCACCATCTCAGGTTCAAGCTATCCCCATCATCTGAAAGGCTGAGGCTGCGTGTGTCTGTTGAGGAGTGTGAACGGCCACTGATGCCAAAGTGCAGACAAATTTTTGTAGCAGTTTATCCCAGAAAAGCAAATGTTGACCACCCCTGATTTTTTTTTTCCCCCCATAACCCATCAGACTTGATGACTCATCAGCTTTGCAAACCCATGAGTGTCCTTCTAGGGATTCTATGGGACAACATGCCCATAGAGCTCCCCCTGCTCCAGGTTTTACTGTCTGTGAGGATTTGGTCCATCTATGAAAGTAAATTCTCCCTTTTTGCTATGAGGAGATGCAAGCATCTGTGCTCAGAGCTCTTGAAGATGGCAGATCTTGTGATGGCTCTTCTATGTTCTCTCAGTAACTCCCAGCGAGGTATATATTGTGGATGTTGTCTTTTGACCTTGGCACTGTCAGTATGTGTATGCTAATTAATGCACTGTAATTCCTGTACTAGCAGATATAAGCTCTAAAAGTATTTAGAGGTGCCTCTCTGGTGATAAGGCTATGGCAGTAAGTTTGAAGCAGGGAGCAGGTTAAGACCTAATCCACTCTTTAGCTGTGCCATAAAAGCTTCTGGCAATAGGGCTTCTCAAACTCTTTGGGGAACAGAGGCAGGAGATTTTGCCCTTTAAATGGGGATGACTTTTCAGTTGGTGTCAGCAGAAACCCAAGCTGTTGTGGCTATAAGGAAAGCTGCCTAGGTATGGAGTAATGCTTGAATCTGCCATCCAAACCGGAAGACAGACCCAAGCTGCTTGGGAAGGGTGTAAGTCCTGTCCCCCGTGACCATGCTGAGCAAATGGGGAGAAACTGGTTACAAATGGTGGGAAGAGTCTTTCCTTCAGAACTTGGCTGTGGTCAGTTGGTTTGTAGTTGTTCCTTTAGCATCAAGGTGGGAAGAGTCCGGTTCCATGGATGTGCGGGGAGGAGCAAGTCTCTTGGCTGCTCTTGATCTGCTCATTCCCATCACAAGATGGTGGTACATGGCTGTGGGAAGGGGTTGAGGGAACTGACCCTTATGGAGCCTATAAGAAAGATGGGGAGAGACTTTTTAGCAGGGCCTATTGCGACAGGATGAGGGGTGGTGATTTTAAACTTCAAGAGGGAGATTCAGGCTGGATGTGAGGAAGGAATTCTTACACTTAGGGTGGTAAAACACCGGCACAGGTCACCCAGAGAGGTGGTGGATGCACCATCCCCAGAGACATTCAAAGGCCATGCTGGATGTGGTTCTGGGCAACCTGTCCTAGTTAAGATGTCCCTGCTCATTGCGGGAGGGTTGGACTGAATGAGCGGTGAAGGTCCCTTCCAACCCAAACCATCCTATGATTCCATGACCCTCTTCAAAGAAGAGAGGGTTCCAGGTTTGCTTGAGCCCAGCCTAGCCATGTGCGTTGTCATTTAGGGGAGTGCAGAAAGTCATTGCTTGGACCTGGACTGCAACTTCCATGTGTCTTTCCTGTGTCGGCCTCTCTGTTGCTGAGCCACACGCCCTGCGCCGGTATCTTGCAGCCCTGTGTGCGCGCGGGGACAGCCCGGTTATTTCTGACCAGACCATTTGTGTGTAGTCTTTATTTTCGTGTTTTCTTGAACACGACTGTTGAGTTTCCTGGAACTGCTGGGCCCAAAGCAGAGCCCTTTGCATGTTAACAGCCTCACAGCTTGCTTGTGCAGCGTGGCGGGTGCCACGTGTGGTTCTCGGATGTGGCAGGAGAGTGAAATCATCGTCCAGAATAGGAAACGGTGGCACAACTTCCCCCCGGCTCCAGAGCACTTCTCCTTTTGGCACCAGCACATGGGAAGCTGAAGTAAGATCTCTCACGAATGCAGAAGTGTGGGTTGCTCTTGGAAACCATCTTGATGGATGATCCCGCGGTGGAGCCCTCGGCTCTGCCTGGTGGGGAGGGGTATGTGTTTGTGTGGATGGATTCAGCGCATGGTTTGTGGCTTCCCCTTCAGAAGGGAAGTCTACTTGGTGCGGCACAAGAGGCAGAGGATGGGTGGGCTGCGGGCTCTGCAGTCTTCATTCCAGTGAGTTGCCTTCTCTAGTTCTCCTGCCCTTGGGAGCTAGCAGTCCATGTCATTGCTTGCCCCTGTGTTGTCTTAGGTCGCAACCCTGCTTGTGGCATGTTGCTTAATCCCACAGGATTATTCCCACTTTGTGATTGTCTTGTGCTGTTGGACAGGGAGAGCCATCATGCAGGTCCTGGCTGTGCTTGCTTGGATGCTGTTTGCCACTCATACAGCTTCCGCTGGGAAGGGTGCCAGGGTTTTGGCTGGAATTTTCTTTGACCTCATTTGATTACCAAATCCTGCGTGCTCAGCAGGAGGGCAGAAACACCACAGGAAAGCAGCACATGCAAAAAATAAATGGAGCCAATGCATTTCCAAATACACAAATGACTTCCCAAGGTTATATGGCAGATCCTGCAGTAGACCCCCCAAGCCCACCCACAGAATCCCTGAGAACAACTCAGTCCTGGGCTCTCTGAGGACATGTGGACATGTGGGGGAAAGCAGATGTGGTTAAAGGGCATATTATGGATGAAGATGACTGAGGGTCAGTCACTTTGCCCCTATGGGCTCCTTGGTCCCACATACAGCTATAGCAGAACTTTCCTCCTCCAGACTGCGCTGCTGCTGCAGCAGCTCCTGAGGCTTTGGAGTGTCTGGTGGAAGGAAGAGCATGCAGCCCCACTGAGGAGAGCAGCTTCTGCATCTTTACCCTGTCCTGGTGTCTGCTGGAGCATGATGGTCTCTCCCTGTTTAGACAGAGTGAGGTTGGAGGGCCTGTTAGAAAAGGTCTGGTTGGGAGCATTGTCTAGAGAGGAGGTGCTGTCACCAGGGCTGGCTGTGAGAATAGGCAGCATGGAGCAGTTGTGAGTCCAGCACTAGAGCTGATCCTTTGTGTAAGAGAAGGACTAGATATAAGATTATGGAATACAGCTATAATTATGGAATATATACACAGAGATGTAAAGTTTGTAGTCCTGGTTAGAGGTATCTGACCAGTCCTGTGGGTATCATTGACATATTTCAACAATGCAGAAGGCCCTGATCTGGATCATCTGCTGCTGGAGGACTGAACTTCCACAAGTAGGGCTGTTCTGCTCTCCAGGCTGAAATGGGCTCAGGGCATGGGCTAAATCATGTTCAATTTGGGCAGATAAGAAAAGTATTTTCAGGTTTTGCCTGTCTTGGGGTTGCTAATAAGAGAAGCTGGGATTCAGCTACTGTCACCTGCTTGGTTAGGTCCTGAATCTCTATCCAAGACAAATGGCTGCAGATTTTTGTCTAAGAGGGTGAGGGTCAGCTCCAGCGTGGACGGCATCTCCCTGGTGATATTTCACCTTGAACTGGAGCTTTTTGTCTTTGAAAGACAAAGCAAAGCCGGAAGAGTCACCTTCATCTGGGCGTGATAATAAAGCCCAACGTGAGTGCTGTGGGGCCAGATTTCCAGCTCTCGGTGCAGTCGCAGTGTTTGTGCTGTGTGGTTTGATTGCAAACAGGCAGAGCAGCTCTGCCATGATGTGAACACGGTTATTTGGCCTATTCAGACACTGTTTCTTAGTATCCAGATTACTGCTGAAATTCTAAGGGGATGTCTTGTGATGGTACGATGGAGATTATGATCTGTTGGATTACTTTGACAGTTGATTTAACCCCAAATTTCAGATCTCAGCAGGCAGCCTAGTCTGTCCTTTCTGGGGATGCTGCTGTGCTTTAGGAGTGGTCACAGGAGTTGGAAACATCAAATAGATGAAGCAAAGTCTTTGACACCAGAATTGTTACTGGGGACAGGTTTTGTGTGTACAGGACTGCACTTTCTTCCCAAAGCCAAGGTCAGGAGGTTGATGCATGCACACTGTGTGCCTGCCTCCGAAGGTGCATGGAGGGCAGGCAGCAACCTGGAGCTGGTTGTCTTGGGTCCCCTTCGGGGTGAGCTCCTTGTGTGCCAGGTGATGCTTTGTGCTGGGAGTGAGAAACTCCTCCAGCCTGTGGGTTCTTTGTTTTGCTCTAATTTTAACAGCCGCGCTCGGGGTGAGTTCTTTGAAGCCTTAATTGCAATTATGGATCTTCCTCTGTTCCCAGGTCTGCCCTAATTGGCTTCCTGTGAGAATTTACAAAGCTGCTAAAAACAAAACTGCTGGTTTTGTGTGGGACTTGGTGGCGTGAGATTCCTGAGCCCAAATAAAACTCAGCTCAGCCGAGGCTTCTCGTGCTGCTGCCATCAGACCCATGGCCAGACGCTCACAAGGGTGGCATTATACCAAGCGTAAGCTGATTTACATGCTTGCATTCTCAAAGTGCTAATCTATTTTGATTTTTTTTCTTTCCTCTCCCCTCTCTGTTTCTTTTCAGCCCTCTAATCTCCTGCGATCCCTGCCAGGTTCCCAGCTCCTTTGGCTGGAATAGGCCCCAGCTAAATCCTTTATCTGTCTATTTGGCAACCCTGGGCGAAGTAGTTAGCAAACGAATGACACTTTTCCCCGGCTCATTAATTAGATTTACTGAGCTGAGTGGTTGCTGCTGTAATAGTCTGGACAAGGCAGTTCTGTATTTGGCTTCTTAGGAATTTGGGGTTGAAAAAAACAGAGCTCCAAGGCAGTTCTGGTACTTGTGGTCGGATCCACAGTTCCCCTGGGTGTGCTGCCATTGGGAACACGTGTTTTTCTCATGCATAGCTGTATTGCTGCTGTTTGCGGCTCCCTGAGCAGTTCTGATTGTGTGTCATTGGTTTACTGCATGAAAAGTTTGAGGATGGGTATCTGGGTGCTCTGCTCTTGAGGAGCCCGGAGCAGGATGTCATGGTTAAGGCAAGTGGTTCTTGTGGGTTAGAAAGAACCTTGTGAAATACTGGTATGCTTTTATGTGTGAGCTATGCTATTTGACATGTCCTGCTCTGTCAGCCTTTCCTGCCAGGGTTATAAAGGGGATTGTGAAGGTTACATTAGGAAATAAACATGACAGGATGGAAGAAAATTGGGGATCTACAAGAAACCTGGAGAGGGGCTTTGGACAAGGGCCTGTAGGGACAGGCCAAGGGGAATGGCTTTAACCTGCCAGAGGGGAGACTGAGCTGAGCTCTTAGGCAGAAGCTCTTCCCTGTGAGGGTGCTGAGGCGCTGGCACAGGGTGCCCAGAGAAGCTGTGGCTGCCCCATCCCTGGCAGTGTTCAAGGGCAGGTTGGACACAGGGGCTTGGAGCAAGCTGCTCCAGTGGAAGGGGTCCCTGCCCGTGGCAGGGGTTGGAGCTGGAGGAGCTTTAAGGTCCCTTCCAACACAAACCAGTCCAGATTTTGATTTTTCTGTCACTGCTTTGGAGCCAGTGGCCAATGGAGCTGCAGCAGGAGCCCCTGCCCCTCCTGCTGAGGGAGGAAACAAGCACAGAGAGGTCACTCACCACGCCATGGCACCATAGCTCCTGGTTTCTATTGCAGACTTTCGGTTCCCTTTGTAACCACCAGACAGCACAGTCTTCTCAGCTCAAGGTCTGAGCGCTCCAGGAGGGAGGCAAGTGCTGGGGTCTTGTCATCTGCTGCACCCTTGGGACGCAGTGCCAGGGCACTGGGGCACCCTGCGGATGCTTATGGTGCTTGTCATGTTGTGTGCTGCTGTTGCTGTCATCCCATTCACAAGGACAACTCTAACATGGAGACACCAGAGTGGGGGTCAGCGTGCCTGGGGACACAGAGAGCGGGGTGTCCCCAGAAAAGGAGCAGCAGTGCTAAGCAGGGCACAATTTAAGCTCATTTGTAGGGGGCACTTTGTCGATATAAACATCTGAACCAAAAATTACTTGCCCAGGGTTGGATGTGTCTCACTCACTTGTCCTCCTCCAGTCCTGCAGACCTTGCAGGATGTGGCTCTGCTTGTCTCCAATTCCTCAAGACTGCCAAGGCTTTCCCTATAGAAGGGGACACAAGACTGAGTCCCTTTGCCTGTGTTCAGTCGAACATCTGACCTGGTTGGTCAGATGCTGTGGCTGGTGCTGTGTGCTCTGAAATGGCATCTCAGGAAGGTGACCTTGCTCCTCTCCTGAGCACGGCCGCAGTGATGGAGGCTTTGTGCAGACTTGTGGCTGCTTCAGCCCATGCCCGGTGCAGGGTCTGCCCCATCAGCTGATGTCACTGGATGTGAGAGGGTCTGGTCCCCTTTTCCTGGTCCTTGCATCCCGTCACTGTTGAGAGCAGTGGGGTGAAGTGAAAACTTGTGCTCATGGAGAGGAGTCAATGCTTTTAGCACAGGCTTCCTGAAGTCCATGTTAACTTCTATTGTACTGTGTCCAACAGGAGATAACTGTTTAAAGAACTGAAGGGCAGCTGTAGGCAAAACCAAACATGGATGCTACATGTGCTCTCTAATCTCAATACCCTGCCTGCTAAAAGACAACTGAGCTGGTGCAGGGCCTGGAGCCCAAGTGTGATGGGGAAGGGCTGAGGGACCTGGGGGGTTCAGTCTGGAGAAGAGAAGGCCCAGGGGGGACCTGATGGCTCCCTACAAGTGCCTGAGAGGAGGATGGAGCCAGGAGGGGCTGGGCTCTGCTCCCAAGGAACAAGGGATGGGACAAGAGGAAACGGCCTCAAGCTGCACCAGGGCAGGTTTGGATGGAGCTGAGGAACAATTCCTGCCCCAGAGGGTGCTCAGGCATTGGAACAGGCTGCCCAGGGCAGGGCTGCAGTCACCGTCCCTGCAACTGTTCACACAGTGTGGAGAGGAGGCCTCAGTGCCATGGGTTAGGGGTGGCCTTGGCAGTGCTGGACAACGCTTGGACTTGAATCATCAAGGTCTTTTCCAACCCAATTGATTCTATGATTCAAATTGGGCTGGGTTGGCTGATAAAAAGCCAGACACTGGTGATCTGTAATAAGGATCACAGGGCAGACCTGCAGCAGTTACTGGAGGCAGTTTTGTAGGCAAAGAGCTGGGGGAGGAGAGCAGAAGTAGCTGTGAGATGTCAGAAAGCTGAGACCTGAAGCAATTTGCACTTAACCCACTTGAGAGCTGCCCTCCCAGAGAGTGGCAGTTGTTTATCTGCCAGGGACCCACCGCTGCTAGAAGCAAATTGTCACCTCATTCTGCTAAGGGCAGAGGGGTCAGGCTCACTAATGAGACAGGTCCTTGCACCCCCCCATTTAATCTGGAGGGCAGAGTGTATTCCCGAAGGGAGGTGAGCTTCCCAGGGAGGTGTCCATCACCTCTCCGGGTCTTTGATCCCTCCTGGGGGTGGCAGATGCGAGACATAAGCTTGAACTGTCAGAATAACCTCCCAGCGATGTTGAATTCACGTTTTGAAGTTAAAGCAGAGAAACAACGAGAGCTCCCTGGAAGCAGGAAAGGAGGGGGATAGGAGCTGCCAGCTGGGGGTGCTGGGGTGGGAAGCCCATGGATCTGCTTGGAGCATCCTAAGGCTGTGTGCGAGTGGAGCAGAGTGGCCTCACCTTGCTGACTTTTCCCAGAGGCACCCTCAGAACCAGCACAGTCCCCAGTGATCGGCTGAGCTCAGGTGTGACCCGAGCTGAGTATTGTGGGTGAAACGGAAGGGGTGGAAAAGCACAGAAAAAATGTGGGGACTGGATTTTACAGCAGCTCCGAGGGCGAAATGCTCTGGGTTCAAGAGGCTGTTGGGACGCTGGCCTGGCCCCGTCTTCCTGGGTGACCTGGGTAAAGTCACTTTGCCTTTCCCCATCAGCCTCGGCTCCCCATCACTGCAGGGCAATAGTGCGGTTTTCTTTCTCAGGAGAGCGATTTGAGGATAACGTCCAAGTGTGGCACAGAGGGAATGGGGGTGTGTGTGTGAATAATTTCCAAAGATCACAGCTCTCGGGGAGCTGGTGCTAATCTGGGCTTTGGGAATCAAGGTTTCAGCCTTGGGGCTCTCACGTGGTTTCTCAAGCACAGCCTGGAAACTGCAGTTTTTAATGTCTAACAGCCATGAAAGCACTGGGGCTGTTCCCATTCGAAGGGACCTTAAAGCTCCTCCAGCTCCAACCCCTGCCACGGGCAGGGACACCTTCCACTAGAGCAGCTTGCTCCAAGCCCCTGTGTCCAACCTGCCCTTCAGCACTGCCAGGGATGGGGCAGCCACAGCTTCTCTGGGCACCCTGTGCCAGCGCCTCAGCACCCTCACAGGGAAGAGCTTCTGCCTAAGAGCTCAGCTCAGTCTCCCCTCTGGCAGGTTAAAGCCATTCCCCTTGGCCTGTCCCTACAGGCCCTTGTCCAAAGCCCCTCTCCAGGTTTCCTGCAGCCCCTTTAGGCATTGGGAGCTGCTCTCAGGTCTCCCTGGAGCCTCTTCTGCAGGCTGAATCAGCCCAGCTCTTTTTTTCCCTCTCTTTATGCAGCTCTCTGATGAAGCAGCATGTGTCCCATGATCCATTGGAGGGGTTCTGCTCAAACCTGTGCTCCTCACAGGGCTCTAACGCATCACCCTGATCTGCAGCTGCTCCAGGTTGTGGCTGTGGTTAGCATCATTATGGGTACTGCTGAGCACAGTTGGGAATGGAGGAAAGGATGATGGGAATGGAGAAGTGTGAGGCTGGCACACCTATTGTGAGGGTGCAGGATGGAAGAGGGGAACCCACAGGCTTGAAACCAAGGTCAGCATCTTCAGTGCCAGGCATGAAGAGGAAGATTGGGCCAGTGATGGTTCTGGGGGCTCACTCCTGGTTTGCTAAAAGCACAGCTTGTAGCCCGGTGTTCCTCGGGGAGCTGCAGGACTGGGTCTGTGAGCTGCAGCTGGGCTGTCACTTGCTCCCATCTGTGCCTGTGGCCTGGGGCTGGGCAGGCTCATGCTTTCAGTAGCTGCTGTCACAGGGTGCCGTCACCCTCAGCCCCACACCAGCCCAGCCCAAAACACTCCTGTTCCCCGCTGTGTGGGGGATGTGGCTGGGCTCAAGGGTGTCAGCGCTGCCATGGGGTCAGTGTCCCATGTCCTTTGTGGTGCTGCTGCATCCGGGGACTAAAGGGCTTTAACTGGCCCTGTTGGGACCCAAACCCAAGGCACATCAGATGCCCAAGCTGCTATGAGCCACAGTGGCTCTTCGGCCACTGTTTGTCCCTCTGTATTGGTGAGAGGAGGACCCTGGTGATGAGCCCATGAAGGGTATGACCAAGAGGTCTTTGCTAGCAGTATCCTCCTGATGAAACCCAGTCACATCTGCCTCGCGTTTGAGACTCAGAGGAGACTTTGTCCCTTGGGACAATAGGAGGATTTCGGTCCCAACAGCAGCAGACCCTGCGTCAGCTCCAGCTACACCCCTGTAGTTACCTTTTGCAATGAGGACATGCTTGGATGAGTTTGCTCATCGCCTCCCCACCCATCATCACTTGAACCCGTATTCCAGAGTGGAGAGCTGATGGTAGACCTGCTTCGTCCCAGCAACCTTATCGCTGCTAACAGCCCCAGATGTGTGAGGATTGTAGTGCACAGGGTGTGCCTTCATACCAGGGGTGTTAACCTCTGCTCCAATTCAGCTTAAAACCAAAGGGTGTAGAGGTTAATCTGATCATGGTTTGCTTGTTTTTTTAATTAGATAAGCCTCTGTTTTTTTTTATTAGATAACAAAATTCAATGGCATGGAGCATTGGGCTGGTTCTTCCTTCAGAGCAATCCCCAGGACATTCAGAGCAGGTATTGCCATTGCACCACTTTAGAACAAAGGAAGAAAACAGAGACAAAACTGAAAACAGGAACCATCAGATAAACAATGCTGCTGGCCCTGAGCTGAGCTCCTTCCTGCTCTCAGCCATCTGGAGAGTCAGCTCCAGGGAGCCCAGCTCTGCCAGCCGGCTCCTCCCAACAGGGAAGCCAGCTGGGAGACCATTGAAAAGCTTTTCCATTCATAAAACCCCTTGTCAGGAGGTGGGTTGAGCACCTGGGTCTCCTCCTCCTCCAAGCATGTGCAGTCAAGATGCCCCAAGTTCACCCAAGATGTTTTGCCTGCTGTGCCGTGGGGTTAATGTCTTGCTTCAGCTCCGAGGAAGCCACAAGAGTTTCCACAGAGGTGAAGAACTGAGAGGCAATGGCTGGTGAGCTCTCAAGTGCTGTTAGTGCTCAGGGTTACAGCTGCCTCAGGTGTAGTGATGGGTGAACCAGTGCAGAAGCATCCTTGGTGGCAGGAACCTGCCTGGGTACCGGTTTTCTCAGCCAGTGTCATTGAAAACTGGTGTGATGCTGGTCCCAGGGACAGCTGGCTTGGTGGGGTCTTGCTCATTGCACCATGAACCTGAACACGGGTGTGTGGAAAATGTTTCATTTGATCAGAATGAGAAGTTTCGTTTCTCTGGCTTGATTTTTATTTTCAATTGCAGTCAGATGAGTGCAAACGCTGTTTCTAAATGAGGAGGTGAAAGGTTTTGGCCTGAGTCTTCGAGGCTCAGAGGGAGGGTCAGTCCTCCGCTTGTGCACCCTCTGAGCAGATGCATTTTGCTGAAATCCAGTCCAATTCCCTGAGGAATTTGTTTCTCCAATTATTTTGCTCTTTTTGCTAAGTTTCTCTGCACCCAGTTTTTGCTGCTACTCCCAGTTAATCTGTTGCTTTCGTTGCATGCCCTTCTGAAAACATGACCCTCATGCGGCATCTCCATTATCATTGGACTGGTCCTAAAGCCACCCCGTGTGCTGACCTGCATGTGGGACATGGCAAAGCTGTATCCTGGTATCTGGTCCTGATGCCTGAAGCACGTGGGCTTGCTTATAGCTGCCTGCCAGTGAGTGGTGCAAGTCCTAATGCTGTAAAACAGGTCTGAGACTTCATCAGCTCAAGGATAGCAGATTCCTGAGCTAAAGACAGTGGAGGGGTGCAGCATCAGAACACTGCTTCTGGTATTTGTCATTCCTTAAATTCTTTTTTTGGAGCTCTGTCTCTGAAGCAAAGAGGTTTCAATTTGGAGTTGGTGTTCGTACCTCTTGGTTTTATTGTTTTGGAGTTTGCAGTGTCCATCCCGTAAGCATTAGCCTTGAGCTCAGGCTGCTAATGCAGGTAATCTTGGGGGTGAAACTTGGGAAATCACAATTCCCATTTGCAGCAACGTAAGGAGCTTGGATGGAGGTGCTTGTGTGGGGCTGACGTGTCTTAGGCATTTCTCAGCTTCCTGTTGGCTTTCTCTTCTGATCCGCTGAGCTGGGGTACTTAGTGCTGGCTCAACAGAGCAAAGCTGTACCAAGGGGAGCTGGTTTTGTGATTACCACTGAAAAGTGCCCTTGCTGTGGGATCTACAGCCCAAACTCGCTTGCCCTACTTCGCTGAAGGCTCAAGCTCTTTACCCCCAGCCGCTCGAGAAGCCTCTCCTCTTCCTGTGGCTCTCAAAGAACTGCTGCAGACCCGTACCCTGGGTAATTGGCTTCCCGTGACCACAGCAGCTCTGCTTTATAGGCACGGGGATTGCGGTGCTGGTTTTGGTGGTGTCACTTGGGGCTACGTGATGCTGAGTGCTGCCGCAGCGACGTCGTGTGTGGAGCTTGGTGGTTGCTCAGTTCCCTGCTCCCCTTCTCACCCTCCTGCAGGTCTTGCAGCATGGCCTCACAGCTCAGGGCATTGCCCGCTCCGGTGCCTTCATCCCTGCCCTGGGATCAGAGCATCTGTGGTGCCAGGCTGGGAAAGTCATGCTGAGCAGTAAAAAGTAAATCCTGCCCTGTGTTAGGAGAGTCGTAGAATCACAGAATGATTTGGGTTGGGAGGGACCTTAAAGCTCATCTAGCTCCAACCGCCTGCCATGGGCAGGGACACGTTCCACTAGAGCAGGTTGCTCCACTTGACCAGGGCTTTGGACAAGGGTCTGTAGGGACAGGCCAAGGGGAATGGCTTTAACCTGCCAGAGGGGAGAGTGAGATGAGCTCTCAGGCAGAAGCTCTTCCCTGTGAGGGTGCTGAGGCGCTGTCACAGGGTGCCCAGAGAAGCTGTGGCTGCCCCATCCCTGGCAGTGTTCAAGGCCAGGTTGGACACGGGCTTGGAGCAAGCTGCTCTAGTGGAAGGACCTGAAGTCTCTTCCAACCCAAACCATTCTGTGATTCTCATCATGTTGCATTCAGTGGCGAGCAACAGGCATGTCCTGGCAGGACACCAGTCACCATCCTCCATACCCCCATACCCCTTTGGCACAAGCTGAGCAGCCTCAGGTAAGCTGTTCACAAAGAGGTGTCTGAGTTCAGCTGTTGGCAGTTTGGTGAGATGAATCACATCGTGTGTGTTGATTTTTTTGGGCTGGGCTGAGCCCCCCTTCCTGCCCTGCTGCAAAGAGCCCTATGGGCCCCCCAGCCTCTCTGTGCCTGCAGTGGGATAGCCTGGCTAGCACCCAGGGAGAGCAGGCAGCCGAACCTGGGCAGAAACCTGGCTGCTGGTTTGCCCTTTTTGTATTACCTTTGTAGGTGCTGTTTGATGTTAAAAGGACTCTGAAACTGCTTTTGCATATTAGGTGTTTTCCCTGCTCTGTGGTGGGAGTCTCTTGTTCAGCCCAGTTCTCAGACAGTGAGAACAAGGAGCGATCTCCGAGTCTTAGTAAGCTTTCCAGTTCACATTTTCTGGTGTAAATGACGCTTTATAGTTCAGCAAGACAACACCACTGGAGGGGTACTCGGGTCCCATTGTGCTGCTGTGCCCTGTTCTTTATCTCGAGGAACCTTCCAGGCTGGTACCTCTTCTTTTCCTGAGGCAGCATTTACCACTAAGAAACCACAGAATAGTTTGAGTTGGAAGGGACCTTAAAGCTCATCCAGTTCCAACCCCTTGCCACTTGCAGGGACACCTTCCACTGGAGCAGGTTGATTAAATCAATTTCTGTTAGCCTATAGGGATGACCTGTGCCATTCCTGTAGTGAAGTCATGTCCCTTAGTGCGGTTATCCTGTAGGCACAGATGCTGTTTTTATTCCAGAAGCTGGTTTTCTTGTGCCATGAGTTTTGTCTTCTACTTTAAGATGAAATTACTGCTGAAACCTCTTTCCCATTTCACTTCCAAATGCTGCACTTCACTGAGAATCCTGCATTATGTGCAAATCCCACAGCAATTTTAAGGTTACTGGTTCATATAATGGCTTGTTGCTCATCTGTTACATTAAGACTTTCTGTGTGTGCTGCTCCATCCAGCTCTCCCAGAGTAGGGGGCTGATCTTCCAGAGCAGTTCAAGAAATGGGTTGCATCTGTTGCTGGTGGGATCTTGCAGCAGACAAACCCATCCTTCCCAGCAGAGATGAATCCTGGATACCCTGAATGTGGAATTTGTCAGTGATGAGCAGTACAGCTCATTCCTGACTGTAGTTTTGCATAGTGATGGGATTGCTGAACTGCCCAGCTAGCCCTGTGTGTCCAAGAGGCCAAATGCTTTCCTGTGTTGCTTGTTCAAACCAATCAACCTTTTGGGGACTTTGATCGTCTGAAAAGCCACCTTGGTCTGGGTGTCTATCACAAGTGTGCCAATCAGTGCCTTTCTGTCTGGATGACTCCTTGGCATGTGCATTCTGCATACTGGTATTGTGTCCTCCCAGCCAAACTCCTGAGTCTGCAGTGCTCCTTGGAGCTGTTTCTGTTCTGGATCACTCATTGGTACCCTGATGGCAACAAATACATCATTTGTCCGTTGCATTTTTCCACCCCTTAGCCTGCCCTTCCAGCCCTGTGCTGGATGATCCTGTCCTGCTGCCCCTTCTCAACAACATTTAGGTGATGTTTACCACTTAAATTCTGCTTTTTGGATGTGTCTTGCTCAGAGGCCCATCACTGAGGTCTTCATGACCCACCTTGGAGTAGAGCACGAATGAGACATCCATGTTCTCTTCTGCCCCTCCTGTGCGTACTGTCAGGCTAGATGGTACGAGTTGATCAACGTGGGCTTGGTGCTTTCAGCATTAAATTAACAGGTTTTTGTTTCAGATTCTACTTTCTGTCCTGAAAGAAGGTGCTTAATTTCTGTTGTCCTCTTCCTTTCCTCTCTCTACTCCCTAAGGAAAGTGGGAAGATAGCAGAGGGGGATTACATCTTCTCCCCCAGTTTTGTTTGCCTGCTGGTTGTATTTTGCTATGCGAGTAACAGCAGATAGCATCATGAGGATCTAACTGTGGTTCACGTTTCTAATCTCTCCTGTTCCAAGTAATTTGGCTCCTCTCTTTATAGATGAGAGAATGGGGCAGTCCCACAGGGTGCCCAGGCACTGCTATGACTGGCTTCTCAAGAAATTCAACCCAATGACGATTTTACTCCTATCCCTTGCTCTCAAGCCTGTACCACTACATGGCAATGGTGTGGTGATGATCTCTGCAAGCCAACATGGCTGGGATAGGTCGTAGGTGTAGGGGTGGATTTGCTGAGATGTAAGAGCTGATTTGTCTGTTTGCCCTCCATGCCCACATTGGTGGTTGGTTATGGTCAGTTCTTCCATGGACAGGGTTTGGTAAGACCTTGGTCTGGTTTTTGCCAGATGGGTTTTTGAAGGGATTCATGTTGCTGCTCTGCTGCCTGTTGCTCTGTTGGTTCAGGGACTAGAGACTCCCTGGAGCAGAGGTTTTGCAGTCCAAGGAGTGAAGGTCTCTCATGGTCCCTGCCACGGCATGGTGCTCTTAGTGCTCAGGGTAAGAGCAACTTTCATCCTTGCTCAATGAGACAGGAACCTGAGGCCCTATAAGGCAGTTGTGTGGTGCTGGGCTGGTTGGATGATGCCACTGTCCTTTGTGAGCACCCTGAAAGGATGTTTGTCAAACCAGTCACCTCCTGGATCTTTTGATACACCGCCTTTGTGTGGTTTGAACGAACATCTTATCACCTTCATCTCCCTGCTCTTTGCAGAGCGCTCAAGTAGTAAACACGTAAAGGCTGAAGCTTGAATCTTAAAAATCGCAGGTTCCTCCCCTCATTGCCCTGATTTCTACAAAGACTTCCTCCAGCTGCTCCATCTCTCAGATCTGAGTTTCTATCTTTGGCTCCTGTATGGGTGTAGAGGCAGTAGTAAAATCTTGCAAGCTAAGGTTAGTTAAACCCCAAGATTTCTTCTGTAATATAAGAAAAGCAGGCACTTTCGTTGGAGGAGGTACCATGCACGGTGCAGCCGCACATCCATCTCCACTGCGATGGGGATGCATCTCCCAAAGCTCCCATCCTGCCTGTTGCCCACTGACCATTTTGAGGAGGCAGAAAGCTGAAGTGCTCTTCAAGGGAGATGATGACCTTGCTGGGGTGCTCGTATGAGGATCTTGCCCTGAAAAAAAGCTCTGGGTAGGATCAATTTGCTTTAATTCACAATGAAGTGGTTTTCCTTCTATTGCAGCATCAGACCAAGCTTCTTTTTCCTTTAGCCTTATCAGGCTTCCTGCCCTTTTCTTCTCAGTGCCCTAAGCTCTACTGCAGCAGTGAGCCAAGTGCTGAGCCACCTCCTCACATCAACCCATGAGTTAGTATCTCCACAAGGCAGCCAGTGTCCCTCCACCCATTGTGGCTCTCAGCAAACCTGGGCAGCGTATCCACGAGCTGATCCTGTGGGTGAAGGGGCTTGTTTTTCCTCTCCCGTTTCCTGCCTGGGATGCTCAGCAGTTTTGGAACAATCAGGGCAGGAAAGGGCATTATCCTGCTGTGCAGGTACCCGGAGGCTTTCTCCAGTGCTGGTGAAGTGGTGCGTTGCTTCCCTGCTGCAGGGTCCCTTCAGAGAAGGTAAAGGACTTTCAGCCAGCTCCTTTCCTGCATGTGGGAGATCCTGCTGGATTTGCTATCATGGAAGGGAAAATCTTGATCTTTGAACTCTTTCCCTCTGTCCCAATCTAATGGTGATTGTCCTGGACTCCACCGCAGATCAAAGCAGTACTTTGGATGTTGAAGCTAGGACATGTGGACTTTAATGCAAGTGTGTCTCCTTGCAGAAAAGCCTGTGTGACCCCCCCTTTGCCTTCTCATGTGCCCTGTCCTGACCATGTTGGAACTGCTAATGGCCTCAGTCATCTCCTTGAATTGGCTGCTGTGTGCAGAGGGACCTTCTGCTCCTGGAGCAGCATCATACTGGGCATGAAGGAGCTGAAGTGTTTTCCTTTGCTCTGGTACTGAGAAGCAAAGCTGTGAAGGGGAAAGGTCCCAGGGCTGTGAAGGCAAGCAGGGACAGCACGTTCTGTCTCAGCTGAGTGGAAAGCCCCTGTCATGGAGCTGTGACACCCTGAGGATTCCTGCAGCTTTGTGCTTCACAGCCCAGTAAAAGATACTTTTTTGGTGGTGGTGGGGTTTTTTCATACTGTATGGTTTGCATGGTGTTTGGGTGTTGCTTTTAAGGCACATAGTTACTGCAGAAGGGAAACCAATCTCTTCTTAGAGAACAGTCAGGGCTTGAAGTCCCATAGCTTGATTTTGTAAGGCTGGGGTTCAACACATGAGGCGTGGTGGGATAAATCCCTTCTTGCTTTGCTCAGCTCCTGCCAAGCCTGTGCCGGGCAGGAGTGGCAGTTGATCCAGCCACACTTTTCTGTACACAGTATGTACGCATCTCTAAAGAGGGGCGGTTAATGCCTTGTCCAAGGGTGATACTCAGATGCTGCATGAGGATGCTCCCGTCAAGTGCTGCAGTGTGTTCTCTGTTCCTGCCTCCTAGGAACAATATCTGTAGGTGCTTCACAGTGGGGCTGTACAGATGTGAGGGCTTTGTGTTGCATTTCCTGGCAGGAGAGCTGTGATGATCCGGTGTTGGTCTCTTGTTACCCTCCCTGCTGTCTTGTTGGTCCATCAAACCCCTTCTCTTTTCCCTGGGTGGTGGTTGAGCTCTATTTGAGTTGTTGACACCTGGGAGAGAGGCAGGGAAGCCCACATCTTTTGCAATGCTTTGTTCTGCTTGGAAATGTGCAGAGCAGCAGCCAGCCTTGATGATGAGTGTCCCCCCAAAGGGTGCCACAGCATGACTGCTTGCAGCGTTCACCCTGGCCTGTTGTGAAACATGCCACAGGCAGGTCACTGCATGGGGCCTCCCTTTCCACCGGCTCCCAATACCTCTGGTTTTGCTCTTGGTTTAGCACTTCTGCTACTGGGAGTCCAGCGGGAGGGAGATGATGGAGGGACAGATTCAAAGAGCTGCTGAACACCATCATAAACCATTGCAAAGCACTCAAGAACCTTGACAACACTTGTCTGTCTTGGTGCTCCTGAGGTGCTTAACGGAGCTCTTTGGAAAGTCTGGTAACATCCTCCAGAACTATCCCTGTGCTACGTTTTGCTCCGTGTGGGTGGAAAGGAAGGGAGAGTTTGGGGAATAAACAGTAGAAGAGGTTGCAAAGTTCCTGCTCCTTGGTTGTGGTGGACAAGCAGAGTCCTCTCCCATGAAAAAATGCTTCCATAATCACCGCCTTGGGAGGAGAGGTTTAACTTCATGTGTGGTCCATAGCACACCAGGAAAAAAAAAACAACAAACCCAAAGACTGTTTTGTGGTTTGAAAGTTATGGTGATATCTTCCTCCTGATATATTAAATATTTTGTCCTTAAATTCCATTGCTTTCCTGCGCTGGGATCCGAGAGGCATCAGGAAGGGATGACTGGGCTGGTGTGGTGTGAGGACCATGTTCCCCTCCAAGAACCTGAAACAAGCTGACGTGCAGGGAGGTGTATTTTTGTGAGCTGGGTGTTGTAAAGGCCGCTTGTGAGTCACACTGTGCTCTTAGTCACTGCTTTCCTCTTGCCACAAGTCATGACTAAGGTGCTGATGTGCCGATTCCCTGCTCATTCAGTCCTCAGCACCGTGGCGGAGCGCTTCTTGGGTGTTCCTCATGCACACGCTGTGGATGGATAGAACATGGTGAAGACCGTAATAACAGCCTGTGGTGGTGGGACACGAGGCGGGAGCCCATGAGACTGTCTGGGGTAAAGGAGAGAGCTTGCATCTGGCAGGTCAGTGGTTGCTTGTGCGTTTTTCTTTGGTGACTTCTCTCCAGTGGCAGGGCTGGAGCCTCACTGCTCGCTTGGCTCTCAGGGAGCCCCAGCAGCTGGGCATGGCTTTACTGAGCCCTTTGGTGGAAGTGCCAGGAATTCATGTGGGTGGAGATGGCCACGCTGAGTGCACTGAGCAGGGGGAACCTCTGCTGAGATCACAGTGGCTTTTGCTCCTGCCTGCCTGGAGGTGGGGAGCTGTGATGGGCACAGCCACCACTGAATGCTGTCAAACACTGACCAAATAAGCAGAGATTTGAGTACTTTGGGATCACTTTGGAAACTACGTGTGTGGCTTAGGTACAGGGACGTGCTGTCTGGGATGAAAGCAAAGGCCTCCTTGGCAGGGAGTTTTTGTAGTATTGGCAGGCTTTATTTCTTGTTCCTGGATTATTTTTGTGCATTTGTGTTGCCTCCAACCCAAAGTCTCTGGGATGGAGCCATCTCTGTGCTTTGGGAGAGGAGAGAGATGCCTGCCCCAGGGTCCCTCTGGATGCCAGGGTGGCACTGCAGGGGAAGAGGGAGTCTGCCTGGGCATCTATCTGATTGCTTATGGTTGGGGCAGTTCCGACAGGTAAACATTTGGACAAGTTGCTTTTTTCATGGTGTCCCAGATACGTATGAATTGGATGGAATAAAGTCATACTGCCACCAGCACAGTCCCTGCTACCCCAGTTTAGGTTTCACCCTGAGCTGTGGTGGAGAAACGAGATGTCCAGGGCTGTGTTGTGAAAGGGGTGCAGCCAGGCATGCAATCTGCAGTTTCACAATGACCTGGGATGTTGGGGCTGAGGCCCCCTCTGTATTTTCCTGCATAGCTGCAGGGACGCATGGAACTGTTCTTCATGTTGGCTGGCTGGCAGCAAGGTGACAGTTGAAAGCTTAAGGCTTTCCTGGCTCGTACAAGGTTGGCACTTGAGAATGGGTTTGTGACCATCTCCACTGGACACTAGTTGCCAAGGATGATCCGTGGCTCATATAAGGAGGAGTTTGGGTTCTGCTGTCACTTTTCCCACACTGAACTACGTGATCTTTTGAGATCCCTTCCAGCCTGGGCTGTTGTATATTTCCCATCCAGCCCACTGCAAGGTGCTGCAGCTGTAATCTCTTGCTGTGTTATCTTCAATGGAGGCTAACCCACTGTTACCTCCTTGCCGCACACACGTGAGCTAGACTTGATCTCTTCCAAAGATGGAAACTGTGAGAAGGCAGATGTGCCTGCAGCAGGTCAGCAGAGGGTGCCTTGGCCCCACAGCCTCTCATGATGGGGTTGTGGATGTGTGCACCTCCTTTTCTTTGCCGTGGTTGGGATGCATTACGGGAGCAGAGGGGAAGACAGGCTAGCGGACTGGGGTGCATGGTTGGCTTTGGGGTGGGCAGGAGGCAGTAACGGGATGGTGCTTTACCAGGAGGATCTTGTCTTCATTACAGTAGGAGTGTTGTAGTGCTCTCTTCCTTGCACTTAACAGGGACCTGGTATGCTAACTTTTTTCCTTCTTTCTGTGTAGGAGATGAATTAAAATGCAGCACACCACGTGCACGGAGGACAGGATCTACCACGCTCTGGAAAGATGTTTACACGGGCTTAGCAGAGATGCGCTCTCCAGCAGGTGGGCTGGTAAGTGACCTGTTAACCATGAGCTTGTTCTTCAGCCTCTGAACGATCTGCTGACCTACCTGGGCACCTGGGTAAGAGAGAGCTGCTGGTGCTGCTGGAGGCTTGGAGGCCTTTTCTCCTTTCCAGCGTTCAATGTTAGAGGTAGGATCCAAGATATAATCAGAGTCTTCCTGAGCCTCTTGCTGTGGTAGGAAGATGTTGAACAAGTCATGTTAAGTCTTACATGTATATTTATCAGATGCACGGCTTCTTGCCAGTTGTCCATGCCTGAGCTGGAGACAATTAAGCATTCTATGCTTCTCACTATGAGGAAAGACTCCTTTGTGTAATCAGCCAGCCTTGCCTTGCTTTAATGCATGCAGTCCTCAAAACCTATGGGTGTAATCTATTCTGCATTGTCAGAAGCAAGTGTGGGGATATTTTTAAATCTAGACCAGATACCATGGTGACCATAAAGATCTGAGCCATGTTGAGCAGTTTGGGATGCCAGCAGTGAGGCTAGAGCAGCAGTGAGCAGAAGTCATTTGTGAATGTCATTTTGATCTGTCTTCCTCCTCCTGGCATTTGCAGGCTGCAGTTACATCACTCCCAAATCCTCTTGTGAATGGAAGAAATGAAATGAATTTGGGGGCCTGTCAAATTCAGATTTCCTTTTGTCTGCAACCCCTTCTGCTTTTCTGTTTACCTGTAAGTCAGCAAAGTGGTGCAAGCAATGTCCTACCTTCTGCCAAGTACTGCAGTAATCCCTTTGGCCATGCCCGTTTCCTCACCCGCTGGAGTGATGCCAGCAACCTGTGCTGGAGCATCACCCTGTGTCTTGTTTCTGACCAGGACTCATGGGTCCTTTTGGGCTCCCCACGTTCTGGGCAAACTGGCCCTGAAGTGTGACCTATAATCCCCGTTCCTGGAAGTGCGAGCTCAAGCTTACGACCATTCCAGTGCATGTCCAAAGGAGTCCATCGTGCCAAGCCATTCACCGCGCACTGCATAACTTGCCTCTTCCTGTAATTATAATTAATCAATTCCTGTGTCACTCATAATCTCTGCCTTGCTCTAATCCCAGCCCCTCAGTGCTGCTGGTCATGTTAAGGCAGCCTTTAAGAATGACTTCATAACTTTTCTGGTTCATTAGCAAAGACCAGACTGTGTGGGGCAGGGTCGGGGGGTTGTGGGCTCTGCTGGGAACAGCTCTGCTGCCCACTGATCCCTCAGTAATAATGATTTCCCCCCATCTCTCTGCCTGCTGCTTTCAGTCCTCTTCATGTGGGTTTTGAGGGGTTTGGCAGAATGAACTGGCATTCCGAGGAGATCTCGGGCATTTTACACATCAGAAAGTTCCCTTTCATCGAAAACAGTTGTGCTGTTGCCAAAAATGTTCAGCGTGACCGGAGAGCCCTGCTCCCGCAGTGGTTGGTGGATGTGATGTTAATGGCTTTCCTGTGCCATGGCCCCAAGTACCACGGTGGGACAGCTCCGAGAGCAGCGCTGCGTGGCCAAAGCTGCTTCTAAGTACTTTACCCCATGGCATGTCCATGTCGGCTTTGAGGAGCTGCTGTTCCACATCCTACCCCCTTGCAGTCGGAGTAGGAAGTGTTTCATTATTGCGGTAACACATGTGATTTGGGGAAAACAGAGCATAATTCACAGATGTACCCACACCCATAGCAGTGCATCCTATTTCTGTTCAAAATCAGAGCAGAAATGTTTTGTCTTCTGACTTCCCCGTATTACAAACAACAGTTTAATTACTGCTGTGTCAGATCCAGGCTGTTATTTATGGCAGGGCTCTGTTCCTCATATGGTCGGTCAGTGAATCTATCCAGCTTGTTCTAAACTCTGCTGTAGCCTTCTCCTTTCTTGTTTTGAACTTCTTACATCACTTGTATTTCCCAGTTTATTTGCTTTCCCCTCGTTTTTACCATTTCTGCACACCAAAATAGCACCCACGACGCTGCAGCTTTTGGGATGAGACCTTCCGAGGAGATTGTGTTTATTTTTAAGTTATTTAATGCCTTTTTTTAACATAATTTGACAGGAGGTGGCTCCAGAGAGGGTGAGTAATCACTTCCGATGCGTTGTTTCCCCCACTGTGTGACTGAAGAGCTGTAGTCGGTGAAGTCAGCAAAGAGAAGCACAAGTGCTTTGGCCATCACAGGTTTATACCCTGCGTGAGCCTGTGGTCAGCTCTGGGGTCTAAACAGAGAATCTTTCTTGAACTGCAGCGTTTATTGGAGGAACCAAAGAAAAAAATTGTTTCTGAATCACAAGAAAAAATGTTAGAAAAGTACTAGAAAAGACAACCTCTGGAGACCCTCTTCAGAGTTTCCCTTCCTTCGTGTCGCTGCAGAGAGACGATGGTCAAATCACAGTGTGCTAAAGGAAGAAAAATAGCTCATTTCTTGCTGGTGAGCAGTGAAATGGGGGGAGCCTTTGGTGGAGGAGAGTGCTGGGCTTGGGTCTGGCTGCTGGCAGTGCTGGGCTGCTGAGTTTGAGGGGGGCTGGAAGGTCATGGTGAATGGTGAGCTGCTGGAGAGGCTACACAGTGCCCAGGAGGCCCCAGGGATGGGAGGGAGCTGCTGTGTCACTGCCATGGGGCTGCACACAAGTCAGAAGGGATGAAGGATGCCAGTGAGGATGGATGAAGGTCACTGGTGAGCAGGAGGAGGAGTGTTCAATGATACTTCTCATGTGGCGCCCAGGGAGTTCAGTCTGCTCAGCTGTAATAAAGAGAAGCTTAAGATCCTGCTCAGGTGCAATCATCTAGATACATTCATGGGGAATTGTTCACCCTGGAAAAGAGAAGGCTTCAGAGAGACCATGTAGCAGTCTTCCAATACCTAAAGGGGCCACAAGAAACCTGGGGAGGGGCTTTGGACAAGGGATGTAGGGACAGGCCAAGGGGAATGGCTTTAACCTGCCAGAGGGGAGACTGAGCTGAGCTCTTAGGCAGAAGCTCTTCCCTGTGAGGGTGCTGAGGCGCTGGCACAGGGTGCCCAGAGAAGCTGTGGCTGCCCCATCCCTGGCAGTGTTCAAGGCCAGGTTGAACACAGGGGCTTGGAGCAAGCTGCTCTAGTGGAAGATGTCCCTGCCTGTGGCAGGGGTTGGATCTGGATGAACTTTCAGGTGCCTTCCAAACCAAACGAGTCTGGGATTCTACAAATGAACAGATCTGGTGTGGAGATCCTCCAGGTTAATCACCAAGCAGTGAAACGCAGTGTTTGAAATCTTGCAGCGCCAAGTGCGGAATCGGGGTGTGCTGGTTACTAAACCCTGCAAATTTTAACTTTTGAACTGATTTCTCCAGGCTTGTGGGTTTTCTTGCTGAGCTCACTGGCAGGCTGGGTGGGAGCGCTTGGGCTGTCTCCAGCCACTATGCCCTCCTCAGGGGGCTCTGGAAGCTGCAGGTTGGAATGCTGCACAGTGCAGCAGGCATCACCCGAGGGGCTGCTGCCTCCTCACCTCCAGTCCCCTGACTTAGGAATTGCTGTGAGTCGGCCCTTCCCTGGGCAGCCCCTTGGAGCAAAGGACCTTGTTCTGGTGAGGACGTAGTGGAAATGGTGGGAGTGGGTCTGGGGGAGGGAGGAAATGGAGACATTTGCTTTCCACTCATCCAACTGTGTCACTTCTGCCAGCAGCTGGAGCCGATGCCAGCCCGAGCGCTGCGGGCGCCGGCAGCTCGTGCATGTGCTGTGGCTGCTTGATTTCTAGTTTTGTGTTGTGTTTTTTCCGCTTTGGCAGTTGCCCCGTGAGGTGCAGCCCAGGGGAAACGCCACCGCTGCGGTCAGAGGGGCTGCTCCGGGAGGGGGGCAGCGTGCTCTGCTTCTTAGAAATCACAAAGCTGCATCCTTCCGAGGCCGCTGCTGCTGGCTCCTGCCGTGCTGCAGGCATCTCAAGCGGTGCAGTTGCACCCAGGGCAACCCCCAATGTCAATGCAGGTTTGAGAGCAGCCCTGGAGAGAAGGGGTTGGGGGTACTGCTGGATTAAAGGCTGGACATGAGCGGGCAATGTCTGTTACCGCAGCACTCAGCTGTGACCCAGGTGGATGCAGGACATCTGCAGAAGGATGGAGAGGGTTCTTGCTGGTGGGGTGGCTCCTTTCTGCTTTTAATGTCATCTGGGACTTTTGTTCCAGACCTGTGCACATTAGGAGCGTCACTCGCCATGCCCAAATGTCCCTTTTAGTCTGGATGAAGGGGATATGGCTGCAGGGACTGACTGGTCCCAGTGGTTGGGAAGTGGATGCTCTTGACTTGGACTGTGCGTGGAGGGGAGGGGATTCCCACCCAGGTGTAGATGCCCTGTCCTGACTGATGCCTGTCAGTGCCAGACACTTTGCTTTGCAGCATGGTCTGTTGTGTCCGGCATTTTCAAGCTGCATTTCACATTATTTTTAGCAAGGATACAGCTGTTTTGGTGGTTTTGGTTAATGTTCTTTGCCAGATTCAGGATCTCAGACAGTGGCAGCCTGCTGCTTCCTGGCACTGTTTTTCAATCCCAGGGTAACCCCAGTGCCTTACCATGGCCATGAGTTAAACAGAGTTCCTGCTCATAGTGATGTTATTCAAATATACCTGTCTGCATAATAGAATAGTTCGGGTTGGAAGGGACCTTAAGATCACCCAGTTCCAACCCCCCTGCCATGGGCAGGGACACCTCACACTAAACCATGGCACCCAAGGGTCTGAGCAGCCTGGCCTTGAACGCTGCCAGGGATGGAGTGATGGAGCATTCACAACTTCCTTGGGCACCCCATCCTTGTCCTTCAGCAAAGAGTTCCTGTAGAAGACCCCAAAATGGGTCAGAAGACCTCAGGTCTGAATTATCATAGAATCATATAATCCCAGACTGGTTTGGGTTTGAAGGTAACATCGCTCCTCCAGTTCCAACCCCTGCCACGGGCAGGGACACCTTCCACTAGAGCAGCTTGCTCCAAGCCCCTGTGTCCAACCTGGCCTTGAACACTGCCAGGGATGGGGCAGCCACAGCTTCTCTGGGCACCCTGTGCCAGCGCCTCAGCACCCTCACAGGGAAGAGCTTCTGCCTAAGAGCTCAGCTCAGTCTCCCCTCTGGCAGGTTAAAGCCATTCCCCTTGGCCTGTCCCTACATCCCTTGTCCCAAGCCCCTCTCCAGGTTTTCTGCAGCCCCTTTAGACACTGCAGCTGCTCTCAGGTCTCCCCTTAAGGAGCCTTCTCATCTCCCGGCTGAACAAGCCCAGCTCTCAGCTTCCCTCCAGCCCTGCCCTTGTCTCTGCTACCTGCCTGTCCTCCCAGTCCACTCACAGTGCCTTTGTCCCAGCTCCTCCCCAGGGCAGCAGCTCAGCACCTTTCCCTCTGCCCCATTCAGTGCAGAATAAAGCAGCAAGCTGCTGCTGCTGCTGCTGCAGTTTCCTCCTGCCTTGCTCGAGTGAAAGGAAGGAAAGAGCCCTGGTCTTGCTGGGCTATTTGTGTATGTGGTTACACTCGCACAGGAAGCGGTGTTCTCCGTACCTGGCGATGCACCCGGCACAGCTCAGCTCTGCTGCTCCTGTGGCTCCTGCTCCGCATGGCCAGGGCAGCCCAGGGTGGCCACGCCAGGGTCCGGCTCTCACGCATGGAACATCCCTCTCGGCTGAAGCAGGACAGGACGTTTAATACACACATGAGCCGCTTCTTGCCGAGGACAGCAAAGCTCTGGCAGCTTAGAGCACCTCTTGGCTATCCCGCGGGTGCTGCGGCTTTCCCTGGAGGATGCCGCACTCTGGGATAACACTGATTGGTTCAAGCAATCTGGTGGAGTCATTGTCGGCAGGGCCATGGCTTTGTGCCATTGTGCTGGCTTATGAGGGGCTCAAAAGGGAAGCGGAACATCGCTGAGTTACCGGCTCGCTGTGGCCATGGCCTCGCTGATGGGGTATCACGACCTGAGGTTGTGCTCTGGATGTCAGCACATGCACCGAGGTGCCAGGAGGATGAGGCGAATTAAAACTTGGAGCTGTACCTATCAGCGAGTGCATCTGAACTGCTTGGGAACTTCCCAGTGGGAAAACAATTCACTGACAGGGAAAAGCTGCGTGGCAGCAGGGGAGCATTCCCATGGGGGAAGGCTCCTGCCCTCTTAATTCAGTGACAGACTGGATAGGCATGAAGGCACAGGAGCAGTGTGTGTCCTGGTAAGCAAACGCCTGTCCACAGAGGGCACATGAAGCCTCTCTGCAACCTTAGAGCTAGTTTTGCTTGTCTTGGCATTGGCCTTCTCCTGGCTGGGCCACCACAGCAGACCTCTCCCGTGGTTTAACCTCATCTTGTTTAGCACCTAGAAGGTGTGTAAAGGTGTTTTTATGGCATCTTTGTATGGCTGATGAATTTATAGCCTCTGCATCTAGGGATAATGTTTGAGGGATGGGGCAGACAATGTGCCCTGTGGCTTTGTAGTGAATACACTGTCCTTTTGCCTGCTCATGGCATTGCCTCTTCCTTGGTAGCTCCAGAGGGGCAGGCAATGCACATAGGTTGGTGCCCATGTTTCTGTGCTGCTGAGTAAAAAGCAGATGTATTTGTATTTATTTTTCCTGAGATCACTAGCCCCACTCCCTGCGGTGTGAGATGCTGTTTCTCTTGGGTTTGCTTTTGGACTGAGACTGAAGGAGCCCCCATGCCAGCACCTTTGAACCCTGCCACGGGCTGTGGCTGAGCTGTGTGGACTGGATCCACTCCTGGTGAAAAAATCCATGGCAGTGTGGAATGGAGATAAAGATGTTAGGCTGTTTGCTTGACATTTCCCCATAACTTCTCTGTAGGGGTCTGTGTGCGGTGCCGGGTCCCTGGATGGAGGAGGAGGTGCTGCAGGTCCTGGTCTGGCGGAGCTGACGAGCACCGCCTCCTCCCTTGGGAGGCGAGGCCAGGATGAATGGAGGCGCCCGGCAGCCTTCACACTGATCATTTCCTCTAGAGCCATCTGGGAGGTGGCCCTGACCTCCAAGGAGAGCGGTGGCCTCGGGAAACACCTTGGGCCATTGTCACCAGTCAGGTCCCAGCAGCAAGAGGCAGATGTCTGGGGATGGAGGCCGGGAAGGTTTCAGTCAGCAGGAGTGAAGGACTCTCCATCCCTTCACATGGCAATTCACCCCTCAATATGCCTAAACTTCTGGTGGGGTTTAATATATTTAATGGAAATCTAAAGGTGCTAAGAGATGGAATAAATGCTGGGCAGGCTTAATGATGCTGATGTGCATGGCCAGGGTGCGGGGAAGCTGGTTGAGGAGATGGAGCATCTTCCCTCAGGTGTGATGCAGCTGGAGGGGGTTGGATGTGTGCCTGATAGGAACTGAATTTTGCAGGGTTTGAGTGAGTTCATAGTTAGGGCATCCGGGGCGTTTGGGACAGGGGCTGCAGAGCAAAGGCTTACACCAATGGGTTTTCTGTGCTCAGGCACAATGAAGGTGAGCATCCACCATCCCTCTGGCCTCTGCAGCATGCACATGGCAGTGCAGGCATGTCAGCTACCCAGCTTCCCTGAGGAAGAGGCATCCAGCCGAGCTTGGGCGCATTGGGCTGTGCGAGTTGAGTGCTTGGATGAAGCCATGCTGTGGAGATAAGCCCCATTTGGTGAGATTGGATCGTTCAGAATGAGGGCGTGAGGTCTTCTTCACCGTGATGTGACACAGGCAGCAAACGCCTTCACCCTGACCCCCTCCCCTTGTTCATCCCTCCTGTGACCTCCCTGAGCTGGCTGTGGGTGACAGCAGCTCTGTCTTCTGCAGCTGGGCTGTGCCTGAACTGCTGGAGCCTGCAGGAGCTGGTGAGCCGGGACGCCGGCAACTACGTCATCCTTGTGGAGAAGATCCTCGGCAAGGCCAAGGAGGTGAGTTCTGGGGGGACTGGGGCTGGGGCAGCTCTGGGGCTTGCCAGAAATGGGGTTTTGCAGAGCTTCAGAGTCACAGCCTGGTTTGTGTTGAAGGGAGCTTAAAGCCCATCCAGTTCCAACCCCTGCCACAGGCAGGGACCCCTTCCACTGGAGCAGCTTGCTCCAAGCCCCTGTGTCCAACCTGTGAGCACTGCCAGGGATGGGGCAGCCACAGCTTCTCTGGGCACCCTGTGCCAGCGCCTCAGCACCCTCACAGGGAAGAGCTTCTGCCTAAGAGCTCAGCTCAGCCTCCCCTCTGGCAGGTTAAAGCGGTTCCCCATGGAATGGTGGGTGATTTGGGGGTGTGGTAAGGTACTGCTGGAGCACTGGAGCTTGGGGTGCTGCTGCGTCTGCAGGTCCAAAACCCTTATGGGAGCAACTCTGTGTGTCCCACCAGCTTTCAGCACATGAGGAGCTACAAGGGAAAAACCCATCGCCAGTGTCTGCTCTTTGGCAGCACTGGAGATCCACGGGGAAGGGGTTTGATTTCCCAAAGTGCTGCTTGGTGCCATGCAGGGGCTGCACGCATGGAGCCAGACTTCCCCACACCTTCCCCTGGTGTACACTGGGAGCTGTTAGTCCAAATCAAAGCAAATGGGAAGTTTCCTGTTGGTTTTGATGGAAACTTTGTTGTAGCTCTGCTGGGCTTCCTGCAGAGCAGGCATGGAGCTGGAATGCTGGATGCAGGCAGGTTTGCACTGTGCAGCGTGGGGCCAAGCACAGGAGGGAGGTGAAGCTGCAGCAGGGCCGATCCTATCAAGCCTATAGGGTCCCATCATGTCCTGCAGAGGCTTGAGGCACCATCGCTTGAGCAGGGTCACCCCGGGCTGCTCCTGGGAAGACCTTGGAGGAATCCTTTGATGTGGCAGGAAATGGTGATGTGTTTCCTAACTCCTCCACTGGGATTCATGTGATGGGGTAAATGTTACCTTTCTGGGGAAAGAAAGGCTGCCAAGCTGTATTTTCAGTTTCATCCATTTATATTTTTTAATAGCTGGAATGTGTTTAGTTGCAGATAGCGTTTGCAGATAGTCTATTAGGATTTATGTAAGGGTTTATTGCACTTTCCTGTGCTCAGGAAGGAGACAAGTGTATCCTTGAGCTGTGTGTCACTCAGTGAAATAATCCTGCTGGCTATTCAGTGGCAAAGGCTGGGACAAGAATATATGGTGTGCGCCATGCTGCTGAGCTTTGCAAGGCTGGGCTGATCTTGGAGCAGCTCCAGTGCCTAAAGGGGCTGCAGGAAACCTGGAGAGGGGCTTGGGACAAGGGATGTAGGGACAGGCCAAGGGGAATGGCTTTAACCTGCCAGAGGGGAGACTGAGATGAGCTCTTAGGCAGAAGCTCTTCCCTGTGAGGGTGCTGAGGCGCTGTCACAGGGTGCCCAGAGAAGCTGTGGCTGCCCCATCCCTGGCAGTGTTCAAGGGCAGGTTGGACACAGGGGCTTGGAGCAAGCTGCTCTAGTGGAAGGTGTCCCTGCCCGTGGCAGGGGTTGGAGCTGGAGGAGCTTTAAGGTCATTTCCAACCCAAACCATGCCATGATCAGAGGGCTGGGAACATGACCAAATCCAGCTTCTTGAGGTTGAAGGCAGAGCAGCAGCCTGTGCTGACCTGCTGGTCCTGTTAGTGTGGGTTACTGGGGCTTCAAGGGTTATTTTCCCATGGAGACAAGGAAAGTTTTGGGGATGGTGATGTGCTGGGTTGGGTGCTTGGCTGTATTGTTGGGAAGTTTCTTTGGCACCTCCGAGGATGCTTTTGGGTGACGCTCATGGCGAGCACCCCAGCTCATCCTTCTGCTCCGGGCTGTTTCCTACAGGTGCAGGAGAAGTGCGACTACGACCTCGTAATGCCCCTGGCTCTGCTCTTCTACTACGCCGTCCTGTATGTAAGTCGTGAGGCTGCTGCACATAGCTTGATCCCAGCCCCTGGGGATGCATGGGGTGCAGAGTCATTCCCTGTGGAGCCCAGCAGAGCAGTCACCGAGATCAGAGTGGCTTTTGCCTGAAACATCATGGTCTGATCAATTAATCTCAGAAAAGGCTACAAGAATCTATAGGGATCAAGACCAGGCAACCATTGTCTGAGCTGAGAGATGTAAAAAATGAGCTTCAGTGGGTTTTCTTTTTAAGATGGGCTAATCAGAAAGGGAGATGGACCCTTCTCTGTGCAGAGAAGGCAAAGTTTTTTCATTAGCCTTTACTTGTGCAAAATGTAAAGGCAGCAGTGCCGCAAAGGAGCGGAGCCCTTACAGGAAACCCTTTCTTCTTATTATTATTAGCACAATGCATCATTATCCCGAGGAAATCATTGCTGCCAGGTCTTGCAAAAGCACAGGCTGTGATGCCATTCATCTGTATGGATCTCTGGTTGTTAAAAAGAAATGTATATATAGGCTTTGGCATGTGAGCCACAGCCGGGAGGTTGGGAAGGTGCAGAGCGGATGGAGCTTTCTCAGAGCTGTGCCGGGGGGGGGTACTTTGACCCTGCTTTGTGAGAGGAGGGGTGTCACAGGATGAGCCTCTGCTCTGATCTTCTCCTCCCACTTCCAGCCTAAGCCCTTAAACTCTGATGCAGTGCTCGAGCCCGTGTCTTTGCTCCCTTTCTAACAGTGTCTCCCCGCCCCCCCGCAGGCTCCCCATTTCCCATCGGGCTCCGACCTGCTCCTGAAAGCTGCCGGTGTGTACCACAGCTTCCTGACCTGGCCCGTGCCCTACTGCGACATCTTCCGCAAGCTGCTCACCTTCATCAGCGATGAGCTTAAGGCCCCTGGTAAGCGCTCCTGCCCCACTGCTCCCCTGGGCCACCCTCTGCCGTGACAAGTTGGATCCTGAGGCTCTTCTGGTGCTGCTCTTCCACCTCACTTCATGCATCCCTTGGGTGCGATGCCTACACCTACCTCGTGCTTCCCAACCCTCACCTTTTCCAGGACGTGAGGAGCTCTGCCCTCCATCCTCTGCACAGGGTGACACTGGATTCCTCTGGAGGAGCAGGGCAGGGCTGTGGTTTGGGTGGCTGCCTTGCATGCAAGGTGGTGGGTGCATCCTTGGGAGGCTCAGCTCTGGACCAGTGTGAATTAGCAGAAAGTGTAACTGTTTCCTGGCTGCCTTTCGGTCTGGTGGGTCTTTTCCATGGCAAGACATATGTGGCTGCTCCTGCCCAGCCCTGGGCTTTGTCCGAGGTGCTCAGTGGTGTAAATGGGGTGATAACAGTGGGGCCATTCATCAGCATCAAGGTGGCTGGAGCCTTGAGCCTGCCCTTGCGTGGAGAAAGAGCCAGAGAGCCCCCCTTCCGTAGGGCTGGGGGGCTCTCTGGCTCTTTCTTTACAGCTGAGACACCTTGTGATACAGCTTTGGGCACATCTATCAGCAGCAGCAGCCCTCCTCCTAATTAAGGCCTCCTTGTAGATGTCCTGTTGTTCCCAATGGAGCAGCTCTTCCAATTATTTCTAAAAGGCCTTTTCCCCTAATCTCCCTGTCTGTTGGTGGCTTATGGAGAGCTGGTATCACACAGAGCACATTTCAGGCCTTGTTTACTCCTGCGCAGGGTCATGGCATCGACCGGCTCCGAGCAGGGCTTGGGAGGCCTTGGATGGGTACATGAGCTGGGGCTGGGTCCTTACCCCCATCCCTAATCTGGGTAGCTGCTTTGTAGAGCCAGGACGGGGACATGAAACAGGGTCTCTGCGGAGGTGGGAGCTTGTAGGTGCGGATGGGGTGAAAGGTGCTTTCAAAGGAACAAACATTGAAATAAACCCTCTGCAGTGCTGGCACTGGACTGGTTCTTCTATCCCCAGCTCAAGGCTCCACCAGCATAAATGGCCACGGGCACCAGGCAGGGTCTGGCTGGTCTGTTGTGCTGTATTCAGCCTCCAGCTCAGAGCTGCAGGGCCAGCACAGATGTGGGGATGCTCACCCCATGCTGGTGCAGCCACAGACTTCCCTAGCTCCTTCCTGGTCATTTATTGCTATGGCACCAGTTGGGACTGTGTTTACAGATGGCTGGGAAAGTGCCAGTGCTGGAGGGGAAGTGCTGTTGACCCAGCACCACCATTGCTGGTCCCTGAGGCTGTGTGAGCTGGGGACTTTGGTCCAAAAGCTTTTCCCTTCCTACAAGCAGATGAGATTTCCCCTCCCCTGCCAAAAGATGCTGTGTGGGAGGTGTTGGCCTGATGGGGCTGGGGAGCCCAGTGCTGCCCCTCACTGTGGCCTCTCCCCCAGCTGCAGCCAAGAACAGCAGAAAACGTGTTCTCTGCTGGTAAGCTGACCAGGACCTTATAAGCTTGTTGTGTGGCCTCTGTGACCTGCTTCAAGGCTGAAGCAAAAGCTTTTTATTGAGAGGAGGGTGAATATTAACTGAGACCAAGCTGCTGTCAGTATTTGCCAAGAATGAGATAGCTTTTATGTGCCGACTGGGGTGATGCCTCTGCAGGGGGAGTGAGTGCTGCTGTAATCGGGGGCCTGCATGAGCAACATGTGCTGCTCATGGGTGCTGGAGCAGGGCTGCCAAGCAGCAGCTGGTGTTGGGATGTGGCTGCCTGTAGCAATGAAGGTGATGGATCTCATTAACACCGCGTTTCCCAAGCTGTGCCCCAGTCCTGCTGTTCGGGGATGACATGGGCTGTGCTGTTGCCACACAGTCCAGGTCCATCCAATGTCACCTCGTAGGAGGTTCCGATGGCAGCCCAGGGATGGGGACAGGGACTGTCCATGCCAGCCTCAATTCTGCCGGGTCCAGTCTGAGCTCGTCTCTGTGGGAGAGAAGGTGGCAGTGACCTGCTGTCCATAAGTGAGATCCAGGGCCTGGGGAGCTAAAGCAATGGGCAGAAGCTGCTAAATAGCATCCATGCAATTCGCATTCCACATCAACAGTGTGGCATAAGGGACTGGATGGAGCATCTCTCCCATCCCAATCTTTGGTTGCTTAACTGTCGCTCTGGGCTTTTACCTTTTACATTCTTTGCCCCTAGACTTACATGGTGGCTGAGTCTTGTCCCCACAAGGACTTTTGGTGCTGCTGTGCCCGCTCTGGACAGCGGCTCAGCCAGGTTAGCATCACATTAGGAGGCAAAGCGTGCCTCTGAGGCAGAGCAGTCTGCAGCAGTGCTGTGTCTCATGTCCTCTGCTCTTTCCTCAGGGATCTCCTTCCAGAGGCTGGTGAGGACAGAACAGGGGCTGCCTGTGAAGAACTACCAGAGCTCCACTGTGTAAGTGTGGCCATTGGCGCTGCTGGTGCCATGCTGCAGCATCCCCATGGTCTCCCACTGCTTAAGGAGCAGTGGGGCTGCAGCGAGGGCATCTTCGGGGTATAGCAGTGGGTGGTGGGGAGAACTGGGCTGAGCTGTGGGAAGGGACATGGAGAGTGGGTCCCCAGCTCTGGGTCAGGGTCTGTGGGCTCCCTGTGTCGGTTATCCTGCAGGGCTGCAGACCCAGCTGAACAGGGCCAGTCTCCAGGGGAGAGGAGGAGGCAGTCTGCTCCACAGGGGCTGCTGATCTCAGCACATGCTGGAGAACAGGGAGGAGATGCTTTGATCTATGTGTTTGGGAGCCACCACCCCAAAGGGGGTCAGAAGCAAGTCCATCCCCATGCAATGATTGCTGAAAGCCTTGCAGCGCAGTCAGACTTTGCACCTTATTTGTGGTTGAACCTTCCTCCTGCCAGGACACCTTGTGAACAGGGAAATGAGCCTGGGCAGTGTGCTCCCTTCCTGGCTGCAGTGCCTGCTCCAGGGACAGTCCCTCGTGCACAGACCCCTCCACTGCAGGGGGGTCTCCTGCTTTTCTGGCTTCTCCACTCATGCTGTGCACCCCTGGATCTGTGTCTGTATCCACCCAGCTGTGCTGGTGCTGCTGTGTTGCTTCCCCAGCACAGCTCTGCTGCTCTGCTTTGCTTGTACTGGTGCAGCCACCAATGACTTACAGCAGGATGGCTGTATTTGCATAAAAAGCCCTGAAAACCTGTCACAAAGCTGTACACAAGCTGAACCTGGTGCTTATTGGAAGCTTTTGCCCATTGCCTGAGCTCTGTAATACCAAGCACACCAGAGCACATCCTTCAGAGTAGTTTTTGCTCAGTGAGGTGGACTGCTCTTATCTGTCAATGTAAGCATGTGCTCTCTGGGCTGCAGGTTTGGGAGTCTAAAGCCTGTGCGTGTTCATATTGTGGTCCAGAGCAAAGTTGCAGCTGAAGGATGCAGCTCTTTTCCTTATAGCCCAGAAGTGATGCTCTGACCTGCATCTTGGGGGGGGGGGGGAGTGAAACATGTTTTGGGGCCATTCTCATTTTCAACCCTCCCCTTCATTGTATGTGCTGGCTGTCAGGACAACGGGCTGCTGGGTTGACGGGGCAGGTGATACTGCACGTGTGGCAGGATGGACGTCCATCTGCTCCCTGGTGCTGCAGCTGGAACTGGCACCCCTGAGACCCTCTGGCTGTGCCTAACGTGAGAGGACACTGCCATCTAGTGCATTGGTCCAAGTCTCATGTGCCACCGGTGTCCAGGCCTGGCTCATGGCCTAAACCCATCACCTTGTCCCCACCAGGACGGTGCTGCTGCTCAACCCCTCTGAGGTGCAGAGCGAGTTCCTCTCCATCGCTGAGAGGCTGAGCTCCAGCGAGCACCCGCAGCGCGCCACGCTCGTCCTGCTGCTCGAGCACCTCTACCAGGCCAACTTTGGCACCTGCTGCGACCTGGACAGCCTGCACCACGTCCTGAAGGTAGGCTCGGGGAGCTCAGCCATGGCACAGCACTGCTGGGTCCATGCACTTGGCTGCTGGGTTTTCTGGCCAAGAAGTATTTGGTTGACAAAAGAAGTTTTGATAACACTTCTTGTAGGAAGGGTGCACATCTTCCCCTCCTCAGAGCAGAGGTCTGCACTTCTGGTTTGTGAAATGTCTCTTGCCTTTGACCCTTTTACTCCTTTCCCCATCCTTACATGGAGAGAGGAAGTGCCCCAGGTTTGAAATGTAGCAGAAGTGCTTGACCAGAGAAACACTTTGGTTGAGGGAGGGGGGAGGCAAAACATTGTCAAGAAAACCCCTTAGAGCTTTTCACTTTTGTTTTTCTTTGCAAAAGTTCCAGGGCACATCCCATGTAATGGGCATCCTGGCAGTGCTCAAGGCCAGGTTGGACACAGGGGCTTGGAGCAAGCTGCTCTAGTGGAAGGGGTCCCTGCCCATGGCAGGGGTTGGAACTGGATGAGCTTTAAGGTCCCTTCCAACACAAACCAGGCTGGGATTCCACGAAGGGGGTAGGAGGCAGTGGGGAGAATTCCCTGGTGGCAGTTAGTGCTCCTGCCCACAGACCTGTGTGTTGCTCCTGTGGAGGAACCCCCTTGATTCCTCACCCGGGCTCTGCTTCCCCAGTCCAAGACCCTGGAAGAGCTCTCTGAGATCTACGCCACTGCCACGGATGCTCAGGAGGCTGCGGCTGCCAGCAGTGACCCTGTCCTGGCGCGGGAGCGGCTGCAGTCCGTGCTGCGGGACATCGCCGGGGCCGCCTCCTTTCCTGCCATCACGGGTGAGAACCCCCTGGGCTCCTCTTGTCCCCAGGGTTTGTGCCAGCTCAGCCCCTGCAGCAGCGAGGAGCCGTTCTGCACGGTTTCAGCCCAGCATAGCTACAACAGAAACCCCACCAGCCCAGGCCCTATCTCGTAAACAGGCCAGGAGCCAGAAAGGGTTTGTCATCTTTCTTTGTAACAGCAGCAACAAAAAACGTGTCCAGCCTTTGTGGGTGAGAGGAAAACCCACATTAGATCAGAAACCCATGGTAGCAGTGATGTCTGATGGCTCTTAGAGCTGTGAAATGCCCCCTTGTCCCAGTCGTGTGTGATTTCATGGGGATAGCAGCAGCACCATCTGTGTTCTGCATTAACTGTGCTACCCAAAGTGTGTCATTGGGGTGGGCGCCACCTTCTCCTGGCCGGGAGAGCTGTCAGGAGCAGTACTGTGGGGCCCTGCACACTTCACCTCCTCTCCCTCCTCTCTTCCCAGGTGAGGGTCAGCCCCGCAAGCTCCACACCATCCCCATCCCTACCGCTCGCTGCTACTCTTACAGCTGGGATCAGGATAACTTTGGTAAGCAGAGTGGGGTCCTCAGACCCTCCTGGTGAGACCTCAGCCCCACTGCCCATCACAGGGTGGCTGAGCAGCCTTTCAGCTTGGCCTGGGCTGCCGCTTGCAGCCCCGTGCACGACCCTTGCGGCCGCGTGCACGACACAAGCTGTGGCCAGAGCCTGAAAGAGCTGATAACAAGTTGCTGGTGTTGGAGGAAGAGGTAACACCACCAGTGCTGGTGTCCCCAAGATGGAAGAGGATGTGGATGTCAGCTTGGGCATGATCCCAAGCAAAGCCCTCATCTGAGTGGTGGGCACAAGATACTGGTGGCTACAAAATGTGTGTTCCCTGAGCCAAATCGTGTAGGGCTTAATCTGCTGGGAAGGTTGTGCCTTGCTGGAAGAGGTGGTTGAAATTGGGGCTGTTCAGCCTGGAGAAGAGAAGCTGCATGGAGACCTCAGAGCAACTTCCAGTGTCTGAAGGGGGCTATAAGGATGCTGGAGAGGGACTCTTCATCAGGGGCTGTAGTGATAGGACAAGGGGTGATGGGTTCAAACTGAAACAGGGAAGTTCAGGTTGGGGATAAGGCAGAAGCTCTTCCCTGTGAGGGTGCTGAGGCGCTGGCACAGGGTGCCCAGAGAAGCTGTGGCTGCCCCATCCCTGGCAGTGTTCAAGGCCAGGCTGGACACAGGGGTTTGGAGCAAGCTGCTCTAGTGGAAGGTGTCCCTGCCCGTGGCAGGGGTTGGAGCTGGAGGAGCTTTAAGGTCCCTTCCAACACAAACCAGGCTGGGATTCTATGAGTTCATAGGGATATTGATAAGACTGAGACCTTGTTTGGTGGAAGGCTCCTCTGCAAGGAGTAAACCTTGTCTGTGCCCTGGAAATAGTTGTTGCTAGGAAAGCCTGAACACATTGAGATGTCAGGGCTTTGTAGGGCTGAGACCCTTCAGACATTGCTGCATTTTCTCCTCCTCGTAGCAGGAGCAGCCGAGGAGCGGGTACCTTTGCTGTGCTCTCAGCCCAGCCACAGCAGTTTTGCAGGGGAAACAGTGGCTTCCCCTCTGCTGAGCTGGTCTCTCCAGCTTCCCCATTCCTGGAAGACCTTTTCTGTTCCAGGAAGGTTTAGTGTTCATTGTGTGCCAGCCCCAGCAATCTGGAGCAGAGCTGTGGCTTGGGCTTTGCAGTGCGTTCAGCCTTGCCAAGAGGCCACCTTCAGTGGGGTGATTAGGAGTTTGATTAGTCGAACACCTTGCTTTCCTCTTGCCCTCTGGTTAAATCTGGATTGGATGCAAGCACATTGTGAAACCTGTGTAGAAAGGAAGAAAAGCCCAACTGGTGTTTGCCTTGTGAGAACCCAAACAGAAATGTGACCTCAAGGAGAGGAACGTAATTTGGTTTGCATTGCATCTGAGCACCTCATGAAAACCTAAAAATGTCAGGAGGAGGTTTTCAATCCTTGTTTGAAACCATGAGAGCGTGTTAGCCATGCTGTGGTATTGTTATGGTCTGGGGTCACCACATTTCCTGTGGTTGTGCTGGAGCCTGTGCCAGGCACATTCTCCCTCTGGTTGCCTTTCAGATATCCTCAGTGATGTCCTCAGCAAAGAGTGCAGCGCTGCTGAGCCCATGGCCTCGGAGAATGAGGAGGAGGACGAAGAGGAGGTGGAAATCGATGGTGGTTCCCCTGAGCGCGACTCGCTGCTTTCCCCCATCTGCACCATTTCCAAAGACTCGGTGTACTCGGTGTTGTCAGAGGAGGGATCGAAGCCCTTGCGAGTGTCCCTCTTCACCGCCTCCAAGGAGTCCATCTCGGAGCTGACTGTGGTCTCCAGGAAGTCCCTCAAGTCATTTGTGTCTAGTCTGAAGGACTGCATGGACAGTGGGTACGCAGAGGACAGCGACGAGAGCTCCCTGGATGCAGTGGGGCGGCCGGAGCTGAAGGCAGACAAGACCCACGCCAAACACAGACACACGCTGACCACCAGGATCTACAAACTGTTCAAGAGCAAAAGCCAGCTGGTCCTGAGGAGGGACCTGCGGGACTGCCCGGACACGGGCTCGCTCTCGCTGCCGCTGCGCCGTGCCGAGAGCCTGTGCGCGTCCCACGCCAAGCACCGCGTCCCGGCGCGCTCCCGGCGCGCTCACTCGCTGCCGCAGCACGTCCTGAGCCCACGGCTGCAGGGCCCGCTCGCCCCGTGGCACCCCAGCCTGCAGCGACGGCCGTTCCTCAGCTGCGAGGACGATGCCAAGGCGGCCACGCTGCGCGTCGTGGTCTTCGGCTCCGACCGCATCTCGGGGAAAGTGGCCCGAGCCTACAGCAACCTCAGGTGAGGCGGGCGGCGTGGGGGCTCTGGCTGCAGGGACGCGCTGGAGGCTCAGCTCACCCAGCCCTCTCCCACCTTCTCCTAGGCTTAAGGAGAGCACCTGCCCCTTACTGACAAGGTACTTCAAGCTGCAGTTTTTCTACGTCCCTGTGAAGAGGAGCTGCTTGGCTCCATCAACCCCTCTTATGCATCCCTCCCCATCCCTGGGGGACCCACAGCTCCGAGCCTCAGCTCAGGTGGTACGTGTCCTGCTCACCACAGGGCTTGTGGTGACACTGCTGCTCTGCGTGGCCCCGAGAGCCATGTGAGGAGTTCATGGGGTGGGCTGAGTGGAGAATTTGTGTCTCTTCCACAAGCCCCAAGCATGGGTTGAGGAGCTGGGGGGTCCTTAGGGTGACCCCAGTGTGCTTGGTTTCAGGATCCCACCTTGGCTGGGATGGAGGGCAGCACCAATGACATCTCTCACTACATTGGCATGTTGGACCCATGGTACGAGCGTAATGTTCTTGGGCTGATGAACCTGCCCATGGACGTCCTGTGTCAGGTACAAGTAAGCCAGCTGGTAGGGCTTGGCATCCCCCTTCCCCAAGGTACAGGGGAGCTGAGGGAGAGCTTCTGCTTACCCTGGGCCACAGTGATCCTGTGCTACATGGGCACAGGATGGAGATGGTCGGTTCCTGGTGGTCGGGAGGGTTTCTGTTCCCGGTGGGGTGGGATGGGCAGTTCTTGGCACTGGGCTGTGGGTATCGTGTACTCCATCAGGCATGTGACTTATTCTCTCACCAGTCTGCCAAGCCAGAGGCTGAGCCGCAGGAGGACTCCCAGGAGCAGTTGCCCATCCTGGCAGATATGATCCTCTACTACTGCCGCTTTGCCACACGCCCTGTCCTGCTGCAGCTCTACCAGACAGAGGTAGGCAAAGGGGCTCAGCCCTGTCTTGGTAAGGGACAAAGAGGAGGATTTCTGCCTGTGCCAACAGCTTGGGACCTCTTGTGAAGTGATGGGGATGTGGCACAGCCACCACATGCTGATTTGAATTGGAAGAGGCCTTTAAGCTCATTCAGTTCCAACCCCCTGCTGCAGGCAGGGACACCTTCCACCAGAGCAGCTTGCTCCAAGCCCCGTGTCCAACCTGGCCTTGAGCACTGCCAGGGATGGGGCAGCCACAGCTTCTCTGGGCACCCTGTGCCAGTGCCTCAGCACCCTCACAGTAAAGAAATTCTTCCTTATATCTAACCTGAGCTTTCCCTGTTTCAGTTTGAAGCCATTCCCCCTTGTCCTATCACTACAGCCCCTGATGAAGAGTCCTCTCCAGCACCCTTGCAGGGCTCCCCTCAGATACTGGAAGGCTGCTATAAGATGTCCATGCAGCTTCTTTTCTCCAGGCTTGTCACCCAAGGCAGCAGTTGGAAGCTGTTTCGTTTTCCCAAACATACCTGTTGTGTCCTCACCATCACCACAGTTTCCCTCTCCTCTCCCTGCAGCTCACCTTCATTGGAGGAGAGAAGATGACCGAAGTCTTCATTCACTCCCTCGAGCTGGGCCACTCAGCAGCCACACGGGCCATCAAGGCATCAGGTCTGTAGCTGCTTTATTCTGCACCAACAGCCTCAGGCAGAGCTCTGTTGGAATGGGAGATAAATGGGAAGTGGGGCTGGAAGGCACTGGGGGCTGCAGCGGGTACCTGAGCCTGGGCTGCAGTGGGTGCATTGTGCCAAAGGTCCAGACAGCTTTTCCCAGGTTTGGAAGTGAAGCACCATAGTTCTTGCATTCCTCTTCAGGACAAGCTGTGGCAATGCCTTGTTTTTACTGCTGTTTCTTCCAAATTGTATTTGCAATGAAGCAGCTTCAAGCCCGTTTCTTTCCTCACCACCTGGCCAAATGCAGCTCTTCATCTTTTCTTTTTGCTGCTTTGTTGTTTGTGCTTTGCCCAGGAGTTATAAACCCCTCTTCCCTTTTCCTTCGCTTCCTGGGCAAAGCAAGGTTTGTTGCCTCTGCTTGAAGCCTTCCTGCAAGGGAGATCCCTGAGCTTTTTTACACTAGGAATTTATAACAAGCAGCAATGGCAGGAGCATCCCGGATACCCAAGGACAGGATGCTGCCTGGTGCGGTGCAGCTGCAGAGACATCTCATGGCCAACCAATAATACTGCATTTAAACACGTGGCTTAATCGTGTTAACCAAGTGCTTTTCTGTGATCTGGCCTTGTCCTTGTAAACAGAGCTCATAAAATACCCTCCATATGAAGTGTCACCCATGCTGCTCCCCAGAACACAGGCTCAGCCAAGGCCTTCCCAACAACTCGTGAAACCACCAATCCTGCCTTTGATTTCTTTTTTTCCTTGGGTTCTCTGGCAACACTGAACATCTGCTAAAAATTATCCAGGGAAAAAAAGTGTCGGGCACAGGATTTCAAGGCTAATTTAATGTGGGCAGAAATATGCCTGGAAAAACAGGAGCTGGGTTAGCAATGAGGCCTTTTATTGCTTTGTGTTTTCCCTGGAGCACTGACCCCTCTGCACTGGCCTCACCAGCGCTGCTTTCAGTTTTACAGAGCTGCTTGTGCTTTGTGTTGAAATCTCTGCACTGGATTAATTGCTTTCTGGCAGCTTTTAAGCCACCTTTTCCTTCTGTCCTTTTGCTCCACATCCGTGTTCAGCAAACCATTCTTATTTTGCCCCCTTTCTGTAGGTACTGAGTGTGCTGCTGTATCAGTGGCCAGTGGAAGAATGGGGATAAAAGGCCATTGTGACATTTGGTCCTTGTTTCTTTCAGGACCAGGCAGCAAAAGGCTGGGTATAGATGGAGATAGAGAAGCAATCCCACTAACACTACAGATCGCCTACAGCAAGGTGAGTGCTTGGGAGCGGGACACAAAGCCAAATGGGGCAGAAAACCAAATCAGTGCTGGGCAAACCTGCCTCACCTGGGGGCTGAGAGAAGCAAATGCTGCCAGTCTGCTGGAAGAGCCCAGATCCAAGACCGCATGAGCCAAAGTCCAGCTCTCTACTTATGGGCTAATGGGGGTGGCTTTCTGCTCCTATTCAGCCCAGTGAGATAGGGAATGTGCACCAATTTCCACAGACGATGTGTGCTTGGTGCCACTTTATGTGATAGCTTTTGCTTCCAGAGAGCAATCTTCTGCTGGCCACAGTAGTTCCTCCTTTTTGGTTGGGTCCTCTGTAGTTATTTACTGTTAAGCCTGGGCAGCTTTTTGTAAATCCAAGATCAAATGAATTTTAATGCAAACTCAAACTTTGGATTTACCTGGAACTGCACAGGCAGACCTGAGCCAGCTCAGGCAGGTGGTTCAGGGTTGGAGGGAGGGTAACAGGAGCCTGGAGTGTGGCATCTGCAATAGGAAGAGTGGTTGGAAAGCTGCTCAGCAGAAAAGGGTGTGGAGGTGCTGATGGAGCTGACCATGAGCAGTTTGTGCCCAGGCAGCCAGGAAGCCCCCAGCATCCTGGCCTGTATCAGCACCAGTGCAGCAGCAGGGCCAGGGCAGGGATTGTGCCCCTGCACTGGGCACTGGTGAGGCCGCACCTCGAATCCTGTGTTCAGCTCTGGGCCCCTCACTGCAAGAGAGACATTGAGGTGCTGGAGTGGGGCCAGAGAAGGGAATGGAGCTGGTGCAGGGCCTGGAGCACAGGGGTGATGGGGAACGGCTGAGGGACCTGGGGGGTTCAGTCTGGAGAAGAGAAGGCTCAGGGGGGACCTGATGGCTCCCTACAAGTGCCTGAGAGGAGGATGGAGCCAGGAGGGGCTGGGCTCTGCTCCCAAGGAACAAGGGATGGGACAAGAGGAAACGGCCTCAAGCTGCACCAGGGCAGGTTTAGATGGAGCTGAGGAACAATTCCTTTCCCGGAGGGTGCTCAGGCATTGGAACAGGCTGCCCAGGGCAGGGCTGCAGGCACCGTCCCTGGGGGTATTTAAACATTTGTCAACGCATTGCTTAGGGATGTGGTTTAGTATTGGACTTGGCAGTGTTAGGTTTAGGGTTGGACTCAATTATCTTAAAGGTGTTTTGCAACCTAAGTGATTCTGTGATCCTCTCTCCTGGGTTTCGGTTGGTCCTTGCAGACAGCTGTCAGTGGAAGAAGTCACTGGAATGATGTTGAGAAGGTCTGCACGTCTGTGAACCTCAGCAAAGCCTGCAAGAAGTATGAAGAACTAGGTGGGTAGAGGTGGTCTGTGCAGCTTTGCACAGGGAACATTGGAAAGGACTGGTAAAACAAGAGGACAGTGTGGATCTTCTAGCTGGAGCAAGTGAGGGATGTGAATGCAGCAGATGCATGGGAGGTGCCTGGTGATCCCTGGGGAATGCTGTAGTCCTTGGCTGTCCTCAGCACCACATCAGGGATGAAGGGCAGCTGATGTCCGACTGTCCTAAAGCTTCCAGCCAAGGAAATGGGATGGACATTAGGGATGGGGCTGGGATGTTTCAAAGAGCAGGATGATCACTGGAGAGTGGTGCTTTCCAGAACCACACTTGTTTGCTAAGGAGAGGGAGGGACAGGGAAAACTGGGATTCATTAGAGCAGGACCATGGGCCGTTGTCCTGCTCTCCACAGCAGCTGTGCCTTGCAGCCAGCTTTTTAGCTGGTTCTCCGTCCTGGTTTCTTTCCTGCAGCTCAGGGCCTGCTGCATGGCTTTGCTTCAGCCTTTGTTTTAGAACAGGTTTCTGATGGGTGTTAAGGCTTTAAACCTTTTAAAAGCAGCAGACTTTTAGTCTCCATGTGTATTTAGAAGCAGTACCTGTTCAGTCTTGTGGAGAATGCTGTTCTGGCAATCAGGCACTGTTCTGAGTAAGCCGAGGTGGTTTTAGTTCTTGTGTGCTTTGTGCCTGGTGGGTGTGTGGGTTGTGAGTTGGAGTAGTTGGGGCAAACAAGTGATCTGCCAAATAGGAGACATCTCCTACATGCCCCATGGAGCTCAACTGAAACCTCTGCTCCTCCTGTTGCTGCCCCAGCCATGAAGCCATGCAGACCCCAGGGAAAGCCCAGCCGGAACTGGTTTCTTATCTCCTCTAGACTTTGAGTTGGACGTTTCTGCACTAGCTCAGGAGCTTCGCTTGTGCTGCCTATGCTTGGGTTGGCTTCGAGCGGTGCCAGAAGCTCCACCTGTAAAACAATGTCCTTCCTTCCAAGAGAAATCCGGTCCCCTCAGTTCTCTCCGTTGCTTTTTGCATTCCGAGTTTGACCACAGGATGTCACTGTAATTCCAGACATGAGCGAGCACCTCTGGTGGTCTGCAGGAATTCCCTCGGGATGCTGGGTCAGCGTTTTTTGGGGTGGTTTTGGTGGTTGGTTTTTAATTCCTATTTAGGTCCCAGGAGGGTTAAATAGCCAGTTACATAAATGTCCTTTTCTGCTACGTTTGGAGAGCAGTTGGGAATTAGGACATTTACCTGTGTGTCTCTGCTTGCTTTCCGTGTGGGTCAGCATGAGGGAAGGAGAGCTAGAGCTGTGCTGCATTTCCTCCAGCAGTGGGGTCCTGCTGGAGCCACTGGCTCTGCATTGCTTTGAGGGGTGGAGGGAGCACTTGGGTTCCCAAGTAGCCCTGAAGCCTCAAGTGATAACAGTGTCTTGTGTTACAGGCTCAAAGACAGAGTGTCTCAACTTAACCATGACAGAAGTGGTCAAAAGGCAAAATTCCAAATCCAAGAAGAGTTTCAATCAGGTAACTCGAGTCATGGTGCTTTCACATTTGGTAACAGGAGGTCAGCCAGACGTGGCTGGGAGAAGCAGGGCGGGAGACAGGAGCTTTTTGGGGGGATTTGTCTGCTGTTACCCACTAGGTCTGCATGAGGGGTACCTGGCTCCCCTTCCCTGCACAGAGAGATGCACTGCCCCTGGCAGCTCCTCACTCAGGCACTTTTTCTCTCAGCAGATCAGTGTGTCCCAGATAAACGTGGACAAGGTCCAGATCATCGGTGTCCAGTCCTCCTTTGCTGTGTGCCTGGACCAGGATGAGCAGAAGATCCTGCAGAGTGTAACCAGGTAGGACCTGCCCACTGCAATCAGAGCTCCTGGGACAGTGCATCCTGTGTGTAAGGACTTGCCCATGAAGCATGGGTGGCCACAGAATCATAGAATGGTTAGAGTTGGAAGGGACCTTAAAGATCATCTAGTGATCCTCTAGGGGTGGGGACACGCCATGGGGGAGCAAGGTCCTGAGCTCCATGGTGCCAGATGCCCAAGCAGGGTGATGCAGCTCCGAGCTCTGGAGTGCAGCTGAGCTCAGGTTGGGTGGACGGTCCTGCTCAGATCTCCGTTTACCTTCATGACTGCCACAGTCTAAAAGGTGGCTCCCAGTCAACTGTTAAACTCTGTACAGACGTCTCTTCCAGAAGAGCAGTCAGAAGACAGAGGAAAGATATGCTGTTGAGGTGTTTGAAGAGCACTGGGCATATGAGCAAAGCCTTCAACTTCTAAACCTCATTTAGGTTCTTTACCACCTTTGGCATACCCACTGCAGAAGGAACCCATGATCTTCATGGGAGGGACGGGTAGAGCAAGAATTGTTCATTTGACTGTTCGTCCATCAGTCATGTGCCCAGGTGCTGGAATTTGAAAACTCACTGTAGAGAATGTACTTCCTTGAGCACAGAGAGATCAACCCAGTTGAATGGAAAAAAAATGGGGATCTTATTCCTTTAAGTGTTTTATTGCAACTCAGGGGGCTTGTGGGAGAACTCAATGCATGACATGGAAAAGGAGCTACATCCCTGTCCCCAGAGCTTGGGGGATGCAAAAGGTTTTGGTTTCCCTTTATGGGTGCTTCTGCCCTAGGTCCCCATCTGACCTGAACTCTCAGCACTCCTGCTCCAGTCCTGTTGAGACTGCACTGGTTCCTGTTTGAAGATATTTCTGCTGCACCTGAGGCTGGTGATTGTCAGCCGCACACCTTACTTATATCCTGTTCTTGTTTGTTCCCCTGCAGGTGTGAGATCTCAGTGTGCTACAAACCCAGGGACAGTGAGCTCTTTGCACTAAGAAGACCCCCTTTGCCCCACCAGGACCCCTCTGAGTTTCATTCTCTCCTGTGTTTACCCATTGCCACCTTCAGTGGAGCACTGCCATAAGAGAACCCTGTGTCATGTCAGACCAGATCCCATCCAACACCGGTGTTGGCTCAGGAGAAGGAAGCTGACTTTCCTCCTTTGGGCTGGAGACCCAGCACTCTTGTTCAAGACATCCTGCAGCCAAAGCGTTAGCGTGATGCCTGAGCTGCTCTGCTGCATGCTCAGCCTGTCCTTGGGAAATGGGAACGTTGGTGGTGTGCTCTGCTGTCTCTCAGGGTTCCTCAGTAATGGGAGGAAAGTCATTTCCTTGAGATCTCCACTGGTTCAGCAGATGACAACAGCTGGATTGAGAGGGCAAGGCAAGGACAGGGCTGTTTCCCTCCAGCACATGCTCCTGTGGCTGTATCTGACAGCGGCTGCCAGGCCACTGTGAGCTGGGGGAGCCCGTGATGGGGCATTTTGGAAAGCTGGTGTCCTTGGCTGAGCGGTGGTGGGTGGTCTTCGAGGCATGTGGAGCTGCAGGTCACCCAACCAGTGTCCTGATGGCATTTCATCTGTACCAGGTTGAGGGAGCTCAGGACAGACCTTTGGGGGGGGGGCACATGCTTTCCCAAGGTTTCCTTTAAATTATGGGGGCTGGATGTCTCACAGAGGAACAATGCAGAGCAACCCAGCTGAGGCCCAGAAAGACCCCAGCATGGGCTGTAGACTGCTGCTTGGATTCTGGTGAATGGAGTGCAATAGGCTATACCAGGGTGCGGACAGCTTTTGTCATTTATACATGTCCTTACTGTAAACCCAGGACCTGCAAGAGATGACTTTCCCATTTCTGCAGAAATTCAGAGCTCACATGAGATGTGCTCCCTGTTCTGTCCATGTCCTTGCATCCTGCTCTGCAGCACTGGATGCTAAGGACATCCCAGAGGCTGAGTCCTCAGTAGTTGCTTGAAATATGGCAGAAACCATGCTCATACTCATAGGAGGGAGAAAAGTACCAGGGAAACCACTAGGATTGCTTAAGCTCACCTGAAGAGGCAGCTTTGCTAGAGAAGAGTCCATCACCAAACCCACTAGCGACACTTGCAAGGGATGGTAGGATTTGAGATCCCCTCAAAGGAGGCTTTCTTCCCCCTTCCTTCTTCTGCAAGGCTGTAGGCACAGAAAGGTGCAATATTTGGAGGTATTTAGAGGTATTCTGACCCAATGAGTAAAGAAATGAGACTGGAAGTGTCTTGCCTGGTTTCATAGCCCTCAAGCTGTTTTGCAGTTGGTTTTGGTGATTGCACTAATGAGAATAGGCAGAAGAGCGTGCTGCCTGCTGCTGGCTGAAAGGATCATAATGCTGAGGATGTGCTCCATAGAAGTGTCTGGAAGGGATCCCCAGTACTGCTGTGGGGCTGCAGGGCTCAGCCAGGGTGAGGCCACTGCCTCTGGGGACAGTTTGGTCTGGGTGCAGCGGTGAACAGCTTGGTTTGAGAAGGTGCTTTTCTGGTGTCCTCAGCAGCTCTGGATGCAGCTTCTGCCAATGGCCAGAGATGAGCAAAAATGAGACGTGAACATGTTCCTGAGGCCTCTGTGCTCCATCCTTCTACTTGAATAAGCCATCCCAAGGATGGTGTTGCCTTATGGACTCCAAGAAAATACCCCTCTGCAGGGTGAAGCATAAGCATCACTTGAACATAAGCAGATGATCTGGCTCCACCGTGATGACGTCGGCTTGGACTCCTGGTCAGGACCCACCTTCCTCAACCACAGAGACGTCAGAAGCATCTCTCCTATGTGCATGGAGCAGTGTCCATCCCTTGCTCGCAGTACAGGATTGGCAGGGACACCAAGACACTGCCAGGTCGTGGTGGGCTGTGTCCTCTCACTGGCTGCTTATGGGGCAGTGTGGGAGCACGCACTGAGGTCGCTGCTGTGAACTTCTGTACATCAGTGGTTGAAGTCCAATAGGCTCAAGGGATCAGAACAACTCTTTCCATGCTCTTGGAAGAAGTTTTCTCACTGACTCTTTATTTCCCCAATGGGTTCATGTGCGTTGTCTCAACCGGGGCTGGGGTTTGACAGCTGGGGTTTTATTCTTCAGTACTTTAAAATAGCACCTTATCCTGTCAAAGCTTTGCTATTTGTGATCTCGAGATCTGTGGCTAAATATATCGCTGCCACTGTTAATGAAGTGAACCTCTTGGGTTTCAGCTTGTCCCGCAGAAATGCCAGAGGAGAGAATTTCCATCTCGAAGAGCAAAACAAACACAAACTCTGGGGTCTTGTAATCCCGGTTCAAGTTTTGACTTCTGATGCTTTCTGGAAATGAAAGAAGTCTGAGGTTCTTTCAGGTCATCTTTGTACTCAAGTGCAGCCTCACCAAATCTCCGTGGTGTCTGTGCTGAGCTGTAAAATACTGTTCAAAGAACTTTAAAAGTCATTGTAAAATATTAAATGTCAATTTATTTCGGGTACAAGGGCAGTGTTTGAGTCCAGTGATTCCCGAGCAGGCAGGAGGAATGTGAGAAGAGCACCCAGGTCCTTTGCAGAGTACCTGATCTTAGAGCAGGAAAAGGCTCTTAAAGTCATGTTCATGAGCTTGGTCCCAGAGGGCACAACACGGAGACCTGCAGAGGTTAATTGAGCTGCTTCTGTGAGTGTGAAAACCAGGTTCTGATGTTGTACATCCACAATTGGTTTCATGCTGGATGAAGTGGAAATGAGCAGAGCTTGTGTGTGCGAGGTGAGATGTGAGCAGACCCTTCCCTTCTAGGAGGCTGCTCAACCCTTACTGTGTTGCTTTGCTGGGTGCCCAGCAGCTCCTGGGGCTATGGGCAAGGTGCAGCCCTGGGGGGCAGAGCCCTGCAGTGGAGGGTGAGTGAAGTTGCCCAGCAGCCAGGGACCAGGATGTTTCTGACTGGGAAATCTCTTGTTTTGGGGGTGAAGACTTTGTGGATGGAGCTGTTGCTGCTGAAAGTGCCTGAAAGATGAATGACAACTGCAAATGTTTAACTGGCTCAAGTGATGCCTTCTCTTCTGGGGGGGGGGTCCAGGAAAGAGGCTTAGCTGGGAGGTGTGAGGGCCAATGTGTATTGAATAAACATGGGAAAAGGCACTTCAGACGAGCCAAAACCCAGATCACTTTTCATCAGCACTTTATGTATTAGCTGTCTATTTCATTATAGAACAAAAGGTGGTTTCTGCACACAAAGGAACTTTTGAAAAGGCAAATAAGTATTTTCCAAGATGGGCTGACAGTGTGCTTTTGTTTGCTCTCAACTACAGAAAACCCCAAGCCCAAAACCCCTTTCCCTGTTCTTTTGGAAAGAGCAGCACATGTGCTGATACCCAAAGTAGAAAGAACTTTGTTCTTAAAACATGCATGATGAAACGTTGAGGATCAGGGCTCAGGTCTGGTCCTTGAAGTGCTGCAGGGCTGAGCATTCTGTTCCTGTAAGTACAACAGGTTTAGCAAAGAGCTGCTGACAAGGTAAGCGAAGCTGGGTTAAGGCTTGGCTGTTGCACAAAACTAGCTTTGCCTCTTGCAGACGTGGTCAAAGCAACTCAGGGGAGCTTTTTGCAATGCTTGCAGCATCAGAGCTGAGCTGATGTGTGGCCTAGCTGTGCCTGAGGGCTGGGAAGGCTGTGGGTGAGGTGTGTTTGGTGTTTCAGGCTGGGAACATCAGCTTACACTGGCTCCCCGCATGTGATGGGTTTTACCAGAACTAAGTGCCCTGGTCCAGGGTGCTTTGGTCTGTGTTAATGAATCAAGGTGCAGAAGCTGTTTCAGGTGTCCCCTCCTCTGTCAGGGGTTGTCATCCCAAAGGCACCTCAGCTGAGGCTGCTGGACGTGCTGGTGAGGTGGGACATGGAGATGCGATGTGGGAGCACCACACTGGGATGATGTCTGAGCTCCCATTGTTGGTGATGACCCTGCATCCTCTGCTCCTCTCCTATGGCACTTTGTGCATAGGTGCTCCTCATCTTTACTGGTGTGACCCCCACAGCTTTTCCCTGTGGCTCCATGAAGAGCAGTCTTGGTGTGGATGTTGTCAGTACCAGCGTGTTACAGGAGTTGGTTGAGAGCCCAGTCTGAGCTCCATGGCTCAGTGCTGGCAGGAAGCAAAGAGCTTCATGCACACACCACCAGTCAGGCTGCTGAAGGTCCAGGCAATGTCTGAATAGCTTCAGGGGTGGAGATGTTTTAGTGCATGAGGTGAAGAACAGCCAGAGCCAACACTCATCCAGATCACAGGTCCTTGAGTGGCCATGTCTGATCTGCTGGCTAATTGGAAATAGAATGAACTAGCATCAATAGGAATGAGATTGCCTGTCCTGTTGCAGGGGTTAAGATACTCCTCTGACAGTTGGAAAGCACAGATGTCCTCTTCTGGCAGGTGAGGCACTCAAACCCATCTTTGATGGTCTATGTAGGACATCACCAGCTTGTCTGAATGGAGACATTGCTGTGGGACATGACAAACGCTCCCAAACAATGATAGTTCTGTCTTGATGGGAGAAAAACCACATTCACTCCTCAATGTGGTATTTGTTCAGCCTGATTTTGCTCTAGCTTTACTGTCATGTTGGGGAAGAAGTTTGTTTGCCAGGTTCATGTGGTCTGACAGAGGTGAGCAGAGGTCTGCCAGGACCTGGGAATCAGGGGAGCTGGAACCAGCACCCTGGCTGGGTGTGCTGGGACAGAAAGAGCCCAAGTGTTTGGCTTTGATGGGGCCTGGGTTTAGAGACCTGCCCACAGGCTTGTCCAGCTCAGCACCTCTGATGCCTTCCTTGTGCTCAACTCACTGTCAGCAGTGCCAGGGCAAACCTTCCTCTTGTGCTTCTGCTTCCTGGTAGACAAGTGTCATTTGGTGGGTGTCATTTCTAGGTGCCTCACAGCAAGAGACCAGCAGATGGGGGACAACATGGGGTTGGAAGGCCACAGGGATTTGGGTTATGTGACCTGAATTGGGCTGTTTCCAGGAGCTCTCCTACAAGGCGGTGTTTCAGAGGTGCTTGTCTGCTCTCTCAGCTGTAGCAAGAAACAGCAGAGATCACTGGGGCTTCGTGGCAGCTCAGTCCCCGCATGCCATGACAAGATTAGGGTTAACGTGCCCAGGGTGTCTCCTCAGTTAGAGGTCACAGCCCCACAGACACCGTCCCCTCCTTTGTTCCCATCCCTGCAGCTCGAGTTTCCTTTGGCAGGGCAGAGGTACCTGGGCATGGCTCAGGTCCTGCTGGCAGTGAGCCCCGAGCCTGGCTCCCTGCCTGTGTGCTGGCCATGGGCTGATGGAGCCACGGCACAGGGGGCACGTTCATCCCTCTGCCCCAGAGGGGTTTGTTGGGGAACCCACTGATAACCCAGCGCTGCCAGAGGGAAAAGGAGAGGTGGAAGAAAACCCAGGGAGCATCATCCCCTGCCACATTCCCTGCCCCAGCTCCCTCCTGCAGCTGCAGGTTTCCGGGCTGTTTTCCATGTGCATGTTTTAACTGCCCTTACAACTACAGCTCCCTGTAAGTGCAGCTAAAACATGCACATGGGAAAGAGCAAAAGATGGGAATTTTCTGTGGATGTTGCTAGTTTCTGCCTTTAGCCAGCACCTGCAACCAAACAGGGTCATGCCTCTGGCTCCCTGTGTGTCGGGACAGCCATTTGCTCAGCACTAACGAGAGCGAAGCTGGACAAGTGAACCACTTCTGCGCTGCAGGAGCTGTTTATCTCTCCTGGCACTGCCGCTGCTCTGCTTCCCTTATCTGCTTTGTGTTCATCAATGAGCAATTAAAAGTTAAAGGCTCCCGGTGCCTGCATGAGGAGCAGTTTTCCTTGCAGGGAAAATTCACTTGAGAGCAGGAGTGGTTTGCTAATGGTGCAAAGCTGCATAAATACCTGTATGTTCAGGTGCAGCACACGTCCTGGAGCCTGTGCACCCGTGCCAGTCATTGTGCTGACTGCATGATCAACAGTGGGCTTTTCCCTTACAATCCCAAAGTCACCTTCTTCTAAATATGCACCTCTGTGCCCTTGTAATCCCCAATCCCCTCTTGTAGGAACCTCCCCTGCAGCACTCACAGAAGGATGCAAAGGCCAAGGGGTTGCAGCCAGAGCAAATGCATCCAAACCTGAAATCCAAATCACAGTGTGCATGAAAAGATTTTATGTTTATCCATCTCTTAGGACAACCTAGACTTGGGTTTGACTTCACAGAACCTTCTGGACAGCAACAGGCCAGTGGAACACGGTGTATTTAGCTTGTGCTTCCAGCCACAGAGAGGACTTCAAGCAGGTAGCTTGGCCTCTGTCTTCACAAGGACTAGTCCTGATTCTGACCATGTCCCCTCTTGCATCTCTTCTCCTCTGATTGCCCTGAAGCCAAAGCAACTCACTTCTTGCTGACCCAGTCTCCCACTGGGTTAGGAAACTGAATGGCTCATGCAGAGGTCCAGATCTCGTGTGGCTGGGATCAGGGAGAACATGTAACTTCATCTTCAGTGGTGATGAGATGCACATTGGTTGAGTCTGCCCAGCCTGGGCAAGGGATGAAAGAAGAGACCAAGTGCAGGCAAAGTCTCATATCTCTGTGTGCTCCAGATGATCATCTGAACCCCTTCCTGCCATGGGCTGGTGACTGAGGGGCATGTGATTCCTCCAAGATGTGACACACTGGAACCAGCATGAACAGTCTGGGTGTGGGTGAGACTGGGAGAGGTTCCTCCTCTGTTCAACTTCAAAGCCATCACAAAAGGATATATGAGTTAATCTTTAGTTAGAAGCCAACATACAATCACAGAATCAACTCAATTAGAAAAGACCTTTGACATCAAGTCCAACTGTTCCCAGCACTGCCAACGCCACCACTAACCCGTGGCACTGACGGCGTCTACAAAGTTTTAACGTCTTCCCATCCTAAGGAGCCATCTGTACTTTAACATGACTCAAGCCTGTGTGTAACCAAGATCATTGGGGTAACTGTGCTAGTCCTGCAGGCCAAAGACTGCCCAAGGCAGGGAGAAAAAACGAAGCCTTAAAAAACTGGGCGGATGCTGTATTCATGATGCTTTCTCTGCTCACTCGCTGAAGGATGAGCAGAAGAGGCATCTATACTGACTGGAAATGGCCCAAGGAAAGATGCTTTGGTGAGTGCCCCTAGCCTGGGCTGGGTGCAATCAAAGGTGGAGATGTCTGGCTTCTAACTCATCTCCACCCTTACGTTTCCTGTGAAGCCATCAGTGAAGAGCAACCTGCCTCATGCACCTCTGGAAGTTTCTGTGGGACCAAGCTGAGGTGCTCCAGCCTTCCCAAGCTGTCCTCTGCCCTGGGGTGCTCCAGGTCAATTCTCTCCATAGCAGTGAGTGAGTAGCCTGGGAGGCTGTGCTGAGGACCAGAGCCCATCGCTGTGGCTGGGCTATAGGTCCCTTTGTCCACTTTAACCCTCGCCCCGCTTGGCCGTGGTGGCTGGGTTGAGCAGTGGGGCTCCTTCCCCTGTGACATGGAGCATGCCCAGGGCAGGACAGAGGAACAGCCTGATCGCACATTGCACTCTATCCCTGTCTTAGGTACAGCTCTCGACAACCATGTGAATATTCAGCTTCAGCCGGGAGGTCCCTCGGTGGAGATGGGCCCCTGCTGTGTGGATGCAGCCTGTAAGTCATGCCCTTCACTAACAGCGAGTGGGTGTAGATAAGGGCTGTTAATCCATGATTGCCAGATGTGGCTGAGGTTGCTATAACTCCGTGTTTCTCACTTTCGATTAGGTGGTGTTTACAAATAGCTGAAGAGAGATGTTTTCTGAGCCCTCCCACTATGACTGGCATGTCTAAATACGCAAGCTGTGGGACTTGGGGTTGCATGAACTGAGTCGTCTCTTAGTCATTTTAAAACCTTTGAATACCCCTTGTGCCCACAACCATGCCAGGAAATACACATAACTAGATTCATCCATCTACCTGCTTGATCATAGAATCATAGAATAGTTAGGGTTGGAAAGGACCTTAAGATCATCCAGTTCCAACCCCCCTGCCATGCCCAGGGACACTTCACATTAACCATGGCACCCAAGGCTCTGTCCAGCCTGGCCTTGAACACCACCAGGGATGGAGCATTCACAACTTCTCTGGGCAACCCATTCCAGTGCCTCACCACCCTTACAGTAAAGAACTTCCTCCTTATATCCAATCTAAACTTCCCCTGTTTCAGTTTTAACCTGTTTAATCTCTATGTATCTATCAATCATAGAATCATAGAACGGTCAGGGTTGGAAGGGACCTTAAAGATCAATGAATCATTTGTATAACGTGCATGTTCAGCATGTGTGTATGTATATGCACATATATGCTGTGATATGATACATGCTAATACATATGATATGCACAATTCTTTTTAGCACATAAAATAGTGTGTATATTTAGTATATAACACACTCCCTATAATAGTTGTGTGTGGGTCTGTGTAAATCCCTGTTACTTAAGCAGCTCCACTGCTGCCAGGTGTATCGTTAAGTAGAGTTTGCAATGTGCTCTAATAGGAGTGGTGTGGTTATTACCCCATGGTGGCCAGGCAGAGCAGGGAGATGCATGTGTGCATGGGCGCTCCTCATGTAAATTTTCCCTTTCAAGAGACACATGAAAACAAAGAAGAGAAACCTGAGCAGCTGCAGCCAGGGTGAAACCCCCCATAACCCTGTGGGGTTTGCTTGAGCACACACTGAGCCCTCCCAGCGTGGGACGTGGGCTGGGGCCACGTCAGCCCTGTGGGTGCTTGGGGTCCAAGGCGCCGGCAGCCCCACGCAATGGGGGCTCGGCACTTCCTCAGCCTGCAGAGGTGCCCTGGAGGAGCTGCCTCATCTCCCCTCCCCAGCACTGGAGGTGAGTTTTGGCTGCCAGCCGATGGAGTGGGCTGAAAACCCCAGGGAAACACGGAGGTGTCACAGGTCAGGCTTTGCCAGCAGCAAGAGGAAAACCAGCGGCATGAAGCAGCCCAGGTTCACCTCCTTTCCTCTGCAAACTGCCAAAGGGAGGACAGTGTGGCCTCTGGAAGGAGATGTGATGTGTAGACTCAACTGGAGAAGGCTGATGATAGAGGAGGCTGTCAAACACATTCAGGTTTGGCATGTGAACAGTCAGGGACGGCCATGCATGAGGAGCAGAGGTGGTCCTTGTGCCTTGGGCTGGGTTCTGAGCCCAGCCCCATCCTGGGATTCTCCAAAGCAGCAAGTGTTGGGATTAAGCAACAACCTGCCCTATCTCTGCCTTACGCAGCAGGTTGGGAGCTTAAGCAGCATTTCAAAAGCCCTGCTTGTCCATCCTGAAAAACAGCTGTAGAAACAGCTTCTCCACTCAGCTTATCAGCACAGCAGCTGTGATTGAAAAGAGCTGTTTCCTGTTGGACGTTATTACTGCCAGAACCGATGCGCTTGAGGGTTTGATCTCGTTCCAAAACTGTCACCTCGGTTCCCATGGGAGAGCCACGAATGCTGGGAAAAAGCTCCTGGGAGGGGTAAGCAGCAGGCAGTGGGAGCCTGTGGCCCTTGGCACGCGTGCAGGCAGCACTGCAGATGTTGGACAAAAGCAATCTCTGTATTTCAAGTGGCTCAAGATCTCTTCCTTGGCACTGGCAAGTCACTGACAACCCATGTGAGCACTGGAGTGCCCAGGGGTGCTGCAGCACCCACCAGCAGTGCTGGGCCTGTTCCCTGCGGGTTCCTCCAAGGTTCCTGCTCACACTCGCAGCAGGTTTCCCATCGCCTGTGCTCCTGGGCAGTTGTGTGACACCAGGTGTGTAATTGAAGCCCTGGGGATGGTGGGAGCTGGGGTCTGGATGGGATGGGAAGACAGAGCTTGCTTGTTTCGTAGAACTCTCATGCTTATCTCAGTGAATTGGCTTGGGTTTTCAAACCTGTTGTTAGCTGTAGGTGAGCAGCCATGTCTCCTGGTCCTAGTACCTGTACAGTATTGGGATGCTATTTTCTACCCTTGCAGGACATACTAAGATGCTGCTCAGACTTGAAAAGTCCATGAATTATTTTCTGCTGCTGCTATCTCATTGCAATTTTTTTCAAGACAAAAATAACCCCCAAAATGTTGGAGATGGATTAATTTGGAGAAATGAAAAAGGCAACTTAAATACCATCAATCTGGCTGTTTGCTTGGCTTTATATCCCACCAGATCCCCCATCTTTAAGACAAGAGGAAACGGCTTCAAGCTGCACCAGGGCAGGCTCAGATGGAGCTGAGGAACAATTCCTGCCCCAGAGGGTGCTCAGGCATTGGAACAGGCTGCCCAGGGCAGGGCTGCAGTCACCATCCCTGCAAGTGTTCACACAGAGTGGGGACGAGGCCTCAGTGCCATGGGTTAGGGGTGGCCTTGGCAGTGCTGGGGTAAGGGTTGGACTCGTTGAGCTTAAAGGGCTTTTCCAATCTAGCTGATTCTATGATTCCATCTTCTATATTTGCTAAACCTGGAGTAAAACTAGAACTGGGCTGAGTGCCACCGTGGAAAATAGAGATGCAACATCAAAACATTGCTTGGTTTGTGATCTGTTCCCTTATAAACTGTAAGGAAATCATCCATTGACTAAAGCACTGGGGATTTGGACATCTGTGAGGAGAAGGTTTCCCTGCAGGATGGGTGATTTTGAAGAAGTGGAGCTCAAAAAACATCATTTTCTTTGCATGGATACCTTTTCTTCCCTCAGAAACTCGGTCAACTTGCCAGGTACGTTATTAAAGCAGCCACGTAATGATGGGAAATTAAAGCATGGAAAACTGAAGCATCCATGAATAGAAACCAGGGAGGAGGGGAGGTGTCCAGAGCTCCCCTTCAACAGGAACCTTTGTGTCTGTGGGTGTGGAGCGGTGGAGGGTGGCCACTGGGAGGGAGCAGCCCTGGTCTGGTGGATGTGCAGTGGGGAGCTGCTGGCACTGCTGCAGGCACCAGAGGCTGCAGTGTCTCGAAAGGAGAGCGGGCTGCTCCCAGGCAGGGAAGCCCCTTTCTGGGCAGTAAGTTCCTTTCCCAGCTGAAAAGCCCCTCCTGAATTAGTGCTTCAGGTGAGCTCTTTATTTTAGGAGACATTCTCCACTGAGGGAGATTCAGACAGGTTCAAAACTGCTGTGTAGCACATTCGTGCAAGGAAGCATGCAGGGATGGAGCTTTCTGGTGCTCCTGTGATACCTTTAAATCGCAGAGGACTGTTTGCAGGAACAAAGAGCTGTTCTGTACCTACTCCACACTGCTTGCCGCACAGGAGGTTCTCTATTTTGGTTCTTTCCTATTTGGTTTCTTTGGTCTTCTGACTGAAGCCTTTGTTTGCATGGAGTCATACCAGCTCTTCCTCTCCCTACTGCCAGCACAGGGTGGCAGAGGCATGATGTTATCTGGGGTGACCTGACAGCTCCCTTCCCTGTTCTCAGGGTGATGGGTCATTTGTGTTTCAGTGTCTAATGGTATCAGCTGCTGGCAGCTCATGACAGAAAACGTGGAGAAGCCACTTTTCCCTCCTATTACACGTGTTGCCACAAGAGACGATGACCTTACACTTGGAGGGCTGATGCTGCAATCCGGCTGCCTCTACGACTAGAGATGGCATGTACAGAAAAGACAGGAAGGAAAGACCTCCAGAAGGGCTCTATGGCTGAATGAATTTTGGGCTGGGATCACAAAGTTGATGGCAATGTAGGGGGTGCTGTGTGTGTGCTGCAGGAGCTGGGGTCCACTGGTGCCACTGTGCTCTGCAGTGACTCTGTAGCGGGATGAGGACATGTGCATGTGTTCTTCATGAATGGGAGCAAATGTGAATGAAAAGACAGGGGAAATGAGGCTGTTCACATCTGCTGCTGCTGCTGTTTCCCCAGAGCCTTCCTGCCCGCAGGACGGCGGCTTGGAGAGGAGAGCCTGCCAGGGGAAGGGGATGCTGCTCAGCGCAGCCACTTGGCACCAGTGCAACGAGTGGGAATTGAATGCAAGCAATGCTGACAGCCAGTTAAACTGCCTCCTCCTGCCTCTTTCTCCCAGTCAGGAAGGAAGTAGTTATTTTTAACTCTGAGGCCCAGGTATGTAACTCTACCTAATGGTTTTTCTCATATAAAAAGAAGATGGGAAGTGATGCACTATCAGCTGCAGTTCCCACACTCCCTCTATAAGTGCCTTTTCCCCCCAACGCACTTACCCCAGCAAAGCTCAGCCCCTCAAGCACTTGGGGTGATGAGCTGATCTAGTAGGGCCCTGACCATAAGCAGGGGGGCACTGGCTGGAGGAGTTGGCCAGTGCTTGAGCAGTTGAGCACACTGCTTAATAAAGCGTGCAGGTAAGCACTCATATTCCACCAGTAGGCTGGACTGCTGGAGCTGGTGGTTTCATCCCAGCCCTGCACCCACATCCCATAGGGATGAACATTTATTTCCTGATTTGGCCAGGTCTATGCATCTCTCCCATGTGCCCGCCTGGGCTTCTGCCAATGTGCAAACGGATCTCATCCTTAACTGAGCTTCAGGGCACTGACAGACCTCAGCAGTCCTGAGCAGCCTCACCTGGGCCCCATTTGGGCTCATCCTAGGAGCTGCACTCCTGACACTGAGTCACAAGTGGTGACAGCTTGACGCCCTGCTGAGCACAGCCAGACCTGCTCCATCCAATGTGCAGCAACACCTCTGCCAACACAACTTCAAACATCTCCACAAACGCGTTCCAGAAGGGGTTGGGTATCCTCTGCCCAGGCCGTGTCCCTGCGCTGGCAGCAGGCAGGGGCTGGCACTGACCAAAAGCAGATGTGTGCAAGATGCTCCGGGCAGAGGCAAAATGCAGCACTTGGAACGGGGAGCTGGAAAAGCGTCTCCTTGGACAGACTCCTCCTTGTCTCTCGTAGCAACACTGTTTGTTTCGAGGCGCTGGGTGTGCAGCATCAGGCGCTCTCTGCCTCGGCTCAGAGGCGGCAGCACCGGAGGAGTTGCCCAAGTGTGTGGTGCTGGCGGCAGAGGCTGCGCCAGCGCCAGGGGTCACCACATCCCAGCCCGACCCGCAGGGCTGGTTCTGGGGATCAGAGGCAGGGCTGAGCCCTGCGCGGCCGGAGCGCCAGGCGGGCGCGGGGACAGCTTCTCCTTGAGGCTGCTCTGAAAGAGGAAGTTGTCTCGAAATAACTCCTGCGCTTCCCTTCTCGCTCCGCAGACTTTGAAGTGCGCTCAGAGCGCGGCACCCACCGCGATGCCTCCTGCGGGACCCCGCGCTGCCGCCCGGCGCCGGACGGGACCTCGCGTCCACGCGTGACCCACCAGGCTCGCGGCTCTGCCCTGAGACGCAGGTAGGGTCCTGGAGGGCGCCTTGCTGCTGGGTCCGTGCATGGGGAATCGCAGCGCTCCCCCTCTGCCTTGCGCCTCGGCTTCTGCGAGGGGGAGCTCCGCTGCCGGCCCCCGGTGCTGTGCTGCGAGTGCTTTAAGCCCGAGGGGTTGGCAGGGAGTGCTGCTTCTCTGGGGATGACCCTGACCGGGGTCAGTTTGGTTTCTTTTCTGAGGAAGAATTAGGGGAGGGGGCGCTGGTGGTGCTGGGGACAGGAACGTGCTGAAAGGGAATATTTGTGCAAGCTTCCCCTGCCAGCGAGCGGGATGCTGGTGGGAACCGGGTTTGCCCTGGAGCCGGTCCCGTGGAGGAGTGTGAGGACTTTGTGCCCGCACCCCTGGAGAAGACGGGGGTTTTGATGTTGGTGCTCTGGCACTTGCTCAAGGCGCCCGGCCCCTCGCAGCACACCGCACCGACAGCCGCTGCCTCCAGCTCAGCCCACATGGGGCAAGTGCTTTACATCACTGACTTGGGACTGCTGCAGCACTACCTCATGCTTATTCATTTTGCTCTAAGCGAAACAACTCCCAGTGGCAAGGAACGGAGTCACCTGCCCAGAGCCGCCCCTGGCCATCGCCTGCACTTCCCGGGCATTGCTGGGGCTCCCCTCTGCCAGCCCCATGCCGCGCAGGGCAGGCAGCGCTCATGCACCCAGCGCCGGCGCAGGCTGCGCTGTCTGTGCTCAGAGGGTGTCTGCGGTGATGCATGCTCCGGCGCTGGCTGCTGTGCAGTCGTGTGGCTGCCCAGCTTCCCCTCCCCTTGGCCGGGCGCCTCCTGTCCCATGGGGGCCCTGAGCAGTGACATGGCAATAAACAGTGATGGTAGTGGCGATAGGGAGGAGGGTTCAGCAGTCCCATCCAGAAAGGAAATGAAAAGGGGAGTGCTTGGGGCCTGAGCTTCAAAATAATGTAGATGAGCCAACTCTGTGCAACGAGCAGGTTTGAGCCCTCCTCCCTCTGTGCCTGGTGGGTGTTTGCATCCCCTGGCTGCACCGGAGGCACCGAGCCTGAGCCATTGCACCCTGACCACTCACCTCCGTGGGTGCTCTTGCCCTTCCCTGGGAGCAATCCAAGCATCTGTGCAACCTAGCAGCAGGTTTTATTTGTCTTGACTAAGCCTGAACACAAACCCAAATTCCTCTGGGCTTCAAGGGCTTATCCCCTCTGAGCTCTACACAAAGGGTTAGGTGTGTACTTGTTTGGTACTTGGGTTGTGGACTACATGACACCCAAGCCTTCCCCAACCAGTTCCTGAATTCTTCTGTGGATGGCCTAAATCCACAAGACATTAATTCAGCCTTACAGCTCTGGGTCCCACTGAACTGAACATAGGTCCTACATCAGTGGAAAAGAACATGGGTCAGTCTGGTGAAATAGCTTTTGCTCTTTCACATGCAGCTCTGACAGAGCCGCTGCTCAGTCACGTGAACCTGTTTAAACCGCACAGCTTTCTCTCAAGCATTAATTTGACCTGAGGAAATAGCTTGAGTCCTCAGAGGCTCAAGCTGTTCTGGCAAGACCTGGGCTTGCTGCTCACAGCCGGTGCTGGCCTCAGCACAGCTCTGCCCTGCAGCCTCTCCACTCAGCCGTGAGCTGCTGGGGCTGCAGCAGTGGCACCGGGCTGTCCTGCCACGAAGATCAGCTCTGATGGTGTTCCTGTATTGCCAAGTATTTTGGTTCTTTCAGACCTGTTTCATAGAGAGCTGTGAGACTTCACTGTTGTGTGTCCATCACTCTGGTACAGCCCATATTCCTGGCTGGATAGCCCCAAATCAGAGGAAAAGAATTTTGCTCTGGGTGAGGTGGCAGAGGGCACCTAGCAGTTGTTTTGAGAGTTTTCTGGACCTTATGTGACACTATGTTCATGGTGTTTTATGATGGAAACACTGCTTTTTTGCTGTGAAAGTGAAACAAGCTGTTCTTCATGGAAGGGCTGTGCGGGAGGTGGTCACAGCTCCTCATTGCTAGGCCCAAGTTGCACATCCCCACTGGTGTGTCCTGTGAAAGCCCTCTCCGGGCAGTCCTGCTTGTGCTGGACACGGTCTCTCCCCACTGGTGACAAGGACCTAGATGTAAAAACCGTCTGTGGCCCCTTTGGCAGGGGTTCTCTGTGTGCCCCCTCACTGGGACATACTGTTCCCACCTCCCGATACATGGGGTGGGCACGGCTGCTGCTGTGGCAGGGGCACAACAACCTTTCATGAGTCACCTTCCCTGGCTTTGCAGCCAGCTGTTGGGATGTGGGTAGAGGAGCAGCCTCCCCCCAGCATCTCTGTGTACCCACAGAGGAGAGCACTGATTCACAGAGAACACTGATTCACAGAAGAGCTCCCCTGCTCTGTTTGGGAAAGACTTGTTCTGGTTGTGTCCAGCCCTCCTAACACTGATCACATCTCCTACCCAGACGTGGGAGCTCTCAGGAACTGCTTTCCCAGTTGCTTTCTTGCTTTCGTGAGCTTTGCTGGTGTTAATGGCTGATCTGAAGGCAGATGCCGTGTTGGCTGAGTCACGTCTTTCTATTTTGAGGTGTGACATGCCTTGAAGACAGCACCGTCCATCAAACATGGTTTGGGCAGGAGCTTTCCAAGGGAGCTGCTGTTGTGATCTGTGCTGGGATGGCTTTTGCTTGTGAGCCTCTAGTGGGATTCTTCAGTCCAGACTGGTGTTACCGGGAGGTGTAATGGTCCTATAGAGAGCAGTGGTTTCTGTTGTTGCCGGTACCATGTAACTAAATCTTATCGACCTTCTCCTCCTGATCAAGCATTGTATACTCACCCCTTCCTTGCTAATCTGCTTTGTGCTCCGTGTTAACCCTGTCAGCACTTTTCACCCCGCTCATTCCTCACTGCCAGAGCAGTGCCGGCAGGCACCACTACCCTGCTCAGCGCTGACAGAGGGGAAGGTGCAGCCGGCTTCCTGCCTGGCCGCTCCCAGGCTGCCCACATTTGGGATCCTGAGCCCTTCCCGCTTTTCTTCCCCCTCAGGTGGGCAGCTCTTGCCTGGGCTGTTTGTGCGAGCAAACCTGGCACCGGCTTTCAAAACACTTTTTTCCTCTGGGTGTTTTTTCCAGTCAGCTCTGGGAAGAAGGAGATGCTTAAATCTGAACCGCTGCTTCCGGAAAGCCCGTGTCTTTCCTTAGAAAGAATGCAGTGACGCTGGTGGGGAAGTCTCCAAAGAGTCATTATTGTCCGGGAAGCCACTCAACTTCCACTCCAGCTATAGCAAAGGTCTCTGGGGCTCATTCAGTCCTGGTGGGCAGATGAACGTCCACTGCAGTGCAAGCTTTGAAGGTGTTTCATTAGTGAAGTGGCTGTAAGAGGCATCCTCGCCTTCTCCCTCCGTAGGCATCAGGCTGAAGGCAGGGACGTGCCTTGCCAGAGCAGCTGCCAGGCAAGCGTTGAGCAAAGTGCTGCTGGAAAGCAGGATCTGAGCTTGAGATGTGTTTCCTTGGCAGGGAGAGCCTACGGGGGAGCATCTGGTTTTGTATCAGAGCTGTCTGAAACCACAGGCACTGCCAGGTTTTGAGCTGAAACTGAGTCCAGAAAGGGGGCTCCAGGCTGGTCTGCAGCACGTGTGGTACCCCCTTCTCTGCAAGCCTCCTCTGCCCCAGCAGCCTGTCTGAATGGGGCCAGAAATGAGGCAGGTGATGTGCAGGTGGGTGTGGAGCTCCATAATGAAGGTTTTGCTTAGTGTTCATTTACACTGAGGCACCTTGCGCTGGGGTGGACCACGTAAGGTGAGATGGACTCAAACCCTGTCCCCGGTGTTTCAATCTGGACATGGTTTGGTCTTCAGGGGAGCCTGGAGCTGCTCTTGCTGGACAATGAGGCTGGAAGCTGGAAAGCTGCTTTTGTCCTGGTGTCCCACCTGTGCTGCTGGGCTGGAGGTCAGGATCAGGGCCAAAACCAGTGGTTGCTCCATGGACAGACAGACCTGGTTTAAGAGGAGAGTGCAAACAGGATCATAGAGCCACAGAATGGTTTGTGTTGGGACCTTAAAGCTCATCCAGTTCTGCCCCCTGCCACGGGCCGGGACACCTTCCACTAGAGCAGCTTGCTCCAAGCCCCTGTGTCCAACCTGCCCTTGAACACTGACAGGGATGGGGCAGCCACAGCTTCTCTGGGCACCCTGTGCCAGCGCCTCAGCACCCTCACAGGGAAGAGCTTCTGCCTAAGAGCTCATCTCAGTCTCCCCTCTGGCAGGTTAAAGCCATTCCCCTTGGCCTGTCCCTACATCCCTTGTCCCAAGCCCCTCTCCAGGTTTCCTGCAGCCCCTTTAGGCACTGGAGCTGCTCTCAGGTCTCCCCTTCAGGAGCCTTCTCTTCTCCAGGCTGCCCCAGCCCAGCTCTCTCATCCTGGCTCCAGAGCAGAGCTGCTCCAGCCCTCGCAGCATCTCCATGGCCTCCTCTGGCTTCGCTCCAACAGCTCCACATCCCTCTTGTGCTGCTGCCCCAGAGCTGGATCAGGGCTGCAGGGGGTTCTCCCCAGAGAGCAGCAGAGGGGCAGGATCCCCTCCCTGAGCAGCTCCTCACGCTCTGGGGGTGCAGACCAGCACACGGGGGGTCTGATGTAAAACCTGCCTCTGATGGGCTCCCGTGGGTGATTCTGCACCAGTGTCTCCTGGTGTAAGTGATGATGCTGGGTCCAAAGGAACAGTTGCAAAGCACTTTGGGAGCTGCCAGCCCTGGGTATGCAGTGTCAGAGCCCCAGGTTGGCTGGGGGGAAGTGGCTCCTCAAGTCCTGCAGTCAGGAACCCCCTTGTTCATCCTGAACCCTGTGCTCTGGCCGCTGTCCCTGGAGCCCAGGAGCCGCGGGCTGGGCTGTAACGTTAGACGAAGCCTCAGATGTGCCACTGTCAGAGCTGATCTCACTCTAAGGCAACTGCAGGCAGCAGGGGAGGGCAGTGCGAGGGGTGGCGAGTCCTGGTCTGCTCCATGGGACCTCTGTCATGTCCTGACGGAACGCTGTGGGTACACGTGCTCCTGTGTCCGCCTCGCAGCCGAGCACTCGCCCCGTCTCCCTTCAGGACCCTTCAGCTCGGAACAGCTCGCTCACGGCTCCAGCGGTACCGGTAAATGCTTCCTTATGCTGGGAGCAAGCGGGGTGTCCGCTGCGGGGAGGCAAGCGTTGGGATCAGGGCAGTAACTGGTGGTGGGATGGGGAGGGGGCAGAGGAGGAGCGTGGCCAGGGACGGCTCTCCATGCTTGGTGCCCGTGCAATGTACTAGCTTTAGTTTGTGAGCGCCTGTACTTGCTGATAAACAAGCACAGGAAACCTCAGACGTACCCGAGGAGTGAATTTGTAACTGAATACAGAGCTGCACAAGGCACGGGGAGACTGGCTTTGGAGTGGGACTAAATATAACTTGGAGAAAGCACACATATGCCCTGCTGTGTCAGCGCTGTCCTTGGGCACAGGGGAGGTGGGAGAGGGGACATCCCCCAGGGCTGGCAGTGGTCAGAGAGAGCCCATTTGCTGCTAGCCCAGCTCCCACCACCAAAGGTCTGGGTTTAGGTTTTCCTTCACAGCCTCTTTCTGCGTCCCCTGGTCTGTGTCAAATGTGTCCCCTGCTCCAGGGGTGTTGGGTTTTAGTGGTTTCCACTGGCTTTTGATAATCTGCGAGACAGCGGCTGGTGGGGAGCTGTGCATCCCCATGGTGAGTGTCTCCAGCGGACAGCTTGAGTCACTTCTCCCCACTGTGATGGAGTTGCCATGACTCATGTGGATGGACACATCTCTACTAGATTTTCATCTTACCCCAGTGTCCTCACATCCTGAGACTTAAAGAGGGTTTAGGTGTTTGCTGGCAGTGTGTTGGTGGCACTTCTGAGAATGCCCCAGCTCTTTTGGTGGTGAGGCTGTGGCTGTGTGGTGCCTTGCTCTGTCTCTGCTTGGGTGTGCTGGAAGGCTGGTGGCCCTCCACGTGTGGGACCATAGCGCTGAGCCTGACCTGTTGTCCTTAGGGACTGCAGGTGATTGTAGCCTAACCCCTATAAGGGTGCTAGCCTATGGTATAACTAAAACAACCTGAGTGAGCATGGATCCTCCATGGAGGACAAGAGCGGCTGATGCAGCCCAGCCTGGCCTCTGTGTACAGTAGGGATCAACGACCTGTACAGCCTGGTGGTGCACACCCAGCTGTAGCTAGAACCCTCCAGACACACTTAAAATGCAAACAGGGTGATGTGTGATCTGCTGAAGCCTGCCTTGTTGCGGTGTCTTTGGTGCCTGTCCTGCTAATGGCCAGCCCTCAGCAGAGGTGACGGCATCGGTGTGGTCCCCACCTGAATGTAAGCACGGGGGAGGGAACAACCCTGGAGGAAGGTGGTTATTTCCTTGTGCAGGCCTGCGACAGAGCATGATGGAAGTGGGGAATCCCTACTTAGGAGGAAGGTGATTCAATGGGAGGAGGATGGAGAGGTGAGGAGGGAGGCAGGCGGCTGAGGGATCCCAGCCCCGGTGGCCTCGTCTTTATATGGGACTATGCTTCATCTTAAGCAGCCATCACAACCTGTTCCCAAGCTCTGGGTCCTCATTACCACTGCCTGCAGAGGAGGGATGCTGAGGGTGGCTTTATGCGATTTATGGAATGATCATCCAGATCCTGCTCACGCAGTCTCCAGCACCCTGGTAGTTTGGGATAGGAGGATGAGGCTGCAAAGCCCTTTGACCCTGCTCTTTTTCTGTCGGTTTCCAGGTGAACTGTACTTCCAATGCAAAGTTCTTCAAGAATATAACCAGCTGGTTCCCATAATACCCCAAACTCCCGGGAAAGGTGGCTTTGGGGTCACTCAGGGTTTGCCACTGATGCCTCACAGCTATTGCAAACCAAAGGGAGGAATGTGCTTCCCTCCTTGCCTTTGCCTCTTCATTTTTTCTTGCAAATGAAATAAAATACAGCTGATGCCATGGGTATTTTAAGACTTGCAGAGAGGAAGCGGGGATTTGCAGCTCTGCAAAGCAATGGGATGAATGCAGAGAAGACTTTGGTCTTGCTGAGCTGGCAGACAGCAAAATAACCAGTTACAGGATGAAATGTGTCTCGTGTCTGCTGCAGGGAAGGGAAGAGATCCAAGGGGGAGGAGGGGGACAGAAAGCAGAAATCACTGGTGTGGATCAGGGAACTGAGCAGCTTCTACCTTTTGCCGTCACTTTTGCAGGGCTTGCGCTGTCATATTTCCCCTCGATTCATCTCTCGTCTCCCCATGGTCGTGTGCGTTGGCCGGGGCCCATGAGCCCTTCCTGTCTGGGTAGGAAGCCTGTGGTCACCGGTGAGCTCAGGCACATGCACATGGAGCAGAAGCAAGCCCTGTCTGTGCTCGGCAGCGCTGTGCAGGCTTCAGTGCTGATGCCGTAGGGATCACTGCTTTGCCGCCTGCCTCCCACCTCGGCCGCGGAGCTGGTGCCCTTCTGCTGCACCTGATTCACTGCTGCTGCCTCTGTCCTCCTCCTCACGATGAGCCTGCTGGGATGGTCCTGTGCCCCGAAGGGAGCTGTGGTCCTGGGAGCTGGAAGGATGCAAGGGAAGGTGAGTGCAGCCCGGAACAGAGCCGGTTTGGGACTGGGTCCTTCCTTGCATGGTCTCTCTGCTCCCACTCTCAGTGGGGATGGTGCAAGTCAGGCTGTGGTGGGAGATCATGTCCCCTGACTTTCAGGGAGCTGGGCAGTGTTCCCAGGAGAAAGGTCCAAGTTAGTCCACCAAGCACTAGGAGCAGTGCTGAGTCCATCCCTAAAAATGGGGACAATATCCCCCTACTTGCACCAGAGATCAGTCATTTCGGGAGAGGTGAGGCAGGGAGGGCTGGCTGTAGCAGAGAGCTCTGATGTTTTGTGCTCCCCTTCCTCTGGGGACGGTGCTGACATGACACCTGCTGTCTCCAACATCCCCAGTCTACTCTGCTGGGATGTTGGGATGTGGCAGTTAATGCTGAGGGTCTGGTTCTAGAGGTGAAGTCCCCTGGTTGCAAGCATCCCTGCATGAGACACCAGTGCAAACCTGCCTCTCCTGGATCCCCGCAGGAGAAGCGGGACTGCAGTGCAGCTCAGACATCTCTGCGCCTGCCATTCCCATGCAGAGCCTGAGCAAGCCATGGGCATGGGGATCCCACTGGCTGCTCACAGCACATGGTGGGTCAGGGCTCGAGGGACACAAAGAGGCTGTAACCAGGGTCTTTAGCCCCATGGTCTATGACCAGAAGGGGTGGCAATGGCCAAGGAGCCAGCAGGAAGGGACTTGTCCCTGCATGCAGAGGATGTAGGGACATCCCTCTCCATCTTCGCCAGAAAAGAAGCATTTCCAGCATGGCAGCATCACATCCCCGCATGTCACATCTTCTCCCAGGGGATTTATGGCTTCTGTGTCTTGGGAGCAGCCTGGAAAAGTGGGTGTTGGGACTGATCCTGCCTTAGCAAGCCAAGAAACAGCCCGGGGCAGTGATAGGGATCCACCTATAGCTCAGGTTCCTGGTGCCGGTGGGTGACATCCCCCACTGCTGTGACACCAGCACTGGGGTCTCCATGGTGTGTACCTGTAGTTCCACACAGCCTCGGCTAAAATGCTTTTTCACCCAAATCAGCAGCTCTAAATGAGTGAACTGAGCTTCCCACGGTTGTTGTTTCCCTGCAGTGACACACGGCTTCTAGATAATGTCCAAGGAATCCCTCCTGCCAGGGGATGGATTCATCCCTTATGGTCAGCCTCTGCCCAGAGCAGCATCACTGCCAGGGCGGGGGCTGACAGTGTCCTTCCCAGGGGAGCAGAGCCTGGGTCTTTGCTCACTGCTCTGCTCTGCTCAGCCAAAGGGGTACCCAGGTCAGATGATCGGGCATAAATTAGCCTGGCTTCATTAATGCACTCAAAAGCTACCCATGCACCTTGGCTGGGGCACAGCCTCCTTCTGCTCAGGCAAGGGCTGAGGGTAAATGCTCTGTGCAAAGGCTGAATGAAGTCCTTGGTTACAGCACAGGCTCTTGCATCTTCAGAGCCTCCCTTGCTGTGTTACTGGGTTTGGATTTGTGTTGGCGTGGTTGCAGGGTCACATCTGCTGTGGGGAAAGTCCTGATGAAGCCCATGAGAGAAGGGCCTGCCTGTCTGTTGTGGCCAGGGAGGGCAAATGTGGTCCTGCTGTCTGAACTGGGGCTGATCCTGTCCAGCTCTCCCCATCCTCAGCCCTGCATCCCTCCTTCTCCTTCTTTGGTGGCCCTGGTCCCCTCACTCATGGGATCAAAGTGGTCAGAAAGCATCCCCAATGAAAATGGGTGATTTTCTGCACATTTATGTCCATGTGCTGGTTATGGCCAGTGAGAACCAGTAGCTGGTTCCTGGCAGGAACAAAACTAGAGAGCTAGGACCCTCTCCAGCCTGTTTCCATCCTTTCAGCCTCTTCTCATACAACATTTACCTGTCCTTCTGCAGACAGTGACTGGATTCTGAATGAGCTGGGGATTAGTTTTGGACATTTTACATTGCATTTTCTTAGGAGGCCAAGCACTTGGAGCAGAGAGGCTGACCATGGATCCAACCTCAGCTCCTCTTTGCTGGCAGTGAGGAAAACGAGCAGTGTAAGGGGACAAGTGAAGTGGAACCTGAAGGGTCTCTGGCAGGAGAAGCTCAGGTCCCTTCGGCACTGCTGAGTCCTTTCCTAAGTGGGGAGGCTGAGCAGTGGTGAGCAGGCTCCATGCTGGGTCACCAGCTCCCCTCCCACGTGCGGGCAGGTAGGATGCGGATGTGGAAAACCACTGATACAATTAGCACCAGGCTGGGTTTCCCTTCATCAGGAAGGCTCCATGGGACAGGGCACAGCCCCATCACTGCCGCCCGGTGCCAGTGATGTGGGTCTCCCACAGCACTGGGAATCCCAATGCTCTTCCCAGCAGGTAATATCTTGTGGACCACAGTGTCGAGCAGCTCACTGTTTGTGTAAGGCTGCTCTTGTGCATGCAAGGGCTTAGAGGAATCATTCTCTTTCCTTCTGTAACCACTGAAAAGGGGGTGATCTGTAATTTTTGAAACTAGGAGGATGAGTTCTGCACATAACAGGAGGCACATCTCATTTCAGAGAATCATAGAATGGTTTGCATTGGAAAGGACCTTCAAGGTCATGTAGTGACAGGCCAAGGGGAATGGCTTTAACCTGCCAGATGGGAGACTGAGACGAGCTCTTAGGCAGAAGCTCTTCCCTGTGAGGGTGCTGAGGCGCTGGCACAGGGTGCCCAGAGAAGCTGTGGCTGCCCCATCCCTGGCAGTGTTCAAGGCCAGGTTGGACACAGGGGCTTGGAGCAAGCTGCTCTAGTGGAAGGTGTCCCTGCCCGTGGCAGGGGTTGGAGCTGGAGGAGCTTTTAGGTCCTTTCCAACACAAACCAGTCTGGGGTTCTATGATTCTATGAGCAAGCTGAGCTGGAGGAGAGCTGGAATCTCCTCCCTGCTCCTGGCCCTGGACCAAGCTGCCCACCAGCTGTGCAAGCAGAGGCAGTTGTTTTGCTCTCATAAGACCCTGGCCTGCAGAAGGACCCTGTCCTCACCTCCCTTGTCCTCTCTGCCATCAGCCGTGGCTGGGAGCTGCTCCCATGGTGCTGCTGCACAGCGGGCGGTGGAAACCGCCTTGGTGGCTCAGTGCCAGACGTGTTATCCAGCCCAGAAATAGAGGCTCCATGGACCTGGGGTGGGTTTGAACACTTGGCGTGCCGCAGGAAACCTTTAATGAGCTTCTGAGAGCTGCTGAAAGCAGGATGCGCCCGAGGCTCCAGTGGTGCGTGGCAGGGGCATTCCCACATGTGTCCGTCCATCTCCTCCTGCAGCTGCAGAGCTGTTGGCTTTGGGGATGGATATTTACAAGTTTAGGACTGACCTGGGTAGTTAGGTCCTAAATCTACAAATATCCTAAAGAAAGCAAAGACCTGAACACAAGCGTGGGCTGAAGGCCTGGCGGTGCTTGGAGGGATGCAGGGAACTGGTGGGACTGGGATGTTATTGCTGCCTGTGCTGCTCTGGGGACCACTGGAGGCAGGCTCCCTGTCTTCAGCCATAAATGTGGGTGTTGCAGGGAAATGCAGAATTCAGAGCTATGTGCTGGTATTTTTTATCTTCCCTAAAGGCAAGGAGAGAGGAAAACCTGCGGGCTGGGATGCTGAAAGCAGTGCTGCGGCTCCCTCGGGCTGTGAGCACAGGCAGCACGGTCCTGTGGTTGCTGCTGTGCCCGTGGATGGGAAGACAGGAGAGGGCAACACTCTAGGGAGATGCTGCCTTGTGGTAGGCACTGGGGGTGCAGGACCACAAGGTGCCGGGTGCGTGGGCTGGAAGGGATCTGACTGAGGGGTAGATGGCTACAGCTGAACATCTCAGCAGTGGTATCGTGCACAGAAGATGCTGCATTTCCTCTGCTCCCCTGCAGCTGCCCTATGCTGGCTCCCCCCTGCCTGTAGTCATGTCATAGGCAAATCTCCCTTCCTTCCTCCTCGGCTCACAGGGTTTATATTTTTTTTCCTCTTTCTTTGATAGAACAATGCTTGAGGGCAAAGGAAGCTGTCCAGCTCTGGGCTGGCCTCCCTCTGCAGCGTAACCAGCTCCGGAGCTTTCCCTCGGGTTTGTGTCTTGGATGCTGGCTCAGGATGGCAGCAGCTCAGCACACACTGAGCATGGAAACCTCTTGGCAATTTGGGCTCTTTTTATTTTTTCCTGCTTGGACCTTGCATTTCAGACTCCGTTTTTCACCTGAGCATTTCTTCTCAAATCCCAGGGAGGATGAGGTTCCCTCTCCTGCCCTGCTCAATGATGCTCACCCCTGGGGTCCTCCTTGCTGCAGGAGGCTTTGGGGGGCAAGTGTTCAGATGGGTTCAGCTTTGAGCTGCAGCTTTCTCAGTGAAACACAGCCCCTGAGCCATGCTGTGCTCACCCATAGGGCTCTGCCTCCCTCCCTGCCGCGCATCCTCTGTGCTGGGTTCCCATGCCCACAGTGTCCCAGTGCCTCTGCGCTCCCCACCAAGGTCCAGGCTGATCCTGGTCTCCACCGCCAGCCTCAGCCAAGTGTGCCCTGTCTTTCTGCAGGTGGGACACAGGACCCAAGGCCATGCCCATGTGGAGTGAGGAGCAGCTCTGCACCCACCCATCACTGCGGACACCCTGTGGCTGCCGAGCCCCCCCCCCCACGCTGCAGCCTCAGCCCAGCCATGGACAGCGCAGGTGGGTGATGCTGAGACCCCGGTGTGGGGGATCCCAACCCAATGAACCCCCTTCATCCGTCTTCTTGTGCCTTGGTTACCCTCTGATAAAGTATGTGGGTATCTGAGGAGGCCTCGTTGCCTCTGGGCAGACCTTGGTCTTTGCAAGGTGTTGGCAGACCCTGCTGGATAGCTGGGAAATGAGGCACGAAGCCACTGCAAGGCATCGAGAAGGTTTGCTGCAGGGCACTTTGAAGCCACCAGCTCTGGCAAAGACTCACATCAATTTTAAAGGTTTTTGTGTTTGTGGGTTTTGGTGTCCATCCTCCCCCACTCTCCATGTGTTTTCATGCTGGTTCACAAGGTGCTTTTGCTCTCCTGGCACCCTGAGGTCAGGATATTGATGCTGAAACGTTTTATTTCATTTCTAAGCCACTACCGCTTGTTACTGGTGGGTTGAGACTGTTTTTAGATCAAAGTGCCTCTTGTTTGTGTTGGAGCCGAAGCTCTGCTCCCCATGAAGGAACCTCAGTGTATAGGGGCTGTAACTGCTTTGATTTAGAAAAGAGGAGAGTATTTATATCAGTGCTCAGGAAAAGCTTCCCTGGTAATTAACATACACAAATGGAAAGAATAGGAAATTCCAAATAGTCCATTATTGCAGAATTCCCTAGTGCAAAGCCCGTGAACATAACAGTGAAACAGGAGCTTCACAGAGTCACTGGGGAGAAAACAGGCAGAGAAAACACACATTTTGGAGACATTTCCTCAAATGGCACTCCCACAATGAGGAAGATCCCATTTCCAAGGCCATTTCGGCACCACCATTTCTCCCTGGGTGGGGAGCGATGGCACAAACTGTGTGGGGAGTTCCCCTGTACACACACAGTGCTTCACCAGCACTTGGGAAGAACCATGACCTGGGTGTGTGGTTGTTTTCAGGTGCAGCTTCCACTGAAGCCACAGCACTTTCTCCTCTGCAGAAGAAGCCTGAATTGAATGCATGCTCTGTTACAAGCATCCTTAAGGAGATGACCCGTTTTGGGGGCATACTCAGGAATAGGCCATCCCATCCCAATACTTTACACTTTGCATTTCCCAGCTGTCTTTTATGCAGGGCTCATGTCTGCTGCCCCTGTGCCCTGGTCACCACCTTTCTGCACCCATGGCACTGCAGTCTCAGGCTTGGAGAGGACGAGGGGCTTGTCATGCCTGGCCAGGCCGCCCGCCCTGTGAGCTGATGATGATGGCAGCAAGGATGCTGTGAGGGGCAAAATGCTCCTGCTCTCTGTAGTGTATCACCAGTGGGAACAGTGGCAACTTGGCATGCTGCGTCTGCTCCCCTGTATGATAACCCTGGGCAACCACTAAAATACATGGTATAAGAGGAAAAAATCATGTTTTTCACTTCAAACCCATCCTGGGATGGTGCACAGGTCTCCATGGGATGAGGGGCCAGGTGCTAAGCTGCTCCATCTCCTGCATGATCAGCACTGCCTGCTCCACCAACCACTCATAGCCTGGTTGGCTTTATTTCCTTCCAGAGCCAAAGAAGGAGGTTTGGAGGCTGTAGTCCCTGAGCACCCTCTTTAGTGTCACCCTGGCTGCCTCCTGTTTCTTGTAGGTAAAGATGAGTGCCTGCCCGTGCCCTCCATCTCTCCGGTATTAGGAAAGATGGAGCTGTGACAGAAGAGAGGGAAATAGAAAACTCAGGAGCAAAACTGGGCAGGAAAAGTGGTGGCAATGGCACTGATCCCAAAGGCAACCCCATGTGGATGAGACTCCTCAGACGGGGCAGTATGTGTCTGGAGCTTCCTTAGGATCTGGACAAATTGCTCCTTGCTTGCGTCCTTGCCATGAAGGCGAGAGGCACTCAGCTGCTACTGGCAATGGTCTGGGCCCCACCAGTGGACACAGGGCCAGGAACATGCCCTGGGAAAAGGCCCTGGATTATTGTTACTACAAACATCTGAGATGCTTCCCTGGTCAGGGCATGCTCTGCCTGCCCCAGCCCACAGCTTCATACAGAAGGAGAACATCGCATGACGAATACCCAACCTTATAGGATGCTCTTGTTCTTATTACAAAGGAAGAATCATTTTGCTGATAGACAAGGAGTGGCCCAGTGTAAGAGGGGACACAAAGACAGGCCATGGTGGAGTACAGGGGCCTTGCAGCTTGCCTGGCCGATACCCCACATACTCTCAGGGCTGACTCTGATTTCACACTGCTCTGTGTTGGCATGCATGGCCAGCCAGCTGCGCACGAGCTCACTTGTCATCACGAGTCCTTGCCCCAGCCCAGTCTGAGGTTGTCAGGTTATTTTTGGCTGAAGCAGGATGCTGGTTTTGACGTGTACGAGGGTGTGTGGTGGTTACCAGGGAGCAGCACCCACATCGGGTCCCTGCCTGGGGAGCTGAAGGTGCGCAGTGCCCAAGGGTGTCTGGTTGCACCCAGGGGGGCTGCGAGGGGGCACGGGCGGGAGGCAGGAGGTGATGTGGCGGCTCTGCCTGGGTTTCCCATGCAGGGTGAGGTGCTGGTGTGGGCAGCAGGCCTTGCGGCGATTGTGCTCCTTGCAATGGGTCTGAAGTTGAGACTGAATCCATGCAGTGCCAAAGCACAGTGCTCTTTAACAAGGAACAAGGGATGGGACAAGAGGAAACGGCCTCAAGCTGCACCAGGGCAGGTTTAGATGGAGCTGAGGAACAATTCCTGCCCCAGAGAGTGCACAGGCATTGGAACAGGCTGCCCAGGGCAGGGCTGCAGTCACCGTCCCTGCAAGTGTTCACACAGCGTGGGGACGAGGCCTCAGTGCCATGGGTTAGGGGTGGCCTTGGCAGGGCTGGGGTAAGGGTTGGACTGGATGAGCTTAAAGCTCTTTTCCAACCCTGTTGATTCTGTGACTGATGGTGCTGCACTGTGGTTTCTGTTTCTATATTTAATGTGTAGTTTCTTTATCAAACAAGGGGAGAGCTCATGTGTGAGCAATGTTCTGCAGAGCTTCACCACCATGGCCCTGCAGGAGCACTTTGCTCTCCAGCGTAGCTGCTGGGGCTACCAATCCACAGGGTGGCACTTGCTCCCTGCTCCAGTTCCGTGGAGGCTCACCCAGGCTCGAAACCTGCTGCGGCCGCCGTCCTGAGGGATGCGGTGAGGGCGCAGTCCCTGTACGCACCCGAACCCAGCCTCCTCCTCCGGGGCTGCCCCTGCCTGCAGCCTCACGTCCTCTTTGTCCCCGCAGAGGTGGAATCCGACATCCTGCGCCGCGTCCGCACGCTGCTGCGAGAGCTCGATGGGCACCACCCCGCCTGCCAGTGCGACCGAGGTAGGAGCTCCCGCCTCGCTGGGGCACTGCTTAGCCCCAAACCCACATCGCTCCCCGCGGTGGGGGGGACACGGGGCGGCCCTTTCCACCCTGCTCTGGGAGCTCTCTGCCCCTCGGCAGCTTCCATCCCTCCTCTACGTGTCTCAGCATCCCCGACACCCTTCACTTGCCCCGCAGGTCCAGCACTGAGGTGGGATGACATCCAGCGCAAGTCTGTGACACTGTTCCCACACAGACCTGTCCAGCTCACTGAGCACCTCGAGCTGGGAGTCTCCCTGTCTCTCCCTGCGTGATATTGCTTTGCCACATGCTGCTCAGCTCCTCCTAAAGTGTCAGTTGAAATGCCCGTGCGATGGTTTTGGAGAAGAAAACCCTTGCTGACCTGGCAGCTGGACTGCTGCAGCTTCAGGAAATGAATTCATTTTGAAGAACTGATTTTACTTGGAGTGCATGGGATATTTTACAGTTCATTAAATTCAGTTTTGTCTGGAATGAGCCTTGCCATCCTCAGGACTGAGGTCCTTTGGGTCCTTGCTCTGACTGTGACCCATTGGCAGCCAGCATTCGAGTGCTGTGTGCTGGGGCCAGAGGAACCCAAATCCTTTGGGGCAGGCGGTGAAAGCAGGCAGAGCAACATAAGGAACAGCAAGCAGAAACTCACATCCATTGCCTGCCTTGTTTTTACAGCCCTCCCCCCCCAGTCCTAGGATCTCTGGGTCATTTTTCCAGGGGTTTCCCAGTGTTAAAGGTACGATACATCAATGCTGCATCTAGAACCAGGGCAGCAGCATGACTTGTCCCTTGCAGAGGGTCAGTGACTGAAGCAGGAGACATCAAAGCCTTGTTTAACTCTGATGGTGCTCAGTGTAGCATCCCAGTGGGTGATTGCTGCAGCAGCAGTGCCCAGGTCTCCTGGTTCCTCAGTGAAACTGCCTGAGCCATCACTGCTCTGCATCTGACACCTTCCTTGGCTTTCACTCCTCAGGGATGCTGCGATGGACCCTGCATAAGAAAATCGACCAGAACCCCAGTAACAGCTCTGTCCTGGTCAGGATCCTGGTGAAGGAGCTGGAAAGGGTGAGTGCTGCCTCACAGACATCCCTGGAGCACCAGGATCAGCCCCATCCATGGCACATGCTCCTCTGCAGTGCCTGGGGGAGCAGAGGATGGGTCCTCAGCTCCACCTCAAACAGATGCTTTTAGGGGCCTTGAGCCTGACTGGGGACTGGTGTTCACAGCACAGTGAAACACCATGGGACAGCAGGGCAGAGCTGGAGCTTGGCCCAGCTGATGGCTGCAGGGACGGGAGATTGCCCCAGCAGTGACAGTGAGCTGTGGGCAGAGCAGGGAACCTCCCCAGGCTCCTCAGTGCTGCAGGGGCAGAAAACAGCCTTTGAGCTTGTAAGGAGCAGAGTGAGAAACCCTTCTGACCACCCCAGATCTCCCTCACCCTGCCCCTGCCAGCTGCAGGACAAGCAGAGCGGGTTTCTGCCCTGCTTCACTCATTTCCACCCCAGAGCATGTCAGAGCAGAACCCGCAGTGCAGGTCCTGTCCTGAGAGCAGCTGCTGGAAAACTTGACGGGTTCTTTGTTTCACTGATTTCTCTTGTCATGTTCTGGTCTCATGGAAACCTTCAGTGCTTGCAGCACCCGGTGGGGCCTGGTCTGTGGTCTGGGGAGGTGTCTAGAATACCTTTTCTTTCTGATAAGCCTGTTTCACTTTACCCAGCGCCTTCTCATTCCGATGCCAGGAGGAACATCCCTTGTCCCCACTCCTCCTCCTCCCCATGCTGGTGATGAGCCCCTGCCACCCATCCTGTGTGCAGAACCTCCCAGTACCATCTGCTCCGCATCTTTGCTAGTTCTCCCTTTGAGCTGGAAGGATGGAGCTGCCCTGCTCAGCATCGCTCAGCTCCCATGTCTCTGGGTGCTGCTCAGTGCCTCTGCAGACCCTGTCACCTCCCTCCATCAACACCCATATCACACTCTTGAGCCAAGGTGCCAGCACAGCACAGGTCCTTGGGCACATATCGAAGCACTGTGAACATCCTGCAGTTATTCCTCATGCTTGAGTTCCAGCAGGGCCATGGGCAGATATGAGCTGGTCTCAGCAATTGTTATTCATGTTGATTTCTAAAGCTTTGCTTCCCATTGAACTGGGATCCATCAGCACAGCAGCCCTGAAGGAAGGCGCTGGAAATATCTTTGAGGTGAAATTGTCTTCCCCAGTTTTATCCAGGGGCATTCCTGTTGTTGGAGCTGCTGTTAGAGCCAGACCAGGCTGCAGGGAGGGGCTGGATCTGTGTCAGCCAGAGCATCCATCTGGCTTCCCATGGGCCAAGATGGGGATGCAAGACCATCTCTCCTCCCTGTTTACTCTGGTCCCACACCCACCAAATGTAAATCAGGCTTTTCCCAGAGGTCTTGTATTTCCACATGAGTTTTTGCAACAGAAAGCTCCTCAGTGAGCTCAATTAGAAACTTCTGCTGGTTCTCTCCCACCGTGGCTGCTGCATGGGCAAATCACACTCTGGTAGCAGCTCCTGGGGCTCCACATCCTTACAGCCACCTCCAGCCCTGTGGTCCATTCCCCTACACCCCTCCCCAGGGCTTAGCTCTATGGGATGCCCACTATGCAGGACCCACTGCCCCAGGGACATCTTGCCTGTCAGGGATCCCAAACCTCACCTTGACACAGGGAGCATCACCCCTAAGCCAGGGCATCAGAGTGGCTGCACAGACAGAACCCGGCACATGCTGGGGTCTCCAGTAGCTCCTCTGGCTCTGGTGTCTCCCGTCCCAGCACCCTGCAGGGTGCTGATGGTTCCTTTTGGTCCCACAGGCAGAGCGAGGTGACTTCAGGCATTACATCATCCCCCTGCTGCACACGCTGATGTACGCCTTGATCAAGGTGAGTTGCTTGTGGGGCTTCACTGGGGCAAGATCCAGGGAAATCAGAGCCCACAGGAGGGGCCACCTGAGGTCACTCAGCACCTATTCCTGTGCCGAGATATCCCAGTACTCGCCCAGCAAAGTCCTGGGGGTACCACAGGTGGACTCAAACGTGCATTTTGCAGTGTGCTGTTTGGTGGCTGAGGCACTGTGAGCTCTGCCGTGTGGAAGTGACAGGCCCTTCCAGCTCATCCCCTCCTCTGGAGCTCTTCAGGTGCCTGGTGGTGCAGGAAGCCACAACCTGGCAAAAACGTGCTCCCTGCCCTTCAGTGGGTACTGCTGGAGGTTTCCAAACCATTGCTGGGCCTGGTTCTGCTTCTTCTATTGTGTTTAAATCCATGTTGAGCTCGGTGCAGTTCTGTGCATTCCCACCCTGGGGTGTGCTGTGGGGAGAGCACCCTTAGGGATCACTGCCTGTGGCATCTCCTTATCTGCCCCTTTCTCACTCCAGGCTCCCTGCATCTCCGACGAGCTCTGTGGCAGAGTGTATGACTTCTGCAAGAAGCTGCTCACCCTGCCCAAGCCTTTCTGCACCATTGGCTTGGACTATGCCGTCAGGCTGAAGATGGAAAGGACAGCACCAGGTACGAGGGCTCTCTCCTCTGCCCATGCATGGCACAGTGAATGGCTTGGGTCCTGGAGGCAATGGTAGTGAGATCCTGGGGGGATTTCTATCCCTCAGTTGGCCTTTGCCTAATGCAGGGAGCCGTGGCAGGGATTTCTGCAGGGGGTGGACAAATGCTTGCGAGTGTTAAGGGTGCATTTGGATGGAGGGTTCCCCTCTCCTGATTTCAGGCTGTTGAGCCTTAGTTACTAGCAGAAAACACTGGGGTCCTCCTGCTGTTGGTGTAGGCACCACCAGAACCAAGTCCAGCCTAATGCCAGGTATACATACATCTGTGAGGAAAGGTTGCTTACACTCTGTATGCTCCAGCATGGACATCTCAGTACATTTTGTGGAGGTCTCCTTTCCCAAAGTGAAATCTCCGAGACGTAGTTGCAGGCTGAGGAGCATGGGCTCTCCCTCCAGTACCCATGCATCAGGTTTTAGACACTAAAACATCATTAGCTTCTGCAGAGAACAACCCAAGCCAGAGGACAGCTCTAGTTTCATTTTTCTGTGTTGCTCTTTATAATGCTTCTGATTAAAGTCTTTAAAAGCAATCCTGTAAAATAGTGCAAGGTGCAGATAGCTTGTGAGGTGGAGGAAGAATTTGAGAGACCTGGTGGGACATTAGAGAGCGCCATTCTTGGTAGTCAGCTCACCAGCATCACTCCAACCATTCTTCCCCAGTACTGCATTGTCTGGAGCTCCAGGTCCACCTTTAATTCACCCGACTTGGTGAAAGAAGGATTCAGTGTGGGGAGATGGGGATGTCCAGCGGGGTTCGCAACAAGGTTCATGAGATGGTTGCAATGTGGGGTGGATGTATCTTCCCCGCGCAAGAGCTGGGTGAGGGCAAAGCACGTCTCTCCTGATTCAGAAGCATGTTGTGCTCCATATCCACCAAACGCTGTCTCCTGACCTGGCCCTGGGCAGGGAGGCTGGGAGCAGGGCTCTTCCTCCTACTTCCGACTCTGCTCCCAAGCTCATAATCCACTAAACAAAGGAAGGGAAATACAGGAAATAGTCCCTGAATAGGAGTTTTCTTTTTCTGTAACATGGTCTATCTTTGTCCTGGACTATTTTTAACTCTGGGCCTGATTCTTGGCTTACATCACTGCAGTGTGTTCACCGACTTGGCAGACCCACAACCAGGAGTAGTGCTGAGCAGCTCCAGGGAGTTGTGTTGTCGTTTCTCAGGCTCTGACTCCTCCGTGTTTATCTTCTTGCATTTCCTAGGAATGTTGTACCAGAGAATGGTCATTTCCGAACAAAGCCTCAAAAGTGACCCATATCCTTATCAGGAAAAGTGAGTATTGTTACTTTGATTTCTTTTATAGTCTCACAGTGAAATCTGGCCTTTTCCTGCCCTGAATTAATGTTGATTGGAACAGGAAATTTGGACATAACCCACATGGCAGTTTGTGCTGCTGGGGGAAACAATTTAGTGGCATCAAGCGCCTTGCTAAAATGAGCTTTGCATTCCTTCCATGTACTCCAATTTATTTCTGTGGCCCTGGGAGGCAGGGAGCTTCCTTTGGTGGGAAGACAGGGCATAGAAGGGGGATATCAGCAGCAACTGTTTTTCTTCGCATGGGATAATGGATATGCCCTGATATCAGTAATGTGAAGTCCTCATCTTAGAATCACAGAATCCCAGACTGGTTTGTGTTGGAAGGGACCTTAAAGCTCCTCCAGCTCCAACCCCTGCCACGGGCAGGGACACCTTCCACTAGAGCAGCTTGCTCCAAGCCCCTGTGTCCAACCTGCCCTTGAACACTGACAGGGATGGGGCAGCCACAGCTTCTCTGGGCACCCTGTGCCAGCACCTCAGCACCCTCACAGGGAAGAGCTTCTGCCTAAGAGCTCATCTCAGTCTCCCCTCGGGCAGGTTAAAGCCATTCCCCTTGGCCTGTCCCTCCATCCCTTGTCCCAAGCCCCTCTCCAGGTTTCCTGGAGCCCTTTAGGTATTAGAAGCCTGCTCTGAGGTCTCCCTGAGCCTTCTCTTCCTTTTTCCCTCACTCCTGCCCACGCAGGATTTTCATCTTTGCTGATCCAGAGCTGCTCTCTGAAGCCATCTGCAACGCACTGGTCACCGACACGGAGGCAGCTCAGGTCTCGCAGAGCCCGCGGGCATGCATGTGCTACGTGATCATCCACGCCATGCAGGCAGCCCTGGGAGAGGGCTGCGACGTCAGTGGCTTGAAGGCGAGCCTCCAGGTAAGGGGCAGCACTTCTGCAGCACCACGTGTGGTTTCCCGATGGTCCTGCTCTTGCTGGGCTCCTCTGAGCAGAGGAAGATGTTACAGCAAGTGGAGAAGCCCTGCTGGGTCCTCACTGCTGGTCTCCAGCCCCAGCGGTACTTGCAAGGCTGGGCTATGAGCAGAGCTGGTGGCACACTAAAAACCTCTTCAAATACAAAAGACTTGCTGCAGGAGGAGCCAAAGGTTCTGGATCTTCAGTTTGAGTCTTCAGTTTTGCACAGCAAAGCTGGGCTCTGCTGTGAAATACCCGCTCGTCCTTGAGCCGCTGGGCATTGCAGGGCCTCGCAGTGGACACGTTTCAACCAGTTTCCTCCAAAACCTCCTTCAGGGAGCTGTGGGGTCACAGTAAGACAAATGGTTTTAAAAGGCAGCTCTGCAGGGGCTGTCAGTGATTTCCACTCCAAGGACACCTTGGTGTGCCTGCTGTCCCCATCTCCTGAGGGTCGCGTGAGCTGCCAGCTCTGCTGCAGCTCATGCCCACCAGCTGAAAACCTGCCAGAAATAGCTTCAAGTAGATAGTACAGCCAGCATCCCTCCTCCTCCAGCCTTCCCTGTGGGCAAGAGGACATCTGTGTCCTCTGCTGTGAAACACTGATTTTGGCAGGACTCACTTGCCGTCTCTCTGCCCATCCTGTGGCCCTGTGTGCAGCACCACCTCTTTTCATGCTTCCGGGTGTTAACAGCCTCTCCTCATGACAGGATATGCCCAGCACCGATGTGGAGCACTGGTTCCAGCAAGTGGTGCTGGCAGTGGAGTGTGCAGGAAGCGAGGCTGGCACCGACCGCGGGCAGCACGCAGCGAGGCTGGAGAAGATCCACCACAGCATCCTCGGCTCCTCACAAGCAGGTGAGCTCCAGCCAGCCATGCACAGGGGTCCGGGGAGCAGAGCAAGCTGCCAGGACCTTGCCTCTGTGCCCTCCTGTGGCTGTCCATCCCCACCTCCCTTCTGCCTCCACTTCAGCAGCACCCCACCACTGGCATCAGGTCCTTGCAGCCTGGCTCTTTGCTGCGACCTGATGTCCAGGATAAACTGCGCATGGCAGTGAAAGGCAGACTTGTCACCTGAGGAAAGGGACTGGCAATTGCTGCTGCTAACTGAGGTGCCCTGGGGCCCAGAGGCATGCGTCTGTCATTTGCAAAGGGTGGACAGACTTTCTAGTGCTCTGCTGGTGCAAGACACATCCTGCTGTGGCCCTGGCTGAGGAGACACTGCATCACTCGAGACCTCCTTGTACTGCTGTGGTGGGCAGTGGGGCTGCCATCTCCTTCCATCCCTCGCAGTGCTCTGTTCCAGCCTGGTCCCAAGGGGCTGCACAGACTATAACGAACATCCCAGTCCATCACAGCTCCTCACACGAATCTGTGTGAGGGAGAGGAGGAGGAACATCTCCTTCAGTGGCAGTGAGCTATTGAATTCTCGCTGCTTCTCACAGAGCCATAATGGGATAAAGATCACCAGCAATGGTGGGGTCAGAGGGCTCCCTTGCATTTCAGCTGAGATTGCCAAGAGATAGCATGGGCTATATCAGCGGGGGCCTGAAGCACAGCACCAGTGGGGTTCATGCACCTCTGTGGGAAAACTGCTTCTGTGTTACAACATCCTTGTCTCCCCTAGGCAATGCTCCCCTGGGAGGGATGCAGGGTGCCCCTCTCCCCAACCCCAACATCAGTTTTCACCTCTGGACTGAAGATGACCAGCTCTGTGAGTGCCCTGGGGGGGGGGTGTGGGGGGTGTTGGATGATGCCTGAGGCTGGGAACCCTGTGCAAAACATTTTAGTCCTGGTTCTCGAGCAGTGAGTTTCACAACCTTTGCTGAAAGGCCAAGCCCATGGAGGCTCCTGCTGACCGTGGGGCTGACCTGTGGGCTGTTGGGGTCAGATCAGGGGATTAGGGGGGAAAAGGGATGAAGGAGATGAGGAAGGAGCCCCCATGGGACAGGCTGCAGCAGGATGTCCCCAGAGTCTCCCATCTGATACTGAGCTCTCTTCGCGGTGCAGTGAGACAGGACTGGAAGAGTGACTCCTCTTGGAGGAGGACTGGCATAAGAAGAGGGAAGCTGGGGCAGGACTAGAGCTCAGCCTGCCCTCGGCTGTATTTCGCTCCTCAAGCTCGGTTCTGCCCGCAGGGAAGGAGTTGGTGCTGTTCATCCGCCCGCTGTCGCAGAGCTGCGAGCCCGACTGCCTCAGCCAGGACCTGGACAGCTTCGAGATCCAGGACATCATTTCGGGCTGCGAGTGCTGTGAGCAGAGCCGCTTCTCGGTGCTCTCCACTGACAGCGGCATCGAGCGCGACCTGCCCGCGGCGGGCGAGGAGCCCCTCGCGCCCTGCAGCGGCGAAGCGGAGCTCTCCCGGCTCCACAGGAAGGGCGGCATCAAGAAGAAGCCGTCGCCGCTGGAGAGCGTGGCCTTCCTGCAGGCTGGCTGCAACGGCCCCGCCGCAAAGCCCCCCGCGAAGCTGCAGAGGAGACCGGGCAGCCCCCCCGCGCCGGCAGCCCCGCTCCAGAGGCTGCACACTGCCCGCATCCTGCTGCTGGGCGACGACCGCATCCTGGGGCGCCTGGCGCAAGCCTACCACTCCTTGAGGTAAGCAGTGGCCACAGCCCCTGGGAGGCTTTGCTCTTCAGGTGGTTAAAGTAGCCAAGAAGGCTGGGGATGGGGTTGGGCTCCAGCATTACCTAGGACAGGATGGGACCTTGGTGTTTTGCACCTAAGGATGAAGCCAGGCTGAGAGAGCTGGGCTGGGTCAGCCTGGAGAAGGCTCCTGAAGGGGAGACCTGAGAGCAGCTCCAGTGCCTGAAGGGGCTGCAGAAAACCTGGAGAGGGGCTTGGGACAAGGGATGTAGGGACAGGCCAAGGGGAATGGCTTTAACCTGCCAGAGGGGAGACTGAGATGAGCTCTTAGGCAGAAGCTCTTCCCTGTGAGGGTGCTGAGGCGCTGGCACAGGGTGCCCAGGGAAGCTGTGGCTGCCCCATCCCTGGCAGTGTTCAAGGGCAGGTTGGACACAGGGGCTTGGAGCAAGCTGCTCTAGTGGAAGGTGTCCCTGCCCGTGGCAGGGGTTGGAACTGGACGAGGTTTAAGGTCATTTCCAACACAAACCATTCTATGACGCTATGATTCAAACGCATCTGATTTCACTGGCTTCATGGCATCATTTGGCTGTTACTCCAAATAATGCACACAGTGGGTTCTTCGCTTCTGTCCATGGAAGGAGCTAAATGAATAATAAATGAGGCAAGACGTTTCGTATGCAAAAGAAGATCCTAAAGAAAAGCTGTTTCCCAGGTGGCTTTTTCCAGCTGGTTCACCTGATCCAGAAGAGCAGCATGGGGTGGGTCTGGGTCATGGTGCAGGCAGCAGAGCTGGGTGCAGAGTGTTGCATGTGTCCCAGCTGAGCACCTGTGTGCAAGACACCCCTTTCCCCCATCATCTCCCCTTGCTCACATTGGGAACCCAGGGACACTGCTTGCCATCCTGTGCCACTGGGCTAAGGAGGGGTGTGAGCAGGGCATGTGTTCCTGTAACAGAGCCACTGCAGTCTCCAGGCACTGCCCAGCCTTGGCAAGAGCCAAGTTCTTCCTTCCACCTCCCCCTGTGACATGGCTGCTTATTTTCCACTCCAAGGAAGCGGGAGACACGGCGAGTTTTCCTGACTTCCAGGCTGAACCTGCAGTTCTACTACATCCCGGTGGTGACGGGGCAGCCAAACACCTTGGATGTTACGGTGCGTCTGGGCTCTGCTGCTGGTTGCCAGCACCTGACAGTGGTTTGGGAGGAAGAGGAGGGGCTTTACTGGAAATTCATATCCGTTAATGCCTTGTTCCTAGAACAAAGAGGAGGGGAGCCAAGACAGGGTGCCTGGGCTCAGTTTGCACACTGGCTTCAGGAATCCATCAGCCTGAGACATTCAGGTTGCTCCAATTAGCCTGATGGGTGATAATGCACAACCTAGAAGCAGTATTCAGTTTTGCTTCTATAGCTCAGTAATAGGAAGATTGAGAGAGCTTTAGCAGAGGAGTGATGCTTTTTTCACCTCTCAAACACCTAGGGGAAGTGGTCACCCTCACTGAAAGCTTTACCTGCTTGGTCATGGTCCATTCTAGCTCTACAAGTCATTACCTTCCTGTCTATCATGGGCACACCTCTTCCCCTCTGGCAGCCTCATGACAGCAGTAAACAAACAGTTGCACTTTACACAGTATTTTAAGCTGGCCCAGAGCAGGCTGACAAACACCCATTATAAAAGTATTTCTCTTTTCATTCTTCACTTAGGTGTTGTTCTTGAGCACCTGCTGAGTGCTGCAAGCAATGTTTTGTTGCCTTCTCTGGACCAAGCAGGGAAGGGGGAGGGATGTGGGAGTTGCTCATGCCCCAGCTCCCTCTGCCTTCTCTGCGTCTCCTGGTGTTCTGAGCCATGCTCATACTCTGAGCTGTGTGTTTCTCCCACAGGACCATGCTGCCTCCGGCCAGGAGGAGCTCTGCGAGGTGGCTGGGTACCTGGGCAGAGCCGACCCGTGGTACGAGAGCAACATCAACACTCTGTGCCACATGATTCCCAAGCTGGCCACCATGGTACGAGGGAAACCTGCCCACCTCCCCAGCCCAGCCCACTCCCCAAGCACATCTGCCATCCCTTAGGATGAGCTTGTACCCTGCAGCTCCTCTGTGCCCCAAGACAAGGGCTTGCTCCCTCCACCAGGGCCCTGCCGCAGAGAGGTGCATGTGGCTGCACTGCCCCAGCCCGTAAGACCCACTGGTGGGTTTTTTGGCCAAGGGACAGGAAATGGCAGATTTCAAGAAAGAAAATGTAAATGAGGCATTTGCTGAAATCCCCCAGTTCTCATTTCCCAGCAGTCTGAACCACCACCGATAGCCTCCAGAAAGGGCAGGTAGGTGGGTGCAAGCCTTCGCTGCTCCCATTTGCTTTGACTACTTCTGGCACAGCAGCTCCTTGCTCATTTACCAAAGCAGGCGTGAGGGTTTGTGGCAGTGTTTTTGAGATTACTGTGCCTGATCCATGATGTGATTTGTCCCCCCCAGCCTTCCTCACCGAGCAAGCATCTTGTGACTGATCTGTTCATCACTGATGTGATCGCTTACTACGTTCGCATGGGCATCCAGCCCGTCTGCTTCCAGGTCTACTCTGTGAAGGTGGGTGCCACCTCTTGTGCCTTCAGGGGTCCTGCAGGGCTTGTAGAGCCCCACTGCTAGCAGAGCCGTGCCAAGTCAGCGGGGTCTGGTGGCTTAGAGCATGAGCCTGGATCTCCTGCTCTTTAACCTGTCCCCTCCTTGCCTGGCTCCCAGATCTAGCAACATGTAGCCCATGTACATCACGTACAGAATCAATGTACAAGCTCAGAATCGGTGATCCTGGGAAGACCGTTTCAGGATCACGCAGGTCAGCAAAGTCAGCCCTGAAATGTAAGGGCCCAAATTTCCTGCTCTACTGAACTGGGGATTGCTCAGCTCTGGTTCCTTGTGCTGCTTTGGATGCTGGGAGGAAACAGGAGTTTTCTCAGTGGCTTTGCCAAAACCTCCCTGTGCCTTGCAGGGCCCCTGCAGGGCTTTCTGAAACACCACTTTTTCTGCCAGCTTGTCTGTGAAATGGCTTCAGAGTGAGACCTGGCCCTTGATACGAGAGCAAACAACTACTGCATTTGTACACGTAACATCAGCTCCCTCTGCTCCCCCAGCAGTTCTCCCCCTTCAAAGCTCAGGGTGGTACTAATGCACGTACCTCCTTTTAGTCTACACGTAGCCAATGTGGTAACCTGTGGCAAAGGAGCAGCCATTGCATGAGCAAACTGGTATGTGGCTTGCAAAGAGCTCAAGGACTTTGGTAACTACTAGGAGAGCATTACCAGGACTTGATCTAACAACAGAGCTTGTAAACCCTTGGACCACCAGGTCTGCAGCTCGTGTGGTTGGGGACTGGGGGTTTTTCGGTGAATTTTTATTTCACTCATTTCTCCTCCTAGACAAAAATCAAAAGCAAGTGAGAGGCTGGGTGACTCAAGCAGGGGAAGAGGAACTGACTCCAGATGAGGTTTTCAGATAGAGGTGCCCAACCTACCCTGTTGTCGCACACGGTGTGATGCTGCTTCATCTGGAATCACTGGGCCTAGTCTGCCTTTTTTGGTTAAGACCACAGTTCTTTAGCTGAAGAGAGTTTTCCTGGAACTGAGGGTCAAGTCCCACAGGAGCTGGATGTAGGCTTAGGAGAGGTTCTTCAATACCTCACAGGATCATAGAATCAGTTTGGGTTAGAAAGGACCTTAAGATCATCCAGTCCCAACCCCCTGCCACGGGCAGCGATGCCTCCCACTAAACCATGTCACCCAAGGCTTTGTCCAACCTGGCCTTGAACACCACCAGGGATGGGGCAGCCACAGCTTCTCTGGGGGCCCTGTGCCAGTGCCTCAGCACCCTCATAGGGAAGAGCTTCTGCCTTAGATCTAACCTGAACTTCCCCTGTTTCAGTTTGAACCCATCACCCCTTGTCCTATCACTGCAGTCCCTAATGAAGAGTCCCTCCCCAGCATCCTTGTAGGCCCCCTTCAGACACTGGAAGCTGCTCTGAGGTCTCCAAGCAGCTTCTCTTCTCCAGGCTGAACAGCCCCAACTTTCTCAGCCTGTCTCCTTACGGGAGGTGCCCAGCCTCCTGGTCATCCTCATGGCCTCCTCTGGACTTGCTCCAACAAACAGCTCCATATCCTCTTTATGTTGAGGACATCAGAACTGCACACAGTGCTGCAAGAGGTCTCATGAGAGCAGAGTAGAGGGGCAGGATCACCTCCTTCAACCTGCTGGTCATCCTCCTTTTGATGAAGCCCAGGATACAGGTGGTTTCTGGGCTCAAGTGCACACTGAAACCAGCTCACATTCATTTTCTCATCGACCAACACCCCCAAGTCCTTCTCTGCAGGGCTGCTCTGAATCTCTTCTCTGCCCAACCTGTAGCTGTGCCTGGGATTGCTCCGACCCACATGTAGGACCTTGCACTTGGCATGGTTGAACTTCATGAGGTTGGCATTGTCCCATGTCTCAAACATGTCCACGTCCCTCTGGATCCCATTCCTTCCCTCCAGCGTATCAACCGACCCACATAGCTTGGTGTCATCCTCAAACTTGCTGAGGGTGCATCAATCCCTCTGTCCATCTTCACATTTTGCTCAAAACAAGCCTATTGGAAGGAAATACCGACCAGCTCTGAAGACAGCGGTTGGTTTTAAGCGCATCAGTTAGAAATTACGTGCCTTGAAGCTCAGCCAGCACCTGCAGGCACGCCTGGAAGCGGCTCCCTGTGCCCGGTGGTGTGTGGCTGGGAAGGGACTCGTGTGTGTGCAGTGACACCCAGTGGGTGCCCAGGGACGAGCTGCTCATGGAGGTTGCCTCTTTTCCAGGTTTTCTTCAACGACCCGGCGCAGGAGCCAGCCGAGGACGTGTTCCTCACGGAGCTGCGCACCCAGGGCCAGGACAGCATCTCCCACAGAGGTGTGTGTGTGTCCCCTGAGCTGAGCCCTGCGGCTGCCACCCTGTGCGGGGTCCTGCCCAGCTCCAGCTCGCCCTGTCCCTCAGCCTGCAGCAGTCGAGCTGTGCCTTTGCCTGGCTCCAGGACCCTCTAAATCTGGACCAGCACCATGTTTCTGTTGAGGAAACAAGCAGGGCATTACAGCCATCCCTTTTGCCAGATGTTTTCCCTATTAGACATGCAGCTTCCTTGAGTTGCCAGTGATGAGGGTGCTTGAAGACTGGACCATTACAGAGGGCACATCCAGCCCATGCACTCTGCTGTCTGATCCAATGGATGTTTGCCATTGCTAATGGGCATAGACCTTTGAGTGAGTCCATCTGGCTGGACCTGTTGAGTGCACAGAGCCTCATTCCATAGGCAAGGAGAGAAGGGCCACTGTGCCAGAGCAGAACTGCTGTGTGACAGAGGGGGTGACTTTTTCCATGGGAGGACCCCTCTGCTGACCATAGACAGGTGGGATGAGCGAAACCTCAATCCCATTCCTTCCTTGCAGAGTCAAGCACGACCAAGAAGAAAACGACCCTGGATGGCCCTGGCTTAGATCTCACAGTAACATACAAGAAGGTAAGTGGGGCTCTCAGCAGCCCAAAATGTCCCTGCTCACAGCGGTACCCAGCATGGCACAGATCTCCTAGGAGGAGTGCTCTGTCCCTCCTTTCCTCTGGAATTGCACTCCGGGAGAGGATGGAGAGCTCATGGTGAGCCTTGCATGTGGGAAAACCTGCACCCTCTCTGCCGGGGTGAGCTAACAGAGCCTTGCCTGCAGGTTGTGCTGAGTGAGCGGGTGAAGGAGCTCGCTATGTCCCTGCGGTCCACAGGTCTGGTGATGAAAGCCATCCCTGCTGAAGAGGCTGAAGGTGGGTTCTTCCTGCTTGGAACCATGTGAAGACAGTTTGCTGAGTTTTCTGGTGCTTGACAGAGTAAATCTGACCGTGGTTCTTAGTGCCAGTTGTGCCTGGGCTGTGACGGGTGAATCAGTGATGGGCACGTGTCAGTGTCACCACAGTCTGTGGTTGCGTAGTTCCTCATGAATGATGTGCCTGGGACTCCCTGTAATGTGGGGTTCAGTTCATCAGAACCATAATCTGGGCTTGGCAGCATCTCCTCTTGCTGCAGCCTTCCTCTTTCACCTTGCCCTTAGCATAGCCTCTGAGGTTTCCGCCCTGAGCATGATCCCATGCAAACCTTTAGCCTGTGGAGCTTACTAGAATCCTCCTTTTCTGCTGTCCTGTGTATCCCATGGACCTCTGGCAGTGCACTCAAACGTGGGATCTGGCAACCGCCCCACTCAAAGCTGAGCTGAGATCATTCCATGCCTAAGGCTAACACACTGCTTCTGTTGCAGACCTGGTGTGTCTGAATGTGACCATCACTGAAATTGTTCGGATCAACAACTTGTCAGGACGATCGTTCTCAGTAAGTAGCTGTGGATGCTCATGGCCCTTGAGGGGACAGAAAACACATGGGAATCCCTTACAACAAGGATGAAAGCGGAAACAGTCTCCTGGGAGGAGAAGGCTTTGGGGTCACCCTGCTCAGAGAGTGTTTTGCCATTACTTTCCATGGAAAAGTCTAGATTTTGGAGCCAGCACTCCAATGGCATCCCTGCTGGTCAGCACCACATTGAATCGTGTCTCAGGGCACCCGGAAGGACTGAGCTGCTGCAGGGTTTGTTTGACCCCAGGGACAAAGTGGAGAAATAAAGCCCCTGTCACTGTGGCTCCATTTGGGTACAAGAGAGGGTCTGTAGTTTTGTGATCACTCCATTAGCTCCTTACCTGCAGTGGCAGTGCCCTCCCCACACTCTATGTGTCCATCCCCACAGAGCTCACCAGAATAGAGGCTGTTGGAGAAATACTTGAACAAAGCATAAACAAGAAGTAGGGACTTCGAAGAATCTGATTCAAACCATCATAAAGCTGGATATGCCAGAGATGGGACTGAAAGCTTGAGCTCCTCTCCTTTGTGTTTTATATGAGAGGTCAAATAGACCCCAGAGGACATGCTGCCCCATGGGAATTGTATTGCTGCAGTTTAGGTGGCATTAAATGTTGTTGTACCTTGGTCATTTGGGCCTTGGAGCCTACAGTCTCTCAGGTGGTATTTTTAGCTTGCCAGCACCAACTTGTGCTTGTTTTCACCTGGCTTTTGGAAACACCAAGGTACTTCAGTTCATGTGGCTTGAAAAGATACACCACAGCCCTGGAGAGCGGACCATGCCCCCCATCAGACATCCCAAACCTTGCCACCTGTGCAAGCATTGCCAGTTTGGAAAGTTTGACTGGGCTGTAATTACAGGAAAACAATTCACCTTGTGTCACATCTGAGGTTAAAAAAGAGAAATGTCATTTGTCCCTTTCAAACCCGTTGTGCATACACCACCCATCCGAGAGAAGGGAAGTGAAAAACTCACTGGGCTCTTCCTCCTCTCTCAATCCAGGCTGTGGCAAACAGGTTGAAAACACGCAATATCAAAATCAGGAGCACAGAGCAGAGGCCCTTCGCCGTGTGTCTGGACAAGGACAGCAGAAGAACCTACAGGAACGTGATCAGGTGAGAATGCCACGTATGCCAGGCTCTGCGCACCTTGCTGTGACCCTGGCTGGGCTGCCAGGGTGGCAGAGCTGTTTCCCATCTAGTCCTAGTCCTGATCCTCCTACACAGCAAAAGACCCACGGGCAAATACATTGCTTCTCCAGGGAAAGTGGTGCTTTCTGTTGTATTTTGGGGGATGCTGTGAGAACTGAAATGGTTCTTACGTTTTAAGTGAGGTGCTGTCATTAAGACAGTAGAAAGATAGGTACCTCCAGGGACAAAGTGAGATCTTGGGCCTTCTGAATTATATCATGGAGCTGATGCTCTCTCCACTGACTGCATTCCTCACCAGGCTGTCTCAAGCATATGAAGGTAGGGGAAGAGAATTCAGCCTTGTGAAAATAGCAGGAATCAATGTGCCTGTAGTAGTTGCAGTGACATATGATGTCTTGGGAGCAGACTGGTGGTTCAGGGTCCATGGGCCACATAGAACATTCTGTGAAGTGAATTTCTGAGAAGGGAACTGAGCCAGGCTAAGGACACTGGTTTTCTGGTCAGACACTAACACACATCAGCTCATCTTTCCAGTCAAAACAGTTGACAAAGCGTAAAAGCAGCTGCACATCCTCCCTCAGCAGTCAGTGGAGGGACCTGGTGTTCAGTCTGAGATCAGGCTCTGGCTCTAGAGGGCAGATTTGCACATGCAGTAAATGCGTTCTTGTGCTGTTGCAGCGTGGAAGTGTCTCCTTGCCTAGAGCCCAGCTACTGCTTGCAAAAGACAAGGACAATGAAATACAACCTGCACGAAAAGGAAGATGTGGGACTTGTGAAATACATGCCCAAATCTCTGCTGCTGCCTATCAACACATTTGCAGGCGTCATTCAATGAAGGAAAAGCTGGTGTGAGAGATGTGACGTTGGCTCATCACAGAGGAGATGGAAGACAAAAACACACTAAAGGCCACCAGCAGTGATTTTACAGTGGTCATGGTGCGAAACGCTGCAACAGCAGAGGTGGCTGGGGCTGTGCCCTGCTGAATGGCAGCGATGACCAGAGCTGGGAGCCCCTGCCAAGGGGCAGAGCGAGGCTGGAGAACTGAGTTTTAATCTTTTGCACAAGACAAGGAAAACCTTTGAGCTGCTTCATTTCAGGGAGCCTGGGGTGAGGGTGCTGCCTGCGCTGTGGGACACAGTCCCTGTCAGTACATCTGTGACGGTGACGTCTCACAGCCCGGCAGGGAATCAGTGCCTGTTGTGCAGGGCTCTGCACAGCACACTCTTCATTCTGGCACAGGGTGCTGTATTTGGGCAAATCAGCAATTATTCCCCTGACTGATTTGGGAAAGCTCATTGTAAGCCTGACCACAACTGGGAGAGCCTGTGTTTAATGCAGCTTCTATGGGAGCCCGTGGAAAACCTGCTTTTGGTTCAAAGGCGCCATATAAACAATGAAACTGGGAAATGGGAACTCTGGTGCAATACTTGGCAGTGATGAACAGGGCATGCACAGCTTGGGCTGCCTGGGCAGTGCTGTGGGATAGGCTGTCAATGGGTATAGATCTGCCTGAAGAAGCCATCATTGAGCAGACAGTGAAGCAGCTCTGCAATGTCTGAGCTGAACCTCTGAGTACACTTGGGATTTCGCTGTGGCTTCGCTACACAACCTCTCCACATCTGGTCTGGAGCCTCATGAGCACTGATTACATCCCTCCAGTTGGACGTCTCAGCAACAACCACCTACAACCCCAGCAGCAGCAGCAGATCTCCTCTGTGAGGTCAGCCGGCAATACCTCTGCATCCCAGTCTGCCATGCAGTCCCAGCCTGTCCATGTCTGCTGCATGGGTAAGAGATGTAGAAGAGTGCTCCTGGGATTGATGGGTGGGCAGGATGCCTGCAAGACTTCAGTTCTTTTCCTTTCCTGCTGCCACTGTGTACAAACACTCCCCTGGTTTGCGGATGGGCAATGATAGGCTCAGATAAAGCCGCTGTGAAGGATGATGGTGCAGGAGGACCCTGACTGCATTCCACTCTGTGGCTGACAAAGAAGAAACACAGCGTGTATTTATTGACTTTCTGAATGTGACCTGTGGTTTCTGCACTGTCTCCAGGGAGTCTTCCCTAAATCCACATTGAGAGGGGATATGGGGGGTTCCCTCTATGGCACTATTCTCTCAGCTCCCTGATAACTCATTACCTGGGTTGCCTTCACTCAGGGGTGCTTGCTTGGATCAGCAGCCCAATGAAAATGTCCTTTAGCTTTGCCTATGTGCAGAGCAGCTATCCCCAGTCATGCATGGCTGTCACTGACGGGGAGTCCCTGTGCTACAGGGTGATGCTGACCCAGCTGTGGTGGCTCTGGCACACCCCTGTGTTAGCCCTGATGGCTGGGGACAAACCCATTCCCTGTCCTGTCTGCCCAGCCCTGGGGAGCTGCACCTCTGGAAGTCACTTCAGCTTCTGGAGTCACACCAGGAACGAGGAGCTCCTCTGCAGGTATCGCAGCCTGGGGCACCAGAGAGCAGCTTCCCTTGTGCAGAACTGCTCTGGGCCCTCCTGGCTGGTTGGGTCCCACGGAAATCTGCCAGCTCTTCTTGCATCTCTTGCCATCTGCACAAGGCTTTAAAGGGCTCAGCCCTCAGATTTCCCTGTTCCCTCTCTTTGCCAACAAGCACACGGCTGCCATGCTCCTGCTCCTGTCCACATTACCACCTGGCACAGCAGGCATCATCGCTTCCCTTTCCCAAGCTAAAGGTTTATCCACCTTCACTTTGAACGTACCATGTGGTCCAAAACAACCACTGACACTCGTGGGGGCATAGCAGCTCTAGAGCTGGCAGCATGTGATGGGGTATCCAGCAGTGTGAAAAGCCTCCACGTCCCAGGAGCTATTTAATCATAAACCAGCACCAACAGCTGAAAGGTCCTTTTGGGCAACAGCAACGTGACTGTTTCCTAAGGAAGCTCCTCGAAATGCTGGCAGATGTAGCCCCTTGCTCCCAGCTGAGCCAAGCACAGTCCTCAGGCCTTAATGTTCTTCCCCAGGAGTCACAAGGCTGCAAGATCCCAGCAGCAGCATTCGGTTTTTCAGTACTGTTCTTCACCTCACAAGTCAGACACGGCTGATCCTCACCAACACCACACCTGAGCAGTGAGCACTTCGGTCCTGGAGGAAGCTGAATTTCAACAGGATGCTCAGGAACAAGTCAGGAAACCCCTGCTTGTCCTCCTGTGCTGCTGCATAGGGTAACACAGAGCTCAAGGGAGGACCAGTGGCTCTTCACACCTCTGCCTCCTCGGGGCTTCTCTGGGGGGGTTCATGTACCCTGGCACACAAGGCAATTGCTTGCAAAGCCAAGAGACTCTGTGCTGGGTTAGAGTGTGGTCTGTGGTGTCCAGAGTTTGCTCTGTACAGCTGTAAATGATGTAGATGGATTATAAGTTATTTGTATAGTGTCAGAGGTGATCTGTGTCAGAAGGTGCAATCCTTTTAAAGCCATTTTTAAAAAAAAATATATTAAGCCAATAGAAACTGTCAGTTTGGTTGGTTTTTATATTTGTGTGTGGCTGGGGAATAAGCTGGTAGGAACAGAAAGACATCAGTGTCATTTGGCCCTCTATGGCTAATGTCTTCTCCCCACCCTGGGGCTACACACTGTGTTACACAGATAGAGACTTCATGGCCAAAGAGTTCTTTATAAGGGCCTGTAGGGACAGCCCAAGGGGAATGGCTTTAATCTGCCAGAGGGGAGACTGAGATGAGCTCTTAGGCAGAAGCTCTTCCCTGTGAGGGTGCTGAGGCGCTGGCACAGGGTGCCCAGAGAAGCTGTGGCTGCCCCATCCCTGGCAGTGTTCAAGGGCAGGTTGGACACAGGGGCTTGGAGCAAGGTGCTCCAGTGGAATGCAACCCAAACCAGTCTGGGATTCTATTCTATGAAATAGGGAAAGCGTTTCCTGTCGCTTTGTGACCAGTGCAGGAGGATTCGGCTCTGAGTCCATCCTGGAGTTTAGCTTTTCCTTCTCCCTGCGCACGGGGATCTGCACAAACATCACCTGCCTTTGGGACCCGCACCGGCCCGGGCCACTCCTGCCCCCGCCCGCAGTACCCCCGTTGTTTTCCCCGCGGCCGCCAGGTGGCGCTGCCCCCCCCTCCGTCCCATGGCAACGGGGCGGGCCCGGGGCGCGGCGCCGCGGGCGGTGGCAGGTGCGGGGGCAGCGGAGGCCGGGCCCGGGCCGTGCCGCTGCGGTGCCCGCGGGCGGAGCATGCGGCAGCGCCATGAGCCAGCAGTGGGACGTCGGCCGAGCCCTGGCGCTCTCCGGGCTGTTCCGTGCGCTGCAGGGCGCGGGCCGGGCCTGCGCCGCCCCGTTCCTGACGCTGTACCTGCGGCACCTGGGGCTGCCGGCCGCGCTCGTGGGGCTGGTGGCCGGGGCGCGGCGCCTGGCGGCAGCGCTGTGCGCCCCGCTCTGCGCCCGCTGCCCCCGCGCGGCCGGGAGGCGGCGGCTGCTGGTGGCCGGGGCCGCGCTGGGCTCGGTGGGGGCCGGGCTGCTGCTCACGCTCGTCCCGCCCGCCGCCACCGCCGCCGGCGCCCGCTGTAACGACACCCGGCAGCCGGGGCACCGAGCGGCCGCCGCGGGGCCGCGTCCGGACGCCGGCAGCTACGGTGTGCAGAGCGTGAGTGCTGCGCCCACCGCGAAGGCTGTGTCAGGAGGAGCGACGAGAAGGGCTGCAGGCGGTTTAACAGCGAGCGGGAGGGCAGCGGCGAGCCCCCCAGCCTCCCGGGGGCTGTTTGGCCTGGCAGATGTGCTTGAGAAACAAGGCGGAGGGGGTGGTGAAGGTGGCACAGAGACAAACGGGGACCTGGGTGGTGTCTCTGGCCGGACACCGCCTGTGAAAGCACTTAACTGGGAGACACGCGAGCCAGAAATGCCGGATTCCAGCGGACCTCCCCTGCGTGGACGCGAGAAGGAAACGAGCATTCTGGGTTCTGCTGCAAGAGGTGCTGCTGGTAATGCTGAGGAAAGGCTTTCTGCTACCAAGAGTAACGAGCTCCCTGTGTTTAAAACAACCCTTCCAACTGCTGGAGATGCTTATGTGTCTGGAAACCTTTCAGACCACCAGAAAGATTCTCAAGATACCGGCTTTGAAGCAACGCAAAACATCTTTCAGGGCAGAGAGTACCAGATTTTCCTTATGGTGCTGGGTGCTGTGGTGCTTTGGGAGCTCTTGGCCACTTCTCTCGAATGGACAGTGGATGAGAGTCTCTATGAGTTCCTTGACTTTGTGGATGCGACTGACGGTTATGGCAAGCTCTGGATTTGGAGTTACTTGGGTGCCTCTGTAGGTGCCTGCAGCATTGCTGTAGTCGTGGATCATCTGAATTGCTTCCTGAGCAGTTCCATCACCCGCCTTGCTGTCCATTTCTATGGCTACGCTCTCCTGGTAACGCTCTCACTGCTTGTCACCGTCTTCTTTCCCATCCACCTTCCCAAGGAAAGCAAGCGCGTTAACAGGACGGGCAGAGCGCTGGCACTGCTGTGGGGCGATGGCTGGGCGATGCTGTACGCCAGCACCGTGCTCCTCACCGGCGTGGCTGGTGCTGCCGTGGACAACTTCCTCTTCTGGCAGCTGGAGGACCGAGGCAGCAGTGAGCTGTACATGGGGCTCTCTGTGGCCGTGGGGCTACTTGCTGAGATGTTGCTTTATTTCTTCAAAGGGAAGTTGCTGAGGACTTTCTCAAGCAGCACAACTGTCGCAATCAGCCTCAGCCTCCTGGCAGCTCAGCTTCTGTGCTACTCCTTCTTGTGGACTGCATGGTCAGTTCTCCTCATCCAGATTTTATCTGCCTTCAGTAACGGTGCTTTGTGGTGGGTGGTCAGCATGACCGTGGATGACATAGCCACGCCGGGCACGGCGAGGTCCCTGCATGCTGCTCTCCAGGGCCTCTGCCATGGTGGAGGAGCAAGCTTGGGCAGTTTTGCAGGAGGATTTGTGGTGGAGCACTTTGGCCTGGCTGTTCTGTACCGGGCGTGCTGCGTGTGCCTGGTGCTGTGGCTCTTCCTGTTCTTGATCGTCCAATCTAAACTGCCACAGCAGAAGAAAATTAATTATTCTCATCTCCTGGCTGCCGGTTCCAGTGATGGGAGTGACTCTGGTGAGGAGAACGAGAGGGACTGGCTGGTGAAAGCTGTGAAGGATGAAAGCTTCGGTAGGAATTGGTCACACCGGCGTGGGATCAACTTGAATGCAGGGGGTGGAGTGGTGACGTGGGGTGATGATAATGCCTGGAAATGACCTTTAATTCTAAAGTGCTAAATACATGCAGTATATATCTGACAGGACAGATTTTTATTCTTGAAATTTTATAAATCTTGTAATTTTCTTATAGTGTTCTGATGGTAATTTTGCCTTTTTGACTGAATGATTTTGCTTCCAAAATCATACTGAGGTATTCCAGGTATACATTTGCTGAAATGAATGTAGCTGTTTGTAGTCAAAAAAACCAAACTTGAATTCCTGCTCCCCAGAGCTGGTGCTGTGGAAACTGGGCAAAGCTGTGACCTCTCCTGACAGAGCTGAGTGAAAACTGCTGTCATGCTGACAGCACACTGAACTTGTTCAAGGTGCTGTATCCGAACTCCTTCTGCTAAATAAGGGCTGTGAATAAAAACATGGTTCATTTGCTCTCCTTTGATTTCTAAACTCAGGTTTTGCTACAGACTGTCCTCTCCTGTTGGGGATTTAAGTGTGCTGCGTTGGCATCTGTTGGTAACAGTGCACCATGTGCGCTCACAGTCAGGGCCTGCTGGCTGGCCAAACGGAGCAGAGCAGCCTCTGCACTTCCTTGTGGTGAATAGATTGTGTGATTGTTTAAGGTGGCAGGCAGCGTCAGGGGTGACCAGGAAGCAGGCTGCCCTCCTGAGCCAAGGAACTAATGTGTGCTGGGAATTACCGAGGGCAGTATTGGTTCAAACGGCTTGGCACTGACTGAGGTGACCTGGTGGAAGCTGGAGATTCCCCCCTGGGTCAGTTTGGCCTGAGGGCAGCCCTCTTGTCATGTTTCCTTTTTAAAACTGTGCCCTGAACAGGGCCTGCTATGAATGATCCTCAGGCTGCTTTGTCTGCCCTCCCTTTACCTCAAAGGCACAGAGATTTCGACACCTCTTCAGTAGGTAAGATTTGCGTAAAGGTTGAGAAGTGGATGGTCTGATCTCATTAAAAGACTGGCAGAGAAGCTGTGAGCATTATGGTCCTTTCAGTTACATCAAACGCTGCTGTCGGTTCGTTACGTACTTCCTTGGTCAAGGAGCAACACCTGTTTATTCCTTTGCAGAGGGATAGATTTTAATAACATCTTCCTAGTGTTTTACAAGCCATGAGATAGGCAGCTGCAGAAAGCAGAATATTTAAATGCGTATTTAATCTGTAGTATGCAAATGGCATTGCAATCTGTCACCCTGCTGCATTCTGGACTCAGTAGAACGTGGTTGCAGGCAAAGAAAAGCAGTGCCACTGAAGATAATCTTTCTCTGTATGCATCAATTCCACATTATCTGTGTATCAGATGCTTTCAGGGTAATTAGGTCTGTCTTTTCCTGACACAATCCACTCTGCCATGCAGAATACTCTACTAGAATGACTATAGATAGAACTGTCCTCGTGCCAAGAATAGCTGGAACTTTTCATTAAGATGTTACTTTCCCCCAGGAATTCAAACTCAAGTTGAGAGCAGTTTTAGTGTCAAGTATTTATCACAGCCTTATTATATAATACCTCAGGAACTCTATTTACCTGCTAATAGAGCATCTTCCTTCAGTCGAGTTATGTAACATAACTGCACATAGCACATCACGGAGCCATCAGCCCTTTTGTGAGAAGAAAATGATGCAGGAATAGCTGGAATGTTTTAAAATGCAGTCCCTTCTTTAGCTGGAAGTGACTGCTCTCATTTGAAGCCCATTAAACAGGTGATAAATTGTCCTTTTACCTGCTTTGGCACAGAAAACAGCTGCTGGAATTCCAGCTTTGCAAAGAGAAACCTTGAAATGAAAAGTGCTTGTGTGTAATCCATCCTGTGACTGGGGCGGAGGGGTGGTGACAGCGTCATGCTTGTCTCGGCCATGGATGATTAGATGTGCTGAGCCACTGCCCTTAAGAACAGGGAGGATCTAAAATTTGGCCCAAAGCTCAACTCTAGTATAATAAACTTGCATCATAAGATTTATTATGATTTTTTACACGTTATTAATACAACAAACATTTGGTGCTGATTCGGGGGGAATCCTTTATCCAGTTTGACACATGTTCTGAGTTACAAACCGCTGTGGAAGTGAATGTGGCAGAGGGCTCATTCCCTGAAGACATTGCACCAATTTGATGAAATCATTTTCCACTGAGGTTTAGACAGTTTCTGTCTTTGAGCTCTACAACATCAGTGACTCCATTTCTTCCTCTCTGATGGTCACAGACCCTGCAAGGCAAACGGGGACAGAAGGAAGAGGCTCAAATTAAACTGTGTGAGACTTCTTTGCTCTGAGCGTGGCTTTTAAGAACATGCCAAGGAATTTAATGCTGCTGAGAATAAGATGTAACTGAGAAGAACTAAACCGCCTCTGGGGAAGATAGATTCTCATGATGTATTTCCAACCACATCAGCACTTATTTTTGCACTGCTTTGCAACTATTTGCCAAAAAAAATGATGTTGCAACTTCAGGGGTTTTAAGCTTTTATCCTTAATCAGCACTGTAATGTTAAAAGTGATTATAAAATCATGTAACATTTTAGTGTTTGCCTAAATCATGGTGAACTTTAAGCAAATTTCAGAGGCTTATGTGTACAAATACTTTTTTTTTTTTGCCCCTTTGTGTCAGTCCAGGGTTTAAGTGGAGCTGTCCTTCTCTGAATACAGTTCTATTTAATTGAGCTCAGGAGGAAACCCATAGTTAGTGCTGAGGAACAAGTTCAGCACAATGCTGGTCTTTGTAGCTCTGAGATTTGAAATGCAGCATAGCCCGATGTGTGTGTACTTTGTGAGAGGTTTCAAAGGATCTGGGTAAATCAGTTTTGTTAGATAAGGCCAAAAACTGACAAAGGGCTCTTTGCTTATCATGAAATGCTGCAGGTAGTTTTAGTGCACTGCTGATGCAGCTGGACTGGAACCTGAGTAACCCATTGGATCAGACACCTTCTCCTGCTGTCTAAAATTCCATTCCTAAGTTAGAAGGAAACTCAAATAGCAGAATGTGTCTTTCTGGCAGTTATTTTATGATGGGGTATTGCAGATGCTTCCTTCAGCTCCTCTCTGTGTGCACCTCACATCTGCGATTGACTTCACAAGTGTGGCACTCAGCATATGAAATCAGGTAAAACTCGGTGGGCAATGATCTCTAAATGTTCGTTTTTCCTGTGGATCTGATCAGCATAGTAAGATCCGTTCCAGTATTCTCTGAAGATTTCTACAATCCAGCAAACAACCGCAGCCTGCGCCTTTGTGGACTGCAGTGAAACCTGCCCAGATGAATTCACACAGAGCTTTTGTAGTTTTCCAATGAGTTATTTCCCAGCATCATAGATATGAACCATTGAAAGTAGGTCCATTTAGCTGTAGTTTCACAAGATGGGGAGAGTGATGTTTTTGAGAGCTGTGGGGTTATTCTGCATGTTCTAAATCTTAAAAGCAAGAGCTTCTGAATTGTCTTTTATTCCAGGATGGGGTGTTACATCTCTAAAGCATGCTCTGTGCTCCTTGGTGCTGCTCGTGGAAGCATTTCTCCTTTTGTTCATCTTTGAGGTCCAGACAAGACATTCCTATGCTGATTTGAACTCTGAGGAGAATTATGGTTACAGCATGATACCAAAATTCCATGTCTATAATATGGGTCCTGTATAGAGTCCTTGAAAGTATTGGGCAGCTCGAGTGTTGCTGGCATCAGCCCTGAGTGGTACTAATGCAGGAAGGGGCCGGGGGGGGAAGAATCTGTATTGAAATATCTTGACACTCTCGGCTTGGCATTACCTATTGCTGTATTTATCAATAGGGAGCCAGTGTAAAGGAATCTGCTCATTTAGACTGTGCATTTCTCAGGGAACTGATACATGGGGGGTTTTCTGCACGGTTTCTCCCTGGGGCCTGATTTTACTCTAATATAAATGATATTTCTGTCCAAGGGCAGTTTCTCACTTCAAGTTGGGTATGTTGAGACCATAAAACTGTGAACCCAAATGTAGAGGTGAGGATGAAGCAACTTTAAAATTAACCTTTGCTTCACCTCTAATAGAAATCTTGCCTGAAGAAATCCAGGAACAGAGCCTCTAGTTACCTTGCCTTGAGCTCGCTGGTACAGCAGACAGGGACGCTGCAGTTTTGAAACCTTGAGAACATTTCCGCCTCTAGTTAGGTTGAAAGGTCAGAACTAGGGGGTAGTTACAACCCGAAATAGCATGCTTGTGTTAACACAGGGGTTTATTGTTAGGAAAAGGAATTTTGAGCCAGAAAACACAGCCACGTGCTGAAATAACATGAATATTCAAAGTGTGGCTTGGAGAAACATGAACCTGATGTTATGATAACTCCTAAGGAAAATACTAAATGACTCCAGTTATTATGACACGTACATGCATTCGGGTCCTTGGGACCTCACTCCTTTCTCAACAGTGACGAATTAAATATACAGCTTCCTTCTGTCCTCAAGATGCACCTGATTGAGTTGGCAAAGAAGGGCCCTGTGAGCATCACCTGGGATATGTTTTTGAAGGCTCAGAATCAGTTCAGTGTGCCTTAGTGGTTCCTATTGTCTGCTGTTGCCTGCTCAGGTTGTTTCTTTAAAGACTTTCGAATGACTCTGTCCATTCTCATGGTTTCCAAGTTGTGTTTTAAATCTGTTTGTTGGCAGCCCTCAGGTACCTGGGAGATTGCGTTACTCTTGCTTGGCACAGTTATGAGCTTACCATGTACATGAAGCTGCTTCATTCCTAGAGAAGTGACTGTGTACGGGGAGATATTTGTGCTTTTAAGAAACATTCTGCTCATGCCCTGAAAGCGCTGCTGCTGGTGACTCAGTTCACACACAGACCCACGGGGAAGTCACCTCAGGACACACTAAAGCCTCTCAGCTGAGGATGTAGAGTGCACGTGGGGGAAGGAAGAGCTGTGGGGTTCGCCTGCCGGGCAGCATGTTAGATTATAGCTCTTTGTGTGACTCTGGGCTGTTTGAATCCCATGTTTTTATTAAGTCAGTGCACAGAATGGGGTGAATTCACGCTGCAGCCCACAGCAGATCTGGCTACTCATGGCACAAGGAATCCTGTCCAGTACTGGACTGAAGAAGTGATCAAAATATTTGCACATCCGTTTTCTCTGCACGGGGAGCAATCAGAACAAGGTGAGTCACTTCAGACCTGAGCTCATGATCACAGTGCTGGCGGATGCTCATCATTTAATGAACAGTATTTAATGGCTGTGCTTACCTTTCCTATTAAGACAGCCAGACCACTAGATCTTGAGGTGGCTGTGTCCCTCAGTAGAGCTTTGCCTGTCTAACTGGAGCACCATCTCCCTTGCTCGTGTTCTGGTTTAAAACACTGGGCTGGATCAAAAGTCAGCAGCTCCTCCCTAGGTTTTGGAGATGGGAAGCCCAAGACATTGCTCAGATTTCTGTCAGTTCCAGTGAGGATGTTTCACACAGATTAGCTTGGCTGCCTGTTACACTGGGAGGGGAGCAGCTAGAGGCAATGCTGAGAGGGGTACAGAAAGCAGATCCCACACTCTGGTGTCTCTCTGCAGGGGTTGATCCTCCAGACCCATCCCTTACAATGCCACCCCTCTGTTTTGCTCACTGAGAGCTTATGGTTTTGCACCTATAAACTTCCAGCAGTCACTGCCAGCCAGATGAGAGGGGAGAAACCCCCTGGCCTGGCCCTCACCTCCCCACAGCCGTCACTCCTGCTGCTCTCCAGCCCAGAGGCTTCCTGTGGCCACCCTGGTTTCAGCTGGAATGGAGTTAGCTTTGTTCTCAGTAGCTGCTGTAGTGCTGTGCTGTGCTTTGACTTCAGGGTAATACTGATAACATGAGTGGTTTTGTTACTGCTGAGCAGTGGTTGCAGAGCATCAAGGCCTTTCCTGCTTCCCACCCTACCCCACCAGTGAGGAAGCTGGGGGAGCATGAGGAATTGGGGGAACAAGGCTGGGACAGCTGACTCCAACTGACCCCACACATATTCCATACTAAATGATGCCATACTCAGCATGTAACACTGGGGTAAGAAGGAAGTGAGGGATCACTGGGAGGGATGGCATTTGTGTTTGTAAGTAACAACGTGTGATGGAGCCCTGCTCTCCTAGAGATGGCTGAACACCTGCCTGCCATGGGAAGTGGTGAATGAATTCCTTGTGTTGCTCCGATGTGGTTTTTGCTTTACTCACTGAACTGCCTTTATCTCAGCCCACGAATCTACTCACTTTTACCCTCCCAGTTCTCTCCCCCATCCCATCCCAGCAGTGTGTGAGCAGCTGCTTGTGCCTTGGCTGCTGGTTGCAGTTAAACCACAACAGTGGCACTTCCCAAGAGGGTCCCTGAGCCAGCCCTGCCCTTGCCTTGGACCTGTGCCCTTGCATGAAGCCAGCATGGAGATCTTGGGCATGACCTGCAGAGAAACGTGTCATACAATCATACCGTAGAATCCCAGCCTGGTTTGGGTTGCAGCGACCTTAAAGCTCCTCCAGCTCCACCCCCTGCCACAGGCAGGGACACCTTCCACTAGAGCAGCTTGCTCCAACCCCTGTGTCCAACACTGCCAGGGATGGGGCAGCCACAGCTTCTCTGGGCACCCTGTGCCAGCGCCTCAGCACCCTCACAGGGAAGAGCTTCTGCCTAAGAGCTCAGCTCAGTCTCCCCTCGGGCAGGTTAAAGCCATTCCCCTTGATCTCCCCTGCTAGCTCAAGAGATGCTTTCTCCAGGCAGATAGAGATGATGCTGAGTTCCTGAACCCCAGCAGCCACAGGCATGGGCCAGGTGACAGCTCTCCTGAGGCCCTTGTCCCAAGCCCCTCTCCAGGTTTCCTGCAGCCCCTTCAGGCACTGGAGCTGCTCTCAGGTCTCCCCTTCAGGAGCCTTCTCTTCTCCAGGCTGACCCAGCCCAGCTCTCTCAGCCTGGCTCCAGAGCAGAGCTGCTCCAGCCCTTGCAGCATCTCCATGGCCTCCTCTGGCCTCGCTCCAACAGCTCCACGTCCCTCTTGTGCTGCTGCCCCAGAGCTGGATCAGGGCTGCAGGGGGGTCTCCCCAGAGAGCAGCAGAGGGGCAGGATCCCCTCCCTGAGCTGCTGCTCCTGCTCTGGGGGTGCAGCCCAGCATTAGTGTCCTGGCAGAGGATGTGTGTCCCCTCTGTGTGCTTTGGGAAAAGTAGTGCGGAAACAACCGTCACCAGTGTGAGAAGTGTGCAACCCTGTGAGCAGGAGGGTTCCCAACCAACTCCATCCTGCTTCCCCATGCCGTTGTGCTGGGACAGGCCTTCAGGATGGTGGGACCAGTTGCTGCAGGAGGTCCCAGCCGGAGATCCCTGCTGTTGTGCGTGCTGCCAACACCCCGCCAACCAACGTCTGGATTTCCGACCAACGCGAACCTTCGGGTGCATTTTGAACACCTGCTGTTGTGTCTGTCCATAGGGAACAGGGACTCGTGCCGGGAGGGAGCAGCTCGGTGCCGTGTCCCGCCGGGCGCGTTCCCCGCCCGCCCCGTGCTCCGGCTGCGGGTGCCGGGACCCCGCGGTGCGCAGCGGCCGGGCCGAGCCCCGGAGCGGGGGGGAGCCGGGGGGTGTCGCGGGGGGCGCGGCCGGCAGAGGGCGCGGCGCGGCGGGCGCGGGCAGGGCTGCGGCATGGAGCGGAGCCGGAGCCGGAGCCCGCCCCGGTACGGGTCGCTGGAGCCCACCCGGTGGCAGCCAGGTGAGGGGGGGGGGGGGGAACAGCCGGAACCAAACCGGCCCCGGACAACCCGGGCACCCCCGAGCGGACCGGCGGGGACCGCTCCCCGGGGCGGTACCGGTACCGGTACCGGTGCTGCCGGAGCTCCGGCAGCGGGAGGGGTGCGGGGGGAGCAGGGGACGGAGGGAAGGGAGAGAGGACGGAGGGAAGGGACTGAGCGCGAGGAGGGAGAAGGACGGAGGGCAGGGGGGTGGCTGGAGGGAGCGGAGCGCTGGAAGGAGGGATGCAGCCCGGTCGCGGCTGGTGCTGCCGGGTGTGACCGAGAACGGGGTCCCACCGCCTTTAGCCGCCTTTTTCCGTCTCTAACCGGTTCCTCCGGTACGGAACGGGGTGGACACGGGAGACACGGACGAGGGGGATTGTCCTGGGCAGTCCCCGATCTTGGGGTGGGAGCAAAGAGGTGCCCAAGCTGGGCTGTGGGCAGCATCCTGAGGAGGGGAGGCTCCTGCAGTCCTTCTGCCATGACATCCCTCCGGGGTCTTCTCTTCCTGGTCCCTTATCCCCTTGCATCCAACGGGATAGGGACAGGCAGTTGGAAAGGCAGGGAAGGAGCGATGGAGCAAACTCCAAGCATCCTGCTTAGTACGGCTGTGGAGGGGTAAAGCTGCTCAGCTCCTTGATGAGATGCCTGAAGTTTCAGTCCTTCTCCATTGTGCCTTTTAGCATGGCAATGGCTCTCTGTTCACCTCCCCTGCCTGGGAACTGTCCCTGTGGAGACTTTGCCCTTGTGGGGTCTGAGCACTTCCACACCTGGGTCCTCTGCTCCCAGCAGCTGGGTGACATCAGGGTGCTCCAGCAAGGGTCCAACACTTGCTGGACTCAGGGTGCTGGGTATGGCCTGAGCATCCCCCCCTCAGGGGCCTGTGAGCAGGGTTTTGGTGGCTTTTTGCTGCTTCAGTGTAGTTCTGTAAACCCCAGCTGCTGGGGGACCTTTGTGCTGGGGGACAGGCAGGAGCACGGCAACAGTCAGTGCCTGGTCTCTGAATGATGCTCTGCTCCTTGCTACCACCCCAGGAAACCTCAGGCCAACCCTGTGAAGCCCCGAGCAGCCTCTTGTGCTCAGGACGTGACACAGGGCAGTGTGCACACCGGGGGGCTAAGCCCTGGTGACACCCCTGTAAGGCCCCCAGGCACCCCACCTTGCACTCTGGCTGTTGTTATGGCTGTCTCACAGGGCCCCGGCAGTGCCGGCTGTGCCGGGGGCTGCACAGACACAGCCAGAGGGATGCCCCTGACTGCAGGGGGAGAAGGATGCACACTTGTCCCTGGGGCACTGGGAACTCCTGTGGTTTGCAGCTGGGATCCCTCCAGGCGGAGCAGGAACCTGGGACCACTGTGCTTGGCCAGGCATTGGTGGTCCTGGAGGCTGGTGTCTCCCGTGCGGAGCAGGGAGGGTGATGGGGACACAGCCCCCTTTGACAGGGCAGCCCCAGCGCCGGGGGGTGCGTCACCATCAAGCTTGTGGAGCAGGGGCTGGTTCTGACAGGCTGGGTGCCCCCTGGCCACCTGCTTCCTGCAGCAGAGACAGCGCACGGCTGGGTTAAAGGCACCCGGGATGGAGCTCAAGGGAAGAGCTTCGACCCCTCCTCAGCACAATGTCACTCAATCGCCAACTTTAATCACGAAGCAAAGTGCTTGAAACAGCCCCGCGCTGGTGCTGCTGTGACTCATCCCAGGCTTGCTGCTGCTGTCTAAATATTTTCACCAAAGCCATATGGAGTGGAAGACTCCGGCTATTATACTCCTCATTAACGATACTTGCTCCCCGTGGGCCATGTGTGATGATGAGCATCTCCAAGTTTCAGTTGAAGCTTTCTCCCCTTCCCTGCATTGCCAGGTTGAGATGGTGCCAGTCCGGGGTGCTTTAGGCAGCATGGGGGTGGTTTCTGTGCCTGGCTGTGCTGTTGTGTGTGCAGCTGTGGGAGCAAAGGGAGCCCTGGCCAGCGCGGCTGCACATGGGCATCATCCCTCCATCCCCAAAGGGAGACTCAGGACTGTGAGCTTGATCCCAGCTCTAATAAACCTGCCTTAATCCCTTGCTGGTGCCAGGCACTCAGGGTGTAAGAAACCCATGTGCAGCTTTGGCAGAACCATCTCCATTGAGATCTCTTGCCCAGCTCTCTGCTGCAGGATGCGCTGTACTCCAAGTGTCCCAATTTGCTGTTCCTGGTTGCTGGATGGTGTCGCTGGCACCGTGCAGGTCCATGGGCACACAGTGCCCTCTGGTCTCACCACTGCCTCAGGAGAGCTGTCCCCTGGCCCATGCCTGTGGCTGCTGGGGTTCAGGAACTCAGCGTCATCTCTATCTGCCTGGAGAAAGCATCTCTTGAGCTAGCAGGGGAGGTCAAGGGGAATGGCTTTAACCTGCCAGAGGGGAGACTGAGATGAGCTCTGAGGCAGAATCTCTTCCCTGTGAGGGTGCTGAGGCGCTGGCACAGAGAAGCTGTGGCTGCCCCATCCCTGGCAGTGTTCAAGGGCAGGTTGGACACAGGGGCTTGGAGCAAGGTGCTCCAGTGGAAGGTGTCCCTGCCTGTGGCAGGGGTTGGAGCTGGAGGAGCTTTAACATCTCTTCAACCCAAACCAGTCTGGGATTCTGTGATCCCAACCAGCTGTCACTCACTGATCACTATGTGGAATCACTGAGGAATTTGGAGGGATCTCTGGGGTTATTGTGTTCAATCCCTTGCTCAAAGCAGGTTCAATAGATCAGGCTGCTCACAGCCTTCTCCAGGAGGGATCCTGGATCAAAGGTGGAGATCCCCCAACTCTGTTCACTGTTCCAGTGTCTGAACAACCCTTCAGCCTCTTCTCTCAGTCACTCCTTGTCCATCCCATGCTTCAGTCCCTGGCCTCAGATGTTCAGGTCTTGGCAGGATGACCTGTGGTCCTGGGCAGATGCCTGTTCATCACCTATATGGATTCATTGATTTCTCTTGAGGATCAGTGGATGGCTTTGATGCAGAGTCCTCTGTGTCCCCCTACCCCAGCCTCCTGCCCAAGCACCACCACCTCCGCCCTTTGCATACACAGGTGAGGAATCACCTCTCCCACCTGGTATGGCTTCTGCTAATGAGGATGATCAGGGAGAAGCGATGCTCCACTTGTCACAAACCCCTGCACTCACCCAGCGGGAAGCAGCTGGCTGAGAACCCCAGCCAAATTGTCTGCCACCAGTGATCAAAGATGTTCTGGGTTATTCATCCTCCCACCCAGGCCGGGAGTGACAGTCCTCCTCCCCCAGAGCCACCCCTGTGCTCCTGGGGGGTTAGATCTGTCCTCGGCTAATGAAGGCTGCAGCAAGCTCATAGTTGTTGGCGCATCTCTCACATAATCAGCCCTATCGGTTTACCCTGCTCACAGCAGCATCGCTTGGAACAAGGCAGCATTTTCCCAACAGGTCTGGAGCTGCACTGAAGTACAGCCTGACCTCAGGGAGTGGCTGCCTACAGGCACACGCCGGCTGTACCATGTACACCTTCACGTGTGGTGTCACCTGTGCTGGCCACCACCCGCAGGCATATCCTGCTCCGAGGCACTGAGATTGGGTGCAGCAAAATCAGTCACAGAGCGATCCTGGGTAATGATGTGCCCAGAAATGATGCCCTGGGCAAGAGGAGCTCTGGGGTGGCAGAGCAACAGGATGCTTTGGATGAGGGACCTCGGCATCCCTGTCCCCTAGCAACTGCACTCTGGTCCCCTAGCAACCACAGCCTGGTCCTGTAGCAACCACAGTCCAGTCCCCTTAGCAACCCCCTTCAGGCCTGTAGAGACGAGGCTAAGCGAGGGTTTCTATGCAGATCTGCAGCAGAGCCAGTGAGCAGGAGCTGAGGGAGGGCAGCGCATCCTGCCCTGGACTTTGTCCAACCTGTGTGTCCATCAGGCTGTCCTGAGCCTGTCCTGTGCTGGCTCCTGAGAGCATCTCGAAGCTCAGAATGGGGAGTGATCAAGGATTCAGCATGCTGGCATGAGCTGAATGGAGCCTTCATGGCTCAGAGGAGAGGGAGGGAATCTCCAAGTAGTCATGAGTTTCTAAGCCAGAAACAGCAGACAACTGTTCTCCAAACCAGTGACAGTAACCCAAACCACTCATATTTCCACTATAAACCCTCTCTGCTGCCAGCCTTGGAAACATACCTCATGCTGGGAAGGATTTCTCAAGCAGTTTCACATAATGGGTAGAGGACTAGTGGATACAGTGTTTTGCCTTGTGCCTTAGTGCTGCCCTGTAACCCTCAGCACTGGCCTGGGTCCCGTTTGGGATCCCCACGACCACATGCTCCAGCTCTGACATCTCCATTTCCCAGATCTCAGCTGCCTGGAAAATCCTGCTCCTGCAGTCAGTGCTCCCTCTGTGCTTTTAGCTCTCCTTGTGCAGGGGAGCTGCACCCTGTGAAGATCCAAAGGAAGCAGAATTTGCCCCTGGTGTTTGTGATCTGGCTTTGCTGTAGCTGCCGAGCCCCCTCTCCCCAGCCTGTGCTGTGTGTGTATGACAGCAGAACCAGATTAACCTGCCTGTGGTAAACGTGCTGCTGCTTGTCAGTGATAACAAGCTCAGTGATGTCTCCCAGAGCCAGAGCAGGCTGGGAGGTGGGAGCTGGCCTGAGTCAAACCTCCCCTATGCCAGTAGAAGGGGTCTGGAGCTCCTGTGGGATGTGCCGGCACTGTGGGAATCAGCACGGATCCCTGTGCAAATCAGTGTGAGCATCTTGTGCAAAGCAGGGGGACATCAGAGGGACATCTGTGTATGAATCAGTGGAGATGGGGGAGGCAGAACAATAGACAGAGGATGCTGGGCTCTCATCCTGACCCTGAGCTTGCCACTCTGCTCCTCTTAAACGGAAATCACAGCTCCTTTTACCCACATTTTGCCATGAGTCTCTTGCCCTGAACAAGTGACACCCCTTTCCCTGCCCCAGTTTCCCCCAGGTGGTTGTAGAGGTGATGCTCAGTGCTCCAGAGGATGATGAAGCCAAACTGGCCTGCTGGATACCTTAAGGGCTTTTTTCCGCTGTGAGCTGGGAAGGATGGGTGGGGGACTTCATCCATCCTGTGATAGAAGGGGAGCAGCCGTAGGAGCACCTCCGTGACTCCTCAGCTTGTGCTGTATGGACACAGCATTTGTTCCTGGCACGTTCTGGAGGAGGGTGCACACAGAGGCTCATGTGCTGGAAATGCCTGAGGCTTGAAAGAGGTGCTCCTGCCCTTCCCTCCCACAGCTTTTAGCCCCTTGTCCTCCTGCCCAGCACTGGTGTGAGCAGGATGTGCTGCAAAGCAGCACCAGCAGGTGAAATGCTGCTTGTTTCTAAGGCTCAGAGAGCTGCTGGCCTCTGGGGTCCTCTTTCCTGCAGGCACTTCATGCACATTGCATGTGTGTATGGAGCTGTGCTCAGTGGGACGAGCTGGCTGTGACCTAACTCACAGTGCCCAACTCACACAGAGCACAATCAAACCAAGCCCAGTCCCAGCAGCTCAATGCCTTTGCTTACACTGGTGACCTTCCATGTGCTTGTTGGGCTGTTTCCTCTTGCAGCACCCACGGGGTATCAAGAAGCCTGCTTAGCGCACATGCTTAGGGGTTTTGCTGGCCTGGGGCTTGCAGGGGGTTCCATGCTAGCCATGTGGTCCCTCTCTGTCCTCAGCGCCCATCTGAGGTCTCCTGCTGTGTAACGTGACTCCTGTTCCGTTTGCAGAGGATGAGATTGTCTCCATGGCTGACTCAACCACCACCATCGATGACATTGAAGGGGAGCTCTTCAAAATCGAGCGGATCAGGGAGATCCTGGTGAGGAGGGAGTCAGAGCTGCGGTACATGTGAGTACCTGACCCCTTCCCAGGGTCCTCCAGCACCTTCTGCCTGCCCCATCAAGCATGGAGCATGCCAGGGATGAAGCAGCTGAGGCTGCTTTCCACCTTGTTCCCACCTGGAGGTGCGACCTCTCCCTCTTCTCTGGCCTTGCTCTTGGAAGGGGCTTCGATAGGCGCCTGTTACAAAGCTGCCACTGATGCTGTGATGATTTGAGCCAGCCTGTTCCTAAGCAAACAGTTTATGGCACAGGCCAAACTACACTGAATGTTCCCGTATTCAACCACGAGCACCTCATCTTCCTAGTGGCTCCATACTCTGCCTCAGTGTGGCTCTTGGGCTGCGCTTGGGAATGGACCTGAGGTTTGGGGGCAGCATGCAGATGTGTGCTGCTGAACAGCCACACAACCACGGTTTTCTCTCCCCATTGCGAAGTACTACACATCCTCCCAGCTCCTCTGTTCCTCCCCCAGCCCCTGAGTGCTGGAGTCAGCAGCACACAGTGGGGCTGGAACAGTACTGGTGCCTGATGCCTGTCTCCATGCCCCATCCTGCTCTCTGCTCCCAGCACAGCTGGGGAAGGATTTTCCCTAGGGTCTATTTCAATAATCAAAGCAGGTACAGAACATTTTCCCTGGGTATATTGGGAAATGTTATGGTTTGGGAGGAAAAGGACAGCATTCCATAGTCTGGGTTAAGCTTTTTAATGCCACTACATTGCTATAGTCAGCCCAGTCCTGAGATCCCGTGCTGGCAGTTCAAAAAGCCTGGGATTTTTACTGGGAATGGCAAAGATTGTATTTCCTGGGCTGCAGCACTTGATATGTGCTTTGTTAATGTGCCTGCGTCCACACTGGTACCTGCACTAAGGGGTCACCAAAGCCTGGAAGTGCCTGTGTAAATCCACTGCCTGGGGAAGCTGAGAGCTGGTTTAGGGACTCAGGCTTGGAGTGATGATGTCTTGGAGGCACAGTTCCCCACTAATGTATTGTTGAAAAGGACTTTTGGAAACCACAAAGTGTTATCCTCAAATGCTTTCCAATGCAACCGGTGCCTAAACCCCACAGGTGCTGTCACACCTCTACATCCCCCACTTTTCCTATCCCTTTGCTTTCTTTCTTGGCCAGCCCCTGGAAAACAAGAGGAAATCGCCCACAGCGACCACACACGGGGGTGGGCATGCAGGAAGAGATCACTGGGAAGTCTGGGAATGCCAGGATGACGTCTGGGTGGTTTGGAGGCGCTGTGGGGAGCTTGAGCATTGGCTCTGCAGAGCACAGCAGTGGGGAGCAGTGTGAGGAGGGCTGAGGGCTTCCCTGGGCATCACTGCTGGAGGAGAGAGGTCCCAGACCTGGCTCTGCAGGACAGGGATTAAAATGATGGGAGCTGGGGCAGTGAGGGCTTTATTTTTATCCAACAGGGGAAAATATTGCTGTTTGGGATGTCTGGACTGTGGGGAGATGGACGTCCCCTCTGGTTGCTGAGGAGTGATCCATCTGGTCAGTCAATTATGATCAGGATCAGTGTTTTGATGGAAACATCAGACTAAAGCTTTCCAGTGTTTCTGGGATGTCTGTGCTCTGGGAAACAACAAAGCTCCAGGTAGTTCCCCTTTTATAGGGCAAAAAGAAGGGTCTGATTCCTGTGGCAGACTCAGCTCCACACCTCACCCGCTCAGTGCTCTGATCAGCTCCCTGGGACGTGCAGGGCTGCCGTGGCTATGGCTGAGCCTGCAGTGAGTTTTATCCCCAGTGGCAGAAGGAATCTCAGCTCCAGCAGCAGCCTCCCGGGTGCTGGTCTTTGCAGCTTTATTGAACTGAGTGCTCATGATTGCCCATTTATTATTCTCATGATCACTTTTCACAGCATTAAATTCCAATTTAATGTTAATATTTCAGTTGCCATTTGATTTTCATTTTAGTATCACCAGCAATCAGCCTGTTGCCCATGTGTCCTGTGCAGACCTGCTTGGTGCTCCTTGTACAAGCTCAGGGCTTGGCCACCATGGGACTATGAGCAGTCAATAAAAGGCCAAACACCTCTCCTTCTCCACGTGCAGCTCACAGGCATTGGCTTGATGTGGTAGGCAAACAAAGGAAGACATTGTCAGATGGAGCAGAAATCTGACAGAGCTAAGAAGAAGTCTCCCCTGCCTGAGCAATATCTCACAGGGTCCCTCTTTAGGGACCTAAAGTCTATTTTCCCTTCCCTTATTGATACCTCTGGTGTCCTCTGCTCAGCTGGTAATGCTGCAGCTTCAAGTAGCTCCAGCAAATGACTCATCCCAGAAGGGGTGGATGCTGTGACTCAGTGGAAGGACCAGCAGGATTATTGAAGACGCAGACAGGGCTTTTACTAACATGTACTTCAAAAGGCAGCAGAGGCACATCTGTTCGAGGTGGCATCAGCTCATAAGTCCGTTATCACAGCAGCAGCTTTTCCTAATCATCCCAGAGAGGGATAGTGTGTGAGGAGCCCTGGGAGGGCTCAGAGCAGAAGGAAAAGCATCAGGTTGTTGGCCTTGTCATGCTTTGGTTGGAGATGTGGATGGCCAAGGTTGGCCCCAGGCTGATGTGACCTCAGAGACTGCTGGAAGGGCAGGTGGGGCTGGGCAGCCCTTGGTTTGTGCTGACATTTGCACTGAGCCCATCCTGACCAGTGTCTCGCTGCTGTGTGTGGTTTGAGCTGGAGGTGGTTTCAGTGCCCGCAGCCCCAGCAGGCTCCTTTCTCCTGTTGACATGACCTTGTTTCCCAGTGGCTGCTGCAGCATTCACACCATTCCCTCCTCTGCTGTGGTTCCTTTTTCTGCCTTTTTCTGGTTCTACAGTAAGGCAGCATGAAAACGACACATCTTTACTGTGGCAGCAGCTCCTCTTTGCTTTTGTGTTTTGCTGTTTGGGGATAATTGTTTAGGAGGAGAAACCCAGCTCCTGTTGCGTTGTGGATGTGCCAGGTTTCATCAGAGCAATGAAACCTTTTCTTTGCCAGCAGCCAGTGGCACAACCCATGTAGCTCTACCAACAGCTCTGAGATGACGTTCCATTTCCCATGGGAAGGCAGGTAAATCTGTGCTCCCCGCTTCACTGCCTTCCAGTGCTGGTTGGGTGCTCCTCTGGACCTTCTGACCCTTTCCTCTCTCAGTGGTTCCCTTTGTGTCTCTGCAGGATGGATGACATTCAGCTTTGTAAGGAAATCAGCCGGCTGAAACAGGAGCTCCAACAGCTCATCGCGCTTCCAGGTACGGCTCCGTAAGGCTCCGGAGAGCTGCACCCTGCCGCTGCTCTCAGCAGAAGCGTTTCCATCAAACACAAGAACCTCTTGAAGGGCTCCCACCCCAGGGTGCTCTGGAGACGCTGCTGCTGCGGGCAGGGTGTGAGCCTCAAGGAACATGGGTGTCTGAAACAAGAAAGGAGAAAAACCATGAGTCCCTTGAGAGAGAGCATTGGTCTGGTCCAGGAGGAGGACAGGAGGCGAGGGAGGTGCAGTGAATGCTGGCACAGTGGGACCTGTTGTGTGCACTGAGGAGGGTTAAGATCGGGAGTCATTGTCAGAGCACACCATGGAGAGTCCTCTCTGGAGGTAGCAGGAGGAGATGCCTTCAGAGGCCTGAAGTACATGAAAAGCCATGGATTCTTGCTGTGGCCATGTCAGAACTGCGAGTCAGTGATGGGGCAGGGAAGGATTCCTGGGTGCAACAGTAGGATGGGTGCTAGGGACATGTCACACCTAAAGGGCTTGATGATGTCCCTGATTTAGGTGAAATCGTTGACATTGAAAAGAGGCAAACAATCCAGGGCAACCTGGATGAAAACTTCAGCTGAGAGGAAATGCTGCTTTTATCACCCCCTTTATCGTGACCAGTGACCTCCATGTTCCTGTCAGAGCAGCCCTTGTCCCTTCACAGCCCAGGAAAGGTCAAACCTCATTTTTCTAAAGGATCCCACTCAACCAAAGTATTCAGAGGAAAGCACATCCTAAGAGCTCAGGGTTTGAATGAGGAGGAACCGGAAAGGCTTCCCTCCAAGCTGTGTCCATCAGCTATGCCTCCTCCTAGGGCATCCTCATTCATCCCCCAGTGAGGACTTTAGGTTCATTTTCAGAACCAGGTGGGATATATGTCCCTGCTTATTTGTACCTATCCAAGCATTAACATTTGGCCCTCATCTCCACCACAAGCCTCTCTCTGAAGATGCTGCACTCACGGAGACCAGTGAGTGTGTAGCAGGGGGCGATGCCTGGATGCAGACAAGGGACCAGCTGTGCACATCTGTTCCCCAGAGCAGCAGCTCAGTTCATAGGTTCTATACCCAAGGTTATCCTGAAGCCAAGAGTGGCAAGAAACCTTGACTCTTTCTAATGCCATAGTGCCGCTATGATGTGTGTGCTTGTGAGTCTTCAGCATGCATTTAGAGCCCAACTGCTGCTTAATATGCACATCTTGATTCATTTACTACAACCTGACTGCATCCAGAGGGAGGTTTAGACAGGGGAGGAGAGGATTCTGCCATAAAAATTGGAGCTGCTTGCAAAGTGTAGGCCCGAATCTGTGAGCTTTTAATCAAAGACCTTCTAGTTCATAAAAGACTTGACAAATGCTGGCTCAGGACCAGAGATAAACTTGGCCTTTTCTGAAGCTGGAGAAATGTGGCTGGCTTCCCCTCATCTGCTTCTGTCTTTTATTTCTATCCTTTTTTAGCACTCCCAGGTTCAGATGAGATCAGAAACGCTGCTTGCATCAGGGATGCTCTTTTTGTCTTCTTTACAACTTAGACTGTGCTAGAAAGATCCTGCACATCACTGGTCTGGTGGGACTGTGGCAGCAGATCATCTGTAACAGTGGGCACTGAACCTTGGTTCAGATAAAGACTGAAACACGTCAGAGCTTACTCAGAGCTCAGCCAGACCTGTGGCTTGAAACCTCACCAGACCAAGGTGCCTTTCCTGATTCAGAGCGATACCATGGTCACGATGGGCTCTGACATCAGCAAGTCAGGAAAAGAAGTGTGCTGTTTATGCAGTGGGTATGTGAACGCTGACATGCTCTAACGCAGGGCTGCAGATTGTTAATGAACCCCAAGGAGCTGGTGTGTTTGTGTGCACCCCAAGTTGCTGATTCGTGTGGCGTCCAAACGACACTGTGAAGTGCTCCTATTCCTGCCAGGCAGGTGGAGCAGGGGCAGTGCCCATAGTCAGGAGACTCTGGATTAACTCTTCATGGTAGAAGATCATCAGCCCAGACCTCAGTCCAGATCTCTCTGCCTGGAGGCTCGAGCTCACTCCCTGCACAAGACGACTGTAGGAGAACCTTTGTTTGCTGGGGATGTTCCTAACAACGTGATGATGAGAAGTTCCTCCTACTCAGAGACCTGCAGCAGCACCTCTGATCAATACATAACAGACTTTAAACTACAAGTCAATACATAATTTAGGTAACTGCTGGGACCCAACCTGCAGAGTTTGCTCCACACTGTGAATTTCTCCATTATTATTTAGCTGAAGGAAGACTGGAGATGGATCCATCCTGTGCTGGATTGATTTTGGAGCCAGCTGCTGAATTCAGAAATGGTATTAAATAGCTGCAGCACAGATGGTTATAGTTTCCACCTTAGGTAGCTTTCTATTTGTATTTAACACTCCTTAGCCCTATCTCTATCATCTTCACATATGCCATTTTACCATTATGTACCAATTTATATAGGACATGACTTCATAGCGAGGTGAGAGTTTTCCAGGTCCTCACTAACTCACTGCCCAGACGTATGTGGCACAAGTGAGTCCCACCGTGCTCAAGGTAGGTCAGTCTGAGGGTTCAAGTGACAACCAAGGCTAACACATTCAAAATAGCCAGGCAGGCACCTGCGGTCAGCCTTGGGGTGGGAATGGAGCTGACAGTGGTTTGGAACGTCAGATGTAGAGGATGAGCTCACTGGGACCATGTTTAGCTAAGGGAATAAGGCTCAAAGCCTGTGGATCATATTGGTTTTCATGTCTCTGTAGGTGTGGGCTAAGTAGTGGGATGCGTTGTTCGTGAAGCATCGGCGTTGTTGCCAATTCCCTATAGACCTGAGGCCCTGGCTGGGTTCCCAGCCACATGGAAGATGTGGCTCAGAGATCTCTGGATCCAGACCCAGCTCAGGGCCAAGGGTTGTGCTGGCATGGGAAGCGTGGGGTGAGCACATCCCGGGTGAAGGGTGACATCCGAGTCTGGCATTTCTGAGCTCCTTCAGACTGGTACACGGCCTCTCCTGCAGCACAGGGTGAAGGCCCCAGGGGAGCTGTGGTTGTGGAGCACGCGTTGAGGGGCTCCTCTGCAGAGCTCAGCTGCGTCCTGCAGTGCAGTGAAAATTCACGGGAGAAGCTAAAACTTCCCAGCGTGATGGCACCAAACCTGACCCCTCCCAGCCAGGGCGTTTGGGATGAGGTGGCTGCTTATTTAGCAGCTTGTATCTGCATCCAGGTGCTTACCTTGGGTTGGCTTTTACCCCCACACTCGTATCTGTTCCGGGGTTAAGCAGGAGCAGAACAAGCATTGCCTTGGCATGGGTGGGATGGCCCCTGTATGTGTGTTAAATGTGTTCCCTGTGCTGCAGAGAATGAGAAGTCCAACGAGGAGAGGCAGAAGGAGGAGGAGCTGGTGCAGCAGATACACAAGCTGGTGGAAACACGGGATTTCCTGGTGGATGATGTGGAGTTTGAGAGGCTCAGGTAGCTGGATGCAATTGATTCCTTTGCGCTGAGGACAGTGCAGTCTGTCCTCTGCTCTGCACCGTGCCATGCTCCTCGTGCCTTGCTGGCTCTTCCTGAGTGGTAACCAATCTCTTTGTGACAGGGAAAGGGAAGAAGACAAGGAAATGGCAGAGTTCTTGCAAAGTAAGCTCTCCAAAAGCTACCTCCAGAAAACAAGTAGGTGGTTGATGAGTTTTATTCCTTCCAATGAACCTCCCTGACAGTCTCTCCCCTTCCCTAAGCACTCTGGCTCCAAGATTTCATTGCTCTTCATGGGGCCAGCTTACCTGGAGGCCATCTGTTGCTAGAGGAGGGTGTGGGGAAGTGGCATCTGGGGGATGCTGGTGCCTGAGGTCCCATTATGGCAACATCCTGAATCAGTTCAGAGGTTATGCTTCCATTTCCCTCCTGGCATTTCCCAGCCATCACATCCTATGAGAATGGGAATAGGTTCTTTTCTGGCTGATACACTTCATCTGACACTTTCTAAAAAGCTCCTTACATTTCATCACACCATTACCTAAGGTTGCAAACTGTGGTATCCATCCAGTCCTACCCTCTTCATGGCCTCTAATGGCAGACCACCCTCTTCCCTGTGCCTTCATCATCGCTGCAGGAACACCTTCCCAGCATGGTGGGAGGCTTTTCCAGTCCAGGGTCCCTGTGACTGTGTCCCACCTGTGGATACCTATGAAGCATGGATGGTGATGTGCTTCCTGGATGCAGGAGTTCATGTCCAGCTGTGGTGCTGAGGAGGGTCAGCATCTTAGCCTTGGAAAGAGCTCTAGGAAGCAGTGATGGGCCTGTGCCCTTACCATCAGGCACACATTGATTCCTCTTTCCACAGCTCCTGCCAAAGAGAAGAAGATGACTTCCCGGGGGCAGCAAACCTCTGCACCGTATGTGACCAAGACGGGCCTCACCCTGCTCAAGGAGTGCTGTGGCTTCACCTGCTCCATCATGTAGGCCACCCCCAGCCCCTCTGCACAGGACAGGACCATGGTAGTGCACACATCCCGGGAAGCTGGGCTGGGCAAGAGGGGCTTCCTTGGAGTGCTGACATGGCCACGTGCCTGTGCGGGGATGGTGACCCACACATGTGCCATGAGGGACCACCCCCCGGAGGGGCTGCCATCACGTCCCAACTGTAACATGGGTGAAGTGAAATTACAGCACCATGAATGTGAGTCCAGACCTTAGAGCTCATCGCAGGGCAGCTGGAGAGCTCCCACCTTCCTCCAAGCCTGGGCCTCACCCAGTGGGTGATGATCATGACCAAACTGAGTGACAGGTCCTGACTGTGACAAGCACTGTGTAAGAGGAAGATGATGGGAAAGGGGTCCAGTGGGTTGTACTCGCTGTGGGAGGATGCATCTCATCCTTCATATCGCTGGAGACTCCTAGAGCTGGCCTGACACCCCAGAGTTGGTCTCATTGGCATTAGGTGCTCTATAAAGCAGGGTTGTCTCCCTAGCCTCTAGAGAAGGGAGGCACCAGGGGGATCCCATGCTTGCAGCTCATGGTTTGCTACCTCTCTTTTCCTCCCCAGGTCTCCAGCCAGAGTCCACAACCTGCTCTGAGGGTTTCAACTTCGTCATTGTTCATGCTTCCCACTGCAGCACCGCCACCGAAGAGACTTCCCAAGCAGGCTGGTGCAAGCTTGAATGATGGCATGTGTCCTTGGTGCCATGTCAGTGGTTGTCTCCTCCATGACTTCACACAAACGCCGAATTCCACCCGAGCTCAGCTTGGGAGAGGTGTGTGCAGCAGCAGCAAGCGAGGCCATGAGAAAGAGGACCAGTACAGTCCTGCATATGGACAGTGATAAAGTGTTGGAGAACATCGTGCTCTGCCATCCAAGACACGCTGTGGCCACAGATGATGTCTCATCCTCGGCCTTGTGCCACCTTGTGAGTCTACGGGTGATTCCTGAGGACTCTTGGTGGGGAATGTCTCTGGTCTGGGTTTTGTTGTGTTTGCATCAGTTTTATTGCAAGGTGCTCTGTGGCTCTGGGTAGAGCTGAGCAAAGCGTGAAGGACGTTCCCCAGAGCTGGCTGAATGAAGGGCTAATTTGTGGAGTTCTCACCTGAGCACAGACCTGGTGTGTTGAGCTCTGGGCAGATGAGTTGCTTTCCCCACCTTGCTAAGATGGATTCAGTTTTCAGCTATAAGAAAAAGGAGGAAATCAGAGCAAAAGAGAAAGGGAGATAAATACGGAACAGGGCAGGAGGAAAGGAAAACCAAAGAGGAGCCTGGAAACGTGCCAGGGGAAGGTGGGGAGACACCTTCACTGCCAAGAGGGCATTCAGTCCTGCCCTCCAGTGCCCCAGCCAGCGCCTCTGGGCTTGGGACCAGGAGCTGGACGTAAAGCCCTGTGCCAAAGCCTCATGGCACCCTGAAGCCACCCAGTGTCTCAGTTCCCATTGTCCCTTCTGAGCATCCCCGGTGTTGAGGTGGCACAGCCAGAGCTGCTGATGCCCATCGTGGCAGGACAGGGGCTCTCCTTCTCCCTGAGTGTGAAGGTCTCTCACACCTCTCCCCCTGCCTGCCCTTCTGCTCCATAGGCTGCTATGGCTTCACGGGGTGTTCTGGGGTGGGCTCCCATTTGGGTGGCTGCCCAAGAGCTCTGGCTGCTGTCTGGCCAAAAGGCTCCAGCTCAGTCTTTCTGCAACTTGCTGTAGGGTGTTGAGATGGTGCTCAACACTGCCCATCGTGTCCATGCCAGTGAGATGGCCACAACCTATTTGGCCCTTTCCCTTTCACCTGATAGCACATTTGTCCTTCTAAAACACAAGCAGGTGGGATCCTTCCTAGTGCAGTGCCATGAGCGGGTCCAAGTCCCTCCTGAATGTCTTCATCAGCGCTGCCAGGAAACCCAGTGTGTGGGAACCTGTTCTCCAGCCTGCGCAGGGGGGGTTCCACTCCCTTGTCTGTCTTGAGCAATCTCCTCCTCATATGGCTCAGCAGCAGCCAGAATAGTCCACAAACTAAACCAGTCCTTCCGCACATATTGTCCCTCTGGTCTATTGCATACACACCAGGCTGCGAGGTCCAAATGGGCCAACACAACATCTGGTCACCTCCAGCAAACTTGACCCCACTTTGGCTTGTGTCACCTCTGAGTCACTTCAGTGTTCTCAGTCTGAGCCTGCTGACTTTGTGCTGCTCATTGTTAATGTCCTACAGCATCCTGCGACCACCACCTGACAGTTCCTGGTGCTCTCCTTGCTTGGGGGAGGCTTCACGAGCCTTCTGTACATCACAGGGGCAAATTAAGCCACAGGGAACTCCCCTCTGCTTTGCCAGCCCTGTGTAATCAAGTGAGGTGCAGTACATGGGGCTGTTGTCCAGCCAGGGATGCTAGGACATCACTGGTAGCATCCATCCTATAGGTCGTGGGACAGATGAGGCCACTCACTCCCTGCTCTTACAGGAACTGTCCAGTGATTGCTTTGCTTGGTCACTCTACAGTCATGTGTGTGGTGCCATGTGTTTGCTTGGATCCACACAGAACAAAGGCTCCAGACCTAGAAGCCCTCCCCTCACTGTCCTTGCCTTCCCCAGGAAGGGTGGGCAGCTAGAACAGTTTGGACCAAGAGGGAGCTAAAGAAGAAGAGCCCTTGACTCAGAGCTTGCTCCTCTAATTCATCCCTACCTCCAACCCACAAGACCCCGAGACCCAGACTTCAGCTGAGCAGTGCTTGGCCAGGCAGGAGGATGGCTTGGGGCACATGGGCAAGGTCCTCGCCTGGTTTGTTCTGTGTTTGTGTGGCTGGTCATGGAGAAGGAGGCTTCTGTCCTGGTTGTACAATACTATTTGGCCTGTAGTTTAACCCATGGCAAAGGTGTGCAGCGCACGGGAGCGACACTGTTTCATGTGCAATGATTTCAACCCAAATAAATGTCTGTTGGAAGCTTGGTTTGGAGGTATTTTCCCTGCCTGGGACCTCTGCAGAGGCTGTGTCACACCAGGGTGGTTGAAGTGGAACAGAAGCAAGATCCTAAAGTCAGGTTGACTTTGGAGCTCCCTGGTATTGCAGTGGTACAGGAGCTGCTGCAGCAGGATTCCCAACCCTCCATCTCTGATTCTTTACCTAACATTTCACTTCTGGGCCAGGCTGAAAAATCTTTGGAAAGGTAAAAAACAGCCTCCCTGGGTTTGTATCCTTTATTTGTCAGTATACTGATACATTGGTTCACTGAGAACAGCCTTCTGTCCTCACCAAGCCTCAATGGTACCATTTATAGATGGGTTGTGAGCACTTTGCTTAATGGAGCACTGAAGGGTGTCTGGCTGCACCGCCTCTTCTCTTGGTCTGCCTCCTGTATCCCACCCTCCAGGAGCTCCGGAGCAGGGCAGGCAGGCCTGCACACTGCAGGGCCTTTGGTGGTGACTAAAGAACACCTCATGGTGGACGTGCCGGGGAAGACAAGGAGGTGGGAGATGGGCTGAGGAGGAGCAGAGGGGCAGGACGGAGTCTGGGCTTTGCTGGGTCTTGTCAGTCGTGCAGGACCAGGGAAGCTTGCATTCACCCACAGGTATGATGTGCTCTCATGCCAGTGACTGCTGAGAGGGGAGCAGGAAGCTCTGGCACCCACATCTTCTCTTGGATCAGGAGGCTGCAAACTGCATGGGCTCTAATTTGGGTTTAATGACTTCCATGTCTTTGCCATCTGGCACCCAGTGGTGCTTGGCATTCCATGTTCTGGATATGTCCTGGATAAGTGCTAATTGTGGGGATAACAAACCAACAATGTCTGAAGTAACTTCTGAAGTCACTGCTGAGGACATTGGTCAGTGCTAGCACAGGGCTGTCCCCATGCTCCCTTGCAGAGTGCCCCAGAGGCGAGGTAGCAGGTCTCCAAGGGAAAGCATCCTAAGGGACCTTTCCGTACAAGCGTGCTCTGTGTCAGAGCATGTTCCTGTCACTGGGGCTGTGCAGTGGCCTCTCTGCATGTGGCCACTCGGGGCACAAGCCCCTGAAGTGGGAACCCCCCCAGGTGCTGGGGCAGAGCTGCCCTGCAGAGCAGGGAGCAGTGGGGAGGACCAGCGGTGCCTGCTCATGCCCACGCGGGTGGAGTCGCAGGCTGCTCCAGAGGAAACGTTGACAGAGTCCACATGAAACCAATAACATCTCCATGTGCTGGAAATTTGCCATCAGCAAGAGGCAAAGCACACTGTGCATTTAGCCAATGCTTTAATCATCTCTTCTCTGTGCCAAGAGAAAGAAATCTTACAGAAAAACCCACCCCAACCCAAAAAGCACAATGCAAACAAATCCAAGCCCAGCAATTCCCCAGGGAGAAGGCAGGTTATGAACACAAAAAGCTTGTTCATTACACAAAGCATCATAGAACTGAAACCCTAATACCTAAATAGGTCATTTTAGTCTTTCCTTCCATATTCCCATGGCATCACCAGTCACAGTGGTTTCGCTTTGTCCAAAAAAGTAAATTGGGCATTGGTGGGATCTGCTCTTTGCTCTGCTAGTGTGGCATAAATGGCACATAAGAAAAGGTAAAATCTGCCCCCAAGCTTCAATTGCTGGTCTCTGACTTTCTAAAACGAGGTATTTCAGTATGTGGGGCATGGATGGTGCCACAGAACTGAGCAGCTCCAGCAAATGATACTGCAGAGCAGCATCCACATGTCCTGCAGCTTCACGTTCAGGATGGTGAGGGCTGCTGGGGCTGAGCATGGCATCAGGACCAGTCAGGAGCACAGGTCTTCAGCTTGGCCTTTGAGTTCAGTTGTAAGGGACATGCTGAGTGTGATGTACTGGCTGACAGACACAGCCAAGCCCAGTCTGCTCAATGAAAGGCAGAAAATAGATTGAAACAGGTCAGAAAGCTCCTGGTTGGACCAAGGCCTGTTTCCTTTCTGTCCCATGCTGAAGGTTCTGAATTCTCTGACCTGGCTCAAAGGGCTTCAGGAACCTGCCCCATCGTCTGTCCTCTGCACAAGCTCAGCCTGCAGACAGCCTTGTCCATCACTCAGCTCAGAGCTGCAGCCCCGCTTCCTCCTCTCCCATTAGCTCGCCCCAGCTCCGCCTGCTGCCCCCAGTGAGATGCATCGAGGTGATGTGGTGAGCCGTGGCAGTGGGCGGAAGGAGAGGGGACAGCTGAGTCACCTCTGCGATGGGTGGAAATGCTGCTGGTCCCTTCGGACACATCACTGCTGAGATTCACAAGGCCACAAACGCGCATCCTCGGCTCATGAGTCATGGGCTGGCTTTCCCAGTGCAGGCAGCAGCTCCTGGTGCCATCACCAGAGCCTCTGTGAGGCACTCAGCAACCCCTGGGATCCCCGAGGGGATCGCTCTCTCTTGTGCTTTTCCTCTCTTCTGCTGCTGTGTATTTGGCGTCCCAGAAGAGCAAGAGAAGGGTCAGTGCCCGAGGATGCTGCTGCCTATGGGGTGAAGGCTTCAAGATCCAGCCCTGGCACAGAGAGCTGCTGTCTCCAAGGAGGGGACAGGCTGCTCCTGAGGCCTGGTCCCAGGCTGAGCATGGATCACTCCATGCAAAGACAAGTGAATGTATTCGTTTCCCATTGAGAAATGGATTTTCCCTGTCCTGAAGTGCTCTCAGCACCTGCCTCTCATTGCCATGGTGAGAGCGCAGCCATGCTGGAGGTGTCTCATTGCTGGGGAAGGAGTCCCAGGCATGGCAGCAGGAAGGGTATGCCCTTGGGAATTAGGGGAAGGTCTTCTCATACAAGGAATCACTGCAGATCCATAGCCCCCATGTGGGGGGCTACAAAAAGAGCAAGAGAAAGCATTCCATTTATAGAATCATAGAACCTCAGGCTGGTTTGGAGTGACAGGACCTTAAAGCTCCTCCAGCTCCAACCCCTGCCACGGGCAGGGACCCCTTCCACTAGAGCAGCTTGCTCCAAGCCCCTGTGTCCAACCTGCCCTTGAACACTGCCAGGGATGGGGCAGCCACAGCTTCTCTGGGCACCCTGTGCCAGCGCCTCAGCACCCTCACAGGGAAGAGCTTCTGCCTAAGAGCTCATCTCAGTCTCCCCTCGGGCAGGTTAAAGCCATTCCCCTTGGCCTGTCCCTACATCCCTTGTCCCAAGCTCCTCTCCAGCTTTCCTGCAGCCCCTTCAGGCACTGGAGCTGCTCTCAGGTCTCCCCTTCAGGAGCCTTCTCTTCTCCAGGCTGCCCCAGCCCAGCTCTCTCAGCCTGGCTCCAGAGCAGAGCTGCTCCAGCCCTCGCAGCATCTCCATGGCCTCCTCTGGCCTCGCTCCAACAGCTCCACGTCCCTCTTGTGCTGCTGCCCCAGAGCTGGATGAGGACTGCAGGGGGGTCTCCCCAGAGCACAGCAGAGGGGCAGGATCCCCTCCCTGAGCTGCTGCTCATGCTCTGGGGGTGCAGCCCAATGCAAGGAGGTCTCAGTGCACCTGCAGGCTCTGTGACCCCTTTCCTACTCACCATGGTCTGGCTGGCTGTGCTCAGGGCCAGCCCTCAAGTGGGCAGCTACTGACACTGGGAAAACAGGCAAGACATGAGGAGCTGTGTGGAGCCTTCCCTGGAGCTTCCCCTGCTTTGCTTCAGAGCTGTATTTACACTCAGATCCTTGGTCCTTGCCTTTTAGGTAAGCCTGTGCCCAGCCTTGTACTTGGCTAATTCTCTTTACCTTCCTGACTTGACTTTCTGGCTTCACCTTAGAGCTGCTTCATCACTGCAGACTGGCATGGGCATCACTGGGCACAGCCATGGACCTTTCTGCTCTTGCTCTCACACCGCTGGGCTGTGTCCTCTCAGTGAGGGCATCCTCCTGCCTCTTTTGCTGCCACCTGAACTCCTTCCCACCCCTGCTCCTCCCTGACAATGATCCCTGCTTCATAGAATGAATGTAATATAATCACTGAAGTGTAGGCACATGGTGGCTGCAGCGTTTACTTTTCCTTGCCAGCTGAGATGCCACTCACCTCCCACTGCTCTGGGGATCTGTTCAGACCTACACAGGACACATCGTGGCCCCCACTGCATTTGCATGTCAAGGTTTCAGAAAGAAATGGGCTCTTTTTCCACATATAACAGCTGGGAAGCAGTTACTGCCCTTCCCTCTGCAATGGGGGCTTTCCTTGTGTTTCCTTCTGCAGTGGCATCACAGCGAGGACACTGCCAGGGTCATTTTCTGCTGATGGATGGTAACTCACTAAGCTTCAATGGCCCAACATGGGTCTGAGCTCAGAGACTGGAGGGGAATTGGATTTCCTGGATGAGTCCTTGCTGACACCTGACTTAAGGTGCTGTGTTTCTGTGTTTATTCCTACAAATTCAAGCTTGCAGATAACAACAGCAAAGCCACAGAAGGAGCATCCTCTGCTGAGGCTCTGCAGCAAGTGTTCCCTCCCCAAACCCATCCTTCCTCTGCGTTCCAAATATGCAGCCAGCACCAGCTCTGGGGGGCACCCGTTCTCCTTGTCGCCCATGAAAGCAGAGGTTTGGGGAAGGGAGGGGGTTAATCTGTGCCTTCCTGAGCTCCATTTGAGGGGGAAGCGGAGTTTTATTATGTAGCACGTGGCTGTGTGGAGAAACCCACATCCACGGGTGTGCTGGTTGTAGTCCCCCCACCCCATTGTGTCATCCCTCCAGGTATCGCAGAGCTGAGTAGGATGTCCAGATGTGAGCACTAGTACTACTCCCTATTTGAGACTATATTCCTGTCCCAGCCTGCTCTCCCTATCTTGTGTGCTTTGCATGAGCCAGATCTGCCAGAGAAGGCATCCCAGATGAAGCTGTGGGATGGAGCTGCTCTGATGATTCCCGTCCTCTCAGGAAATTAGGAGTCACCTTCAGGTACTTGGTTCTTTTTAATAGAATAACAGATGGCAGCAACTGTACAGGACACAAGAGTCAGAAGGGATGAAACTTCACTGGTGGAAGCGACATCTATGTCGGGCACTCTGTCCTGCTCTTCCCATCCTTGCTGAGCCCCTCACATTGCCATGTCCTGTAGGTACAGCTGCTCACTGGTGGTTCTGTATGTCCTCTTTGCCCTCCATGGAGATGTCTGCAAGGTCTTGGATACGCTGCTGAATCTAGGGTGGGGAAAGGAGATGGCAGAGCTCAGAGCAGGGATGGGAACAGGAGGCAGAGGGGAGCTTGTTGGCCCTGCACCACCAGAATGGGCTTTTGTGGGCGACTCTGAGTTCAGGGCAAGGATGAGTAAAACCAAACCTTGGCCATGGATTGATCTGCTTCCCCTCATCCACTGCCCCAGCCTGGCTGCCCTGCCTCCTGCCCCACAGGGACCTCCTCAGGTGAGACAGGTTTGCCTGGTGTCCCCTGCCCATTCCCCATGCCCAAGAGTGAAAAGGAAGGTGTCTGTTGGGCACGATGATTCCTCTCTTTCCTTTGGGCAGCTGAGAGTTATTCCTGCTCCTCCTTCTGGGGTTAAGGGCTTGGCTCTACCCTGTTCAGTTGTCTATGGCTGACTTCCACTGGCATGTTTAGTTTGGCGTTCATCTGTCTGTTGGCACTCTGGAAGAGGTTGAGGATGGCCATCCTGATGGTGTCCAGCTCCAGGGCTTTCTTGGGACTTGTTTCCTGGATGTCAGCCCAGCGAGTCTCCTGAGAGGAGAGGAGAGAGGCAACATGGGGACATGCTCCAGCAAAGATGCTGCTTCAGCACTGAAGACCCTGGCTTGGAGACCCTAACTTCAGCACTCATCTGTTTTGCTAGCAAGAACCTGTCCTTGCCCAAGGCTGTGGTGGTTCAGCTTGGCGTGGTGGAAGCAGATCCAGGAGCCACTCCAGAAACCTCCCCCTGTCTGTGCCAGCTCCTGCAGTCCTCACCCTGGCAGGTCAGGTCCTCACTGCCCAGCAGGGCTGGCTGGTACCCTGAGAGCAGCACATCCTGCTGCTGGCCTTCCAGACCGGCTGCTTTCCAGCTGTGCCTGATGGGACCCAGCTCCCGGAGCCTGCAGTATCCAAGTGAACTTGACTGGGCCCCCTCAGAGCAGTGCAAAAGGAGCAGAGGTCAACAGAGCTGGGGCATTCCTGTACACTAAGCACTGGCTGCACATTGATGTGCCTCACTACAGCCCAGGTCAGCACCGGTCTGGTCACTGCTGGACTGGTGAGGAGGGAGGAGAAGGGGTAAGCCCTGATGAGCAGATAATAAAAATGAACAAAGCCAGCTTCACCCTGAGGCCTGAGCCATGAGCAGTGAGGACCATGAGATGTGCCACACTGAAGCCCAGCGACAGGGAGGATGCTGCAATGGTGAAGGGGAATGATTATAAGCAGGCCAGACAAACCCAATGGGCATGTGGCGGAGGAGGCTTGGGTTTTGTGCCAAGACAGATCTCCCCAGAGCCTGGTTGGCTGATCTGTGAGCTCAAGGAGTGAAAGATCACAATAGCTTTGTGAGGTGGGCCTTGTTTTAACCCCTGCTCTAACCTGCTCCAGACCTGCTCTGTCATTCTTCATTCTACAACCCCTTGGGAGGACAAAATTACACATCTCCAATGACAAAGGCTGCTACTGGGCCTTGCCATGATCCCATGGCTTAGGGGTGAGCCATCACCTGCTCTTAACACAGCCATGCCTTGGGAATCTTCCCCTGCCCGCCCCTCATTTCCTCACCCAGAACTGGATATCTTCTTTAGCCTGGTCAAAACGTTGCTGGAGCTCCACCAGCTCGTGTTTGTAGTGCAGGATCTCAGCTTCTTTCTCCGCTATGTACTGGTCCAAGAACACCCTGGCTTGCTCGGACTTTTCCTTATGCCTCTCTTGCAACTGCTCCAGGTCCCTGAGTACCCTCAGCAGCGTCTCGTAGGGCGAAATGACTTCTTGGATGTCCACAAACTGCAGCACAGGGCTCCTGGTGTTAGTGATCCCCCTGCCCTCCCATCGTCGTGACTGCACGTCATGTGCTGCCTCGGCTCCCTGCCCTGACCAGGGACAACATCTCCCATCGCCAAAAGATCTTCCCTTCTTGGCAAGACCATTGCCCCTGTTGCTTTGTGGGCATGGCCCCATTCATTGTATGATGCCAGTCCCACAGTTGTCACTGCTGGAAGCAAGGGGAGATCTCGCACCTCTTCCCCAAGGAGCAGAGGACACACAGCACAACTGCAGCTGCTGAGTCAGCTGGACACGGGAGGGGGCAGCTGGGACTGCAGGAGTGATGCATGGAGTGATGCCCAGGCACAGCTTTTGTGCCAACTGCCTGTGTTCCCATTCCCAGGCAGCTTTTCCCTACTCCCAGACCATCAATGTGACATGAAAGTGACACCAAGGGGTCCCCATCCCCCTCAGCCCTTTGCTTGTCCCCTTTCTAACAGATTTTCTTTAGTTTTCTTAAGCAATCATCCCCCTTCTGATTCTCCTCCCCTAATTCTGGTCCCCTTGGCTCACCTTGGTTGCAAAGAACTACGTCTCATGCCATCTGAGGTCTCTGGGTTTGAACAACTGTTATGATTTCCCTGGAGTTGCTTTGTCTCCTCTGGGCTTAACACCCACATGGGGCCCTCCTCGAGGCCATAATCTCCCTCATGTGCAAACTCACCTGTGAGCTCTTCACCACATCCTCCAGGTATCTTTTGAAGATGGAGTATTTCTGCACTTTGTTGTAGAGTTTCTCATGCTTGTTTCTCCAGACTTCCAGTTCCCTCTTAGCTCTCAAGAGCTCAAGCTCCTTTTGTACCTTCTTCTCCCTTTTTCTGGCGGCTTTCTTCAGAGCTTGGACTCGCATCTTATCATATTCCTGGTGGTGTTTCCCCACCGACACACACAGAGGGAAAGGGAGGCATAGGAAGACAGAGCCGGGTCACTCGGCAGCACCGGGAGGAGAAACCTTCCCAGGGGAGAGACCGGGCCTGGAGCTCCCTGGCTGCGTTTTCACTGCCAGCGCTGCTCCTGCCAGCTCCGGGCTCCAGGCGGCTGGGGCAGACGTGGCTCAGGCCGGTGCTGACCTTTGCGATCCTCAGGGATTCCTCCGTGTGTGTTTTCAGCTCAGCCTCCTGGGCGTGCAGGTCCCGCCAGCAGCGCTCCACGGCTTTCACCCTCTCCTCGAACTCCTGGCAGCACAGAGCGAGCGTGACTGCTGCTCGCACCCACAGCCAGACCCTGCCCTCCAGCAAACCCTCCCAGCCATGCCCCAGCCTCCTCACCTCCTTCGCCTCCAGAGCCTCTCCCATCAGTTTGGCTGCTTTCCTCTTCTCCTGGAGGCGGATAAATACGGACAGGGAGTCCTCCTCTTCCTGCTGCAGCTTCCTGCACACGAGGTTTCCTCGAGGTTATGTGCTGCTCCAGTGCCTTGGCAGGGCACGGGGTTGCTCTGCCCTCAAGGTCCTGAGTGGGGTGACTGGGCACAGCAACCCAGCCCTGGTTTAGATCCCAGCTGTCAGCACGGCATCCCCACCCTCCCCAGCAGGGATCCCACACACGGAGCCAGGGGCTGTTACAGGGAGGAACAGGGCTGGGGAAGGGAGCTATGAGAGGAGACTGAAGTGGTGGAGACAAGGGATGTGTTTGCTATGGTAGGGGAAGGAGGTTGGAGGAGACAGGAGGACGGGATGGGAGCAGGTGGAGGAGCCCCCTCACCTCCGCAGGTGCAGGATGTTCCACCTGTGTTCCATGCAGAAATAGGCCAGCAGGTCCTCATCGTCCATGGTGCCCATTGCCGCAGCCACCGGTTCAGGTCCTCCCAGCACCGCTCCTCTCCCAGGTCAGAGCTGCCCTGGCAGCGTGGGTGCAGGCATCAGGGCAAGGGGTGAGCCCCTGCATGCCTCTGGCCTCTGCCTCGTCCCTGTTGTTCCCGAGGTGGTGATGCCCACCAGCTGCTGGTGGTAGTTGCCAGGCACAGTTGGAAGATGCTGATGTGGTTGCCTGGACACGGCAGCGAGAACCAACCACTCTGCCCAGGGCCCGGCCTCTGGGAAGCTGAGCCAAGGCAGAGTCCTTTCCTCTCCTCACTGTCGTTCATCATCCCCTGTGTCCTGTGGCCTCTGCTGTCTTGTGCAGGCATTGGAGGGCCCCCGACATCCGCGCCCCACTGCCCCCAGGACCAGGGCAGGAGCTTGCTCCCTCTCTCCCAGAGTACCAGATGGAAGGACAGTGAAACTGAGGCGCATGCGCAGGGATGCGGGATCACTGCCCGTGGTTTGCTCCGTGTGGGACTGAGCTCTACCACGAGCTAAAATTCAGCTGCTTGGTGGGTTGTTTTTTCCCCAGGACAAGGTGTGTGAACAGGGTCTGCTGCCCAGTACAAAGGGGTGATATTCATGGGCCAGGTGGAGGAAGACCTACAGAGAATGGTGACTTTTGGGTCTGCTCCAACAAGAGATTCCACCCTCTGATGTTTTGCTCATGTGAATCTCTGGTCCCTCATTGGCTCTACCTACAGGAGCATTTCTGTGAGCTACTGAACCTGGAACACCTGTAGGAAAGGTTGCTGCTCTCTGGCAGGGGAAGAAGTCTTCACGTTACAGCCCTGACACACATCAGGGCAATTGTTTTCAGGCAAATGTCACCCCTTGGCTCATTGTCAACCAGTACGAGCTGGAGCAAGACTGCCCAGTCCGTCTGGCACTGAACAGCAAGATGCATGGTCCAGGAAAAGGACCATGTGTTATATGAGAGATGCTTCATTTGAGACAAATGACGCAAGGTACAGCAGTGAATACACCTGGCTTTTATCGCTGAAGTTCAAAACGGTCCCACCAGCCACAGGAGACTTCCCCTGTGTCCATCCTGAGGCCATCATGGGGCTGTTCCCATCCCAGCAGGTCAGGTGGGTTAACCCTGGCCTGGAGCGGTTCGGGATCTGGGCAGGGACAAGCCTTGACTGGGAACAGGGCTTGTGCCTGCCCATGAGTGAGGGGGCTCAGCTCCATCTCAGGAAAAATCCTGCCCAGCCGTGCACCCCTGGGCTGGAGGAGCTGCTGGTGCCCGGCAGAGCACGGGAATGCACTGGGTGAGCACCCAGGAAGGTCTCAGTGTGTCTCAATGCCCAGTACTTGTGTGGAGCTGGGAGGTGAGCAGAGTGTCAGGGAAGTGACCATGTCCTGCACTTCTGCATGAGCAGAGCTGGGATCAGTCCTCTGCCCGGCAGGAGGGAAGGCGAGCAAGGTGGGATCAGTCCCTGCATTCACAGCCAGGTGCAAATGCTTGCAGACAGCTTTCTTTAATGTTCCTCATCAGCATTTCACCCTCACACCCAGGTTTTATCTGACAAACTCTTCCTTCCTCTATAGACTATGCATTTAAAAAGCGTTTCTTCCTATTATGCTCTCCATAGCAACTGCATCAGCTTGCTGTGGATAAATTACCTCTGACTTGACATCTCTTAGTAGAATATAGAAAATGCCATTTCTGAGTCACAGCTCCCTAGAAGAGCCCTTTTCTTTTCACCCCTTGGTACACCCCCCACCTTTCTACTCTTTGAAGGAAACTTCATTTGTGTTTTTCTTTCAGATCTCCTCTGCTCTTGAAGCTCCTGGCATTGAAGGCTGATGGAAAGCTGACACACACTTTCCCTGCCGGCCTTCAGAAGCTCCCAGCACAGTACATAACCTTGGTGACTGCTGGTCCCTCTAAATCAGACAATCACAGATTGGCTTGGGTTGGAAGGGACCTTAAAGCTCCTCCAGCTCCAACCCCTGCCACGGGCAGGGACACCTTCCACTAGAGCAGCTTGCTCCAAGCCCTGTGTCCAACCTGGCCTTGAACACTGCCAGGGATGGGGCAGCCACAGCTTCTCTGGGCACCCTGTGCCAGCGCCTCAGCACCCTCACAGGGAAGAGCTTCTGCCTTAATGGCAGATCACATTGGGCTCTCTATTGACGTGATTTTGAATGGCTGAATCTCTTCCCAGCATTTTCCCCAGTTCTTAGGTCCCCCAAGATGAGCTTCTACCCCGGGAGAGCATGATGCTGTATCTTGGTGGGCACAGAGAGCACGGGGATGTTCAAACACGGTATCTTCATTGAGTGTCCAGGGCTTTTGGGAGTTGGGAAGCAGTTCCCATGTGGAACTGGGGCCGTCTGAAGCCGAGGGAAAGGCGCTGCCCTGCTCCAGGAGCCTCTCCGGCCTGAGGCACCTCCAGATTGGGCCGAGGTCTCTCTGGGACACTGTGGGCACAGCCCAGGAGAGGGAGCGCTTACTGCACCAGTGCGCGGTCCCCCTGCGCTCCCGGCGCTGACCCGTTCCCCTGCCTTCCTGGTGCCGGCCCTTCCCCTGCGTGCATCAGGCTCCACCACCAAGGCAAACTTGTCGAGTTCCTTTCTTGCACCGAGTTCTCTCTGTTCTCACGTAGTTGGGTTGCAAAAGGGAATAGACGTGAGCCCACTAAGGAAATGGGTGTACAGGCTTTGCTGGGAAGGGTTATTCCACACTTCCCTGCCATCCCTGGTGCTTCAGATGCTTGCTCCCAAGCTGGTGTGGCTCCTGTTTCACTGCATGGGGCAGTGAAGCAAGGAGATGGTGAGTTTGCTGCCAGCTCTCAGTGCAGGAGAACAGCAGCCTGGATATGTGGGTGAATGAGAGAAAAAGGGAACACTTTCTCATTGGAGAAGGTCAATTCAATGCAAGTATCCAGGGAGGTTTCCATTTTAAGGCCTCATTTGTTGAGCAAATCGTTATAGCAGGTATAAGAAATCAAGCAGGACAGTTTACACGTTCATGCACAGCGTGCTCCATGAATCAAATGATGATGCAGCCTGAATAAGAAGCAAACTATGACTCAGTGTCCATATATCCCTGTGGCAGCAACAATCATTAGGCACTGCTAAAATGGGTTTATTCATTGGCTGTGCAATGAGGGTGCAGCAGCAGGAGGATGAGGTACGGGTCTGTTTCTAGCCTTCAGACTTTGCCTGTTCCCAGCTTTGAGAGCTGCTCTCCAGGCCCACACATCTGGACACAGAAGCAAAGCAGCAGCACACAATTCTTTTCCCCAGGAATAGTTTTCTGACCTTTTTTTACAGCCTAAACTGCTCAAAACATGCATTTCCAGCAGACAACGGTGAAGGCTCATAGGTCTGCCCCAAGGCAAGTGAACTACCCCTTTCCAAGGGCTTCAGGGCAGCAAACTTCCCTTCCCCTAGTTCAGTTCAAGCTGGGGTTTGGATTTTGTCTGCTAACAGTGCATTTAAGGATCATTATCCAGCTTCATGGTAGATGTCTTGCATGGAGACATCCCCATGGCTCAGGCCATCCCAAGCTCCCACTGTAGCTGATGAGAGGGATAAGCACTCCCAGGGCATAACAACTGAAAGCTCCTGCTTCTCTCCGTGGACTGTCTAGGGCACCTGCCACGACCAGCTCACATAGACATATCTAATCTAGCCACCTTGAGCATCCTTGCCAGGCCCTGCCCCCCCTCCCATGGCAATCAGGCTGTGGGGCGAGCACATGGCAAAAGCCCAGGCAGTCAGTTTGTGCATCAGTCACAGCAATGCAGTGTTTGCTGGACCCACACGTCTTGGGTGGGCTCTCCTGGTGGGGTTTTAGGAATAGCTCTGCCATGGCTCTGGACTTCGATCTCATGGGGGCACCCAGAGCTGCCCTAAGTCCCAAACCACCTGAGTTCATCTTTCATGGTGCAAATGATCTCAAGATCAGAAGCATCAGATGAAGAGCTGTTTCGCAGGGAAGCTCCGACAGGCACAGCCTGCCCATGGCAGCACCAGGAGGGCACTGGAGGCATGGAGGTGAGCAGAAAGAGCCTCCTTTTACACCTCAGGTTTCATTGGTTTTGCTGGATGAGGCACGCCCTGGGATGGGGCACCGGTTGGAAGCTGTTCTCATACGGTCCAGCCTTGGTACAGAGATGGTGACCTGATCCCCAAGGTGTGCCTGGGCAGTGCTGCAGATCAGAGACCCCAGCACTCCACTGCTCTGCAGCACACCCGAGTCTTTTAAACATCATGAGTTTTCTGCACTAACCTCAGTTGGAGCTGCCTCACCTGCAGGGCTGCTGACAAGGTCTTGCCCTCCCTTTCTTCCCCATCAAAGGTTTGATTCCAGCTCCACAGGAGCTCAAATGCACAGCAGGATAATAATGCAAAGCTGGAGGTCCTCAGGTTTCTTGGGCTAGCTCTGCTTTGGGGCTTTGAAAACCCTCCTGCAAAGCCTGGTGGCACCAAACCCCACATGGGACTCCACTGAGCTCATCAGAAGTGGCACCATGGTGGTGAACACCGGGCAGATGACAGAGCTGCTGGGCAGGAGGAGACACAGGATCCTGGTGTCAGAGCCCAGGGACCAGAGCAGAGAGATGTCTGGATATCCCAGTCCCGATGGCACTGTGGCAATGAAAAGGAGCCGGTGTCACAAGGTGCTGTACAGATGGGGGGCACAGAGATCTCAAATCCAAGCAGCAATGCTGTCTGCCAGAACAGGGGGTGGAGGCAGGAGCAGAATCCATAAGATAACATTGGTGCTGGCTGCTCTGTGGGATGCCACACAAGAAAAGGTTCTGAGGCTCTGGCACAGGGTGCCCAGAGAAGCTGTGGCTGCCCCATCCCTGGCAGTGTTCAAGGCCAGGTTGGACACAGGGCTTGGAGCAAGCTGCTCTAGTGGAAGGTGTCCCTGCCCGTGGCAGGGGTTGGAGCTGGAGGAGCTTTAAGGTCCTTTCAAACACAAACCAGGCTGGGATTCTGTGAAATCTATTCCAAATGAATAACAGGAACCTGCTCCGGATGGTCCCCTGCTCCCATGCAGTTTTCATGCATCTGATGTTTCTTCCAGACCTGCATTTCGCACCCTGAGTGCTTGCAACCCCATAAAGCCCAAACCCACTGATGTTACTCAGCCACACCACACAAACGCCATTCAGAAATCCAGGAGAGAGCCCCAACAACCTCCCTTGAACCACTCCTGCAGGCTGACAGTCCCCTGGGGGGATGGATCCTGATGGATGTGTTAAGCTGCCATAATCTGTCCGTGCCTCCTGGAGTGGAAGCTGAAGCCGGGTCCCTCATCCCCAGCTGCTCATTCCCAGCCCTTCACACCCCTCGTGCTGGCACAAGTGTTTGGGAAGCTCTGCCCTGCCCCAGCTCAGGGAACCAAGTGCCTGGAAAACATAGCCAGCATCAAAGACCCATCAAGGGGCTGCAGAACATTTGTGGGGATGGAAACTCGTGCCCAGGAAAGGGAGGGTGTTGGAGACGTGGGGAATGGGAGGACATGGCTTGTCTCCTGAGGACAATGCTTTACACTGATGCTCCCAGCCTGAACAAGATCTCCACCTAGCAGGGCTGCAGTCCCTTCTGGAGACCCAGGGCTGCCCAAAGTGTTATACACCTCATAGCATCACTTCCTCCTTTCCATCAGGCCATCAGCCCGGTGAAAGGAGGACATGAGGTATATTTGGTGTGAATTGTTCATATTAGTGTATAAAGCATTTAAAATTCACCCTGATTTGGTCTACCACTCTAATGATGGTTTGATCATCACTCCCCTTTTCTGGCCAAGTTTCTTCCTCTACTGTTCTCTCCAGCATCCATACAAGCTCTCCAGAATGCTCACCCCAAACACATCCCATGTATCTACATTCTCCTTTATCCCACCTCTCCTGCTCTGGCCTATTTCCTCACCTCCCCTTTCATTAACTGTCTGGTCACGTCTGGATTGTTATGAAGATGAAAGCTAAAAAAAGAAAGCACCAAACTCCTCTGCCTTCCCTGATCCTGCTCTGTGCTTCCCTCCCACTGAGCAGCGAGCTGAAGCTCTTCATTTTCCTCCCTGCAGATGTTCTTTATTCTGCCTCCATGCAGCACCCTCTGCCTTCCCATCAGCATCCTGCTCACCCCTCCAGGTTCAGCCTTGCTCATGTGCTCTCCTCTTCGATGCTGCAGTGTTGGAGGGCTTATGCAGCCACCCCACTCCTCTCCCAGCAGGTCCTGCGTCTGTGATGTGAACATTTCCCATGGAGCTGAGATAGTCCTGCCTGGGAGCTACCAGCATTCCTGCTGTCCTTGCCCTCAAAGATCCCCTGCCAGCAAGGTCCCTGTGGGCTGATGCCTGCTTTTCCATTGAGGTCCGTATCCCATGGCTTTTGCCTCTGTTTTGAGTCCCGTTCCAGCTGCAATATCCCTGCAATTTGCATTTGTCCCTTCTTCCTGGTCAACTTTCACTTGCAGCTGAAAATGAGTGAAGAGCTCAGGTTTAAATGTGGCCTCTCTTTGTTTTCCACCAAAACAAACCCCATCCACACGCTCCTGCTCTCCGCAGGGCACAGCCCTGAGCCTCCTCACCGCAAAAATGAGGAGGTGATGCCATCCCCAGGCTCCGGGAAAAATAGCAGCGCGTTTGAGCAGCGCGAAGGGGATGGGGCAGCCAGGGAGCACACCCCGGGACAGCGGGTACCTGGGCTGAGGAGCCAGCACTGCGTTCTGTGCCTGTCCTCTCCGTTGCACAGCCCCGCTCTCAGCATCATGGGTCAAGTGTTTCGTGCTGCTGCCTTGGGAAGGAAGGATGATCAAAAAGCTGAGAACACCCCAGAAGCCACGTGGCGTGACTAATGCTGGCTGATGCCCCATGGCCTTCAAGCTCTGGGGCCTCCAAAATGAGCTCCTGGGCTCCTAGGGAAGAGTTGAAGGTGCCCAAGCCTGAATGCTGGGCACAGGAGGGCTGGGAAGGAGGGATGCTCAGGTAGGGTGCCCATCCTGCTGAGCATCCCGCAGGCAGATAGACAAGCTACAACAAGCCTTCGGTGACCGTCCTGGTGATTGGCAAATCCCCTTCCATCATGCTGGGATGCTGGATGACTTTGCAGAGCTTGTCTGAGCTCTGGGGGATGTTTCATCTCAGCTTCATCAGGGCTTGGGGTCCCGTAGGCCTAGAGCTGGGAGGGTGCAGAACCTCCACTGGGAGCTGCCTCTGCAGTTCTGAACCCGTTACACATAAATAGAGCCACACTCAAAGCCCCTGCTCAGGGGCTCCCCACATCTCGCTGGCTCCTTCCCTCCTCAGCAGCTCTGCGCTGGGAGGACGGACGTGTCTGTGAGATGTGAGCCCTTGAAACCCTGCCCAGCCCCGGAACACTTCCCATGTCCGGGGGCCAAAAGAGCCGGAATGGCCGGTGCTGTCCTGGGACCAGCGAGCTCCGAGTGCGCGCCCTGAGAGGAGGCAAGGCTGGGGGAGAAAGGCAGCTTGGGTGGCACAACAGGGCCATGCGGGCTGCGGAGGGGGAACCGGGGCTTGGTCCATGCCTCCCGTCTGCCCCAGGCACGTCCTCTCCATCACAGCCACTTCGTGCAGGAGCTGCTCTGATCCAAGCTGGCCTGGGGATGGGGGGAGCCGGATGTCTGTGAGTCCTGCCCATGGAAAGCGAGGGGTGAGGTGTTATCCTGACTGCTGCCTCTGCTGGGGAAGGCAAATAGCCCAGGGGAAGCCCTCCAGCACCCATGGAGTGCGCAGGGAGGCACACTGTGCTGCGTAGGGAAGCAAGGAGACCAAGGAGGTGCCGTATCCCAGCTTCCACAGAGTCCATTCAGCGTGCGTCCCGAATCACAGCAAGGAAATTCAAGCTATGCACAGGGCACGAGAGTTCAGAACAAGCCCAAGTCCCCAGCTGGCCATAAAGGCCTGGCCAAGATGAGACAACAAAACCTAAAAATTCAGGCCAGTGATGGGTCTCAAGGAGTGCAGCAGCTCTTGGGGATGGTGTCAGCTCACTTCTGCTTCCCTGAGGAGCTGCAGTCTGGGGGCAGCCCATGATGGATCTCTATAGGGTCCTGCATGGGAACTGCATCCCCTGGGATGGCGCAGGCAGCCAAGGTCCCTCTGCACCCCACAGCACCGCCTGGGCAAGGCTAGGATAGAGCCAGGGGAAGGGCAGGGTCCTGACTCTCCTCTGCTGAGCTCTGGAAGGGCCTGGCACTGAGATACAAGCCAGTATTTTCCTCTTCAACCTTTACCAAGACCAGGACGTATGGAAAGCCCTCAGCTGATGCTGCCAGTGTATCCCCTTGGCTTTCAGTCCACAGGGTTGCTGGAGGGGATAGAGGGATAGAGGGTGCCCAGGGTGAGTGTCCAGGAGAGCACAAGCAGGGGAGCTGGTGTCAGCTCAGGCAGAGAACGGGCAGCACAAGGTGCCCCAATGCTCCTGCCATGCAGGTTTGCTCCGCTCCTGCCTCTCCCCAGTGCCTCTCTTCCCACCTTCCTCGCAACTGAGATCCCTTCTGACTGCTCTGGATGGCTCCAGGCTCCGGGAATCTCCCTTCTCCAGCAGTGCAGCGGAGCTGGCAGGGCCCCAGCATCACTTCAGACCCTGCCCCGGGGCCACGATCCTGATCCTCGTGGGAACTCCCCCCCACCCACCTTTTCCCCTGTGTATTTACATACAGCTGCTGCTCACTGATGGGCTTCCGGGGATGGAAACCTCATGCAGCTTTCCGGAGTGGAAAAGCATGGAAAACCTGCCACCGTGGGCTGCCTGCGAGGCAGACGTGTTTCTTCGAGGATCATTTGCTCCCTTGCTTCCCACCAGCATCCACTGCAGCGGGAGAGAAGGGCTCTGTGTTGGCCGCAGGAGCCCAGGGCTGAAGGGCTGCTGCCTGCCCTGCCATTCCCTGTGGAGCAAAGCTGTTCCCGGGGCTCCTGCCTGGCCACTGGCACCCGAGTCTGGAGCAGTTCTGAGGCCAGAACTCAGCCTGGACAAGTGATGGCCCATAGCGGAGCATGAGGCACAGCTCTGTGCATCCATGGCCTCGGTCCTCTCCACCCTGCCATTAATGGCTGTGTCCCCTCTGAGGGATGAAGGCTCTAAGAGGAGAAGGCTTGGGGGGACCTGATGGCTCCCTACAAGTGCCTGACAGGAGGATGGAGCCAGGAGGGGCTGGGCTCTGCTCCCAAGGAACAAGGGATGGGACAAGAGGAAACGGCCTCAAGCTGCACCAGGGCAGGTTTAGATGGAGCTGAGGAACAATTTATCCACCAAAAGGGCTGTCACTGGAACAGGCTGCCCAGGGCAGTGGTGGTGCCACCATCCCTGGGGGTCTCTGAAAAGACACATGGATGTGGCACCTGGGGATGTGGTTTAGTGGTGGCCTTGGCAGTGCGAGGTTAACAGTGGGACTCGATCTTACAGGTCTTTTCCACCTAAAGAATTCTACGATTCCATGATTCTATTCCCAAGCTGAGGAGCAGGGATCAGCACCGGGGCTCAGAACCCAGCATGAGATCCCCCAAATTCTGAGCCTGCAAAACCAGCCAAGAAATGGCCTGCCCATGGAACCAGGGGCAGATGAGTGCGGTTCATGCCTCACCCTGCCTTTCAGTGGAGAAGCGAGGCACAGTTCATGCCCGGGGCTCGCAGGTCATTGCTGTGACACGTACCCCGTGCACACACCGCGGTGGGACCTCGCGCACCCAGAGGCTGCGGGGACTCCAGCCAACCCCTCCTGGAGCCCGAGGGCTGCCAGGGCCCGTCTGGGAGCTCAGGAGCAGAAAGAGCCCTGGAATGCAGGAGAAGAACGTGTTTGTGGTGTGGTTTTCCTGTAAAGTCCTGGGCTGTGGCTAAAGCGCTTTGCAAAGCACAGAGCCTGTTGCAAGAGCTGGGTGCACAGAGACAGGCAAAGGAGAACCCACGGCACGTTCCTGCTGCTCCTGGGCAGGCAGCAAGGAAGGGCTTGCTCCAGGGATGTGCAGTGGGACTGGGATGGAGCCGGGAGCCCCAGGGCGTGCGGTCCTGCGGGTCCCCTTGCATGCTGGAGAACAGACCCACAGCTTGAGCAGAGCCCATCCCTAGCCAGGACACCTCCCCAGCATCGCCCCTGCAATGGGGTGAAGCAGGCTGGACCCTGAGCTCTGGGATCACACTTACAGCAAACTCCCACTGGTTCTGGGGGCCCATCTGTAGGCACGGGAACTCCCTCCCTGCTTTTCAGAGGGTGCTGAGCCAAAACACCTGCAAAACCAGCCCTGCTGGGGCTGGGATCCTGCACCCGGAGCCCTGCTGCTCCCAGGAGCAGGAGGAGCCAGAAGGTTCATACACTTAAAGCAGGGATATCACTTGTAAGCCTAAATCAACACTTGCATTTCCCTGGGGACACCAATAGTGACATTTCCCTGCATGTCTTTTGGAAGGGGTCCAGCAGCCAGGAGGACAGGAGCCAGCGCAAGTCCAGGCTGCTGGGCTGGGCTCTTCTGTGCCACAGGGCACAGGCAGGAGGACAGCACTGCCCAGCCCTGCCTTGTCCCACAGCCAGGGGCACAGGGCAGCAGTGCCCCATTGCTGGTGTCCTGCAGGGACAGCCCAAGTGAACCACCCTCCCTTGGCTGCCCAGAGGCACCCTGATGGGCACGGAGCAGTCCTCGCATGCCCGTGGCTTCACCACAGCACATCCCAGCCTCAACAGGGCTGTACAACTACAAAGTGATGGAGTGGGGAGGAGACGGCCCAGGTTCTGGTGAAGGGGCTGTCCAAGGAGCTCTGAGAGATGGAGGGGGCAGGAGCTTCTCAGGAATGGGGATGGAGCATTTGTCCAACGGAGTCTCCGGGGTCACTCCCTGTTGTGCAAGAGCTGCTTTAGCCAAGCCACCCTCAGTACGGACACCCAAGAGGCCAGGACACCCACCTCTGCTGGGACACCCAGCTGCACACAGTCCATGCTCCCCAGGCTGGATAACCAGGCACAGTCAGGGCACACGGGCTGCCGCAGCCCCAGTAAGCCAAGGAGCAGCACCATCACTGTCCTGTCCTACCTGTCCACCTCTGCCATTCCCCACTGCAAATGGCCAGGGTTGCTTTTCCAGCTGGCCTTTCCCAAGGGACACCCACCGTGGGGTGCTGAATCCTTGCTTCCTAAGCAGGGCAGCCCCAAGGCTCCCGCTCCATGTGTCCCCGCAGCTCCTCTGCCCCATCTCCTGCGGAAAAGGCACTTCTTAGGAACCCTGTTGAGGGCCCTTTCCCTCTTCCCTCCATCTTCCAGACCTCTCTCAAGGAAGCAGAGGATATTCCCAGCACAGCATTCCTGCTGCCAGACCACAGCGCTCCGCTTGCCCTTTTGTCTCATTTCTGATTGCTTCCCTCCTGCTTGCTCGCTGCAGCCGTTGCTCTGGAGTTAACCCCGCTTGCTGCCAGGGATACGTCAGCAGTGCTCTGCTCCCCACAGCCCCCATCACTGCGTGTGGGTTTGCACGGCTGAGGCTGGGAAATGCAGGTGGGAGCCAAAGTCGTGCCCACCAGCCCAGAGGCCTGGCTCCCAGTACACATTTCCAGGAACAGCGGCTAAATTGTCCAGTCTTGGCTTCAATCCCCAGGAGTTTTTCACCTCCTCTGGTGTTGAGGCACTTGGAGCATCCTCCATGTCCAGCCCTGTGGGTGTGACAGCCCCAGGCAGGATGCCGGGGCTCAGCTCCCACTGCCAAGCAGTGCTCCTGCAAGCAGGGAGGGCTGGAGGACATTGAGGGTGTCCCAGTGCTTAACAGGCTAATAGAATCCCAGCCTGGTTTGTGTTGGAAGGGACCTTAAAGCTCCTCCAGCTCCAACCCCTGCCACGGCAGGGACCCCTTCCACTAGAGCAGCTTGCTCCAAGCCCCTGTGTCCAACCTGCCCTTGAACACTGCCAGGGATGGGGCAGCCACGGCTTCTCTGGGCACCCTGTGCCAGCACCTCAGCACCCTCACAGGGAAGAGCTTCTGCCTAAGAGCTCATCTCAGTCTCCCCTCTGGCAGGTTAAAGCCATTCCCCTTGGCCTGTCCCTACATCCCTTGTCCCAAGCCCATCTCCAGCTTTCCTGCAGCCCCTTCAGGCACTGGAGCTGCTCTCAGGTCTCCCCTTCAGGAGCCTTCTCTTCTCCAGGCTGCCCCAGCCCAGCTCTCTCAGCCTGGCTCCAGAGCAGAGCTGCTCCAGCCCTCGCAGCAGCTCCATGGCCTCCTCTGGCCTCTCTCCAACAGCTCCACGTCCCTCTTGTGCTGTTGCCCCAGAGCTGGATGATTTGGGGTACAATCCCTGACCCCTCCATCCTTCCCCATGCAGCATCCAAACAGAGCTCGCAGCTCCACAGCTCAGCTTTTGTGGAGCTTGGAATTGTCCACCAGGCCAACGGGCCTCCTCTGGGACTGCTGGGGAGGATTCACTGTGCTCTGAACCCTGTGTCCTCTTGAGGTCTAGGGAAACCGGGCATGGAGAGGTGAGGGTCTGTCCCCGATGACACAGGGTTCACCAGTGACAAGGCACAAATCCCCCCGAGCAGCCTGGCAGGGCTGAGAGATCATTCCTGCTCCGTGCAGACTTGTGCAGAATGAGGGGAGGGAATTTGCCTCCCTCTTCCCATTGGGTGGAATAGGGTTCATCTGAAACAGTGCAGGTTGGAATTCTCACTGAGGGTGGCATCCTCACTCAGAGCCTGCTCCAGCACCGCAGTGCATGAGACATCGCAGGAGGTATTTGCTCCCGGTGCACTGCATTAGGGAAAACGCACGGGTCAGCCCAGGTGAGGACTTGGTCAAGCCCAGACACTGCCTGCTCCTGAGATTTGGCACTGGAGAGAACAGGAGAGAGTCAGGAAGGAGGTCACTGTAGCTCAGAGGGCACAAGAGGAAAACTTTGAACTAAAAGCCCCTCCTCGGCTCAGAACCCATTGCGCCCCTCCACAACCCCTCTCTGTGCAAGGAAGCCATGCGGGTAGGAGATGGTTGGTCCCAGCAGTGTCTCTGGAGAACAGCAGCTTTGCAAAGCAAAGGTTGGCTGGGAGGGCTCCGCCAGCCGCGCTCTGCTCCCACCAGGAGCCCTCCCCAGTATCTGCCTGTTTGTGATGAAGGGAGACAAAGCAACCACGGCAGGAGGAAACCACTTTGCTGAGCAAGGCTCCTCCCATGTGAGGGGTAGGAGAGAGCTGTCTCTTGGCACTGTGCTTCGTTTCCATCCCTTGAGAGGGGCTCTGACACAGATCAGTAAGAGCAGTCCTGGGTCCTGCTCGCTCTGCCCCAGCCCCATGCCAGCAAATGGGCACCTCAAGGGGAGGCTTTGGCTCTCCCATCCCTGGAGCGTTCCCATCTCATGTGTGGAGGGGGCTCACAGTGCCCAGGGCTTTCATGCCTTCTCCTCTCGCAGTGGGTCTGACCCCGCTCACACTGCACCACTGATGCACCCATGAGTGGCTGCAGTACCCCCTTCCCTTCCCCTGGCCCTGCCCAGCGCCTCTCCCTTGTGCAGCTCTGCAGTCTGAAACCCAGACACCTCGAGGGAGACACGGCATGAGGGCCCTGTGCAGTGAGCTGGTGGTGAGCCCAGAGAGGGGAAAATCCACCACAGGCTCCAAAACTGCTGTTCTTGGAAACCTGGCAGGACGGGAATGCAGGCGCATAGAGAGGGATGGGGTTTCTGCTATTAAATAGCAAAGCAAAGCAAAGCAAAGCAAAGCAAGGCAGTCAGTGTTTCCATTCCACTCAGCTCCCTGCTCATTTGGCCTGGCTTTTCATTGCAAACTGGGATGAAAAGAAGACCTCACACTTTTCTGTTGAGACTCATTGATGATGAACGGGTTGAAAGCAAATCATCCCTGATGTCCTGCCTCAGAGAAGGTGGCTTCTGGGTGGTGTGTGCCATGCTCCCATCATGGTGCTCTGCACACTCATGGTTCCCAAAAGACTCTACATGTGTAACTGAGGAAGCCTGGGGGACATCAGGGAGGGAAGTCACTCTCTATGGTCCTCTATATGGTGCTTGTGGGACCACCTCTGAATAGCTGGGTCCAACTTTGGGACCCCCCAGTATAAGAACAACACTGTCAATCTGGAAAGATACCAGTGGGGAGGCTCTGGGATGGTCAGTGACCTGAAACACAGGACATACAAGGAGAGGTTGAGAAAGCTGGTTTACTTCAGCCTGGAGAAGGTGAAGGGGGTTCTGGCAGTCAGGTGTCTTCAAATCCCTGGTGGGAAGGTGTAGAGATAGGGTCTCTTCTCCGAGGTGCACAGCGAAAGGACAAGAGGCAACATCCACAAGTCACAAACAGGGAAACTCTGGTGGGATTTAACCAATGATCCCCTTCAGCATGAGGGTGGAGGGACCCAGTGGAGCGAAGGAATCTCCATCCTTGCAGGTACCCTGACCACAGCCCTCACCTAACTGATCTGTTGGCCCCACTCAGAGCAGGGGTTGGACCAGAGACCTCCAGAGGTGCCTCTGAACCGCAGATCTTGCGTTCTGAGAGCATCAGCATTGCTCAGGTGTGTCCTTGAGGACTTGAGGATTTGCCTCTCCTGTTGATGTCCACAGCCCATGAACCTCCCAAAGGACTGGCGCAGCAGGGAGCCCTCTCAGGGGGATTCCCACCACCAGCCTTTGGGTGGCAGAGGCCAGACCGATGCCATGAGCCTGGAGGATGCGGATGTGTGTCTGGGCAGTCAGAGCAGTGGCCCCAGACCCTGCTCTTGAGACCAGAGGAGCAGTTGGATTTGTTCACGACTCATCCTAGCGAGCAGGGACCAGCACCCAGGAGTCCCTTAGCAAAGCGTCCTTCATGCAGGGCTGCAGCCGAGCCCTTCCTCAGCTTCCCAATGGCTTTGCCTTGCGTGTTTGCAGCTGCTCTTTGGTGTCTTTGCTGCACAGTGGTTTCTTCAGGCAAAGAAAGGGAGAGGGTTTTCCCCCAGCCTTGCCAGGAGGCTGTGCTTGAGACAGAAAAGGGTTGAACCTGGTTTTTACCCAATTCCTCATTGCAGAATAGGTGCGACACTCGGTGCCGGGGTCCCGGTTGCGGAGGGCAGAGGCTGTCAGGCAGACAAGGAAAACATGGAGACTCAACAAAGGTGCGCAGTAAATGCGGTCACATCCTCCCATCCTGCTCACACGTGGGATCTTCCTGCCTACCTGCTGAGCAGCACATCCTGCATGGGGCTGGCTGCACTCTGCACGGCCCTGTCCCTCCCCAGGGGGACTCATGTCGTGCCATGGGGCGGCCAAGCCTTTGAGCTGGGCTTGTCTCCCTGGAGGTGCAGAGCCAGGCTGGCTGCAGATGGGCACTGGCCCCGGAGGTGATGGTCCCTGCCTCGGCACGTCCCTCCCGCTGGAGGTTGGTTGCTGCAGCTTCGTGGTAGGAGCCACTCTCAGGCAGCAAATGGATGTTTGCAGATGTGGGGAGACAGGAAACATCTGCATTGTCATAGCTGGCGGCTCCTCTCTAAACACAGGATACGTTCATTAAACAGCCCTTTTCCCTTCCCCGCCAGACACTGGGAGCCAAGCCCACTTTGCTCAGGTGGGACAAGTAAAGCTCCATGAGCTCCCCTCTGGTGCTGCATCCTGGGGCCATGCATGTTGTGGCCAAGGGGGTCTGGCAGGGGGGAAGCCCCACACCAGGACCAGTGCCCCACTGTGCTGCTGTGGGGATGCTGGGCCTCACCCCAAATGGGGCAAGGCTGCTCCCTGAGGCTGATTCCTTCCATGGGTTGCTGATGCACAGTGAGCAGACAGATGGGCAGAGGCCCCCACTGATCCTGCATGGGCAGAGGCCTCATCTTTGGTGTCCCACAGCACCCCTGCACAGCCTGGTTTATATGGTCATTCACAAAGGAAGCAGCAAATACTGGTACTACCTCCCATAGCTGGACCTGAAATGCCACTCCAGAAACTGGCATTGCATTTGCTTCCTTCCTTGGTCTTGCTTTTAATTTGCAAGGCAGCAGAAAATGATTCCATCACCAAGCACCATCACCATTCCATCAAACGTCTCTTTTCCCTCCAAAGACAATTACTGACACCTTTAATACCATCTGGAAGTCCAGCAGACAGCAAAATCTGCTTATGGAAACTCCATGGTGAAGAGGAAATAGGATAAGGGAGGTGATGAGGAACATTCTACTGGACGCATTCCATTTCAGACCCTGCTTTCCCCAGTACTCCTGCATGCTCAGGTAAATGGTTAAAAGGACTTTCAAAGGAATTCATAGAACCGTGAAGCTTGTCAGGGGCCTCTGAAGATCATCCTGTCCAACTCCCGGGCAAAGGCAGGGCCACCTTGAGCAGATTACACAGGAATTGTTCATCTCAGGACGAAATCAAGCTGATGTCTGCATCAAGCACAGACCGAGCTGGCCCACTGGTCACCCTGACACCGTGGTACCCACACTCTGCATCCTTTGGCCTGGGTTTCCCCATCACAGCTCAGTGTGCTCCCTCTGAGCAGTCCCTCAGGGTGCTCCACATGTGAGCCCCCCATCCTGGTCAGTCTGTCCGCAGCGGAGCAGTGCAGCAGAGGGGTGGATGTGCAGTATGTGCGGTTCACCCTCTTTGGAGATAAATGGAAGCCTCTCGGTGCTAAACTAAATTAACCTTGAAAAATTCATGTCACAGTTGACTGCAGCAATTAGCTGTTTTTAATGAGCTGCTTCGCGCAGGCTGATGTGTGAAGGTCCTGGAGGAAATCAGTATCTACCACACATGGCCCTGACAACTGATGGCAGATAGGAGCCGGCAATCCCTTCTCACCCCTTCCCAGTAAGGAATTCCCTCATTTGCAGCTCCAGTTGTCTGCACACAGGTTTATGCACCTCAGTGCTTGGATGGAGCCCAGTTTGATGGCGTGCCACTGCTGTTCAGGAGAATGGGGAAGACTCATTTTTTCACAGATGCTGGGGAAGGACAAAGCATAACAGTGTTTTTGTGTCAAATCCCTGGGGAAAGGGCAAAGAAATGGTGTTGGAGCTGCAGTCTGATGCAGAGCTGTGCACCAGCTTTCCAGCTCTGCTGCAGTGCTCGACCGCATCTGAAAGGGACCCGGGATGAAGCCCGGAGCCAGCCCTGCAGGAGCCGGTGCTGTGACTTTGCAGGGAAGGAGAGGGCAGCCTCCTGGTCCCACTGGGATCTTGCCTCCAAGCAGGGTCCCTGCCCTGCTGCTCTGGGTGCTCAGCTCCTGATGAGGTGCAGCAACTTCCCTGCCACATCCCACACTGCACCATCCTGGGGCTTCTGCCCTGCTGGGAACTCCCGCTCCATCATCCAGCTGAGCCCCTGTTGCTGAAATAAAGCAGCAGCCTTGACCCTGGAGGTATGGGGAGATGCCAGCCATTGCTGACTCTACATGCAGAAGACACATGCTTAACTCATTGCCCTTGTTCCCATCCCCATGCCTCTGCTGTGCCCCAGCAAGAGGGATGCAAAGCACATGCATTCATTAGGGACTTGTAACGGCTGGGGACTGGGAGGGGATGCTGGGCTGTTCTGCCACCCTCCCGGATGGGACATCACATCAGGCTGCTGCAAGAGCCCTTTTCCTTCCTGGCAGGAGGCATTGCCACCACATCACCTGGTTTTGTGGGATTCAGGAGCCCATGCAGCCCCTGGCACTGCTCTGTGGTGAGTCTGAATCCACTTGCAGTCTGCAGAGCAGCTTAAACGGATGCTGGACCAGATGTTTGGCTCATCTTCCCCTGCTTGGGTCTGCAGCTCGTTGCTCCCACGCTGCACTTCCCCGCCTGCTCTATCTCTGCCTCCCATCAGGGGCCCCATGCCGCTCTGCTGAAGGTAGTCGCTATTTCCTGCTGTGTCCCTTGAAGCCAGAGCTCTTCCGAATCAAATCCCACCCCAGACATGCCTCAGCTCTGGAGGGCCCTGCCCCTCATCCTGGTGCTCTGCACTGGGCTCCAACATGCAGCAGCACCGTGGTTCAGGTGCCAGCGCGGCTCCATGTGTGACCTGTAGCTGCAGGACTGACTTCCACCAAACACTGATGAAAGGTCCCAGACCCCACATTTGCTGTTTGCAGGCCCAGGTTAGAACAAAGGGATTCCAGGAGATGCCTCCGACTCCTTCCCAGCTCTCCCTTCTCGCTGTGGTTTAAAGTAAATACCAATAAATCTGATGTGGATTTCTCTCAAGTGTAACCTCCCCTCATGCACGACCTTGGTTTAGCACAGAGGCTTCTCCATTTCCTGTTTTAAAAGTTATAACCCCATAAAACAACTCCTGAACTAAAAATGTGGAACAATTCAATATTCACTCACCACTGGAAGAACACCAATGCTTTGTTTTCTTTCCCTAGTGCAGTCAGTCCACGGAGCTCTGAGAAGTCCCTGCTCTGTGCTTACACCTCCAAGTACTCAAAACCCAACTATTCCTACATAAACAGTGGGTCCCACACACGCATAAGGTGTTCAGACCAAGCTTTTCACAGTGAAAATGGCCTCATCCTGCGACCTGCTGGCAGTGCCCATCCACAGGTACCAGGAGGTCACTGCAGAAGTACCAAGTGCCAGGGGGAGTTTCTTTCTAAAGTCACCATGTGGCTGTTACCTCTAAACCTGAAAGTGGTGCCATCAAAACCAGGTTCCTCGTGCAGGCCCATCCTGGATGTAATTGAGCCTTGGAATCTGCTGCAGTGTCCAATTCTCACGCCAGAAGTGTCAGAGGAACACGAGCAGCCGTGGCAGGATGCTGTGTGTTTTTGCTGTGATTCAGCAAGCTGCATCAACAAAATCTGTGGCAGTTTGAAATGGACCAAACCAGAATCCAGCCCAGTTGTTTTTCCAAAGCTTTGTCATTTCCTGAGGAGTATCATTAAAAAGGGATTGAAGTGCGTGAAACCTGTGCCAAACGTGGCGAATTTTGCAATACACCCCAGAGCTCTTTCTAAGTATGCGTGTGCAGTGCTCTGAAAAAGGACAGATCCTTCTAGGGTTGGCATTGTTTGCTCAGATCTACTTTCCAAGAGTTGCTTGCCCACCTCATCACTTGCACAGCCCTTTCCTGTTTGTTCGGTGCTACCTCAGGTGCTTACAATGGCAGCTGTGGCTGCCCCATCCCTGGCAGTGCTCAAGGCCAGGTTGGACACAGGGGCTTGGAGCAAGCTGCTCTAGTGGAAGGTGTCCCTGCCTGTGGCAGGGGTTGGAGCTGGAGGAGCTTTAAGGTCCCTTCAACCCAAACCAGGCTGGGGTTCTGTGATGCTTCTTGCCCCAAGTGTACTCTGTGGACTCTTCATTAACGATGTGGAGTTTGCCACCAGCTGCACTGCCTGCCTCTGGTACTGCCCCCAGACCTTCACCCTCCTCTGGCCGCCACGGTGCAGCGCAGCCAGAGGTATGAGGAGCACCCAGCTGGGACAAGTGCATCCCATGGAGGTGGACGTCTGTGACTCAGGAGCTTGTGACACCTCTCTGGTAGGACCGCCGCAGATTTGCACTGTGCTGGCTCCTTCCATGGAGTGTGACTCGCTCCTGCAAGGGCTCTCTCTTACTTCGCCCCAGGGTCTCCCAGCTGCATTGCCCAGGGTCTCCCAGCTAGTTGGGATGGCCCCCACTCACACTGAGACACCCTGCTCTAGGGCAGACGGCTCACCTAGAATACAAGTGAATTTGCCCTGGTGAACGACCCAGAGTCACTGAGCCCCAGCCCCAGGCAGCCCCAGCGTCCATGGCTCCCGCAGCGCTCCCTGTGCTCTCCCAGGGGAGCATCCCAAAGTGCTGTGCCCGCAGGCCCCAGGCTGCCTTGCTGAAGGTCACCCGTGCCTGGCCCTGGCAGGGTGACAGCTCCGACAGGAAAGTGACTGCAGCAGAGCAGCTGCAGGCTGCAGGGCTGCCACAAGCCGGTAATCCATCCCTGGGGAGCGCGGCTGGCGCAGCTGGAAGATGGGAAAGCTCAGCCATGAGCTGCTGCTCCGCAGAGGCTCCAGGCAAAGAGGCTGGGGCGGGATGGAGTGGGATGAGATCGGGATGGGGCGATACCGGCAAGCCAAGAGGCTCTGGCCCTGCCTGGGTTACGCAGCCTGGAGACAAGCCCCCTCTGGTATGCTGGCTGTGCTGAGCTCGCACACCATGTGCGCCTCGTCACCCGCTCCCCGTGCCTGCAGAGCCCCGGCGCATTCTTCAGGGTTTAATCATCCTCATGGGGGTGGGCAGGTTCCCAGGGCAGTGAGGGAGCCTGGGAGAAGGAAGGGAAGGGAAGGGAAGGGAAGGGAAGGGAAGGGAAGGGAAGGGAAGGGAAGGGAAGGGAAGGGAAGGGAAGGGAAGGGAAGGGAAGGGACGGGAAGGGAAGGGAAGGGAAGGGAAGGGAAGGGAAGGGAAGGGAAGGGAAGGGAAGGGAAGGGAAGGGAAGGGAAGGGAAGGGAAGGGAAGGGAAGGGAAGGGAAGGGGCTGCTCTGGGAGCAGGGGAGCCAAAGTCTGCATGACCCCGGTTGGGTTATTTATAAGGGCTGAGGTCAGGGTCTCTGGCTTGAACGCACTCATTTCGGTTGCATGCACTAACGGACCCAGGGCTCCAGGGCCCTGAGATCAGCTTCCAAATACAGCCTGGTCCCTGAGGCACCGAGCCACCGCATCGGCTCGGGCCCACAGCCTCCTGCTCACCAGAACTCGTACACAAAGGGGCCTTAGAGACAGCGCTGGATTAGAGCAGCTCACAGGGCTGTGGACAGGAGCCAGGACCTCAGCCCCAGCTGCCCGGCTCTCAGCACTGGCACAGCCCTGCCCACAGGGGTGGAAATCCCATAGCCCAGCACAGCTTTCTCGATGTTTCCTTGCCTGGAGGAGGGGAAGCAGAGCTGCCATCCCTCCAGCCCAGCTGGGACCTGCCATTCCCAAGGAGCAGCTATTTGTCACCTCCTCCAGGTCTGAACCAGCATCCCCAGCACCGCTGCTGCTCCAGGAGCATCCCCTTGGTGAATCCCGAGCATGCCGGGCACGGAGACTCCCTGCTCCCACTGTCGCAGCCACTTCTGTGCCTGGGTATGGGGTGAGATGAACCAGGGCACAAACACAGTTGGTGCCGGCGCTAATGGGAAGCTGACGTTGCTCGGTCCGGCCAACAAACACCGCTGGGGATCTGTGGGAAAAGCAGGATCCGCGCTGCAGTTCACGCTCCAGCAGCTGCCTTATCTCTGGCAGCGTTATCTCCTGCAGACTTGAGCTGGAGCTGCTTTGTTTTGAGCTGAGCACAAATGTGTCAGGTTTATATTTATAGATTACACCACAATCCCATGGGAAATTAATTTGCCCACCAGCAGAAATTCTGTCATCGCACGCATCAGTCAGTCTGGGAATGGGAAACTCCAGACCAGGGCCTGCAATCAGAGGAGCAGCTTAAAATAATAACCACGGGAGGATGCGGGGACTGAGCAGATGAGGAGAGCTCCTTCCCAACGGCACATGTCTTGAGATAGGGGCATTCTGTGGCTCATCCATAGCTGAGGGGCCAGAGGCTTGGCACAACTCCTGTCTCAACAGTTCCCCCAGGGGGAGGAATTGGCTCAGCACACACATGCCATGGGATGGGGAGAGCCTGGGCAGGGGACTGTGGGTCCTGGACACCACTGTGTTCCCACTGCTTGTGGCATGGCAGCTCTGGGTGCCTGTAGTGAACCAGGTTGTGTCCCAAGTGGGATACATCCCTTGGTGGTCCTGGGAATGCAAGGCAGAAGCAGAGCCAAGCCCTTGCCTCCATGGTGTGCTCTGGTGGACACCCTGCCTGGCAGCCATTCAGTGGGCCTGCGGGCAGCCTGGACCTGAAAGCTTCCTTCCCCTTGTAGATGTGGTGCAGACGAGGGTGAGAGCATCTCCCAGCCCACCAAAACCACCCCAGATCCACAGCCCGCCCCAGAGTGGGGCTGGAAAGTGGTCCAGGGGCTGATGGGACCGTGAAGGAGAAGAGAATGAGAAGGAGGAGAAGAGAAGAAGGAGGAGCATAGTCTGGAGGGCACTGATCTCCCAGGCAGCACACACAGCATCAGTTAAGGTCCTTTGTGGCTTAGATGGCGATTCAGTGGCTGGACCCTGCTAGGACCGCAACGCATGCAGCCAGCACCAGCCACAAAAAGGAAAGGTTCAGTATCCACCTTGTCCCAGGTCCATCTCCCTGTGCCGCAGCTTCCCCAGCAGAGCCCCTTCCTGCTTCCCCTGAGCTAAGCCTCGAGGATTTTTTCCCAACAAGCCACCTCCAAGCTCAGGACCTCCCTCAGTAACCAATGCAACCTCTTGCTCTCCCCATCCCACTCCTCCCTTTTTATCCGTCCTTAAACCCAAAGTGCCTTCCAAAGTGAGGCTGACTCATCCCACCCTTCTCCAGAGAATCCCACCCACAGTCCAGCTGGGTCTGACAGCCAGAGGGATCATCATCCCCTGGCTGGTGGAGGGGGATGGAGACCCCTTCCCTTTGGAGGCAGCTCTCCTGCGGCTCCATCGCTGCTTTCCCAGCTTTGCAGACAAATTGCACTTCTTTCTCCAAACCCACAGGTTCCTTTAAGCCTCAAAATGCTCCTGAGAGCTTTTATCCTGCCCTCCTCCTCGGTCTGGAGGACGAGGGCTGGGCTCGGGTGCTGTTATCGAGCTGGTAATAACGCAGGCGAATCCCCCTCGGGTTTAATGACTAAATCCAGCCTGTTTTCTCATGGAGACACTCCCACCGTTGAAAGCACGGCCTGAGCTGGCGGCAGCCTCACTTATCACCAGAACCACCGAGGCCACGCCAGCCGCTGCTTTTCCCCTCCTTGTCCTCTGGTCTTTAAGGGCAAAGCCGTTCCGGGGGCTGAGGGATGGATGCGGAGGGAGGCTGGGGGATGCTCCCACAGTGATGGGGCTCCAGTTTCACACGGAGGCCGGCAGAGGCACGGGGCCGGAGCGGGGCTGGGAAGCAGGATCCGAGCACTCCGGGCTGGCTCGCTCACCACATACCTCATTTTCCCATATAAGGCCAAAGAGAGCAGTAACTCTCCTGGCAAGCGGATCAATAAAAACAGATGGTGGGCTCACAATTAGAGATTAAGCACATACCGATCCCGGACAAACAGGCCATAAATCATATGTGAGGAGGGTATTTATAGTTTAGATCACATTCCTTCATTCATTCAAAATGGCCCAGAAAAGGAAAATAACACAAAATTGCTCTTTTCTCCTTTGTTCCCGCCCTGCTTTTTCAAAGCTGTGCTCTCTTCTGGTGGGGGATGCTCCCAGGCCGTGAGCAGGGATCTCCTGGAGGACACCACAAGTGACCAGCCATGAGCACAAATGTTGTCAAACGGGCATTTGCTCTTTACAGTAATGGCCAAGCACTTTTTTAATGCAGAAATTACTGCCTAAATTAACTTGTTCTAGAAAATAACAAACTCCTTACTCCTGGGGAGCCAAGCTGGAGGCAAATGCAACAGGACAGGCAGAAAACACCAGCCAAAACTGACTGGCTATGAAGATATACCGAGGCCTGAAGAGTGGATGAATGGTCCCAGGCTTTCCAAAGCACCTGTGTGACTCCAGTCCAGACCTCTAGGATGGTTAATTTTAATGGGAACAAGGGCCTGGGCACTCCAGACTTCAGGAAGCCCCATCCCACTGCAAGTCATGCTCTGAACTCCCAGAACTGTATCAGGAGGATGGAGAGGTTTCCTCTTTGGGAACGCAAAGGACTTCTCCACCTGGCTGTGGGAAGAGGCGTGTTGAGCAGAGGATGGCACGGGGACAGCAGGTTGACTGCTGCATAGCTGCCCTGTGCCCAGAGAGGGATGTCTCCCCTCCCTGTCTCCTCCTCCTCATCCTGCCTCCACCCTCTCTCTCAGTGCATCCCCACCATGGATTTGCACGTTGTGCCAGCACGACGCTGTTTTTCTTCTTGACACAGCTCTTCATTCTGGCGGTCTGTGGGGGTTTGTGGGCTCAGAGACAGGAGAAGCAATCCCAGCCATGACGCACGTCTCGAGATAGCGATCGTGCCGGCATTCACTGACAAGCAAGTCTAATCAGCATGTGAAATAGCTGTTAGCTGCCCGCTATCATCACCGATCTGTTGACAACACAGCCCGCGTAATAAATCAGGACTTCAGATCATGAGGCTACCAGAGCCCTCTGCAAACTGCTGCTGTGATGTTCTACAGCAGCCCGGCCACCGCAGCGCAGTGACATCCCCACCTGCGGGTCAGGGCAGGCTGTGCCCGGGCATCGGGTGCCATCACAGTGACTTCCTCCCAGAAACACGTTTCATCTCAAAGGGCTGCACGGCAAAGAGAATCCACTGCAGGGGAACCCCGAAGCACGGCTGGGGCTATTTCATGTCTGCCAAGACACGAGGGCCAGGATCCTTCCCAGAACTGTTTACTCTACCAGTGAGGCTGTAACCCGTGCACCATTTATTCCATGTGCTTATATCACCTGGGGCTTTCTTCCTGCAGAGATAGGGCCCATAACTGTCACGGTTGTCCTGATGCAGACACCATGTGCTGCTTGCAGGACAGTCAACCCGTGACTGTCTCCAGCTCCCCCATCAGCGAGCCACCGCTGCACTCACCTCACACACAACTGCTCCAGCCTTTGCCTTTGAGTATGAAATACACTAAAAGATGCCTTTGGGTATTTGCTGGAGCGAGGTGGAAGCAGACTTCCCCTGAAGACAGCTCTCTGAGGGAAAGGGTTTAACTTCTTTTTCTTTACCAAAACTTCTACATTTTTGCCCCAGCACCTCTCCCTGCCCTGAAGCATCTTCCATAACTCCCATTCTTTCATTCAAAGCAAAACGAACAGTGAAATCTTTAATGTAAAGCATTCACAAATGCTTAAACTACCAGAGAAGCTTAAAAGAGAGTTCTTGTAGCCTCGAAGCAAAATCCATCCCTAGTTGTGCTTGGTGCTGTGCCTCTGCCAGAGGAAATAAGGAAGAGCCCGGTGCATTTATAACAGGAAAGCGATGCAACAGAGGGTGTCCACAGCTTTGCAGGGTGTCACACTGCTGAGACCAAGCAGGAGCACCCGGGACGCAGCTGGGTAGCAGGTGAATGATGCCTGCCCTGGTCTCGATAAGCCCACTGCCACCCCAGCCCCATCCCTACTGCCTGTGGAGGTGGCAAACTGCAGTGAGGAGTTGTCAGCAATCCCCTCCAGGCGATATTTAGCAATCCCCAGCACTGGGGATGCAGATGAGGTGTGAAGCACTGATTGCGGTTGTGTTCCTCCCACACCCCTGGAGCCATCCCTGGTGATGCCTCAGCTCTGGACCTGCTTCCTGGAAGCAGGTGAACACCTCCTGCTTTCAGCCTCCTCCACCTGCACCGGCACAAGCAGCACTGGCTTGCACCCAGGCAGACGTTGCCGATGGAAATGCCACCCGTCCCATCCCCATTTCTGCACCCCTTTGGGCACCTGCTCTTTGCAGGCTCAGCTGAACCTCCCCTGGGGACTTGTGGACATCCTCGGCTGTGACAGTGGCTGTGGAGGGCTCGTGCTGGGTTGGGTCCAGACCACGGCAGAGCCACGTCCCCGTGGGGCAGTTGCACTGCTGTGAACCACGCTGCCACCCCCCCTGGCACAGGATTATTTACAGGCTGTGTTGATGCCATGGACACCAAGCCAGCCATGGGGATTGAACCAGAGCCCTTCAATGAACCATGTGAACTGCTGCACAGGGAGGAGGGAGCCAGCCCAGGCTGCCCGCAGAGCTGGACACGCACCTTGTGCTGCCCCGTGCTCTGTGTCAGCTCAAGCGGGCAGACGGGAACGGCAAATATTGCTCAATCAAACAGGAATCGTAAGCTTGCCCATCCATGTGCAACGCACTCGCTGGTGGTGGCGGTCCACTTGCTCCTGGGGAGCAGCAGCTCCTATCTCACTGCTTTCATCTGGTATGAAATCACTCCAGGAATCCTCCTTTTGCTGTTACTCAGCCTCCTCCGCCCTTGTCAGTGAATGTGATAAAAATCTGCCCTTCATCAGATTCAAGGAGAAGTTAATCAAAATATTTACACAACCCTCAGGATCCTGCTCTCGCCAGGGCTCTGTGGTGTCCTCATTGCAGCAGGGCCCCTGCGAGCATCACCCCAACTCGGAGAAGGAAATCCAGGCAACAGGGCCATTGCAGCCCTGTTGCCCACGGGCATCTCCCATTGCCCCCATGGCCATTGCCCTGGGCTCTCTGTCCCCATCCCACCCTGTGGCACCGGCTGCAAGACGTTGCCTGTCAAGCAGCAGAAAGCCTTTCACACCAGCAGGAGCAGGCCTGGGCTCTGCTCACTTGCTCATCTGGCTGGGCTGCAGCAATGAAAAGCACAGCACGTTAAAACCTGCAGTTCTGCACAGCACCGGACAGGGACAGCATCTCTGCTGAACCTGCCCATGGTCTGTCCAGCACAGGGCTGAGCTGCCCATCGCCTGCAGATGATGCACATCCCAAAGCCCAAGGCTCCCTTGTCCTGCTGAGCCCCTGCCCATCACCTGTGGGCACCCAGCTGCTGGATGTTGGAATTCAGCGCTGCCCAGGTGGTTCCTCCACCTTTGCTCACATGGAGAGATCATTGCTCACATAACAGTGAACACGGTCATACTGACCTTGGGCTATGTCAGAGAGGATGTGGCTGCCCCATCGCTGGCAGTGCTCAAGGCCAGGTTGGACACAGGGGCTTGGAGCAAGCTGCTCTAGTGGAAGGTGTCCCTGCCAGTGGCAGGGGTTGGAACTGGATGAGCTTTAAGGTCCCTGCCGACCCAAACCAGTCTGGGATTCTATGATGTATCAGGTAGTACCCAACGGGACCCGCTTGTCCCCACCGGGCCACCAGCCCTCCTGAGGGCTTGCAACTCTCTGTCCACCTCAGCTCATCCCTCCATACCCAATGGGTCTGTCTATCCCACCTTGTCCTACCCAAACATTCAGCTATTCCCACTGGTTGTGTTTATTGCCAAAGACCTTCCTAGATGTGATGCTTCATCTGGTGGCCCTTTCCTCTCAGATTTGCAGAAGGACTTAGTCGTTTTCTGGACCATCCATCTAGAGAAGCACAAGGGGGCTGCCTCATGCAACACACTACAGGCAGACATTACGGCCCACAGGCAGATGTGACAGGGGATGTTTTCATGAAGAAGTAGCACATCCTGTCTGAGAGGACCTAGACCTTGGTTTGCTTTCGTTGACAGTCCCCACACCTCCACTGCACTCTGACAACATTCAGCAGACGGGAGCTGCCTTCGGTGCTGCCCGTGTGTGATTCCACAGTGTGGCCTGCAGCCTGGCTCCTCAGTTTGCATCCCTTTATGAAGCTGTGGTGCTGAAGGTTAGGTGCTATGCTTTATTTCCACCTTTCACTGCAATTTCCCTACCTGTATGAGCACTGACATGTGGGCCAGCCCCTGCTTGGCCAGGTGAGCCACATCCGCAACGCATTTCATTTGCATCCTGAGTAGCTGTGGTGGATTTATGAAGTCTGGTTTAGACATCTAAGAACAAGGATCTAGGACAAGGTCATCTTTTTGTTTAGGTTTGGTTTGGTTTCTTTTCCAGGCAGTATAAAGCAGCCTGTGCTACTTTGCTCCTGCAGATAAGCTTTTCCTGCGCCATTGTTACAGGTTATTTTCCTTGATGTACTCTATTTCTGGCACACGCAGCGAGCCCTCACATCCTTCCCTATCTCTGTGTTCACTGGAGTTCAGTTAAAAATATTTCTGGCCTTTATCTTACATTTCCCATGCTAAATATATCCTTTAGACCTTGTTTCTGCTTCTGAATCACCGGTCTTTAAACAAGACCCTACTGGGTATTAAGAGCCCCCACTAAACAAGAAACAGCGCTGGGGTAATACCGCAGCAGCTCCGGCAGCCTCCCCTCCAGCAGTAGCTCTGGCACTCAGTCTGCATCCTGCTGGAGTCCAGATGGGCGGTTTTGATCCAGCAGAGAAGCATTAGTTCAGCTCTGGACTTTGCTCCCACACACTTTTATCACAGGCTCTTGAAGTGCATTTGAAACCACTAAATCTTCTCCTATTAACAGCCCGTTTACAGATGGAAAAGGTATTTCTGCAGTCTTGTGGGGGCTGTTTGTCAAGCAGGTTTCACTAATATGGGCTTCCTGTAAATAAAGACATGAAATATTGGTGGTGGTTCCTCCTGCGCTGGGGGTTTGGAGCTCCAGCAACAAGTTGGTGTCCGAGTTCAGCGATGCTGTTGATGGTGGTGGGTCTCGGTGTCCTCCTGGGCTCCCCCCACTTTGCAAGAGAATTAAAGGCTATGTAATGGCCATGGAGCAATTCCCACTGGGAAGTTAAATGAGGTCCCAGCCTTTGGGGCAGAGGGTCTGTCACACGCAAACCAGGTCTTCCCCTCCCAGGAGCACCCCAGGCTTGCTTTCCTGTGCAGTTTTAAGCTCATCTCATACCTCCTGGGGAACCAGACGCTCCCCACATGGACCTCATGCCAGTCCCAGCAGTGATTGAAGCTTCTAGAGCAGGGACCCGGCTCCCAACACCACTCACATCGGAAGGTCTCTTGTATTCTGCCATCGGAGGGGGCTGCTGCCATACCCTCACCCTGACCCTTCACACCTTGCAACTCCTCACTCAGCTGTGTTGTTTTCATTGTAGATGGTTTATTCTGTTGTCCTCAGTTTTTTGACTGAGTCCAGCAGCTCTGGCTGTTCAGGAGTGGCTCAGACCCATGGACTGTGTTCCTCTACTCTTTCCAACTCCAAACACCACCTGTATAAAGTGAAAGGCCCCAAACACCATCATAAATGGCTTTACTTTATTTTGCTAGCCCCTCAGTGCTGCCTACCACCCAGCCAGCAGTGAGGTCAGTACATCCTAAAGGAGAGCTCAGTGCTCATGGGATCGGTCCTGTTTTTCCAAGCCTACCTGCCAGTTAATGCACACCACATAATACTTGGCATGAGTCACCTCCCAGAATTTTTCCCCTTGGAAGCAGTGGAAATATTCCTCCTACATGCACAGCACGCTGGGTCTGGGCGTGAGTGGAGGCTATGCCTGCTGCTGTGCGGTGATTGTCACTGCACACCTCCACCCTCACCAGGGTGTCCACAGCAATGTGCTGCTGGCTTTTCTCTTAGCCCTTCCTATGGGGAGGCACTGGGGCACCGCTGGGCTCTTCCAGCTCTTTGCACAGAGCTGGGTGTTCTTCAGGTCAAGGGAAGATGTCCTCATCTTCCTCTACATGTCCTCTGCAGCTCTTGTCCTGCAGCTACCAAGCGTGCAGCTATGGAGCCTTTGCCCCAGGCACTTGCTGCAGACAGGAACTTGGTCACATTTACAGAGCTCTCAGCTGTGTGGTTTTCACTTTGTACCTTTGTGCTCCAACAGCTCAGCTCCTCAGTGGGGATGAGCACGGGGTGGCAAGTCCAGCATCTCCCTCATGCATCCCTGGGTGCCTTTCAGCTCGCTCCAGACTGGGCAGACCAGGTCTGTGTGCTTGCTCTGTGGCTCTGGGGTTTTGCCACAGTTTGGTTTTGTGCTGGGGACGTGGTTTGCCTCCTTGCCAAGCTGCATGGCTGGTTCTCAGCTCCCACCTGGGCTTCGCCTTCTTGCATCTTCCACTATAAAAGCATCTCTCCCAGTCCCATTTGCCTGCTGGGCGCAGGATACCAGAGACTCCTCCAGCACTTTTATTGCTGGCTTTCACGGAGTTACACAAAAGCCATTATTAAGAGAGTCAAGTGCTGAAATCAGGCTGCCTCCACCCCTCCCTTCCTGTTGGCCTCCAGAACCTGCACACACAGCATTTAACCACTGCATCGTTTAAACCCTCTCTCCACGCTCAGGGAGTTTCTCCTCTGGAGCTTTCACTGCTCCATCCTTCCACTCTGTATTTTCCTGGCTCATTTTCTCCCAATCCTATGGAAGACTCAGATGCTTCAGAGCCTGGGGCTGTGGCAGAGACCCGCTGCTCTGGTACAGCACAATGATGTAGGGAGCCCCTGCAGCAGCGGCGGGCACCGTTTCTCCACTGCGCAGTCTTGTGCAGAGGAGGGAGGCAGTGAGCGTGGGCACCTCCCTGGGTGCTGGTCTGGGGCTGGGTGAGACCCAGACCTGTTGGGAGCTGCCCTTGCCTGGAGATGGTGGTCGCTAACGTGGGTGTTCTTACAGCACATCAGGGCCAAGCTGGCTCAAACAAACCCTCCTGGATACCCACCCCATGCTGTCCTCTGGAGCCCCCAGTACAAGAGGGACATGGAGCTGTTGGAGCAAGGTCAGAGGAGGCCATAGAGATGCTGCAAGGGCTGGAGCAGCTCTGCTCTGGAGCCAGGCTGAGAGAGCTGGGCTGGGGCAGCCTGGAGAAGAGAAGGCTCCTAAAGGGGAGACCTGAGAGCAGCTCCAGTGCCTGAAGGGGCTGCAGGAAACCTGGAGAGGGGCTTGGGACAAGGGATGTAGGGACAGGTCAAGGGGAATGGCTTTAACCTGCCCGAGGGGAGACTGAGATGAGCTCTGGAGTTGGAACTGGAGGAGCTTTGAGGTCCCTTCCAACACAAACCAGGCTGGGGTTCTGTGATCCACTGCCATGGCTCAGACCCAACACCTCCGTGTCCTGTGGCCACCGCCACAGAGCAGAGGGTCTCAGTGGTACAGCCAGACCTTTCTCAGCAGCTCTCAGGAGCACGGTGCCTTGCCTGGACCTTCCCCAGCAGCGTCCCTGTCCTTCAGCAGCAGCACAGCACCAGCAGGGCTGCCCATGCAGCAGCCCTTGCTCCCACCACTGCCCCACGCTGGGATCTGGGACTCGGCAGATTCCAGACCAGCCCTTCCCAGCCCGTGCTGGAATGGCCCATCAGGAGGTGGCCCAGCAGGGCTCCTGCTGTCAGCCCAGCGCCTGCCGTGGGATGCAGGGGAAGGAGCTGGGAACACAAACACATCTTCCTGCGCACATCCCCGCTGCTGGGAGGCTGCAGTGCCTGGAACCAGCCCTTTCTCACTGCCTGGCTCTGAGCGGGGCCAGCTCTGCTCCTGCACCATCAGGTGAGCGCGTGTCCTGGAGATCAGGTACCAGATTCACCTCCAGGCAGAGACCTTGAGTGCCACAGGAAGAACCTGCTTTGTCTGATTCTGACCGTACCTGAAACAGGAGGTTGTGACGGGATGGGGAGGGAGACAAGACTTCCAGGTAAATCACTGGTGAGGATGGCTGGAAAATCACAGACTGCAGGAAACTGACGGGAGAAAGAGCGAATGAGGGCAAGGGAGGTATAAGCTTTGGTCCACCACTACGTGGACCTCCTGTCCCTGGCAAGGCTCAGGGCAAGGTAACCCCTTCCTTGGCACTGCTGCCAACAGCATGGGCACCCCTGGGGTCACTGCACCCTGGAGCCAACATCACAGGAGCATCATAGGGACACTGGCTTTGACCAACAAAGGTTCAGGCCCAGTGTGTATCTCCAGGAAGCTGGCTGGGAGGCTCTCTGCAGGAGATGTGAGAGGGGCTGAGAGCAGAGGGACAGAGAGAACACTGGGCAAACCGCAGAGAGAAGAGAAAAACAATTCCAGGAGACCATGTTCCCCACCAAAATAGGCTTGCTAATCTCATCCTGGCATACACTTCAGACCCCAGCTCTGCCCAAGGGCCACCAGCTCCTGGCTCCCAGGAAGGACCATCACATCCCATGACGTGTCCTAGAATCATAGAATGGTTTGGGGTATAAAGGACCTTAAAGCTCCCCCAGATCCAACCTCTGCCACGGGCAGGGACCCCTTCCACTAGAGCAGCTTGCTCCAAGCCCCTGTGTCCAACCTGGCCTTGAACACTGCCAGGGATGGGGCAGCCACAGCTTCGCTGGGCACCCTGTGCCAGCGCCTCAGCACCCTCACAGGGAAGAGCTTCTGCCTTAGATCTAACCTGACTTCCCCTGTTTCAGTTTGAACCCATCACCCCGTGTCCTATCCCTCCAGTCCCTGATGAAGAGTCCCTCTCCAGCACCCTTGTAGCCCCCTTCACACACTGGAAGCTGCTCTGAGGTCTCCACACAGCTTCTCTTCTCCAGGCTGAACAGCCCCAGTGTTCTCAGCCTGCCTCCATACAGGAGGTGCTCCAGGCCCTGATCGTCCTTGTGGCCTCCTCTGGACTTGCTCCAACAGCTCCATGGCCTTCTTACAGCGAGGACACCAGCACTACACACAGTGCTGCAAGTGGGGCCTCGAAAGAGCAGAGTAGAGGGGCAGAAGGAGGTTCGAGGAAGAGTTTCAGCTCCTGGAAGACATGAGTTGCCTCCTTGTTTAATGTATTGCAACTTAACAAGCTTGGACAAAGCAGCTTCAAGTTTCCCCTGGGGGGATTCAGCGAAAGCTGTGATTTATCACGTTCTGCATGGAGCACTTCCCCAGGCTGACTCTCATCAAGTGCTGGCCCCGAACCATGCTGGGAATGCTCCCCACGGTCACTGACCTGAGCGTGACTCAGAGCAGGGGGAGCACCACAGCATTTCACAGGGACTTCATCCCTCCATCCCTGAACACCAAAGCTCTGTGCAAATATTCATCACCCCTCCAAGGCACGGGAACACCGCTGCCGTTGTAGAGAAGGAGAAAATGAGGCACGGGATGAAGTGGCTTGTCCACGCTCGTACTGGGATGGTCCAGCCAGCCCTGTGACACAGGAGCTATGGGGGTCCTCACTTCTGAGGTAGGAGATGAAATCTGAGGATTTTGCCACAATTCCCTAAGGCTTCCCAGTAGCGGAGTGGTTCTAACGAGGCAGACAGCAATAATCCAGAGTCCTCTGAAACCCCTGCTGTCCCTTCCAGATATTTTTCTTGCTGATCCTGTACTTGTTTCAGAGCTCCCAGGATGCACCTGCAATGCACACTGAAATGCGCTCATTACTAACCTGGAACTGGTTATGTTTAGGTTCATGAATTTATGCTGCAGGGTCCTTTCAAGTTAACTGTAACAGCCTTGATTAAGCCTTCCTTTATGGAGAGCCAGGCCGGGTGGAGAAAAATGGAGAGGAGGAGCAGTTGGGATGCTTGGGTTTGGTTCCTTGCCTTTTAGCTCTGTCACTGACCCTAGACATGCCTTGGCAGAAGAAGGCAGGTCTAGTGGTGAAGGTATGGGCACAGATGCCCTTTGGTTGAGCATCCCGTGCCCAGCCATGGGAAGCGAAGCGGTGTTGTTGCACTGGAGACCTTCCAGAGCTACCACACATAGGGAACAATGTGGATACATGGCCACCTAGACTGGGATATTCCCAGTGCCCGAGCAGTGGTTGTTACTGGTGAGAAGGCAACTCTGACTGCGCAGCCATAGATCCATGTGTCCATGGAAGCTCCCCCAGTCCCAGTCTGTGCTGGAGCTATGATGTACAAGCAGATCAGCCAACAGGCTCATCCCACATGAAAGCTGCTGCAAGTAAAACCAGAAAATATAGTTGTCTCGCCAGCAAGACAAGAGCCAAACCAGCCAGGCTGGATGGGAACCGGTCAGGTAGCACCGCTCGCCCTGGTTTGGCTGGGCTGGGAGCAAGGCAACGAGCAGGTTTAGGAAACGCTCTCCACGCTCTGTCTGGTTGCCTCCATTTGCAGGCCCAAAAGTCACTTTTGAAGGCATTGGCTACAGGCAAGAGGATGGTGTTGATGACCCTTGGTCCCAGACCTAGAACTGGTTCAGCTCCTGGGGACATGGAAAGTTGAGGTTTCTCTGTCTGAGAGATGCCACTGCTTGTGGTGGTGGTTACTTGAGGGGCTCAAAGGTGCTGGAAGAGGAAGAGTGAGTTTGGCTTGTAGGGCTGCAGGATGAAGAGCAGCATGGACATGGTGAAAAAGGGCTGAGGGACACATGCAGACCCTGTCTTACAGGACTGCTGGTGTAGATGGCATTACTCACAGGGCCTGTCCAAGCACCATTTGATTACAAGACCTCTTCCCACTTTGATGCATGATGACTTGGCTTTAGTTATTTGCTCCTTCAGCTATTGCAAAGAAATGCACATCTGGATCAGCTCCATGTCATGGCTGGGAAATGGGACCCACTCATCCCCTGGGCAGGAGCAGTGGGAAGGGGTTTGGAATAGGGATGATTCTCAGCCCAGGAGTTTGCAGAGCTTCCCCTGTACTGTCTCCAGGACAAGCAAATGCAGCCACAACCCCAAGGTTTAATCTTTTATTTCTCATTCAGCAGAAAACAAGGGCAAATCCACCAGGTTTCAGCAAAGGAAACCCCCCTCTTTTCTTTTCCATGAGACCATTTCTGTTGCAGCTGAGACGCAGGAGCTCAGCCTCCTTTGCAGCTCTAACCTGTCCCTCCTGTGCTGATGGCACTAGATGCTTTTCCAGCTCTTTGCAGGGTCCCCCCACCTGGCATCTGGTGTCCCTGGGTTAGCAGGAGGGCACAGGAGGCCAGCAGCATGCTGAGATCTCATGATGCTGAGCCAGGAGGCTCCCAAAGATGCGCTGCAGGATGCACACTGCAGGATGCACACAGGGCACATGGACCTGGGAGGGTTTCTGTGCAGGGATTATTTCACTTCTTGGTAAGGTTTTGGTTTGTTTTTGTTTTTTTTTACAAAAATCTGAATCCCAGAACATTTTCTGTAAAAGGAAGCAAAGGGGGAACATTCCAGGACAAAACTATTTCAAGTGGAGAAGCTTTTGCTCTGCTTTGGAAATTGGAAATATGGTACAACTAGGGGGAACACACCTGCTGGGGTGTCACAGGGCAAAGAGGGGAAGGTGAAAACATCCACATCCAGGTTAAAATAGCCACATCCAGGTGTGTCAGCATCACCTCTGTGGCTGTGTCACCAAAGCATCTCCCAGGCCAGTAAATGTGGGCAGCTGCAGAGGTTGGACTGAACGGGTGCTGGAGTAGACCACACTCCTCGGCAGTGTCTGCGCATCTTGAGGATGGGTCTGGCACAGGACCACTGTGTCTGCGCCTCCTCACTCCTCCTGCGGGCCTGCAGCACGTCCCAGCAGGGATGGCTCCAGCAGGGCAGGAAGCTGAGCCGAGCCAGGGCTGCCCTGCTGCAGCACCGGGGAGGCTGCTCAGACCTGCTCAGCACCGCTGATCTGCAGCAGCTCCCTCAGAGGCAAAGCGATGCTGGGGCCGATAGGGAACCGCTGAGCGAGCAGGGGCAGGGCTGCACCCATCCTGACTCAGGCCTGGCCTCCACCCGGCCGGAGGCGGGGCAGGTACCCTTGATGTGGGATAAGGGCAGGACGCGGCCGTGCGCTGCACTGCTCACACCGTGAGCATCCTCCATCCCCCGTGGGCATGGAGCCAGCGAGGAGCCACCGGCCCCTCTCATGCCCAGACCAGGATCAGACCTGAACCGCACTGTGAAACACACGCAGGTATTTGCCTTCAGGGGCCTCCCAGGTTTCTACCCTTTACCCAGTTGCCCTGCAGTTATTACCAGGAAACAGTGACAGGACAAGAGGAAACGGCCTCAAGCTGCGCCAGGGCAGGTTTAGATGGAGCTGAGGAACAATTCCTGCCCCAGAGGGTGCTCAGGCATTGGAACAGGCTGCCCAGGGCAGGGCTGCAGTCACCGTCCCTGCAAGTGCTCACACAGCGTGGGGACGAGGCCTCAGTGCCATGGGTTAGGGGTGGCCTTGGCAGGGCTGGGGTAAGGGTTGGACTGGATGAGCTTGAAGGGCTTTTCCAACCCGGCTGATTCTGTGACTCTATGGAACACTCGTTCAAGCAGCACAGGCCACGTTTCCAGCTGGTGCAAAGTGACATCCCCCAGTGCAGCCCTGGGAGCTGAGCTGCATTTCCCCTGCTCACCACGTGCCCCATCTCTTGCGAGTGGGAGAGCTCTGCACCACAGCCCAGCAGCTTAGGAATGTTTAAGGGACTTCTTCAGTGCTGGGAAGGAAAGAGCTGGTGGCTGGGAGCGGGGCTGGCAGGCGCTGGGGAAAGGCACAAGTGATGGAGAATTGTCCTGCCGGAGGTGTTCCCAGCAGGCACAGGCTGACAGTGCGGGAGAGGCCGTGGCCATGGGATGAGAGGCTGGGGCGCTGTGTGGGGAGCTGGAGGATCATAGAACCAACTGGGTTGGAAAAGCCCTTTAAGCTCATCCAGCCCAACCGTTCCCAGCACTGCCAAGGCCACCGCTAACCCATGGCACTGAGGCCTCGTCTCCATGGGGTATGAACACTTGCAGGGACGGTGACTGCAGCCCTGCCCTGGGGAGCCTGATGCTCAGATTCATATCAGGTCTGAATCCCACCAAGCTGCAGAGTGTGTCTGTGTGAGAGGGAGAGATTGCTGAGCAAAGCCAGTCTCATTCACACTCCCTCAGCCCAGGATTTCAGATGAATTTGAATAGAAACAGTGAAACTTGTATGTATGTTACGTGCAGAAAATGGTGTTAAACTGGAGTCAAGGGGGAGCTCAGATACCAGTAGTTTGGGGTGAATAATATTACAAGGTCATTGCTACTAACCTAAACCTAAATGTTATAAATCCAGGAAATTCAGAGCTGAGGTTAATCGTCAGGGAATTTCAGGCATGTCAGGAATGCAGAGATCAGGCACCAGTCACCTGTAGTGCAAAGGGAGAAATGAAACACGTCTTTAAAAGCGGGTTACATCTAATCCAGGTCCTCCTCTGTGGAGCAGAGCAGCACCCCCAGCAAAGGAGAGAAAAGGGGGGCTCTATATGGTGAATTAGTAAATACATTTGCAGCCAGCTCCCATGCAGGGATCTGTGTGGTCCAGCCCTACACAGGCAGGGCTTGGTTATTCTCAAGGAGGAGTGAGGATGAGAGACCCAGAGACCCAGAGGACATAAAAACGAAGGAGGAAATGCAATTCCTGTGTGTCTGAAGGGAAGACTGCAGTTGACTGATTGTCTGAGCTGGCAGAGCTGGTGATGGGTGCGTCAGGCCATGGAGTGCCTGTGGGCATCCAGGGCCATGCCCTTTCCCATCTGCTTTGCAGCCAGGGCTGCTGCCCACCGCAAGTGTTTCTGCTGCAGGGACACATCTGGTCACAGCAGCACTGCCAAAGTGGGGACCGGCCCACTAAAGGCCAGTGGGAGCTGGGGCCAAGCAGCCCATGTTGGAGAGACTGGAGCTGTAGCACAGGGCAGGCGGGTGTAGGAGCTGTGGCCCCTGTGCCGATGGGCAGAGGGAGGATGTGCCTGTTTGCTGCAAGGCTCATGTGCAGCGTTCAGGGATGGGGGGCAAGCAGACGGGTTGGGGGGTGTGCATGGCAAAGCCAGGCTCTGCTGCTGGGCTGTTTGCTGGGAAGCATTGCCAGCACACGGGTACCCCCAACACTGATACCAGGAGAGAAGGGCTCAGTCCAGACCAAAGATGCCACGTCAGCCCCTCGGCACAGCCAGCACCCTCTCTGCAAGGGGGCTTTGCTCGAGGACCCTCTTCCAGCCGTCACCCACTGTGTGCATCCAGTCCTTGGAACCAGTGGCGTGCCGCACTGTGCCCTTGGACTTGCAGTTAATCCCTGGTGACAGTTTGCTCCCTGGATGTACCAGCGTTCACCTCTTTGGTGCTGGGAGCCCCACGCTGGCTCGGCAGGTGGGTGGCTGCAGAAGGGTTAAGTCAGCAGCACTGCAGCTAATCAGATTGGAATCCAGTTCAGTTGCAGGTTCCTGTGATCCTTGATGCCTGCTCCTACAAAGTGATGGAAAATGACAAATATTTATCCCCTCTCTGTCAGCGGCCCTTTATCTTCCCACACTGTCATCAGGCTTTTCCAGCCCGGCTTTTGGGAGGGAAGAGTGTAAGCAGATACTATATAAGGGTAAAAGCTGGTTTGGGCAGCTCTCAGCTTTTGCATTCGCAGCATTCCTGGGAGGAGAGGCTGGGGGAGGAGGTGTGAGACACCGAGGTAGATCCAGAGGACCCAGATGCTTCCTGGGGTTCCCAGTGCCCCAGGTGAGGAGGTGCCTGGTCCAGGGGCACATCACAGTAGGGGTACCTTCGGTGGGGCACAATAAAGGGGGAGTTCATGCTCCCCTGCTTCGGGAGAGATGTGTGAGCCCTGTGTTAGGTGTGGGGTAACCTGCAGGTACCCTGGAGCTGGGGAAGGCTTTTCTTGCTGCTGTGCAGGGGTGACAAGGTGAATTGTGCTGCTGCATTGCTCCCACACCCCCTGCACCCGGCCTGCTGGGAGCACACGGGCAGGCAAAGGAACAGTGCCTTTGGGAAGGCAGAGGCAGGGCAGCCAAGTGGCCACAGCAGCCACATGAGTGTGCGCTGCTACACATACGGTGATGCTGTGACCTGGCACTGGCCCGGCCATGGGCTTTAAGGGAGGGCTGAGCCCTTACCAGATAAACCAGGGGTTTTCCCAGAGAAGGAGCAGCGCTGTGAAGAGATGCAGCCGCAGTTTGAGCCCTGAGCTCCATCGCGCTTCTCCAGGAGCCCTGGGATCACCAGCGCATCCCGGTCCCCTGCTGCTGAGGCAGGAGCCCAAGCAGGAGCTCAGGCATTGCCCATCTCTCCTGAAAACCCACCTGCTTTCTCCCCAGCTGCCCAAAGCTTGGGGGGTTGAGGGGCCATGCCCTGACCCTCTGAAAGCAGCCGCCCTCCTCCTGGCCCTGGTTGCTGGGGACACGGGTGGGTGCGGGTGAGCCAGGATGCTGCTGAACGTGGTGCTTGCTGGCTGCACCAACGCCGCACACAGCCCAGGCAGGGACTCCACACGGGGACCTGGGCGGGGGCCCTGCTGAAAGCTCTCTTCTGCAGCACTGCTTCCTTTGGGAAACCTGAGCTGGGAACGGAGCTGTGAAAGCATCTCCCAGTGAACAGGACCTGCCCGGCCACAACCAGTTTGCAGCTACTCAGAACTCCAGCCTGGTTTGGGTTGAAGAGACCTTAAAGCTCCTCCAGATCCAACCCCTGCCACAGGCAGGGACACCTTCCACTAGAGCAGCTTGCTCCAAGCCTGTGTCCAACCTGCCCTTGAACACTGCCAGGGATGGGGCAGCCACAGCTTCTCTGGGCACCCTGTGCCAGCGCCTCAGCACTTCTCCCTAATGTCTAATCTAAATTTGCCCCTTTTCAAGCTTAACACCGTTCCTATGGCACTGAGCAGTAATGGTTTTGAATGGTGCAGACCATTCCAATGGTGCAGATCAAACCAAAAGAGATGAAGCAGCACAGAAGAGATGAGCAGAGCTTCAAGTTGAAGGAAATCCCCTAATTTCAGCCCTGCAGGAGGAGATGAGGAGCCACCAGTGACAGATACCGGGACCATGCTCCGTGGGCACACTCTCAGCTCTGGTGCATGAGCTGGGGATTGAGATACCCCAAGGGAGGAAGCAAAGCCACTGGTTCAGGGTGTGTAAAACCATCACTGTCCCCAACATGAGCACTCCCGTGATAGCCATGGCACCAGCACACCTGCATAATTACCAGAGCTGTTTCCAACAGCATCAGCCCGTGCTTGTAGGGGGCCTAAAAGAAACCTGGAGAGGGGCTTTGGACAAGGGCCTGTAGGGACAGGCCAAGGGGAATGGCTTTAACCTGCCAGAGGGGAGACTGAGCTGAGCTCTTAGGCAGAAGCTCTTCCCTGGGAGGGTGCTGAGGCGCTGGCACAGGGTGCCCAGAGAAGCTGTGGCTGCCCCATCCCTGGCAGTGTTCAAGGGCAGGTTGGACACAGGGGCTTGGAGCAAGCTGCTCTAGTGGAAGGTGTCCCTGCCTGTGGCAGGGGTTGGAGCTGGAGGAGCTTTAAGGTCCCTTCAACACAAACCAGGCTGGGGTTCTGTGATTCTATTTAAACATAATCCCTGTATGAGCTCTCCCCCCTGTGCTTATTTCCACATGATTTTACATAGAAAAATCCCTTGCCTCTGGCCTGGAGGCTCAGCAGCGCCTGCAGAGGCTGTTCAGGTAGAAAACTATACATAAAGAAGATGTTTTCTTTTTCTCAGCAGCAGGTTCAGTTTCCACACTGCAGAGATCTGGTGGGGGTTGAACAGCAACAGAGAGATAACTAAGCTACAACTAAGAAATAATAAACTGATATGACAAACATTTGAGTACTGAAAAAGGCATTCACTGCAGCCTCTTGAACCCCAGGTGTAAATGCATGAGGAGGAAGGAAGCCCCTTTTAAATATCTAGCACCAAGACCCTCCAGTAGAGGTGGGGGAGGCTGCAGCAGCTTTGTCCTCAAGTTCCCTTAAAGTCAATTGCTGGATGGGTTCATTAAACTGATGCAACTGGGCTGTGTGGTCTCTTCAGCCAGGCTGTGGAAGGTTAAGTGGAGGTGGCTGCAACCACTCCATGTGATAAGGCAATGCCTGGTGAGCTGAACCCAACAGAGGCCTTCCCTCAGTGAGAGCAGAGCTTCTTCCCCCAGTGCCTTCCTGCAAAGTCAAAGACCAAGGTTAACATCTAGGGTAATTAATACTCTGTTTGCTTTGCAAACAGCCTGTTCAGATGTTCAGCCCAATCTCATCCATCTTAAGCAGATGAGAAAAGGCACAAGTCCAATTAAAACCAAAATCATTGAATGGTTTGCAAATCACCTTTATCTTCGTCCTAAAGCTCTACCAAGGCTCTGCCCTGTGTCTGGGAGCAGTTATGGAGCAGTTAGTCCCTGGTTTCTCCATACCCCTGATGTGGGCTGCACCCACACCATGGGGGAAATGGGAACGCTGCCTGTGTGGGAGCAGGGAGATGATCTTGGAACCGGGCAACAATTGCAGAATGGGGAGATGATCACAGAACGGGGAGATGATGGTGAAAATGGGGTGATGATCAGAGGAACAGGGAGACGGCCGTGGGAACTGGGTTATGCTGGTGAGAGTGGAGAGGTGACTGTGCTGGAAGCATCCTGCTTGCCGTGATGTCTGCCCTTCAGACCCTGATGTCTCGTTGTAGGAATGGTATTTCTGCACTTCTTGGCAGCCATTTCTGTGGTACCCACCAGCTTCAAGCTCTGGGCTGTGGCTGCTTCCCTCCTTTCCCAAGCAAGGGATAGCTCAGGATAGTGCCATTCACTGGTGAGAACAAGCAAGCATCCCATGGCTGAGTTGTGTCTGCCGCGACTGGTGAGTGCCTTCAGGTGCCCGGGTGGGACTGGATGCTGCTGGCAGGATCGCAGTGCTCAGGCCAGCACCAGTGCCACAAGGGGATGAGCACCCTCACCCTAACGGGATATCCAAGCTCACTTTCCCTTTGGCATCCACTGGTGCAGATCTGCCGATGGAGCTGTGCCATGTGGGCTGTGCCAGGGGTTAACTGCTCCTCACCCTGCTCATCCTCATCTGCCCCAAGGGGTTCGTTAGCTGGGACCAAGCCCAGATTGATCCCCCTCTGGCCCCTCCGGTCCCTCCTCCCCAGCCCAGAGGAGGGGCTGCTACACGTGGTATAAACTCAATGACCAGCTCATAGCTGAGTATCGGCTTGCTAATTACACCAGCAGGGTTCAGTCAGTCATTAAACTGGATTCAATGAAATTGAATTAGATTGTGGCCGTGGGCTACAACCCAGGGTGAGCCTGGCTGCCAGGGCCTGAGGGAACTCCGTGGAGGAGGCTGGTAAAGACCAAGTGGCTCCTTTGAATGTAACACGCTAAAGCACACTGCATGTGATAACTGATAACAGGAGGAAACCAGCACCCCCCCCGTTCAGGCGTACTATCATGCCAGCTGCACCGGGGTTGAACTGGACCAGGACTGAGATCCTTCATGCCTGTGGGAGCAGTAAGTGAAGTATTAACATATGAATGGAAAGGGTGAGCTGGTACCCTACAGATGTACCCTACAGCCACCGGGTCTGTCACAGTCTCTGCTAGACACAGGACATGCTCTTCTGCCCCAGCCTCTGAGCTCTCCTGAGCTGGGGAGTGAGAGGGATGTGCCCAAGGCAGGCACCAAGCCCAGCAAAGCTGCATTTTGCTCTCTGGGAGAAGCACTTGCACATCCATGGTGAAAACACACAGGCACAAATGGCAAGGCCAACCTTACAGGGCAGGAAAGAAACCAAGGAGCCCCAGAGCAGTGGCCGTGCTGCTGGAGCTGCCAAGCAGGACAAGCCCCTGACCCTCTGGGCTCAGACCCGCTTGTGTCCCAGCCTTTGGGCCCAAGGATGGACAACTGGAGGGGGTCCTGCTGGCTCTGAGGGGTATTCACTCGGAGACCAGAGAGGAGCTGTGGTGCCAGGCTGCTCCTGAGCAGGCGGCAGCTATAAAAAGCCCCGCAGTTGCCTTCCAAGCTGGTGATTCAATACCAAAACGCACAAGCAATATTAACGCTGCCTGCCATGCCAACTGCTGGCTGGCTGCAGCAATAAAAATGCCGTAAATCAGCTCCGATTAAAGGCTGTGCAGAGCCTGACAGGAGGCTTCAACTGAGGCTGGGAAAATCCCTGGCACACCGGGATTGCTGGGGCAGGACCTGCGTGCCGGCGCTTGCCACCCGCAGGGGCCTGGAGATGGTTGGAGGTGCAGAGCTGGGTGAGGGTTGTGCAGGGCTGGGAGAGCTGGCAGCACCTGTGCCCATGTCCGAACACGAGGTCAGCCTTGGGAATGCTTTCCTGTGGTTTTCCAAGCAGTCACAAGCTCTCGGGGTCAGGTCTGAAGCTGCTGCTGGCCCTGGAGACCGCTGGCAGGCTGGTGGGACCTGCTGCGTGCTTGGGCATGTCCAGGGCTCCTCGGGTGGACCCCAAGGAGCTCACGGCTTCCTGCAAGGCAGGGAGGCATTTCAGGTGTGTGGTCTTCAAAAATGGGCCCTGGGCACCCCAGGTGTCTGCTCCTGGGGGAAGGTTTCTCCTGGGGTCTGCCAGATGCCATCCTCAGCTCAGCTTTTGACCATTCGCTCTCAGAGTGGGCTCTGATGGGTTTTTCTCCTCTATGGCACATCAGGGCATTCGAAGAGCCGCTGAGGGGGCGCTGGAAGCTGGGATCTGCAGAGCTGGGATGCGTTTCCAGGCTTGGTTTCCAGCATGGGTCCCATCTTGTTGCAGCAGCAGCACAGATCATGGGCTGGGGAACACCTGGGGCAGCCCCGGCCAAAATGTCCCCTCTATTCTCAGTGTCCCACCCCAGCCCTGCTGAGACCAGCTCTGCTGTGCTTTGCTCCTCATCCCATGGCCACCAAGGTTATGCCCTGATGGGAACATGTCAGCACTGTTTCTTCTTTGCTGAATCATTTAATTGGGTAAAAAAGGATGGGTTTAGTTAAATCTCTGCCACAAGGGAGTGACTGGTCCCAAGTGGAGGTTCTGCCCCGAGAGGAATGGTTTGGTCTCTTCAGCCCAGCCATGGGCCACTGCAGGTCAGTGAGTAAATGAGCCCTGGGCAGCTGCCCCCTGCCCGCTCCCCACTGCTAGAAGAGCTTTGGGGCAGTGACCCCTTCCAGGGCAGCCCCTCGGTTTCTGCCCAGCCCCTCCAGCACAGGGCCAGTCCAGACCCTGGACCACGCAGGGAATCCTGTTCCTTGGCTTCTCTTTTGTCTCCAAACCCCGCTGCTGGGTTTGCCCAGCTGTAAACGGGGCATTTAGTTCAAATTAGGAATCATTCTGTGAGCCCCCACAGCATGGCCAGAGGGACAGGGGAAGGAAAGCGAGGGGATAAAGAGGATTTCCAGCCAGGGTAGCCAAGGTGGGTGCTGTACAAGTGCTGATACTCCAGCCCTGCTGAAGGGAAATGGAGATGGGGCACGAGAGAGCAGGCTACAAATAAACCCCGTGTCCGGAATGCGAGGAGGGGAATCTTTCCCCTAGGGAGAGGTTTGTGTGATGTGCTCGTCCTGCTGGCATCCAGGCACCTAATCTTGCAGTTGTGCTGAGTAAAGGCCAGCTCTGGACAGGGCACCGGAATGTGCCCTTTGAGAGTGGCTCCATGGGAATCCTTTCCTGTATCCTTCTGAAGACTGCAAAATCCTGCCTAGGTTGAAGTCGATGATCTCCTGAGGCCCGTCCCAGATGGAATTAGATACCCTGATCCCACGATGACTGAGAATATCTCTTTCCAACCTTTCTACTGTATAATAGCTCAATCCTTTTCCCTTATAAACACTCCTGCAAACAAGGGGCGCTTCTGCAGTGCGAGCTGGTGTCACTGGGGTGGGAATCCAGCCTGGCAAAGTGCGAGCTCCCAGCTAGAGAGAAGCAAAGGGGCAGCTCCCAAACCTGCCGCACGTGGATTTCCTGGGGATACTTCCCAATCCCGGGGTGTGGTGAGCGAGGCGGGGGAGGACAGATCCTGCTGCGAGGGGAAAAGGGAGGTTCAGCTTTCTGGCTGGTTTTAAGCACAGACTTGTGAATGAGCCCTCCTTTTCCTTAAGGGCAGAGAAACACATGCCAAACCCTTGAGCGGAAGGTGGAAAAATCCTGCTCTGCCTTTCCAGCTCTGCTCCTTCCCAGTGTGACGGATGGAGGAAAGGGAAAGGAATAGAGGAAACCAGGCCTGGGGAGCACAGGTCCTCTGTGCGTGTCCAGGTCTCGCTCCTACGTGATGGCAGCAGGGTGATCAGAGATGGATCTCATCCCATGTTCACTGCTTCAGCCCCTCCTGTGCGAAGAAGCTTGAGACGTTCCGTGGAGCATCTTTGTTTCCAGCACCACACGATAGAAAACGGCCGCGCGGATGTTGGAGGCTTGCTTGGGGGGATGCAAAGCTCCCGCTCTCTGCTCTGATCTCGGCTCATTTGCTGCAGAGGTGGCTATTTTTGCTGATCTGACATCAGGTTCACAGCAGCCTGTCCAACCAACCCTTGTGCAATCCCCCTTTGTGAGTAAGGAGCAGACTTTCCATGCCTGATTTAGCCAACTTTTTAAACTACCCAGGACTAAAATACATGATGGGTGAGATGATGAAGCTCATATTTGGTGCTGATCCCTCTGCAGTGCCCTGGAGAACACCTCCTGTCTCAGAACGTTTCCTATTGCCATGTGAGATAAAACAAATGGCGCGGCCCTGGAGAGCAGCATGCTTCAAGAAATAAGTGTAACCTCATCTTACTGTAATTTATTACATCTTGGAAAGCTTGAAACTCCAGCATTAAGCATGAGGCATGAATTTCCAATTCCTTTCAAGCTTCTCCCATAGAAATGTTTACTATAAAGCGATTTTATGGTGGAATAATTTTTCTTTTATTCCTCCACTTCTCTGTGTTTAATCCCATGCAACAAAGCCGGCAGTAATTACATGAGCAATCCTACCTTTTCCTCACACCTTCCTTCTGAAGGTGTCAAAGGACATTATACATCAAATGTGCTCTCATCCCTGGCATGGCAAATGGGCATAACGAAGCCTCTTCCCTTTGCAGGGCGAGCAAGGGCAAGGAAGGTACCGTGGCCACTCAAAGCCACAGCAAGTCAGGATTTGAACTGGAAACTGGATCCACATGGATTGTATTCATGTGTCCCCTCAGCACCCCTAAACACAGACCATGTCTGTGCATATGCAGTTCCCGCATTTAAGCATTTAACTCTAACGCCTGGCTCAGTATGGTTCAGTACTTGAAGCTATGGAGAAAAAACATGACCCAGAAAGATGCCAGGATGTCCTGATTTGCAGAGACGTGGGCTCCTGGGGGAGGCCAGAGCTGGCTCTGGAAGTGTGCCCAAAGCCTGCCGCAGTCAGGGAGCAGGGCAGGGAGGAGGACTCCAGTCCCTGCAGGAAGCAAAGGTGCCAAATAATCAAGGAACGAGGGTTGCTTGGCTTCTGTGCAGGTGCTGGTAGGGACATGGGACAGAACAAACAGCGGTTGGTGTCGGTTGCGTGTTCTCCCTGTGCAGAAGTTCGTTCTGCCCAGCAATGTTCAAACCGGAGCGGGGATGGAGGCACACATCCCCCAGCATGGAGATGAGCTTTCCAATTCAGGCTACCAGTAGTAAGGCCTCTAAATTAGAAACAAATGGAACATTTCTTCCAAAATTGTCCACATTGTTTTAAAAATCTCAAGCATTGCTTTAAGCTCAAGCTGTTCTTATTTACCTGCTTGAGTTCCAGCTCTGGAAACACCCATGGGACATGCTTTGCTTTAAGCACATGCATGCCCTAGTAGCAACGGTATCATTAACCTTCTGTTTAAAGGCAGGGAAACAATTTTAGGATTAGGGTCCAGCTGAGTTTCTACTTCCAATAAAAATCCTTTGTGAAAGACTTTTCTTTCAGCTCTTTCCAGTCTCTGCTCTTTCTGCTTTCCCTGGGGAAGAGGGAAATATCATCTTTCCTTCTATGGGTTAAAGCCATTGAGTGGATTTGGGGAATTCCTTCCTATAACAGCAGCCTGGATAAAAATAATTGTGTGATAAAAATACTAACTCAGTGTTATAACCCTGACACACTCCCCATGGCATCTGCAGGATCCTCAAAGATTTTCCATGGAAATCATTTTCTAAAAGAAACTAAACTCTCAAACAGCTCCTATCTAGAATAACGTTTGCTGTGCAGTGTTTCTCTCTTTATTTTAAAGGATCCTGTATGGCTAAAAGTGGGATTTCTATGACTGCAGCCTGAAGGATGTGGAGGTGCTGCCCCGGAGCGTGAGGGTGTCGAGGCATGGGTGCTGAACCACCCTGAGGGCTCACCGCCCCAAGGGTGACTGTAACTGCTGCACGATGCTGATCCCGGGGCAGAGCCCTCACCCGTTCTGTGAGCGCTGGTGGAAACCTGGTGGCTGAGCAAGGGAAACTGAGCAGCCCCGGAGATGCTGCATGCCGGGTGCCTGCACCCCAAAGCCTCGGTGCTGGCCTCGCTCTGCTCCCCGGGAGTGGCCGTCCTTGCAAAGCAAAAACCGGGCGGGAGTAACCAGTTCAGCCTCTGGCTTTTCATCTCCCTCTGCCCGTCAACACCCCGGGTTTTCGGTGAAACAGGATGTGCGAGGCCTCCCACTGACATGGTAATTGAGAGGGAGGCTTGCATAGAAATCCAAGCGCCAGGAGTTGCGCATGAGCTGATCTGGGTGTGGAGATGAGCAAGGTGACCCAAGGGTTCCCAGCTCCATGCTGGGAGCCTGGCTCCCCACCTCATCGCCTCCCTTTTTGAACCAAGCAAAGTGGTATTGGAATGGCAGGTGCTGCTTTGAAACACTTCCATTTGTGCAGGTAGTCCATAAAAGCAGAGGGGAAATGGGAGACATCCTTGTTTCCATCCCCAGCCCTTCCTGGGATCCCCCGACACAGCTGCGCCCCATGCCATGCTTGATGCTCCTCCTGCCGCTTCTCTCTGCTCCTCACCCCGCTCTCAGTCCTGTTCAGAAGGATCTGCGGCAAATTCCTTCCACTGAAATAACCCTCCTGAGCCCCTTGCATTTGGTCTGGGTGGAGGAATGAAACCCACAGCGATGGGAACCCTTGATGCTCTCAGCTACTGCTCACGCGTGGGGCTGGAGGGAGCAGGGTGTGCCCATTCCCTGGAGGCTGGATGCACCATTGACCCTTGTCCTGTCACTGAGCACCAAGAGCCTGGCCCCATCCTCTTGGCACCCACCTTTGTGATACTGCTCTGCATTGATGAGGTCTCCTCTCCAGATAAACCGGGCCCAGCTTCTGCTACCTCTTGTCATAGGAGAGATGCACCAGAACCCTGATCGTCTTTGTGGCCTCCTCTGGACCCTCTCCAGCAGCTCCTTGTCTTTCTTGTCCTGAGGAGCTAGCACTGGACACAGTGCTCCAGACGTGGCCTCAGCAGAGTCAGTGGAGGGGGAGCATCCCTCCCTCAACCCCAGGCGGTGGCAGTGATGGAGGGCACAGGCCAGCACCCCCTGAGGGTGTGTAACCCACACCCGATCGGTGTGAATTCTCCAAAGTCCTCAGGGATGCTGCGAATGGATGTTCCTGCCTGCCCGTCTCATCCAGAAACCCTGCTGGCACACGGGCGAGGGCTGCCGGAGCCTGGGGATGGGGTGCAAGGAAGGAGAAAGTGCTGTGGGAGCTGTGGGGATCTGTGGGTGCTGTGGGATCTGTGGGTGCTGTGGGAGCTGTGGGTGCTATGGGAGCTGTGGGTGCTGTGGGTGGTGTGGGAGCCAGAGGGTGCTGTGGAAGCTGTGGGGGCTGTGGATGCTGTGGGAGGTGTGGGTGCTGTTGGTGCTGTAAGGGGCTCTGGGTACTGTGGGTGCTGTGGCAGCTGTGGGTGCTGTAAGGTGCTGTAAGGGGCTCTGGGTACTGCGGGTGCTGTGGGAGCTGTACGGAGCTGTGGGTGCTGTAGGGAGCTGTGGGTGCCATGGGAGCTGTGGGGGTTGTAGGGAGCTGTGGGTGCAGTGGGTACTGTGGGAGCTGTGGGTGCTGTAGGGAGTTATAGGGGCTGTGGGGGTTGTAGGGAGTGTGGGTACTGTAGGTGTTGTGGGTGCTGTGGGGGGTTGTAGGGAGCTGTGGGTTCTGTAGGGAGCTGTGGGTGCTGTGGGGGTTGTAGGGAGCTGTGGGTTCTGTAGGGGGCTGTGGGTGCTGTGGGGGGTTGTAGGGAGCTGTGGGTGCTGTGGGGGGTTGTAGGGAGCTGGGGTTGTAGGGAGCTGTGGGTGCTGTAGGGAGCTGTGGGTGCTGTGGGGGTTGTAGGGAGCTGTGGGTGCTGTAGGGAGCTGTGGGTGCTGTGGGGGTTGTAGGGAGCTGTGGGTGCTGTAGGGAGCTGTGGGTTCTGTAGGGGGTTGTGGGTGCTGTGGGGGGTTGTAGGGAGCTGTGGGTTCTGTAGGGAGCTGTGGGTGCTGTGGGGGGCTGTGGGTGCTGTGGGGGGCTGTGGGTGCTGTGGGGGGTTGTAGGGAGCTGTGGGTTCTGTAGGGAGCTGTGGGTTCTGTGGGTGCTGGGGGGGTTTTAGGGAGCTGTGGGTTCTGTAGGGGGCTGTGGGTGCTGTGGGGGGTTGTAGGGAGCTGTGGGTGCTGTGGGGGGTTGTAGGGAGCTGTGGGTACTGTAGGGAGCTGTGGGTTCTGTAGGGGGTTGTGGGTGCTGTGGGGGGATGTAGGGAGCTGTGGGTTCTGTAGGGAGCTGTGGGTGCTGTGGGGAGCTGTGGGTGCTGTGGGGGTTGTAGGGAGCTGTGGGTTCTGTAGGGGGTTGTGGGTGCTGTGGGGGGTTGTAGGGAGCTGTGGGTTCTGTAGGGAGCTGTGGGTGCTGTGGGGGGCTGTGGGTGCTGTGGGGGGTTGTAGGGAGCTGTGGGTTCTGTAGGGAGCTGTGGGTGCTGTGGGGGGTTGTAGGGAGCTGTGGGTTCTGTAGGGAGCTGTGGGTGCTGTGGGGGACAGTGGGTGCTGTGGGGGGCTGTGGGTGCTGTGGGGGGTTGTAGGGAGCTGTGGGTACTGTAGGGAGCTGTGGGTGCTGTGGGGGGTTGTAGGGAGCTGTGGGTGCTGTAGGGAGCTGTGGGTGCTGTGGGAGCTGCGGGCGCTGCGGGGCGGCTCTCGGGCAGGAGCAGGCGGTGCGGGCTGGCTGTCACTGACCAACCGGGCAATGACCGCTGCGAGCGGCTCCCGCGGCCGCGCCGGAGCTCCCGGGAGTGCGGACCCGGGTCCAGGCGCTTCGCGCTGCGCCGCCATCCGCCCGGCGCCCCCACCTCAGCCGAGCGTGAGCGGCCCGCAGCGGGGCCCGGGGCCGGGATTCCCGTTACCGCTCACGTCGGCGGAGACCCGAAAACCTCTTTTATTGCCCCAAAACCCCGCCGCGGGGGGGGAGGGGGCTGTGGGTGGGTGAGGGGACGCGCGCGGCCGCCTCCCCCTGCACCACCGCGCGCGCCGCCCGCTGCAGAGCCGGGACCGCGCCGCGCCCCCCCCAGGCGTGCTGCAGCGCGGGGCGGGGCCCGCTCTGACCGGCGCTGAGGCTGACCAATGAGAGAAGCGCACTGGGCAGCCGGGAGGGCGGGTCCAACCAATGAGCGCCGAAGGGGGCGGGGCGAGGCTGGGGGGCGGGGTTTGGAGGGTAGCGTGTGGAGGTTGCTATGGCCGTGGCTGCAGAGCGGCCGCGCCACGGACCAATGGGCGAGCGCGCCGGGGAGAACGGACGTGGCCGCCTTCCAATGGGAGAGCGGCGGGAGGCGGGGGCGGTGCCGGCGGCGGCGGCGCGCGGGGGGCGGAGGGCTCGGTGTGGCGCTAAAGGCGCGCGGCGAGCGGGCGGCGGGAGCTGCGGGGCACGGCGGCGGCGGCGGCGGCCGGGCGCGACCCAGGTGAGGCGGTGGCGGTGGCGGTGGTGGCTGTGGCGGCTGTGGCTGTGGTGGGCCCGGGCTGTGCGGGGCGGGGGGAGCTGCGGGAGGGGGGGCGCGCGGCCGGGCCCGCCCGCGGGGGGGTGGGGGTGGGGCGGGGGCGGCGGGCCCGGCACACAAAGGCTCCGTTGTGCGGCCCGCGCCGCCGCAGCATCCCCGCCGCATCCCCGCGCTCCCGGCCGCAGCGGTGCGGGGCGGCGCGGGGGCCATTTTCTGCCTCTCCCGCGCCGGCGGGGCGGGGCCGGGCGGGGGGCGCGCGCGGCCGCGCTATGGGGCGGGGGGTGTCGGGTCGGACGCGCCGCTCCCGGTGCCCCCCGGGCCGAGCCGCTCTGGCCGCCGCCTTTGTCCTGTGGTGGCGGCCCCGGCCCCTCCGTCCTTGGGGAGCGGCCGGGCGGGCCGCGGGGATCCGCTCCCGTCCCCGCCCCACGCCCCTTTGTGTGCAGGAGCCGCACATCTGTAGGGTTCCCCCCTTGCAGCCGCCGTGCGTCGGGAGCGCAGGATTCCTGCATGAGCAATGTGCTCGTTTGGGTGTTGGATTTGAATGCCATTGTTGGCAGCGCAGCCCTGCGTTCGGGTGAGCTGCGCCGCGCTTCCCTGCTGCACGGGGTCTTTTGTCATGGGCTCTGCGCATTTAAAAGCCGAAGTGGAAGAATGACCCCGAGCTGTGTGTGACCCTCGGTGCTCGGTGTGTGCGGCCTGGAGCCGGTCCGTGCCCTCATTCTGGTCCTCACCTCCGATTCTGCTGGGGAAGAGGAATGGTTGATTTAGTGGTGTGCCCTGTGCTTGACCTCCAGGTCTCACTGCATCTCCCTGTGCAGGGCTGCGGCCGAGCTCTGTGGTGCGTGTGTAGGGAGCTTCCCCAGGCTTGGCAGCGACGGTGTGTCGGGTCTTTGTTGGAATTTCAGCTGCGGTCTCGCACCGTGGAGACAAACGGCTTTCCGCACTGGGGCGGGAGGCTCGGCTGTTCGCTGCGGGGCTTCTTGAGCCCAGTGTGGCATCCCTTGACTCATGTGTTCATTATCCTGGCTGAGGAGCCCAGCTACCACCTCAGGTGTCCCCCCACCGATTCCCTTTTTCTTGGTGAATTGTTCTCTCCGAGGCTCCTCTAAAATACTTTAACTGTTGAGTCATCACCTCTGGGTTTGAATGAAGCCGGCTGTAGGAAACGGTCTGCTGCTCCTCAAACCTCCGAGGGCTTCGGTGGCTTTATGCTTACTTTACATTCAAGTTGAACAGTGTATCCAGTGTCCCTGTGTGGATGGAGACACAGCTATTGTGTGTAATTACACAGCCTCCTGAGCATGGGTGTGTTGTGGAGCTGCCATCAGGGCACATACCACACTGTGAGAGATGACGAGCCTGGTTTGCGAAACCTCCTCGCTTTTGAAGCTCCCCTCCAGGTTAGCTGCAGGAGGAGGCTCCATTAGCCAGTGTAACGTGCTTCAGAAGAAAACATCTAGTGTGTAAACCCCAGCATATTTAATAACCGGGGTACCCAGTGTCAGGCCTGACCTTGCCGCTCCTCAGGCGGTTACAGGTGAAACTGCTCACTTCAGGAATCCTGGATGTGACAGGAGCCCTAGCTCAAGGTGCAGTGGTGTCTCTTAGAGAGAGGCGAGCAGGTACAATGGGCGCGCAGGAGCAGCTGTCAGCAGTTTTTCTTTCTCCTTCAAATTGCCCATGAAGCTGTTGGCTAAAATCTAATGTCTGTCCTTGCCGTGTCTTGAGCCTCACGGTGCACTTGAGATCTGGAGATGTTCTCTGGGAATGGGGTGATGTCAGTGCTCCCAACCGAGAACAGGAGCAGGCTGTAGGAATACAGAGTGAAGCTTTTCAGGAAGACTGTGAGCAAGGTTTTGCTACCTCGTTGCCTCCTACCAAGTGGCTCAAGTTCTTGTCTGTAGTTGAAGATTCACATTTTAAAACATCTTCTTGCTGCCTTCTTGTTCCTGTAGCTATCCACTCAAAATCTTTAATGTTTTTATATCTATATTTGGCTTTTGAAGTGTTCAGTTGAAGTTGAGCTTACAAACAAGCTTTTGTTGGATTTGCTTTTCTTCCTATGGCACAGAAGACAAGTGTGTGTTTTTCCTCCTTGTAGCTCTTGCCTTTGTTGTACTGTCTCTCCCTGGTTGGTGTGTGATTAGAACCAGTTTATACTGAGTTTACTGTACTGGGTCTGGGGTTATACTTGACAGATCATGTTATCTTTTGTGTGGCAGTTGGTTTATTCAGAGGGCTGCTGTGTGAATAGGGATTCTCAGTTGTATAGCAACTTCTTTAGGCTGTGCAAGAAATGAATGATGCTTGGGGATAGATTATTTAATTGATGTGCCATAGCTTCAGTCATGTCCTTGGTAACAATATGGTCAGTAACATATCCTTTGCTTTTTCCCCCTTCAATTTACAGGGTAACTGAGTAGTGGACACCTTCCCTTCTGACCATGGCACAGAGGTCTGGACAGGAAGATCCCGAGAGATACCTCTTTGTGGACAGGGCTGTGATCTACAACCCTGCCACCCAGGCTGACTGGACTGCTAAAAAGTTGGTGTGGATCCCTTCTGAGCGCCATGGGTTTGAGGCAGCCAGCATCAAGGAGGAGAAAGGGGATGAAGTGTTGGTCGAACTGGCAGAGAATGGCAAGAAGGCACTAGTCAATAAAGACGATATTCAGAAGATGAATCCTCCCAAGTTCTCTAAAGTGGAAGACATGGCAGAATTAACCTGTTTAAATGAAGCCTCTGTATTGCATAATTTAAAGGATCGGTATTACTCTGGGCTCATCTATGTAAGTACTAATTATTGTATTCATTATGGTGTTAATTCAGCTGAACTGGAATGGTTCCCATTCCTTTACCTACTTAGAACAGAGGAAGTGGGTCTTGTCTCTCATTTTGATGGCCTAAATACTCATGTCCCTGGTGTTTAGGTTAGTGCAGGGTCTTTTTCCGTGCTGTGTACAGGTCAAGAACTCTGTTGTCAGAAAACAAATAATAAAAAATTCCTCTATGGAAATAATTCTGCAAGCATCTTTCAAAAATAGAATGCGAAATGGCAACTCTGGGTGCTGAGCTCATGCTGCTTGTTAGAGCGCTTGCCTCAGACATGTTCAACTGATACAGTGAATAGTATCAAATGGCTTGTTCGAGCTGAGGAGAGATTACAAAACCCAACTTTGCTGAATGACGGTTGTGTAATTGCTTGTATGAATAAGCATATGTCTTGTTTTAACTTGCTGTGTATTAAAAATGATAATAAGAGGCTCTGCTGTTATTTAAAAGCTGAAGCTCAAGAGTGCTAGGAATGCAAAATGTCTTTTTGGAATCTAATATCAACCTAGCGGGCCAGGAAAGAATGTGTTCAAGCTCTTAAAATAAACCAATAAGATAAAGCTTGCTTTTTTTTCCTGTGGTTTTGAAGTACTAATTGCAACATCTGCTTTATCACGGTCTTTCTATGGAGTCGGGGATGGCAACACCGTTGATGCTGCCTTTGACCCTGTCCCTTCCTTGGCCAATGTTAAATGAGTGTCTGTGCTGAGCAGTCCAGAGTTGCTCCTTGGCTCTTGGCAGAGCAGCTGCATAGTGACTCGTTGAGTCAGAGCATCAGTGAGAGCTACAAGCAGACTTTCTATCTTAAAAGAAACTGGAACATCTGCTTAAGTGCTTGGCTCATTTTAATAAACACTTGTTCTAAGGCTTAAACTCATTTGATTTAGTCCCACTAGTTAGTTGGCTCTGTTCCCCTCTGTCTGTCCCTGGGGTACTGGCTTTGCTTGGCCCTTGGTAATATTTGGACTTTTTATCAATTATGTGCAGCTCCAGAATATTCTTGGTATTTGTGATTTTTATTTTTTTTTTTTTGGGTGGTTTGCTTTGTGGGTTTGGGGTTTTTGCCCTTCCAAGGCCTTACTCCAAGACCCTTAAAGGAGAGCTCGGTGAAGAAATGCTTCTGGAGCGCTTCCTGCCAGCTTATCAGTAAACTAACAGGGTGATTAGTAAGGACTGGATTGAAAATGAAAAGTAAACAAGTTGATAGGTCGAAAGTGTTCAGTATATGTATCAATCATAATGCTAGTTGTGAAATTCATTACAACTATTACAACCGTGTTTGCATGATGAAGGTTAAAAGCTGAAGGCTGTAAATGTCAAAGCAAGCTGGATTGGAAGGACTCTGTGCAGTAAACATTGCCACAAGTGCTTCTGGAGGGGGCTGCTGTGAACTGTCCCCCTTCTGCATACCCAGGTTTGCAGCACTGTGTCACTCTGGGTGACTGAGAAATGAAACCTCTCCCTTGTGTGCAAGACTGGCTTATCCTATGCATGGTGTTCAGGTGACACCTTTTTTCTTCCTGCCCCGCTTCCCACAAGGCACTTTCTGCTTGCTTTCTTTAACTGCTGCTGCCTTGGTGTCACCGTACAGCTGTTATAGAGGAGGATACTGCCCCAGTGTATTACTGGTGACCTCCCCTGCCCCTGGGCTGGAAAAAGTTGGTTGGGATCAAGAAGCTAATGGATTTATTGGCCTTAACTGGGGGTCTGAGTTACAGGAACATTGCTGGAGGATGCTGCTGTTACCAAGAATAATGTTTCTGTGCAGCTGCAATAATGGCTTCTTGTTTGCAATTAAAAGCTGATTTTTTGTGAAGGGGCAGGAAGCACTTATGAGTGCTGTTAGATTAGAGGCGGATGCTGGCAAAGATCAAGAGGCCATGGGAGAAGCTTCATTGAGAACTTGAGCTGGTGGGGTTTTAGTGCAGCTTTGGTAGGGATCTTTGTTGGGGATCCCTGAACTTGAACATGGCACTGCCTGCACAGCCCAAAGCAGTGCTGTCGCCTGTGGATCCTGCTGATGTTCGCTTGGCTAAGGAAAAGACCCAGAGTGCACTGAGCTGGTCAAGTGAATGTGTGTTGGTCTAAAGGTATTATCAGAGCAGGGCAGCGGAGCTGGTGCAGGGCCTGGAGCACAGGGGTGATGGGGAAGGGCTGAGGGACCTGGGGGGTTCAGTCTGGAGAAGAGAAGGCTCAGGGGGGACCTGATGGCTCCCTACAAGTGCCTGAGAGGAGGATGGAGCCAGGAGGGGCTGGGCTCTGCTCCCAAGGAACAAGGGATGGGACAAGAGGAAACGGCCTCAAGCTGCACCAGGGCAGGTTTAGATGGAGCTGAGGAACAATTCCTTCCTCAGAGGGTGCTCAGGCATTGGAACAGGCTGCCCAGGGCAGGGCTGCAGTCACCGTCCCTGCAAGTGTTCACATCCCCACAACCCCACACACTGAGGCCTCAGTGCCATAGGTTAATGGTGGCCTTGGCAGTGCTGGGGAACGGTTGGACTTGATCCTAAAGGTCTTTTCCATCCCAACTGATTCTATGGCTTGGTTTCCAAATAGTACTCACAAAATAACCCATGTGAAATGCTGTAGTTTGGTGTTGGTCTCTAGTTAAGATGGAGATGGTGAATCTGACTTGGTTTCCTTTCCTTCACAGCAGACAGCAACACAGCGTTGCCTTTCTAGGAAGTAAAGAGGAAAGGCTGGCAGCTGAAGTAGATGCATGTTTCCTTTCAATCCCTAGAAAGGAAACAAACAAGTTGAGGGATTTGGGCAGTGGGTCTTGTCATCTCTCTATAATCTGCCTCTTCAAGATGACAGTGCTGGAGGGACAGGGAGGGCTGACTAAAGCTGGCCAGTGCTGTCGGCATGACCAATGCAATGATGCTCACTTCATCCAGAGTTTCATGTAACATCTAAGTAGGGATGGCGAGGAGTTCCTGGAACTTCCAGCATTTCCAGCGTCTGCCAGGTGGCATGATCCTGGGCTCCGAGTTGTGTTGGTGCTGTGCTGTGGTAATGAATGTAAATGGAGAATGGGGAAGAGCAGTGGCTTGTATAAAAAGCATGATGTCCATGCTGGGACCTGTCTTTATTTCTGCTCTCTTCATGTCAGCACAGGAGGTCAGGACTTGGGCAAGAGCTGCTGGGAAGAATGGCTGTAGACTGTAGTGATCCTGGTTTTGCTTTGGAGGTGAAATAACTCCATTCTTGTTCCACTTTAACATCACCTATTCCATCTCTTGCCACAAGCTTCATTTGGAGTATAATTGCAGAATGTGTTTAAAAAGGAATTCTTTCCTAGAGAAGCTGCAATATCGTTGTAGATTCTTTTGAAGTATAGATAGATACATAGATATTCATCACTGAGAATGGTAAACCTGTTGTAGATCATGGATCTTAGAATAGTTAGGGTTGGAAAGGACCTTAAGATCGTCTTGCACTCAGGCTTTTCTCCTTAACCTGTCAATTACTAAACACGATACTGCAGAACCTGAGTCTCTGCTCATGCTTGTGGCTTGGTTTCTGTCAAGGGCAAGTGTTGGTTCTGTGAAGGTGCAGCCATCTACAGCAGTTTTTTCTCATTACTTTTCTCATCACTCCTACCTTTGGTAGGAGTTTTCACTCCTCCTTGTGTTTCATGGCTGGATTTTTCCAAGTGCTGTGCTTTTCTAGGGATACCAGCGTTTCTCATGGCAGGGATGTATCATTTGAGTCACTCTAACTTGATGTCTCATGTCATGCTCTAGTGACAGCTTCTCATGGGTTTATTACTTTAAATGCTTGTGAACTGTCAATTCTTCAGCTTCATCTACAACTTCATTCTTCTGCCTGCTCTGCTTCAGAGTGGTGAACATGAATACAGCATGAACAGTACTTCAGTGTGTTTAGTAAGATCTTTCATAGCTGTAGGTCAGAAACCGGAGGTAGTTCATTGTAAGGGTACCCAGGAGGAATGCCCAAGGGCTTAGGAGGTCCTTTGAAGATACAGAATAAATATGACTTTGCTCAGAGTGGTTTTGTGGTGGTTCTGTTACATCCTTATGCTACGGTGCACTGGGTTCCATCTCTCTTTCTGGGGGCATTGCTTTAAGAAGGGAGTCTGGTTGTTAGAGGGTTTGGGTCACCACCAAGGTCTGCAGCCTGAGTGAGGAAACATCTTTACTGTTAAAAGCCCTGTGTGTAAAAAGCCGTTGTGAGAGCTTCTGGCTGTCAGCCCTGGATGTTGGTTTCTGCTTAAGTCATGTCAGCAAAGTATGATTTCCTGGGGAGGAAGTAAGTAAGTAAGCTTTGAGTCAGACAATGAATGGGAGACATCCACTGGAAAGAGTGGATGTTAAGGGCCCATCAGCCTTGAATGCCATGAAGTTCTCAAGACTGCTGTTGCCTTAATGCTTTGTGACAAGCTGTGATAGGCAAGGTTACTGCTCCAGTCATTCTCCCTCTCACCACTTCATGAGGTTTGGGGTTTCTCATCTACCTGCTTTCAAATCCTTCCTGGTCCAATACAGCATTTGAATGTAGGAGAGCCCTGCCTTGGGTTTTTAAGCCACTGTGCTGTGAGCTGTAGGGGTTCTGTTCACGGTGCAGAGGCTTTTGGGGAGTGTGAAGCCCAGCGGAAGAGGTGCCTTTGGCTGGCTGAGCTCTAGCTGTCACCTTCAGTTGGAGCCCTGGGAAAAGGGAGCCGCTTGAAACGGGTCTGTGGTGTTGGTGGGCAGGGGTGGGAGTGAGGGGAGGTGACAAGCAAGGAGGAGGATTTAGTCTGAAAATAAAGTGCTAGGAGAGCAGATGCTGCTCTTGACAATCTGGAGGGGAGAAGTACTGAAGTGCTGTGATGGAGAGCTGCAAAGAGCGTGGAAGCTGCAAAGGAGTTTCTGGTGTAGGAAGAAGCGTTTTCTCCATCTTGATCTCTCTGCACTTCAATATCAACAATATATTGGTGTCTGTTCAGAAAGCTTATATATAGGCATGTCACTTATGTTCAAAATCAGGCTTCTATTCCCAAGTTTATTGCCCAGTTTGACTCCTATAGCTGATGGGAAGGGAAGAACTGTCAGTATTTTGAAGTATTTAAGTTGGGTTTTCCCATTTAGGTTTCTCTGCACTTGGAAGAGAGCGTGGCCAGTTAGAATGTGATCTCTTTTCTTTCACTTCAGAGCAAGGTGATTTTCTTCTGTTTGACATGTGCTGTACCAGTGCTAGAGCTGCAAAAAGCCAAGTGGTCAGGAGGGTTCCTGAGCACTCTAAGCAGTGTTTCAGAGCTTTAGTGGGTAGCAGTCTGGATAGAAATTTCTTGGTATTTTCAATTTTGAAGTCTATTAAAAGCATTTCAGTTAATCGAAGGGCAACTGGTTGCCTAGATCAGGAATGTGAATGTCTCATTTCTGCTTAAATGGAAAGTAACTTGTTCTTGGTGTTGCAGTTACTGGCTGGAATTGCAGTGAATAAGCTACTGACTGTTAATACTTTGAAGTCAGGGTTAGGTGACGCTTTTCCCCCGCAATTTAAAGCTTTGCTTTTGTGTCAGGAACTCTTTTGATGGCCAGAAGGACTCTCCCGTTTCCCTTGGAAGGCATGTTTAAAATGTTGGTGTTCCTATATGCTATGTACAGACATGGCCTTATGCTCAACTTGTTAACAGAAGTATTGTTAATCCAAGATGGGTTTCTGGCTCAGGGCAGTAGCAGACACTGACAGTATGGATCCTGCAGAGCTTTGACTCGCCTTACTGCTTCCTCAGAGATGTGGGACACCTCGGTTACAGATGGCTGTGCTTTAATGGTCTGAGTGGTGAGTGCAGAGTAGAATGTGAAGAGCTCCTGGGTAAATGGCAGGTTTCTGCTCAATGGGTCTGTAAATGTGTGAGTCTTCTTTCAGCTTGAACAGATAATCAGATACCATGGGCCCCAAAGTCTGCCTTGTGCAAACAGCAGTTCCCTTCCTGTACTGGGTGCACCAGGATGGGATGGAGCTGTTACTCCCTCAGACATTGGGTGTAACTAAGCCACAGTAAACCCAAAGATATTAAAAATCCAGTGGGCTTTATGAAAATCATGTGAAAAAGAAATGCGGCTGTTGCTACGTGGTTCTCATCCCGGCTCTCCTGGAGGAAGTCCATTGCCCACAGTTGATTGCACGTCACTTGCTGATACTCCATAAATCACTGCAGTTACACTTAACTGCTTCCTGGTCTCCTCCAGTCAAAAGGATTAAAATTAATAGAATTTCTCACCCACTTGGCTTCTGTGAACCCCTGTCAGTATGCAGATGGCCTCTTGCCTTCCTGTGGCTCTACATGGGATGATCCCCAGGTGCTCTGGCTACTGAGCTAGGAAGTGTCAAGTGGGGACGCGTGCTCTAAGAGGGGTGTGTGTAGGTGAAGTCAAGCTGGAGATGACTGGTTCTGCCCTTCCCTCGGGAAGGGCAAAAAGGTGGGAAGCTCTTGAGGAAAGGGTTAGATTCAACTTCCAAGTCCTCCAAACCCCCGTGGGCTCGGCAGTATCTTCTCTGCCCACTCCTCTGCTTGCTTTTTAGCACAGACCTTGTCAAAGTAAGGCTGAGCACTCCTGGAGCTTTGCTGCTCGTGGTTGCACTCCATGTATCTGCCTGCTGGGTTTTCTTTCTACCAGTCGAGTGGAAAACATGCTTACTATTGTGCAGTTAAAAATCCTTCAGCAGGTATCTGTTAATTACAAGTGTTACCCCTGTAATTCACCTGCAGCACTGTGCTGCTTGTGTTTTTTGGTGTACTTTCCCTTTTGTTGGGGCAGAAGAAGGAAAGAATGAGAGAGATGCTGTAGTTCCCAGTTCCAGAGCCTGCTGTGGGTGGAAGCTCTTACAAAACTCTGCTTGAGGAGCTGTTTCTTCGCTTGAGCTGCTGCCTCCTGTGAGGCCAGAGCATAACCTGGAACAATCTATGTTATTATCTAAGCTCCTGTAGTCTAATTGCTTTAATTTTCCCTCTGGTCCTATTGGGAATGTTTCCCATTACCGAGTATCAAAGACTGGCATTGAAAAAACATGTAAGAAGCAGAGTTTGTTACTTAATTTTATCGTTTCCTTAACACAAACCAGTCTCCAGATCTGGTACCTGCTATGGCAGAAGAAGAGCTGGGTTCATATTGTAAGGGCTGCTTTGACACTAGTGGTTCTAAATGAACTCTGATTTTTTGGAAGGCTCATAAATATGAGCGGGTTCAGAGGCCTGTGTGGGGTTCTGCTTTGTGTGCAATGTCTGAGGGGTTTCAGGGAAGCAACTCAATGTCCTCCTTGGCCTCAGGCAAGGTATGAAAAAGTGCACGTTCTTGTCAAATACTCCGTTTCTGTGAAAAACGGTCACTTGGCAGCCCCAAAGGTGCAATAATTTAGGTTATGGGCGCCTGCTTCAGTTCCCAGCAGGGTGCTCTGTGCTGCAGACACCCCCTGACACTCTCTGCCTGTGTCCCAGGCTGGGATAGCCACTGTAAGGCAAGCAGCTATCCTTGTGGAAGGATATTAATACTCTCCTGGCTCTGGTGCAACCTCAGATCAAGTTTTACCTTTCAGCACTTGCTGCAGCAGTGCTGCTGTCTGGGGGCTGTGACACTGAGGCTGGCTGTCAGGGTTGGAGCAGCCTGAGCAGGAGTATACCCCGCACTGCTGATCCAGCGTTGGGTTTTCTCTCTTTGAACACGTAACCGAAGGTTGTAAATGTGACAATACATCACCGATGAACTCAGTGCTAGCTGCAGAGAACATCTGTAGGCAGGTGTTCTAGCACTTGGGCTGTGCTTTTGCTTTAATAGCGTGTGTATGTGTTATGCTCCTTCCCTTTCTCTTCTTCTTGTGCACAGATTTTACTCCTCAGTGGCCCTGAGTAATGGTCAGTGGCTCTTGATCCGGGGCTCTGGCAGAGCCGGGTTTCCCAGTACTCTGCAGGGGGTTCCTTGCCCTCATTGGCAAGGTGGGTCATAGCTGCTGTGCGCTACAGCTGCCCTGCAGAGCAGAGGATATGTTCTACCCCAGCCGCAGCACCACTGCCTTCCCCTTTGACATTGAAGAGCTGCCTGCCCTTCATTGAGGCTTGAGGTTATAAGGGATAACTGCCTCTTTTAGAGGGAAAAGGTGGTACATGAGAAAACCAGGTCAGGCTGGTCTTGGGTGGGTCCATAAGCTCAGGAAGTGACACCAGACAGGGAAAGGCTATGAGGATGCAAGTTACCCATCTGGAGAAGGTGCTTTACCCCAGGAGGATATGAGGTACTGCTTAAAACACATACTGCTTTCTAGGCCAGAAACTGCTGGGTTGTATTTCAGGTGGTAATGGGAGATGTCTTGATGCTTACTTCAGCTTAATTGCTGATGTAGTAATAGAGGAAATCTGTCACTTTGTATTTCAAGGGCTGGAGAGGACTGTTGAGCCCGGGTGCTACAGATACCCCAAATTTACCTGCATCTTGCTCATGTGCTCTGAAGTGATGATTTAAAGAGGCCTTTTGCTGCTGCAGTGGGAGGAACCAACCCAGTGGTCACAAATAGCATCTTCCTTGATGTGAAGCTGAGTTGTTACATCTAAGGAATCATAACAAGGCTTTTGATACTACCACCATAGGTGTACATGCAGTGGAGGGTTTAAGGGAAGACAGGCCATGAAAGCCTTTCTTGCTCTGGAGCCCGTGGTCCAAATTTAGAACCTAAATTCCTGTGTGCTTCCACTTGGAAGTAACGCACTCCCCATGTGCCAGTAGGTCACTTAGGTGTATCTCTGTTGCTTACATGTATCTCAAGCAGCTTATTGCTGAGAACATAATGTTGTTTTCAAAGGCCAGCATCAGGAGCCTGAACTCTACAGCCTGGCGTAGCTTACCAAAATCCAAATTACTAAATGATATACTACTGGATAAAGGCTTGTAGGCATCTGGAAACATGAAAACTCCACAATTAGTGACATGAAGGAGGGTTTGTACAATGAACCTCTCTCAGTGCACTCCTATTTCTGTCTGGAGCTTTGCCTAGAGAGCGTGTGTTCCAATGTGCCTTGTTGCTGGTTGAGGTTGTCTATGTCCTGTTCCTCAGTAAAGCAGACCGGGGGGTTTCCATCACTGGCTTGTTTGCAGCTGAAGGTGAATAAGCATCTTTACTTGCCCTTAAGTTCGTAATGTAAGTATCTACCTCTGTCAGCTGAAAGATTAATGAAGTCTGGTTCTTCAGCCAGGCTGGCTGGTTACTGTGGCTCCTCAGGGCTTGATCCTTCAGCAGAGTCCATGCACTGCAGAACAGGGGGCATGGGGCAGTGTTCAAGGGCAGGTTGGACACAGGGGTTGGAGCTGGATGAGCTTTAAGGTCCCCTCAACCCAAACCATGCCGTGAAATAAAAGATGCTGAAGCACTGGGGGAGGAGGGAAGGATGGTCTGCAAGGAGCTGGTTTTGTCCTACCACTTACACTTTATTAGTGGGTGTTTTTTACTTACCAGATCAGTTTGTTCATGTCTGGGGAAGGACAGTGTTTTCTAAGGGAAAGCCCAACTACTTTTGTGGCCATGGAAGGTCCAAAGCAACTGATAAAAGCTTTAGATGAGTTTGCAGACAAACAGGTATTGCCCTTGGGAGAGGGTAGCTGTCCTGCAGGCAGTACATGCCACTGTACCGCATGGCTCGGCCATCAGGCATTGCCGCAGTAAGATGTGGACCAGCAGCCACAGAGGTGACTGGCAGGTATCTAAAGCTGGTGGATGAAAACCAGACCAGGGCTCAGAAGTGCAGCTGGGTGGGAGTGCAGAGCCATGCTGGAGGTCTGCTGCACCACCAAATGGTTGTGCCATTACTGTGTGCTGGGACTTCGGCTGTGTGAATCCTTCGGCTCGTGCCCAGATCTCTGTTTGCAGGCAGCAGTATTTGGAGGGGGATGCTTCATAGATGGGGCTGGTCTGGAGAAACACAGCTGAGGGGCTGGTCAGTGATTTCTGAGCTGGAATCACACGGCAGGCTTCGTGAATGTGTGCCTTCTGGTTTTCCTTAATTTGCAGACTAGAATGGAAATCAGGCTTGTGGTAATTCTTGACGCCTTCATGTCGTGGGCAGTGATCATAGATGAGTGTGGGTGACCTCGGATGAGTGCAGTGGGGGGATGCTGGCTAGGAATGGGGATCCACCATTTACCAGTTAATAGGCTCCTTGCTCAGTTGTACCACACAAGGTCCTGCCTTCCCTCCCCCTGGTGCTATCACTAGAGACCGTGGGTGAGTTTGGTTGGTAACAGCTCCGGTTCCCTGACCAATTCTTTCTGAAGTTCATCCTCAGTGCCATAAAGCTCGGTGAGTTGCTCTGAGGGCACTGAGGTGGGCAAGAGGATGGTGGTATGGATGTGGCTGGAAGGGAGGCAGAGGAGGAAGTGCCACTGCCAACAGAGCCCTGCTTACCTGGAGTTAATGACCAAGTTGTTCTTTGTGCTTGGGTCAGTTGCTCTGATAACATCGGCTTCCTTTCTCTTGAGAAATAAATACCTTATTGCCAGGGTGCTTGGCTGGGTGAGGCACTGCAGCACTTATCACCCAGCAGATCTGACCAAAGCAGAGTGATTATTTTCCTGTGAGATCATAAGATGTCCTCATGTCAGGATATCTGGCATAAACCCAAGTTCCTTTTCCTTACCAGTGATGCTCCTGACTCAATTCAGATATCACCTTCTATCTGTCTTTCCAGAACCCCTAGCGGGTATGGAAAGAACTGGGCACCTTTTCATAGAATGATTTGAGTTGAAAGGGACCTTAAAGCTCCTCAAGCTCCAACCCCTGCCATGGGCAGGGACACCTTCCACTAGAGCAGCTTGCTCCAAGCCCCTGTGTCCAACCTGCCCTTGAACACTGCCAGGGATGGGGCAGCCACAGCTTCTCTGGGCACCCTGTGCCAGCGCCTCAGCACCCTCACAGGGAAGAGCTTCTGCCTAAGAGCTCATCTCAGTCTCCCCTCCGGCAGGTTCAAGCCATTCCCCTTGGCCTGTCCCTACATCCCTTGTCCCAAGCCCCTCTCCAGGTTTCCTGGAGCCCCTTTAGGTGATGGAAGATAAGTTAATGCATCAATAGGAGTCTAGTATGAGGAATGTAAAACGTTCTTGAATTTCTAGATATTATAGTAGACCTGGGCCCTTCAGTTGAGGATCAGCTCTAGAAGCTGACCATGGAACGTGTGCAGTGGGGAGTGATGTCTCCATGAGATGACTGTTTTGGGGTTGAGAGGCTGATGAGTAGGAGAGACATGCAGATAAGAGAACACGGTAGGATAGCAGGAATAGTGGTGGCTGGAAATGGGCTTTTTCCTTGTCCAGATTATTTACTGGAGTAATGGAGGTTTTTGGTTCCTTCACAAATGATAAACTAACTTTGCACTCTTTACTGAAGGAACTGAGCATCAGAAGTTGTCCCTAAATCCTGTAACTTGGCAAGCAAGGGAGATTTAAATGCCTGTGGGAAAGAGACCAGATGCTTCACTTCGTATTTACTCACATTTATTGTCTTTAAATGACTTTTTATGCAGGTAATTAAAGTGTTTTAGGAGAGCTCGAAAGCAGTAATTTGAATGTAGCCTGTACTTTGAGTCACTCCACAGCAAGGGCTCAATTTCATGTTAGGGGAAATGTTATAGAACCTGGGAAAAAGTTTTCTGCTCTTTCTGGCTTTATTTCAGCACCGTTTACTGAGAGACCTCTTTGTGTGTGTTTTTCTTCAGACCTATTCCGGGCTGTTCTGTGTAGTGATAAATCCTTACAAGAACCTCCCGATCTATTCAGAGAACATCATCGAGATGTACAGAGGGAAGAAGCGCCATGAAATGCCACCCCACATTTATGCAATATCGGAGTCTGCATATAGATGCATGCTGCAAGGTAAGACCTGCTTAAATGGTACTGAATAGTTAGATGCCAACTGTCTGGGATGAACCTAAAACTCAGGAGCTCTGTTGCCCAGCTGCAGAGGGAGTTTGAACACAACCAGAATCTTTTCTGGTTCTCAAAGAGGGGGAAGCTTCCTGATTTACAACCTTGAACTGTCAGAATAGTGGGTAGGAAGTGCACTGTGCCAGGTGGTGGCACGAAAAGGTGCAGTGGAGATACTTCCTCCCTAAGGAAATAAAATCCATGTCAGAAGATGTTAGTGCACTGGCTGTGAGTGACATTAGGAGTGGAAATGTGTGGTTGGAAAGGGAAAGCTAAAGTATGTGCATGACTTGTCTCTAATTCAATCAAAATGTTGGTGTTTTGGCAGCTGATGAATAATCTGAAGTGACAGTGACACATCTGGGGGTTTGGCTTCAAGAGGAGGCCAGGGAAATGCTGAACCTCAAAGGCTTGTTTAGCTGTTTCCTCTGAGCTGGCATAGGTCATGTCAGTGGTAGAGCACAGGGTGAGCTTATGGTGGGCACATGCTTTGAGTTCTGGCCTCAAGGCTGTGCTGGCAAATCTGCAAACTCTGAGTCTGGCATCGTGTAAATGTGGTGAAGTAAAACACATGGGGCTGAGTTTGTGCAGCAGCTCTTCTGGCACCGTGGGTTGGGAGTCCTGTTCCTGCTCTCCCATGTTGGTTCCTATCATCTCAATGCCTGTTGGACTGATGGGGGAACTCCAGCATGTTGTATCCAGAGAAGCATGGATAAGGAAGACCATTTTCTGCCCTAGACCTGGTGCAGATGTCTACAGAAGTAGGTTAAAAGCTGTTTGGCCTCCTTCACTAAGCAAACTCTTTCTGCTACCAGGTAAACCAACCATTTAAATGTAAATATCTTTAAAAAGGCATTTCCTGGCTTGAAGTAAATTGCTGTAAGCCTTTGTTTCTTCAGTTGTGCCTTTGTCTTTAGGGCTGCTTAATTACAAACCAGAGGTTGCTGAGTGCTCTTTCACCCCAGAAAGAAACCCATCGCCATCACCTCTGAGCTGGGTGAGGCAGGGGGCAAGCAATGGAAGGGCAGCAAATCTGGGCCACTGAGAGTGAGGCTTCTCAGTGGGCATTTGGAGCTCTGTTTTTATGTGGTTTCAGGAAGGAGTAAGTAGGTCCTCCTGACCAGAACAGCAGCTTCTAACAGCTGGGATGAGAGGATCCCTAATAACAAGTGTATGTGGAAAAATGGAGCAAACCTTGAGATTATTTCAAGGAGTCTATTCTTGGCAATCTCAAGTGGCTTGTGGATAAGGGCTTCCCGCTCCAAAGGCACAATAGCTTTGGAAGCTGTGCCCAGTGTCCTCTGATGCAGTCAGTCAATGTCAGGAGCTTTGTGCTGCAGGTGCTCGGTGTGTGTTCACACACCAGCCTCCTGCTGATTTCCATTTCTGGAGATCCCGCTGCATGCACAAATGTTGCTATTTTTGGATGATGAAATGAAGAACATTTTCACATGATGGTGTATGTTTGGTTACAGTTGTTTTCTTGCCACCACACTCCTAGATGGAAGTTTGTATTTTGTGTCAAATCTCTGTCTTCTTGTGATGAATTCTTTTAATTTGAAAGAATGAAGCCATAGACTGGAATAGGAATAGGTGATAGCAATGCAACAGGATCTGTTCATTGGGGAATAACTTCTTCAAGGTTAACTAAACCTGTGTTTCTGGTGCCCTCCGTATGGAGCTACTCACTGTCTGTTATGGCAAGTGACTGCAGTCAGCCAGTGCCCTCTCTGATGATGTTCTTCCTTCAGCCGTACTGGCAAGGATGAGTAAAAACTCTAGAAGAGGCATTAGCAGGTCTGTGCTTGGCAACTACTTTACTAAGCAAAGTGTTCTTACCTTCTTGGGCTGGAGCAGGGGAAGGGGAAACAGTGCTACTTGTAGTGGACTAGTGATGCTCTTCACAGACATTGCTTCCTTTAGGAGGAAGGTGGTGTGCAGATGGCTTCTGGAGATAGACTTGCATGAAGTATGACTCTGCTACTTGTATTGGTGATTCTGTAGAGTCACCCAGGCTTTACAGAGTCTTGTGAAACAGCGATGGGTGGTGATGAGGGTGACTGGTGACTGGAGAGCTCTGGCACTAGCACTGCTCAGTGCTGGTCCCTCTGCTTGCAAAGCCCTTAGATGGGGCCTGCTGTAGGGACAGGGACACTTTAGAGAGCAGAAAGGAGGTTTTTGTATAAATAAAACCTGCAGCTACAGCTTGGGTTTTGTAGTCATTTAAGCAACAAATAATACTTGTCTTTTATTACAGCATTCAACTTCTTTTCTGGTTATCAGTGGTCAACTGAGTGTGCCTAGAATTTGGTGGGGAGACCTAGGATCTCCCTGCCAGCTGAGGGTTTAACATAATGCAGAAAAAGTCCTTACTCTTACAACTGTGCTCTGTGCATTGCTGGTCTCAATCTGTACCTGATGGAACAGAAAATGTTTATCAGAAACTTTTGGCTAGTAGCAATAGGTCTGTAATCAAGAACCACCTGTTTGAGAATCACAGTTGGGTTGAAGCGACCTTAAAGCTCCTCCAGCTCCAACCCCTGCCACAGGCAGGGACACCTTCCACTAGAGCAGCTTGCTCCAAGCCCCTGTGTCCAACCTGCCCTTCAACACTGCCAGGGATGGGGCAGCCACAGCTTCTCTGGGCACCCTGTGCCAGCGCCTCAGCACCCTCCCAGGGAAGAGCTTCTGCCTAAGAGCTCATCTCAGTCTCCCCTCTGGCAGGTTAAAGCCATTCCCCTTGGCCTGTCCCTACATCCCTTGTCCCGAGCCCCTCTCCAGGTTTCCTGCAGCCCCTTCAGGCACTGGAGCTGCTCTCAGGTCTCCCCTTCAGGAGCCTTCTCTTGTCCAGGCTGCCCCAGCCCAGCTCTCTCAGCCTGGCTCCAGAGCAGAGCGGCTCCAGCCCTCGCAGCAGCTCCTGGCCTGCTTGGGACTCGCTCCAACAGCTCCACGTCCCTCTTGTGTTGAGGGCTCCAGAGATTAATCCCAGTGTTTCAGGTCAAGGTGTCAGAGGTCTCTGCTGGCATTTATTTTCAGCATAATCCTTGGATGAGATGGTTTTGCTCTTGAGTTACTAACACAAAGTTACAGTTGTAAAACTGTTCTTCTCCACTTCATGTCCATCTTTCTGCATGCAGTTGCTGTGGGAGGTGGGGTGGTAGGAGAGTGGGATAGGGAAAGTGAGGTTTTCCAGTATCATTGCAAGTCATGCTGTTGCTATTACATCATGTTTACAGGTTTCTTTTGATAGGAATGACTCTGTGTTCCCAGTATTTGACATCTAAAGTTTAATTATTAGGATTCATACGTGAAATTGAAACCATAGGAATGCAGTTCCTTTGGATAGCGTGACCGTACCCTTGTAGAAATGTCTTGGCCACTAATTCAGGTCAGTGAGGTGGCTGTTTCCTGAGCCTGTGCAGTGGTACCTTGTTCGGTATGAACACATTATTTGCCTTGGAGCTAATCACAAACTAGTGATTTTCTAGGTGTTTGCCAGGGATGTTCACAGGATTTAACAGATACCTGGACCTGAGCTGGCACTGAGCACCCTGATGTCTTAAAACACAGGTTTCCTGTGCTGGTAATCAGGCACAGTGAGTAAATTTACGCAGTATATTAATGCTTTCATACCTTTACTTCAGAGCATGGATGGTCAGAGGTCAGCTTCAAGCTTCTGCTAATCTGAAGTTGTGTATATTTAATATTTGTGCTTGCACAACGAATAGAGATTGTGGGTTTAGGTTGAAAGCTGAAGGTGTTTTGGTCTTCAACTATTCATTGTTTTCTGCTGCTTAAAACGGGATTAACTACAAGGAAGTAGTTATTCCTTGTCTTACATGTTGCAGGAAATGCTCCGTGTTGTTGCAGCAGTGATACAAGGAGAGCACTGCACTTCACGGCACACTGCTGGGGAAAGGTTGGATGGAAGCAGTGCTGGCTTCAGCCATCCAGCTGCTGCTTGAGGAATGCCCTGGCCAGGAGCTCCAGGAGTGGTTTGCGGTGGTTTGGTTGTGGAGGCAAGCTGTGCAAGGAAAGGCAAACCTGGAGTGCTTGATCTCGGAGGTGCTGCCTTTCCTGCAGGACTTGTAAAGCTGGAGTGTGAACCCAATCAGGGCGAACAGCAGCGAGGCTCCGGGGATGCTCCGGCCGTGGCAGTCAGGATGTCTTGTCAGGAAGAGACTCATTACCCAGAGCCTTGACCTCAGCAGAGGATGAGGTGCAGTTCAGGTGCACACACTGCAGTTCCCCTGCCCTCCCTCAAAGCAGTGGGGTGGCAGGGGCTGTTAGCACAGGGGGGTTAGTGGGTTTCTCCTCTGCTTCCTCTTCATTTTCTCTTTGTGGTGAAGCAGGGAGGAGCACACATAACCCAGGGGCTTTTAGGTATAGTGCAGTAGTTCAGCCCTAGACAGAAGGCACATGCAGAGCTAGGGAGGGTTGGAGCTGCACAGAGGAGCACTAGGCTGAGCTTTCCACTGCTGCTGGGCACTTGACATGGCCGTAAGGAACTGGTCTCCTAATCCCTGTGACAATGGTGACCTTAATTCTGTTTGGTAATACAATTTGCAAGACTTGCTGGTGTTCTTCTGTGCTGCTAAAAGTTGGAGGCAGTAGGAAGAGGAAGGTATGAGAGGGGCTAGGGTTTTCTGTAAGGAAAGAGCTTCTGCAGGTCTGAGAGCTCAGTCAGGACTGCTTTACCAGCAAGGGGAGGTGATTTGGGTGAATGTAGCACTGATGTTCTTTGTCAGTGCTTTTCCCATACTTTGCTTTGCCTTTTCCCTCCTCCCTCCCCATTCTGCCACTGCACTCCTAGAGGCAGCATGGTATTGTTTGATTACACCTCTTTATTCATTGACCTTTAAACTTGTTTTGGAAGAAATATTAAGGAAAACTTGTTGGCTTTTTGTTGCCAAAGACCAGCTTGTACAAATAGCCCTCTTGTATAATTATGCTGAGTCTCTCCTTTTTATCCTGTTTCCCTGAAGACACCTTGATGAGCACTGAATTAGCACTGGTATTTTAGGACTGCCTTTAATCCTGTTGCAGAGGAGGTTTATCGGAAACGGCGTAATACGTGACCACTTGGCGTTGGAGGAGCCAGTATTTCCTGCAGATGGACTCCTTCTCTCTCAAAAACATTGGATTGATCTATATGTTTAGTTCATCTAGACTTAAGCCCTCCCTTTGGGGATGTGGTGTCCTCCTGAAGATCTGGAAGGAAAGAATTGTCACTAAAATGTGACAACTCCTTTCTTTAAAGGTCTCTTAAGTCTCAAATAAAAGAGGAAAAATGGCTCTGAGACTTCAGAAGCCTGGGAGTGATGAGCAGTGTGCTCTGTTAGGTGGGGTGTATGTGGAACCTCTCGCATGTGCAGTTCATAGTCTTGGTATTTTCATTGCATCCTGATTTACCAGGAGATGCCCCAAAGCTTTTTAACCAGTTGCAAAGGGCAGGGTGGGAATCTGAGCAGAACCAGCTGCTTGGTACACCTGATGGGAAGGATTTATAGATCTTATTGTTACACTGCTGGGTGTTCTCTTTGTCCACTCAGACTGGTGTGGAATGTAAATCCTTGGGTGACAGGAACGTTAACATCTGGATGGTGTGGGTACCAATAGGAATGGGATACACAGTGGTCTTAATGGCTGAGTGGAGGGAAAGAGATTCATGAAGCAAGAAATGAAGTAGCCAGGCCCTGAAATCCATCCTGCTGAAGCAGTTTTCTGCTTCATTGTGTTTGAAGCTCAATGATAAGTGCTTCTGCCAGCTGAACCTTTCATGCAGTACGTGAGCTCCTTCCCCTCGCCTTTCTCTTCTGCCTCTTGGTACCAAGTCTGTGCTGCCGTGACTGTGAAGTTTCATTGCCCCTTGCTAGACCATCTCTGACTGACATTGGGCTGATTACTTATTGAACATGCTTGAACTTAGTTTCTAGAACTCAAGTGGACTATTGTGCCTTAACTCTTTTGTTACTGTTGGAAGTTCTGGTACTTTATGGTACTTGTGACAAGGGTTCCCCACCTTTGGTTTTCTCTGTGTGAGAATGTGTTTGGAACCCTGCTCTTCATTGGTGTCCAGCCTCAAGGTTACAGCTGAATTAGGCATGATGATATTTACAGTGAACAGCCTTTGCTAAGGCTCAGTTGCTTCCAAGTGTAACTTGAAGTGGTTGACTCAAAGTTTTCTGCCTTTCTGGTATTTAAAAACGAGGCAGGAGTGACAGTTACATCACCAGTTCTTGGGTTCTTTGGTGCCTTTTCTCCCCACTTGTGAAGGGCTGTAGCAGATTAGCCAGTTCCAAGGTATTTTCTGTTGATATTCTGACCAGCTGATGATGTTTTTCAGTTTAAAAGGTGCTCTGCTGGCCTCGGAATTGAGCTGTGGCTGTGCTAGCCTGCAGCCAGGAATTCAAGACTAAGTGTATGCCACTTATGAAATCACTCATGAGATGAATCACTTTGTGCTTGTTGCTCAGCCAGCACTTGCTTCTACTCTGAAGCTTCAGTTTAAATTAAACTCCATTTATTTTGAGGTAGTTGTGAAATGGATAATGCCTTTCTGTTTGGCTTTCGCCTTCAGATGACACACATCAAGACATTATTGCTTGTGCAACACAAAGTGGAATGTGTTCTGTTTTTGCCAGCACATTGCCTTGCACCAGGGGCTTCGGTGTTTGCACAGTGCCTGGTTTCTATCATCTTGTCTGTGAACGAGGAGTTCAGTTACACTATAGCTGCTACTGCAATTGGAGTAGCTCCTTTTTCCTCCCCCTTCGTCTTTACTTTGTTATAGTCTCACAAGGAAGCAACATGAAGCAATTTCTATCATGTAGCAAGTGCAGCAGAAGTGGTGAGGTGCTGGTGGTGTTCTGCTCTTTGTCTTCAATAATCCAAGGCTCACACGGAATCACAGAAGAGTTTGTGTTCAAAGCTCATCCAGTCCAACCCCCCTGCAATGAGCAGGGACATCTTCAACTAGACCAGGTTGCCCAGACACATCCAGCCTGGCCTGGAATCCCTCCAAGGGTGGTGCATCCGCCACCCCATTGCCAGTTTATGTCTCGGTGTATTTCTAGCTTCCTGTCACTTCTCCATACTTAATACTTTCAGGTGTTTGGCTGCTTATGTCCTCCTGACAGACTTGGTGCACTGTCCTCAGTGGTGAGAAGCTGTGCAGCTCTGGCGTGCTGCTTCACAAAGCTCGTGCCTTTCTCAACACTCAGGGGCATTAAAACTCTGTTCTCAGGCTTTTTGAGAGTGATGGCAGAGCCATCCAATGGTGTGGAGAAGGAAAATCCTGAAGAAGCAACAGGAAAAACCTCTTTATGTGCATCTGCTCAGGGAAGCTCTCGGGCAGGGAATGCTCCTCAGAGGAAAATACCAGGGAGTCGCTCCCAACCTGAGGGGTCAGTAAATACAAAAATGATGGTGGCAAACTGTGCAAGAGCCAAATTCTTCATGTTGGTGGTGGAGTAGCTGCATGGGAGCATCTGGCACAGGTGATGGGCACCAAAGTGTCGGGTGTCAGCTGCTGGGTCCCATCTCTTTGTGATTCCTCTTCAGATCTGGGCGTCTGAGGATCAATCTGCTCATGGGTGGTGTCAAACATGGTGGTAGAAACTGTTCAAAGTGTAAAATTAGCCTTTGGAGGATCACTCATACACATGTAATCATATCTAAAGACTCTGAATGGGTTTTCTAAAGAGAGCTCATGCCTTGCAGATGTGTTGGTTTGTGGATGAATCTGTATGGATGAGGACTGGCTGGTATGGCCTGCGTGGCTTTCCAAAAGTAGTCTGATAACTCTTCTAACCAGAGGCTCTCAAGTAACTGCCATGAGAGGAAAGGCCTTCAGACACATGCGGAACTGGTTAAAGACTCAGCTGTCTTGTCTGCTGTTTTCTGCTCTGTGTGCTTTGGCAGGATTACTGTTGAAAACCCCATGGAACCTGCATTCACCATGTTCATCCTTCTTGTTCATAAATGTCTTGCCTGGGAAAGGGTAAGGGTTCTGAGGGGATACTAGGCTTATATCAAGCATTACTGACTGGAAATAGCGTAAGGAATATATGCTGCTTATGTTTAGGAAGATGGCAACTGGGAGAAGAAAATGCTTGTGTTGGGTGCATGAGCGAATGGGAGTAAAAGCTCTCTTGGCCTTAAAGAAATGAAGGTCACTGTCTTTCCTCCCAGGGAGAGGAGATCGTAGAGTCCCAGACTGGTTTGTGTTGGAAGGGACCTCAAAGCTCCTCCAGCTCCAACCCCTGCCACGGGCAGGGACACCTTCCACTAGAGCAGCTTGCTCCAAGCCCCTGTGTCCAACCTGGCCTTGAGCACTGCCAGGGATGGGGCAGCCACAGCTTCTCTGGGCACCCTGTGCCAGTGTTTCTCTTTAAGAACTACTCAGAATGAAACCAAACAGAAAACTGTTTGCAATAGAAGGAGGAAGTATTAACTTGGGGCCTTTGAGAAAAGGATTTCGATGTTTGACCTGTCTCAGTTCACTGGAGGTATCCATTCTTCCCAAATCTTAATTGTAGACAAATGATTATCCTGATCATTGCCAGTGTGTGGACTTGGCTGTGCTCTACCTGTCCATGCTCACCACGTGCCCAGCTGAACACTTGGTCATGTGAAGTGATGGAAACTCATGAGCTTTTGTCTCCTGAAACGTCTCAGGAGACTAACAGCGGCTGTTACGTGTTCTTGGGCAAGTGCTATACAGCTTCCAGTGGTGTTCAATGGGTGGAAGAAGTAATCGAGCCCGCTGCTGAAGAGCAGAGGTATAAAGAGTCTGTACAGCAAATTTGGGACTTCACATCTTTTCAGATAAACATACTCATCAAAGGGCTTTTATGGATCTTAGAAGATACCCATCAGGAGATTGCTGAATGGATCTTAGGAGATACCCATCAGAAGATTGCTGACTTGAGCAACTTATTGCTGGGTTCTGGGTTAAAATCGTTGCTGTGGCTGACCCTGCTGGGGTAAGGGGTTGTGCTGGACTCAGTCTTTAACATACTGTTAGCATCCTTGCTGTTCTCTCAGACTTGGAGTTTGGGGGCAAGGGAGCAGCTTAGGAAGAGCCCACTAGAGCGCAGTTTGCAGCTGGTTTTGTTCAGTGGTTTGTGCTTCCTTGTTTGTTTGGCAAGAAGAGCTCAAGTTAAATGAGTGAGCTTACATGGCACATCTTCCAGTTAAGGACCTCTTGGAGTCATAGTTTCAGTTGACAATATGATCTTTGTTGAGACAAAGCTGTCCTACATGGGAAACAGAACAACTGGAGCAGGGGTGCAGAACTGAAACCGCTCCTATGACAGTGCAAATAAACCCGTTCCAGGCTGTGCTTTGCCAACTGCTGCTAATCTGAGGCTCCTTCTAAGCAGCATTCAAATAAAAACTGAAAAGCAAGTGTAGGGGCAGCCTGTGTAAGGGTTTGTTTTGCTCATTTCCACTAGGAAAACATGAATTGGGAAGGCTGAGCATCCTGGAGTCACCTCAGTTGGAAAAGCCCTTTCAGCTCACCCAGTCCAACCGTTCCCCAGCCCTGCCAAGGCCACCCCTAACCCACGGCACTGAGGCCTCGTCCCCACGCTGTGTGAACACTTGCAGGGACGGTGACTGCAGCCCTGCCCTGGGCAGCCTGTTCCAATGCCTGAGGAACAAGCAGCATAAGCAAGTCCCTGCAGCTCTGGCTGGAGCAGGTTAAGAAGTTGGTGCCTTGGGGATCGTTCCCCCCTTCAGCAAAGCTGCACTGAGCCTGTGTGTGAGAGCCAGGCACTGCCCTTGGCGTTGAGTCAGGCACATCAGTTGTAGCTGCCCCTGGCCAGAGGGGTTTCTGCTGCCTGGGTCAGCCCTGGGGACTGTGCAGCTCTCTCTGGGCTCTCTCCAAGCTGAAGCCTGACTTGTGTCCTCTGCCTGTCTTCACAACCGCAGCACTCGCCTGTTCCCAAAAGCTAAATAAATCCGTATTGCATAATAGATGAGAGGTGTTTGCACATCCTGTTAGAGATCCATACCCGTTTGAATGGGTTTGCTGGGGAAGGAATGCGTTACCTGTTAAATTCTGCTCACAAACGTAGCAACACTGGGTTAATTCCAAAGTGAGACTTCCTAAAGCTTCTCTGAATGACAGTTAATAAAGGTAGTGGAAGGTGGCCAGTGAAAATATAACCCATGTTTGAGCTTATGCAAGGCTCATGAGGACTTTTAACAAAGGCAGGTAGTGACAGAGGGAATGGCTTTAACCTGCCAGAGGGGAGACTGAGCTGAGCTCTTACGCAGAAGCTCTTCCCTGTGAGGGTGCTGAGGCGCTGGCACAGGGTGCCCAGAGAAGCTGTGGCTGCCCCATCCCTGGCAGTGTTCAAGGCCAGGTTGGACACAGGGGCTTGGAGCAAGCTGCTCTAATGGAAGGCGTCCCTGCCCGTGGCAGGGGTTGGAGCTGGAGGAGCTTTAAGGTCCCTTTCAACCCAAACCAGGCTGGGATTCCGTGACTGAGAAAAGCAAATTTCAGCTCTGTGGTGTGCAGTGAGAAGCTGCCCCGGTTCCCCTCAGTGGGCAGGACACAGTGTAACAGCTATTTGTTTTCTGGTTATGCTGACTCAGCCGGGCTTGCACCTCTAAAACACATGTCGCAATGGTTTCTTTAGGAATGGGGGTGATTTTGAGCCAATGTTGCTCATGCTCCACTCGTGGCTGTGCAGCACCCGTGGGTCGGGATCATGCTGGGGATGCTGCTTTGTGCAGGGCATGGAGCTGCTGCAGCCCCACAGGATACCTGCGCTGAGTGCTGTGGGGCCAACCATGGCTGGGGCTTGCCAGACCCCTGCTATGCTTCCCCTGGTAATTATTAACGTCCTTTGCAGCCAGGCAGCAAGTACTGCTGGACTCTGGCTCTTGTCATTTGGCTCCCATCTGTTAAAGTGAGGGATAGAGCAGCTTTACAGAAAAACCCCAAACCAAACAACCCATGTCTTTTGTTACTCTTAACTCCACAAGTAGCAGGAACACCTCTGCATTGATGCCTCTGCCTCACACAGGAAAGGTGCTTTCTCAGCCCTTCCCTAAAGGGCTGTGATGGGTTTAAACTAAAAGAGGCAGATTCAGGCTGGATGTGAAGAAGAAATTCTTTGCACTGAGGGGTACTAAAACCCTGGCACAGGTTACCCAGAGAGGTGGTGGATGCCCCATCCCTGGAGATGTTCAAGGCCAGGCTGATGTAGTTCTGGGCAACCTGGTCTAGTTGAAGATGTCCCTGCTCATTGCAGGGGGTTGGGCTAAGTAAGCTTTGAAGGTCCCTTCCAACCCAAACTATTCCGTGAGTTTCAAAAGACCAGGAGGTATCTTGGAGCAATGAGACAAAGTACACAAGAGAGGCAGGAGGGAAATCCTGGTCTGTCTGCGGTGGTTTGTGGCAGTTCAGCCTGACAGGCTTCCTGAGGCTGCTTTCCAGGTAGAGGAAATGGAGTAGACACCATCTGTGTCTTGTATTGTGCTTTATGGGGAATTCCAGATAAACGGAGAGCTGGGAATTGGAAGTTGATTTAAGCCAGTGCTGCTGTTGGCATTGGGCTGAAGGGAGAGTCCAGATGTAATTCTTCATGGACTGGTGTGTGAGCAGCACTGGGGGCTTGCAGCGGGTTGTGGGAACAGTGTCTGAGCACTGATGCAGCAAAGCCACTGGATCCCCCTGGGCAGTGGAGTGCACCTCGATTTGGTCTTGCTTCTAGTGTGAATTAGCATCACACATGGTAGGACAAAGAGAGGTTCTGCAAGGTTATTGCCTGCCAGTTTCAAGACAAGAAGAGTTGGCTGTAAAAACTGTCCAAAGATGAATAGGCTGATGATAAAGCAAGGAGAAAAAGATAAATGCAGCATCAAGGTATGCTGAGGGATGGTGATCCCCTAAAGAGTCCTTGAGCATTTCTGACCTCCAGAGGCTTATTTCTGCTTTTAGAAGCATAGTGCATAGTGCAGTGATCCTTCTCATCTTTCTTGAAGATACCTGTGATGCCTCCATCCTTCTAGTCACCTGAGACCTCTCAAAGAGATGAACCTGACAATGATATTGTCCAGCTCCTTTAGCATTAGTGAATGCAGTGCATAGAATCCCAGACTGGTTTGGGTTGGAAGGGAGTTTAAAGCCCATCCAGCTCCAACCCCTGCCACGGGCAGGGACACCTTCCACTGGAGCACCTTGCTCCAAGCCCCTGTGTCCAACCTGGTCTTGAACACTGCCAGGGATGGGGCAGCCACAGCTTCTCTGGGCACCCTGTGCCAGCGCCTCAGCACCCTCACAGGGAAGAGCTTCTGCCTAAGAGCTCATCTCAGTCTCCCCTCTGGCAGGTTAAAGCCATTCCCCTTGGCCTGTCCCTACATCCCTTGTCCCAAGCCCCTCTCCAGGTTTCCTGCAGCCCCTTCAGGCACTGGAGCTGCTCTCAGGTCTCCCCTTCAGGAGCCTTCTCTTCTCCAGGCTGACCCAGCCCAGCTCTCTCAGCCTGGCTCCAGAGCAGAGCTGCTCCAGCCCTCGCAGCATCTCCATGGCCTCCTCTGGCCTCGCTCCAGCAGCTCCACGTCCCTCTTGTGCTGCTGCCCTGGAGCTGGATCAGGACTGCAGATGAAGAATCAGATTCTTTGGGCATGGTCAGGTTCCTTTAACAGTCAGTCCTGGTTCGATTAACTGCAGGTTCTGTAATTTGGAATGTCAGCTCAGTAGTGCTGGCAAGAGACACGCTGTTTCAGAAGTTCACTGGAATGTTTAATGGGTTCCTGTTGGCAAAATACTGACCGTGCTTCTTTGGGCTGCCCTTGTCTGTTGGTGAAGTTGCAGAATGTGCGTTGAGGAGGGAATGACTAAGCTGTACACAGCAGAGGTTGTTGCACAACTGGAGGTAGAGGTGAAGTGTAGGATAAACAGCGCTATTGCAGCAATCCCTTGGTTTGTGTGTGTCAGGATACAGCGAGGTGGATGCTCAGCAAACAAACTTGTGCCTGTCACTCTTGCCCTTACGCTGGTTAGAGGTGTTTGTTGCACGTCACTTCATGGTGTTAAGTGTTTGGTGATAGTTTATGGGGTAACCAGGCAACATTTTAGAGACAAACACAAAATCTCAAGGCATGCTTGGTCTCTGTAACCAGATCCCTTCCTGTGCTTATCAGGCCAGTAGGGCTGAGCTTGGGGTTGAGGAATGGCAGATTGTCAGACAACCCGCGAGCTCTGCGATGCTGTGTAGCCTTTATGCCCCAGTGCAGCAGAACCTGTGCTGATGGGCACGTCTCTTTGCTCCAGGCATTGACCCATTTTCACTAAACTTGTCAGGAGTTCAATTTGCAATGTCCTTGAATAGATGGATATTTGAGCTTGTTCACCTGCAGCAGAGGGCAAATACACAGCAGATCTTCCAAGCCTGGCATCCACAACAAACAAGGCTGTTGAGCGGGGAACCAAGCTGTTCTTGGTTTATGCTCCATGGCACCTGGGTGTTTAATACTGTCTAAAAATACACAAGAGCCCTCCAGTCCCACTGCGCTGCTGCCTCTTTTTAGAAAGACAATTCCTCCCATTTGAGAAATAGCAAAGAAGTTGCTGCTTCCACCCCAACAAAAGCAGCAACCTTGGCTCTGTCTGCTGCAGAAATGGGGCTGGTGCTTTATTGCTGCTGAATAGGTGCTTCGTGCTCTGGAGAGAGAGCAGAAAAGCTGTGTCAAAAAGAATGAGCTACAAGAGCCTTGTGCTTGGCTTTCGGGCAGGACAACCCTTGATGTACCTGCAAACAAGAACCGCTTTCCTCTCCATCACTACCTGAGGCTGGATGTGCCGCAGCCCATGGCTTGCTCTTCAGCTGGAGTTGGGGAAGGGCAAGACTTGCACATTAACCTTTTTATCTCAGCACGCTTACTTCATGTTGTTACTTAAATGAAGTCTAGATACAAAAGGGAAGATGCTTAAGGGGTGATGGGGTTGTGAGAGAGGCAATGTTCGCATGGAAGCTACTGTGTTTGACAAGAACCGTAGGTGCTGTTGAAGCAATGGGAGATGGGTTAAACCCAACAGGAGGTAATACAGCTGTGGAGTCGTTTTCATAGCTTTGTGTGCTTGGTTCAAGCTCAAGAAATGGCTGCCCAGTTGGGATAGCTCCAGTTGGCTTCTTCCATTCATTCCGAGTCAAACTGTGTGGGATAAAGGCAGATCTGGGCATTCGCCGTACTTAGAATATCAGTATAGTGAAAGGGCCAGTGGAGCAGAGGCAGTTGTAGAGGGTGGGCAGCCCTGTACTTGTCAGCTCTGTTCTGTGCTTGCAGTGCCATTGCCTTTGAGTTTTGGTTGGAAACTTGAAGACAGATTCTTCCTCTTCTGTTTGATTATCCTGTATCAATCTATGAATGACTCCAGTGTGACCGCAGCAGAACCAAGGCAGGCTTTGAGAAGAGCTGCCTTGTTAAGTACAGTAACTCTTTTGTAGGCAGACTCTATAGCTTTGAGCTAAGACTTTACAGAACATCCTGCCTGAACCAATTATCCAACAGTGCATTTGAATGTACATCTGGAACCTGCCCTGGAGTTAACAGGGGGTTTGTTAGGTTTAGTCTGTTAGGAGGGGAAAAAAGCTTCTGTAGTTTGGTAAGGGAAGGGATGTGGGATAATGTTTTGTGTTCTGACAGTCAAAACTGCCTGTATTTTGTTATATATATACATAGGAAGGGAAACATTGGGGTCTGTTGGTCCTGGATTTTCAAGCCAGAAGACGTGGCAGCTCTCCTGCAGCCAGGCAGCAGGGTGGTTTGTGGAGCTGCCCGTTGCTGTCTCCAGAGTACATCCCTCAGAGCAGGTTTAAGGGAGCATCGGGAAAACCAGCTGCCAGCTTTCTTGTCCTTCTTGCATTCTGGTCATTCTCCTTGGCTTCTCTTCAAAGCCTTTGGGAAGTTCAGTGCTGTACATGGGAGCTTTCCAGATGTGGCTCTTGCTGCTGCGTCAGCGAGATGACTTTGGTTCTGCAGCAGGAGGTGTTCAGCACTGGTGGGTCTGGCCTTGGGGTGCAAGAGCCTGCTATTGGGTGTAAGCAGGGGGAGAGCAGGAGTGAAAGAAATGCTTTGATGTCTGATACTCGACCATAAACGGGAGATTTAGGTTAGATACGAGGAAAGAGCTCTTCCCTGTGAGGGTGCTGAGGCGCTGGCACAGGGTGCCCAGAGAAGCTGTGGCTGCCCCATCCCTGGCAGTGTTCAAGGGCAGGTTGGACACAGGGGCTTGGAGCAAGCTGCTCTAGTGGAAGGTGTCCCTGTCTGTGGCAGGGGTTGGAACTGGAGGAGCTTTGAGATCCCTTCCAACCCAGCTATGATTCTATGGTATGGGCCACGGGTTTGTTTCACACCTATGAATCAGGTGAGGAAGCTGTCTGTTAATCCTGCTTGGACTGAACTCTCTGACCTAGAAGGAATACTGATCCTCACATCACCCATTGCTCCCTTTCCATGGTCAGTCAGGGTTGTGATCAAGCAGCAGGGTGGCAGAGAGTCCAACATGTAGTCCTGAGCTTCGCACCTGAGCATCATAAGCTTGGTTTCATTTATTATAATGTAATCCCTTATGAATTACCCACTGGAATGGAAAACCTGTTTGAAGTCCTGAGCTTCAGGAGGTGGTTGTGTGTGCTTAGAGCCAGTGGCCAGCAGCTGAAGTGTGAAAGCAAGATCTGCCTGATGCACACTTCTGAACAAGCTGTTGACCTCATTGAAAGCTCTGGCTGAAACAGGGGGTGGAGATCACCTTTACCTGCACCCTTTGACTTTCTGCAGGTGTCTGTGAATGTTTTATTACAGAGATTTTAATGGAGAGTGTGGATTTTAATAGAGTGTATGATGTTGAAATATGCTGTAAGACCCTGTCATTACGGAGCACCTCTGGCAGGGTACAACTGACCTGCAGGCATTCCTTCCAAAGGTCACGAGTGTGGCAGTGGGTGGCACAGAAGTGCTGAGTCTGCCTCTGCTCAATGTTTCCCTGGGTGTCCTTTGACAAGGCTTTAATGACTCAGCTAAGTTATGGAAGCACTACAGGCTTGCAGCTTCATTTCAAAAAGAAAACAGAAACCTGTAAAGCCCTTGTTTGGGGATGTCAGTGCTGCTGCCAAGTGTCTGCTCATTGCTGTTGTGTCCTCGAAACTCTGTTCTTACTTCATGCTTACAGATTTAAATGCTTTGATTAATCTGGGAAAGGTTCATACACAATAAAAACCATTGGGGCAGCTTTATCTGAAAATCCCAGCCTGGTTTGGGTTGGAAGGGACCTTAAAGCTCATCCAGTTCCAACACCTTCCACTAGAGCAGCTTGCTCCAAGCCCCTGTGTCCAACCTGGCCTTGAGCACTGCCAGGGATGGGGCAGCCACAGCTTCTCTGGGCACCCTGTGCCAGCGCCTCAGCACCCTCACAGGGAATAGTATAAAAAGTTTATTGTGGATGATTATTAAATTCAACCCAAATTTTGGCTTTATTATCTGAAATGGTGAAACTTTTAGGAATGTCTCAGCTGTTGTTTGGGGGGGGGTGTGTGTGAACTGGGACTTTAAGGGATGTTATTAATATTGTTTGAGAGAATCTTTACAATTGTTAAGCTAAGTTTTAAAAGATTCCTTAAAGGAAAGTATTTTGCAAATTCAGGAGAGTGCAAGCAATCGACCTGTAACCACGTTTGTTCTTGTTTTTCAGACCGTGAGGACCAATCCATTCTCTGCACGTAAGTGAACACTTTTCCTATGGGCATTTCTGGGAGTCTGACTTGTGGAAGGGGTCTTGGATACAGCTCTGGGAGTCCACCCTTGGCTTTAACCTTGGCCAGCAGTGCCTGGTGGTTAAAGATGTGGCACGAAGCGATACTTAATGTGGGGATGTATTATTTTAATACAGTCATTCACCTTATTGAAAGCTTTATGGGCATGTTCTTTAAGAAATGCATTTGAGATGTCAGATCTGAACCGGAAACAGAAAGCTCTAAGAAGGGAACATCTGCCTGAGATGCTGGGCTGTGGCTGCTCAGTGTGTAGCACCCCAAGGGGACGTGAATCAGAAGCTGGTCTGGAAACCCCATTGAGCAGCAGCTTAGCACTGGATCTGCTTCACATGAAGAGCTCTGAAGCAGCTGACACCAAGGTTTTGCTGTGTGAACCTGCAGTGGTCCCACCCAGGACCAGACTTCTGGCTTCAGCTTAACTTTCCATGTGCAGTGGTGGGTACTCAGAGCATGAGTGCTTCCAGCCATGTGAGACTGCTGAGCTGATCTGTCTTTGGGCTGCTGTTACATGGGATCCAGTTTCCTGGCCTGCACAGGCTGTGTCTCTGCAGCCTCTCCTGCTGCACTAGGGGTTGGCAGGCAACGTCAGCTCATTCAGGGCACGAAGCTGGCAGAGACCTGACCCTGCCACAGAATGGTGCTTTTCAGCAGTTCCATTCTCCGGGCTCAGAGGGGTAAGCCCTAGCCTGGAGCAGGAGGGATGACCATGCAGGAGGGCAACTGCCCCTGTTGGCAGAAGTCTGCACTTAGGATGGTTCATCTGTGCTGTGAAACCCCACTTGGGTCTGTTCTGAAGCTGCTTGCTGCAGTGGTGGGTATAACCTGACATCTAATGGGGATAGAGGGGAGGGTGGCACCTCCTGACTCCGCCTGGGTTGTGTGGCTCAGGAGCACGCTGTGTGGCAGGCAGCGTGTGCCGGCTGCGCTGAGGACATTGCTGGTGAGGATAGCAAATAGAGCTCATGGTCAGGGTCACTGCTGAAAGAGACCCGGGCTCAGTTTCCTTCTTGACTTGAAGGGATTCAAATCTTCGTCTCCTGCTTCCTACAAAACTGCCTTAGCTCCAGACTCTACACAAGGCTGAAGGTGGATCCTTCCAAGCCACACTTTTTTGAACTATGGGTACCATGAATGCAAGATTCATGGGGCCTGAGGACACAGAAGCAAATACAGTTCTGTAGCCAAGATAAAAGTTAATCCAGTTAACACAGGCTTGTCTACATCTGTGGTTCCTGCTCTTGGTAGGACTGCTGTTTTCATGTGATGACTACTTCATGTGCAATGTACAAAACAGCCCTCAGAGCAGGGATGGGATCCCAGGGTGAAAAGAAATGCTTTGTTCTTGTGTGTTTGTGGGTATTTCGACAGTATGTGCTTGCCCCAGGGGAATTCTTCTGAAGCAGCTTCATGTTTGGTGCCTGTATGTGAACCATGCCCTCCTTTACATGGTCAGCAGAGACCACAGAGGTTGGAATGGCAGTGCTGCAGGATTTAGGGCACGTCTGATCTGTTCATTTGCAAATGGGAATGCCTTTTTCTCCTGCCTTCAGTTTTATTGTTACCTCACCTGTCAGGTCACCGGGAGCTTTGATCCTTCTGTACTGAATAGACAACTGAACCCTGTTTTATATCTGGTACCACACACTTCAGCACAAAGTATCTGCACTGGGGGTAGGTTCCACACCCTGGCTGGGCAGCCGAGAAGCTGCTCATTGCACAGCCTTTACAGAGAAGATTGCTTTCACACAGCAAGGGGCGAGGGGTGGACACATGTCCTTACAGCCAGACCTCAGAACGGGACCACATCCACTACTGAGGACTGGGGCTGCTGGGGACTCTCTTGAGTGCAGGCTCAGATGATGAGCCTGGGCACATCTTCTGCTGGACATGTCAGTGTCTGGTGACAGATCTCCACTCCATGCAAGGTTTCAGCAGCAGTGGATGATGCAGCTCTGAAGGATTTTAGCACTGGCCTAGAATCTTGTCACAAAACTGAGTACTGAAACTATCAGTACCGTGACCCTGGGCAGGTTCTGTTACCCTGGAATTCAGTGTCTTTGTTGCACACATGGTAAAGGCTACACGTGACAGAAGAGTGACAGAACCTTTATAAAGCTGGGTGTGAGCAGCAGATTCCTGGCTCTGTTGCCTGCCTTGGTGCTTTGGGGTTTCCTGCTCAAGTACTTACACAGAAGCACAGTTGAAAGGATCAATGTCACTGGACACTGTTCACAAGGAAATACAAGTTTCCTCGGTAATGTGGACAGATCCGGAGCCTCAGAATTATCAAGGGTGAGACATCAAATCTCCAGACTGGATGTACAGGACCAAGGAACATCCAGTCTAGGTCTTAGCTTTTTGAGACTATGACGACACATGATGTAATGGATGCTGGGATCCGTGGTGTTTTTGTTACCATGAAGCAGAACACTGAAGTTCCACCATAGCCCAGGAGACCTTGCTAATGCTGCCTAACCATCAGCACCATTTAGATCCTGACTGTAAAAAGGATAATAAAAAGGGCTTAACCAGACTGCTGCTACCGTTAATAAACAGTTCCCTCTTCAAATACGTTTGTCTTAAGCAGTGTTACAACTGAGCCCAGTTCCAAGGGAAGAGCCATCAAACCCACATGTATTCCCCCCATGTATCTTTTGAACAAGCAGACTCTGAAGGCAGCTGTGGGCTGTGGTGCTACCCCTGATGTGGCTTCCTCCAGGGGAGAGCTGAATCCTTGTGCCAGGTTTGTGTTGCACACTCATACCTGACATCTGGCTGGGATGTTAAATCCTCTTCATGAACGGGACAAGGCTGTGGCAAAGTCCCTTGTGTAGCAGACTAAAGGGAGCTCTCATGTTTTGATCAGGAGCAGGCCAGTGTCCAGGACTTGTATTGCATTGCTGTTTCTGTGGTGAGGAGGTGAATTCTGTGTGTGTCCCTTCCATGCCATGGAAATACAGGTCTTAGACTAAGGCAGGAATAAATAAGGTGGAATGAGTGTGTTTTAACTGCACCAGAGGTGGTTTCAGAACCTCCTTTGGCAGTTCATAAAAGGCTTGAGACATCTCACCCCTGACTTGGCTCGGGACCTGGATCACCCGATTGACCCTCATCTTTAGTAGAGCTAAAAGTCCTCATTTTCTGTTCTCCATAGGATGGTTCAAGCTAGCTAATGAGAAAGGAAACATCCCCTGACGTGTTGGGTGGACCACTGTGGTGTGCCTGTCATTCTGTTTCTGCCTTGACCGTAATTGTCTCCAAGATGTCCATAGAGACCTGCTTGATGAAGGTCCATCTGGGTAGCATCTTCACCTATCTCCCTTCCCCTGATTGATAAGGTGTCCTGGGATTTTGCCTCCTATGGCCAGATAAGCACTCAAGTAATAATATGTGGACAGCACCTTACCGGGTCTCCGAACTCATCCCCCTTTTCCTCTTGACAACCAGGAGTGCTGCTCTCAAGGGCATTCTTTCATTGGTGCTGGGGTGAGCCTTCAGGTTTGGTTTTGGCTCTCTCTCTTCAGGGACCGTCTCTGCACTGTTTCCTAGTTCTGTCTTAGTGAATGTCTGATCCATTCCTACTTTCCCTGGAAAACCTTTAAACGCTCTTGTTTTTACCTCATTTGCAAGATGAACTGAAGCTTTTGATCCCTCTGGACTCAAGAGACGGCTGAATCCTGATTTTTGTCTGGTACACGTGGTGGTTTTGTACCCTAGGCCTGAAAATGTGTGGCTGAAATTCAGGGTTGAGGCTGTTCATTGTCTTCCCCGGTCCAGACCTCTAAGGAATACCGCTCTTTCCCTGACAGGCTGCAGTTCCCTTCCTGCAGCCACTGTTCTAGGAAGCAGGGAGCTGTGTTCGGACACGGCATGAAGCTGCAGGGCGGTTAGCGCGTTCTCTAACATCACACACCGTGTGCAGGGCGCTAGCCCTCATGGATGGCTCTCCAGGCACGCCTCTTCTCATGTCTCAGTTCCGAGGGTAGTGGGATTACTTGGAGGTTTCCTGTCTCAGCTTCGTCACCTGCTGGTGTTCCGTGAGGAGTCCTGCATGAACCGGGGATCTGGAAGTCTGGGATATGTTCTCAAAGTCAAATTTAACACCAGGAGAGGAGAAATTCCCCAGCTGCTGCGTTCCCATGGTGCTTGTCTCAGCAGAACATCTTGTCCTTCACTGAACATGGGAGCTGGCTCTTCAGAAGGGTATTACATCGCCAGCTGATGGGGCTGTCATTCAGTTCTCCAGTCCAGACCTGGTGACTAACACAGATGAATTCCTCTCTCGCTGCAGAAATGAGTTGTCTCTGAACACAGAATGCTGTGCTGCCTCCTTCTTCTTTTGCCTCCGTCTGTTCTCTTCCCTTTCCACCCTCGATCCTTTAGGGAACCAAATATAGACACCTGCATTGCCACGGAGACTGCTGAACAGGGCTTTATTCTGAGCTAGTGGCAGATAATATGCAGTGACTTCCTTGCTTCTGCTCTTCTTTGTTTCACTGTGCCCCCACCTTTCACCCAACCACACCTCTGCCGGTACATGGTTAGTACCTGAGCCCCAGGGACAGAGTTGGATGAGATTTCTTATTAAGGACAGGGTTTTCTTGGGGTGAACCAAGAGTCATTTTTCCATGTTCATTCTCTTTGGTGAGCCCCCAGCTGGAGCACTGCATCCAGCTCTGGAGTCCTCAGTACAGGAAAGACATGGACCTGTGGAGAGGGTCCAGAGAAAGGCCACAAAAATGATGTGAGGGATGGAGCATCTCTTCTGTGAGGAAAGGCTGAGAGAGCTGGGGTTGTTCAGCCTGGGGAGAGCTCCAGGGAGACCTTGTTGTGGCCTTTCAGTTCTCAACAGGGGCCTATAAGAAAGATGGGGAGAGGCTTTTCAGCAGGGCCTGTTGTGACAGGATGAGGGGTGATGGGTTTAAACTGAAAGAGGAGATTCAGGATGGATGTGAGGAAGAAACTTTGTCCAAGGAGGGTGGTAAAACACTGGCACAGGTTACCCAGCGAGGTGATGGATGCTCCATCCCTAGAGACATTCAAGAGCAGTCTGGATGTGGTTCTGGGCAGCCTCATCCAGTTGAGGATGTCCCTGCTCATTGCAGGGGGATTGGACTGGATGAGCTGTGAAGGTCCCTTCCAACTCAAACTATTCTATGATTCTATGTCTAGAAGGACTCATACCTGCTCCAGGGATCAATCCTGCTTTGCTCAGGTTAGTAATGATGCAATTTCTTATGTGCCCTTGGCCTTCCAACTGAGAAACCCTCAGCTGCAGGCACAAACACATGCAGTTCCAAGCCCATGGTGCAGGTGATCAGACATGGGTTATTGCCTGGGTAACAGCGAGGTGGGAGGAACTGAGCGAACATTGATGCTGGTAGTTCCTTTTTGTCTTGGCAGTTGGCTGCCTGGCTCTTGGGCTGCCAGCCCCTGACAGAATGTCAGTCAGGTGCTCAGCTCCCGGGCCTTTGTGAGTTAGTTCATCAAGCTTCCCAATAAAAAACAAGCCCCAAACCCAGCACCTCTCTGGGGAAGCTGGGCTTAAACCTCATCACCCCGCTTGGCTGGAGGGCAAGTGAGAACTTATTTAGGCTCTTTCCTTTGTAAATGATTTGCTTGCTGAAAAGAAAGGAAAATATGTTATTGCAGCAGCTTCCTGGGAGCAGCCTCCGTTAACCCAGGATCCACTGAAATCAGTCTCAGAAGAGTGGTGCTGGCTTTGCCACGTGCACCCACCTCATGGAACACTTGACTCCTGTAAGATGAGGAGTTGCAATGTATGGGTTTGCAGGCTGTTTCCTTGGGGAAGATGCTGCTGCTGAACCTTTCCTGCAGGTTGTTGCTTCTCTTCAGTTACTGCTGTTTGTCAGCATTAGCCTGGGCTGTTCTCCAGCAGGATGGTTCCTGCTGCTGGGGGCTGTTGACCAAGAGGGAGACATTTCTGTTGTGGAATCTGAGAAACATTCTAAGAATATCGGGGCTGTTCAGCCTGGAGAAGAAAACCTCAGAGCAGCTTCCAGTGTGTGAAGGCTACAAGGATGCTGGCGAGGGACTCTTCAGCAGTGGCTGGAGTGACAGGACAAGGGGAATGGGTTCAAACTGGAACAGGGGAAGTTCAGGTTGGGGATAAGGCAGAAGCTCTTCCCTGTGAGGGTGCTGAGGCGCTGGCACAGGGTGCCCAGAGAAGCTGTGGCTGCCCCATCCCTGGCAGTGTTCAAGGCCAGGTTGGACACAGGGGCTTGGAGCAAGCTGCTCTAGTGGAAGGTGTCCCTGCCTGTGGCTGGAGGCTGGATGTGGATGAGCTTTAAGGTCCCTTCCAGCCCAAACCATTCTATGATTCAAGCCTTCCCTGGCTCTGTTGTTCAGCTGCAAGGCAACTGCTGGGAAGTCAAATATGAGAATGTGCTGCCTGGCACTTCTTTGAGCTGTTGCAATTCTAGGTTGGAGAATCTCACCACAAGCTTCTGGTATTCTCAAAACTGAGACTGGGTTTGATAAACAGTCATTTGGCAGCCGCTTGCAGCCCCACATGGGTATCTAATCTGCACTGGCTGCAGTAGGAGTGGTGGGGTGTGGAGGGAATAGAGCCTGTTTAGTAAAGGACAACAGCAGCAAATACCAAGCATTTTTGTATACAACCTCTGGCTGGAATCCAGCTTGTAACATTCCCTGGACAACTGTGCAGAGATGATGGGAAGTGTCTAGAGAGAAATCAAAGAGCTATAAAGCAGCCGTGTGAATAGTAAAGCCGCTTAGTGACTCTTCTGCACTAGCTCAGACTCTGTTATACCTCTTTGTTTCAGCACGTTAGGCAGGTGATTAAGGCAGCCTGCAATGACAGGTCTTGACTGTAAGTATCTGTTAACGTGTAACTGGAAGGTCTGCTCGGTTGTGTCTGAGAATAAGTGTTTCTTCTGTTCTTTGCAACTGCTGTTGTGAGAAGAACAAAAGACCCTTGTTGGGGCTCTTACTTTCGCAGTTACTTGCTCCTACAACCCATGGAAGTGCTCACTGCATGTGCTAGTGTGGTACGTGGCTGCTGCGCAGGAATGGAGGCATTGCTGGCTGAGGAGCCGGTGACAGGCTGGGATTCCTGTGCCCTGGGCAGTGGGTGCTGAGGAGGACTCACACTGGCACTGAGGTGATGCCACCTGCAAAAGGACCTTCTGCTTCCAGATGAACATCTCACCCCAGAGCTTGGTGCTGAGCAGGGATGATAGGAATAGACTGAAACTCGAGATGAAGGGGGAGAAATCTTCCCTGTGAGGGTGCTGAGGCGCTGGCACAGGGTGCCCAGAGAAGCTGTGGCTGCCCCATCCCTGGCAGTGCTCAAGGGCAGGTTGGACACGGGCTTGGAGCAAGCTGCTCTAGGGGAAGGTGTCCCTGCCCGTGGCAGGGGTTGGAGCTGGAGGAGCTTTAAGGTCCCTTCCAACACAAACCAGGCTGGGATTCTGTGAAACTCCTGGGGCAGAAGAAAGGTTCGGGTGATCCAGGCACCCAGCATGGAAAATCCCGGCTTGTTCGGTTGGTTTTCCAGGAGTGTAAATCACAGAGATGGTCTGCAGTAGGCAGGTGGCACTAACAGCACCTGGCCATCCTGAGTACTGCTTATCTTCACAAATACTGTTCGTTTGCAGTGGACTTTGTGCACTGGTAGCAAGATGAAGAGAAGTCTTTGAATTTCAAAGGTTGCTTTGTACGTGTGGGTTTGTGTCCATCTCTCCTGTGTGGCTCTTGACACTACGCACTGCCTGTCCTGCGTAGCCCTGGGCTGCTGGGGGGATTAATGGCCAGGTGGGTGGTGGTGGAAGGGTGCCAGCCCTTGCAGTGAGACTTCAGGAAGTGCCTTTAAACTAATCTGACTTCCCTCACATCCTTTGCCAGTTCAGGAAGAGGTTGTGGTGTTGCCCTGTCCTGCCATGCTGTGTGCTCTACCTGTCACAAGATGTGTAGATGCTTCAAACCTACCTGACAGTAGGGAGAGCAACTGTTTCACCACTGTTTTCCTCTAGAACAGTAGCTTTCCTTAGAGTGGGTCTTTCCCAGGCAGGCATTTGACCTGTTCCTGGGATAACAATAGCACTGTGAGTGGGCTGGGTGGGACAAGAGTGCTGCTCTCCTGGCAGTCGGTGGACTGGCTTCCTGACCCACGAGTCCTTTCCTGCTGTGTTTGCTGTGCCTGTTCTCTAGAAGGCAGTCTTTTCAGACAGGGAATTCATTCCCTGTATTCCTTTTATTTCTGTGCAAGAGCTGGGCGCAAGTTGCTCAGGAAAAGAAATTGCAGCTGGTTGAGAAGATGGTCCCTAATAGTTATGAACCAAATCACAGCTGAGATGAGTTTGCCCCAAGCAAACTCTCCTGTATCGAAGGTGATGCTGCAGCTTCACAGGCAACAGATTGAAACCCATGGCAAAACTCAAAAGTGCTCACACTAACTAAGCTTTTCCTATTTTAAATGTGCTTGAAGCTGCTTCAAAGCAGAAGCTTTGCTACAGGGAAAAGCACTTGAACTCCATATACTGGGTAGATTTCCCTGCAAGTGTTGGACTTCTTGTCCTTTTGTCCTTTGTAACACAGTTTGGAAGGGAGAGATCCTTCAGTTAATTGATGGAATCACCTCATGCCTCCAACTTGAGACTGTTGCTGAAGGTGGTTTGCTTAATTGGATGTGCTCTTTGACACAGCCCAAGTCTAGAGTTGATGGAACCTTTTACTTCACTCATGAGGTTTTATCTCTGCTCGTAGTGGAACTGAAACTGAAGCAGAGGGAGATGAAAAGACCCTGCTGAAGCCATTAGCCAGGCTGCTGTTGGCTGAAGTTTGCCAGGGATCTCAGCAGAGGGGTTTAGTTGTTTAATTCATGGTAATATACTGAGTTGTATTAAAACAAGGGTTTGAACAAGTTAATCTTTACCTTCATGGTACCATCTCATTCCATCAATCCTGCGCTGGGTGATAGTCAGTTTACCTTTTTTGGGCAGGTTGGTGGAGGTAGATGACTTTAATTTATTTTTCTAATCTGTGTGTTTGCACTCCTGGGAAAGAGCTGAAGTCCTCAGAAACCATTATTCCTATAAATGAAAAGGGCTTTATCCCAAATCTTAATTCTTTTGCAGTCTATGGCAGCCGAGCTATCTACCACCGCATCCTGCAGGAAATACTCGGCATACTTGTAAGCTCCAGGGAGAGGAGAACTAGGATGATAACATCCATTTAGTGCTGCTTTTCACTGCGGACTTGCATAAAAGCTTTATCTAAAAAAAGCCCCAACCCACTATTATATTGAAAGGCTTTTTAGCAAGAGGAATGTGTTGGGAGCTTTCGACCTTCCTGTCTGTATACAGGTTTACTGGGGCCTCGGCCAGAAGAGTTGTTGGTTCAGAGACTCCTAAAACGGGGTGTTAGAAAGCCAGCGTCTGGACTGTATTGGTTGTGCTGCTTTCTCTTCACTGCATGCGTCCGAGTAGATTTTCCTTCCTTAGAATTTAATCAACTTCCTATAATTTGACAGAGATAATGTCTCTAGTTTGAAGGGCACAGCCGATGTGTTCCCCGGCCCTGCTGACAATGAGAACAAATTGTGGTGTTTTAAAATGTAAATGTTTATTTTGCTGTACTCCTTTTCTTACTTCTCATACCTGCTGGAATGGTTTTAGCAGTAAGCATATTTTAATACCCATCTAGAAACAGGCAAGACTGCTTTTGCTGTTGCTTGTAGTCATGAGTTATGTTAATATAAACACTAGTAAAAGGGAGACTAGAAATTAAGGCTTGAGAAGGAGGATTTGGCATCAGGTCTTGTTTTCTGCTTATCAGTCTTCGTACTTGTCTTGTATGTGGTGATTCTGGGCTGGGGAGACATGGGACTTTTCATTGAGAGTTCTAGCGGTCCCAAAGTACACCCAGTTTCGGTGTTGCATATTGATGGTATCTTGGCAGAAAGGATCTCCAGGTATCCATTAGCTCCTTCTCCCAGTAATCTTCTCTGGAACCAGCTCTTCAGGTAATACGCTCCAAGTTTCTCCGTGCAATGAGCAGAGCTGGTGTAATGAACATGTTTCAAGGGAAGGACTCTCTCCATCTCCAAAAGTCTTCAGTAACCCAGTGCAGTGATTTCTGCTCTTTCATATTCCCTACCATTTTCCCCTTGATGGTTGGCTCGTGAGGAAAAATGGAACAAAAATGGGTTTAGACAGGTTGATGCAGCTGCTTCTGAGACGCAGATGCCATCGGTACAGCTTGGTTGCTTGGTTAACCCTCTGAGCTGTGGTAAATACCCAGAGCCCGTCTGCAGAATCACCTTGTCCAGGGTTTTCAGTTCAGAGTTTTCCCTTGCAGAGCCTTGGAGCTGATCAGCTCCATCAGTCAAACGGACAAGCTGCTGCACCCTAAGCTTGTACCCAGCTCTTGGGGGCTCCTCTTCATGATGGATTGGTGAAGCTGCTGTGGGTGAGCATCTGTCCTTCCTTGCTCATGGCTGGGAAAGGGCACACAGTGCTGTCTCTTAGTAAGAGGTCGCCTCTGCTTGTGCTGTTATCCAGGGGGGTTCCCATGGTTTAAAACGATTCGAAGGTGAAAAGGAAACATGATTGTTTTAGAGTCCAATCTGGGGTGATATCCTTTCTGTATATGCAAGGTTGAAAATTTAAGTGCTCTATTGTCTCATTTTTCATTGACACAGAGATGATGCGAGGGCTGGAGCAGCTCTGCTCTGGAGCCAGGCTGAGAGAGCTGGGCTGGGGCAGCCTGGAGAAGAGAAGGCTCCTGAAGGGGAGACCTGAGAGCAGCTCCAGTGCCTGAAGGGGCTGCAGGAAAGCTGGAGATGGGCTTGGGACAAGGGATGTAGGGACAGGCCAAGGGGAATGGCTTTAACCTGCCAGAGGGGAGACTGAGCTGAGCTCTTAGGCAGAAGCTCTTCCCTGTGAGGGTGCTGAGGCGCTGGCACAGGGTGCCCAGAGAAGCTGTGGCTGCCCCATCCCTGGCAGTGTTCAAGGGCAGGTTGGACACAGGGACTTGGAGCAAGCTGCTCTAGTGGAAGGTGTCCCTGCCCGTGACAGGGGTTGGAGCTGGAGGAGCTTTAAAGTCCCTTCCAACACAAAACATTTCCGTGATTCTATGATTTTTGCAGACAGTAGGGTGAGGATGGGGATGCTTCTGAGCTGCCTTTGTGATCAAGAAACTCAGGTCTGAAGGCAGTCAATACAGAAGTACGTGCAGACTGGCTGAGCACTCTGCTGTGCAGCATGGTGGAGGGAGGTATTTATGAAAGCTATAGAAGAATGTGCTCAGATCCCTGCTGGGTAATGGACGTTCCCATTGTAAGTGCCTTCGTTGAGAAATACGCACACATGTAAAATGTGCGCTTCTCATGCCTACAGAGTAGTTGGCTTCCAAACCGCTGTTTGTGCACAGCTCTGCAAGGACAGAAGCGCTTTCCCCGTTCGCATGCAGATCCCCATGAGCAAATCCTTCATGGTGTTGCCAGCCGGCAGTTGTCGTCTCACCCAAGATGGGATCTTCCTGCAGTAGTTTGCTGCCCTTGGTCATGGCAAAGCCAGACCGGGTAATCCCTTTGGCGCTTGGAGTCACCCAAAGATCAGACCCAGGTTTTATAGCTGTAGTAACCTCCTTTGCGGCTGCAGCCATGTGAACTTGCTCTTATTTCCTGCCTGGGCTACCCTGTATGTAAAGCTCTCAGTAAATTCTGTCTAAACATGTTCTGTTTCTGTGTTACAAATGCAGTGTGTGTTTGCTGTCTCTATTGATCTGTGGGCTGTACCTCCCTGTGCTAATACATTCAGTTCTTAATGAACTCATGTAGCCCTGTGGCCATAAATCTCTGTAAGGGAGGTAAGGGCCTGCAGTGGGCAGCAGAAAGAACCTGTTGAAAATGTGTTTTCTCGGGCTTTGGAACTGGCTGCTATAGGCTCTGAGTGTCCCCATCCACTTGGTGATTGTCATAAGCAGTTCCTGGTATGTGAAATGTGTAAAAATGATCATAAATATCAAAGTGTGTCTGTAGAGATGTCATGAATTAAAAATCAATGTATGTATCTTCACTCTGGAAAATGCAGTCTCTGATGGGGGCTGAGCCTGTTTCTTGTTCCTTAAGGTAACAAAGGAATTGAGGAATATAATCCAAACATTTTAGTCAAGTTAATGTTGCATACTGGTTCAACATCTCAATGCTGAGGAGATCTTTAGGATGAAGGAGGTCATTTAAACAAGTACCTTGTAGTCCCTGCCACGTGGGTGCTCTTGGGTTCAGGTGGGTAGGGAAGGTTTCTTGCGTGGTGAAAGCCATAAGTGGAATGAAATGAGGTTGATCCGTTGTTGGAAATGAATGTTGAGGAAACTGTCTGACATGTTTTGCAGAGGTGAATCTGGTGCCGGGAAGACTGAAAACACTAAGAAGGTTATTCAGTACCTTGCTCATGTTGCTTCCTCCCATAAAGGAAGAAAGGACCATAATATTCCTGTAAGTTGGGATATTTTCTCACTTGTTTCTCACTCTTTTTAAAGCTGTCATCTTTGCATTAAACCCACAACTGTTTGTTAAAGATAAGATGTAATATAATCCATGTAACTTTGTCTTAACCATTATTTTCTCTTTAGTAGTAGCTAAAACAAGCAGTTACATCCAAGCTTCCAGTCAGTGTTGGCTGTTTAACTTGTGTTGGGAAATGACAGGCTTTATGCAGCATTATACCTCGGAGCAGGATCAAAGCTTTCTGCTGCAGTAACCCAAGCTTTCTAAACATAGAATCACCTTGGGTAACTGTTAGTGGCTTTAGGTCCAACGAGATGCACTTTTCAGTGCTGTGTTTGTGAACAAGCTTTCTGGTCTTCCACAGGTTAACCTGTAGATGGAAAAATTCTCAGGCTCAAAAGCCGCTGTAGACTTGCTGTATCTAGAGGTCAGCAGCTAAGCTGGAGCTCAGATTTGATAACATTAAACCCAAGAGTGTACACTTTTGTGTCGGAGAATCTTGGGGGTTTTGGTAACGTGTCACTCACTCTGATTTATCTAAACCTTCCTTCGCATTTCCAGCCAGGCTTCAACATTTGCATTGAAGTTTTAGCAATTCTTTGCTTTAAAGTACTTGGCTGGTTTTGGGTATCTGTTGCTATGAGCATCTGGGTCTTGTTGTGGTGAAATATTAATTCAACCTCAATTACGCCATCCCTGGAAGTGTTCACAAACCATGTAGATGAGGCCCTCAGTGACATGGATTAGTGGTGGCCTTGGCAGTGCTGGGCTAAGGGCTGGACTTGATGCTCTTGAAGATCTTTCCCAGCCCAGCTGATTCAAGGCCAGGTTGGACACAGGGGCTTGGAGCAAGCTGCTCTAGTGGAAGGTGTCCCTGCCAGTGGCAGGGGTTGGAACTGGATGAGCTTTAAAGGTCCCTTCCAACGCAAACCAGTCTCTGATTCCATGATTCTGCGTTTCCTCTGTTCTTTATTGTGTGGCTGCATCACTACTATGAAATGAAGGCACAAACTAGAAAGGGGAAAGCTGGACTGGAAGATGTCTGTGAAGGGAAGGATGAGTTGCCCTTTTTAATGCAGTGTTGGTTTAAATCCCAGGTTGAACTGCAGCTGCATTTCCTACTCACCAGTGTGGTTGAATGGGATGGGGGTGTTAATCTCAAAAGAGTTTTGAAGATGTTTGTTGTAATGAGCTGCTTTATGAACGGTCGATGTCTGTTGTGATAAGGATTGGAAAAGGTTTTATTCGTTGTAAAACATAGTTTGGGCATAGTAAAGAGAGCAGGGTCCTTTCCTGAATAAAGGTCTAATACTTCAGTCCTGAACTTCACCCATGCAGTACCTTAGTGAGTCCTGGATTAAACATATACCAAACACGTACCAAAAATGCAGAAGGTTTGTGTAACCAAAACAGTTTTGAAGCACAAATGACCCTCCCTTGTTCTGTAACAATTCATTTTCACTCATACACTGCAAACAAACCATGTCTGACCCACACACCTAGTGCTCAGGAGTCAGGAAGTGTCAGAACTGGGGCTGTAGGCACAGTCAGGTTTGTCCCTGTTGGCATATTCAGTAGAAGGCAGCAGAGGGCTGGTGTGATCCGCAGGGCCCATCTGTACGAGCTTTGTGCACAGAGAAGATGCTAAATAAGCTTCTTAAATTGACTGCTAGTGATGGATTTACCCTCATCCATCCTGTTACAATGACCAGTGTCTGCTGTGAGGCTGTTCTGAGCACTGCATGGAGAGTTTTTAGGAAGCAGTTTGCATGCTAATGAATGAATACACATCCCCCCAAGACTGTTCTGAAGTCTGGGGTTACCTTTGCTGTAGCCTGGCAGAATGCTGCAAAAGCATTACAAGAAAGTGTGACCCCTCCAATCCTGCTGGCACCTCAGGCTGTGGCCAGGACAGTGCTGTTGTTCTGCCCTGCCATGGCTGCTTTCCCAGTGTGTTCTCCAGCAGTGCTGATGGTGAAACATTCAGCTTATGTGAGGAGCATCACTAGGGGCTCTGCCCATCCCTTGGACAGCTTCATCACATTTGGCATTCAGCTGCTTGTCCGTGGGACTCTTCTTTCCCAACGGCCTCTTTCCTAATAATTATTTTCCTTAGAACAGCTTCCAGTATCTGAAGGGGGCTACAAGGATGCCAGAGAGGGACTCTTCATCAGGGACTGTAGTGACAGGCCAAGGGGAATGGCTTTAACCTGCCTGAGGGGAGACTGAGATGAGCTCTTAGGCAGAAGCTCTTCCCTGTGAGGGTGCCGAGGCTCTGGCCCAGGGTGCCCAGAGAAGCTGTGGCTGCCCCATCCCTGGCAGTGCTGAAGGGCAGGTTGGACACAGGGGCTTGGAGCAAGCTGCTCCAGTGGAAGGTGTCCCTGCCTGTGGCAGGGGTTGGAGCTGGAGGAGCTTTACAGTCCTTTCAACCCAAACCATTCTATGACATTTCACCTGCAGAGGAGCCCTGCATATCTTCTGCAGTTGAAGCCCTGTGGGGAACAGAGCCAGTAACACATGGTAACCACAGAGGGTAGAATCACAGCACTGAGCAACCTTAACACCAGCATTTCCTAATTCTGGAGTGTCTGAATCTGTAGCCTCACAGTCTCATTTCCTGTTTAATCCCAAGGAATGTTAGAGGTGTTGTCTTGGGCACTGTGCTAGGAGGTGTGAGTAGGGGTGGTGGGGAACATGCAGAAGAGAAGCTTTAGTAGTTGTGGGGCTTGGCAGAGCTGGGTGAGACTGCGGTAATTCCTGACGTCGGAAATAGAGGCTTTCCAGAGCTGAGTCAGGGGGAAGGCAGAAAGCCTTGGTGCTGAGTTATAAACACCAGCTCTTCTGAAGGTGGGAGGAGGAGGACCATGAGCCTGAGCTCTTGCCTGCAGCGTGCTTGGTTGAGAGTCAGGACTGGCACAGGTACAACCCCAGCAGGAGGTAGCAGGGGTGAGAAGGCAGAACATACCTGTTGTAACTGAAAGCTTTAGCTTCACATCCACCAAACTGACCTCTAAGGAATGCGGGGGGATGAGGTGGTAGCACTAAGGACTTTCCCAGGAAATCTGTGTATTTGCCTGCACCAAGCATACTGTGTCTTACTCAGTTGTTAACTATGCCACGTGTGACACAGACAGCAAGGAGGCTTTAGCTTGGCTACCGTGAACCAAAGCTGTCCCAAGGCCACAGAGGAGCCTCTCACCTCCGCTCTCAATGATTCTGCTGAAGGCTCAGGAGGTGAAGAGAAAAGGGTATATAGAATGAGAGGAGGAGAACAAGGACAGGTAATTGGTGAGGCTGATGTGTTTGGAGGCACAGGTTAGGTGAGAAGAGTAGGGAGGGCAAGGAGACTTGTCAGCTGCTTCCCTTTGGCTTGTCATTCCCATACATACTGAGATAGGAATGAGAAAAAAGAATGAGGAGGTGGTGTTAATGCATGCGTTAGTGTTGCTTTAATATGGTTAAGAAGAGAGTCTTAATTCAGATTCTTGGGTTCTGCTTTGTTTTGTATACTTTGTGGTTTGGGACGAGAGAGAAGTCAGTGCAACATACAGAAATGGTTAAAACCGGCATCCCTGGCTTTCCAAGAGAAGTGCTGGTTGTCACTCACTGCCTGGGCACTGCCCATGTTACATGTTCTACAGGCTGTCAGGCTGGGGATGCTCCTGGCCATGCTTGGACTCTGTTCATGGTCAAATATGTGACATCAGCTGATGGTTTCAATCATGGCAGTGTAGAAGTAGGTGAGTTTTATACAGAAGTGCATCCATCCACCACTGCCGCCTGCACATCCAGTCATCCTGGCAGAGTGCACCTCTGGTACAGATGGGTCCAACTGGACTTCTGTTCCTTCTCCCTCTACCCAAAGCCTTCCCCCCAGACCCTCTCTATTATCACTAAATAATGACTGGTGCTTTCAGGTTAGTGGTTGCTTTCAGGGACTGCATTGGCCTTCGTACCTGAAGTGCTGAGTTGTTTCCTTTGTTTTAGTCATTTCAAAAGAACCAATTGGTTTTGAAGTAGGATCTGGGGTAGGTTCAGTCAGGCTGAAGCTTCCCTTAGTGAGCATTTCCCAGATGGGCTTAAGCTGCCCTCGTTTAAGCAGAAGGAAGGGAAATGGGTCTGAGTGTGCTCAGCTCTGCTTCTAGTGAGGACAGAAAGGGGTGCCCCGAGGGAGCAGTCCTTGTGCCCATCCTTCTCCAGTGGTAGCTCCCTACTGAAGCGTCTCATCTTTGTTTAGATGCCCGAGTTGTTTTCTGACCAGGTCTGATGCAGCTCTGCAAGCTTCACATCCCTCAGCTGAATGAGCCAAGCCTTTGCCAGCTGCTGTACAGGCCGAATCTGTTGTTCTGCGCTAAGCCAGTGGTGGTTCTTTACAACAAGGCATGGCTGGAGGAAGCGTGCACCTGGCTGGGCATGGCAACGACACAGGGTGTGTGGTTCAACCAACCCAGGGTTTTCCCCAGGCTCTCTGACGGGAAGCTCAACATTGTGACAGTTGCAGACTGAGCCAAGGAAATAATAATGGAATCAAATATTCCTGCAGAAACTGTGCACACCTGAACCTGGAGGGGTTTGGTTTTCCTTTAGTACATTCATGGTCCCATTCCCCTTCTGCCCGCAGAACTTGAAGCTTTTCTTAAGGTTGTGCTGCTTCTCCTGTGGACAGTCACTGCTGGAAGCTTTGCTCTCACTTAGAGGTTTGCATCCTTAAACACCTGAAGTGCAGTGCACAGTCCAACCCCCAAGCTCCTCAGGAACTGCTTTGCCCTGGTCCTTTTGCAACCTTTTTGACAGTTGAGGAATAATGATCATCTCGTCCATACAAAACCACCTTGCTGGGACTGAGGGTGTAGAGGAGGTTACTTGGTGGGGGGGAGGTGGGTATTTACCGCTGTGGTTTGGCAGACCTGTACAAAACCATGCACAATGAATGGAGCTGCTGCCCTTTCCCTGCTGCTCCAGGACCTCTGGAATCTTGTATCTGGAATTGCTCCTTTGCACAAACACAGGTTGTAGCATTTTGCGCATGTGACAGATTTCATTTCCTAAACCGAATGTGAACGGTTGCTTTGAAGTGAGTCTCTAGTTAAACCTACTGCCATTGCTAATTCGGGATGTAACCTGCAGCTGGAATGCTTCCTTGCTAACATGTGCATTTGTTTGTTTGCAACGAGCAGCCCGAATCACCCAAACCCGTGAAACACCAGGCAAGTGGCTTTCTTTCTGCTTTTACAGTTACAGAGGTGAACATAGATCTGTGCTTCTATTTCCTGTCGATCTGTATTTGTAACTCGGGGAGGGACACAGCCAGGAGAGAGCTTTGCAGATCCTCAGGTGGCTTCCAGAGAAAGAGCAGGCGCCCGGTCCCTCAGCACAGCAAAGCTCATGCTTTCATAGAAGCTACAAAATTCTTTTGATTAACATGCTGTTTTGTCTGAGTATTTTGATAGCTTCTCAGATAACCTGATAAAGACTTTGACATCGAGGCTGAGAGAGCTGGGCTGTGTCAGTCTGGAGAAGAGAAGGCTCCTTAAAGGGAGACCTGAGAGCAGCTCCAGTGCCTGAAGGGGCTGCAGGAAACCTGGAGAGGGGCTTTGGCCAAGGGCCTGCAGGGACAGGCCAAGGGGAATGGCTTTAACCTGCCAGAGGGGAGACTGAGATGAGCTCTTAGGCAGAAGCTCTTCCCTGTGAGGGTGCTGAGGCGCTGGCACAGGGTGCCCAGAGAAGCTGTGGCTGCCCCATCCCTGGCAGTGTTCAAGGCCAGGTTGGACACAGGGGCTTGGAGCAAGCTGCTCCAGTGGAAGGTGTCCCTGCCCGTGGCAGGGGGTTGGGGCTGGAGAAGCTTTAAGGTTCCTCCCAACCCAAACCATTCCATGATGATGAAGTATAAAAGGCTTGGCAGAACCAGTCATCATCTGAGTGTTTCCCTCGCTCTTCAGGGTAAGTGATGTGAGCAATGTGGTATCTGTTCAGCACTGCCACCTGAGTTAACGTTCCCTCAGTTGAGCTTCAGCTGCTCTTATTGCTCAGGGCAGATGGAGCTGCCCTGCAGATAACTCTGCCCCTTTCCTCCTCCCGTGTCCCTGTCTCTGTGGGCAGCAGCAGTTCGTCTGTCCTGGACCACCCCATTGTGCAGGACAGGAGCTGCAGAGGGGCACGGAGAGGAGGTTGAGTGGAAGCTGGGGGTAAAGCTGTTGACAGGAACAGTTGCTGCCAGGTGTTCTGAAGGCTAAATGCTCCGCTCCCTGTCCTGAGATGGTGAGCAATGCCTTTGTCATGGGCACGAGCTGTTAAATCCAGAAGCGGCTTTGCAGCAGCTCCGTATGGTATGAAACCAAGGCTTGGGAACTCAGGAAGCCACCGTGACTTAGTTCAGGTGGTTGTATTCCATTTCTCTGGAAGCTGACTGTACAGCAACCTAAGCTGTAGCAGGAAGGGAAAGAATAAAAGAAACTTCAAGTTGGGTCTTGTGTATTGGAAGCCAAAGCTATCACATAGACAGCCCTGTGCCTCTGCTGGTGTGTGGTAACATGCTGGACCTCTGTAACCCAGCCCTGCGTCTCACTTTCAGAAGTTACAGACAATTCAACCCTCCCTCCTTGCAAACCTCAGCCAATTCTAAGGGGTTTTTACTGCAGTATTTCTCTGTTCCAAAGCAGAGGGAGCAGGGTTTAGTCCAAGCCTCCTGCTCAGAGCTCCCATGTCAGGGTGGAAACAAGGTGTTTGTTGGCACTTTCAGTGTATCAGTGGAAACGTGCTAATCCAGAAGTGTCGATACTGCGTAAACCATGACCATTAACATTTCTGTTTCAATGTCATTTTGGACTACAGCGTGGATCCCTGTTGTATGTGAGTAGCATGTGGCTTTCCTGGCCTCTCGACAACTCCAGCCTCAGGACGCTGGTTGTTCTGAAACTGAGACAAGAGCCTGTCCTTACCTTAATGTTGCCCTGCATGAAACGTTGCATGGCTTGACTTTATCCACATTACTGTGACACTGCTTTTTCCAAGTTCTGGTTAGCTGCCTGTGCAGGAGATGCACCTACAGGCAAAACACGCTCTTTCCAAGCACTGAACACTGAGAGCCAGGGCTGGTTTTGGGCTGTGAAGCAGTGCATCTCACAATGACAACTACTCAATCAGAAGCTGTTGAACACAGTGGAGAGGTTTGGTGTTTTCTTAGGGATGGCTGTGACAAGTCTGCTTGTGAGCAGGGCAAAGTGTGTGGCTGGGCTCTGAGTGCCTGGGTTGTTCTCATGGTTTTCACCCATATCTGAGGACCCACAAGAGGGACCTGGAGCTGTTGGAGCAAGTCCAGAGGAGGCCATGGAGCTGCTGCGAGGGCTGGAGCAGCTCTGCTCTGGAGCCAGGCTGAGAGAGCTGGGCTGGGTCAGCCTGGAGAAGAGAAGGCTCCTGAAGGGGAGACCTGAGAGCAGCTCCAGTGCCTGAAGGGGCTGCAGGAAAGCTGGAGAGGGGCTTGGGACAAGGGATGTAGGGACAGGCCAAGGGGAATGGCTTTAACCTGCCAGAGGGGAGACTGAGATGAGCTCTTAGGCAGAAGCTCTTCCCTGTGAGGGTGCTGAGGCGCTGGCACAGGGTGCCCAGAGAAGCTGTGGCTGCCCCATCCCTGGCAGTGTTGAAGGGCAGGTTGGACACAGGGGCTTGGAGCAAGCTGCTCTAGTGGAAGGTGTCCCTGCCTGTGGCAGAGGTTGGAGCTGGATGAGCTTTAAGGCCCCTTCCAACCCAAACCAGTCAGTGATGACCCAACTGAATGTTTCCATCACATCCTCAGAGATGATCATAAAAATGACCTGTCAGAACTCCTTGTATTCAGCTGGAGGATTTGAGTGAAATCATTTCACACTGTCCTGGCCAAGTGCCTCTGCACAAATCCCAGGGAAGGCTGGGGCGCATGGAAGCACATTCAAGCCCAGGTACAGCCTGTGCTGCCGTGATTCCCTTTGGCACAGGGAAGGTCCATGGAGGAGCCCAGTTTGAAAGTGCTTGCTTTGCCAGGATAGCCAAGATCTGACGTGTAAGCTGTGGTGAATACAGGCCATGGGGTTGATTTTGAGCTGTGCACTGTGCTTTGAGCCAGCTTCTTGGCTTTACACTTGGGTGCCTTTGCAGAGCCCACTGCATGGTCGGGATAGGGGAATGATGGAATGGTGTGAGCGAATGTTTCCCTGGTCTGATGCTTTTATATGGGAAACTTTTAGACTATAAATACTGTGCATATAGTGCTTTGAACAGAGCTGGTTTTTCTTCAGTTGCGGGGTTTTTTTGTCTGTCTAAAAGCACTCCTGAGAACTGTGTTGTTGGCAAACCCAATGTAGTGTGTAGGCTCTGGGGCCCCAGCGGTGGTTGCTGTGCTCTGGGCTAAGGCTCACACGTTTGTTCCTTCTTCAGTTACTTCAGAATCCAGAGAATATGTAGTCCCAAAGGGAATATATTTGGAAATCAACAAGTTTTGAGCCAGTAACTTGAGGTCACATTAAAGAAGCAGCAGCCCGGAGTTTCCAGGGGGACTTGAAATATAGTTCAATGTATAAATAAAATCCTCTTTTAGGTGTTAAGCAGGGAAGTTTAAAAATTCCTGTTAGAATTGACCTTGTGGAATCCTTGAGAGACTTCAGTTTCCTGTGTTCTGGGTCCTCTATTCATCTATGCTATAAGTAATTGGAAAAAGCAGGTTTATGCACACAATCCCCAGTTTTTGAGACGACATTCCAGACAGCTTTGCTTTCCTTTTAGTTGTTTAAAACCCATCCTTCAGAGCAGGAAGACAATCTCATGTTTTCCTATGTTCATCCATGCCTCCTGGGCTCATGGAAGCAGCACAGACTTCTTGTGTTACTAGATCTCTTCATGGATAGCAATCCTAAAAGCCGCTGGGCAATTTCCAAAGAGAAGTGCAGTGATTCCTAAATCCATTGGCTTGAATGTCAAAAAATGTTTAAAGAACTGCATTAAACCCTCTGAATGGAGCAGTCTGAATGTGATCTTTGTACCTGGTGTTGCTCCATCCCCGTTCTGGCACGTTCTGTGGTTCATTCAAGGTGTTGCAATGATCCTGTGTGTGCCTGACTGGCAGTGAGGATGTCACTGATTCAAAAGTAGGTTTGAAACTGGGTATTCCAATGTAACCATACTGTAACAATCACTAAATGGGAAGTTTAGAAATGACCTTACACTTAAACCAGTTAAATTAGTTTTTCCCCTAAAGCACTCCAAGTCTGTGCCTAATTTCATTTGCCCTAAATGTGAGTTTTCTTTTCCATGTTCAACGATTTCCAGCATCCATCAAGTCCTGTTCAGTCACTGCTCTGTGTGTGTGTGATTTAAGACTAAACCCGCCACCAAAACCCCCACAAAACACAAAAAATACCCCCAAACCCACGTTCTTTACTGGATGGAGGAGACTAGCAGCAGATTTAGAAGTGAGAAGAGCAAAGAAAGGCCCTTGTGAAGGCAGTGTCCCTGGGTCATGGCTCTCAGGAGGCAGCAGGACGTGGGAATGTCATGCGTGCACTGTGCTAATGTTTGTCTGTTTTCTCTTTGTGTGGCTTTCAGGGGGAGCTGGAGCGTCAGCTTCTTCAGGCGAATCCCATTCTGGAATCCTTCGGGAATGCCAAGACAGTGAAGAATGACAACTCCTCCCGCTTTGTGAGTGACTCCTTCCCTCCTTAAAGTCTGGAAATGTGGGTTACTGTTTATGGAGAAAACCTTTGTTCAGGATTTATCCAGTATCAGAAGCTGACTGTGTTCTCTCATCATGAGATGAATCCAGGTTCTCTCACATATCTTTCTGCATCGTGCAGGGCCTGCAGAAGACTCCCCCTCAAGGGCTTTTGCCAAAACTTGCTTTATTTCATCCAGTTTCTGATTTTAACCATCCTTGAGCTGACGGTGGTGTTCATGCCATAGCAAATACACCGTGCCATAGAGCTGACCTGGGCTTGCATGTACAAACTGCTGCTGAACTGCTGTCAAGTATGAATAAGGACTATGGCGTCCATGCGGAGTTCAGCTAAATAGGGAGCCTTCTTGTCAATAGCTGCCACTTTATCGATTGATTGGTTTAGAGAGAACATCCTTCACTTTGGAAAAGCACAGAAGTTGCCTGTAAAACCCTCTCTCAAGTCCCGTGTCCTTCTGTCCAGCTGGTTTCCTGGGGGGAAGTTGAAAAGGCAGTGTTGGGCACCTGTAGCTGGGTGATGTCTTTGCTGGGTTGGTGCCTTCTCTTCACGTACTGTTCTGGTGGCCAATAACCACGTCTGATGGTTCCATTGTTGTAAAAGCAGTGGTGGAACTGGGGGAAAGAGCTATTTACCACTTGGGAATACTTCCTTTCCTCTGAAGTGGGGGGAAAAAGCCACGCTGCCTTTTCAGCTTCCCTCCAGTACGCCCCGATTGAGGGGAAAGCTGGGTTAGAACAACTGTAAAAGGAGATATGAAATAGTTTTTCTTGTGAGAACAGAAGTGAAACGTGCAGACCAAATGAAGCGTTTCTTGGCTGCCTGGATGTTTCAACAGTTGCTTGGATTTGTAATGTATGAACTCAGCTCCGGTGATAAGGACTCTGGAAAACTCTATGACTAAATCCCTCTGCCTTTTCAGTCGAGAAGGGAGAGCAGAGCACTAAAGGAATTCAATGTTGATCATTTTATAGCCACATTATTTACAATATCGCTTGATGCTTATACATGTTGGGTGTAGGATTTGTAACATCAACAGGTTTCACTGCACGATGTTTCTTCTTTGTTACATGGCTTGAATCCACCAAAGGCCGTGTTAATTTAATGAGGATACTTTATTCCTAAGAGATGGTAGCATCTGGTTTGTGTTACCCTGGCGTCCACATCGCCATCATGATCATGCTCACTCGGCTGTTCCAGCTCTGGCTTTCGAAAGGAGTAGGTTTAATGCACTCCAGATGGTGGCATCTCCTGCAGGAAAATAATCTTTAGTAACAGCCACTTTAAAACCTGACTTAAAGAATAGATGTGTCCTCCCCCCAGGGAGAAGGGCTGTTGTGTACAGGCCTGACAGCTTCACTGTGCCTGAGGAGGAGGCTGGCCCCTGCCCTGTGTGCTGATAGCACCAGACAGGGCTGAAATATGGCCAGTGTCAAAGCAGAGTTTGTTCCTTTTTCCCTCTACCAAAGGCAGTGTTCTCTTGTGGTGCAGGAAAGAAACTCTCTCTTAGTGGATAGGGAAGGGGGGACCTTGTTGGGTTCATGGTGCAGAGCTAACTCCTTCCTTCTGATGTGTTTTTTCCAAAGCCATGTACTTAGTGCTGCAGTGATAATCTAAATAGAATTCAGTTGTTGAATGACCACCACTACAGTCTCTAACTGATCAGTTCAAGATTTTAGAGCCAGGATTGCTTGTGCTAGCTAAAACGGTGTATTAATATTCTGCTTTTAAGAAGATGAAGTAGATAAGTGACTTCTCCAATTCAAACTTCAGTGCTGATGGTCCTTTGAATCAGGGAGCATGTGGGTTCCCCTTTCTGGTGTGTCAGCTTATCCAAGGACTGCATTTCCTCTATTATTTCTGTCCAAGGAACTGGTAACTTGCCAGCAGACATTAGATAACTTGTGAGGGTGAAGCAGAGTGAAGTGACTGAATTACATCAGAAAAAGCCCCTGACTAGACCTTACATAGTGCTTTGTGTCTGTTCCTCCATGTAATGTGGCAAATGGAAGCCATGTCACTCCGAGAAGGCTCTGTGGTACCTGGTGCAGGGGGGACGCTGTCAGCCACCATCCTTGAGGTGCTGGTGCTGACATCCGTTGCATGTCACGTCTGTTGGCTGAATTTCAGTAAGTGTCGCTTCACTCTTTGCCGCAGTTACAAACACAGTTCTCTGGAGCTTCTACTGAGCAAAAAGCATAAATGCTTCAGTGTCAAGCTGAGCTTGGAGCGTTCTGTGCCTGCACACCCGGAAACTCAAGTTCAAGTGCTGGTCCCTGACAGGGCGTGCTTGAAAGCAAGCCTTGTTCCTCAGCGTGCTCACTCCAGTGCCCTGGTGTTCCACCTGAGCTGCAGGTTCAGCGGCGGGGAGGAAGCACTGAAGTTGAAGTATTCCACCAGGTTTCTTGAAACTTGCAGAAGTCACTTTGGGTTGCAGATGCACATCTGCAGTCACAGATCAGCTGCTTCAAACTCAGCAAGGGCTGGAACTTCCTCTGGGTTCACTGGTGTGGTTGGGGAGAAACCTGGTCCCTGGTACACACAAATCTTTCAGATGTGAATGGGCAGCCGGAAGGTTCTGGTGTTCTGGAGACAAGATGCGCTAGCTCAAATGGTCACAGCCACTTCCTCAAGTGTCACTCGGTAGCACAGCAGCACACAGAACCACAGACTGGTTTGGGTTGGAAGGGTCCCTGCCCATGGCAAGGGGTTGGAACTGGATGAGCTTGAAGGTCCCTTCCAACACAAAGCAGCCTGGGGTTTTAGGAATCTTGCAACACTTTCTTTCCAAGAGCTCTGTGTGTGGGCAGTGTGCTCTTTACTTGGTCCTCTACGGAGCAAAGGAGATGTATGTGGAAGGAATAGGTTTACTGTCTTGTAGTCTGTTCTTTACCAGCTGCTGGAGAAGAGAGGCTGTGCATGTGGGGCCATCCTGGTTGTAGAAAAGGAAGTGGAAGGCTGGTGGGCTGGGCTGGGCAGCACATGTGATTTGGGATTGCTGCAGATAAAACCCCTTTAGCCACCAGTGAGTTTGCTATAGGAATATGTGCACTGAAACACCTCAGCCTTGCTTCCAACTTCAGGCAGCTTCACTCAGAGGAAAGCTTTGTCTAAGTCTGGAGCACTGGTTCTTTGATCTTCTGGCAGTGTATGCGTGCGACGTAACATGTGCCATTGAAATGATGGCTGAGCACATGGAAGGGGAGAGATGGATTTGAAGTTGTGTGAAATGCTCGTACAGGTGCCAGCAGGGCTGCGTTTGTGTGGAGGCAGTGTTGGTGTCTTAAAACATCAGTCATCACCAGAGTAATCTCTTTTCTTTCCAGGGCAAGTTCATAAGGATTAACTTTGATGTGACTGGTTATATCGTTGGGGCCAACATTGAGACGTGTATCCTGCTTCGTGCCACGCCACTGCGCAGTGCAAGTTTTCCCATTGTTTTGCTTTTAACCCTGGAAGCCATTGGAATGCAGTGAGGGGTGACCACATTCCTGCATTCCTTTGTCTCTTCCTTTATTTCAAAATAGCTGATCAAATATCCCAAAGTCAGCGTGCTTCCTCATGCTCGGACATTGGATACTCCAAAATGTAGCACTCTGAGACCTGCTGGGTTTTCAGACCAGCCTTAAACCTAGGGCATCTTAAATAGGGAAACCATTCCAAATGTTGCTCTACCAACAGTTTTAGAAGAGAAGCTCCTTCCTGAAGCTGCTGAGCCACTGCCTTGTGCCAGGAGCTGGGGTTTGCTCCTGTCAGTGCTGCAGGAGCAGCTCTGCGCCTGGAAGGAGCTGATGCTTCTTATGAAGTGACAGAGCTGGAAGTGCTGGGACACATTCCAGTTTCTTAGGTCTTCTGGAGATCAGCGTAGGCCCAATGACACAAGACCTACCACCAATTAATACTGAAGCCTAATTCAGTTTTAGCTTTAAGGTTTGATTTTATTTATCATGGCATGGTTCGGGTGGGAAGGGACCTTAAAGCTCATCAAGTTCCAGCCCCTGCCACAGGCAGGGACCCCTTCCACTAGAGCAGCTTGCTCCAAGCCCCTGTGTCCAACCTGCCCTTGAACACTGCCAGGGATGGGGCAGCCACAGCTTCTCTGGGCAGCCTCTGGCAGTGTCCCACCACCCTCACAGTGGGTGAAAAGCTGCTCCTTCACTTAACCTTCAGCTGGTCCCTACAGACACTTGTCACTGGGTGTAGCAGGGGAATGAGGTCAGCATCCAACAAAGGAGTCTGCTGAAATTAAAAGTGAGCTTCTACCAGTGTGAAACTGAAGCCTCTTATTTAAAGTTACTGAAGGTTCATATTGGACGTGGTCCTGGCATTGCTATTAAAGTTGTTTGCTCTTAAAGTAATTTTATAGCCTGCTTCGAACTTTTGTTTTGCATTGGGTATTTTTCCCCCCGAACTGTAGAAGATCCTTGACTAGTTACAATCAGACTTGTTGGAAAAGTCTCGTGCTGTTCGTCAGGCCAAGGATGAGCGGACGTTTCATATCTTCTATCAGCTACTTGCGGGAGCAGGAGAACACTTGAAGTGTAAGTTGGGAATCTCATTTTGTAAACCTGTTGTTTCTGTGTGCCAGGCTTGTCTGCTCAGTGTTACACAGCAGTGCTGGAGCTCCTCTTGGGTCTTCAAACAGGCAGTGTTAACTGAAGGCTGAGGAGCCGGGTGCCTCTGGTTTGGGATGGCTGGGCTTTATCCAGTTTGCTGTCATACATGTTGAGAGCAAACGGCTCCTGCCTGACCCATCCAGTTCAGTGTGTCCCTGCCTGGGAGTCACTAGATTGAAATCTTTTTCTCTCCTTTTCTCCCTCTCTTTGGTAACTGGGAATTTCTGTTCGCTTGTGATGTGAAACCCTAGAACAGTGCAGACTTAGAGAGCTGATGCACTCTTTCTCACCTGTAATAGAGAAATGGGTATTTACACCCTTGCTGTGGTAACTGTTGATACGCAGCACCATGTCAGTACCTCCCAGTAGAGACACTTGGTTTAGGGTATTCCGAATAGGGGTTTGAGATGATGCTAGATCTGAGCCAGGTAAGGTTCTGTTTACAGGCTTAATGCATTAAAGAGCTGATGTAGGTTGCAACAGATGGAGATTCTGGAAGCTGGCTTCAGCTTCTCAGGTGCACTCATATTGTAGAATTTCCAAAGCTGGTGAAACACCTCGTAGCCTTATTTGAGGAATTGGTTTTGGAAAGCATTGTTGGTGCATTTAGTGACACCGCAGTCGGTGTGGCTGTGAAGAGCCTCACTGTCTTCAGCTTATTTTCATCTCTCTTCCCCTTGCCCACACAGCTGACCTGCTGCTGGAAGGATTTAACAACTACAGATTTTTATCTAATGGCTACATCCCCATTCCTGGGCAGCAAGACAAGGATAACTTTCAGGAGACTATGGAAGCAATGCATATCATGGGATTCTCACACGATGAGATCTTGTGTAAGTTACTGAGCCTTTTGGATGTTCAGAGCTGCTTTCCTCTCACGCACATGCACCCACACTTGCTGATTTCACGTTGTTTCAGTGTCGTGACAGCCTGCAACAAACGTTTGCTTAACACAAGTAGAACTGAATTAAAGCTTTTTGCCCCAAAAGTACAGCCCAAACAGTCCTTACTGAACTTATGCTTTGAATTTGGAAAGACACAAGTAGTGAAAGGAAAGCGTAAGCTGAGCCCTCTCCAGTTAACTGTTGCACATGTCCTTTGTTAACACAGCAATGCTGAAAGTGGTGTCTTCAGTGCTGCAATTTGGAAACATTTCCTTTAAGAAGGAGAGGAATACGGATCAAGCTTCAATGCCAGAGAACACGGGTAAGTTGATCACGTTTGTGTGGCTTCATGCACTGTGGTTTCCTTCCCACCGCTCCAGTGCATGTCCTCAACAAGTACAGAGCAGGCTTGTGAGCTCGTGTGGGATCATCCTGTGCCAAAGAGGCAGTAGCCAACGGGCGAGTGTTAAAACTCTCCTCTTCCATCCTCGTCATTCAGACAAATTTAAGTATCCATCAACAGAGTTGATGCTGTTTGCATTGCTTCTCCACTTGGAACGGTATTGCGGTTGGAGTCTTGTTTATTGCTGTCTACAAAGACAAGCACTAGGAAAAAGTGCACGCTCAAATCCCTCTGTTTTCTTTGGTTCTTGAAGGGAGTTTTCTTGCCAATGGTAAGAGCCCTGGAGCCAAACACAACTTCATAGTGAAATGGCTGAACATAGGAATGCTGTGTTTAGAAAACTCTTATTTCTGAAGTGGCACGTGGCAGGGATGGGCAGTGGGCCTGGGATGGAATTTATCAGTTGGTACCCTCCATGCAGGCAGGATTTCTTCACACAAAAAGACTGCTGCTGAAGTAAATCTCAGGTTTTCAGTGTAGTGCTTCAGTGCCAGCCTTTTGAATGCTCTCATGGGAGTTAGCTTCGAGAGTTGACCTTGGTGGAAAGACCAGTAAGAACCATCACCCACACGACCTGCTGTACATGCACAGCTCCAGTTCATGCGTGTCTCTTAGTTTTGGGATTATCCCAAATGGCTGTGCCAATGTAGGGTGCTTGCAGTGTCCAAAATCTTAGGGGGTGGTTTGCTGCTCAGGGTGCTCCAGCAAGCAGGAATGGACTCAAGGCCAATAGCCATTGAGTGGGTATTTGGCAGAGGGTTGGCACTTTGAGTTTTGCAGGCGAAAAAAGGTTGGGTGAGAGATCAGGTTTTTTGGCTTTTAGCACCAGCTCAAATGTCTTAAGTCCTTGTAGTTTGGTGGTTTGTTTTTCTTTTGCTTGGCTGGTTGGTTGAAGATCCTGACAGTATTTGCTGCCTGCCACCGAAGGTTGTGAGTTCTGTCTGATGTGCTGGTGCGTGTTGTCATACTCAACGCACAGCAATACTCCTTTGTGTAGCTACAGGGAAATGAGCGCTCGGTTTGTGTCACTACCCTTATTTCCCTTGGTTCAGTTGTGTGTTGATTCATGAACCCTTTCACTGAATACAGCCTGAGAATCTCAACATTAAGGGCAAGTAGTAGTGTTGTTATACCAGGAAAACAAAACAAGGCAGCAGAAGGAGCTTTATTCACTTTGACAGTAAACCCAGGAGCTGTCAGAGGGCAGAGATCAGGGTTTGAGTTCCTGCAGGATAGTGTGAAAGGCTTCTAGGAGTTTGGAATCCCGAGCACCTCACCTTCTGGGCAATGGATGTAGGGAAGGGGATTGATGCAGCAAGAATGTGTAATGCTGGGGTGAGCAAGCACTGTTTCAGATACAGAATTTCACACTGGGAGAGCTCATGCTGTGTAAGTGGTGTGGAGCCAGGGAAGGCCATGGGGTGCTCCAGCCTTAGGACAATGGGCATTGCCCAGGCTCTACTGCCAACAGCAAGTCAGGTTTTAAGCTGACACTTGCCTGTAGTTGGTTTTACAGCTGTTGCTGCTGCTGTGAAGGATTTTAAGTGTTTCCATTGATTCTTTGCTCTCCAGTCGCACAGAAGCTCTGCCATCTGCTGGGAATGAATGTCATGGAGTTCACCCGGGCCATCCTGACCCCACGCATCAAAGTGGGCAGAGACTACGTCCAGAAAGCCCAGACCAAAGAACAAGTAAGTTTGGGTGCTTTCAAGGTGAAGTGAAACTGCACCTCATCCTGATTAGCTCTTAATAGTAATCATGGAGTCCCTGCCTGGTTTGTATGGGAAGGGACCTTAAAGCTCATCCGGTTCCAATCCCCTGCCACAGGCAGGGACACTTTCCACTAGAGCAGCTTGCTCCAAGCCCCCTTCCCCCTGCCCCCCAATTTATATTAAATGTGTACTGCCACTGACCTTCTTTAAGCTTTACTGCCTCTGTTAGATGTTCTTATGTGGTAAAAATCAGTAGCAGAATAGAAGAAACCTTCCCCTTTCCTTGACCTTCTGCTGGTTTCATCCTTTACTGTCAGTCTTGTCTGTATCAAGCACATGGAGAGCTTTTGGTGTTGTATGGAACAATTTAAAAACACATTTTTCATAACATTAATCAAACTCTGTTGGGTTTTACTCCTTGGTTTCATTCCTCAGTGGTATTAACACCATTAAACTTCTTGTGTTCCTTTGGTTTTTGGGATAACATCCGTGCCTGAGTTCTTTTGATCACTTCTCCAGGGTAAATAAATGTTCCTGTTTGGATTTCCAGGCAGACTTTGCAGTGGAAGCTTTGGCAAAGGCCACCTACGAGCGCCTCTTCCGCTGGCTTGTTCACCGCATTAACAAAGCTTTGGACAGGACCAAACGACAGGGAGCGTCTTTCATTGGAATTCTGGATATTGCTGGATTTGAAATCTTTGAGGTACTTTGGTGCTGCTGATCAGACCTTTTTCCTTCCCCTGTTAATGTGCATTCAGGACTAACTGTAGAGCCCCTGAATGCATCGCATGCTGAGGCTGCATCAGGGTTTGGTGTTGCAGCATTCAGATGCTTTGGCAACCCTAAATCAGAGTGCCGAAAAGTTGTGCTTGAGTTTAAATTGTTCTTTTATATGTATGTTCTTTCCTACTCTTAGTTTAGTTGTATGTAACAGGGGGGACATAAGAGATTTGCGTCATGCCTTTCCCAGTTTTCTTGACTGTACTTTTGAATGTTGTAGAGTTTGGGGGTATTTCCTTGTAAGGTCAAGTTTTTGGCTTCCAGCTATGTGATAAGTCCTGTCACTGCATTATTCTTGCTTACTCATGTTATTCTTGCAGTTGAACTCCTTTGAGCAACTCTGCATTAACTACACCAATGAGAAGCTTCAGCAGTTATTTAACCACACGATGTTTATCCTGGAGCAAGAGGAATACCAACGAGAGGGTATAGAGTGGAATTTCATTGACTTTGGACTGGATCTGCAGCCCTGCATTGACTTAATCGAAAGACCTGTAAGTTCGTGCATTAAGGATGCTCTGAGGACAAGGGGGTACACTTCACAGTTTGTCTTTTACTGTGTCAAAGTGTAGGACTGTACAGGCATTTCACAAAAAGGGAATGATCCCAAATGCCAAAGTCTGTGTGTTAGTGGAAGAATTTATCCTCATGGGATTTGCCCTGATGTTAGGGCAGAACATGGAGCTAAAGACGCTATTTGCATACTTTTTTGCCATGGTACTAATGAAGTCCATTGGGCTATAGGAGCTTTATGTGGGGTGAGTTAGAAGCTTTTCAAGGCTTACAGTGAGCTTTTGCAGTTGGGATCAATAGGAACATTCCTGAAGCTTCCTTTAGGGCAGAGTTTTCCCCATAAATTTACCTTGTGAATAGGAAACCAGGTGGTTTTAATCACTGTGCTTTTTAACATATTCTGTTTGCTCAATATGTGGGAGCTGAAAAGGGCTTCAGAGAGCAGGAGGACTGGTTGGGGGAGAGCGAAGATCATCACTGCCAAAAGTTATCATTCCTCACACCTTGAAACTGTGCTTAGAATTATTTGGTGCCCTTTGAAATATAACCATTGCAGTTCCTGCTCTCTGCATTCCTGTGTGTGTATTCTCGAATACACATAAGCTGCCGGTGATGCTGTGCAGTGATGCTGTGCATCCTGAGGAGCAGCAAAGCCTACAAAATGTGTCCTTGTTTCTCTCTAGAGCAGGAAAAGGGCAGTCTTGTTTCAGTTACCAAAGGTTTGTATGTTCTGTGTGGAACTTCAGAAGGTTCTGCCTCTTTGGAAGGCAAAAGCTCTTCCAGAAAGCCTCAGGGGTAGGTGTCGATGCTTTCAGTAGGCATCAGGTGTTCAGGGGAACATGCAGAAATACATCAAGTTAATAGATTTTTGTTCTATTTTGTTTGAAAGGCAAATGTCAACACTTCAGAATTGTTCTGTACGTGTGAAGCCATGGAGTAGCATACAGAAACATCTCTTCAAATGTGCAAACTTTGCATTCCCTAAAAGCTTCTAAAGCTTAAACCATTTTATAAACCCTTTACTTCTTTTGTCATCACTTTCCTGTGTACAGCTCTAGAATACAGATGTTGGTTGTTCCCTGCTTCATTCTAAGAGCAAACAAAGCTTCAAGTGGAGAGCTTGCATGATGTGGAAAGGGAGGGAGTAAGTGAAAGGCAAGGCTCTGGGCAGCTGTAGATTGGGTCTCCATATCCATTGGAATGTATTTGTTTGAAGCAGTCACAGCGTCCTACACTGAGCCGGGTTCCCCCAAAGCTTGTTTTAGTTTAAATCAAATCTGAATCAGTTTAGACAGCTTCTCATTGTGGTATTGAATGGTGTGTTCTAAATACTGACATATTGAAGTATATGTAGAGAAAATATTAACACGGATAAAATCCCCCTGAATTTCAGGCAAATCCTCCTGGTGTGTTAGCGTTACTGGATGAGGAATGCTGGTTCCCTAAAGCTACTGACAAGACATTTGTTGAAAAACTGGTCCAAGAGCAAGGAACCCACTCCAAGTTCCAAAAGCCAAGACAGCTGAAGGACAAAGCAGACTTCTGCATTATTCACTATGCAGGGAAGGTAAGGGCTAAATGTGAAATACTTGCTTTGGAGAAAGCACTAGAGTTACCTGCTGTAGCTACTTGTGCAGGTGGTGGCCTTGTTCAGTTTTCTTGGACAAATTCCAAAGAGCTTGGATGGAACTTTTGTTACCAAATAAAACTGGAAACTAGAATTTGCTATAAAATTAAGCAAATATTTCAGTTTTCTTTAACTTTGTCCTTAGGTTGTACAGGTGAGGATTTTTTTTCAGGACTATAGAAATGAATCTCTTCTGACTACCTTTGTGACAAGTTGATGGTATCGCTTGATGCAGAGCTGTGTCAAGTACCATCCACACTCTATATCCTCAATTCCCATAAGACTTTCTGTAAATCCCCTCATGTAGGTAAGCTGATACCTTTTCATTCTTACTCTTACTTCAGTCTTTAGTTTCCTGCTGAGGGGAGCAGAGCTCAGGTGCATTGTGAACAGGCCCATGAAATAACAGCAGTTTTTGTGTTTGTTGGATCCTTCACTATCACCAGGTCTGTTCTGTAGGGCTGTGCTATATAATTCTTTTCCTAAAGAGTTAAACCTTAATGGTAGCAGCAATTTTTGCCCTGTTCTGTAGGAGAAACAGTTGTGTGAACTGTGTAAGAGCTATCCTTTAATTTTCATTCAAGGAATAATGGCTTGTTACCTATTGGATGGTGTCAGTGGTGCCCAGTAGATACCTATGGCAAAAGTTGACATAAAGAAATGATCAGCTCTGGAGCCCCCAACACAAGAGGGATGTGGAGGCCATGAAGCTGCTGCGAGGGCTGGAGCAGCTCTGCTCTGGAGCCAGGCTGAGAGAGCTGGGCTGGGGCAGCCTGGAGAAGAGAAGGTTCCTGAAGGGGAGACCTGAGAGCAGCTCCAGTGCCTGAAGGGGCTGCAGGAAACCTGGAGAGGGGCTTGGGACAAGGGATGTAGGGACAGGCCAAGGGGAATGGCTTTAACCTGCCAGAGGGGAGACTGAGCTGAGCTCTTAGGCAGAAGCTCTTCCCTGTGAGGGTGCTGAGGCGCTGGCCCAGGGTGCCCAGAGAAGCTGTGGCTGCCCCATCCCTGGCAGTGCTCAAGGCCAGGTTGGACACAGGGCTTGGAGCAAGGTGCTCTAGTGGAAGGTGTCCCTGCCCGTGGCAGGGGTTGGAGCTGGATGATCTCTAAGGTCCCTTCCAACCCAAACGAGTCTGGGATTCTGTGATCCATTTTGTTGTATCAGTACTTAAAACAGGTACTTATTAATAATGAAATCGTCCCTGTTATTGCACTTAATACTCAGTTACCTTTAGGTAATCAAAATGAAGTAAAGCAGCTTGTGCCTGGCTGCTGGGAGTGGCTGCTCTGAGGAAGGGCTGACTGGTGCCACCCGAGTGTGGGTGTTTCTGGAATACCAGCACCCCATGGCCCCCTCTGACAGAGGCGTTGATTATTTCTGCAGGAATGTGTGTTCCTTCAAAACTGGAATCGTTTGTAAAACAGTTTTTCCTGCAAGAAGACCTAAGATAATGATCCGATTTGGTTTTGGACGTTGGAAGCGTTTAAATGTTTTCCTTGCAAAGCCCTTATTTAAAAATAGAAACCTCTGAGTTTAGTTGAAGCAAAACCATAGTTGTCTCTACAGAGGATTTGTTGGACTTGGGGATTTTTAGGATTCTCTTTTGGGTTGGGATGAAACCCACGTTGGTGTCGTTGAGTTCTCAGCTCCTGAGCTATGGTTTAATTGCAAACCACAGAATGGGTTCTTTCAAGATAAGAGCTTTGTTTGCTTTCTTTATAGAACAAGGTGTTGAAGTACAACTGCTACAGTGAAATTAAACTGATTCATGCTGTAGCACATCCTCCATTTACTCTCTAGTCATTTAAAGGAATTAGGATCTATACTAGAGTTCTTTTTACATCATCGCACTGACCAGGGAAGCCTTGTTTTGGCAGTGGCACTAGAATGTAACAGCTATCGGTAAGCGAAAATCCAGACTCCTGAATTTTTAAGAAACCACAAGGATGGTAAAGGGCTGGAGCACCTCCCATACAAAGACAGGCTGAGAACATTGGGGCTGTTCAGACTGGAGAAGAGAAGCTGTGTGGAGACCTCAGAGCAGCTTCCATTGTGTGAAGGGGGCTACAAGGATGCTGGAGGGGAGCTCTTCATCAGGGACTGGAGCGACAGGACAAGGGGTGATAGGTTCAAACTGAAACAGGGGAAGTTCAGGTTAGATCTAAGGCAGAAGCTCTTCCCTGTGAGGGTGCTGAGGCGCTGGCACAGGGTGCCCAGAGGAGCTGTGGCTGCCCCATCCCTGGCAGTGTTGAAGGGCAGGTTGGACACAGGGGCTTGGAGCAAGCTGCTCTAGTGGAAGGTGTCCCTGCCCGTGGCAGGGGTTGGAGCTGGATGACATTAAGGTCCTTTCCAGCCCAAATCACTCTGAGATTCTATGATTCTAAAATGCCTGTTTGCTCTTTGAAAAGAATACTAACTTTCTGTGGTTCTTTGAGCTGTTCTGAGGAGGCACAACTCACAGGAAATGAGCGTCAAGGAGAGACTAGGAGGAAAACATCAGTGCAGTTTTCTGAAAGCTTTCTTTTGCTGCTGTTGCGTCAGAGCCTGCAGCTGATGTGGTGCCTCTGCTCACATGCCCCTTGGCTGCTCCACAGGTAGACTACAAGGCAGATGAGTGGCTGATGAAGAACATGGACCCCCTCAACGACAACGTGGCTACACTTTTGCACCAGTCTTCTGACAAGTTTGTTGCAGAGCTTTGGAAGGATGGTAAGAGCTCATGCTCTGAGCACACACATGTCGTCAGTCAGTTTTACTTTGCTTGATGAGGTTGTTGTGTTGGGGTTTTTTGCCTGTTCCCTTCTCACCCTCCACCTCTACACTGTAAATACCTACAGCGTTTTCTGTGTTGTTCAGCACCAAAAGTACAAGGAAGCTGGACTGCACCTGCAGTCCCTCGCACATGTACCATTTCTGAGTAGCTGCTTTCCATGGTCATTATTTGAACTGATATTCACTTATGACTTGTTGCCCTGTGTCAAACTTCATGTAGAATCTTGTCCACAACTTGTAGCTGGACTTGCTGCAGTGGTGTCTTGAGTGTAGGCAGCTCTAGTGTTTCTTGCTGCTACTCAAATGTTGGCTTCTGTCAGCAGTTGTTTTATGTGCAGTGGGGGGTGATATCCTGGGAATGTGCATCTCCTAAATTAAAACTCATTAACAGCCATACTAGTGCTTAGATACTGTGCAGTAAAACCAAATGCCATGTATTCCTATCTAAACTGGGAGCTGATGGTTAGCTGGTCTTCCTGCACACCAGCTTAAAAGTACCAAAATACTCCAAGAAGGAGAAATAGCCAAGTATTTAGCAGGGACGTTTCTGATTTTAACGTCACAGGATATTGAGTGTGTTTCCTTGTCACAGTATATAAATCCTGGAGTTTCTTATTTGAGGAGGGAAATTAAGCTTGTGATATAGATGATGCTGTAGGTTAATACTGGGTTTCCCTCTGCTTGGTTCAGCTACAGGGAGCAGCTTTAAGGAATATATAAAGAACTTTTTGGTTGTGGACCTGCTCTATTCCTTTTGAGTACACACACAGGAGCAAACTGTTTTGGTTCAGATATTCCAAACCTGCTTCACAGACAGTTGTAATGTGCATGGGATATGTTGTGGCTTTTGTAGCACAGTTAAGTCTGTTTGCAATTGATAAACCTGTTGTGTATACTAACTGAAGTGTCTTGTGTATCTGCTCTTCTGTCTTTCTGTTTTTGCTGTTTCTCTGCCTTAGAGATTCAGAATATTCAGAGAGCCTGTTTCTATGACAGTATTACTGGTCTTCATGAGCCACCAGGTGAATGGATATAAAAACAGTAGGCCAACCAAAGGCAGGGCTGTCGTCCCTACAGGAAAGCCATTTTTGCTCGTAGGCTTGCATGAACTTCTCATTTCATGCTGAATTTAGGTATACCTCCACCAGGCAGGTGGCCTTCGAGTGCATACCTATTGCTGCTGCATACATATAGCATCTGTATTTTATGCATTGCATTGAAGCATTGCAGATAAAAAGGTTTGTTGCTTCCAAGTTCCATTGAGATGTAGAATTGCATCTTAAGTGACAATTCTGGTAGCTCCAAGCATTTGAGAGAATGTGTAAGCTTTGTGCCACTATCAAGCTTCTTTCTGCAGTCCAACATTGACAAAACACTGGAACATTGTAAAATGTGCAATAGGGTAGGAGAGCTGAAGGATGTATTGAAGTGTATGAATGAGTTCTGCAGTTACAGTGGGAGTAGTAAGTGAAATAAGCTTCTTCCAGACTTGTTGGAATTGTTATTTTACTTAAAAACCCTTTCTGATTTTGCTGTTTCCCTTTGTAGAAGCTGCACGTGTTTTCTGAGGCATCAGGGAACCAACAAATCCACTTAGAATGTCTGTTTAAAGACGCTTTAAATGTTTATCCAACCTCTTCCTCATCCTTCTTGTATTCCTGTCCCCAGGTTTAGGAATGTGTGTGTGGGAAGGTTGTGCCTTCAGACTTTCCATCTTTACTGAAGTTTATCTTGACTACTCAGCGTTCATCACGTACTTAAGGAAGCTAGTGGGGTTTCCTAAAGGAAGTAGGAGAGGCTTTGGCCAATGGAGGGTTGTCCAGTTGCACTGTTTAGTGACTGCTGTGCTTCCCCTATGGGGAAAACTTGCATTGAACTTGAATAATCCTCTTTGAAATATAAGTAACCATCTTTGAGTTGGAGGCAGAGGAGAGGAAAACTGAATACGTGCAATTGTCAGATACTCTTAAAAAGCAGGTGGCCAGACATGAGCTGCATAGTGTCCAGTCACTGGTGGTGTTCTGTTCATCCTTTGTGAGACTGATTCCCAGTTATCTCTGTCCCATTTCTGATTTAGAATGGAGTCTGCTTTGAAGTAAATGGTTGGGATATGATCTTATGAGCAACTTAGCACCTTCTTAGTCTCCTAACTTCAATAAGCTGCTCAGATTCTTGTGTCCAAAGCCGTGTGGAGGATCTGGACTTTGCTCTGTGCTATCTTCTAGACTTACAAGTCATTATTCAAACTCGGTGCCCTGTATTTTTCTGCTTTGACAATTCCCTTTTTTAATTGACCTTTGAAAACCAGTTGAGCACAAGTGTGAAATAAAATATTGTCACTTCTTTGTCATATACAAAACTAATTCTGGTAGCAAAGCAGAATTCCCTCTACTTTGGTTTGAATGAATTTGAAGATCATAGAGATTGTAGCACACATACAGCTGCTGGTTTCTAGCTGGCCAGCTTGCATTTCCTGGAGAGCCAATACGTGTTGTATACTTGCTCAATACTAAGAAGTACCAACTATAGCTATTAAGGTGTCCAACCACCTGTGAGTTTTCTTTTTTATTGAGCTGTTTAAGTAACTGTTGACATGCACATGGAGTCACATTCATGGGTTTGGCCTATAGATGCTAGTGAAGGCAGTCAGGTTTCTAACTTGTGCTTCTGAAGAAGAAACCAGAGAGATCCTTACCCAAAATGTTCCCCAAAATCAAAGAAAAACCTTTCTTTGGATGCTTTACCACACCTTCAGAGTAGTTTTCCTGGTTTGAATCTTGTCTTCTAGCTAGAGAGATCTTTGCAGTTGCATATGAAACTTGGAGGAATTCTTCCAAAGAGCAAATTAGCAGAAGTCTGGCAGATGGTTTTCCCCCTCTTGTCACTGAAATAACACTATTTCCAACTCTTCCTTATATATTTATGCTTTCAAACCAGATTTGAATATTCAGTGAAACTCAGATTTAATCTAATTCCTGTGACTCTTTATTTTAATATGCACAGATGTCTAATTCCTAATGTCCCACCCAGAAATACTTTGCATTGTAAGAATGCAAAGAATCACCAGTTTCCAGGCAGCTTTCAATCCCCTCAAAATAAGGAAAAGGCTTTACTGGTCATGTAGAACTGCAAGTAAAGAGCTGGATATTTTACTCTGTACCTACTAAAGCTACACTACTCTGCTGTGTAAGTTTGTGGCTTTGGTTCCCCTGCTTCCGCGCAGCATTCCCAGTGCGTGCTGACTGCTTTGCCTTCCGACGGCACCTTCCGCCGTGTGTTCTGCAAAGCTTCTGCTGCTGCACTATTGCTCCCCTTTCGGCCCCTCTTTATACCTGACAAACACTGAAGTCCACTTCATTCTCTTCTCCTTCCCAGTGGATCGTATTGTGGGTCTGGATCAGGTCACCGGAATAACAGAGACCGCTTTTGGCTCTGCGTACAAGACCAAGAAGGGCATGTTCCGCACCGTTGGCCAGCTCTACAAAGAGTCTCTCACCAAGCTGATGGCAACGCTTCGAAACACTAATCCCAATTTTGTCCGCTGCATCATTCCAAATCATGAGAAGAGGGTATGTACTACAGACCGCTCCTCTAATTCTTTATTCTGGGCTTCACATCCAGTTTATGTGATGCATGCTGTCCACGTCTTCCCCTTGCAATCAGAAACCAGGCTTCATAAGGTTTTCACACTGATCAGATATCCCAGTATTCCCTGCATATCCCCTTACTTAAACAGCTGACTCTGTAGAGGGAAGCCTGAAAAACTTCCACCGCACGTTTTCATTTGTACAAATTTAAAGACTGAAAGTCGTGTGCTTGTTTTGTTGGTCCAGGCTGGAAAATTGGATCCACATCTGGTTCTAGATCAACTTCGTTGCAACGGTGTTTTGGAAGGAATAAGGATTTGCCGACAAGGATTTCCAAACAGGATAGTGTTCCAGGAGTTCAGGCAGAGGTAACAGCAGGAACGCTGTTGATTTTTTATGAGATAAAGTTCCTTGTTCAGCAGCTGAAGACAACCCCTGCCCCTTCCCCAGCACAACTGGAAGAAAATCCTGTAGGTTGCCCAGAGAGGTGGTGGATGCTCCATCCCTGGGGATATTCCAGGCCAGGATGGATGTGGTTCTGGGCAACCTGATCTAATTGTAGATGTCCCTGCTCATTGCAGTGAGTTTGGAGTGGATGAGCTTTGAAGGTCCCTTCCAACCCAAACCATTCTGTGATTCTATGACCATGTGTGTCTTGAGGCAGTTAACTTGGAAGCAATTAAGTACTACAAGTTTATTCTGAAGACAGTAGGGAAAGGAAACAATCTCACTTGGATTGCTGGAAAAGCTCTCTGGAGAAATTTCTCAGCTCTGTCTCTGGTGACTGTAGCTTCATGGGTTTATGATCATATAGCTTATTGTTGAATGTAAAGGTTTTTTTTTCATTTGACTTAAAGGTATGAGATTCTTACTCCCAATGCAATTCCAAAGGGGTTTATGGATGGGAAACAAGCCTGTGAGCGTATGGTGAGTGTTTATACCTAAATATTGTTAAAATGTTGAAAGTTTGAAAGAAAAATTGTCCTTTTCTTGATGTAAAATCACTGTGCTTGCCTCTCTTCTTAGATCAGAGCCTTAGAGCTGGACCCCAACTTGTACAGAATTGGACAGAGCAAGATCTTTTTCCGAGCTGGTGTCTTGGCACACTTAGAAGAAGAACGAGACCTGAAGATCACGGACATCATCATCTTCTTCCAGGCAGTCTGTAGAGGATACCTGGCTAGGAAGTACGTGTGCTCTTATGACTTGGTCTTCTTTTGGTCTTTCTGAAGTCTCTCTGATAGGGAGCTATGCATTGAAACTTCCATTTCAGGAGAGATTGTCTTGAAGTGCGTTGTCTGTCGTTGTATCCAGGTGTTAGAGGAATTTTTCCCTAGTAAGAATTTGTATCTTCCTTCCTTAACGATATCTTCTCCTTTCCTTAATCCTGCCTTTGACTCATGCAGGGGTTTACAGTGTGGCTGTAAAAAAGTCTCTCCCCTGCTCCACTGGAGGTTCTTCGAAGCATTCAGGAAAGCTGCTGTTTTGAAGTTAAAGACAGTTCAGTGTCTAATCCAGCCTGATTTTACCTTTCAAACAAAAAAGTCTCTGAAGAGTTAAGAGCAAATAGCATTTGTTCTTTTTGCTTTGAAACTTGTGAATCCAGCTCTTGCTTTACCTCTTCATGTGAGGAATGAGTACTCATAAATCAGTGTAGTCACTGAAAGTTAAAAATATGCCTGTTTATGGTCTGCAAGTGTTCTAGGATTGGGTAGCCTGAAAAGTAACAGCGCAGACAGATGATCAGCTGTCTTTAACACAAAGTGTTTTGCTCTTTCTCTCTGCAGGGCCTTTGCAAAGAAACAGCAGCAACTGAGTGCACTGAAAATCCTGCAGAGGAATTGCGCTGCGTATTTAAAGCTCAGGCACTGGCAGTGGTGGAGAGTCTTCACAAAGGTTTGTTACATTCTAGGACTTCCTTGGACTTTTGGAAATAGGTGAATGCAGGTTCTCACTTCTTCTTTGCAAATCTTTACAGGTGAAGCCTCTTCTTCAGGTCACTCGTCAAGAAGAAGAACTTCAAGCCAAGGACGAGGAGCTAATGAAGGTGAAAGAAAAGCAGACAAAAGTGGAGGCAGAACTTGAGGAAATGGAAAGGAAACACCAACAGGTTTGTGTCCAAGATCAGCTTTTGGTGTCTAGAATGTGAATTGCGCTATATCCCATGTGAGGGAGGCATGTTGGGGAGACGTGAGCACAAGCACTGAGAGTCAGACAAGTTAACTCCTTTCACACTCAGCTAAAATCTGGAAAAGGAAGATACAGCAGGAGCTATTCCCGAAGGAGTGAAGGAACATCATGTTAACCAAACTAGATCTAGGTGACAGGCAGAAGCTCTTCCCTGTGAGGGTGCTGAGGCGCTGGCACAGGGTGCCCAGAGAAGCTGTGGCTGCCCCATCCCTGGCAGTGTTCAAAGGCAGGTTGGAGACAGGGGCTTGGAGCAAGCTGCTCTAGTGGAAGGGGTCCCTGCCTGTGGCAGGGGTTGGAGCTGGAGGAGCTTTAATGGCTCTTCCAACACAAACCAGATTATTGGATAAAATTGAAAATTGATTTGTGGTGATGATTAACATTGATGTCAATATAAAGAAGAGATGAGTGTCATAGATATAGACATGTATATCAGTATGGTGATTTTGAGACCTGATAGAACTGGAATGGATATCTAAAGGGAGAGCATCAGTTCCTGTTGGTCTTGCTGGAAGGCATGGCCTGTTAGGAGTGTCTAAGGACCCTGGGTTTGTCTTAGCTTGCAGAAGAGGAGGCTGAGGGGCGGCCTCATTGTTCCCTACAGCTTCCTGAGGAGGGGAAGTGGAGAGGGAAGTGTTGATCTCTTCTCCTGGGGATCCCAAGACAGGACATGTAGGAATGGTTCAAAGGTGCACTGAGGGAAGTTCACACCATTAGGAAACATTTCTTTATCCAAGAGGTTGAGCAAACACTGGTACAGATTTCCTAGAGAGGCGGTCGATGCCCTGAGCCTGTGTTTGAGGCATTTGAGCAATGGCCTTAATAACATGCTTTAACTTTAGGTCAGCCTCAGCGTGGTCAGACAGTTGGACTAGATGATTGTTGTAGGTCCCTTCCAACTGGAACTGTTCTGTTGTCAAGTTTACACAGCAGGTAGTGATGTGGTCCAGTTCTGTTCCAGTGACTCCTAGTGCCAGTGTCAGCCCAGATTCCCCTGGCGCTGCCCTGCCACCATGGAGGGATGAGTGTGAGGAACAGGCCAGGAAACAGGCACTTCCCTCACCTTTCTGTTGCTGGCAGTGCAGGCCAGGTGGAGTAGGTGCAGTGGGATTTGTTCCTTAAGTGGGGGACAACTGAGTGAATGCTGCTGTAGTGCTACTGCAAAAGCTGGTGTCTTCTAAAGCCCTCTGCTAGAAACCTTTCAGTTTGGATGTTACCCAGGGAGGCAAGAATTGGATCAGAACTTGGCCTTGAAGTAACTTTATAGTTGTCATGTGTATTATGAGAGACTTTGAAATGTTGTTTTTTACTGCTTCACTACCTTTTGTGTCTATTTGCAGCTTCTAGAAGAGAAGAACATTCTTGCAGAGCAGCTACAGGCTGAGACCGAGCTCTTTGCGGAAGCTGAGGAGATGAGGGCTCGCTTGGCTGCCAAAAAACAAGAGCTGGAAGAAATTCTCCATGATTTAGAGTCCAGGGTTGAGGAGGAAGAGGAAAGAAACCAGATATTGCAGAATGAGAAAAAGAAAATGCAGGGCCATATCCAGGTATGCTGCTTGGTGGTGTGTGTAGGTACAGCACTAAAGGTAGCAAGCACTTAGAGTGGGCAGGAACTGGGAATGACTGCCTGGGGCTTCCCTGTGGAAATGAAGACTGATGGGATGATGACACTTAGGGGACAAATGTCCTTTTTGACTGAAACCCAGTGAATACCATAAAGAGTATTTGTTCTTTGACTTTTATGAAACTAAAACAGTTTTGTCTCCTCTGAGTTACTTGGTTTTGCTTTGAGGTTTTGGGTTGGGGTTTTTTGAGTGAAAACCAGCTGATTTAGATGCTTCCTTTTGAATTACTGGGGCTTTGGAAAAGAATATCAGAACTTCTCTGCCTTTCAAGATATTCAAGGTACTTGAAGGGGAAATAAACCTCACATCACAGCTCTTGATGCCTTTTAATAAATGTCCATTAATGTGCAGCTGAGAATCTTATTTAAAATCACAAATGAATAGAAGCATTACTTACTGCTTTTCTGGTCATATCTAGGTACCTGTGTCAATATCTGAACCGTTTCAGCTGTAGCACTGAGATCTAGTTTCATAGTGAAATCAGGAGGTCTGTTTCCTCTGGTGTCTCTTTGTAGATACTTGCCCTTCTACACCAGATGCCCTATTCAGATGCAGGATGCTACAAAGTCTGTGACATAAAGCCTGAACTGTTAATGGTTGTCATTAAGTGGAATGTTCAGAACTAGAAAGATGAAAGAGTGGTGAAGTGACTGTATGTTTCCTAGACAGCATAGTTCAGCTTTGGCTGGAATACAGAGCATAAGAAATTCCATGTGTATCACATGGCCTTAATTTCATTACCATTTCAATGCTACTATAAAGGAATCTAACAAAGCAATTGCATTTTCAGTGCTGGTTTGGGCAGGTGGCTTTTGAAAATAATACATCTTTGCACCGAGTTGGAAACAAAACTAATACAAGTGAAAAACCAACCCAGATGCAATTGCCTTCCTTCCCAGGACCTGGAGGAGCAGCTCGATGAGGAGGAGGGAGCTCGGCAGAAGCTGCAGCTTGAGAAAGTGACAGCTGAAGCGAAGATCAAGAAGATGGAGGAAGAGATCCTGCTGCTGGAGGACCAAAATTCCAAGTTTGTGAAGGTGAGAGCAGTGCACGGTGGGGACCCTGCACAGAAGTGGTAGGAGGGCCAAGTGACGGCTCTCAGAATATTGGAGCCTGCTGTTACATTATCTGTCAAGTTTGGGCCTGAAGACTTGTGGGGTTTGAAGAGATGCTTAAGAAGTTCCTTGGAACTGGCCTTCAAAAGGGAGGTGTTTGTCCTGTATTCTTTCCAGTTCCATGAGTCTTAAAATGGAAGAACAGGAGCCAGTGTCTGTCACAGCTACAGTTGTTCTCTGCAAACAGATTTCCAAAGCTGTGGAGGAGATGCTCTCCTAACCCAGGCCCCTGTGTGTTAAATCCCAAGTCTCCCTTTCTGGCAAAACAAATGTTCATGTTTCTGTACTATGCCAGTTGATCCTTACTGTTGACAGGCCAGTCATTTGAAATAAAACCTGTATGATATGTGCTGTGTGGGACCTCTCTATGTTTTTTTATATATTGAGGTATTTGTGCTGCTTTTAGTGACTCTGCAAACTGTGTTTCAGAGTTGCCCTTTCTCCCTTTCTCCTAACTAGGAAAAGAAGCTGATGGAGGATCGCATTGCTGAATGTACTTCTCAGCTGGCTGAAGAAGAAGAAAAGGCCAAAAACTTGGCCAAACTCAAGAACAAGCAGGAAATGATGATCACTGATTTGGAAGGTTTGTTCTTATATTTGCCTATTAACAGCTTGGACATGGTGCTAGAGATAAGTGGAGCACTTAGTACAATGCATGCAGCATCTGGTCCAGTTTGCTCAGTGTAACCTTATACCTTAATAGCTGTTATTTTTATCTAAAGCTTGAAAGAAATTCGTGTCACTTGCAAGCCTTGTTGTGTCTGGCTGCTCAGTCCTTCCCATCTTTAACTTGTTAGGTTTTTATTTCTGAGCATCCATTTCATTTTAGAGGCACTGAGAAGTTCATGTAGGTGCAGGCATCCCTTGTACCATGGTAAAACATCCCTCTCTTGGGAACCCCACTTGGTATCCCAAACATAAGAAGGACACGGAGCTGTTGGATCAAGTCCAGAGGAGGCCACGAGGATGATCAGGGTCTGGAGTACCTCCTATACAAAGACAGGCTGAGAGCACTGGGGCTGTTCAGCCTGGAGAAGAGAAGTTGTGAATGCTCCATCCCTGGCAGTGTTCAAGTGCAGTTTGGATTGGGCTTGGAGCAGTCTGCTCTAGTGGAGGGAGTCCCTGCCCGTGGCAGGGGTTGGAACTGGATGATCTCTAAGGACCCTTCCAATCCAAGCCATTCCATGATCCTAAGTTGCTACATTTTCCTATAATAACACGTCAGAACAACCTATTTCTGGAAGAGTGTTCCTAGGCCCTCATTAGGCTTCCAAGATTTTCTGAATCCGCCAACCTGAATTAATTTGCTTTTTGTTTAAATGCTTTGTTTTTCTAAAAAGGCTTCATTTCTCTGGCAATTATTTCCAGCCCTATATGTAACCTTTCTTGATTTGAGGCTTTCTTAAATTACTTACGGCTGTAAATAGTTAGCTATTGTGCAACATTAAAGTGCCAAATCAGAGTTGCAAAATATAAGGCAAAGTTGCTCTCTGTGTCCTAATTTGGAAATGGTGTTTTCTTTACTGTATTATGGCCTGTCCTGCTACATATTTTAAAACTGATGTGCTTATGGAAGAATACCAAACTTTAATCTTATCTGTGTAGGAAGGTATTGAACTAACAGGGAAAGCAGGAGATTGATGTACCTTTTCTTTATAAATCGTATTCAGAGACCTTAAAATGGTCATAATTCAGCTTTACTCACTGGAAAATAATGCTTGAGTATGTGGATGCTTAAAGCAGGGCTAGTGTTTCTCTGAAGATACTTGACAGATGTGTTTGGTTATGGTGCCATGCCAAGCCTGATGACCTTAGAAATGGAAATTAAAGCTTAAATATAAAGCATGCAATTTCTTGGCCAGTAAAGCACAGTAAAATGATATTTACTCTTGGGCATGATTCAGAGAAGCCATTAAGGTCTCTGCAAGGGTCTTGGCACTGCTAGGCACTGACACTTGAAGAAAAGAATCTAATTCAATTTCTTGTGAACTTTCCCAATTACAAAATTGGGACTTACGACACTGTCCTCTCACTGCCCAGGGATATAATGGAAAAACAGAGGGAAAAGTGCTGTTTTTTCTCTTTGAATGAGGAACTGTTCAGGGAAAACCAATGTTACTTTAGATTGTCTGGAAAATCCCAATTAGTCCTGGGCGGCTCGAGGAGGTGGTTCTTGAACATGGCTCCCTTTCTATGTAGAAGATGTCCTGATCCAGTAGCAGGTTCAAGAAGGGTAAATCTCTGCACTGAGGACCCACAAAGTATTGAACAAGTGTAATAACTTCGGTTGATGCTAATGCACTTAGAATTGTGCTAATGCTATGCTAAGCAAACCTCCCTGTGCCTTAACTACGTTCCATACCTGGTCATTAGCTGACTGTAAACTGTGCAGCCAGGAGCTGCCTCAAGTCAACAGCAGGCAGAGCAGCCGGATGTGTCTTCTTGCTGTGGCCCTGATAACAGGATGGTTTTCACAAAGCAATACCTCAGGGCAGGAGTATCTCAGCTGCACAAGTACGTTACTGGAGGCTGTCGGGGTTGTAAAGTCTTGCTTAAGCGTTGATGGGATGTGTGTTAGTGGCACAGATACTTGCAAAAAGGGTTTATCCAAGTTTTCTTTCAGCTATAGTGTTTTCCAGTAGGCCTGTTGGAGTCTGGCCTTGCCCTTCCAAAGCTGTGCAAGCCATCACTTTTTCCAGTCTGTAGCTGGTCTTCATTTTTGAACAGTGATGTCTGTGATTCTCTGGCCTAGCAGCTCAAACTGTCTGTTAGATCCCACTCCTTATTTTCTATCAGGGTGAGGTTATGTTTGATTCCCTTATTTCAAACTTGTTTCTCCAGTCACTGACTTTCTGTCTAAACCATGCGGTTCTACTTTGCTATTTCATGTTTCATCAGCCTTCCAGCTGCAGCCTGCAGAAGGAATTGACACAGTAGAAATGAAACTTCCCACCCTTCCTGCCAGCCCATGGCCGTGTCCCCAAACCTTCTGAGGATGACAAGATTAAAAATGCCATCTAACCATCGTTCTGTGTTTCCTTAGAGCGCTTAAAAAAGGAGGAGAAGACCCGTCAGGAGTTAGAAAAAGCTAAAAGAAAACTTGATGGTGAAACGACAGACCTACAGGACCAAATAGCTGAGCTGCAAGCCCAGATTGAAGAGCTGAAGATCCAGCTGGCCAAGAAAGAGGAAGAGCTGCAGGCTGCTCTTGCGAGGTCAGAGCGCGACGGTGCTTAGGGCTGCAGAAGTGCGATAGAAACCTGCCTTCCCAGACAGAGTTCCAGTTAATACAGACATCCAGAACTGGGCATGTTAAAGCAGGAGCCAGTTCATGTTTAGCATCTCTAGACACCTGTGCTGTGTGTAGACATGGTAAAAAAAAACCAATTCAATGTTTTATTGGCATCCTTGGGCTGACAAGCTGCCAAAAAGTGAAGTTTCACCAGGGTATGATAGTGTTTGCATTCTGGAAGCTGTTCTTGGTCTCCAGGGGTTCAGCCTTAGGAGGGAAAAATATGGAATTCTCAATGAACCTTCTTAGTAGAGTGTGTTCAGTGATGGGGTGGGATAGACACTATCAAGATAATGCCTGCCAAGTCTGTCAGCATCAAGGTGATCAAGGTTAGATGGGGCTTGGAGCAAGCTGCTCTAGTGGAAGGTGTCGCTGTCTGTGGCATCGGGCTGGAGCTGGGTGACCTTTAAGGTCCCTTCCAGCCTAAACCACTCTGTGATGCTCTGAAGATCGGTGTGGCAGCCTTGCAGTCCCATGTTAGGATACAAGCTCAATGCCTTTTGTATTTTGGAGCACTCTGCTTGTTGGGATCTTGACAATAACAGAAGTGGTTTTCTACTTAGGGAGTTTTAGAAGGTCTGTTTTATTCTAATGGAAAAGTTAAGGTATCATTTCTGTACGTAGCTTACATAATGTCAGACTGTTCCGAGAATAGATTTGAAGCTATGAGATGCTGACTGTTGTGCCCCTGCTCAACAGAGGGGATGAAGAAGCAGTTCAGAAAAACAATGCACTGAAGGTGATAAGAGAGCTGCAGGCGCAGATCGCAGAGCTGCAGGAGGATCTGGAGTCAGAGAAGGCATCACGCAACAAGGCGGAAAAGCAGAAAAGAGATTTAAGTGAAGAGCTGGAGGCTTTAAAAACTGAACTGGAAGATACACTGGATACCACTGCAGCCCAGCAGGAGCTGAGGTAGGGCCACGTCTGTGTCCAAAGGCACCATTAAAATTCACCCTTAATTCATAAAACACTGAAATGCTGACTTTGATAACCCGTGATTCTTCCTGTAGGACAAAGCGCGAGCAGGAGGTGGCTGAACTCAAGAAAGCAATTGAAGAGGAAACCAAAAACCATGAAGCACAGATCCAGGAAATCAGGCAGAGGCACGCTACTGCCCTGGAAGAGCTCTCTGAGCAACTTGAGCAGGCCAAAAGGGTGAGAAGAATATGAATGGTAGAAATACACTTTTCTGCCTCTGGACTTCTTATTAATACCATCAGTGTTGTGGTCCCCTCTGCTGAGATCTGCAGAGCTACGTTGTCTTCTCTGCTACATGCATAGCAATTGCAATTGAATCAAATGCATCACACTGGTTTGAATATACTGCAGCTATTTGGCAGACTCGGCATCTGGCTGAAGTGTTCATTGGAACGTGTGGAGATAAATCATGTAGCACTTATCTAGGAATTCTCCAGCATTATTTGTGGAGATCTGCTGGTGAAAAGCAGTTCTCTGCACACTTCGTATGCTATAGTAATGGGAATATAGGGAATACTTCACAAGCTTCCTTAGTATTTTAAACTAAGGGAGAAACAGTAATTAAAGCTGGTGGAAATCATGGTGTATTCACTTGAAGATCTTGTGCATGTCTTCTGCTCCTTATTCATTAAGTATTTTCAATAAGAGCATCAAAAGCTGGAAAGTTAGCCTGCAATCTGAAGCAGAGGCCCTGTGCTGGTGTCAGTTCTGTGGTAAGAGTGATGCTTAATCATGCCTTGTGCCATTTATTACTTCTTTTCTAAAAAGGGTTTTGACAAATGTCAGTGCAGTGGGGAAAGTGCTTTGTTTGCACTTCCAGGCTGCTCTGCCTGCTAAAATCAGGGCAGCTGCAGTTGATATCTTGCCTTTTATTTGTGTGAGATGAGCCATGCTGATCTGTTAATGGGCACATTCCTTCCTACTTACAGCACTACCCAAACCAGTCATTTTACAGCACTGACATCCCAGTTCTTGTGGAATTCATAGAAGTATCTTTTGCTCCTCACCATTACCTGTGATACTAGAGTGGAATAACTTGCATTAACTTAGTCTTTGGCTAACACACAATGTTGCATAGCAGCATTTTAACACTCCCTACTTACAGCTTGCTGAGCACTTGGTTTAGCTTTGAACTTGCTCTGATTTGTTAGGCTGAGTATTGTTCAGCAGAAAACTATTGCTGTGTGAAAGTGTTGAATTTCCTTTCTTTTGTTTTTCCCAGTTCAAAGCAAATCTTGAAAAAAACAAGCAAGGCCTAGAGTCTGACAACAAGGAGTTGGCCTGTGAAGTGAAGGTGCTGCAGCAGGTCAAGGCAGAGTCTGAACATAAGAGGAAGAAGCTTGATGCTCAGGTCCAAGAGCTGACTGCTAAGGTCACTGAAGGCGAAAGACTGAGAGTTGAGCTGGCGGAGAAAGCTAACAAGCTGCAGGTAAGGTGGGATGGAATCAGAGAATCACAGAACGATTTGGGTTGGAAAGGACATTAACATCATCCAGCTCCAACCCCTGCCACGGGCAGGGACACCTTCCACTAGAGCAGCTTGCTCCAAGCCCCTGTGTCCAACCTGGCCTTGAACACTGCCAGGGATGGGGCAGCCACAGCTTCTCTGGGCACCCTGTGCCAGTGCCTCAGCACCCTCAAAGGGAAGAGCTTCTGCCATATATCTAACCTGCATCTCCCCTGTTTCAGTTTGAACCCATTTTAAATGGCAGCAGTGGGTGCTTTAGGTAAATCAAGCTGAAGTACTTCAAAAAAGGGAATGGCCCAGATTCTCTTTGGAGGAAGCTTTCGGGTAGTCTCACTGTAAAAGTAGCATAGACTAAAACAGTAGGAGTTGGCTCCTGGCTGTAACATTTTCTCTTGCTTTGATGCTTTAAACCCAGCTGCCACCCTGATAATCCCTGAATCAATGCTCCCATAAAATGTATGGTCTTATAATTAAAAATAGCATTTAGGTATGAATGCAGATATTGGAATGATGTGCTCTGCTGCACAGCATGCTTGACTCTTGTTATGTTATACCACTGAGGTTCAGGACTGACATCCAGCCTGAAGCTTCCAGCCAAACTTAAGTATTTTTAGATTGTTGTGTGTGTCTGTGGGGATCTGTTGTTGTCTTCCTGTACCTGGAATTCGCTGAGGTTTTGTGTTCTGCAGTTCCAGCTCCCAGTGGGACTGGGCTGTGCCCTGGGTCAGCTGCATGCTGCTAACCTTCAGGCTGCTTGCTTTGCAGAACGAGTTGGATAATGTCTCAAGCCTCCTGGAGGAAGCCGAGAAGAAAGGCATTAAGTTTGCCAAGGATGCGGCTAGTTTGGAATCGCAGCTTCAGGATACACAGGTGTGTGTGCAGTAAAGCTTCAGCTTTGCACTGAAGCTTTGTTCCTCTTTGAAATGTGAACTGCACAACAGAAAATACAGATTTTCATTCATAGTTTGAAAAGTCCCTTGGGTAGAAGTTGTATTTCCTACTGAAGTCTAGTGAAATGTGGTGTATGATGATTGCTCAGCTACCTGTGGAGCCTGTTTTTCACTACCTAAGATCCACTGATTGATAGGCGCTAGCCTTTCAGTTTCTCTGGGAAAGAAGAATTAAGTCAAAAGCCTCTTTCCAAGTACAATATTAATAAGACCCTTGGGGTATACAAAAGGCATAAGGGACAATGCCCTGTCTTTTACTGGCAGCTGTAGTCCTTACGGCTTAAGTTCAAACTGCCAGGTTTTGGGTTTGAGCTAAATAATGCAGCTTTATGCATGTGTTCATCAGTTAAATATACTCTTTTTTTCCCTGTATAAAAATGCTAATGGTAACTACCTGAATAACGTTCATGACAATTGGGGAGGTCTGTGGTGGTTGGAGGATGGAGGAGAGGGGGTGGTGGTTACACCTTTCATGAGTTTCCCTTATGACAGAAGTTTCCGCTGTCAGATTAGAGCTATCTTTAAACTGACCTTTAGATTTAAGCAATGCAGCAAAGCTGGAAGCAGGCTGTCATTGCGGGATTTGCTGCTGTGTTCACAGATTGGTTTGTGTTGAAGGGACCTTAAAGCTCATCCAGTTCCATGCAGGGACCCTTGCCACTAGAGCAGCTTGCTCCAAGCCCCTGTGTCCAACCTGCCCTTGAACACTGCCAGGGATGGGGCAGCCACAGCTTCTCTGGGCACCCTGTGCCAGCGCCTCAGCACCCTCACAGGGAAGAGCTTCTGCCTAAGAGCTCATCTCAGTCTCCCCTCGGGCAGGTTAAAGCCATTCCCCTTGGCCTGTCCAAAGCCCCTCTTGCAGGACTCCCAAGTTCTCCCAAGGTGTTTTCAAATAGGTGCTTTATATGCCTGTCTGAAAGAAGAGAAATAAATTTTGAAGGTGACTTCTGTGCTCGTTGCTTTAAAGATGGAAGAGTATCATCCACTGACTTCTAGACAGTAGCGTGGATTCCCTGCTCAGAAATGTGCTTTGTAAAGGCATAGCTATGCCCAAATTAAATGATCAGTGCAAACCCAAATTACAGACATCCTTCTAAGCATATCTGTGTACAAAAATGCTATGAGAGTAATAATCAAACCTGATGCTTCATGGGGAGTAATGGAGGGCTCAGCCAACGCTGCAGTTCACTCACTGTGAACCAGACTGACCTGGGAACGTGCCTCTTTGTGTGACAGGAGGTGCTTCAGGAAGAAACCCGCCAGAAGCTCAACCTGAGCAGTAGGATTAGGCAGCTGGAAGAGGAGAAGAACAACCTGCAGGAGCAGCAGGAAGAGGAGGAGGAGGCCAGAAAGAACTTGGAGAAGCAGATGCTCGCCTTGCAGTTGCAGGTAACTGCCGTAAAAAGCAGGACTTCCCTAAGGCCCACACATTTCTGGTGAGAGGAATCAGGTCCCAAACCTTGTGAGAGAATGTCATTTGCACATGTGTTAGACCAGATTTCAGACTAAAATGTCCTGTGGTCTTTCTCTATTGCACTAATGAGCAGTGCAGCTGAGTGCAGGGGCCAGGGCTCTCCCCTACTTAGCATCCTGCTTGCTCACAGGTTTTGTGTTGCTGTAGCAGTAACATCTGCTTTTGGTTTTGCATTTTGGACTTACTGCTTTTCTTCCCTTCTCATGATGCTCTAAAGAACTTTATTTTCCTTTATTAAATTGCAGTTGGCTGATGCTAAGAAAAAGGTAGATGATGATTTGGGAACCATTGAAGGCTTGGAGGAAAATAAGAAGAAATTATTGAAGGACATGGAGTCCTTGAGCCAGCGCCTAGAGGAGAAGGCAATGGCTTACGACAAACTGGAAAAGACGAAGAATCGCCTGCAGCAGGAGCTGGATGACTTGATGGTGGATCTGGATCATCAGCGCCAGATTGTTTCTAACTTGGAGAAAAAGCAGAAGAAGTTTGATCAGGTACTCGAGTTCCATCATCTTCTTGCTTTGTGTGCTTTTAAAACGGCATCTTCTTCACATCGTTACTGCATAGATGGGCCTTGTGTACAGCAGGGTCTGGTGGCGTGGTCAGTGACAGAACTTCTGTGAGCAGCTTGGCTTTGTTAAAAGTCCCTTGTCACAATTTCAGTGAGCTGAATGCCAGCTTTGAGTCTTGTTAGAGCAAGTGATTGATAACAAAAAGAAAATGATATTGGAACAAAACCTTAGGGTATTATTTGCAATCAGTCAAATAACCTAAGAAAGGATGTGAAGACTGGAAGATTAAAATGATTTAATCTTGGTTTATAGCTTGCTTTCCTCACCTCATCCCAGTGTAGCGGTGGCTGTTTTCTCACTAGCACTTTGATCCCTTCATTGACTAAAACACCTCAGGCAGGAAGTTGCTGGTTATAGAATGTATGAGATGGATGAATTGTTTCTTCTGTTCAGATGCTAGCAGAAGAAAAGAACATTTCTGCCAGATACGCAGAGGAAAGAGATCGTGCTGAAGCAGAAGCTAGGGAGAAGGAAACCAAAGCACTGTCTCTGGCTCGGGCTTTGGAAGAAGCCCTGGAAGCTAAGGAGGAATTTGAAAGACAGAACAAACAGTTACGCACAGATATGGAAGATCTAATGAGCTCTAAAGATGATGTGGGCAAAAATGTAAGTACGTTTCCTCACTCAATTTTGTTATATCCCACATAGGGAGTAACACAGGGAACCTCCCTGCCTGGAGAAGTATACATGACACTCAAACTGAACTTGTTGAAGCTGGTTCATAACCCCAAATTCTGGAGACATTAATGGGCAGAGTGAGGAGCTGGTCTTCAGTAACATCAGACCTCCTCAAAAGATGTAGGGAGATGGTGAGCCCGTGGGGCTCAGAATGACTGGTGGCACCTGCTGTAGTTGAGAGCTTGGTTTACTGCTGCTTTTCCTATGTGACATTGCACAGCTCATCAGTTCCAGACTGGTTTGGGTTGGAAGGGACCTTAAAGCTCCTCCAGCTCCAACCCCTGCCACAGGCAGGGACCCCTTCCACTAGAGCAACTTGCTCCAAGCCCCTGTGTCCAACCTGGCCTTGAACACTGCCAGGGATGGGGCAGCCACAGCTTCTCTGGGCACCCTGTGCCAGCGCCTCAGCACCCTCACAGGGAAGAGCTTCTGCCTAAGAGCTCAGCTCAGTCTCCCCTCTGGCAGGTTAAAGCCATTCCCCTTGGCCTGTCCCTACAGGCCCTTTCTTGTTGCCCCTCACAGGTTATTGGAAGTTGCTCTGTGATCTCCCCAGAGCCTTCTCTTCTCCAGGCTGAACAAGAAATCTGCAGTCATGTGCACAGATGTTTAGGTTCTCTAGTACAGACTTAGAGATGCTGCTGTGCCTCTTCTCATTCATTGTCCAATTCAGAGCATCACAAGAATGCAGTGTACTGAGTTCCTACAGTGCCTTGTTTTGCTGTTAGTAACTGCTGATGTTGAGATACCTGAAGGAGAGGGTCTGATTCATGTTTGTGGCTTAGGTCCATGAACTGGAGAAGTCAAAAAGAACTCTAGAGCAACAGGTTGAAGAGATGAGGACTCAACTTGAGGAACTGGAAGACGAACTGCAGGCCACAGAAGATGCTAAGCTTCGTTTGGAGGTGAACATGCAAGCTATGAAAGCTCAGTTTGAGAGAGATCTGCAAGCCAGAGATGAACAGAATGAAGAGAAAAAGAGGATGCTGGTCAAACAGGTATGACTGTTTTACTGTAGGTCACATTAAAAAGGGTGTGAGGATATTTTGTCAAAGCTCTGTGGCTTCAGTGATAGCTTGCTACCAGAAAAATAAACCTCTTTGCTTAAAGATCCTGTTCTATAGAAATCCCAGGCATTGGTCTTCACAAACACCAGAACAGGTCTTGTTGAGCAGTGGCCACTCTCAGTGCTGGTGTTAGACTGACACCGATGGGCCTCCAAAACCACCCAACATGCAAGCAGAGGTTTGGTTACTGCTGCGTGGCTGTATTTCAAGGACAGGGGTACATTATGTGGACTTTCAGCTCATCCTATTTAATCTGCAGGAACAAATCCATGGATGCCAAGGTGGGCTGACCGGCTCTGGTGAAGTGAACAGTTTCCTAAATGCAAATTGTGGCAATGGTTCATTCCAGATTTGCCAGACTTGAGAATCCCAGTAACACAGAGCAGATGAGGAGAGACTTAAGAAATATATTAAAGTATTTCATGCTTGCAAGAGAAGCTGGTGCTAAATTGACATTAAGTTTTGAGGTGAAAACACCCAGTATCTCTAAAGGAATGGTTTTTTAATTCTCTTGAGAAAATGAGGTGACTCCACTTCTTACGTTCCTCTTGGTGGTTCAGTCAGGATTAGTGAGATCTGCCCTTGGGTGATACCTGAATGTGGGGAGATGTGCTGGGCAAGATGCTGACCACTATGGAGCTGAACAGCTGAAATGGAAGTGCTTCAAGTGCTGAGTTACCGTCTTTGGGTTCTTTTTTGTCAGTGCAGAGATGTGTGCTTCCCATTTATGGTTTCATTTTTGCCATCTGCAGTGTCCTCCCGTGCAGCTTGCATTCTGGTGGCTTTTCCAATGGAGTAACGGCAGTTCTGCTCTTCCAAGGCTTTTTGGAGTCACCAACCACTTTGCTGGGGGTCTGTGTTTGCTCCATTGAACCTGTTCCATGTCTCTGTGTCACAGGTACGGGAGCTGGAGGCTGAGCTGGAAGACGAGCGCAAGCAGAGGGCTCTGGCTGTGGCAGCCAAGAAGAAGATGGAGATGGATCTGAAAGACCTGGAAGGGCAGATAGAGGCTGCAAACAAGGCTCGGGATGAGGCAATCAAACAGCTACGTAAGCTCCAGGTGAGCACAGCTCATCCATAGAGCTGCTTTCTCTCCTGGTGGCTGTCTGTCAGGGCTGTTGCTTCTCATCACATACATTTGAAGGCAAGAGGAGTCTCAGACTCGACTGTGCTGACAGTCAAGAGTATCCATCCTGAACTTAGCACTTGCTCAAAACTCCTCTCATCCTACTTCTGGTAAGGGGTTAGGGTTGTCCCCAGCAGTCACCGTCAACACTTGGCCCAAGGTCCTGCTGGGGGCTGCTTTCTAGGCTGCATTGTTTAAATTGAAATTGCCTTTCTGCCCTGTCCTTGGGTCTTTGGCAATCCTGCTTCAAAGCCTCCCTCAGCCTGGGGGCAGGACTGGGCTGAGCCCTCACTGAAGAGGGAGTGTAGGTTAAAGTCAGACCTGCTGGTACCCAGAGGGGATGTGTGAGTATGTGCTTCAGGGGCTGCACACTGAATGTCACAGGTGGGTGGCTGCTGCACCAAGAACACTTGTAAGAAGTTTGGGTGGTTTTAGTTAATTTAAGTAAATCATTTACGTCAATCCAACAGCTTTACCTCTCCATCAGTTCTGTGACAAATGCAGTTGAGCAGCTCTGTATTAGAGTTCTTTTCCTACAAGACATACACCAGATAAAAGAGACGAAGTCTGATAATGTGATATCTCTGACAAGTAATTGAGTGATGGGAAGATAAGAAAATGAAGCTTTACTATTAAATAAGAACTGAAAATGCATCGAAATGGAATAAAGCCACTCTGGGAGGAAGGTCTGACCTCTAAATCATAGAATCACAGAGTGGTTTGTGTTGGAAGGGACCTTGAAGCTCCTCCAGCTCCAACCCCTGCCACAGGCAGGGACACCTTCCTCTAGAGCAGCTTGTTCCAAGCCCCTGTGTCCAACCTGGCCTTGAACACTGCCAGGGATGGGGCAGCCACAGCTTCTCTGGGCACCCTGTGCCAGCGCCTCAGCACCCTCACATGGGCAAAACCAAAAGGTCAGAACACTTCAGAGCTGCCAACAGATCTCATGCTTGTCCTAAATCAATGTGGCTTTTTCCTTCCTGCCTTCCAAACTGCAGGCTCAGATGAAAGACTATCAGCGGGAGCTGGAAGAAGCCCGTGCGTCCAGGGATGAGATCTTTGCACAATCCAAAGAGAGTGAAAAGAAGCTCAAAGGTCTTGAAGCAGAAATACTTCAGCTCCAAGAGGTGAGACTGAAATCCAGGAAACTTGGGTTTCTTGCTTGAGTGAGATGAAGATCAGAGTAAAACAAGTAAAAAGCCATCTGGTGAGTTGAACAGGGGAAGAGGAGCAGGAGAACTGGGTGACCCCCTGCCCCAGGGCATTAGTGAACTCATTGCTTTGTAGGCATCATTCTGATAGTCTGCACTCCATTCCTCTGCCTGGGCAGCTGGAAAGCTTGACCATTGCTTGAGAGGTTTGAGACCTCACTGAAACTTGTTCAGGAGTCTCTGAAAGGTGCACGGCCCTGTGCCAGCACCAAAACTGAGTACTGGAGATGTGAAAACGCTGAACAGCAGCTCCAGAACCTCAGTGGAACACTTCAGTCTGTGCAGGTTTGTCACTGCCCTCTGGCATCTTCATCCCTTTCTCTTAGGGGCAGGGTTAATGTGCTCCATTGTTGGCAATTCATGTGCAAGCTGTACAGGTGCCACCCATCTCCTGTCACCTCCTTGGTCTGCCTCAGGGTCAGACATCAGCAGAATTGCCTGGTGTGAGAGCCAGCCTCTCTTGCTGTGTTGTAGCTGCAGACCAAAGCTGGAGCAGTCACTCATAAAGTTATCCATAAATGAGTCCATAAAGGAGTCTTTACAGATAACCTGGACCCTGGAGCTTCTCCACCTCATTCTTTTGTGGAGTTCAGACTTGTCAGTCGTGCATTTGCAGTGCATTTAGCTGCCCTGCTTAGCAAACACTTGGGTGCTTCTGCCATTTGATATGGTTTATAGTGTGAGATTCCGTGCTGTTGATTCTATGGTGCTAAAGCTTTGATTTCTACCCTCTGCTTTCAGTCATGCCAAGTGCCCTGTAAGAACCTCAACAGTTTATTTCAGTTGGTGCCCACTTCACACTGCAGGTGTCTGTTCACATGTGACAGTGGTTTTCTTCTGCAGTTTAGGGCTTGAATGTTACTGATCTGCACAGACACTTGTCCTTAACTTCATGAAGGAACACTTCAGGGACCAGAAGTGAACCCAGTGTAGTCATGGCAGTTACAGGGGGAAACATCAAAATGATGTGTCCTGCTCCTGCAGCTGTTGCTTCTGCTTATCCATGAAAAGACCCCAGGGATATTACACTTCACAGCATCTCCCGGAAGCTAAATTGTCTGGGGAAGTTTTGAGATTCCTAATGCTGTAAGGGCTTTTTTCCTGATCCTCCACAGGAATTTGCTGCCTCTGAAAGGGCCCGTCGCCACGCTGAGCAGGAAAGGGATGAGCTGGCTGATGAGATTGCAAACAGTGCTTCAGGAAAGTGAGTCTGCAGATGTATTAACTGTGCATCTGAGGAGCTTGGGGCACCAGCAGCTGCAGTAGCCCGCTTGCAGGTTCTGCCCTGCCCTGCCCTGCCTTCATCACAGTGATCCCTTGCTCTGAAGGGCGCTGCTGACACAGGAGCTGCTCATGCAGTTTGCGGTGCCTCAAGCAGCAGAAGCAAAGTGGCCGGTGGCTTTGGATCAGATCTGAACACGTCTTGACCCAGATGCTTCCTTTCTAGGTCAGTGCTGCTGGATGAGAAGCGCCGGCTGGAGGCCCGTATTGCCCAGTTGGAGGAAGAGCTGGAGGAAGAGCAGAGCAACATGGAGCTGCTCAATGAGCGCTTCCGAAAGACCACGCTGCAGGTGAGCCCCCGCGGGCGGTGCCGCGGGTGCCGGTGGTGCCTGCGGGCAGCACCCAGTGATGCTGTGTGGTTCCCTGTGCAAGGTGGACACGCTCAACTCGGAGCTGGCCGGGGAGCGGAGCGCAGCCCAGAAGAGCGAGAACGCGCGGCAGCAGCTGGAGCGGCAGAACAAGGAGCTGAAAGCGAAGCTGCAGGAGCTGGAGGGCTCCGTCAAGTCCAAGTTCAAGGCAACGATTTCTACCCTAGAAGCCAAGATCGTGCAGCTCGAGGAGCAGCTCGAGCAGGAAGCCAAGTAAGGGGAAGGTGTTTGCCCGAGTCCTGTCAGTTGGGTGTCTGAAACCTCGGTGGCTGGGTTTGTGTAGGGCTGAGCTGGGAGCCTGGAGCACAGGCACGGGGTTGGTTGCCTGCAAGCCTGCTGCTCAGGGCACACGCTGCAGCAGGAGAGCTGGGAAGTGGCCAGGGTTGCAAATGTCAGAATCAGATTGCTCTGTAACTGGTGCTGCTGCATGGCCCAGGTGAGCTTGGCCCAGGGACCACACGGTGCTGGATAAGTACCATGAGACAAGCTGAAACATCCCCTTGAGCCACCTGCTCTCTCTGGGTGAAGGAAGGAAGATGGATAGCTCAGGGTGACAGTCCCAGAGAGTGAAGGGCTGTTATATCACCTCCATGCTTCTTGTGCCTTTGGCTCGGTGGGAGGACTGTGTTGCTGGTGAGCAGTAACTTTAAAGCTGCTCTGTTCGATCTCATGGTGAAGAAGCACTTTTGTATCCCTCTCTTCAGCCTGCACACCACACTCACACTGCTCCAGTGCTGAGCTCATGCTGTGAAAGCTGCATCCCAGCCAAGCACCAGCTCACTAAGTCAGTTCTGTTGGTGGTGGCAGGCGTGTTAAGGGGACTCGAGCATCAGTTACGCGAGCAGGCGAAAGCCCTGCAGGAGGGGCAGTGCTGGTGGTCCCGGTGGCCCCGGCTCTCAAGCACTGAGACAAATCCTGGCTTTTGGTTGTTGCAGGGAGAGAGCAGCTGCAAACAAACTGGTCCGTCGTACAGAGAAGAAACTGAAAGAAGTCTTCATGCAGGTGGAGGATGAGCGTCGCCATGCGGACCAGTACAAGGAGCAGGTGGGTGGAAGGACTGGGCTTCTGAAGTCTGGTGCTCCAAAAAGGCACATAAACCCATCCCGGGAGCAGAAAGGGCTCAGAAAGAAGCATTTTATGTTCTAGAGGAATCTACCTTGATGATCATGGAATCCACCTTGATGATCATGGAATCCCAGCCTGGTTTGGGTTGGGAGGAACCTTAAAGCTCACATCAATTCCAACCCCTGCCACGAGCAGGGACCCCTTCCACTAGAGCAGCTTGCTCCAAGCCCCTGTGTCCAGCCTGGCCTTGAACACTGCCAGGGATGTTGCAGCCACAGCTTCTCTGGGCACCCTGTGCCAGCGCCTCAGCACCCTCACAGGGAAGAGCTTCTGCCTAAGAGCTCAGCTCAGTCTCCCCTCTGGCAGGTTAAAGCCATTCCCCTTGGCCTGTCCCTACATCCCTTGTCCCAAGCCCCTCTCCAGGTTTCCTGTAGCCCCTTCAGGCACTGGAGCTGCTCTCAGGTCTCCCCTTCAGGAGCCTTCTCTTCTCCAGGCTGACCCAGCCCAGCTCTCTCAGCCGGGCATTAAACCACAGGAGCACACGTTCCCAGCATCCCAGACCTCCCCAGGTGGGCCCTGTGTGATGGGCTCTTTGGTCCCTGCAGCTCTGCAGTGTGCCCAGGAGCCTGCGGTGGGGCCCGTTGTCCCCCTCCAGCCAGGGGGCTGGGAGGGCAGGTGCTGGTTCCCTCCCCGTCTTGGGGCTGCAGATTCCAGCCTGATCCCGAGCGCGTGGGTTTGTTTCAGATGGAGAAGGCCAATGCCAGGATGAAGCAGCTCAAGCGGCAGCTGGAGGAGGCTGAGGAAGAGGCCACGCGTGCGAACGCTTCCCGGCGTAAGCTTCAGCGTGAGCTGGACGATGCCACAGAGGCCAACGAGGGCCTGAGCCGGGAGGTCAGCACCCTGAAGAACCGGCTACGGTAGGTGCTTGGTGAAGCCCTCGGGTGCCCACAGACCCTGTGTCCCTGGGGAGCATTTGGTTGTGGGTAGCAGCAGCAGAGCTGGGGATCGGTACAGGGCAAACTGGAGCCTGCTGGGAGCTGCTGCCCAAGCCCAGTGATGGCAACAAGGGAGCTGCCAGACCACAGGCATGTTCCTGGCACCTCCTGTGCCAGAGCCCTTCGGGGCTCACACTGGCGGCAGGTTCCCTGGCGTTGACAGCTCAATACAGCCCTAGGTCAGCACGACAGAGGAGGGAGGCGGCTCAGCCGTGCTTCGCCAGCGGCTGCTTCCCATCCCTGTTGTCCTGACCCACCTTGGTGGGAGCATTTCAGCATCTTTGGGATCAGGGCTGTACCGGGTACAGATGGGAGGCGGCAGTGGTGATGCTGCTGCTGAGCGAAAGCCATGTCAGGAGGCAGAGCAGTGCACAGCGAGCGGCTGATGTCCGCTGGGAGCACCCGCTCTGCCCTGTTTGGTCTGGGCTTGGTGCTCATGCACAGAAAACACTTGAAGCTGCTTGGGCCTTGCACGGTTGAGGTGCCAATAGGAGCCAAGCGGCTGGGTTGGAGCGTGTTGGGGCACAGTGCGAGCCCGTGGCCAGGGGGAGGGTTCAGGGCCCGGAGCGGAGCCCGTGGGCGCTCACCGGTGCTGCCTGTTTGCAGGAGGGGGGGGCCCATCACCTTCTCCTCGAGTCGATCCGGGCGGCGGCAGCTCCACATCGAAGGGGCCTCTCTGGAGCTCTCGGATGATGATGCAGAGAGCAAGGGCAGCGACGTGAACGAGGCGCAGGCGGCCCCGGCCGAGTAGAGCCCGTCCCTGGGCATGCAGAGACCTTCCCGCAGCGGGCGCAGGAGCACGGGGACTCTCCTGAGCACCAGGGCTGCCACGAGGCCCTCAACCTGCCTTACGGAACGCCGGCATGCTACTACAAGGTTACGTATCGTAGGTCAACCATGTCTTAAGGCTCTCCAGCCTCACCATACTGTACCCTGCTTCAGATAATAGGTACAACTGCTTTTTTATATATAGCAAACGAAATGGGATCGTCTCTGTTCGGTGCATCTCTTTTCCAGATACCCATTGTAAAGCCATTTTATAAAGCATCATGTGAAGGATGAAACTCTTTGTTTTTTAATCACCACAGAAACTTCATTCCCGGCGGGTGGGTGGTGGGGACAGACCCGGTGTCACGGCGATGCATGCTTTGTACAGACAACATCCCCCCCCTCCTCCCGTGCTCGGGCAGCCCTTGGGCACGCTGAGCCTGTCGGATCGTTGAAGACCAAACCTCACCCCTATCTTTCTTTTCCTCCTCCTCGTTGTGATCAGTCGCACACAATCAGCGCGGGAACTGTGAAAAGGCCTTGGGCAGCGTAGGGAGGACTGAGCAGTGTCCACATTTACCCCGCAGCGGCACCGGGTGGTGCTCTCCGCGCTCCTCCGGCAGCGCTGGCGCAGCACGGCCCCGGGGCAGCCCCGCTCCCGCACACCCCGCACCGCATGGCACCGCTCCGTGTGAACACCAGGAGAGCCCCGGGCCGGCGCGGGCACCGCTATTTATTAACTCACGGCCCAGGGCGGGGGTCCGGGGCCGCGGGTGCCCCCACCCGCAGGTAACAAACAAGCCAGTGGATGTGAATCCTTTTGTTGTTGTTTTATTTGTTTGGAGCAGTATTACAGCCCTAGTTTAGCCTTCTTTTGTTTAAATAGCTGGAAACTGACATTACAGAAAGTGCCTTAGACACTACAGTACTAAGACAATGTTACATATATAATTTGCCTCTATAACGATGATTTAATGTATTAATTTTGACTGTGCTTCATATCATGTACCTCTCTAGTCCAAGTGGTATTATGGATATTAGTGACAATGAATCAGTGTTAACTAGGAACCTTCCTCTGCCACACGCTCAAACAACGTGGATTTCCTTTTTGGTTAAAAGCTTTAACATCTGTCGCAAAGGTTTTGTTGTGTGTGTTTGGATATTTTTAATCAAACTGGCTGTTGACCACCAGGCATCTGACTGCAAAGATCTTGTTTTCTTGTATACCCATATTTCTAGACAATGATTTTTGTAAGACAATAAATTTATTCATTATAGATGTGGCCGCCTGCTCTGTTTACTTACCAGAAGAGCTCTCTCCTGAGGCTGGCATAGACCTTAATAAATGAGACTATGACTGGAAGCTGCTTTTCCCTTCTTCCTCTGTTGTTTTCCTCTTGTTTTGACCTGGATCCAGGATAAGGGAGCTGTGGTGGGGATGTGTGGCCAGAAGCCCACGGAGCTCTGAGCCCTGCTGCTGGCCCAGGGCCCTCGGGCAGGGTCCCATCTGCTTCCCGAGCAGTTGAAGGTCCCATTGGCGTGTCCGGGGGGCAGCGCAGGTCCTGGGGCAGGAGGGAGCTGGGGCTGAGGCTGTGGCTGGGGGCAGCGCTGGATGCTGAGCCATGGGGAAGGGGCAATGATGGCTCCAAGTGTGGGGAGGGGATGGGAAGGAGGGGCTGGGGGCAGGGCTCTGCTCTCCAGGCCACAGCAGGGATTTGGTGCTGTTGGCACAGGCCAGGGCCGGCCCCGTCCCTGCACTGGGCTCAGGCACTGGGCAGGAAGGGCTCAGTTCTGCGGGAGGGCTCCAAAGGGGAGGAGGAGGTGACTGCAGGAGGGGGTCCCACAGCACCCACAGCCCTGCTCAGCCAGGCCAGTGGGTGCCTGTGTGCTGAGCCCCCGCTCTGCCCCAGGGGGACCCCAGCCCCAGCGCTGGTTCTGCACAACCCAGAGTCCACATTAAAAGAACTTTATTGTTGGAAGCTGACTCTCACTGGTTCGTGTTAACCCACAGCATGACCCGTGTCCCCCCGGGGGGCTGGTACACTGTCCTATGGAAACATGCCATATAGAGTTTGAATAAATAAAGCTACAAAGCCCAAGTTATGTACAAAGGAGGCCTCAGGCAAAGGTATTATGTTTACAAACCTATGTACAATAAAACAAATGTAAACAGTCATTCGCAGCAGGGGACGCAGGAAGGAGCACACAGACCCTAACAAGGGGTGGGGGGGTCCCCATCTCCCTCCAGGTTTCTCCATGCTTGTAACTAAACCAAGATGATGGCTCTGACCAGGACCGATGAGTTCTACACCCCCAGCTCCAGCCCTGGCTGGGGTTGCTGGGTCAGTTAAAATCCACCCCCTCTGAGGCACATCGACAGAGATCACACAAACACGCTGCTCGAAGGACCCACACGGAGCACTCGCCCACCCCTGGCACCGGGGCCCACGGGTGATGCTGTAACAATCCAGGCGCACGTTACACAGATGGGGCCGGGATGGGCACAGGGAAGGGGGAGTGTGTGGCCATGGGGAGCGGTGGCATCCTAAGGCTGTCCTGGGGTCCCTGTATCGGAGGGGAAGGCTGTGACCAGGGCAGGAGATGGTGGGGCCAGGAGGATGGGCTGCAGCTCCACAGGCACCATGCACGGAGGGAGAACGGCAAGCTGCCCTGCTCACACTAAGGCATCTGCTGTTGGGACTGAGGCGGCTGGGATACGCTCACCCCCGCGTGCAGGGAATGCTGCCCCCCCGTGCCTCCATCCCTCCGGGCCCAGTGAAGCCCCGTGTGATGTGCACAGTGCAGGGGCAGGGCTGGGGACCACACTCCCCCTCCCCTGCCCACCCCAGCACCCGGAGCTGTGCCTGTGAGTGATGGAGCTGCAGGAACGGAGTCAAGGCGCCAGCGCCTCCACCACGAGGGCTGAGCAGCACCGGGGGGCAGCAGCCGCCCGGCCCCAGCAGCAGGACGCTGGCGCAGGCAGGGAGGGCAGCGGCCAACCCTTGTGTGCTGCCAAACCCAGGGGAGAGAGGAGAGAACCCGAGCGCCGAGGCTGCCGGGCCAGGGTCTGGTGAGCAGAGCCCCGCATCCCCTGCAGGGCATGGGGCCGAGCCACAGCACGTCCGCTGCAGCGGGAGAACAGGAACTGCATTGACATGACAAGGAGGCCGGGTCGTGTTCCAGCGGGGCGGCAGCGGGGAGCGAGCTGGAGCGCTTCTTCTCTGGGTGGGCTGAGAAAAGCATCCGCAAGTCCGAACACGACCTCCCGCGGGCTCATACGCTCAGGGGCAGCATTCCAGGCGCTGAGGAGGGGCGAGAGGCTCCCAGGCCGGGGGGACCTTGATCAAAGCCGTTCACTGCCCTGAGAAGCAATAAGAGAAGCCAGTGATGAGGAGCAGCCGCAGGAGGGGCACCGCGTGCCTCGCCCCAGCACCAGCAGACACAGGCAGAGCTCTCCCCCTGCCTGTGCAGCAGGGGACAGGGCCCCCGCCTCGGGCTGCAAGGATGGTGCTGATCCCTGCCTGCAGCAGGCACGTGCAGCCCGCGTGGAGCAGGAGAACCCAGTAATGTGATGGGCACAACCCGGCCATGGTGCCTCAGCACCGCACTACCCCTGCCTGGGCTGCAGCAAGGGCTCGGGGTGCCTCCACCCCCCCAGGATCCAGGGGTTCCCCCTGCCCCAGGCTGCTGGGAGAGGTGAAGGTGTGGAGAACCTGGGCTCCTGGCGGGCTGGAAGGGCAGTGCAGGGCTGTGACAGCTTCTCCATCTCTACTCTGGGGTGGCACTGACAGATCTGCTGTAACCAGGTTCCTCCCTGCTGATCACCAGCGCTGCAGCCCGCACAGCCAGAAGTCCTTGCATCCCTGGACCAGGACAGCACCCACTGCTGACCCACATGAGAACCTGCCCTCATGGTTGGGTTTGCAATACTGAAGGTGGGGGAAGAACCCCATCCCCTGCAAGGCAAGGCAGGACCCCCTTGATGTCTGCCTGCTCCCACAAAGCACTGCTGCAGCACTGCACCAGCTCGGCCTGAACCACCAGCACCCCATGAGAAGCCACTTGGATCCCTCCTGGCAGAGCTACGCTTGTGAGAGTCCCAGACTGGTTTGGCTTGAAAGCACCTTAAAGTTCCTCCAGCTCCAGGCCCTGCCACGGGCAGGGACCCCTTCCACTAGAGCAGCTTGCTCCAAGCCCCTGTGTCCAACCTGCCCTTGAACACTGCCAGGGATGGGGCAGCCACAGCTTCTCGGGGCACCCTGTGCCAGCGCCTCAGCACCCTCACAGGGAAGAGCTTCTGCCTAAGAGCTCATCTCAGTCTCCCCTCGGGCAGGTTAAAGCCATTCCCCTTGGCCTGTCCCTACAGGCGCTTGTTCAAAGTGAGCTTCAGGACATCTTTGCTGTTCAGATCAGCTGCCGTGAGTGAAAACGGGAAGGAAAAGAAGGGCAAGGGCTCCATCATGAGGAAAACGGCAAATGCGCCAGTGCTCAAGGAGCACATCCTGCTCCCCCCTGCAGCGCTGCCACAGGGACCATGTGCCAGCAGCTTCTGTGCCAGCAGCTCCGGGCAGCATCCCCAGGACACAGCAGTGCTGTTCTAGGCTCCCTTTCGCATGCACACCCTTGCCCTGCAACTCGCATAGGGGTGACCTCGCACCTCCTGCATCCAGGGGGCAAAAACCCTGGCAGGAAACCCCCGAGGCTGCTGCTGCTGCCCTGGGCAGTGTCAGAATCCTCCCAGCTGAAGAGGTGACATCCCAACCCTGGCTTGCAAGGACAGATTCCCATGGTAACAGCTCCCCCAGCTGCTCCTGCTCCCTCTCTTCTTGTTCAACATCCACATTACACAGCCTGAAGCACATCGCAGCAGCAGGGCAGAGCAGGGAGAAATGACCTTTCCTGCCTCCCCCTCCTTCAGCCTGAAGCTTCAACTCCCATTCAAGTGTTGCTTCAAAACATTCCCAAGTGCCTCTTTGCTGCACGCAGTAAAAAGCTGCTGGACAACACTGACGGGCAGACATATTTTGCTATCTGCAGCGGGATGAAGGGGCATGAAGCCAACCTGGTCACAGCATGACTGTGAATTAGTTATCAGCCAGAAAGCACCTCTGCCAAGTGGGACAGGGAAGAGGGAAACCACCACCAAAACATCCAGCACCGAACAGGATTAAAGCTGCTCCCCTTTGGAAGGGTTCAGTCAACAGCAGCAGGCTGGAAGTGCTTGTGCTCATGTTCAAGCCCAACACATGGCTGGCTCCCAGCGCGTCTGTGCCCATGTTTGCTTTCCCATTAGGCACAACCAGGGCAACTGAGCACTGGCAAACCAACACTGGAGGCAAAACAGGACCAAAGGGCAAACTAACTTTCAAAACTACATGAAGAGCAGTGATACTTCATCCTGCGGCTCTGCTGCGACCAATCCAATCAGAAACGTGCATGGACTTGAAGAAACAATTAGATCAAGAAAGCAGCAACACTAGATCTTCCTATTGCAACAGGTCACAGCAGCAGAGGAGTTTATCTGAACTAAGGAGAGAGATTATAGCCTCAGGCTTTGATCATGGACCATTAGTTTGTAATGCTCAGAGAGCTACCTCATGCAGTTAGATAACCACCAGCTCTGCCCCTTCAAGCCCCAGGTTAAAATGCATGCAGCTTATCATTGCAAATGAATTCATTTACCCATGACCAAGGTGGGGAATGTGACCTTTTCACGCCTAGTGGAGAAAAAGTGGAAGAGTTTATGCACACCATAAAGACATCGTGGGCATCCCTGGATGCAAGAGCTGGAGCAAAGCTAAAGTGTTAAACTAAACCTCACCAGACCTCTCTTCCTGCACCTCTGCGTGGCCAGGCAAGGGGACAACCAGCACTCCCACCACATTCTGCACCTTGCAGTGGCTTGCACGCAGCCAGATAAAAGCTCGGAGTACTGCAAAGCACATTCCAGCACAGGGAGTTACTCACCTGTATCCCAGGTCCCTCTTTTCCAGGGAAACCTTTTCATAATGCAGAGCAGGCAACAGGAGGAAGACCCTGATTTCCCAGCCTGACGTATGATGAGCAGGGTGGTGGGTGACAGTGTTCACAGTGCAAATACACCTGCATGCTCCCTGGCACTGCAGAGCACCTCTCATGTTCAAACTTGAGCTTGGTTCATTAAAACGAAGCCCAAGAGGTTCACAAAAACAACTTCACAATAAGCATTAACTACAAGGGCTGGACATTGAAGAGTGCAGGAGGGGAGCAGTGAGCTTGGAGCTGATGGCCCAAGGAACAGCACCATGCTGGCTCACACGCTGCCTCGGCTCTGCTGGTCAGGTGCCTCTGCAGAGCCCTGCAAGGTCCCAGGCATTTTGCTCCCTGACTGGATCCAAGCTTATATCCAATTCAGAATAATTACAACAGCAAAAATGAAGCACCTGAGAACAGGCTCAGGCGCTGCCCTGCCAGGCCCTGGCATCCGCACAGGAACAGCGCATTCCCGAAGGAACCAGCCTGCAGACACCGGCAAGATTTCCAAAAGCAGCCAAGTCCCGACTCTTCCAATTCAAGAGCCACGCTCCAGAGCGAGCCCAGAGCCACCCAGGCCTCCCCTGCCTCCAGTGCCTGCGCAGCTCCACTGGGCAAGCTGATGGGAGATGGAGACTCAAACATTTTAACCAACCAAACGGCAGAGGCAGAAAAGGCCACAGGGATGCTCAGGGCTCTGGAGCAGCTCTCTTAACAAGGACACATGCAGGAGCTGGGCCTGGTTAGCCTGGAGATGAGCAGACTGAGAGGGGATCTCATCAATGCAGATCCATATCTCGAAGGTGGTGCTAGGAGGATGGGGCCAGACTCTTTTCAGTGGTGCCCAGCAACATGATGAGGAGCAATGGCCATAAACTAACACACAGCAAGTTTCACTTCAACACGAGAAAGAACTTTACACTGAGGGTGGCACAGTCGTGGCACAGGCTTCCCAGGGGGCTTTGGAGTCTCCCTCTCTGGAGACATCCCAAACCCACCTGGACATGTTCCTGTGTGCCCTGCTCTGGGTGGTCCTGCCTTGGCAGAGCCTTGGACTGGAGGATCTCCAGGGGCCCTTCCAACCCTAACGATTCTGGGATTCTGTAGATGGAATTGTAGTGATGCGGCTGTGTCACTGTTGTCCCAGTACCACTGCCCAACAACTGGCTGTTCTTTAGGCAGTGGCTGCAGATTGGATTTGATCTATGATCACATGCAACAATTAGAGGCAAGGAGAAGAGTACAAAGGCTTGAGAGAGAGCAGAGGGGGGCAGAAAGGACACAGCCCCTCATGCTCAGCCCCCACTGTGCACCCTGGATGTGATGGCTGCCAGGGACAGGTGCCAGCATGGCTTGGAGCTCAGCTGCTGCTGCAGCATGCGAGCACTATGGGCTGACCTCCTGCAGGTAACTGCTCAGTTCAGCCTACATGTGCAGACAAAATCATACAGGTTTGACACAGCACAGCCACTGCCACCCTACAGCACACACAGACCTCAACAGGGGCAGCAAGGCAGAGCAGGAGCAAAATGTAAGGGGAAAAGCGTGGGCCACCGACCCTGCTGTGAACAGCATATGGGGTGTAAAAGAGAAGGACAAGACAGCAGGGCCATGCAGGGATCTTTAACACTTTGCAGATAAGCACATCAGTCATTTCCACCGCCTTTTTTAGCCCACTAACGTCCCCCAACTCTGCTGTAGAAGTTCTCTTGCAGGAGGCTGAGTTTCTAAGCTTTTTCCAGCTACAACCTGCTCCTAACTCCAGGCAGCCAGCCCAGATAACAAGTGTGATGACAATCTGGATAATTAAAAGTAACCCCCACCCCACACAGCAATCAGCTTATTTGTCACACCACAACTCAATATAGCTCTGCTGCCTCTTAAGAACAGCTATAATCTCTCCCTAGCAACTCCCCTGACAGCTTGCACCTGAAACACAGCCTGCGCACCGCAAGCGTGAGCACTGCTGTGGTGATGCACAGCCCCAGTCAGCCCTGCAGTACACAGACAACTTAAGGTCTGATTTGCACATGACACTTAAATCTCCAAACTCTTCCTTTCCCAAAGCAATAGTGACTCTAAAAACTCTGAATGCCAGTTTCTTAGATGCAACTTGCCCTGCTACCCACGTAGCAACGCGATTCAGCTCAAACCAGGATGACTGTAGGAAGCTCAGCTTGTCTGCTCTCTATAAAGCACTCCTCAGCTTGGTAACAGCTCATTTAATTCTCTAAATTCTGGACTGAGGATACACTGAATATTAGCAGTAAATTCCCCTGACCTGAGGTTTAGTACTGAGGATAACTATACATGGAGCACGGGGGGGAGTTTTGCCCAGTGACACCAGCACATCTCACAGCACCACCGTGCTAACGCTGGAGTTGTGCTGTGCCGTTCGTCCTGCTCCTCAGGGCTCCTCACACAACCTCAGGGCCCTGTGGGAAAATCCTCCTGTTGAACCACTTCCCAGTATCCCAGAGGAAGCTCTGACCACGAGCGAGTCACGGGAGGCACGTGGGGCAGTTCTTCCTGTGAAGGCAGTTTGTGGCTCTACAGCTGACGCACAGCACCATCAGCACGGAGACAGCTTCCCCTTCCATCAGCCAGAATTACACTGTTGATGACGTTTTCTTTTCCCCTAATAGAAGGGAAAAGAGAGCAAACAGGGCCCCACCCTCCTGTGCGGATCTGCTGCCTGCACTTAGCTGTTCCCACCGAGGGAATCCCCAGCTCTGTGGTGAATGTGCTTCCCCATGCACCAGTAGCTATGGCAACACCACCACTACTTACTTGAGAACCTGTCTAAGGGCATGTTTATTACCTGAGATGTAACCACCAAGAGATTAGGCAGCAGAGGGACAGAACAGGCCCTGCATGCTACCAGCTAAGACACAGCCACGCTTGCTTTTCTCTTCGCTTCACAGAAATCTGTCAGTGTCCCTGTCCCCTTGAGACTTTGGCTCCACAAATTATCTGTCCTATAGGATGAAAACTGCGGTGGGCTAAAGATCAGCCAAGAAAAACTTGTGCTCCGAGTAGCACCCTGGAATGCGCTCTCCTTTCAGGTAAAAGGAAATCCTTTCTTACCCTTTGTCAAAGAAGGAAGTGTGCCCGGGGTGAGGGTACTTTGTGCCGTTGCTGTTCATCACGCTGCTGTTAACATTCCCCGACACGTAGGATTTTCGGGATGCCTGGTCCTTTGCAAAGTTCCTGCAAGCAGCCAATTTGGATTCTAAGGCCTGGGAAACAGGAAAACCAAGATAATGTCAAAAAAAAAAAAGAGCAATACTAATTTACTAATACTTTAACAAGAGGAAGCATTTTGCTGTTCAAATTTAGGCTTTGTCACAACCCCAGGGTCAGCAGGAGCAGGACCCCGATTTTCACCTTTGGCAAAAATGGAACTAAATGGGAACAAAGCTCATGTTCTCTGTCACCAACCCCAGAGGAAACGCGATGCAGAGGCAGACCTCCAGGCGTGACTCAGTTCCATCAGGGCTCAGACTTTAGAACTCTCAATTACCTAAAAGAAGGAAGCCACCTCCCAGCAGAAGTTACCAAGCCTCCTTGCCTCAGCAGCTGCACAAAGGCTGAGGTGAGCTAACCAGAAGTCTAACAGCCTGAGGCACAATCCTCAGGTTTGGGGGAGGACTGTGTATTTGTGAAGTTGAGAAGCTGAGTTTTCTCCCCAGGACAATGCCTTTTAGCATTCCTTTCTTAATCTCTGCCTACAAAACAAAGCCGCTTAAGCCCCACTGATATGAACAAGAGGTGCTACAGCAACAACATCAGAAGGAGCAATCAACTGCATTAGCTAAGCCCATCCCTGTGGTCTGTACCTCATGCCTACTACTTCCAAGCAAGCCTGGTGAGATCTTTTTCCCCTATACAAGGTAACAGTCTCTGCCTCATCCACTGACTCCTGGCAGGAGGGAGACCAAAATCCTGATTCTCTCCTTTCTTTCAGGACATCACCCGCCCTTTCTGGCAGGTATAACAAACTGAGCCATTATGTGACTCCTTCTGGCCTAGCAGAATGGCCTTCCAACTGTCTGTTACATCCACCCTGTGCATGGGTACATTCAGACACTTCCAAATGCATGCACCGGAGACAAAAACTCATCTCCCCATATTTGGGAGCTTGGTCTGGTTCCATGTAGAACAATATTCCATCGACAGGCCACTGACATGCTACCACAAGTAAGTGAACACTATAGGGTCTTCTAGAAATCCGTGTTAGCTCAGCGAGCACACAGGGAGATAGCTACTTCATACAGGTACCTACCTCTTGGTCGCAAACACCTATCAGCTGGAAGGAGCCAGTGTGATCTCTCCCTGTGTCAGCTGAAGGCAAGAAAGCCTAAGGGAAACTTCTAGCAGAGAAAGCAAGTCTAAGGTTTGGGATGAGGCATCCTATGAGTGGCCAAACCCAAAGAAATCCTGAGCAGCCTGTAATTGCTGCTAAACAAATATGTGAGCTGGAATTCTGAGCGGGTGTCTAAGGGCAGGCTGGGAAAGCAGGATGCTTATTTGGCATTTCCTGTCCTTGCAGAGTAATCACAGGGGATTGTGATTAAGCTCCCTAAATCCCCTGCAGACTCTTACTCACAATGATCCCATTTTAGCCATGTCACTCTAACCACAAGTGGGCCTGCTGCCCTTTCTAACCAACCCCCAGCTCAGTGGCTCAAAACGCAAGCAACGAGGTCACTTTTCCTTCCAAACTTCACTAAAGCGGCTGCCTCTCCTGCAGCTACTGCCTCATCAGTGGTACCCACAGGAGACAGAGGACAGCCAGCACCAAGGCTACCCATGCTTCCACTCACAGCTACCCACTGAGGCACATCAAGGAGCTTCTAACTTCAAACTCAGCTGGAAACCTGGCATCCTGAACAGCACACTGACAGAGTTTTAAGCACTTGTCCCTGCTTACAGTGGTAATCCCTTTAAAGGCTCACAAGTTTCACTGCCTCCTCAACTACAGATTGGAACGTTTGGCTTTCCCCTCATTTATTTTCTCGCTTTCTTAGCAAAGGTCTCTCTCTTTTTCCCCACTTTCAGCACCTGCTGCAAATGCCCCCAGGCACATGAGGGGACACTGGCAGCGTGATCTCAGCTCCAGATCTCAAGCTCCCCACTTGTGTGCAGCAGGCAGCCAGGCTCTGTGGCCCAGCTTTGCATCTTGGTCTCATTACAGAGGAAGCTGCAGGCCCTGTTTAAAGTCAGAACAAGCAGCTGATGGCGTCCAACCCCATATACCAAAGTGCTTGAGAAACTTCTTACTTCGAATATGAATTTCATCATCCAAAACTGGCCTCAGAACCCTAGCAACATGCTTTACAAATCAAGATAGTTAACCCCCCCCAAACATTACCACATTGTAAACACTGCATGTACTCAGCATGGGCCCAGGCCTTGCTGTCACTGCACACAAGGAAGAAAGCTCAGTGCCAGCACTGCAGAGTGAGGAACACTTCAGGTCAGAGCACTCACCCCCACTTTCCGTAGCAGATCCCCCACAATGTTGAGTGCAGATATTCGAGCTGAAGGAGTAAGGGGGCTGGTACCAAATCCATTTGGTATAGCTGCAAACACAGACACACTTGATTATATGCTCCACTCCTCCACAGTTCATTTATTGTTTTAAATTTAAATAAATCAACTTCTACATGAAAAGATGAATTTAAAATCCTACTGCAGAGTCTTCACACAGCCACCCCACAAGAACACAGACTACATGATCACTGGTCAGGGAAAATGCAAAGGCCCAATTCCTGTCCACTGCCCTCTGCGTAGACCTACATGTGGAGATCATGCACTGTTCATCTGCAAGGCTATTGCCTGCAGTCCATCTAATCCAGCCAGAGCCTCCTCTGGAATCTGCTCCTTCTAATTTGAAGGATATGTAATAATCTCTGTGATTTTCCAGAGCCTTCCAGATGGGGAAAGGGACTGCGCTAACATCCTGCTGCCTCACAGAGAAAACAGGAGCTGTGTGATAACAGCCTCTAGAGCACCAGAATCACTGATCGCTGCTTACCCACCACTGCTGCTTCACAGCTGAGCAGCACTACCAGTTACTACACTTTCCTGCAACCCCAAGTGTCTTCAGTGCTCCACTGCAGGCATCTACTGCAGAGTGCAAATCCCTCCCAAGCAATAGGTAAGCTTCTTTCTTTTCCATGCTATTTACTCATTATACTCCTTAAACACACTTATGCTGCCCCAGGATTTAAACACACCTTATGCAACATGTGTGGGATCTACACACACGTACACTTGCTTCAAGCCCACTGACAAGCACCTGGTCTGCAATGGTTAGCAATGCTGCCAACCAACCAGGCACAGTTTCTGTGGATACCTTTTGGGGAAGGAAAACTATTTTCTGATCCTTTTCCAACAGGCGTGGCTGGCAGGGAGAGGGACGCCTGCACAGCCGAATCCATCTTCTCACAGTCCAGAGTTGGGGAACTGGGTGCTGACTTGCGCGTGACTTCTTGCTGCCTTTCCCGTACGGCCAGCTCCTGCCTCAGGTCTGAGGGTTGACAGAACACACACCCCAAACAGCGATTAGTAACTGCTTTCTCTAACAGTCTATTCATCTGCGAGGAGGAGGAGGAGATGCTTTGCAACAAGCCTCTGTTAACTGCCTGTGGCTGGAGGGCCCCATCTCAGAGCAGTCACTGCCCATCACCATCACTTCCCATTTCAGCCCGGAGGAGAGGGGCAACAAACAGAGCCCTCCCTGGGCCCAGCAGCCCACTTCTCCCCAGCATTCCTCCCTATCTGTAGTGTAAGTCCCATGGGAAGTGTGTCACAAACATCTGCTGAACTACGCTCAGCTCCTGCTCTGACAGAGGTTGGAAAAAGGGAGGAACGACCTATTCTTGTGTATCCAATTGCCCACATTATTCTTCCAGTCTATAATCCACAGGATTCCACACTAACCAAAAGACAGTCAAAGGCTGTATCCAGTTTCTTGATGCCTCAAGAAGAAAAGAGCAGATAGGAGAGACTGGGTATTCCACATGACAGGGAAAAAGCCTGGAACCTATGTTTCATTCTCACCTCCTCTCCAGCCTGCTGCTTACCCCTGCCTTGTCCCCTCCCATTCCCACACGTATTTGCTACAAAGAGCATCCAGCACAGCTCAGCAAAGAATCCATAAAACCTTCAGAAGGAACTAGATGCAAATAAAAAATATATTACAAATGGGTTGATCATTTTTGGATAGAGCAACTTAATCATTCACAGAATCCCAGACTGGTTTGAGTTGAAGGGACCTTAAAGCTCCTCCAGCTCCAACCGCTGCCACAGGCAGGGACACCTTCCACTAGAGCAGCTTGCTCCAAGCCCCTGTGTCCAACCTGGCCTTGAACACTGCCAGGGATGGGGCAGCCACAGCTTCCCTGGGCACCCTGTGCCAGCGCCTCAGCACCCTCACAGACCTCTTATTCCTTGCCTCAGTTCTGGTACAATGTGCAAGAGCAGAATCAGTTGCACATTACAGCTTTTAAGTTATCATAAATATTTAGAACTGATTTTAAGTAAAACAGCCCAGCTGTAATGAAAAAAAAAAAAAAAAAAAATCAATCTAGGCTCCTCTAAGAGGTTTTGGGGCTCTTGAATCAGAAATGCTGTATTTGACTTCGACACTAGCAGTTCTTTTAGTGGCTCCTGCTTGCTGCCAGGGGAACACGCAGCTTTGCTACCCTAACTAATGCTAAACATTTCCAGATGACTCATCCAAGAAACAACATGTCCTTTTTGGCCAATTATTCCAGTGTTGTAGGAAACAGTCCCCTAGGTTTGCTGGGTTTTCCAGTGTTACTGCCCTAACCCCAAATTACAACACATATATTTCCTCAGAAAATACTTCCTCTCCCCTTTCATACTCATTACGAAACCCCTGTACTTCCAGCAGAGGCTTTCCATTTGTGGGGCACAAACTTGGGTCAGAGAGCTTCACAAAGGTGAGCAACTGCTGAAGGGTTTGTTGTTGTCTTACACTCAGGTCTAACTGAGGAATTATCTTAGGAAGCCTCCCTTGGGAAAGCCAGTTGGAAGCCACTGGTCTCTGCATGACAGTAACAGCAGGCACTGGCTGCAGAGCATCTCCACTAGTAGAGAAATCAGTTTCCACCAACCATTAGAAAATGCTTCCCCAGGATTCTCCAGGTGAAATCCACTGGGGAATTCCCACCTCCTGATCGTATCCCAGAACACTCTCTCAAAAAGGTCTAACCACAGTCTTTACTGGAGTATCTTAAATAAACCAGGCAATTTCCAAGAGGATTAGAAACAACACAGGAGACAGGATTTAAAAACTAATTTAGTTAACCACTTACGTATTTCCCTGACATTGCCTGTGCTTTCCCTTCCTACGCAAGGCAGAAAACCACAGCAAGTGGGAACTTTCGAAGCACACTTCCTCAATTCTATTACATCTGTGGAATGCAGTATTTTTCTACTCACCTCTGTTAAAAAACCTGAATGAACCTGGTATTAATTTTGCTCTACACAAGGAAATTTTTCCTCTCAGCTACACTGGACATACAAAGAATAGAGAACATGCTGTTAGTAATACCTAACAGGGTAAGTATCCAGATCAGGTCTCATTATGCGAGGCTTTCTATAAACATGAGCTTTGGCTGCTACATAACTCTTAGGAAGCCAACAATGCAGTGGCACACAGAACTCATCAAGCCATACCTCTTGCTTCATCCTTTAATCTCTGTACAGAAACCAGTAATGACTCCTTGTCATCCAGTTCACTTTCTAGGAAGGCATTTCTCTCAATAGCTTGGTTCAGCCTTTGTTCAAAGTCTTCCAATGAAACTATTGTTGCCCTAGAAACAAAATCCAGAATATTGGGTTCTTCAGCTCAACCAGCATAAAAGCATATTTAAAAACATAATAGAAGAAAAATGTTAGCAGGGCCTACTTTCAAGTTAGTCATTTGAAAGCTATGGAAATGCTTCCTGGAAATAAACTCCAGAGAAGCAGGGGAATAAGATGAAAAGAACATGATAGCATCTGGCTCTCAGATGTACCAAAGGGCTGGGAAAGAGCCAGGCCAGCACTCCCATGCCATGTTTCCCAAGCCATGCTCCAAAGCTTCACATTTAATAAGTGCAGTAGCTCAGGTGGTGCTGCACTCTTCAGAGCTCTGGACAGGGAATGCAGGAGGCAGGGCAGTGAGGTATTGCCTATGACCCAATTTGTTCAGAAGTTAGTCATGAGGTTAAGAGCCTTGTGGAAACATGGCCTCAGCTCTCAGATCTTTCTGCCAGATAGCCAGAGGCTCATTCCTGGTCCCACTGAATCAGCGGCAGAATTCCCATTCTGCAGAACGGAAGCATGACCTGCTCCCAAACTGGGCACTTCCAACAGCAGCCTCTTCATTTTATGCATTTATAAAGGACACATTTGTTCCCTACAGTCATTAAGCTGTTGTGCAGGGAAGAGAAGACTCCTTTGGCCTGCTTTATTTGAAAGGGACTATGTAAAGCAACAGCTTATTTCAAAGCGGCTTTGAGCTACAGGGATCACAAATACAAGAGTCACCTAGCTGGTACTATCAAAAGCAGCGCAGTGGCCTGGCTTGCTCTGTGCCTGCTCGTTTCTCACAGGAGCACGAAGAGCTTTTGGGCCCCTGCCCTCCCTGTTGTAATGTAAAGCTCTCAGCTCATGAGGTGACTCCAAGGGTAAACTGCACTGTTCAAAGAATCACACCTTGGGATTTGTTTTAGGGTTTTTTTGAATGTTTGCTCATTTCCCTCTTAAGGAATAGTAAAATGATCAATCTGGGAAGCAAAGAAAAGACCTAGTGAAAACTTTAAGGAAGAGGTTTGCAGCTGTCACCTCTTGGCACGTTCCAAGTCATCGTTGGCCTGCTCCAGCTCCCTCACATACTTATGCAGCTGATCTTTAATGGCCCGTGTCTGGCTGAGGTCATGCTCCAAACAGGACACTTGCTTGTAACTTTGTGTATACTGGTGCTCCAGTTTCTCCTGAAAGAAAGGAGTAGCGAGATAAACATACACATACACTCTCCACATCAACAGCAGTGAAATGGGACAAAGAAACGAACATCCTCCCTGCAGCTTGCTGATCTGGGATTGCTGGAGATCCAGAGCAGGAACTGGAGAGGCAGAGGGAACGTGCTCTGAGCATACGAGCTGGGCACAGCGCAGAGCCACAAACACTGCACTGTGCGCTGACATCTCACCACAACAGAGATGCAGGCCTGCATCTGCTCCCAGCAGCCTGCACTGACAGCTGCTCTGAAGCCTTAGACACGTAGGAAGCTGGAGAGAAATCCAACTGTGCAGCCTCCCCTCCCCTGACAATAGCCACACTGTCACCAGAAACTGACTGACATCTCCATTAGCAAAACTGAGAGCTACTGAAATGTGCTACAAAACCTGCAGGTCCACAGCCTCATACGTGAAAGACTGCAAGAATTCGCTCCCAAACACACTCTCACCAGCTCTGAGGGTACAGAGAGGGGCTTATGGAAAAACTACTGACCTTATCAAACACATCCCGACCTTCAGCTATAGCTGGGACTGGATACATGAACAAGTAATCCCGTAAACTTCACTTCCACTGGGTAAATTGCTAAGCTTTGCCTTCACTGAAATAACCCAAGACTACAAAACATGATGCTTCTCCAAGATTCCAAAATAGGCAAGAGCTTGTTAACAAAGAGGCATCAATTACAAGTTCCCTTCTGCACATGCAGATCCTTATGCAATTCCTGTCTCCACAGCTACGGCTGTTCAGAATGAATGAGGAGCACAAACGAAATACGTGCACAAATCACTAATCTTCAGCTTTCTTCAAGGTCTCATCAAACCAAGGAGACCTTCTGGGTAAAAAAAGCCAGTTTGCAAAGAAAGACAACGCAGAGGTCTGACAAAACCTGCTTGTGCTGCCCCCCCCCCCGTTGCTGCATTGATGCTGCTTGTGTAACAATAAAAGTACTCCTTGGCAAGGCCTTGAGAATTCAAACTCCATGATGAGAGCTTCATGATGTGAACAAGAAAAAATCCACCACAAAATTCCCTGGGAAGTTGCTGGCCTTATTTGGAGCACCTGCCATGCTGAAGCGTGGATCTTAAACAGACAACTCCTTCGCTTCAGTTGGACATTCAGTGACCAAGAACAGAGCAGGCAATCTACAAAGAGATCCAAGGCATATCTGTAAGAAGCAGCAATGCTGTTACAGGAAAGACCTACCTTTAATGTTTCCACTTCATACTTCAGTCTTTGGTTATCCGCTTGCAAATCTCTGTTCCTCTGCTCAGCCTGCACTAGCTGTGCCTCCAGCTCAGCTTCTAATTCCCTGCTTCCTTCCTGAAATTCAGCCAGCTCTTCCCGAGCTTCCTGGAAGCTGGAAGGAAAGGATTTCATCAGTTGAAAAGCATCTCCCAGGTTAAAATAACATCCACAGCTCCCCTAAAATAATAAACTGAAAGAAAGGGGAGTTTTAAAGTAGTTAAGTGTCATCCATAGACCTCCAAGGGGAAAAAGAAAAATGGGGAAATGAAGAAATTACATTAAGCTTAGCAATAAAAGGAAATTAATTCTCTTACATCAAACCAAACAGCTACATTAAATGAATGTGTGAACAGGAACTTGTCTCAAGGCTATTTACAGGATTCATGGGAGTATGAAAACCACTTTGTACTCCATTAACTTCCACTGCTAAAGCCTTGAGAGAGTCAATGAATTTAGCAAGCATTTAACCTGATTTTGGTCAAGAGCTGTAAGAGAGACCATCAGTTCCTGGGGCTCTGCACTACCTGGAAATTGAAGGTTCTTGCAAAGTGTGAAGGTCTGAATCTGGGGTTGCTGAGCCCGTCAGCAAGAAGCCAGCACCCACCTACCTCACACCACTGCCAGTTATTACGGGCTAGAAGGAGCCACTCCACATACTTTGCTTATTAAATTCATGTCTTTACCATAGGTAATAGCTCAGCTCTTAGCAAACAGCAGGGAAAATGAGCAAGGCTTTAGGAATCAGCATACCCACTGGTGTCTGAGACAGAATGTTCTGACACCCAAGAACAGGTTGGGGTTCTCTACATGGACACATGCCCAACACCTCCCCCCCAAAACCCAGCAAAGTAACAACTTGCACCTTGGGCTTGAGAAAGGCCCAACTGGCTTCAATTGCACATGGGTATCATTGAATGCAAGGCAAGCTTTCCAAAGAAAATGAACTGGGAGCCCCCACTGCAAAATCAATCCCCAAATAATCTCCACCCCAGCAGCAGCACAGCGTTACACAAGACAGCAGCCTCCCTGGCTGTTTTGCATTGCCAAAAAGCCCTGTGCCCCCCTAACAGATACGGAGCCCTGGTACAAGACCAACTATGAGCTACAGCACACTTCAGTAAATTGCAGCAGACACCAAATCAGCCACTTCTCATACCAGTAATTCCACTACGAGAAGCTCAAGAGAACAGTAATCATACACAGCCACCCCAAAGGCACCTTCCATGATAAAACATCAAGATACTACTTAAGGCAGCACTTTCATTATTCAAAGACGCACATGATGGCAAAAGAGCTCTGCTCTTGCTCAGACATGCTCAAAACATAGCCTGGAGTTCATGGCATGGTAACACTGTGCCAGAAAGACTCAGCTCCCACCAGGGATTCCTTCCAAAATATCTGCTACCCATTTTGGTGTGCTCCTGGACAGGAACCGATTAAACAATGCTCTGGTTGCCAAGAACCAAATCCAGCCTGGAAATATCCAACAGTACCTTTGTTTGTACTTCAAGGAAAGCTCTTTCCAATACGCAGTTTCCTCCTTTGGACTCGAGAAAGTCGGGATTTCTTCACTGTCCATGATCAACACGACCTGCAGGATACAAACGTAATACACTCAGGATAGAGACAGGCTGATTGTCCCCCCAAAACTGCTCCTAAACACTAGGCTTCATCACCACAGCCTTCCTGCCCACGGCATCCAGGCCTGGCAGTGCCAGCAGGAAGGCAAGGATCCCCGGGAGGCGGCACTCTGCACAGAGACCTGCCCCAACAGGCACTGTGATCCCAGCCAGCTCCTGGAACTGCGCCTGCAGCACCCTCCAACCACAGCACAAGTGTTAGCTGTATTTTGTACCTGCTGCTGGAACAGCAGCTCATGCCAGAGGCCCACCCAGGCCAGCAGCAGGTAAGGATATTAAAGTGTACACCCATCACATCTTCCACTTTCATTCCTAAAAGGTTCTTAAAGGGATTTTGCCTCCTGATGCCAGCCCAGCAATGCACGCTACAGCTCCTGCCAGAGCTGCAAAGGCAGGTAAAGGAGGACAAACACTTTGAGGTCAACCAATAATACACTGCTGCAGAGATTCAAATTCAATTCTCTTGTCCCATGTTCAGGCCCTGCTCATTCCTGTTCCTATGGAAAACAGGCAGGTAACAGAAGTTACTCACATAGTTTCGCTCTCTCCATCCTCCCAGGCACAAGAAAGATCAGCCTCTCTCATAAAAACTATCTCAGAGCCTTCTCTTCTCCACACTGAACCCCCCAGGTCCCTCAGCCCTTCCCCATCACACTTGTGCTCCAGGCCCTGCACCAGCTCTGGTGCCCTTCTCTGGCCCTGCTCCAGCACCTCAACATCTCTCTTGCAGTGAAGGGCCCATACAACAGTGCTTCCAGCCTGGAGGGGTCTGGAGCTTCCCATGCTGAGGCAGGGGGACCCCCGCTCTCTGCATGAGGACCTCCTTTGTTCAGCTGTCTGAGCCACTGGATGCCACCGCAGCCCCACTCGGTTGTGAGCCAGTGTAAGCAACACACCCCATCATGGACTTTCATACTGCTGCTCAGCAGGGGAGCAAGGCACAGTCCAGGGGGACACAAGACATCTGAGGCCTTGACACACACCAGCTCTCAGAAGCTGATGAAGATGATGGTCATGGTCCTGGCATGAACAGCAGGACCAAGACAGGCGTTGAGATGGACACAGCTCCCAGCCAGAGCCAGGAGATGCACCACACTGTGTACCACTTCTGAGCTCTCCCCAAGCAATCCCACAGCTCTTTTACAAGCTGGCATCTTTGTCTCTTCCCAGAAGCTGAGACTCAAATTCTCTTATTAACACCCAGAAGAGACTAAGCTGAAACCAACCATTTCTCTGTTTAAAGCAGAGGCTCTAAACGAGGCTTGCATCAAGCTCATCAATAGCAGCTGACCTACAAGTCCTGACTTTCACACTCTGACAGGCATCAACAGCCAATGCTGTCCCTTCAGGCTTGAAATTGTCACGCTAATATGTCCTGCATCTCAGTGACCCACATTTTAGCCACCTAAAAGTGGGACAAATCAATCCCCTGCTTTCATCAGAGGGCAGGCACGCTCATTTCAGAGCCTGGCACTCAGCTCACAAACAAAGCAGAGCAGAAGTGGCACGTTTGTTCTTCAGCTAAGCCTCCAGCTGCCACTCTCCAAGGACACCATATCAAATCTGTCCAGAGAGTGCTGAGCACCTCAAGAACACCCCTACTCTTGCAGTGTGTTTGTTTAACTCTACAGCTCTCCTGTAGAATCACAGAATGGTTTGGGTTGGAAGGGACCTTCAAAGCTCATCCAGTCCAAACCCCCACAATGAGCAGGGATTCTTCAACTAGACCAGGTTGCCCAGAACCACATCCAGCCTGACTCTGAATGTCTCCAGGGATGGAGCATCCACCACCTCTCTGGGCAACCTGTGCCGGTGTTTTACCACCCTGTGTAAAGAATTCCTTCCTCACATCCAGCCTGAATCTCCCTCTTTTAGTTTAAAACCATCACCCCTCGTCCCATCACAACAGGCCCTGCTGAAAAGTCTCAATCTTTCTTACAAGCCCCTTTTAAGAACTGAAAGGCCACAAGGTCTCCCTGGAGCCTTCTCCAGGCCGAACAGCCCCAACTCTCTCAGCCTTTCCTCACAGGAGAGGTGTAGAAGCAAGTTTGTCATGAATGGGCCTCAGCGCTGCTGAGAGAACCGATGGTGTTCCCTGTCCCACACTGCCCTGTACCCAGAGAATAACCCATGGCCACGGAGCTGTTTGAGCTCCTGCAGTATGTGTCCTGCTGCACCTCCTTGGGTAAAGACATCTTTGGGTGCCCTTGTTCCAGGAGTCACATCTATTAACAAAGCAGCTGAATCCCAGCACAGGGCAGGGCAGATCCCAAGTCCTACACCAAAGCTTTCTGCAGTAGAGGCAGAGCCCATGAATCACCTCCCAGACTGTCCTGGGTTCACAGGCGGGTGCATTCAGGTGAGCAGAGACCTGCTGCATGCTGGGCAGCTCTGAACCACCATTCAGATGGCCAGGAAGAGGTGAACAGCTCAGCTACTGCAGCATGCTGCCCACAGCATCAGTCCTGCACTGACCTCTGAAAGCCCTGCACCAAAAGCCTGCTGACCTTGCCCTCCAAGGCGTGCAGCTCTCAGCCAGCACATTCCAAGAGGCTTAGATCACCAAGAAGCGCATTCTCCCCGCAATAATTGACACACACAACTCAGCTTCCACCGCTCCAGAGGAGCTGATCTCAAAAGGTAAACAGCCAGGAAGCCACCCATCAGCAAAGTTCAGGATGTGCTTAGAAAAACATCTGTATAAGGAAGCATCTTACATCATTTCCTAGAAGTAGCAGTGCTAAGGCACAGCTGGGGCCAGGGCTCCTTCCTGCCTGCTCACACCCTTGGCAATGCACCCCTGAGGCCTCCCTGCACCCAGGGCAGTGTGGGAGCCACAGGAAGGGCTGCCTGGGACTCACAGACTCACCAACTGCCCACACAGGAGATTTATGTCTTGTTTCCCCAATGCCCTTGTCAAAGACCCTCTCCTTTTAGACACTGAAGGGAGGAGATCCAGCCCTGCAGTACTTCAGGCCCCTCAGAGCAACTCCCCTTTTCCAACCCTATCATCCCCTGCCCACCTTGGTGAAGCAGCTTGATGGTCCAGGGTCACCTAGCCCCGTGTCCACCATCATGCCCATCACCATCAGCATGGATGTGTGACCTGCTCACTGCCCTGCAGAAGCACCCCCATCAGACATGATGCCAGGATGCATCCAACATCCATATCCTGCTTTGGTACACAGCTACATCACTTGTCTTCCCTCATATGGGTGAGAGCCAAGTGAAAGAGTTAGGAGCACAAATACACTCTGCAAACAAGGTGGTTCACATTGAGACAAGGAGGCACAAAAGCACAAGATGTAATCAGCTCTAACCTTAAGTTTGATGGCTTTGTAATGGAAAACAACTGAGGTGCTTGAAGGTAGCTGACATAGGTTTAGGTCCTTAGGACCTCAGTACAAAAAGCATATGAAAAGCAGGATAGAAAAACAGGACCTGAGGATGGGGAGTATGTGGGACTAGCAAAGGTCCAGGATGGGCGCAGTTAAACTAACTGATAGGTAGAAGGACAGGACGATTGCTGTTTGTGGTGTTAATGAACCCATTAAGCTGGTGTAAACATCTATTGGGGAGTATCCCGGACTAGCAGATGTCCAGGATGGGAGCAGTTAAACTAACTGATAACTAGAAGGACAGGAGGATTGCTATGTCTGTAATGTTAATTAAGCTGGTGCTTCAAAGACTGCCAGAAATGATGAAGATTGCTGGGAGAAGGACCCTCAGAGACCACCACCACATTTTGGTAGGCATGCAGGGAACTGTCTGGAAAATGATGTAATTCATGTGTAGCCTCATGAATATGTATGTATGTATGTATGTATGTATGCCCAGTGACTATATAAGGACGGCCCGTGTAGCAACACGGGGATACGCGTTAGGAGGAGCTATCCCCCGTGTCTCTGGGCACCGCAGTAAAGAATACCTGCTTGTCAGCTTGAGAACCTTGTTGGCGAGTTTGTTCCTGGAGTTTTCCCCGAATCAACAGCCAGAACGCTAGCCTGCGAGCTGGGAGGTGCAGGCAGCTCCCAAACCTGCCACGAGCGCACACATGGCTCTACGGGATCCCTTCACTTCTGCCAGCCTTTGCCCATTGTCACTATTGGAGGCATAGAAACACAGGCCTGGTGCACATGCCTGGCAGGACACAACTCCTGGGCATGGTCAGAACATAGCCAGGCAGCTTAAACCCCTCACGTGTGGGACAGTGGATGCCCACACAATACCGGAGTGCAACAAAACTGCTTTGCTTCAGCCAGTTGCCCCGGCCCTGGGCATTATGTGGGGAGCTGAGAACCAGCACAGCGAGCCCTTCCTATTCACAGGCTTCTTTGCATACGTGGCACTTGCAGAATCCAGCCTTTGACAAACAACACTGAGGCTTTCAGGATACAGACAAGACAATGCAGCAGCGTCTTCCAGGGAAAATGAGAGCAGGCTTATGCTGCTGCCCACTTGAATTCATTAGAAGACAGCTCAGCATTCACACAGCGCCCTGGGAAAACTCAGCTACACGGGCACAACTCCAGGATCCAAAGCAGCTCTCAGACAAGAACTATGTTCAGAACACGGTGGCTCCTTTCAAGTCCCCCCCCATACTCAGTCAGTGGGACAGAGTAATGCTCCACTGTTAAAATGGAACAGCTTTTCTACACTGCCATCACTCTAAAAGAATGCAGCAAGTAGGTTAAGAACTTCTCTAAATCCACTGGGGTTTGTAAAGCACAAATGTGGTTTCCCGCCTTCAAAAGCATCCTCACGAGTGAGATGCTCAGTATCCTCTGAGTATTACAAGAGACAAAGACTGAATCCAATCTGTAGTAGAATTAACTACCATGCACACAGTAGTTTTCAAGTAGCTGAAGGAATCTTGCATTCATTCATTCATTCATCTGCCAAACTGAAATCTTTATGGAGCCACCTTTCAGCTAAGTCATGAAAACACAAACACAGCCTGAAGTGTAACACAGGACCTCAAAAAAGCTTCCCAGGCGCGCCATGGGGCTGGAGGCTGCTGCTGCTGGATCATGTGTCAGAGCAAAGCACTAAGCCTGAAATATAACACGGTGTTTTGACTTCTACCCGCCCCCTCCAACAGTGAGGAATCCACTCCTCCCCACCCACAGCTTCAACACAACTCACTGATGTAAGGGTGAGCTACAGAGGCACGTCCAAAATGATTGTGGAGGCAGCTGCACTTCACCCAGGCTGTACCTGCAGCATCTCAAGTGGCTGGACAAACCATTCTTCCCCAGCTTAGTCATCCCACAACCTCCCATTTAAATCTACCTTATAAATACTTGCTATATAAAGTGAGTATCATTTAATGGTCACAAACAGGTCCTTTTTCTCCACACAGGCCAACTCTTCCTCACAATCCTGCTCACCCAGTGTTTATGGACACCAACCAAGAAGAATTAACCAGAGGCAAGGCAAGGCCACTCAAACACAACAAACTACGCTGCTAAGACTCCCCCATCTCTGCTTTGCTGTCCCACCACTGAGGGCAATGCAAATGTCCACTGACCTTTGGAATTAACCAAATAACAACCTAAAATAGGACTTGATAAAGAAATGCTGCCAAGCTTCCATCTGGCCTTCAGCTCTGGAGATAACCACCCATTCTGGCTATCGGAGTTCCCCAAGCTGCCAAGTGCCATGTTTGCAGGGCATGACTCTAAGCAAATGCAGAGTGTAGGCTAAAAAATTCTCCAAGTCCAGCAAGTTCTGTACAGGAGAAATGTGGCTTCCCACCTCCAAAAGCATCCTCACTCTGCTGTTGAGTGCTGGCACTGTCCTGAGCTGCCATGGAGAGCAGGAAGGACTGTCAGCAATCAGGTCTTCTTCCTCTTCCCTTTTTATGCTGATTCATAGACAGAAAAGCAGAAGAAACCTTGTTTCCACCATTCTTCACCTTCTCAAGCTCTGAGAACCAACAGAGTAACCCCCCCAAATCCCATAAGCTCTATTTTTCTCCAGACCCCATCAGGATTCAGAGCAAAGGGACCTGAGCAGTCCAGCCAAACACCGAACTTGCCTTGTCTTTCACTTCTAATAATATGAAAAACAAACAAAAGCCATGGATTAGGTTTCACTGATCAATTTGTGCTTGTTTCTCTCATCCTGAAATAGGAGCTGGAAGCATTTTCATCTGGGTTTGGAAGGCTGCCTGCATCCATCGCTGCTTTGGAAAGTGAACCTCTGTCTGTTCCTGCAGTTGGTTTGGAACCGAATGTTCTCAGGAGAACCACAACAAATGCCTGCTCACCTCTTACAGCAGCAGCACAGGAGCTTTCAGGGGAAGCAAGAAACTCAGAACACAGTGTCAGCCCAACACTCCTGCTCTGCTCTAATAATACATCCTGCAGTTCTAATTTGGACAGCACAGGAGGCGGAACATAGCCAAATCCTACCTGCAGGAACTTTGTCCAGGTTTAGACTAACAGCCTTGAAGATAACCAAACACCACACAGCAAAGTCTTGTTACCTCCACAGCCTCTCGTGGAACTGGCTTTATTAATCACATAAAGCAGGAATGGTTTATACACAGCCATTGCTCACATGCCTGGTGAATATGTGATATCCAGTGGGGCAATAAACCTCTGGGAGGTAGCCAGCACTGCAGTGCAAGCCTGGAAACCAGAAGAAAGGTACTGATGCAATAAGTCCCTTTTCAGAAATCAAGTTACAGCCACCACTAAAGGCATCAGAATTTAGTATTCAAAGCATTTACCCCGTCACAAACATGGGAAGTTTAAAACATCTGACCTCTGTTTGTTCCTAAGTACCACCACTGAAGAACCTTAAAAAGGAAATCTGGAGAGGCTGGAGCTCCTGATGCAGGTTCAGTGTCTGCAGGGATGAAGGAAAAGCTGCTGGAGATGTGCATGTCCCAGAACAACCTGGGCCTGACCATGGGAATGATCTGTTCCCAGCTCCATAGCCAGGAAGGCCAGAGGGATGAATCCACACAGAGCAGAAGGGTGCAGAGCAAACTGAGAAAGAAAGGAAGGCTGTGAGAAGGACACGCTTCTCCCTGCCTCAGCCTCTGCTCCTGATGAGCACCAGCAGCACTGATCCTGACTCTACACCAGATGCTGACCACAGGCAGAAGCTGGAGGCCCTTGCCTCCCCCACCAGGGCTTTGCCACCCAACTGGCTTCTTCCCCAGTTGCCTGGTTTCCCTTTAAGCCTTGAAAATTACACAGCATCCTGCCCAGAAGCAATGAATTCATCCAAGAGCTTATGACATACACGGCAAAGAGCTTGTGACAAATGACAGAACACGGGTCCCCTGTGCCTCCCTGTTAGCTCAGCAATTAGCAGCAACCCGATGACGACATTCCCTAAGAAGGCAGCGGCCAGAGGGCTCAGATGCTTCTGGACACTGCAGAATGACAAGCAACCAAGAAACTTAAAGGGAAAAGCACTCAGACCGGGTTTCTTGCAAGGGGAGTGAATTCTGTTGCCTTTACACCCCTGAGGTTCTACCAGTGCCAGGGAGGAGAAAATGGTTCTGAAGAACTCTGTCCCAAAAGGGGTCCCGCGCCAGGCAGCAGCAGCAAGGGCCTTGGCTGCTCCTGTAAGCACTTAACAAGATGAGAGTTAAAAATAATCCCTCCAGCTCACTGCCGATCAGGAGAAGGAAGCAGCACAGCCTGGTGCTGAGCTGCGCTGACAGCAGAGGCCTCCAGGGACACGGTCCTATGAAGACATACATATCCTGATGGGTACATCTCACTTCGTTCCCAGACAAGTGCAGTACAGAGGTGAAAAGACAGTTTGCTCCTGGTTTATCTTGGTTATGTTTGTAAGGTCACAAATGTCAAGAAAGACTGTAAAAAGGCTGTTTCCTTTCTGTAGTCTGACATTCCCTGCTTCTCAAAAAACAAATGTGATAGGCTGAGGAAATAAATTACACTTTAATGCTGTACTTTTTTGGTAGTTTACTGCCAGACATGTCTCTAAAGACAAGACTCTGTGTGGCACCAAGCTCACAAACATCACCAGCCTTATGCTTTCTCTGTACTTCTTGTTCTTTCACTTCTCCACCAAAGGAAGAATTACCTTGCATGTCTGCAACCTCTGAAGAGTCAGGGAAAACAAAATAAAACGAGGGGGCTTTACCCTGAAGAGAGGGAAAGGAAATCATATAACTCTTCCTCTGAACACAGCCCTTCACCTCTACTTCCCAATAACATGCAGGACCCAATCTCCACGTGTGAATATGTGGCCTCTGCCTCCACACGCACACACCACAAATACACAGCCCAGGCAGGTCTGGGTCTGCAAGCAAGGCAGAGGATCTCTTCCAGGGCAGACCTAACCGTAGTAATGAAACCCCACACTGCCACCCCACCTGACACAGCCTGCACAAGTGCAGGTAACCAGCACCACCAGCCTGGGCAGTCACACTGCTGACACATCACATTTCAGTATAAAACAGAAGTCTCTCAGTCACTCTTCTGCCCTGGGAGAGCTCCTTCCTCTTACAGTTATATTTCTAACAAAACAGTGACGTTGACAAGGCCCTCTGTCCTCTGCTGTGTCCAGGGACTGGTTTGGGGTGGGGAGAAAAGAGAAAAGAAAATCTCTTAGGTATCCAAGGAGCTCTTCTACCATGGCTGCACAGATTTAACCACCTCTCAGGGCAATAAATGCCATGGGCATCCAAAAGCGCCCTTCTCCTCTCTGTGCTCATCACCAAGTCAGGAACGGTTTCAGAGAACACAGAAACCCTGAGTCACCAAACAGTCCCAACCCAATCTGGTGTAGAGCAATGAGGCTGCATGCGGGCGAGGACAGCTATCCTCTGCCCTCAGAAGGGGAGAGATGCATTACTGGGAAGTCGCTTGACTGAAGCAGCCCATCCCCTCCTGTGTCAGATGTGTTCCTCCTCTTCGGCATGTCTGCTGCGATTCAGGTCCAACTCAAGGGACTGTTCAAGTTTCATCATGTTTATACCAAATACAACAGGACTCTCTAGGCTGAGAGGGAGGTGATAACCACCTCAGAGAAAAAAACCCACAGAATTACTGAAAGATATTCGATAGGGATGCGCCCTGGGCACTTGATTTACTGAGTATTCTATGACAACGGAGGCAAACCGCACGTTCAGCTTCCCATCACTGACCTGGGATGGTAAAAAACCCTCTTCTGGAACAAAGCCACCTACAAAGCAGGCACAGGGACCGCGAAGGGAGCAGCGTGCTCCTGGCCGCAGCCACGCAAGTCCCCGAACTTCCCCTCCCGCACACGGCTGAGCCCCTTCGATCGGGGCTCGCTCCTCCCGGCGCACGGCCACCGACTGGAGCGGAGGGCAAAGAACGCGAGCGTCCTCCCAGCGCATGGCACCTGAGCGGTGCGGAGGCCGGCGCGGGGAGGTTTCACCCCGCCCGCCTGCAGGCCGCAGGAGCTGCTCGGGCACTTGTGACAGCCGCGCTCTGCCCCTTCCCCAGCACCGGCTGCCGGAGCCGCCCCCGCCCCGGGCCGGGAACCCAGAAAAGAGACCGAGCGCTTCCTTCCCTTGGCCCCGCGCCGGCCGCGGCCCGGGCCCCGAACCCGCGGCTCTGAGGCGAGCCCGCGCCCCGCCGCAGGAAGGCAGCTGCACACCAAGCCCGCTCCCGCTCCCACTCCCGTACCTTCGGAGGGCGTCCCCAGGCCGCTGCCGGCAGGACCCGGCCCCGCGGAGCCACGGCACCGGCGCTCAGAGCAGGGCGGTGGCCGGGCGGGCAGGACCAAGCCGCGCCGGACACTGACAGCCACTCGCTCTCGCCAATGGGAGGCGGCGGCGCTGCGCCGCCAGCCAATGAAGAGCGGGGTAGGGCGGGACCTGCCCCGTTGTCAGTTCGCAGCCAATCGGCGGAGGGGTGCGGGGGCCGCAGCCCCCGGCACGGCCGCGGCCGGCTCGGCCCCGTCGCACCGCGTCCCGCTCCCCGTGTCGGCCCCCACCCGGGCCCCGGCCCCCCGCCCGCCGCCGCCGCCGCCGCTCCTCACCGGGCCGCACCCCCTGTCACAGCCGCAGCATCGCCCGCCGGGCCCGGGGCTGCCTCATCCGGGTGCTCCTGGGCGGGGCCGCGCCCGTGACGCACCGGAGGGGGGCGGGGACACCTCTTTGACGCGCAGGGCGGGGCGGGGCGGGGCCAGGAGCGGGGCCCGGTCTGTGGTCACCGGTGTGACCCCGGAGTGACCCTGGAGTGACCCTGGTGTTATCCCGGTGTGACCCCGGAGTGACCCCGGAGTGACACTGGTGTTATCCCGGTGTGACCCCGGTGTGACCCCGGAGCGACCCTGGTGTTATCCCGGTGTGACCCCGGAGCGACCCTGGAGTGACACTGGTGTTATCCCGGTGTGACCCCGGAGTGACCCCGGAGCGACCCTGGTGTTATCCCGGTGTGACCCCGGAGTGACCCCGGTGTTATCCCGGTGTGACCCCGGAGCGACCCCGGAGCGACCCTGGTGTTATCCCCGTGTGACCCCGGTGTGACCCCGGAGCGATCCCGAAGCGATCCCTGCCGCCGGCCTCTGCCCGGCTCCTGCTCAGCGTGTTGGCTCGCTCTGACCCCTCCCAAGCCTCCTCCCGGCCGAAACAGGCCGAGGGTTCCTCAAAGCCCCAGACCCCTTCCCTGTCCATGGAACCATGGAATCAGCTGGCTTAGAAAAGCCCTTTCAGCTCATCCAGTCCAACCCTTACCCCAGCACTGCCAAGGCCACCCCTAACCCATGGCACTGAGGCCTCGTCCCCACGCTGTGTGAACACTTGCAGGGACGGTGCCTGCAGCCCTGCCCTGGGCAGCCTGTTCCAATGCCTGAGCACCCTCTGGGGCAGGAATTGTTCCTCAGCTCCATCTAAACCTGCCCCGGTGCAGCTTGAGGCCGTTTCCTCTTGTCCCATCCCTTGTTCCTTGGGAGCAGAGCCCAGCCCCTCCTGGCTCCATCCTCCTCTCAGGCACTTGGAAGGTCCCCCCTGAGCCTTCTCTTCTCCAGACTGAACCCCCCAGGTCCCTCAGCCGTTCCCCATCACCCCTGTGCTCCAGGCCCTGCACCAGCTCCATTCCCTTCTCTGGCCCCACTCCAGCACCTCAATGTCTCTCTTGCAGTGAGGGGCCCAGAGCTGAACACAGGATTCGAGGTGCGGCCTCACCAGTGCCCAGTGCAGGGGCACAATCCCTGCCCTGGCCCTGCTGCCGCACTGGTGCTGGTACAGGCCAGGATGCTGGGGGCTTCCTGGCTGCCTGGGCACAAACTGCTCATGGTCAGCAGCCATCAGTTGGATGCTTTCCCAGTCCTTTCCCACCAGGCAGGTTCCAGCCACAATTCCCTATGTCCATCCCTTTGTTTTCCCCTTTGTCTCCACAGCCCTGTGTCACTGACCTTGTGCCCTGTGGGCTGGGGACAGCCGGTTGCCTCTTCAGACAGGTCCTGCCAATGGCCAACCTCCAGCTCCCTCACACTGACCTAATACTTAAGCTTTGTTTGCATGTTTAATTTCTGACCTCTGTAGTTAGCAGCCTGTCATTAGCGGCAGGCGGTGCCATGGGGATGCCTCATGCTCCCCTCACAGTGGCCTGATGCTGCCGGCAGTGTGGTACACTGGTGGCTGGAACCACAGCCATGCCAGCTATCCTTGTTGGGACAGCCTGTGTCCTTCATGTGCATGGTGCCACCACAGCCGTGTCTGTCCCCACAACCTCTGCTCTACCACATCCACCCGTATGTAGGGTTACCCAAGGCTGATGCTCCAGTGCCTTTGCACTCTTCCTGCAGCGGATGGGATGGGTGGTTGCCGACAGCCTGAGGATGAAGATCAGGCCTTGCTCTCTCCCCAGCCAGCACTGCTGGTGTCCTCTGACGCCTGCGCAGGACTTTCCGGGTCACCCAGTGTGACCTGGGGATTGCACAAGGCCACAGGAGCTGCTGGGCAGCGTCAGCATGAGCCCAGGACGTGCGGCAGAGCACAGCTCCCAGGCGAATGCTGCGCCTCAATTACAGGCTGCAAAAGGCGGGGAAGCCACAGCGTCCTCTGAGAAGCCATCCCAGTGACGAGCTGCCCTTGGAGCTGTCTCATCCCTCCTGGCGATGGAGCCTTATTCCCAAGGTGCATTTGTGCACCTTCAGCTGTACCAACTGTGCCCAGCCACATCTGGCTGATGCCAGTGATGCTCACAGAGCCCTGGTCCACCCCATCCACTTCCCGCCTTCCCACTTCCACTGACCCTCTGCTTGAACTCTCCAAAACCCCATGCTGAGGGTAGACAGGGAGATGGAGGTGGCTGTGCAGAGGTGGGAGGCCTGGCTGGGGGAACATCTCCTTTCCCAGCATCGAGCTCTGTGCTGCTCTGAGCTGGGAGCAGCCACATCAGCAGTGCTGAGGGCTCTCTGCACGTGTCCTGTGGGATGCAGGGGTCAGGGCTGCTTCAGGCTGCACATCAACCCCTGGGCTGCTCGGCATACCTTGCCACAGTGGATAACCACCCATGCTGGATGTGTGTGGAACAACCTCGCTGAAACCATCACAGAGATCACCCCTTGTGAGGGAGCTGGAAATGAGCTGGGGTGTGTGTGTGCGGATTCTTCTTTATAGAAGTGCCAAGGGTGTATCTGTGCAACCCTAATGGAATGTCTCAAGGGGCACCCATGCAGTGGCATACGCCTCTCTGGTGGGATCCTTTAAATCCCAGCCTGAGTGCCTCAGTCCCTCTTTCCCACACTGGGTACTAAGGTTAATGAAATCTCCTTTGCCCCTCTGTGTTCCCAGTGGCACCACTGTCCCAGCACAGCTGCCAGCACAGCACCTCCAGGACCAGGGCTGAACGTCACCATCTCCATCAAAGCCGCCTTTACCAGCTGCTGGTGTCCCAGCCCAGCAGGGCTTTGCCCCCAGTGACAAAGGCACAGCGTTGGTGGGGGCTGGATTTCCCAAGGGCTCGCCTGGTTAACACTGAGTTTTAACTCAATGTTTGCTTTGAGGTCGCTCCCGGCTGCTCCCCATTGTCAGCTGGAGCTGTTCCCATGCGTTCACCGGGCTCCGTGCTTCCAGGCACACAAAGGAGCAGTCACTTAGCATTAGTGGTGCCACAATGCGGCCGTGTCTGCCACCAGCACACACAGGTCTGTGTTTCTCCAGCAAAAGCCCCTCTGCTGAAAGGCCACGAGAGACGAGGCAGCCGTGATGGATGGGAGCAAAGGGGGATCTCTCACAGGGCAGCATGGGCAGGAGCTGGAGCTGTCCCACACCCGGACTGAGGAGCTGCCAAAGGTTGTTCCCATGTGAGGGACATGGAGTCAGGATGGGTTATATGTGTACGAGGGCTGTGCCTCAGCACAGGGAGATCTGTGGAGCAGCCAGCCCCAAAGGGTGGGGTATGGGGTGGGTGTGCATCCCATGGAGATTGGTTATGGGCTGGGAATTATTGGTCCAGACAATGGGGCCCTGCAGTATGAACATAATCCTGAGCATCGCCTCAGAGAGAGGCTGGTGAAGGTTCAAGGGGGAGGAATAGCTGCCAGGAGTGAGCTTTAGAGAAGGGCAGGGATGCTCCATCCCTGGCAGTGCTCAAGGCCAGGTTGGACACAGGGGCTTGGAGCAAGGTGCTCTAGTGGAAGGTGTCCCTGCCTGTGGCAGAGGTTGGAACTGGATATGCTTCAACGGTTTGGGTTGGAAGGGACCCCATTGTGGGGACCACGCAGCCTGGCCAGAGGGATGGCTGGATCCAAGGGAAGAGCTGTCGCTTAACAGGACATTTCTCCAAGCACAAAGGCAGCAAAGCATCTTGTACTCAACAATGGGGTCACTTCATTTCTCTTTCCTTCATCCTGCAGCCACAGTCCCCGCGCTGAGCTGGCAGTATCCATCCATCCCGAGATGGGTTTTGGTAAATGTTCCTATTTTTATTGACTGAGCGCTGCCTTTGGTGCCTGGGCAATATCTGCCAAATCATTTCCTTCAGCAGACTTTGCCATATTCCTAAAAATACTGATCTGCAGCTCCGCTTGCCCCTCAGAAGCAGAGCTGCCCTCAAAAGAGGATTTCTTGATCATTACTCAGCTCCTCACTGGGGGCAGGGGTGAACCCTCAGGCATCCCACTTCTGCTCATGCTTGTTTTCCTGGGGGCCCCTCATGATGGATGTGGAGGGTGCAGGTGATGTGGGAAATGGCTGTGGCAGGGGCCACAGCCCCAGCGCAGTCTCAGGAGCATGTTTCTGTGCTGGACCCATCATCTCCCCAGGCTGCAGAAGGGGACACCGAGGCAGCACATGCCCTGTCCCCATGGTACAATCTGGCTTGGGGCATTGTCAGGACTCGTGTGTTTTCCAGCCAATCCCAGCTGGAAGGGAGGGCTGGGGTTTTCCTTCCCTTATTTTGACAACAGGGAGCACAGAGCCCTCAGGATGGTGGGATGGGGAGCTCAACCCTTGTCCCTGCTGCCATCGTGTCTGGGCAGATGCTCATCCTTCTCTCAATAACCCAACTGGGTTTCTGATTTGCAACCCCCTGAGTGATCCCAGGTGGTGGTGAAGCTCTACCAGCAAATCCTCCACTCACAGCATCACACTGGCTGTGTAGTCATAAGACCCTGGAAAAATCATTAAATGAACCCAATCTATATATTTAGTGCTCCTTTTATTCAGCCTTTTCTTTCCACGCTGCTCCAGGATGTGTGCTGTTGCAGGGCTAGGGGCTGACCTGCACTTGTTCCTGTTAAAGGCAGCAACCCCTCTGCGATCTCAGCCCTCCAGGAGCCAGGCTTGGAGTTAAAACCCAAACCACAACACAACCAGGCAGCCAAAACCCCAGGGAACATCCCATTTTGGTAGAAGGCCCCAGACCCCCAACCCCAGCAGCCTTTTCTCCTGACACTGCAGGGTTTCTGTGCCATGTCCCCCAGGATAAGGCTTGAAGAAGCTCCCTGGTAAAAAGGCAGCCAGAGGGGATGGTGTAGAAAAGTCAGGTTCCATCCTCTGCTGCAACGGACACTGGAGGTGAAACATTCCCAGGGTGGCATGGCTCATGGCATGGTAGAGACCAGCCACAGGGACTGTGCTGGGTCTACATAGAATCATAGAATCACAAAGTGGTGTGTGTTGAAGGGACCTGAAAGCTCATCCATCCAGTTCCAACCCCTGCCACGGGCAGGGACACTTTCCACTAGAGCAGCTTGCTCCAAGCCCCTGTGTCCAACCTGGCCTGGGATGGGGCAGCCACAGCTTCTGGTTTGTGTGCTTCCCAAAGGGGCTGGTGTGCGCGCTGGTGTGGGAAGACAAGCAAGGGGAGAATCTAACATTGCTTGGCCATATTTGGTGGCAGGGCTTGACAATGGGTTCCTCCTGGGGTTCAATAGCTACTCCCAGCCTGCCCCTGTCCCCACGAGGGGGTGCAGGACCCCAGAGTGAGCCCGGGTGAGCTCAGCCCCTGCAGTGCAGGGCTCTGCAGGGCAGCTGCTGCCCCGGCTGTGCTGCTCAATAGGTGCCTTCTTCTCCCTCGAGCATCTGCCAGCTCCCCTCAAAGCCGGATTGTTCCTCCATTACACACACAGTGCTATGGCTTAGCACTGCAGCAACTCCCTCCTGCACTGAACCAACATCCTGGAGGGGCCAGGGTGGGATGGGAGGTGGGACCGGGGCCAGGGAGGTGGGGAGGCATGTGGGAGGCAGCCCCAAGCCGGGGGACCAGAGGGTAGCTCTTTGCCACCAGCTCTAGGAGGGTTTGTGCAGCGCTGGCCTTGCTTATCGCCTGAGGTGGCTGCTTTTGGGCTGCTCCCAGATTCACCGGGTGAGCTGACCCCCTGCTTCCTGAAGAGCATGTCGGGGGGGGGGGGGGGGGTAAATAAGTGTTGAAGAAGACCGTGGACACTGCAGTTGCCCTCCCAAGCATGAGAAACCCCCATACATCATGGGGCTGGGTGGCTCTGCAGCGGCTGGGTGGGACAAATCCCAATATCTGGTGTCAGAATAAAGCCCCAAGGGCTCACGCCAGGCTCAGGAAGGCTGTCAGACAGGTCGGAGCCATGATGACCCTGGACCGTGCAGGTCCCTTCACAAAGCCTGCACCATCTGACAGGAAAGCAGAGCTCACAGAAGGGGCTGGGGACATGGGCACCAACCCAGCTGGGGTCTGAGGAGCATTCAGCTCATCAAATGGCTGGGCCTAACTTTCTGATCAGCCCGAGGACGAGCAGATCCCGTCCATCCCAGCTGACGGGCATCACCAGCTCCAGCCCTGGCACCCTGCGCAGGCAGGATCAGGGCTCTTTTTCGGTGCATCCCGGGCTGAGGGTGACCAAAGCGCATCCGAGAGCACCACCTCCTGGGCACGGCAAAGAGCACCGCGGAGGAAGCTGAAGGGAGAGGGTTTGTTCCGCGGTTTGGGCTGCCTTGGCTACGCCGGCAGCCCGATGGTGGGTCTGCATCCTGCCGGGTGCCTGCCGGGCAGCATGGAGGCGCCACGGAGGAAAAGACACTGATTTCCTCATTATGAATTCGAGCAACGAAAGTCTGGGAAAAGATGGATGGACTCCAGGGCACCCAAGACCCTTTAGGAAGTGTCAGTCTCGCTGAGCTTGTCCTGTGTTCTGTTTGATAGCACAGGACTGGATATGAGTCAGGCATAACCTGGTGCTGCCAGCACCATGCAGCACTGGGAAAGTAATTTTGCTTCACTAAGCTGCTTCACCAGCTGGGAATATATCCCTGGGCTGGGGTCAAATATGGGTTTACTCTTTTCCTGCCTTCCCTTCACCTCATTCCCACCAATGCCAACAACTCAGTGTTTGAGCTGGGGCTGGGAAGAGGTGGGAAGAGAATGGAAAAGAGCTGGAGGAGAGGCAGGAGGGGCAGCACCCCCACAACGCTGCAACAGGACCTGCCCGCAGCTTCACCATGGACACAGCTCTGTGCAGGGAAACCAACCATGGCAGCCATCATCTCTTGGGCATGGCTCTGAGGGACAATACAGACACGGACACAGCCTTCCCCCTCCCAGCCTTCCAGCAGCCCCCAGCCACGCGGGTGGGCTGTGATGTACAGCAAAGCTCCCTGCGTGCATCCTGGCACCAAGAATAAACCTGGGATCCTCTGACCAGGATCCTGGCCCCAGCTGAGCAAAGGGATGTGGGAGACATCATTGAAAATGGCCCTGTTTCATCAGTTAGGATCTGAACAAGTGCAGCATGGATTTAGTATGAACGCAAGGCTGAGAGCTGGGCTGGGTCAGCCTGGAGAAGAGAAGGCTCCTGAAGGGGAGACCTCAGAGCAGCTCCAGTGCCTGAAGGGGCTGCAGGAAACCTGGAGAGGGGCTTGGCACAAGGGTCTGTAGGGACAGGCCAAGGGGAATGGCTTTAACCTGCCAGAGGGGAGACTGAGATGAGCTCTTAGGCAGAAGCTCTTCCCTGTGAGGGTGCTGAGGCGCTGGCACAGGGTGCCCAGAGAAGCTGTGGCTGCCCCATCCCTGGCAGTGTTCAAGGGCAGGTTGGACACAGGGGCTTGGAGCAAGCTGCTCCAGTGGAAGGGGTCCCTGCCTGTGGCAGGGGGTAGAACTGGATGACACTTAAGGCCCCTTCAATCCAAACCAGGCTGGGATTCTATCATATTGAGACCTATAGTGATTATTTGCCTGGCTCATGCATAGGTCAATTTGCTTTAAATGTGCTTTGAAAATAATCACTTTCACATAATTACATACAATATTATTTGCCTCCTTCACATCTGCTGAGAGTGGAAAGTTTGGGTGAAAGGGCTGTCTCTGCAGCATCCTCTTGTCCTTGCAAAAGGCTGCAAAGCTCTGCCTTAATACCAGCGTGGTCACAGGGAAAGGACCCTGCAGAGAGGGCTGTGTCCTCTTCTGGGTCAGAAGTGTCCTTTGTTCACAGGAAGCCACTGACCCCAGGGGAGGAAAGGTCTCAGCTGTGATTTTTGGAGAGCAGCTGAGCCTGGTGCCACCTTCTTGCTTGGATAAAAGGATCCTGGAGCCCTTGACTCTGCCTTGGGTTTGAGAAGGTTGAAATAGTGGCCTTGGTCTGCGCTTCTTAAAGCCCAAGAAAAACATACAGGCGGGATTAGGGCAAAGCAAGTCCCAAGCTTAGGGACCTGCTTTGCCCCTGAGCTTGACTTCTTGTTCTTCAGGCTCCTGCAGACTCAGTCCTGGCACTCAGGTAAGATCCTGCTGCATGTGAAAGTGGAGCAAAGGCCCCGAGAAGAGCAATGCCTGGGAAAGAGCGAAACTGCTGACAAAGCCCGGCCTGTGATGTGCCAAAATCCCTTTAATTTTGGCGTGGTCAAAGCAACAAAAGGAAACAGACTCGTTTTTCCAGTGCCTATGTATAGACCCATGAGCTCATAGTTTCCTATAGTGGAGAGCATTCAAAGTATGGGAAACAGGAATTTCCACCCCGCCTCAGTGCCAGCAGAGAGCAAACTGAAGCTGGGAGCTCCTCGGCTGCCCCAGATCTGGTCTCGCTGGCCCAGATGCCTTGTTCAGCACTGGTGGGTGCAAACAGCCCTGACACCTCCAGTGGCATCAGGAAGGGACCAAGGATGGGGATGGTGACCCCAGGGGTGACTGCGCAACCTCAGCCCTGGCAGGATCCACCTGGAGGGGTTTCAGCCTCCATTTCAGACTATCCCAAGAAAACCGGGGTAACAAGTGGAGTGATTTAGTTCCCAATCCTCACAGAGGTGTGGAAGGTGTTGATGTGCTCCGGGGCTCCCTCCAGCAAGGGACAGGCTTCCTGGCTGCACAGGTCCCCCCTGCGGCACAAGCCTCCCACCCCGGCTGCTCTCTGCTCTCTTTGCAGCTGCCCCAGTGCATGGGGCGTCCCAGTGGGGCTGCACCCACCTTATTCTCCCAGAAACCAGCCCCGTGTTGTAACCAACCGCTGTGCCCATGAGCCACTGATACTGCTGCCCACGCTGTGCCCTGCGCCCTGCCCAGCACCCAGCCACGTGGAAACACCTCTCCTGCCCATGGGGGGACCCAGGAGCCATCTCAGGAGGTGAAAGATGCATCTCCTCTTTTGCCTCTTACAGAGACCCTGCAGAGCACTGGGCATCTTTGTGAAGCTGGAGGAGCTCAGGGCTGGGAACGGTTCTGCAGAGCACCTCTGCCCCAAGGCAAGACCTCCCTGTGCGTCCAGGTTTTTCCTGGAGGCTTTCCATGATGGAGATGGGGCATTCAGGCCTCTTAACGGCGCAAATCCTGGTCCTGAGCCAGGAAAACCATGCAGGCAGGAGCCTTGGGGTCACTCTGCTTGTCCTGGGGACCTTCTCTGTATGTGACAAGCAGCACCAAGGGCCACTTGGCCAGACTGACATGGGCTGGCAGCCCTGTGGTCACTGCCTGGGCTGAGGAGGGGTGGCTGGAAAGAGTTGAAATTAAGGCAGGAGCGATCCACCCTGTAAGGCTCTACAGGGAAGTGCTTCTCAGCTTCTTGCTTGGGGGGTCGGCTGAGGGATTGGCAGCACCCTTGAATAGGGGTAAAGCCACAGGGAACCTTCTCTGTGTGGGTTTCCAGCCCTCACATGGCCAAACAGTGACTCAGGAGCCAAGGAGCCACCCATAGCAGCTGAGATGGCCAAGCATGGGGCTCCTGCCTGCCCTGAGCCCCGAGCTCCTGCTGCTGCCTGGACCACGGCTCCCATAGATGCTGGAACCCCTCAGGGTGGGTGCAAGGCGATGGTGGCCCCACTGCTGCCTGAGTGCAAGTGTTGGGCAGTGAACCCCCACAGCGGGGCTCTGGTGAATGTTTGACAGTGTAGGATGAGGAGTGTGGGGATGAGCAGGGGGGATGAGGAGGGGAGGGGATGCGGCCAAGGTGTGGGATGGGAGTCATGGTGAGTGGAGGCAAGAAGTACTTGTCAGGAGCCCGGCCCCTGTGCTGGGTGCTGCAGCTCACGTGCTTTGGGGTCCCGGCATCCCCTTTAGTGCCTGTTTCACTGGGGTTTGACCCCAGGGATGAGCCCAGCTGCACCTTCCCACGGGGGAAAGCAGGCTCCTGTCCCTGCCCTCCGACGCCTGATGCCGGCTCCTCGCCCACTCCCTGGGCATCCAGGCCAGCATTGGGCCTTTAAAACCCGAACGGGTTCCTCCGCATTCACTCCCCGGGAGCTGTCCCTGTCCCTGCTCCAGCCTTTGCGCAACGCAGCCGCACGGAACGCGCAGCCAACACCTCTGCGCTGTGAGTCCCTGTCCCCTGCCCAGAGGTTGCCCTGCTGCTGCGGACAGCGCATGGAGGAGCCCCTGCCCCGGTGCCCTGCAGCAGGTAAGGGGGCTTTGGGGCACAGAGCAGTAGGTGCACGGGGGGAGGGTCTCCTTCTGCAGTGCTTTTGGGGGGGCACTAAGTCCTTCTTCACTCCTAAACCGGAGTAGGAACCTGGATCTTCCTCCTATTGCATGGGGGGGTGATGGCTCTTTGTCTTTCCCGTGGCCATCCCGGAGCAGGGGGTGGCTCCTGTGCACGAAAAGGGCAGCCAAGGAAGGGATAGCAAACCCTCCAGAACTGGGTTTGAGGATGTCCACGGGCATGGCCATGTGGAACAAGAGGGGTGCAGGCTTGGTTTGGGTTTGAAAATGCTACCGGGTCTGGAAAAACCTGCAGGTTTAATGAAGCTCCAGCGCCTGACCCGGTCCGAGAGCAGGGAGCTGAGCGGAGAAACCCTCCTCCCCGCTCCTTGCCCTCCTTTCCCGTTCCCTTCTCTGCTCTCCCTTCTCCCCTCTGCCTCCCCTGAAGCCGCTCCTCTCCCTGGGACGTGCCCGGGGCAGGCACAGACCGGGATGCGGACCTGGGGCTCGCAGCATCCCCCGGTGCCGCGGGGCAGGGCGGGGGCCGGGTGAGCTGCCCGGCTCTGCCCTGCCCGCTCTGAGTAACCGGGACGCGGGAGCCGTGCGCCAGCAGGAGCGAGGGGACGGGGACGGCCTGGCCCCGAGCCTGGGGTACCCCCCACAGCCGGGGGTGGGTGCTTGCTGCCGGCCCGCCCTCCCCATGGGGTCCTGCGCACTGACCTGGCCTCCCCCTGCTCCTTTCTGCATCCGCTGAACGGGAGCATCTCCCTTCCCTTGGCAGGTCTCTTCGTGGGATGGGGGTTCCCACCCCCTGCACGGGGTCACTCGTGGCACGAGCTGGACCTGGTTTATCTGTGCCAGGCACACTCATCCAGACACAGCTCCTTCCAGGGCCTTACACCTTTTTCCATGTACTTTTGCAGCCAGGGATTATTGCCGCCAGTGGCTCTGGAGCTGAGGTCCTCCCATCTTCTCTCTCTTGCCCCAAGGGTAACACTGAGAGGCTTAATTCTCCTGAGAATGCCCTGCCTTGCTAAGACCATGCCTGCTGGACATACATTGCAACTGTTAGGGGCCAGAGGGCAAAGGCAAGAGAGCAGGGAGGAGAGATGAAGAGATGGATCATAAAATCATAGAATAGTTCGAGTTGGAAAGGAACTTAAGCTCACCCAGCTCCAACCCCTGCCACAGGCAGGGACACCTTCCACTGGAGCAGCTTGCTCCAAGCCCCTGTGTCCAACCTGGCCTTGAACACTGCCAGGGATGGGGCAGCCACAGCTTCTCTGGGCACCCTGTGCCAGCACCTCAGCACCCTCACAGGGAAGAGCTTCTGCCTTAGATCTAACCTGAACTTCCCCTGTTTCAGTTTGAACCCATCACCCCTTGTCCTATCGCTACAGCTCCTGATGAAAAGTCCCTCTCCAGCATCCTTGTAACCCCTTTCAGATACCGATCATGATGGTCATTGCAACACAGACCCTTATTAACCCATCGCACCTATTCCTCGCAGCTGGGGAGTGCCTGTGGCTGTCGCAGGGATGTCTGAGACCTCGTCCAGCAAGGAGAGTGCCCCGGCCGAGTGCCCCGTGTGCTATGAGAAGTTCCAGGCGCTGGAGGCCGCGCACCGCAGGCTGAGCTGCGGGCACACCTTCTGCCACGACTGCCTGGTGAAGTGCCTGCTCTGCGCCAAGCTCGACGGCCAGCTCCAGAGCAGCATCATCTGCCCCGTCTGCCGCTACGTCACCTTCCTCAGCAAGAAGAAGCCTCTGTGGCCACCCAAAGCAGGCACCAACCCCCGGACACTGGAGATACCTCTGTCACCTTCCTCCTTGTCCCATCTGACCAAAACGGAGGCCAGCAACACCTTGGTGGTGCCCAGTCATTTTGTGAAGCCAGTGCAGAGCTTTGACCAGTGCAGCAGCACAGGCAACAGCGCCCTGGATGAGCAGGGGGTCCCAGGAGAGCTGGCGCGGGAAGCTCACATCTTTGTTATCAGCAACCATGGGATGCCACTGGTGGACACAGACTGTGGCTCCCTGGGGAGGAGGAGCAGGGTGGAAACATGGAGCTCGGTGTCATCCAGCTCGGCCCTGGGGGTGAAATGCTGCCAGTCTCCCATCGCGCTCGCCGTCCTCCTCATCCTCACCGTGGCCATGCTGGCAGCTGTGCTCCCCTGGCTACTGCTGGTGAAGAGGGACTCGTAGCGGGGATGGGATCAACCTGGAGACTAGAGGGGTGTCACTGATGCTGGGACAAAGCTAGGGCTGGAACCTGCCCCAAAAGATCCCTGGAGAAAGCCCAGAAGCAGCTTTAGGTGAAGCTCTTTCCTCTGGCCAGCGACTGAATGGACTTGCAGACCTTTCTGCAGATCTTTGGGCACTCACAGTGTCACTGCTGGTTAAAATATGGCAGGACAAACCCTGCTAGTGGGTTCCTCCAGTGTCAGAGAAGGTCGTGGCTCCTCCTGCACCCTGTGACAGCATCTGCAGGGGGTGAGGGGGCCTTGCCAGTCCCTCCCCTCCATCCCAGCTGCTGGCAGGCTGTGACCAAGCACCCAGAATCCAAGGTCAGCCTCTGAGCAGCAGATCAGGGCTGCCAGGCTGTGGGGCTGTTGGAGGTGCCCAGGCTACTCAAGCTCTCAGGATCGTTGGGTACATGATGCAGCCACCCTGGAGCAGAAACACATGGATGTGAAGCTCTATTGGAGCCTCTGGCTACTGGGAAACAAGGACAGTGAAACCAGAGGACAGAGAGAGTGATCCTGACCCCGTGTGCTCATCGTCCCCACTTCCAGCCAGTGCTCACCTCCACAGTGATGGGAAGGGACGTCAGCTCATCCCACAGGCAGCCCCAGCCTTGCCCTCCATCTTCCTCCCTGAGCTCCCAAGGATCCTGGATGTCATGGGCATCCCTCCTGCCTTGGGGATCCAGGGACAGACAGCAAGGTGTGGGGCAGGGAGCTAAACCAAAGGTCTGGACAGCATAAGGGGCAGATCTGGGATCCCATCCTGCTCTCCTCCCTGTGCCTTGGCAGAGGGAAGTTTCCTTGTCTCCATATCCAGCTCCTGAGGGTTAGCACTGGATGGCTCATTTTCACCTTTGTTGAACAGCTCAGGCACTGTTCTCTCTGGGCCTGGATCCCCCCAGGGGAGTCTCAGCCCCTCACCCCAGGGGCCCTGGTTTGGGAGGGGAGTGGATATCTGAGATGCTCAGTTGAGGTCTGGGACACTGTGTTTGCTCTCATTGCAGGGAGCTTGCTCTCAGTGGGAGCTGCTGGTCCCTCCCATGCTGAAGCTGCCCAGTGGTGCTGGGGCCCCTCATCACCCTCTTCCCCACCCCAACAATGTCTGCACCCTCATCTCCACCTTTGCCCTCCTGACCCAGTTGCTGGCCCTGTGGCTGCCTCTCTTGGCCCTGTCTTTCAGGAACGTGCCCTGAGGTCCACGGTGCTCTCATGGGCACCCAAACTGACCAGGAGCAGGAGCAGGATGTCCCTCACCATCACCCATGGGTGCACACTGTTCCCATGCTCCCAGAGAGAGGATCCTGCTGCATGGCTGAGCATCGGGTAGGACAAACACTGCCATCAGTGCCACCGAGGCAGGCTGGGATCAGCCAGAGCATTGCAGGGGGACAAATGGATCCACTTGGGGCTGGGAAGGGTGATCAGGCTGGTGCAGAGAGGGTGATGGAATCCCACCCCTTCCTCTGGGTTACAGCCAGGGCATGGTGCCTGGGCTGCCACTGCCTGCTCTTGGTGCACTCCCCACCCCGTGCCTCAGTTTCCCCACCCACACCCGGGGTGCAATGACACTGACCCCTTCACTGGGACAAGTGCTTGAGACACCGCACTGGAATGGGAAGCCTGTTTCTTAAGACCTGATTATCTGATAATGACACCTCCATACCTTGTATTTAATAATAAACCCGATTATTGGTGTGCCTGGGGAATTAATGCGGGGTTCCAGGGAGCCAGAGGGCTGCTGGGGTGGGAGTGGGGCTCCGGGGGTGGGGCTGGAGGAGCCCTGGAGAGACTTGGGCAAAGCCCTGGTGATGGGGAAGAGCTTCGCTGGCAGCACGGGGCTGAGGGGGCGTTTTGTGCTGTGCTGGGGGAAGCGCAGAGCCAGGGGAGGGGAGCCGGGACTGGGGCTGCTGCCAGCAGCGGCTGCCGGTGCCACGGGCACGGGGCGCTGGGGGGGGTCCGGGCATCGCCCCCGCCGGAGACGGGAGGGCGCCTGCCACAGGGTGGCGCTGTGCGGCCGGGATGCGGCGGGGCTGAGCGCCCACTGCCCCTGCGGGGGCTGGCGGGGTCCGGAGCCCGTTCACACCAGCACGGGTCCGTCTGCTGCTCAGGGCCAGCTCCTCACCCACCATCCCCACGTCCCCAGCTCCTCACCCACCATCCCCAGCTCCTCACCCACCATCCCCAGCTCCTCACCCACCATCCCCAGCTCCCAGCTTGTCACCCACCATCCCCAGCTCCCAGCTCCTCACCCACCATCACCCACCATCCCCACCCACCATCCCCAGCTCCTCACCCACCCTCCCCAGCTCCTCACCCACCATCCCCACGTCCCCAGCTCCTCACCCACCCTCCCCAGCTCCTCACCCACCCTCCCCAGCTCCTCACCCACCCTCCCCAGCTCCTCACCCACCATCCCCAGCTCCTCACCCACCATCCCCAGCTCCTCACCCACCATCCCCACGTCCCCAGCTCCTCACCCACCATCCCCAGCTCCTCACCCACCATCCCCACGTCCTCAGCTCCTCACCCACCATCCCCAGCTCCTCACCCACCATCCCCAGCTCCTCACCCACCATCCCCAGCTCCTCACCCACCATCCCCACGTCCCCAGCTCCTCACCCACCATCCCCACGTCCTCAGCTCGTCACCCACCCTCCTCAGCTCCTCACCCACCATCCCCACGTCCTCAGCTCCTCACCCACCATCCTCAGCTCCTCACCCACCATCCCCAGCTCCTCAGCTCCTCACCCACCATCCCCAGCTCCTCACCCACCATCCCCAGCTCGTCACCCACCATCCCCAGCTCGTCACCCACCATCCCCAGCTCCTCACCCACCCTCCCCAGCTCCTCACCCACCATCCCCAGCTCCTCACCCACCCTCCCCAGCTCCTCACCCACCATCCCCACGTCCCAGCTCCTCACCCACCCTCCCCAGCTCCTCACCCACCATCCCCAGCTCCTCACCCACCATCCCCAGCTTGTCACCCACCATCACCACGTCCCCAGCTCGTCACCCACCACCCCCAGCTCGTCACCCACCCTCCTCAGCTCCTCACCCACCATCCCCACGTCCCCAGCTCGTCACCCACCATCCCCAGCTCCTCACCCACCATCCCCAGCTCATCACCCACCATCCCCAGCTCCTCACCCACCATCCCCACGTCCTCAGCTCGTCACCCACCATCCCCAGCTCCTCACCCACCATCCCCACGTCCTCAGCTCCTCACCCACCATCCCCAGCTCATCACCCACCATCCCCAGCTCATCACCCACCATCCCCAGCTCCTCACCCACCATCCCCAGCTCATCACCCACCACCCCCAGCTCATCACCCACCATCCCCAGGTCGTCATCCACCATCCCCAGCTCGTCACTCACCATCCCCACATCCTCTCCAATCCTCCTCACCCCCGAGCAGCAGGACCCATGTTTGGTGTTCCCAGGATTGTGAGTGCCTGATTTTTAGGTCCGAGTCTGCCTGCATCTGGGAAAGATGCTCCCTGCCCCTTCCTGTGCAGAGGGAAAAGTTGCCATCATCCTATTGTTATTAGAACTGATGGCTGGAGCCAGGCCTCTCTGAGCCCTTTTCTACTGACGGCCGTGGGGGCCATGTTTGGATCTCCAGCCATCCAGAGCACCTAGATGCTGTGTGGCTTATCCTCCCACAGGGCATGTGCCCATTAGAGGATACTGGGGCCATTTCCAGCTCAGTGCTTTGGTTTATCATGGTGACCTAATGTCTCAGAGGTAACTCATGCCTGTGACTCTCTTGAGCTGTGCATACACCAGGGGCATGTTTCCAGTTGGGCAGGAGAGGGTCCCAGGAAACCCTGTCCAGTGCTGCAAAGGGACAGAGTCCGGAGGCTGACAGGCATTCCCAATGCAGCATTTAACAGGTTCTCCTGCACAACATCTAAGCATTAACCCTGAGTGCTCTTCCACCACTGCCTCCACCCACCACCATGGCATCATTTGACTGCAGGTGATGTCCTGCAGGCAATCAGCACATCCTGCTAACAGCTCTGCAGCACCTGGGGTGCCAGCTCATGTGTCCTCAAGTGTCCTCTGTTATCTCTTTCCCTTCCCTTCCCCTGCCTCAAAGAGCTGGGATGTCTGCAGGCCCCACTATCCTCTAGCTATTGACCTCAGAGCAGCTTCCAGTGTCTGAAGGGGGCTACAAGGATGCTGGAGAGGGACTCTTCATCAGGGACTGTAGTGATAGGAAAAGGGGTGATGGATTCAAACAGTGATGCTCAGGTTGGAGATAAGGCAGAAGCTCCTCCCTGTGAGGATGGTGAGTCTGGGATTCTATGATTCTCTTGCCTGGGTTGGTACCCCACCACTGCTCTACCCCTTCTCCCTGTACAAGCTGATCTCCAATGGACTGTCACCCCTCCATCGACCTCCAGCACGGGCAGCACTGCCAGCAGATCCCAGCAGATTCCCTGGCTGGAGAGCACACACTGACCTTCCCACACTAACAGCTCAGGATCTTTGCATGATGGCAGCAGGGCTGTGAACCCTGAGTAATGGCTTCATAATGCATCATTAGCAAGAGAGGGTGGCATTCTTATGGCACGGAGATGGGAGAAGTGGGAATTGCGCGGGGCCCAGGAGTGCTTACTGGCCAGGCACGTCAGCAGGCTCCATTAGGAACCAGCCTCTGAAAGCCCCAGCTCCATCAGCTGAGATCTCACCATGAATAATTGAGGAGGAGCCTCCTCCAAGCTCCCTCCCCTCCCCTGCACCCAGCCAGGGCTCCTGGAGAGCCATGGTCCATCAGAGGCAGCCCAGTTAGTCCAGTGTGGCCAGAGTGGGACAAGGACAAGAGGCGACACCAACCTAGCTGGCTGTCCCTTAAGCCTGTGTCTCTGCAGCCAAGACCCTTTGAGCTCCATGTCCAGTACGTGGCAGCCACCTTTTTACATTGTCCTCCTGTGCCAGCACACGGGGCACGGGCATGGGCTGGACTCTTCTTGGCTTTGCACAAGAGTGGGGCTTTCCGAGCCTACAACGGCATGTGGCAGTGCATGAGGGGTCAGCTAGTGTCCTGCTGCGGGATCAGTGCTGATGGCAGGGGTACATCACTGGGACAGGCGCTCAGCTGAGGGATCATGGGGACAGGAGCCAGCCCCTTGGCAAGAGCAGTGCCACAGAGCAGTGTGTGCCCGGTGCTGGGCTGCTCTGCAGTGCCTGGCAGCAGCACCCCGGGACACATCCTGCTCAGCTGGCTCAGGAGGTTTTACACTTCCCTGTGTCATTGTTACAGATCCTTTTGTCAAAACCTCATCAACCTACCATGAAAACAGCCCAGCCCTGGGATGTCATCAAAAGTCTGCTCTTTCCTACCAGCAACTGCTGGCAAAGACATGGAGATGGAGGTTCTAGGAAGAGCTTCTTTTCCACAGGTCTCGTTTAAAGGATGTCTCATTTCACAACAGCAAATTGAGCTGGGAAAAGCACTTCTCTTGTCTCAAGTGTGACTTCTCTGCTGTCTATGGCCAGTGCCCCGCATGGTTGCCTGTAGCAGACTCGTGGCTGGTGCTCCCATTGCTGGGTGCAGCAGGGCTCAGTGAGGCTGAGGTGGGATGAGCCCAGGGGTGCTGCAGGGGTAGTACTGGGCACTCAATTCACTGTGCATAGAAAGATCCTGGCATACATGTGCAGGAGCTATTACATGTCCTTTCCACAGCAGAGCTGAAGACAAGCAGGGTTTGCTGCCTACCACCATCAGGGCTGCCTGAGTGAGGGAAAGTCAGGGGTTTAATATGAATCTGTACTGAGAAGCATCTGTGCATGATAGGAAAGCCTAAGGTTACTTTACTGTAAGGTGCGGAGCCTCCTAGAAAACCCATCCTGCCCCATTAGATTCCTCAAGGGTCAGAGCTGCCTGACACTGGTACAATCCAGGGAGCCATGGGAGCACATCCCTGGGGAGGCTGATGACTGCATCTGCTGGAGTGAGCTCTGGTTCCCGGCCAGCCCTGGCTCCTGCCCTCATGGAAGCGTTTGGACATGAGGTTTTCATTCCTTAGAACTGGTACTGAGAGCAGGCATGGAACAGTGCTGAGCACCAGGGACTGCTTGGGTCAGAGCAGGCATGGAGCAGTGCTGAGCACCAGGGAGCACTTGGGTCAGAGCAGCCATGGAGCAGTGCTGAGCACCAGGGAGCACTTGGGTCGGAGCAGGCATGGAGCAGTGCTGAGCACCAGGGACTGCTTGGGTCAGAGCAGGCATGGAGCAGTGCTGAGCACCGGAGAGCACTTGGGTCAGAGCAGACATGGAGCAGTGCTGAGCACCAGGGTCAGAGCAGGCATGGAGCAGTGCTGAGCACCAGGGAGCACTTGGGTCAGAGCAGGCATGGAGCAGTGCTGAGCACCAGTGAGCAGCTGGGTCAGGAGCATGGAGCAGTGCTGGGTCAGAGCAGCCATGGAACAGTGCTGAGCACCAGGGAGCACTTGGGTCAGAGCAGGTATGGAGCAGTGCTGAGCACCGGAGAGCACCAGGGTCAGAGCAGGCATGGAGCAGTGCTGAGCACCAGGGAGCACTTGGGTCAGAGCAGGCATGGAGCAGTGCTGAGCACCAGGGAGCACTTGGGTCAGAGCAGGCATGGAGCAGTGCTGAGCACCAGGGAGCACTTGGGTCAGAGCAGGCATGGAGCAGTGCTGAGCACCGGGGAGCACTTGGGTCAGAGCAGGCATGGAGCAGTGCTGAGCACCAGGGAGCACTTGGGTCAGAGCAGGCATGGAGCAGTGCTGAGCACCAGGGAGCACTTGGGTCAGAGCAGGCATGGAGCAGTGCTGAGCACCGGGGAGCACTTGGGTCAGAGCAGGCATGGAGCAGTGCTGAGCACCGGAGAGCACTTGGGTCAGAGCAGCCATGGAGCAGTGCTGAGCACCAGGGACTGCTTGGGTCAGAGCAGGCATGGAGCAGTGCTGAGCACCAGGGAGCACTTGGGTCAGAGCAGTCATGGAGCAGTGCTGAGCACCAGGGAGCACTTGGGTCAGAGCAGGCATGGAGCAGTGCTGAGCACCAGGGAGCACTTGGGTCAGAGCAGGCATGGAGCAGTGCTGAGCACCGGGGAGCACTTGGGTCAGAGCAGGCATGGAGCAGTGCTGAGCACCAGGGAGCAGCTGGGTCAGAGCAGGCATGGAGCAGTGCTGAGCACCGGGGAGCACTTGGGTCAGAGCAGGCATGGAGCAGTGCTGAGCACCAGGGAGCACTTGGGTCAGAGCAGGCATGGAGCAGTGCTGAGCACCAGGGAGCACTTGGGTCAGAGCAGGCATGGAGCAGTGCTGAGCACCAGGGAGCAGCTGGGTCAGAGCAGGCATGGAGCAGTGCTGAGCACCAGGGTCAGAGCAGGCATGGAGCAGTGCTGAGCACCTGGGAGCACTTGGGTCAGAGCAGGCATGGAGCAGTGCTGAGCACCAGGGACTGCTTGGGTCAGAGCAGGCATGGAGCAGTGCTGAGCACCAGGGACTGCTTGGGTCAGAGCAGGCATGGAGCAGTGCTGAGCACCAGGGAGCAGCTGGGTCAGAGCAGGCATGGAGCAGTGCTGAGCACCGGGGAGCAGCTGGGTCAGAGCAGCCATGGAGCAGTGCTGAGCACCAGGGTCAGAGCAGGCATGGAGCAGTGCTGAGCACCAGGGTCAGAGCAGGCATGGAGCAGTGCTGAGCACCGGGGAGCACTTGGGTCAGAGCAGGCATGGAGCAGTGCTGAGCACCAGGGACTGCTTGGGTCAGAGCAGGCATGGAGCAGTGCTGAGCACCAGGGAGCACTTGGGTCAGAGCAGGCATGGAGCAGTGCTGAGCACCAGGGACTGCTTGGGTCAGAGCAGGCATGGAGCAGTGCTGAGCACCAGGGTCAGAGCAGGCATGGAGCAGTGCTGAGCACCAGGGAGCACTTGGGTCAGTGGCCGTTCGGGGGAAGCAGGCAGCGGCAGCAGCAGCCCCTGGTGCCGGCTCCCTGCAGCCAGGCTCCGGAGCAGCACCGCGGGGATGCGGGTGCTGGACAAGGCCCGTGTGTCACCAGGAGCTGCTCTTCAGCATCGCACCCGAGCGCTGCAGCGGATCCTCTGGGCGAGTGCTTTCAGCGGCTCGTGGCACCCGCCCGTCCTCCCATCGCTCTTGCTGGTGGCTGCAGGGCTCAGAGGTGCCTTCCAGCTGAGCAGCAACGAGCTGCTCCCTTCTGCTCCTGCACTGGAGCCCAGCAAGGGCTGGGGCCGGGTTAGCACAGCCCGGTGCGTTAGGGGAGGCTGTGCACGGCGAAGGGTGAAAGGGACCGGCTCATCCCGCCCCTTCCCCGGCTCCAGGGATGGGTATCTGCTGCGGCGGGCGGGCTGGAGGCGGGTCCCTTCCCTTCCTCATGCAAAACAAGCGGGATCACGCTTTTCCGTCCATCGGTATCACTGCAAACAGCTCCGCGGCATCACAGCAGCTGCTGGGTGTGATGATGGGTGAGGCGGTGCAGGGACAAGGTTCAGCCTCTGCCTGGGAGAGGAGAGGAGGTTTGGGCTCAGCTTGGCCACGCGCTGTCTCTGGCTCCTGCTGAGGGCATGGAGGCAGCTGGGTGTAAGGGAAGATACACACACTTTGTCTTCCCTCCAGCCCCGCAGCTGGGAGGTCCACGTGGGCTCAGCTGAAGCCTGAAGCCTGATCTGGAAACTCTTCAGCGCATCAGTCTTTGTCAGAAACCCTGCATGGGACAGGGTGGGGTCTCTTCCACCCCAGCAGTCCTTGAGGTCTATGGAGTTCCAGTCACTTGAAGGCTGTGAGGGGATATGGATGAGGTCTCCATCCATGCTGTGGGTAGGAGGGACAGCAGGCGGATGAGTTACTAGGGGTGAGGAGGAACAGGAGGTGGAACAGCTCCTGGAATACCTTCCTGGTCTGATTACTGCTAGTCCAGGATGCTCTGCACCTTTCCCTGTGTCCTGAGCCTCTTCCAAGCTGTTCTTTGTGCAGAGGACATCTTACACCAACAGGATGTGGGATTGGGCCTGACATTCAGGACACTGGGGGACCTGTGGGGCTCGGTGAGAGCTCTCTGCTGTGGCTGGTTTGCTGAAGACATTCCTGCATTTACATGGTTTCCAAAAGCATTACATCTATCATACAGCCTAACCGCTGTCAGTGCAGCTCGTGCCCGTTGTATCATCTTTTAGCTGCACCTCTCCAGAGTCTGTCTCCAGGAGCACCAGGGATGCAAGGAGAGGCACAAAAGGTCTGAACTGCTCTAAGGGGCTGGCTGTTGTGGCCAGGGCTCTGCAGCCCAGATCCAGCAGTGGCTGTTTCTGCCCAGCCAAAATATGCCCGTGACCAAGCTCCCCAGCAAACCCAGACCTTGGTTTGTCTCAGCACAGCAGACCCCTGGTCTATCCCTCCGGATTCCCTACATGGGATCACATCTCACCCCAACTGATTCCCTGGCTGGTGCAGGCTTGGCCACGTCCCCACTGCTTGGGTGGGCATTGCTTTGATGGCAGAGCAGGAGGAAGGGGCAGGCAACAGAACCCTCTGACTGTGCCATGCCTGAAGGTGCTGCATGCCCCAAGCGTGGCTGATACCAGCAGTAGCCCTGGGTGGAGGCAGAATAAACACGTAGCAAAGCAGCGCCTGGCTCTGAGCAAGGAAATGGTCTGAGGGTGAAGTCAGCACTGGCCCAGTTTGGGCAGTGCTGGAGGGAGCTGCTCATCCCGCTGCATCCCACCCCATCGAGCAGCCCTGGGCACCTCCATGACTGGGCAGCTGCAGCAGTGAGGGCCGGGAGAGTTAAATCCCAGCTGTGGGAGCGCGGCTCACCAGTGGTGCTGGAACCAGCTGGGAACTGGGCTCCATGGCCATGGCAGCACTGCCTGCAGGACCGGGCATCCCGCTCCCTCCACACCAGATGTGCAGGGAGAGCCGAGTGCTGCAGGAGGGTTGTGCAGGGTGTACAAACCCTGCTTGTCATCCCCCCCGAACGTGGGTACAGGGTGCTGTGCAGGGCCAGACGTGCAGGAGGAGTCTGCGTTCTCTGGCCTGGATCTCCTGTCAGGCCAAGCAGTGCTGGCTCCTTTTCAAACGCTGCCTCTTGCCTCTGAGCACGGCTGGCTCTGCCCATGGCTCTGGGGACAGCGGGGTCAGCTCAGAATTCCCTCAGACCCTTTACGTGATAACATTCCTGGCTGCAGGCTGGCTCCTTCCTTGATCAGCCATGGATGGATACCTGGCTCCATGCTGGCAGGATGCCCTCAGACAGTTGGGCACACTTCCCATCCCTACCACATTTCCCAGCTCTCATTCTCCCTTGTGTAAGAGCTACATTTCCACAGAGGTGCTGCAACCAGAGGTTCCCAGCACCTGCCATCAGTTGACAAACAGCTTTGAAGAGGAAGGTGGCAGCTTTAATGATTGAACCCAAATGATTGAACAGAACATTATGCTGCAAAATACCCTGGCATAGACTCTGCTCTGCTCCACATCCCCAGGAGACAGCCTTGTACTGTGAGCGATGTGTCTGATGGCATCCCTTAGTGTTATGGCCCTCTGACTGATGTTCTGGGGAACCAGGAGGTGGTCTCTGTTCTACCAGGGGTAGGGTTAGGGCCCAAACATGCTGAGGTTTCAAATGGAAGTCATTTCAGTACTTGGAGGCTCTGGGTCCTGCACAGCACAGCTGTGAGCAGGGACCCTCCTTCCTGGGAAGACAGGGTGGTTAGATGGCTGGAGGAGACACCAGTTGCTTCCTCATGGCAGCGGTTGAGATGCCTCCACTCTCATGCCCTAGGAACTAGGGGCAGAGAAGAGGTTCTGGTTTCCCCCCAGACCAGTAGTTCCCACACTGAACAACTCGCCCACAAACCCCAGTGCCTAAAGCTGCTAAATCTGGGACAGCAAAAGACACCAAAGTCCTGATATCACCCATACAGTGTAAGTGGTCCATGCTGTTGTGTGGGCAGCAGTGAAGGTGGACTTAGCCCTCCCTCTGGAGACTGCTTGTTCTCTCTGGGGACTCTTTAACTTGTCATGAAATGGGTGGTGGAGCTGGACTGAACACAAGCACCGTGCACATGTTGGACCCAAAATGCGCCTCCATCACTGCAGGAAGGTTTGTGGAGGTCTTTCTGGTATGGTGGGGAGATGTCTCCTACATCAGGTCACTGCATCTCCATATGGAGCCCATTTAGCCGAGCATGTCTTTAACATTGGAGTCCCTGAGTGCCAGCAGTGTCCTGTCACCCCGTCTGCAGAGAGGATGAGGGAAGCACCAAACTTTGCCGCAGAGGCAGATTCTCCAGGGTGGGAAATCATAAAGAAATAGACTCTGGCAAAGTTTTAAGCAACTGAAGAAGTGTCTGTAATGGAAAGTGCTGAATAACCTATTGGATAGGTATTGTGTGTGCTTCCATCCTACACAAATGTCATTATGGTCAGCTGAATGCAGCATCAGGAGCGCAGGGGGATGGAGATATGCATCTCAGTCTCCTCTGAGGTTGATGTTAGGTAAAATGCACCTAAACCCTCTCTTCAGCCAGCAGCTGGGCTTGCTTAGGAAATCCTCTGTCCTGCCTGGTTTTGTTGCCTCCATCTCTCACTGAGTGCATCCGTGTGCAGACAAGGGAATCAGCTGCACCTCAGGAGGTGTCTCCAGCTCTGAGCCCCCATGGACCAGTTCTTTGCATCCGTCTGGTGGGGTTTGCAGAACCAGTCTCACAGCTGGATCCTTCCCATCTGCACCGGCCTGTGGTGAGGAGAGCCTGAAGCGGCTCTGCTGCTGCCAATGTTGGCTTGTGTTGGGCCCTCTGAGACAGTGGCAGTGGGTGGGAGTGAGTGTGATGTGCTCAGTAAGGATGCCACAAGCACAGCCACTGGTTAAGGGGTACCTGGAGTGCTCATTCCTAAAGTGGTAACAATGTGCCCAGCAGATCAGGATGGCACAGCCCAACAAAGCCCTTGTTCAGTGCTATTCTTCATCTTGCTCTTTACATTCACACTCTGGTCCTTTTTCTGTTTCCCTATGAAAACACAGTGAAAAGAGAGGTGAATGCTTTAGCAGACCCTGATGCTATCTAAGGAATTCAAGATCTTTCCAATAGAGACAACTAAAAGGAAAACTGAGCCTCAGCAGACAATTGACCACCATGTGTGTGGCCATGTCAGCTCCTGAGTTGAACGTTGTGGGCTGCCCAGTGACATTCAGGATCATGCCAGGTTACAGTATGAGAGAGGCTGTGAATACTTGGTTACAAAAAGAGGATTTTTGTCCACCTAGACACGTCTGCAAGCACTGCATGCACTGCCACAGCACTCCTGGGCAGGAGGAGCTGGAGGGTGCTGTCTTGGCTGTTCAGGTCAGTGGCATGACTTGGGGAGCATGGAGTGGTCAGGGAGTGGAGGAAGGCTGCAGTTCCCAGTGCCTTGCATGCACAGGCACTGTGCCACAGCCCCTGGCTATGCCGTGCCCATGGCTGTAGAACACCCCCAGCAGCCTGGAGCAAACAGAACAAATGCAAAACCACAAGAAGCCAGCAGGGAAAGATAAGCTCTTGGTCAATAATGCACTGGGCTTGGGCCAGCTCTCCCAGTGCTGTGCAGGACTGAGCCTCCAAGCGACAGGGTCTCTCAGATGCTTCACTTGTGCTTATCCTGCCGTTGGTAAGGCTGGATGTGGCAGGGATGAGCTCTGCTCCAGCCAGTGTGGTTTGGGAGCAGCAGGAGAAGGAAGGACCTGTGCTGCTGGGATGCAAGGGACATTGGAGACCATCAGAGCTGGCCCTCTGGGGTGCTGGGGTGTGCTCATGGGTGCTCGCCATGGGAGAAGGTGGGACAGGGAGGCAAGAGAAATCCCATGGTCCCTTCCCATGGGCACACGCTCCAAGCCAGAGGTTTTCCCTCTGGCAGCTGGGCCTGGCTGATCTCTTCTGCCTGTGCATGGGCAATTGAAGCCACCATGTCTTGCCTGTGCCCATGTCCCTCCTTGCCAGCTGCCTTGAGGAGGTGAAGGGCTCTGGAAGCACCTTGCACACAAACACAGAGACGTGTTTGGGTTTAACCTGCTCACCACCTCCCCATGTGCATCCTGCTGGGCAACAGTGCTTGCCCTGCCTGGAGCCACGTGAGCTGGTGACCATCAGAGGTCACAGATGGACCAGAGAGGGGAAGATGTGCCAGCAGGAATCCCCAAGGGGAACGCAGGATCCCCGGGTCAGCAGGACCCTGTCCATGCAGTGCTTGGGCTGAGCTGTGTGGTGGGGTGCATTGGAGGAGCTGGACACAGCCTCATCAGCACATGCCAGGAGGGACCTTGCACCCACTTCGCACTGGGTTCCCTGGGTGATGCCACCAACTCCCTGGGTGTTGTCCCTGAGCGGCGCACCCAGGGTGCTGGTGGGGACAGACATTGAATGGTGACAAAGCCCTGAGCCAGGCTTTATAGGCTGGATTGAGCAGGCATCAGCAATTAAAAATCCCAGAGCAAATACAGGAGGGTGTGGTTACTGCTGCCCTTCCTTATACATCGCTGCAGTATCCGACTAATGCTTGTTACTGGCTCCTACGGGAGGCACATCAAGGAAATTCTTGAAGGCAGTAGCCCCAGGGGCGCATGGGTGGAAAAGCACCCTTAGACCGGGTGGTGGAGGGTGAAGCTGAACTTACCAGGTCCGGGCATCCTGGTAAGTGTAGGGCTGTAAACCACCGTGACTCACACTGCAGCTTCCACACTGCAGGGAGAGTCAAGAAAACTTCCTGTCTGCCTCTTATGCTCACTGCAACAAGAGGGGGAAAATCAGTCAATAAAAAATAACAGGAAGGAAAGAAAAACCAGTAAATAATGACAGCATCAACAATAATAATAATAATATTGGCTTCTCACTGCTTGTGAGAAGCTTTACAAGGAAACTACAAGGAAATCTCTCTGGAGCACTTGGGGTGGGGATCATGTCGCTTGGCAATCTTCCTGCCTACACACCAGGAGGTATATGCCTGGGGGCACTGGCCTGGCTGAGATACCAACACTGAAGAGAGGTGAGGCTGGTCTCAGAGCTGGTACTCACCTGCGTGTCAGTGGGGGAATCTCTTTGTCTCGTGTGCTGCTATAAAACTATTGGCTCTTTGGTGTGATGGTCTTGGTACATGATTTCACAGTTGGCTCCTGACACCCTCCTACTGCCATCATCCTCCTGTCAGGTACACATAGCTCCAAGCACTGTGGAGCTGCTCATTAATTACCTTGGGCTAATTGGCTCCACCAGCTTTGCCATCACTCTGATGGGGAAGAAAATCCCCTTGGGATGCTGGGAAGGAGGCAGGATGCTGTTCATGCAGTGGTGCTCTCCTGACACATGGACATGTCCACCTCCTTTAAGCTTTGCAGTGGTGTTGCTGCTCATAAGTGAGGCCAAACCTGAGCCCTTTGCAGCAGCTCTGGGCTGACGTGGATGTTTCCATGTCACCACCAGCCCCACCATGAAATGCAGGGCTGATGCTCAATGTGTGCTCTAGGACCAGGCTTTGGAATCCAGGCAAGGCCCATGCTGCCTGATCTGTCTGTCCTTGGGTGATTGCCAAACCAACCAGGCATGTTCTAGACCAGCCTGAGATTAAAAATGCATAGTGTCAAAGCCAGTGTTCAAGAGTGGAACTTTGTACCTCATTTCTATGCATTCAACATTTGTCATGGGGCTGTATACAGGGCATCATGCCAGTGCCCTTGTGATACAGCCTCTGCTTGGTTTTTCCCCATTTGCTGGAAATACATTCCCTGCTGGCAAAACCTTCCCAACCTGGGCAGCCCAGTAGGGCACACTGGTTTGGTGGGCTTATGTCAATGAGCAGCCAGGTTTGCTCACTCACGCAGTGGTTTTACACCTCATCTGCACGGAGATTTTGGTGTTAAGCAACAGCCTGGATCTGGTTTATTATGATCCACTTTCTCCATTTGTCCAGGTTCTATCACTGGGAAACAGCTCATGCTCCCTGTCCCTCTGCCACCAAAAGCTGTCACAAGAGAGCAGTAGCTCTCCAGGACCCTCAACTCACAGCACTGCTGGATGGAAAGAGCCATGGAAATAAACCCCAGATGAGAACCACCTCAATTTCCACCAACCCCTCCCTCCTCAGATTCATCCACCCAGGCTCATCTCATCACAGCCACGTTCCTGGCCATCATTAATCTATTTCAGAGCATTTTAAAATCTAACGTTACTTCCGAAGAGTGGCTGTCACCATGAGGAAGGTCTCAAGACCTCTGCATTTCCCCACACCAGCAAAGCATCCCTGTGTGTGCTGAGCTGTAGGTACCTTTCCCCTGAGGGTCCACCTGGCTGATCGATGCTGCAGTGACCACCAGGCCCTTCCCTTGGGTCCTTTTTGATGCTCTTCCCCACCTGGATGATGCTTTGGAGCTTTTGAGCAGGTGGCGCTGCTCCTCCGAGTGAAAGTTTCCATTTCGGCTTTTCGGGATCCGTGGATCAGTTAAAACCGAGCTCCCTGAAGGGGACCTCAATGTTGAATGTGTACCAGAAGGACCAGAAGACGAGGCTGAAGGCCAGCAGCAGAGCTCCCAAGTAAACGAAGAAGTCCCAGGAGCTTAAAGGAGCAAAAATTCCCAGGAAGAGGGTGATGAGCCCGGCCACATCGCACAGCACGGCCAGGAGCAGTATCACCGCACAGCGGCCCGCGAGCCTGGACACGGTCATGGTGGAGCCAGAGGGGCCGGCGGCATCCCGCGGTCCCTCCCTGCCTGCCTCCGCTCTGCCGTGCCGCAGGCTGCCAGGAGGAAGTACAAATGTCACAACACACCTTGCAGAACAATCGGGAGGGAGCTCACGACACCGCTTTAACCGTTTCATGGCCCTGACATCCCAGGGGTGCTGGGGAAGGGACCTGCCACTGGGGTACCCCGAGAGGGGCCGGGTGTGAGCACATCACGCCCAGTCTGCCTAAAGCTGCAAGTCTGGTCCTGACATAGCCCGCAGACGGGCTGGCTCCTTTGATTTGAGAACTGGGATGTTTGCTGGGCAGCATCAGCCACACCAGGATCCCAGCAAAACCTGCAGGACACTGGTTCTGACATGCTGGGGGCAGCCTGGAAGCGTCCCGCTGCTCCATCTCTTTATAGGTAAACTGAGGCGCAGGAATGTGTCCGCAGTGTCAAAAATGCATCACCCTCGCAACACCTCCAAAAAGCAGGTCTTGCTGGGAAGGCATAAATCAGAGAACCTGTGTCACTGCCCATCCCCAAAATGAGAACCAAGCAAGTTGGTGATGAACCACCAAATAAAGCAAAATTTCCCAGAGCTCCTGGCTGGTCTCTGAGCAGCCGGTATCGCTCTGTGAGATCCTGGATGTCGCTTCCTCCTCTCTGTGTGACCCTGGGCACATCTTTCCTCTCCTGCCTCTCTGGTCTGTGTGCGCTTGGCAAACAGGGGAAGTCTGAGGGAGGTGGAGCATCCTTTGGCTAGGAGAAAGCCCATGTCTTCATGAGCACTGTATGGCCTGTGCACTAACAGCTGCCTGCCCCATCTCATGGCCATGCAGAGGATGCCAAAGCCTGAGACAGGACCATTGGTCATGAGGTCAGCATCATGGACTGGAGCAGTGCCCAGTGGCAGACACCTACTGGAGCTGGCCTTAGCTCCAGGGAATTCCAGAGACTGCACCAGGAGTGTCCCCACAACCCTCTTGTCAAACCCAAGGCACTCGGGGTCCATTCACCACCTGAGCCCTGCCACCACTCTGCCATGAATGAGGTGATGGCTGGAGGGAATGGGGGGACGTTACCTACCTTGCCTGAGTGCTTTCTGTGTTGCTCAGGGAATAACAGGAGCTCCTGCTTGCCAGCCACAGCGTGCATCTCACCAAGCAGGTGGCAGAGGATGCCCAGCACTGCCCCTGTGGTCCTCTCCTACTCTTTTCCAACCTGCTGCTTGCAAGCACTCAGCACACAGGGGCTGTGAAACCATCTATTCCAGTGCACGCTGGTCTCTCCCAGTGGCAAGGATCTGCCTGTTCCAGGAGATATTTTTCCCCCTTGTCTGAACAATGAAGACTTCTAAATACCCAAATAAAAACCTTATCTCTTCTTTGTGCATTATCACCCTCTGGGGCCTGGGGGGTGAATCTGCTCTTTGCCAACCCATCATTAGCCCTGCATTACTCACCGGAGGGCTGGAGGGAAGAGCTGGGGCACAGGATCTGACTGCCTGGTTTGCAGGAAGCACACTGTGAAATTGGATTTGATGGGTGCTCAGCCCCAAACCCACCCGTTGCCCTCACCCCCAGCCCTCAGTGAGCTCCCAGTGGTCCTCCCAGCTCAGGGGGTCACCCAGAGCCCAGCAGCGAGAGCTTCCCTGGACCCTGAACCCCAGGTTCAGGCTGATCTTGCCTGTACACGGGTGCTCTTCCCTTAACTAGCAGCGACACAAGGCTCTGAGCAGTGCCCAGCGCCTGCGTTGCTTTTGGTGGATGCCTTTTTCCATAGTCCTCTTTCAATGAGCTGCAGTGATAATGGAGGTGGGCAGGGGATGGAGGAGGAGTTTTGCAGCTCTTTGCTCCTCAATTCAGCCACAGTTTGATGAACGCACCCAAGATTTAGCATTGACAATGATGGAGTTGCTCTGGCCAGGTTTATGATGAGCCCAAGCACTGCTACCCTCTGAAAGGAAGGACCTTTCTGTGTTCCCTCTTGCTCCCAAGCTGTGTCCAGTTCTTGTCTCCTTTGGCTTTACTCAGTCTTTATCTTCTGCTCACTGAATTTCAGGGAGTTCTCCCAGGTGTTTTATTGTGGTGGGAGAGCCCCAGAAGATGCCTCAAGACTTTTCTGTCCTTTCTGGACCGGTCTCTGAACCTGGCAGGTGTTATCCACATGGGGCAGAGAACATTACCCTAGGAATCCCCCTCAGACCAGTGGTACCCTCCAGAAGCAGACGGAAGGAAGATGGGTCTGATGCAAAGGCCTCAGGTCAAACCAGCCTGTCCAGCCCCACACGGCAATAGGTTCGTGGCACCTTGATGTCACCAGAGCAGATCAAGATGCCTTTGAAAAGAATAAAAAAGAGCAAGAAAACTCGTGGAGGTTGTTGCAAGACAAACAGGTCATTGCTGACCACGGTCCAGAGAGTGGGATAGCTGTGGTGACTCCTGTCCCTCTAGAGGAGACACTGTGTGGTGGGATGGCCTCTCCCATACATCTGCTGTCCCTCCAGGAGAGCTCTGGGGCCGGGGCAGTGTTTATCACTGCAGACAAGGCTTCCTTCCACTGCAGCCTCAGGCTTTCGGGATCCGGATGTTGCAAGGTGAGGACCCTGCATTGCCCTTCAGAGGATAGCAGCCTCATTCAGATTTGCTCTGTAGGAGGCAGGGTTTTCATCTGGGTGCATTTCAGCAATGCTGAGCCCTGCCAAGCTGTGCACGACAGCAGCGATCTACACATGCACTCCATACAGTCACTCCCTGAACACAAAGGTTTCCAGATGTTCATTCACCTCCAATCAATGGTTTAGAAAGCTGCAAACAGCTGTGCTTTAGTCCAGAGATGCTTAAAAAAGCAGAAAATGCTGCATACCTTTTCCTAGCCCATTTCTGCCGTAGCTGGAAAGATGTTAGCGGAAAACACTTGTTCCTGGAGCTGGCCCAGAACAGGTTTGCTGAAGTATGTGGTGAGAGTAAACCAGTTCTTCACTGGGAACAATGAACGGTGCTTCCCTGAGCTACGCATTAGTCGGGAGCAGCCGGAATCTGCGCAGGCGGATGGCAGTGGTCTGACACAATCTGCCTGGTGGGAGTCAATAGTTATTTAACTGCATGTGGAGACAAAGCCGAGAAGGAGCCTTCAGAAGGTTCATCCTCCAGTGGAGGCCGGTGAGCTCCCTGCAGCATGGGCTGAGGTTGGCTGATACCTGCCTGAGGGTGAGCAGGACATGGATGGAAAGCACAATGTTGCTTGACCGAGCAGCCCAGGCACGGTTCATGGCATGGGGACCTCCAGGCACAGCTCCACAGCCCGATGCTGGTTGTGCCTCGGGTGGTCACTGGCTCCACGGCCACGACTGCAGGACCTCCGATGGGCTCAGCTTTGGCAGGGGTGGGCAGATCCCTCCTGCAGCACAAGGGCACTGGTTTCCCCAAGCACCGGCAGCTCCATGCAGGGTCGGAGCACTTTGGGATTGGGTCTCAGCTGCGGGACCATGATGGTTGCAGGAGCAAAGCTGCTCCCCGAGTGCTCTCCTCCCAAGTCTCATGTAAGGAAACCTTTCCTGACCAAATGACAGCTCAGAGAGATTGATATTGAACTCTCAGGAGGAACAGTAAAACCAGCACTGCCCCACCCCGGAAGCCACTGATTGATAGACACAGAATGATTGTACCTCTCCATACATCTGGGAAAGGAGCCCAGACATGGTGGCTGGACAGGAATAGCACTGAATTAGGAAAGCCTCCTTTCCCCATTGCACCTTCCTTGCTAAGCCCTGACTGGTGATGCTGAACCCTGGAAAGCATCCCGCTGAGGACAACACTTCAAAGCATCCTGATACGTGGAGGTTTAACACATGCTTCCCTCTACTAAAAGAAGCTCCCATACTTTGCAGGACTCTTCACATCCCTGACCAAGGATAGTTGATACCACGGCACAGAGGGGCTCCAGCACCCCTGGCCTAACTCTGTGCCATGAACATCGCCAAGCTCTGGCTGGCACATAAGTTTTTCTGTGGGTACACAGGCTGGCACATAAGTTTTTCTGTGGGTACACAGCAGCTGAAAGGTTTTCTGACAGATCTGCTCATGCTTCCCAGAAGAGGCCAGAAGCTGGAGATCACAGAATCATAGGCTCATGGAATGGGTTGTGTTGGAAGGGACCTTAAAGCTCATCCAGTTTCCATCCCTGCCACGGGCAGGGACACCTTCCACTAGAGCAGGCTGCAGGTCCGTGCTGGAACATGGAGTGTGGAGCACAGGGTCTGGTCTGCACTCCACTTACCCCCATGCCTGGACCAGTCCTTAGGGTCCCACTTTGGGCTGTTGTGCCCATGGATTGTGCCACGTTTTGCACAGTGCTTGGGGTAGGGATAAACCAGCAGCTCCCCTTTCCAGTTCTGCTTGCTTCCAGCCCTGAATGCAGCCTAAACCCGTGTCTTTGAACTCCAGCGTAGGGAAGGGGTGGCTGGAAACTGCAGGGCAGTGTAAGCAGCACTGCCAGCATGTTCCTGAGCTGTACCAGCCCCAGCTCCACACGTCAGTCACTGGTGTCAGTCACTGGTGTCGGAGCTGCTGCCAGGGTGATTGCATCAGGTGCTGGAGGAGCAGGTAAGCTGTCCCTGGGGCACTGCTGCTGGGAGCACTCATGGGCCCTACAGCTGCTCAGGGCGCGAGTGCGGGTCTGAGACAGCTCTCGCTTGTTGGATCCACTGCGATGGGTTTAGAGCAGAGCCCGCAGCACCGGCCACGCTGCTCCTGAGGCCCTCACAGATGGGGCTGGAGGCATTCCTGCCCTGGAGACACCCGGTCACAGCAGCACTGCTCCTGAGTGAGAAATAGCCAGATTTATCACCCCTGGTGTGGGCTGGGTGGAAGCCCCGCTCCAGCATTCCCTCTCCTCCCTTAGCAAGCTTAAGGGGCAAAGCTGGGGCATGTTTGCTCACATCTGCCTCTTGCAGCTTCCCTGTACTCTTCTCAGCAGTGTCATGGTGTAGAGCTGAGCTGGTTCTAACAACTGGTGCTAAAATAGGAAGGGCTGGGGTCTTTTGTAGGGTTTAAAACTTGCTGTGAGCACTGAGAGTCCTCTGGAAGTCATTACTCTTGTTACTGCACAGTAAGACCAGGGAAGAACTGCTGCTGGCTCTGGGTGAGTGATGAACCCCCCGTGTGCTGGGCTGCACCCCCAGAGCGTGAGCAGCAGCTGTGATCTGCTGTGCTCTGGGAACACCCCCCTGCAGTCCTGATCCAGCTCTGGGGCAGCAGCACAAGAGGGACGTGGAGCTGTTGGAGAGAGGCCAGAGGATGCCATGGAGATGCTGCGAGGCCTGGAGCAGCTCTGCTCTGGAGCCAGGCTGAGAGAGCTGGGCTGGGGCAGCCTGGAGAAGAGAAGGCTCCTGAAGGGGAGACCTGAGAGCAGCTCCAGTGCCTGAAGGGGCTGCAGGAAAGCTGGAGAGGGGCCTGGGACAAGGGATGTAGGGCCAGGCCAAGGGGAATGGCTTTAACCTGCCAGAGGGGAGACTGAGCTGAGCTCTTAGGCAGAAGCTCTTCCCTGTGAGGGTGCTGAGGCGCTGGCACAGGGTGCCCAGAGAAGCTGTGGCTGCCCCATCCCTGGCAGTGTTCAAGGGCAGGTTGGACACAGGGGCTTGGAGCAAGCTGCTCTAGTGGGAGGTGTCCCTGCCTGTGGCAGAGGTTGGAGCTGGAGGAGCTTTAAGGTCCCTTCCAACCCAAACCAGTCCGTGGGTGATTGCAGTCATTTGCTCTTTATGGGGCAAGGAAACTCCAGCAGCACTTCAGGGTGCACACTGAACTGGAGCTCATACCCAGATGTGGGCATGAAGGTGACATCACAGTGGGAATCCAGGATACCAGCCCCCATGACCCCACGAGCCCTTATCCATGCATGTCTCCAGGAGGGAGTGTTGGAATGTCGTAGAGTCATAGGATCATAGAATAGGTGCATTTACAGACACTGGGGGTCACCTGCCTCCTTCCACAGTAAGATCGTTTATGCCACAGAGGAGGGGGGTCAGTGTTAGTGCTATCCCCATCTGCAGGTTACACCCAGGATGGGTCCAGTTAATGTAAAGTTAGATAAAACCTCACTTTAACATCCTCAGAGAGAGGGGTGCAACAGGGGTGGGCAGTGCCTTTGGGCAGCTTTAACTGCTGTTCAAGCCCAGGAATGGGCCTGCCTGCAGCAGGGTGTCATCGCAACAGAGCCTGCTGACCTTTGAGATGCAGGAGGAACGTTTCCTCTTTGAACTGCCCTGCAGAGATAATGAATTTTGTAATGGATTTCCTGTTCTTTTTATAGCGCGGAGGAGCTGGCAGATCACTTCTGAGCTGCTTCAGTCGGGGCTGGGCTGTAATTGTGTTTGCTGCATAACCTGATATTTTCTTAAAACGTGGTTTTCTTTGGCTTGATGGAAAGCATCGCAGCGGGATTCAAACAGGCTTCAGTGGGAGCAGAGAGGAATATCTGGGAGCAGCAAACAGTGCTCTGGGGGTGCACGGGAAGAACCCAAAGACATGAACTATGTCCTGTGATAAGATCAAAGGTCCCTCTCACCCAGCGCTGACCCCAGCTGTGGCAGGAGGAGACAGCACGTGTGCCCAGCCCTTTCTGCCATCTCCCAAAGGGCTTCTCCAGCATCCACCCGTGTTACGTTAGGGAAGTTAAAGGGCACATCCCTCTGTTGCTTCTGCTGTCTCTTGTTTGATTTGTCATCCATAAACCCACCTTGAACCCATGCTCCAACTCACCTTCACTTCAAGAGAACAGTTTCACTGCCCAGTGCTGGGAGCTCTTTGCATTGGATGCACAAATGCAAAGTCCACCCAGTGTCCCAGCTGCAGTCAGGCATTTATAACCCCTGCATCTAAGTGGAGAGTGCCCTCTCTGCTGCTGGACTTTTATCTGCATGTTGAAGCTGTTAATCTGGCTTTCCCTTCAGGTAATATTTCTTTCACTGTCCCCCTGCAGATCTGGGCAGCAAAGGGGAGGATCTGATCAATTCCCTCTCATCTTTCTCTTCCTTTTTTGCTGATTCCTGGGCTATTGCCTTCCCCTCACCTGTGCAGGCTCCTTCCTCTCGCCAGGCACTGTTCTGTGCCCCCCACATGCTCCTCATCCACTGAGCACATCCCCCTACCTGAGACCCTCACCCAGGGCGCATGGCAGTGCCCTGCAGAGCCAGCCCCACTCTGTCTCCTCCTGATGTCCTGAGTGAGCCCCCTGCACAGTGTCCCTTGGACACCACAACCATCCTCTGCCCCAAACACCCCATGGTGCAGCCTCCCATCTCTACCAGCAGGCACAAACCAACAGACATGAGACCAGAGCAGCAGCATGAGCATCCCTTGGGAAATCTTGGCTTTAATTTAACCTTATATTCTTGTTACAAATGACCAGTCTGGAATCCCATTAAATTCTTGGTCTTAGTGACTTCTTATTGTATTAACATTGCACTGACTGCCTCCTTATCCTTGGTTGAGAGACACGAAAGCAGGACCCCTGCTCCCTCTCTCCAAGCCATTTGGTACTCCTGGTCCTATTGCATCCTTTAGGACCCCCATTTATGACCGTATCGTCAGGCTGCAACCAGTCACAACCTGGTGATGCTCTACATGTTGCTGCATGGTTTTCTGCTCCTGAGTCCTGACATTGGTCTGATTTCTGCCTTCAGCTGCCCCCAGAGCAGGAGTTTTGTGTGAGTGTCCTCTGCCCCTTGCAGCTAAATCAATAGAGTCCTGCCTAGTGCCAAGGCAGGGTTGCACAACCGAGGAGAGTGTTGCCTGGCGTGATGGATGGCTGAGGAGCAAACAGAGGTTTACTGGGTCCAGGGCCAGATCACACACCTTGTCCACCCCATTCACAACCTGGCACCGGCTGTCAGGGGACACACACACACGTCTGCACCACCCAGGAAACCAGGCTCAGGGCCAGGCTGAGCTGGGGCAGAGGGATGTGTGTTACTGCAGTACTCACAACCCAGCTTCCTGGCTGGGACCTGCTTCCTCGAGGTCTCCAGCACTGGTGGAGGGGATCTCCCAGTGCATGGCAATGGCCATCCTTGGTCACATACTGGTGGGAACCTGGCAGTGGTGTTGAGGTGAGCCCAAGCTCCCTGGTTAATCCTGTGAGCCAGACTGTGGTAGCACAAACGCTTCCACTTGAAGGCCAGGAGTACCTTGGACCATATTTGCAGACAGAAAAGCTGATGTGGCACCAGTTTCAGAAATAAGGGAGCTTGGCCAGGAGGAGGTTAAATACTGTCCCACAGGAAATGAGCTCTTGGTCCTGAGCACAGTTCCCACAGCTACACCTTCATGATCCTTGACTACAGTGAGCACATCTCCCTTTTAACCGACCTCCTGGGTGTCTGTTGGCCTGGAGCAGCAGGATCTGTTACCCTCTGCTTTTGCAGTGTCTCCTGATGCTGTGCAGAGCTTCCAGCGTGTCTGGCATATTAGAGAGCTTGAAGGGATTGTGGCTCCAGGATGGTGCAGAGACTGAAAGTACAAATGACTCAGAAAAGTGGGCAATGCAGGAGGAGGTGGACATGTTGGCTGTACAGTGGCCATTAAACAGTGCTCTGGAGCAACCTCTGCCTCGGCTCTGAGCTGCTGTTAGCTGGGAGGTGAACATTAACCAGGAGAAAAAAGAAGAGGAGAGATTCAGGTTAGATATAAGGAAGAGGCTCTTCCCTTCCCTCATCATCAGCAGCTGATGGAGGTTATCACACCCTTCCATCCGAAACCAAAGAGCAAACACAATGCAAATTGTCTCTTCACACCCCTCTGCTTCCCACTTGGAAGAGGCAATGGGGCTGCCTCAGCTTCCCCATGTATGTGCAGCCTGCAGAGAGGACCTTGGTGAGGCCTCCTTTCTGTTTCCTTTCTGATCAGCACCAGCTACCTCCTCACGCTCACACGCTGCTGTGATGGGGAGCCTGGCTGGGCCGACCAAGGGCTGCAGTGGGATCCAGGCTGGATCAGCACTGCTGGAAAACCTGCCTCTCATCAGTGCCTGAATGCAGAGCTGGGACCTGGGTGTTATGGGCTTGTTTGTATTGACCCTGATCTGCTTCCAGGCTGAGACCAGCTCTCCAGGCTGAGAACTTGTGCTTCGAATTTGCCTTTCAAAGTAAACCAGGCCTGCTGAAAACATAAAATGAAAGCAAAAGCCACGTGGAAAGGAGCCGTGCTTTCCCTGGTGAATCGCCCCAGGGCATGTGTTTATTAAAGGCAGAAATAGAGTGGTGGAGATAAGGAACCTGTCTTTCTGCCTGTGGTCCAGTTCTGGTTGCATGAATAGGCTGATGGTTATGCTTTATGGGTGGCTCTGCAGACAGCATCAGTGCAAACAGAACAGCTTTGCTGCTGCAGGCCTTCGTGAAACACCCTCTGCCAGTGGGAGCAAAGAATGCTGCTCGTGATGCTGCTCCTCACCTTGACCCTTTGGAGCAATAAATAAAGCTTGTGAATGCTCCACACTGAGCAAGGAGTGAGATCCAGTTTGCAACCATGTCTCAGCCAGCAGCTGTAACACATCAATGACAGGACATTGTCCATGGGCATCACAGCTCGTCCTCCTGAGCTTTGGTGCTGCCTGTTCTGGCGGCCTCCACTGCTACAAAGTGCTCTGGAACTACATCGTCCTGCTTCTCCTCCATGGTGACCCTGGATGAACCATCCCTGGTCTCCCAGCTTCCACAGCTGAGCTGCAGTTTACTGGCACCAATGTTCACACCGGGCTTCACTCGCACTCTGTAGCCGGTTGGTTCCTCTCTGCGGATGCATCTTGCAGAAGCTGCTGGGTGAAAGCAGGTTACTTGGGTTACATCCCCAGTGTGTGATGTTGGGTTGATCACTGGACAGGAGGGTGATGCAGAGAGCTTGGAACCTGCCATGCGGGGCTCAGCTGCAAAATCCTGATCTCTTTTTCACTGGGGTTACTTGGATGAAATACAAAGTTCATTTTCCCACTGGAGACTGATACAGTGCGTTTCACCTGTAGGGAAGAGACCTAATGGGATGAAATCCTCTAGGAGAGTACAGGGACGTGGTTCTCACTACAGCTAACAACAGAGGTGGGTAGAGAGGAGGGGAGCCTTCCCGGGAAGGTCCTGGGCTGCCCTCAGCGGTTGAAGAAGAAGGACCTGAGGGTCTGCAGACACTGTGACTTCTGTCTCTGCTTCTGCTTCTTCCGGATAATGGGGATCCAGACCAGGCCACAGACAAGGAGCATCAGTCCCAGGGACAGGAAAGCCGGGCCACACATTTTGTAGAATTTTTTGTTGTTGCTTTGGATGCAAGTCAGGCTGGTGATGACCACCCCGAAGAGGAAGACGCCTGCTCCAACAGACATGACAATGAGCGGCTTGCGGTATATGTTCCACTTGCTTCTGGATGTGGTGGTCCAGACAGACTCGCTCCGGGAGCTGATGCAGAGGGTGCTGGCTGTGTTACTGGTCAGCAGCTCCTTGGACTGTGGAGACTTCCGACTCCCGTCAGGGCTCTTGGGAGGAATTTCCATGGTGACAGGATCTGGAGAGGAGACCTGAGATGGACAAAAGAGAAAAAGCAGAGCAGGGCTAGTGGTGGAGGATGGATTGGGTGCTTTCCATTTGGTCATTAATCAGTGTCAAGTCAAAGGAAGGTGGAGGAGGCTTTGTGGGTCACTGTAGGGAGAGATGAACATCACACCTATGAGAGCAGTGAGATGTAGAAATAGGCAACAGGGTTCTGCAGGTAGGCGGGGATGGGGATGCCTGCAGTGTCCCACTACCCGCCCATGAACAGTAAGACTCCTGCAGTCCTTGTCCCTGTCCTTAGACCTTTCAGCTCACCAGCTTCTAGCTCCCACAGGGGTTCAGTGGTGAGATCCCACAGGTCTCCATTGGAACCTACCATCCTGAGCCTCCTAGGGCTCTTGGCTGCTTTCAGGGCAGTAGCAGGGTGCTGCTAGCAGGGCTGGTGATGCTGCCTGTATCCCTGGACCCGCTTTCCCTCTCAGATCCCAATTACCCCTCAGAACCCTGTGGCATGGTCATGCCTCCCTCTTGCAAGTGGGGAAACTGAGGCATAGGTGTGCTATGTGGTAGAGCAGAAAGCACCCTCCTATGGGCTGAGCACTTCCTTTGGGCCCTGGGGTTTGCTGTTCCTCACTGCCATATCCAGCCTTGGCATGTCAGCTCTCCAGTAGTGGCTACACAGGAGCTTCTCATTTCCTATTTGAATGCACAGATGGGAGATGGAGGAATGCTCATCATACAGGGACTGTTTCTGCAGCTGGAAGCTGGGCAGGATGCTGAGGGAGGGCTCTTGAGCTCAGCAGCAGGAGCACACCCACATGCTCTGCCTTGTGATGGCAGGGTCAGCAGGGTGGCTTTTCAGCACATCAGTTTTTCACCAGCTCAGGGGGGAAATGCATTTTCCCAGAAACAATGTGCCTTTAGCACGGAGAAAACGTTCTGGTAAAGGGGAAGGGCTGAGCATTACATTAACCACTATTTCCTTAGGACTCTGCTGAGGAGATAAAGGCAGGACGCTGGATGTGGGAGTGTTCGTGATGTAGCCAGCCCTGCTGCTGGGAAGCCCAGCAGGGTTGAACCCATGAAGGTACCAGAGCTGGGGCTGGGGCTGATTCACACCCAGGAATCATTTCTACAAAGCAAACTTCTGCCTGAGCTGCTGGGTTTTCTGCCAGGGGCTCAGTGGTGTCAACAGGGCTGGGACTGCCCTGTCCTCTGATGGACACTCAGCTGTCCCCACGTGGGGATGCTCTGCACCATGCGAGCTTTGAGCCTAAGTGGGCTTGGATCTAAAGCACTTGATCTAAAACTCTGCTCCAGCCCTAGGCACTGTCTTAAGGAAACCTGCTTGTATTTAGCTCATACTGGGCCCAGTGCCCATCTAGGGATGCTGATGGCTGGGTACCAGCCAGCACCCCCCTTATTCTTCACCCTGTGTCCCCTGCCAAGGGTTGTGATTTATTCTGAGAAGAAACAGACATCATTTTTCAATTGAGTCCTCCCAGCACAGACACTGATGCAGAAATGCGGATCTGGTGGTATCCACGTGTTTTGTGATGTTTCAGGTTTGCCAGACTTGGACCAACAAGCAAAAATCAAAAGGCAAGAGCAGTGGACATGGTTTGCATCCTTCCTGTCTTCAGCTTTCAACCCTCTCTGCTGAACCAGGAAAGACGAAGCAGAAGAGGGGACATGTTTCTGCCATCCTGATATGTCTCCTACAGCACTTGATCGGGTGATCAAGCACTTGACAGGGCAGGTGAGTTTTGGCATAATAACAAGCTGTGGTTTCTGTTTTCTCTTCTCTTTTGAGCTGCAGGCTGGACTGATAGCAGTGAAGGATGCTGACCCCTGGGCTTTGGAGAAGCAGGAGCTGCCATGAGATGTTACTTTGATGGCTACAGCTGCATTGGACATGCAGGGGATTGGGCACAACTTCCTCTGCTCACCTCATTGCTCCTGTAAGTTCTGGCTCCAGGCAGCCACAGGCTCCTCAGACAAAACCAGGTACTGACAGTGACATCCAGTTCCTGAGGAGACACCGAGGCTGGATCTGCCTCCACCAACACATTTGCCCTGCTTCCACCTATGCACCTAAGCAACCTGCACTGGAGTCAGCCCAGACCTCCAGAAAACCCATCAGCTCTGCAGAGATGTGCTCACATCCTGGATAACTTCTTGCTTGTCTGGTGTGTGCAGCCTGACTTGCTCATAGCATTGCTGGGGTGTGATCCCCCTGTTCCAGCTCAAACCTTTCATGGAATTACAGAATCCCAAACTCGTTTGTGTTGGAAGGGACGTTAAAGCTCAACCAGCCCCAACCTGTGCCATGGCAAAGCCTCTCTCTAGGTTTCTTTAGGCACTGGAGCTGCTCTAAGGTCTCCCCGAACCCTGAAATTTCATGCTGTGCAGTCACTGGTGTTTCTTGGCTTTATCCTTGCAACATCCATTCTGAAGAGATTTATGCTCAAGCCACTGGATGATTTTAATTTGGCTTTGTGACTGGAAATCTGCTTTCTGCTCTGGAGAAATGCCCAGATCTCATCTCTCAGCAGGCTAATGCAGCCTGTGCTGCCCCATCGCTCAGGCACCCTGCTCCCTGCCTTGCCCGTGCGCTGCTGCCCTGCCTCCACACTCCGGGAGCTCTGCAGAGCATTAGCGTCTGGCTCTTGCAGAAGCCATCACCTTCCGCTCAAGTTTGCACTCCCACCACAGGGGATGTTTCCTCCCCCTTTTGTGCTCTGACAAACCCACCCCTCTCACCACAGCTCCCAGACATCGACCGTTTCTGTAGCACTTCCGAGCAGAGCGTGGCTCTGGTCACACGTTTCCTCACTGTTGGCTAGGGAAGGATTTCACCCCCTGCAAGTGCCTGGGACGTTGTCTGTGAGCGCTGCGTGTATCTGCAGCTCTGGGGAGAGTTAATGCAATTTCAGTTCCCGCTCTGCCCGTGCTCCATCCCTAATTCATCACATGCGCGCTCACACTTGATGTCCTGAGCAGCCTGGCAGGATAATGCTATCAGATTCCTCCCAGGTTTTTAAACCATTATCAGTGTAAGGAGCAGATGAATGCTCGCTGCCTTGAAAACACCTCCAGAGCACATCTTGGATTTCATGTCTGGTGTTTCCGCTGCTGCTGCCTCTGAAACCCTGGGCAGCTGCTGGCACCGGAGCCAACACTGGGGTTTTCTTCCTCCCCTCTCCATAAGGAAGACCCTTATGGGATTCTGCTTCTCCTCCCTTTGCTCTTCCAGTGTGCTGATGTTTGGTTTCTGAGCTCAGAGACCCACTGGGGCACACTCGCTGGTGCCAGTGGGGACCCCAGTGCCAAGGCAGCAGAGCACACAGTCAGGTACCTCCTAGACCCTGGGGACATCACATGGTGGTGCTGAGGAGAGACCTTTGCACTGAGAAGCACCCAAGGGCTCGGCCCGGGGTCCCTCAGCCCACCTCACCCCAAGTTCTGGGATGCTGCAGCAATGGCCAGAGCTGCACTGAAAGTGAAGCAACAGCCTGATCTGAAGGGTCTGCTCCTGGGCACAGACCTGTGTCCTCCTGGCCATGCAAGAGCTCGATTTACTCCCCCAATTCCATTCTCAGCCTGTCCATCTCATTATCATTTGGGTGGCAGCCCTGATTCTATGAGTCCTGACTCTTTGACTATGGGGGACTGCATTCAGCTCTGGGGCAACAGAACAAGAGGGACGTGGAGCTGTTGGAGCGAGGCCAGAGGAGGCCATGGAGCTGCTGCGAGGGCTGGAGCAGCTCTGCTCTGGAGCCAGGCTGAGAGAGCTGGGCTGGGTCAGCCTGGAGAAGAGAAGGCTCCTGACGGGGAGACCTGAGAGCAGCTCCAGTGCCTGAAGGGGCTGCAGGAAAGCTGGAGAGGGGCTTGGGACAAGGGATGTAGGGACAGGCCAAGGGGAATGGCTTTAACCTGCCAGAGGGGAGACTGAGCTGAGCTCTTAGGCAGAAGCTCTTCCCTGTGAGGGTGCTGAGGCGCTGGCACAGGGTGCCCAGAGAAGCTGTGGCTGCCCCATCCCTGGCAGTGTTCAAGGGCAGGTTGGACACAGGGGCTTGGAGCAAGCTGCTCTAGTGGAAGGTGTCCCTACCCGTGGCAGGGGTTGGAGCTGGAGGAGCTTTAAGATCCCTTCTAACCCAAAGCATTCCATGGTTCTATTAATCTGAGTGTGCTGGGGCTGAGGTGGGCTCTGCCCTGATCACGGGGAGGTGCTGATGTGGGACAGGACCCTGTGAGCTGTGAGGGCAGGACCGAGCGCTGGGAGCTCACTCACCATTCCGAGCCTCTGCTGTCCCGGCTCTCCCTGGTGTGTAGCTGCTCGCTGCAGGATGTGGGGCTGGCGGCAGCACTGAACATCCCCTGAGCTCCTCACGGAGGAACCCAGCCACCAGCTCCTGTAGGCACCGCAGGGGCGGCTCAGAGCATCCGGCTTCCTGCTGCTGTGTCAGCCCCAGGGGTTGGATCCTGAGTGGGCTCTGCTCTGGGAGGAGACAGGGAGAGTTGTGCGGTGCCAGGCATCAGTGCTCACACCCCATCCTCCCTCCTCCCGTCCCCACGTCCCTGTGGCCTGCAGTGTGGAGCGGGCTGGCAGTGCCTGTGTAGGCTGTCCCAGCGCACTGGCTGCTCTGCTCCGAGACCAGGGCTGGAGGAACAACTTGTCAGGGGGTTTCACATCACCCACAAACCCCACCAGATCATGGGTGTAAACTGACTTGGAGCCAGTGTCCATTTGCTGGTGCAGCTGAGCTGGGTTGGGCCCAGCCGCCTGCATCCCTTGGGAGCAGCTTTCCAGCATCCCCCGGAGTTTAGGCAGTCCCAGCAACACGCACAGGGTCTTGCTAAGCAAAGAACATCTGCAAGTCCCTCCTTGGGGCGCAGCAAGAGGATGACCCCCACCTTGCTGTGCTGTATCCCCTCTCCTTTCCCACCACCCTAGATCCAAACCCATGGAAACCCATCCTACTTACGTTGAGTGGCGAGGGATGGCTGCCCACCGCACTGGCAGTGGGACAGGCTGCAGCAGAAGGTCCCACTCTCCTGAGCCAGGCTCACCCCAAGCCTCACATCCCTCTGGATGTTGTCTAATGTGCTCTGTTGAGTCTAATAAACAATGGAGCACATCCCAGCTCTGATGACCTCACCAGACTATCAGTATATTGTTTAACTCTTTGCTTCCCTGCCTTGGGCCCCTGCAAAGCTGTCTGCGAGGCAGGTTGCCTGGGGGGGCTCTATAGGAGGCTGCAGTCTGGGAGGCAGTGCAGTGGTGTGCCAGGGGGCACTGGTACTTGGAGCAAGGATCTAGGATTGGAGCTGTTGCTGATCCACACTTGGATCATCAGCAAGTTCCTGAATCACATCTGGACTGAAAATTCTGCACTCTCCAAACAAGGGTCGTAGTGACTGCAAAACGCTCTGAGGCTCCTTGGTGAGACGTTACAGGAATGCAAGATATGAGCAACCAGCTATTAATTAGCATCCTGACTCCATTACAAGGAGGGGGATGCAAGAGGAAGATGGTTCTGGCATCCTGCCTCCTTTCACAGACCCACAGCCAAACTTTAATACCCTCTGACATCAGTGGGAATCCACTTGCTGCAGGGAAGGGATCCAGCCCAACACAGACATTACTGGCGCCCAGGGCCGGGTTCCAGCGTCCGTGAGGCTGCCTGCATCCCCAAGGCATCTTTGTTGGGTTGATGCAGTGAGTAATGGTACATAAGCTGCACCATGGAACTGGTCAAGGAGAGAGATGGGATTGGATGGGGTGGGATGGGCAAGCAGCTGTGGAACTCTCGTGGAGACGGACATGACCCACAGGGGTAGTGCGCTGGATGAAGAGCATCCTGTGGGGCTGGAAGGGGAGGAGGAGGGTCCAGAGGGACTGTGGGTCAGAATGGGGGGAAACCAGGTCCTACAGGTGTGGGGAGCTGAGGCAGGAAGACCAGAGGCTGTCAACATGGGGTCCCTCAGCTCTGCTCTGTGGAAACCTCTGGCCAGTGGTAGGTGGACATGGGACAGGCTGTGGAGCTCTCCAGTAAGAGGCAGCCAGGGCAGCAAGCTCACAGGCAGAGAGGTGGGATGAGTTTAGCATCCTTGCCTGGGGTCTGTCCTCCCCTCTTCATGGGAGCTGGATGAGCACAACAACCAAGCCCTGGGTAACGGGGTGAGCTCCATTCCCACTGATCTGGGAGCCAGCAGCCAAAGGAGCCATGTGCTTTTGGGGGGGTTCAGGGAGTATTTATTTGAACACATGAAAAATTCTTTAGAACTGGGAGAGTTGTGTGGATTTGGGCTCCCTTGTGGAGGTCCAAGGGGTAAATTCTTCGGCCTAAAGGAGCAGTTGGGGTAAAAAAAAAAAGTAAAAACAGAGTAAAAAGTTAAAAAAAGTAAAAACAGAGATGAAAAGGCTTCATTTCAGCACCCACAGCAGGATGTGTTTCACACCCTGGTTCGGCACCATCTCCAGGCTGAACAGAACTTCTGCAGTGCTGGGGAGTACCCGGCCCTGTGCTTCACCAGCTACCCCATCACATGGTCCTGTTCCTTTCATCCCAACCCAAACATGCCCCATGCTCCTTGCAGTGCCCGAGGACCAAGCTGTGGAGGCAGAGAGCAGGCAGGGGCCAGGTCATGGGCAGCAGTGGCTTTTGGACATGGAATGGGTTCGGTTGGAAGGGACCTTAAAGCTCCTCCAGCTCCAGCCCCTGCCTCAGGCGGGGACACCTTCCACTGGAGCAGCTTGCTCCAAGCCCCGTCCCACCCCGCTCCTCCCGCCCGGCACCGCTGCTCCTCGGGCTCTTGCTGCCACCTCCTGGGGACGGGGCTGTGGATGCGCTGGACCCGCAGCATCACCGCAGCGTGCCGCTGACCCGCGCGGGCAGGGGAGCTCCAGGCACCCGCAGGCACAGGAGGTGGAAACCTCCCCGCGGTCTGGCTTGCAGAGGAGCATGGACACGGTGCCTGGGTGATGCGGCTCCCAGTGGGTCAGGGAGGGCTGTGTCGGCTGCAGCACATCCCTCTCTGGGGAACCCTGCTGCCCTGCACTGCTCACCACGGCCTGGTCGCAGCTCCCTGGTGGGCACAAAAGGTGAAAGGATCTCGTTCACCTGCCAGACCCTTTGAACAGTGAGACCTGGTTAAGACAGTGACAGCAGATGATAAGAAGGACATGGAGCTGCTGGAGCAAGTCCAGAGGAGGCCACGGGGATGAACAGGTACTGGAGCAGCACCTGTATGGAGACAGGCTGAGAAAGTTGGGGCTGTTCAGCCTGGAGAAGAGAAGCTGCGGGGAGACCTCAGAGCAGCTTCCAGTGTCTGAAGGGGGCTACAAGGATGCTGGAGAGGGACTCTTCATCAGGGACTGGAGTGACAGGACAAGGGGTGATGGGTTCAAACTGAAACAGGGGAGATTTAGATTAAATATAAGGCAGAAGCTCTTCCCTGTGAGGGTGCTGAGGCGCTGGCACAGGGTGCCCAGAGAAGCTGTGGCTGCCCCATCCCTGGCAGTGTTGAAGGGCAGGTTGGACACAGGGGCTTGGAGCAAGCTGCTCTAATGGAAGGTGTCCCTGCCTGTGGCAGGGGTCGGACCTGGAGGAGCTGTAAGGTCCCTTCCAACACAAACCAGTCTGGGGTTCTATTAAATTGAGTTCTGGGGCTGGGTAGGGGAGGGAAGGAGCACGTTGCTTTTGGCTTTGGCTGCAGAAGTGTCACAGAGCTCCCCTGGGCAGCTGAAGCCTCAGTCCCTGGGAGGCTTCAGGAATACAGGAGAGCCACCTGCAGGCATCCAACGCAGGCAGTGGAAGCAAATTGTGAATAAAGGTGATCCCTTCATCTTCTATAGGGCCAGAGTGTGGCGGGAGAGACAGGAAACCAGGACTGAGCTCAGCGGGGTGTGAGCATGCGGGGCCTGGCCGCAGACACCAGTGACTCACACAGTGGTTGCCTGCTCTAAGCAATGCTCCTGGGCTCCATGGGCCCCAGCAAGCCCACCCTGGGCTCTGTAAAACTGACAAAGAGACAGACAGGAGGGACCTGTGGTCAGGGCAGGGCTCGTTTCTGTTCAGATCCCAGCTCTGCCCAAAATGACCTGAGGAAGTCCCTTCATCTCGGTTGAATACAGAAACCCAAGGGTTTTCCTTCATTTTGCTCCGTGGAAGAGGGCAGGGACCTGCTCAGGGAGTGGCTGGGCAGGGAGGAAAGGAAAGCTGCTCTGCTCGTGCCTGTATGCTGTGCATTGTATCTGGAGTGGGAGTCAAGATGCCCCCACCACCCTCCCCATACCTGTGTCCTCAATGAGAGCATATTTATGCTGCTACAAAAGCATCTGCCCTGCCGCAGCCCTTGCTGGTGGGAGAGGAGACCTTCTTCCCAGGCATATGGCGCTGCCACAGGGGATGGCCAGGACAAGGAAGAGGTCACAGGCTGGATGGAGCTGTGCTCAGCAGAGCGGTGCTGCTGGGGGCGAGCAGGGCGCAGATCTGTGCACATCGCTGGCTCTTGCGGCAGTAGATGGTGCTGTTGCCCAGCCCAGGACGGTGCTGGCACTTCTGGCTGCGCAGGTGAAATCCAAATCGGCATCTTCCGGAGTGCTGGGTCTATCCCAGGCCTCTAACACAGCAACCTGCACCCCAACGAGCCTTCACAGACACTCTTCCCCTCTCAAACCCTGCGATGCACCTTCAGGGCATTGCTTTTACAGGGCTGGCAGGATGCAGGGCTCTGCTGTGTGGTCCTGTGCTGGACCAGCATCCCCATCCAAGTGTCCCAGGCAGAGCATCCTCCTCCCAGTTGTTTGTCTCATGGTAAATAGAGCTCGCATGGTCCAAAGAGTCACCAGGGAGCCTTGAGCAGGCTCGGTGGCAGCCGGTGCCCCAGTCACGCATCACCTTCATCCCCTGTGGTGCCACTGAAAACTCACCTCCATGGGCACGGGCAGCAGCCCTGAAGCATGTGGTCAGCATGGCCGGGGCATTGCTTTTCCTGAGCAATGTCGCGGCTGGAGCAGTTCTGCATTGGCACCTATAGCACACCTAGGCTCTGGCTTCAGTACCTCTGAGTGGGAGACCTGGTGCTGCAGGGCTTGTGAGGCTGGGTGCAGGAGTAAGCCCCTGGGCAGGTCTTTGGTCATGGCACAGCTTGACCCAGAGGTGGATGGAAGGGTTTGACATGCTTTTTCCTTGGCTGTAGCAATGAGCAATGAGGGTGATGCTGAAGCATCCTCCAGCATTGTCCACAGCCCACAGGGGCTCTCCTAGGCCTTCAGGACAAAGGCATCTCCAGCTGACCACACAGGAGCCATGCAGAAGGATGGGGAGAGCTGTGTCAAACCTGGCTGTGCATGGTGTGGGGGAATCCAGCCAGAAAACCTGGCATGGGGCTGGAAGAAAGCATGGCAGGAGCAGCCCAGCATTGTTGCAGGAAGGTTTTGGAGGAACATGGGATGAGTCTACCAACAGTGCCAGGTTGTGCCTGTCTTCATGGCACCGAACGCAGTAGAGGGGCTGAGAGGAGAGGGAAGGCAAAGGCATTATCAGCTGCAAGTGATGGAAAGAGACACTTGCCAGGAAGGGGATATGAGCCTCAACCTTGTTCTCATGGGACAACTGAGGGCAGGTCAAGGCCATGCCCTTGATGTAACTGAGCAGGCTGTGTGTTTGAGGGTGAGCCGATGCAGGATGCTGCATTCTCCAGGTTCAGCAGCTCAGATGTGCACTCTGGACCTTCACCAGTCCATGGGGAAGTGTTCTTTAGGTTTGAATTACTACAGGGGGATAGATAACAACACTAATTAGGTTTGCACCTTTGGAATCTTCTGTTTCTTTTGCAGCTTGAATATTGATGCAATCACTGAGCTCAGCGTGTCCCAGATCTCCACATTAGTTATTTATTGCTGTTCAGCAGTGCCTGCAGTTGTTAAATCACAACGGTTTGGATAAAAGTGTAGGTATAAAAACCCCACCTCAAGCTCAGAAATGATTTTTCCTCGTCTCCCCCAAGCTTTGAGCCCTTACCTTGGATCATTTCTAGTTAGAAGCCCTGGGGATCTGTTAGCTCCAAATTCATGATGTGTTGTACAAACCTGCACCATTTGTTTCTCTAAAGGAAATCAAGCCTTGGCCAGAGTGGGAACTGGGGGTTTCCTGCTGAAAAGCCTTGAGCCTAGGTTACTGCAGTGATCAGTTTCAGGCCTGGACAGACAAAGTGTCCCTGTTGGTACAGGGCTGGGATCCCTGGGAAACTGGGCCCCTGAGCATTGTTGGGAAAGCTCTGCCAGAGGGAAGTCAAATTCCATCTCCCACAGAGGCACCAGTAACCTCCGTGTGATAAATTCCAGCAACACCAGTTCCTGTCGTGGAGCTGGTTATCAAGTATTGGGCTCTGGAGGAGTGAAGATGATTGCCTTGATTCACTTCTACTACTTCAATAGTTTTTCTACTGCAATAGCATAAATACAGCAGGATGACAGAGTGGTGTGAACTGAGACAGTCCCACTGGGGAGGACAGGAGGTTTGCCTGCCCCCTCCTTGCTGCTGTGTGATGTGGCTCCCCCAAGAACAAGAAGCACAACAGGCTGCAGAGCTCCCTTCCAGGCTCCGGTGGATGCTCAGTGCAGGGGTGCTGTGCTCAAGAAGAAGCAAAGCTGGAGGAGGATCAGCCATACTGAGACCAAGACAGATATAGTCAGGGATGAGGAACGAGCTTGCTTGGTCCTCCAGCTCCAGCTGATGTAGCTCCAAGCAGGGCTGCATTGGGCTACTCCATGTCCTACTCCGCACCTCACTCCATGCTCATGGAGTAGGACACAGCTGCCTTTTTGCAGTAAGGAATCTTCAGCCCCAGTGCTATGATGTTTCTGTAGCTTCCCAAGCAGACTTATCCTTCAGGATTCCTTGGTGCGTGTCCCTATCCTGTCCCCCAGGGCAGGAAGCTCACATGGTCTCACTTGTTGGCCACAACCCCTCTTACCCTGCTCATCCATGACTATTATTTGTGCGAGGCACGGAGCAAGCAGCCAGTGCAAATTGAGAGCATTGGTGTCCGGGATGATTTCTATTTGGAAGAACTTTGTACATGGCTTAGGGATTAAAAGAAATTTATATGACTATTGCCCACTTCAATTAGATGAGGGCACTAGAACGTATTTACCCATTGCTTGCTCTTAGCTAAGTGGGCTGCAGAAGGACGTGGCTTCTTTAAAGTGTCTCATGTATTTATCTTTTTAATCGCTTCTTTAAGCATACCTGGTTTATTGCTTTATCGATTGAGCAGAGCTTTGAATAATCAATATGGCTTTAGGAATTCACTGAGAATGACAGAATTGCAATTAAGTGGAGTATGTGGAGAGAGTTTTAACCCATCTCCTTCATTAAGGAGGTCACTTTTTCAAGTGGTTCCCAGGAGCCTTTGGGAAGAAGCTGGCAATTCATTGTAAACCCCGGAGATGTTTTCTCTCCCTCCTCCTGCAAAGTTGTCTCAGTCTCCCTGCCCTGTGCTGGTGACATTCCTGTGTCCTCTTATTCCTTCTTTATGCGATGCAGAACAGAACCAGTTTGAAAGGAGCTGCAGCCTGTGCAGGTGTCAGGGCCTCTTCCTTTGTGCTGGCCGCATCCCTGGCGCTGGGTACACACCGCATGGGGCAGCACTGATGGAATCAGCCCTTTGTCCTCCTCCTGGGGAGATGTTTTCTTAGGCCAGGAGGAGGCAGTGGCTGTGCCACATCCGCAAGGTCTACGTGAGCTGTGATCTCAAAAGGGCTCAGATCTTTCGGGTTATGCAAGTTTATTCACGTGCTTGTTTGAGAATAGGATGTGCCTGACCAGCTGGGTAGCTCTGGATCCCATAGACCAAGGCAGAGATTGCGTGGGGCAAATTCTGGTCTGGGAGCAGAAAAGAGGCTGCTTTTCCTGCTGGGCGTGCTGGTGGGGCGTGCTGCACTTGTCAGGGCTTGACACCCGGCTCAGGATCGGGTCAGACACAAGCTCTGGAGGAGCAATTTCTCACAAACTGCTCAGAGCAACACGCTGCAGCTGCTCACAGATCCTCCGCAGATGGAGGCTCAGGCAACAGCACATCCCGTGGCTCCTTGGGCCAGTTGAGCAGTTAGGGAAGAGTGATTCACGCTTGTATTTGCAAATAAACACATGTGATGTCTTCGCTTGCACTTTGCAATATGTACGCTGCTCAGGTAGGAAGAAAACTGCTGATAGCTCACAGAGATTCCCAGAGCAGGAGCATTTCACCGACGCTCTGTGCTTGCTTGTCCAAATATCCTTATCAAAGGACCATTATTCATCTTTCCCTTATACAAAACTTTGCTCCTCTCCTTCTAACAAGGTCCAAAAAACACTGTTTTAGGCTTCCTCAGTGAATTGCTCATGATTAAAGAGATTAGTTGGGAATAGTCTAAGACACTGAGAAGTCTCTGTATGAAATACTGAGCAGTGCTTAAGTCAACTGCAGTGAGGTATTTGTGCCGCAGAAATGGGACTAGTCTAAGAATGCCAATTACAAGGAGACAGAAAGAGGAAGTGATTGATGACTCAGGAAGAGCAAATGGTTTCAGCTGGGCCAAGCTGAGAGGGGTGAAGTGTTTGGGTCAAGCTGGGCAATCGTCTTCACCTGCTTTGTGGTGGTGCAGTGCTGTGGATAGGGTCATGCGCTTCACTGCTAAGACGGAAGTAACTACTCCTTTAACTTTATTACTTTAACTTTACTACTTTATTGATATAAAGTAGTAAATTAAGGAAGTTCAATGGTAGGTGTAACAGCAGTTTAACAAGATTCGATGTCAAGGCACACCTGGTTATTTACTGCAGAGAGGACAGGGTCAGACAAAGCTCAGGGAGACCTTCCTGTTGAGTCGTGAGGTTCAGAAAGGAGCCCCTTGCTTTCTAAACTCCTTCTCAGAGATGAGCTCAGGTGTGGCTGGATCCACTCTTAGACACAGACTTGGCTCATGTCTAAAGGATACTACATGTGCAACCAATCCTTTAAATCACTAAGATAAGATTCCGAAGTTTATCATGTTATTAATCACTTACGGAGGATCTGTTGTGGAAAGGAATCTCAGCCTTGAGAAGTAACCCTGAGCAGCATCCCTACTCGAGGGGAGATCCTGCCATGCAGGAGAGCTCAGCGGGCCCTGGGCTGTCCATGGGCTGTCAATGACTGACTTACAGTCATGTCTGCACAGCAGCAAGATGTGTGGGTCACCGTTCCAGACAGCCCTGGGCTCACAACCCCACTGCTGCTTATGGCTTGAGTATGGGGGGTGTGCGGAAGCACACCACCATGGGCCATTCTGAAGTGGTGGTGGCTGTAAACAAGGGTTCAGGAGGTGTCATTAGACATGTGGTGACATGAGTCTTTAGATTTGATGTAATGATTTCGCCCTGCTAGGATTGCTGGGCCAAGAACATTGTGCACTGAGCTGATGGAGACCCACACTTCATCTATAGTCCTGGATGGGATGGTTTTGCACATAGAGCAGCCTTGGTCTGTACTCAGGGACCTACTTTATGCCAAGGTCTTGTACTGGATAAACCCATCCCCGTAAGTGCTGCACCCTTCTTACACTTGATGTCTGATTTGGCTTCAGCAGACGTGGGATCTCTTGCGCCCTGGCCCAGCTGCCATGCAAGCATCCTACGGTCCCTGCACAAGGTTCAAGGTGCTTTTCTGGAGAAGCCAGACCATGCATTGCACAGTGTTGGTGGCCTTGCTTCAGAAGACCCTGTCCAGGTCCTGCTTTGAGGGGACACAGCTTGTAGGACACAGTTACATCAGAGTGATGATAACTGCTTTTCCTCTGATATATTATTCCCTTCCCCAGACAGTGAGAACTGATGTAACCATCACAGTTCCTGCTGTTCTGGCAGACTGACATAATTAAACCAAGAGAGCTGCTGTGTGCTGACACACTTTTAAACAGGAAGAGCTGGTGAGAATCTGAGCAGCGGTGACAAAAATATTCATGTAAATACGTTGTTTATTAAAATTCTTCCTGAGTGACTTCCAAGTCCCCGGCATTCATTGATGGCCATCAGAGGATTAACTAAAGGCAATGGAGATGTTTGCATATATATTGTGCAGGCACACACTCCCTCCATTTGAGTGACAAGATGGGTGATAAATGGCATGCATTAAGTCCATAGTGGTTGTGGAGAATCAATCCATCTCTCCAGCTCCTTTGGGAAATTAGCTGTGTCAAGGAAGGCAGCTCTGAGGGAAAGGCAAGCGCAGGCACTGCTGGGGAAGGACAAGGGCTCCAGCCCTAGGGATCTGTCTGCGGCCAGGGGAGGCCCGAAGCAGGGCTTGGCTGGGGCGGTGGTTCCCAAGGGGGAGCACAATGAACATCCTCTGCTGGGAAGTGCTGCAGTCAGGGTAACTCAGGGTAGGAGGGAGCTGGTCTGCAGTTCTCTGGCTCCCCCTTTCTGATGCTGGCCCTGTCTTTACCCTTTCCTGCTTTTTTTGAACATCACTCCAAGGCTTGTTTTCCATGTGTTTACGGTTTTATCATCCCAGATTTCCACTTCTCCCTCTTCATTTCCTCTGTTTCTAACGTGCATCTGTGAGAATCATGTGGAAATCAAAAGCAGGTCAGTGGGACAAATTAATTCTCTCTTTCCTCTGTGCTAAGACTTTATGACAAGTGGCTAATCATCTTTGATTCCTCTGGTACCCCTGCTAATAACATTAGCCACGATCAACTCATTTAGCTCATCTATGGATTTGCTACCTAATTCAAGAGCACAGGAGAAGAGAACACGCGGGGGTGTTCGGGGAGCACAACCCCTTTTTCATGTGCTTGTGCTTTTCTAAAGCCTTTCACAAAGACCTGAAATGAATTTATCAGTTGCAGGAATCTGTTACAGCTTTTTGCCTCGAGGTCCCTGCTGATGAGTAATAGCAGTTCCTGCTTTCCAGTAAAGGGCAGGGCAAAGCAACCTTTCTTGCTGCCCTAGAAATGTCTGTCTGGGTTCAGGCAACCTCTTCCCCCTTGTTTGTCTTGTGTGGAGCAGAATGAAACCTGTTATCTGCCCATCTCTACCCAGGTACCTAACCTGCCATGGGCTGCAAAACTCCTAATTCCTCTTCGTGTTGGTTCACAACCAACACCTCCCAGAGCAGGCCGTGTCCTGGTGCTGTGCCCACCTTCACTTTGCCAGAGCAGGTACACGGTGCAGCTGAGATCTGCAGTCTGCACCAGGCATCCTGTGATGAGGATAACGCTAAGCCTATTTCAGCTCCAAATGGATCCATTGTATCTGCTCTATGGAAGCAGCTATAAATACACAGCCCTGCTCTCCAGCTTGCTCGCATGCTGTTTCCCTTGTTTGCATTTTTAATTGTTGTGGCAGCTGTGGCATTTCTAAATCCCATGGTGAGATCTGTGTGACGGGGACGTGCTGGGACAACGTCTGACTCCAGTCCCTTCACACCAGGGAGACAGCTCCCAGCTTGCTCAGGTCGTGGCCACTGCCCTTGGGTTTCAAGAGGAGGAGGATTTGAAATGACAGAAAGAATGAGATCATTCAGCAGAGGCAACTGTCCCTGTCCAGGCAGACCTCAGCTATGGCGTCTTTTTTGTCCATTTGGATATAAAGAGCACCCTGATACATCTTTCCTGCTTGCTTCAGACCCAGAGGCCTTTTCACACTGGTCTTCACAGAATCATAGAGCCCAGCCTGGTTTAGGTTAGAAGAGAACTTAAAGCTCACCCAGTTCCAACCCTTGCCACACTTTCCACTAGAGCAGGGTGCTCCAAGGCCCATCCAACCTGGCCTTGGAAAGGTCCCTCAAAGGACTTTGCCAGCCGCAGTGGGTGCTGTAACTGTGAAGGGTTGTTCTCTGGTGCTGAGCTCTTGAAGCACACCTGAGATTGCTGATCTCCCAGCCCCACCTCATAGCTTGTCAGTGGGGTTTGCATGGGTGTTTTTACTCTTCCAAGGGGACAGGTTACCTCTTCCAGGGAGGACCATAGCTCAGGCTGCCTAGCTCAGACCTCTCCTGTGGGCAGGACCTACCAAGCCAAGGGTCTGTCCGTGGGGCAATGGGCTGCAAATGTGAAGGGGTAGCGGGGCCAAGTTATCCTTCCTTTCCCTGCAAGTGTTCACACACCATGCAGATGAGGCCCTCGGTGCCATGGGTTACTGGTGACCTTGGCAGCGCTGGGGAGCGGTTGGAGCTGATGAGCTTAAAGGTCTTTTCCAGCCGAGTTGATTCTGTGACTCTATGATCCTGTGCCACCAGCCTAGAAGAGGAGCAATGTCTGAAGCGCTGTGCCTGGCTCTGCTGGAGGGGTTAGCGAAGTTTTCTGTTTTCCCAATGCAGCTGTTCAAGGCGGAGGAGTCGCTGTGGGGGGAGAGTCCTGCAGCAAAGCCTCACGTCTCCGCAGGGGTTCCAAGGGACCGCGAGCTGTGCTCGCCTCCCTGACCATGCATGCGGAGACAGAGCTGTTCCAATTAAAACAACCAGATCATTTTAGCCCAGCTGCCATTTGGGGGCAGTTAATGAATCATGCTCCAGCCCAAATGAATGCTCTGCTCCCACATGGTAAATGGGAGCACACATTAACCTTGCAGTGATGAGGCCTCGGCAGACCACAGCAAAATTGCTTTTTCTTGAGCCAAGCTTCCCTTGCAGTAAGGAAAGTTCTGGTACACAGATCCTGCTATTGGCAAAGCGGGAGCCAACATTAGGCTCTTCTATTTGTGCCATCTCATGGGCATCACAAAGCAAAGTCTGAAGCAGGTTGGAGGAGCCTGGCAGAGTTGTCGATATGGATGGACCACTGGGAAAGCACGGGAGCTGTACTGGGTAAGGACCAATTCTATAGATGTTGTTGGCTCTCTAAGAAAACAATTTTCTGTCTTCACCCTGATCTGAGGATTCACAAGTCAGGTCACGTTCTTACCCCAACCTCTTTACCTCAGTCTAGTTACCCATACCTGTGTAATGAGAACTGGTTAAGAAGGTATTGTCAAAATGTGGGCCGTGACTTCAGTTCCAGCCTCGTCAACACCTTCACACCCATTTCTATCAGTGTTCATCACAGGAAAGGTAAAATGTAGCATGAAGCAAGGCACTGACCTACGTTAATGGGCACTCTGAAAACATGATCCATGAGCTCTCCCTGGTGGGGGCACTGAAGGGAATCAGAATCTATTTTATTCTGTAACCAAATTTAACAGCCAAAGTTCAGAGCTGATGATAGGGCAGAGTTTTCAACCAAAGTCCTGCAAATGTGTGGGAATGGTGATAGAAGTCTAATTGATACTTTATGAAATGACAGAAAAGTGTTTTCTGAAATTCAAAATAAGCAAAGGTGCGCTGTCATGGTGGAAGAAGTAACAGGTTGGATGAATCTTGTGGTCAATTCCATTGAACTGGGTGGCCAGGCTATTACATCTGGGAGAAAACTACCTACGTGTCAGACATACTTTTGAGAAGCATCTCCCAAAGAAATTTGTTCTTCAGATCCTCTTCTTTGCATACAGAAAAACCATAGCAGTGTGTGCAGTTTGCACTAATACACCTAGTAGTAATGGTCACTGCAAGAGACCATGGAGTCACACCGTGGAGATCTGGAGTCAAGTATGTTTTAGCTGCCCAGCTGCATACCCTGTGTCCTGGGCTGACACGGAAGTCCTGTGCTGAAATGCAGACATTGCCCACTAACAACCCTGCTGTTCCTCATACCTACAGGGTTGATGCTAAGTCGGTGTGGAGGTTTCATACCTCCTGATTACAGGTGTAATATCTATACCTCAGTTATTTCTGAGATGGAGATCTGCTGCACTAGATTGATCCATGCTGCTTGCGCAGTGAGCATTGCTATGCAAACACAGTGGGATGGAAAGTGTCAAAACTGCTGGGTTGTGATTAAGTTCGTCTCTTAAACTTGAGCAGCAGGCAGGGAAGCAGAAGGAGCAGCTTGTTTTAAAGAGATCAGGCATTGCTTGCCTTGGGAGTTACATCTGAGGATGGAAAACAAAACATCAGTTCTCCTCTTGGGAGAAGAGAAATCAGGCTGTAAGTAAGCCTGCAAAGGAGAATCAGCAGGGTTGTCCTTTAGACAAAGCATCTCAGCCTGGTCCTGACAGGACCTGCATCAGCCCAAGTCTAAACACAAGGATGTGTGTAACATTGGAGATACATGACCTCCAGGTACCTCTCTGGAGGTCTGTGTTCCCCTGTTACAGCCGTTTCATCACCTTTTAGCTTCCAGCTTTCTTTGCTAATCACATAGGAGCACGTTGCTCATGGCTGGGTGCAGAGCTGGGGAGCCTGGTGGCACAGTCCTGCCCAGCAGGACATACTAAGAAACAACCCTGAGTGGCTGGAAGGAAGGGGTGATGCTTTTAATAAAGTGCACATCTCTAGTGTTGGATGGAACAGAAAGGCCCCCATGGGATTTAATTGTAGGCAAACCACAAAAGGATGGCCATTAATTTTCTTCCAGCTCATAACATATAATTTTCCACTAAAATGAAAGCTTTAAAAATGCTACCCATAAACTTTATGTGTTCTGTAGCAGCCCAGGAAATTACAATTATCTTGCACTTGCAACAGAATGGGTAATCCCATCCATAGGAAAAATGTCATCTCGTGAAAAGGTTCCCAGCCAAAAGCCATCATTACTGTATCGTGTAATTTATTAGCTCGTAGTTAACACAGGGCCACGATCACTTTGGTAAGGGTTAGGGCTTTGAGAGGGGAATTTTAATGCTCTTCTAATGGAGCCTTGCCCGTAGGTTAACCCTTTTTGTATAGGTTGCAGCTCTTGCTGTGGCAGTGGCCAGGCTCCATGTGGAGGGGGGATGCTCCTGGGATGAAAGTCCTGCATCCCCCTTGTGAGCTGCAGAGGTGGCTGCTGCCCATGGCATCGATAGGATACTGAGCTTGTTGTCAGGACAGGCATTCTGACACCACCGATGTGAAACCCCCTCTTCCACTGAAGACCATTTTGCTCACTTTCTCTCTGCCTTTCCTGGGAAGACGGCAGCCTGGCAAGCTGTCCTGTTCCTCCATGTCACTAGGTGGAGATCTTTAGTTGTCCACTAGCGCCGGGCTCAGTCTGTGCAATCCAGATTTGCTGAGAGACTCAACTGATGCATTTTCAGATGCTCTTTCAGATCTTTAATTTTCCTCCGGGATATGCAGCTCTCTGTGCCGAGAACATATGGGCTGACAGGAAATAGGTCTTTTTGTGGTTCCACTTTTAGAACATTCCGTGTCTGATTTTTATCATTTATTGACTGATGAGAATGAAAACACTTGAAGGAAGATTTGCCCTAACAAAACTAATGAAAAGTAAACGAGAGCATAAACAACGAGTGTGAGCAGCTCTCTACTACCAACACGGTGCAGCGGAGAGATCCCCATCTCAGCATCCCTGCCAGAACACCCTTCCTGTAGAGGTGCTCCAAACACACCCTGACCTAAGCAGGACTAAAACTCAGCCCAGACCCTCTGGAGCCGAGCTGTTGCAGAGTTTTACTGTGTCATCGTGAGCAGTAATTTTGTTATGAAAGATACAGCTCTCTCTGAGCAGCCTTCAGCAAGCAAAGCAGTTCAGGCACTCGTGTTTCTTTAGAGAGATGGGGAGCTAAGACTGGCAGGGCCAGCAGGATTAAGCATCACACTGTTCCAAATTTCTAGCTAGCGATAGCAAAGAAAAATGAGATCCCATGGGGAGGAGGTCAGTGTTTCTCGACAGTATTTCTCTCCACTGCAACCAGTAACTAATTAGGAGACAAGCTGAACCCTGAGAGTTGTCAGAAGATGAATATTAAATGGGCAAAGCTTGGATGCACACAAGAGGTACCTTAAATCTGATGATACCATTTCTGGTAAAACAGAAGAGTAAGACATAAAAAAGTCAGGAGGATGGAGCAGCACACAGGGTGCATTCCTGGACTTTTGTTTAAGGCTTCTCAAGGAAATTGGGGTGAAAAAATGGAGAGTCATTGAAAAGAAATGTTGCTTAAATGATTGCCATGAGGGAGCATGGAGAAGTTTTGAGATCTTCACTTGAAAGCAGATTTGTTCAGCTGGAAATTGGCATTTTGTCAGGAATATTCTAAGTTCAGGGGCAGAGCTGTTCAGCTGATTGCTGGAAGCTCTCCAAGCTGCTCTTTCAGAGAAACACTGGAGATTGTCTTGCAGAGGGGTCTTCGTCAGCTATGCCTTAGCAGAATGCTTTGGAGTGGATCATTACGACCTGCTTTCACTTAGCAGCTTGCACTGTTTCTGTTTCATCTGCTCACACACACCTGAGGTCCCTGCATGGGGTTGGCTGCAGGTTTTATATTTGGGAAGGCTAAAATATCCGCAGGTAAAAAAGAAAAGCAAAAGCACTGCTGTGAGCTGGAGGCAGTGGGGAGGGCGGCAGGCTGTGCTGGGAGGTGGTTGGTCTTCAGTTGTCCTGGCAGCTGAAGGACAGGGATTGGGATGCAGGAATGCAGAGAAAACGGGGTGAAGGGAAGAACAGTGTTAGGGCAGAAAGAAAATGAGATGAAGGAAGCAGAAGAGAGTGGCAGGGAGCTGGGTCTGAGCACAGCTGTGATCTGTGATAAGGCCTCCTGTTGAATCTCAGGATGGCAAACCTTGCTTTGAATACTTCTCAGCATGGGAGAAAGTGTATATCTTTCAAAGAACATAGAATTTGCCTTGGAATATTTTCTTCTTTGTAGGAAATCACTGCAAGCTACAAAAAAGTTCTTAGTTTTTCTTCTTCCTTTGCCTTTGCAATTGCCTTTTTGCCTCTTCCCTTTAATTTCTTTTGTCCTGCTCCTTCATTGCTTGCTCCCTCCTTCCCTTGCACGTTCTCTCCTGGAACCAGCTGTGATGGTTGTATTGAAATACTCAGACAAGGCAAAGGCATCTATGCTCTTTGCAATTTCTGTCAGAAAGACTGATGGACATGTGCAAATGAGGGAAGGCTGAGAAATTACTTTGACTCTGTGCCACATCTGTCCTAATGAACTGAGCTGCAAAGACTTTGGCCTCTGGAAATAGAGGGTAGACTATGGATGGGAGGGTGATGGACTTGGATATTTAATTCAAAACAATAAGAGGAATATAGGGAGAATTAGTACCTTATTATGGGAACAAAACCAACCAGAGTTCTCCATTTGCTTGTGCTGGGTTTTATTCATGCAGCTAAACGTGAGGAATTGGTTAGACTGCCCAGAAATTACACTTCCATCTACGGTTATGTGTCTGGACTGCCATATACCCTCTGGGGAGGGACTCGGCTCCTTCTGCAGGGTCATTCCTCTGTATAAAACCTTTGTATGGTCAGACTTGCTCCCTCTAAGTGCCCATCTTTCCCCAGTGACTGCAGGGGGAGCCTTGACACCAAGATTAGGCTGGTCATCTGGTTTTCAGGCTGGGTAAAAGAAACCACTTGTTCTGTTGGAGATTATGGGAACCAAGCCCCAAATGGGGGACTTTTAAGTCCAAGAGTATAGTCATTAGCCAACTGTCTAGTACTTGGCTACTCATAGCAGAGCTTCTACCAAGACAGTGCAGGTGGAATATGTTAGTTTGCTCTGAAAACTAATAGCTGTCTCAGAACACCCTCAATTAAGTTCAGCATAAGTTATCAAGCCTTAGGGGAGGGAAAAAGAGCAAGAGATCACCTGGTATTCAGCTTCAAACAGCCCCAGCCAGAGCTGGAGTAGGAGGAACATCTGATGGGAAACAGAAACGGACCCATTTCCAAGGTTACTGATTTATAAGCAGCATCTGCCACCTCGTATCTGTTTCTTGTGCTACTCTGTGAAGATATTTCTTTGTTCCTCTTGCCTTGGCTTCCTGCTTCTGGTAGGACCTCTGGAGATATGTCATAATAGATGAGATTCTGGACCAAAGGTCCAAGAAGAAACAAACCCAGCTTGTGTTTAAGAGCTCAGCTGGTTCCCACCAACAGAGAGCAGTTTATCCATTGTGGGTTGAACAGAACGAAACCTGAAAAGCTGCAGAATGACTCTCAGTCAGTTTGGTTTCAGAATTAAGCTGCACTTCAATGAAGGAACAAATTCTGTGCTGGAGAGCACAAAGGGAGAAAATTTCTTTTAAAAGCCTCCATGTGGAGAATCCTTTGTGCTCTTCAGACCACTTCTTTCTTCTGGAGAAAAACTATTAGAAATCAGGCATCAGCTTTAGCATGGTTTTACATGCTGGATTAGTTACCCAATGGAAGTGGTGCAGTCCTTGCCTTCTCTTCAAACCGGACTGCGTACTTCTTTGGTAATGGCAATTTAGCCAAGACAAAGTTGGTCAACTCAGTCCTGGATAACTGGGAAGGGTTCTGCTGCCTGAGGCACAAAGAAGGCCAGAGAAGAACTAAAGTTTCTTGCTGATATTTGGATACCTGCTTGGCTATTGCAACTTTGGTCTTCCTGAAGAAAGGCATTGATATCTTGTGCAAGTCCAGTAGAGGAACCAAGAGGAGTGATGGGCTGGAGCATATGTTGTATGGAGAAAGGTTGCAAGAATGGTGTTTGTTTAATCTTGGGAAGAGAAGGCTAAAGGGGGAGATACATGTTATTGCTGTCTTCAGCTCCAATGGGAAGATGTAGGGAAGACAGACCCCGAGTCTGCTTGGAGGTGCATGGAGTTTGGCTACAAGGCAATAGAATGCAGTTACAGTGCAGGAAACACTGATTAGACATTACAAAGAGTATTTTAAGTCTGAGGCTGCTCAGACACTGGAACAGGAGCCCAGTATGGCTGTGGGGCCTTCATTGCAAAGATATTCAAGGCTGTGAGCAGTCTGCTCTAATGGAGAAATCTGCTCAATCTACATAATCTTCCGTTATGATGATTTTCATCTTGCAAGCACCCAGCAGAAAGCAAACTTGAGGGGGAAGAGGTTTATGCCTGGATGCAAGAACAAGATATTTATCTGTCAGGCTGGTGTACCCTGTCTGTCAGAAGCTCCACAAAGATGCCATTCAAAGCAGATATTTAATGAAACTTGCAGAGAAGAAGATGGACCTGACACACCAAGGTGAGTCTGTGACTGACTGATCGTCATGGGTTGGCAGATGCAAAACAGGGTGAGCAGCGCCTCTTCAAGGCAATATATTTTACCTGAAAATGTTTCCGATGAAGAACAGCTCTTAACCACGAGAGCCTCAATCAGAAGTTGTACTTTTCTGGAGAGAAAATTCCTTCAGAAATCCCTGCTCTGAAATCCCTGAACCTCATCTCCTGGAAATGCAGCAAATCCCAGTGTCCACCATTCTCTGTGTTCTCAGATGGCCTCAGTATGGGCTGCAGGAAGGTTAAAGAGGCTTTTGTCCTGCTCCCCACAGCAGGACAGGATGTCTGCTGGAAGGATGTAAAGCCCTCCATGTCCTGCTGCCCAGTGCCCCACAGGGATGTTACTTAAGGAGCTGAACTAAATGCTGATCTGTCTCTTACTGAGTTTTTGCCTTTCTTTTATGCTCAAACCCAGCAGGCTGCACTCCTCTGTGGGCCAAGCCCTGAAGTCCTACTTCAGCAGCTCTAGAAGAGGTCTGCAGGAATTCCTTTGCTCCATCCTTCCTCTTTAAATCCCCCTCTCTGTTTTATCTCCCTAATCCACTGGGGGCCAGGGCTTTGGGCTGAGATGTCTCCATTGTGCTGCACGCAGGCAGCTCTCAGAGCACACAGGATGGTGCTGTGTACCAAAGGGCATTTTCATTAAGTGCTGGGCTGCGAGGCAGCAGCAGGGCACAGTGTGGGAACAGGATGGATGTTCAGACCCGGAGCGTGATGCCCTTCATGCAAGGAGGGGCACAAGGGGAGGCAGCTCCTCTGCTTGCATGGGGACACTGCAGACCACTTAGAATCAGTGTTTGTCAACTTGTTCAGTAAAAGCCATGTCCCTGTGACTCATGTGCAGCCACAATTGTGCAATTGATCCACAATCAGTCTTTAACCATGTCCGAGAACTGAATACCCCAGTCATGGAGCTGGTCCATTTGAACTGGAGACTTCTCCAGGCTGCTTCCATGGCTCTCCCAAGGAGATGTCTCTGAGACTGACTTGGAAATGCCCCTCCAGTGTGCTTTGCATGAGCACACCCTCCCAGAGCTGCAGCAGAGCAGCCCCTCACCTCCCAGATGCCAGCAACTGGGGTCCAAAGGTTTGACCAGGCCAGAAACAGCCCAGATCATAGAACAGGAAAAAAGAGCTGAGCTCCTGGAGGCACAACTTACAGACGTGGGTATTTTTCCTTCCCACCTCCAGTACCTCCATGAGCATCAGCACAGGGCTGGGTGTCAGCCAGACCAGTTCCTTCAGAGGCAGCATGGGAACCTTTGCACAGACCTGCACCCTACAGTGAAGAAATTGTCTTAACCTTTTGCATCTTGCAGATGTAGGACAAGCACCTCTCACCTCTCTGACACCATTTGAGAGAGCAGAGTACAAGGGCCCCAGAGGTTTGGGATGAAGGGATGTTATTCCCTTCCCTGTGTTGCCTCTCAGCCTTGGGACCCACACCTCAATTTTACCTCTGTTGTTGAGGTTGAGGAGAGTCACCTTACTACTGCAGCACTGGGATAGCAGCAGACTGATGGCTGAAATGCACTTTGCTTTCTTTGTATGTCACTATGAGGTGATGCAACTGCTCGTGCTACTCTTTGTGTCAGAAAGATCCTATCTGAATGGCTGTTGGCTTCCCCCAGGGACAGAGCGTGGGGCAGTGTGACTGCCATTTGGAAGGTGGAAATTCAGCCTTTGGAAGGGGCACTGGTTGTTGAAATTACTGCCACCAGCATCTGTCTTGGCTGGAACCCACTGCTACGAGGTTCAGTGAGCAACCTGACCTGCCACAGCCCTGTAGAGACCATGCAAACACCACCAAGGAGGTGCCAATGAGCTGGGTCCACTTCTCCAAATTGCCCACCCCTGCCAAAAATCCATCATTGAGGAGCAACCTGATGTCCTCAGACACAGGTTCCTGCCAGGATTTGTTTTCTGCTTGGCAGAGAAGGCCAATGACAAAATATTTTGCCAAGTTGAGCAGTTCCTAGCTTGATCAATCTACTCTTCAAGTCAGCACCATTGTCACGGGTGGTGAAAGCAATTATGCACCAAGCACAACAAGGTAGACTAGGGACTGAGATCCTAACAACCAGACCAGGAATGGACAGAGCTGGCTTGCATTGCCATGATGACTACATCTTAGTTCTTAACCATTCAGCATAATAAAACTCAGCCCAAGTTGGTGTAGGCTCCCTTGTGTGCTAGAGATTCAGCAGCTCCCATGGCCTATAGGAGTTTGTAAGTATGCACAGAACTGGGTCTAGAAGGACTGGGGCTTTCTCCATGCACAATCCTTCTGCTTCCTACTGCTTTATAGACTCCTGCTGCTGTCAAAGAGAGCCCAGTGTAGCTGGAGGTCTCCGCAAGCAGACAGCTCCACTGAGGTTCTTCCCAGCAGGAGAGGAGCAGGTTTGTGCTGGATATTGTGTAAGAGGGGAGAGATCACACTTCAGTCTGCAGCACTGCGATGCAGCCTGCAGGCAGGGCTCTTTCACAAAAGCCCCATGTTCTTGCCATTGTTGTATGTACATGCCCATGAACTCTGTGCTGTATACCCAAGCACACCCTTGGGATAGATGTCAATGGATCCTGCAGTGGATGACAACTTTATTCATGACAGGGAGTCCTGAAGGGACTAGATCCCCACAGAAGGGAAGAAGGACTTTCCTTCCTGACTGAAAGATCAAGCTAGGACTCCATAGCTCATCCTTGCTGGGAGCTAACTACTTAGAAATCTTCAGGGCATGAAGCAATACCCAACCAAGCAATCATTATCTCTCCTGATCAAGGTCCCATATGCAAAGCTTGCTATAAATCTGATCCAGGACTGATCCTGTGGGCCATCTGCAGCATGGATGGAGGAGCCCTTGTCCAATTCAGTGTGTCACCTTGGTCCTTCATCCTCTCCCATCCCCTGTCCCTGCCATTCAATAGCCTGCTCAGGCTCCCTGTGGTCTTGAGACTCAAATGCTGAGGCCACTGATCTCCTTTTCCCTTCTTCCTGCCATCTAGTTAGATATTAGGTTCTGGCCAAGGAAACAGGGCAGCTTCCTTGGCTAACCTCAGAGCATAAGACATCTGTACAGAATAACTTCTCTAGGACATCAAAAACCTCCAGGAAAAAGGATGAGATCAAGGAAGGGATAAGATCAAGGAAAGGATGATCAAGGGGTGCCTGAGACAGCTGTCTAGCACTTGACCTGATCTCCTATCTGTTCTCTCCCTTTCTGCCATCAATACTTTTCTGCCATCAAGACATTTCTGCCCATTTCTTCTTCCCCTTCATTCATGAGAAAACCAGGATCTTAAATAATTTTGCATTAGGGGCAGCATGACCAATGTTAGCCCTGGGTGGACAAGTCCAACATGAGTGGGCAGCATGCCTTGCACCTATGTCGACCAACTGCCTACTGGCTGTGTTAGCAAGACTGCAGTTAGCAGGTTGAGGGAGGTGATTATTCCCTTGTAATTAGCTCTTATGAGGTTGTATCTGAAGGCTGTATCTAGTTGAGGGGCTGGAGCACATGATGGCTGAGAGTGCTGAAAGTGTTTGGTGTCGAGAAGGCTGAGAGAGATGTTACTACTGCTGCCAACTGCCTAAGGGAGGCTGTAAAAGAGGTGGAGCCTCTGAGTCTTGCTGGAGATGTGTTACAAAGGACAAGAGGCAACAGACACAACAAAAGGGAGTCGCGATGAATATAAGGGAAATGAACATTTCAAAACAAGCAACACCCATCTCTGGAGCAAGGACATAGAGGAAGGTGTGATCTCCATCCTTGGGTGATGAAGCTTGACGGCATGAGGCCCTGAGAAATCTCCTCTGTGCTCGATGCTATCCTTTCTCTGAGATGCAGTTGGACTGGAGACCTCTGGCAGCCCCTCCTGACATGAATTATTCTATGAATATGTGATTTTCAGGCTGGCTGGGGAGCAGAATGATGCTGGAGACCTGATCCCAGCAGGGGTGAGTTTGCTCAGCCACTAACCAGAGAGGAATTACTTTCACGGTGTACTATCCCAGCTTTACGCTTAATCTGCATCTTTGTTGCAGGAGATGGGAGAATAACTGATTCATTCCTAGAGGAGATTCAATTAGGCAGCAGACCTGGCTTTGTAAATATTTAAAGGACTGGGGATGTGCTGTGAAGGGCACTGGTTGGCCAGCTGAGCAGAAAAGTGCTTGTAAGACTCTAATACGTCTTGATGAGGCAAGAGGCAACACAGCATGGAGGAGTTAGACCTGTTTTTCTCCAGGAAAGGCAGCAGAGCCTGTGACCACTCTGACAATGGGGTGGTGATAACAGGGTCCCAGCCCAGTCACTGCCTGAGCTGGGCCATGGCTTTAACCTGCCAGAGGGGAGACTGAGATGAGCTCTTAGGCAGAAGCTCTTCCCTGTGAGGGTGCTGAGGCGCTGGCACAGGGTGCCCAGAGAAGCTGTGGCTGCCCCATCCCTGGCAGTGTTCAAGGGCAGGTTGGACACAGGGGCTTGGAGCAAGCTGCTCTAGTGGAAGGTGTCCCTGCCTGTGGCAGGGGTTGGAACTGGATGAGCTTTAAGGTCCCTTCTAACCCAGAGCATTCTATGGTTCTATGTGCTTAGCATGGCCATGGATGTTAGAGCAGGGCTTCAAGAAGGAAAATCTCCCCTCAGTGGCTTTATCTGCAGAGGCAGCTTGACTGCATATTGCATGTTGAGAGCAATGCTCAGACAGCTCCTGATTGCTGCTCTCCAGTCAGGCCTGGATTGTATATATTTTCATGCTATAGCAGATGTAAAACCCTACAGTGTGTAGGATGAGGGAGCAGGAGGGAGTCAGATTTGGGGAGGGTGGTACTTGAGCTCCTCAGCTAGCCCACATCAGCAGAGCCATAGAAAACACCTAACAGATGGACTTTAGCCCCCATCTCTCTATTAAACAGGGCTGTGCCGAGGTGGGCAGTGCATGGGATGGTTTGACCTCTGCAGGGATGCAGTGCGAGGGCTCTCCTGCCTCTGCAGACCTGTCAGCCCCCTTGGAGCACAGTGCCTGGTGCACACCAGAGGGCAGCCCCCCGGCAGGGCAGAGCCTTGTGGTACCTGCTCCTCGCCTCTCCTTTACCTTCCCTTTGGAAATTTCCACTTAGGGTTTCCCTGAGCTGCTCTCTCTGTCCTGCAAGCTCAGGAGAGCAGAAACTCCCTGGCAAAGGAAGAAGTGGCAGCTCTCCAAGGACGATGCAGCAGGATCCCCAGGGTGCTCCTGCCAGCTCCAGCTCCTCTGTCCTACCCCTGCCATGGGCACAGCGACCCAGTGAAAAACTATCCCTGCTAAGCAGAGACTCTCACTGCTGGTACAGCGCGGCTGGGACACATCCAGAGCTTGGTGAGCTGCTCTGCCAGAGCCAACGGGAGGATTCTTGTTTAGACAGGAAGGACTGGAGAGCAGAAAGTCCCTGCTTTAGTATTTCCTATCAGTGACACACAGAAGCATCATCCTCACATGGCTGTGGTCAGCCCAGGATTGCGGCTTCCTCAGGTGACAATCACCATGGTGGCACCACCAAGTGCAGCAGGTTGCTCGGTGTGTTCATGCGGATTCACAACCCTCAGCACTGACCAGGCATACCTTAAACCTTGTTCCTTTGAGAAAACATCAGTGAAGCTGCTGGGGTGACTGCACTCGCAGGCAGGCATGGTTTAAAGGTCAGAAAGTTCTGCTTCATGGCAGAAAGCAGCTAGCAAAGCATTCCCTTCTGTTCCTGGTTGGACACCCAGGGTACAGGTACAAGAGCTACTACAGGTACTACAGCACCCAAATGCTGTCTCCAGTGTCTCTGTTTGCCCTTCCCCTGTCCTCTGCTCACAGCAGTTTCCAGCCCTGCCACACTTCTGATCCCAGAGGAGGCATTTGCACCAATCCCTGGGACTAACACTTGTCCTTGAGGCTTTTTCTTTTCATTTTGTTGCTGCTGTTCATGCTTCTCCCAAGGAAACAACCTGCAAAGCAGTGTTTGTGCTCAAAGCTATGTCCACGCTGATCCATATCTGTATATGTTGGTAACACCAGCAGATATTAACGTCAGAGGAGACCAGTGATCCAGTATGTTGGCCTGAGAGGCTTCCACAAGGAGTGTCTAGGACGTAAGGACAGGACCAGCATGTGCTCATACTTTCCCAGAGCACTTTCCCAGCCTCCTGAGCCAGAGTTCAGGGTTTGTTCCAGTCTGGACTTCCAGGACAGCTGCATTTCTTGCACAAACAAGATTTGTTCTCCCATCATGCTTAAAGGGCAGCGCTGTCTGCTTGAATCCTCACCCCAGCAATCTGTGTGAGAGCTAAGGCTTGATATGACAAAGTTCAAATTAACTGTCATGTTCCTCCCCAGAAATGCCACAGTGCATGAAGTCCTGCCTGTGTCGTTCCTCCAGATTCACCTACAGAGCTGCCAGTCAAAGTCTAGCTTTTGAGAAGGATCCTTTGGGATGAAGGTGCTGGAGGAGATCATTATTGTGTATTTGCTGCTGAAATTATGATCAGGAGCTCCAGTGCTGTGGAGAATTTTGATGTATTCTTTGAAGAACCATCTCCAGGGTAAGTACTTCCACAGTTAAAACCTAGGATGAACACGCAAACGCTGTCCTTGGCTGGAGAAGGGAATGTCGAGGAAATGGACCTTGAAGAAACAGAAGTAAATGCAGCAGTTTCTCCTGGTGTGCAGCTGCTGAAGCAAAGACAGAGAAATATGAAGGACAAGCTACTGTAACATATGATCTCTGTCAACAAAAGGAATGTCATGTCAGCCTTGGATGAACACACTCAAATCAACAATGGACATCGGATTGACTCAGCTGGTGTCAGGATGTCCTATTAGGAGATGGATGACTTCAGAGGGAGAATTTCTCAATCCATTTATATGAAGGATTTACTTCGAAATTCAAAAGGAGGTTCTCAGCAGAATTGCTTTAAAATTTATAACCCAGCATCTCTATCTCTTTTGTCTCCCCAGTAAAGCAGGCGGCAGGAAGGTGAAATATTCCCAGAGTGTGTCTGGACCTCACACAATTGCCCAGACCCTCCACGCTCAGCAGCCCTCCTACTGTTGGGACCCATCATTCTTGTCTCTTCCTGTCACTGGTGCTTACTCTGGTTGAGCCAATATAATCCAGGGCTAGATCATCATTTCTGTTACAGACTTGGACACCAGGGAGCTATGCCAGGGTCATAGGCTTTGAGAACTGAACGTATCTTTTGTCTAGGGTGGCTTTTCTGTCCTGGAATCTAAAGTCTGGAGAAAACCATTGGCATTGTCAGGCTGGTGAAGGAGGATGGGAAACTGCCACCCTCTGGTGTGCTGGGTTTTCACCTGTGCTCTCTTTTCTTTTCCAAGCTCCCAGGACATCAGACTTCGTTTTCCACTTGTCCACTGGTACAAGTCAGCATTGATATGCTAAAGGCAACTGGCTGAGTTCACATGGCATTTAGACACCTAAACTAAGCATCAGTGGTATTCCCCCATCCTTATTTAAGCCTCTTGAGAGTTGGTCTTGGCATAATCCCAGGGATGCTTGGGTCCCTGCTGCAAGATGTGTGTGTGGTGGGAAAAGCCCTGGGTACTGCTGCTTGAAGCCTCATTCCTGCCGTACCCCATTGCTCCTTAGAACATTTTTCTCTTGAGCAGGACAGTCACTAAAGGTGACCCCAGCAGTGATGGCAGCCAGGAAGGTTTGCACCTCGAGTGAAACCTTGGCTCATGTCCTTGTTAGGGTCTAATCTCGAGGTGGCCTGGGGTAGTAGCATTCTCCATCCATCCCTTTTCAAGGATAATTAGTGGTTACTGGGCATCCATGTGTGAGCTGAATGCAGTTGAGAGGGGCAGGGAGGAGAGGCGAGGCACACCTGGGCTTTTGACCTTGCCCAGTGAATACACTAAGTGCTGGTGAATGGAACTGCTCCAAAGGGCCAGCCCACCCTCTTGTCTGAGTGAGCTGCTTTGCTAGGAGGCAATCCTGGACCATTCATTTCAAGTCCCTTATTTATCCGCTGTGATCTCAGCACAGCCTGGCATGGCATCAGCAGACCCTTGTCCTCTGGCCACATCCAGTTTTCCTGACTTAACTTGTTTTGTGAGCAGTCATATGGCATGGGCTGAGCTGGACTTTCATGGCCTTGGGAAACCTACAGTGCGGGTCTTTTTCCAGCAGATGCCCCATGCCATTTCTGCTGTGTTTGGTTTGTGTGTTAATCTAAACCCTGGTATTTGACCTTGGTGGGACAGCCCCTCTCTGGTGTCTCCACCAGGATGACCTTTTCATCCAAGGATGGCTTTAAATAGGACTGGTCAAAATCACCCTCAGAATTCTTTGTGAATGTCAGAATCTGCTCAGGGTCTCAGTTAAACCAGTTTTAGGTCAGATCCAAAAGATGTGAACATAGCTCACTCATCTGGCTTGGTATTCCCCTGTTAAAAGTTGTCAGTACTGTCAGAGCTGTTTGTTTCCTTCTGAGTGAAGACTATTGTAAAGAAGATACAGAGCACTGCAGTAATCATCAGTGGCATCCTAATAGGAATAGAAGGAAATAGTAAATGGATATCTTCATGGGTTTGGCTATCCAGTATTTGTGTTCCAGATGTGGATGATGGAGCAGAGAGGATGCAGTACATTTGCAGGTGGAATGAGGTGAGCAGGACTGCAGGACTGACCAAGAATGGGCTGCTTTTCTCTAGAACAAGATCTGAGGTGCCAGAGCCAGCATGAGCCCAACTCAGGAAGGTCACATTGCTGAATGGAGAGCACAGTGGGGCTCCATCCTGTCTGACAACCTGAAGCTGAGCAGTGTGGACCATTAGTGTGAGTGAGAGATGTACCCAGCATCCTCAAATTGTGCCTGGCCTCCAACCGTGGACATTGTTTTGACCATCATTTAGCTGTTGGTTAAGCTTCAGGTTTCTGCTGGTGTTACCCTGGTGCTGGTGTTACCCTGAGGCCACACAACACTGTCACTTCTCCCTGAGCAGTGCTGACACCTTCATCACAAAGAGTGACAGGGCAGCCACAGACAGAGGTGACCACCTGCGACATGGGACCTGGCTGTGTGCAGGGAGCAGCTTCAGACAGAGGTGACCACCTGTGACATGGGACCTGGCTGTGTGCAGGGAGCAGCTTCTCACCAGTGAGTCTCCATAAATGGTACCTCCTACAGCTCTTTCCAATCTGTGGTGTTCACAGTGGCTGCAAACCAGGAACTTTATGTTTCATTTTCAGGGAATGAAGTCCTGCTTCATAAATCATCCCGTTTTAAATGCTTGTGTGGAAAACACTTGTCCGTCTGTCTGCTCCTTGGGCTCCACTTGATCTCTCACTGGTATCTTGTGTCAAGATCACAGGAAGAGTGTTCTTTTCACAACCCCACAAGCCAAGCTGCACTGAGCTGGGACTAGATGCTTGTGTGACTAGGTCTGCCCCAGGAAATAACTTGCATCCTCAGCCAGATCTTTGCACAATCTGGCATTTCTTAGTCTTGTTTTGCTGCTCAGAATGAAGGCAGCCCCTCCAGGAGCCGGCAGATCTGGAAACAATTGTGTGCATGGTTCTTCATCCCACTCTGCCTCACTGTAGAGCATGTGAGGCTTTACAGGCAGTCTAAGGGCAAGTTGTTACTCCCTGTTAGGAAGGCACGCGGAAGGCACAGATGGATCTTTAGCTTCTTTCCCACTGCCTGGGACGCTGGCTGTGTCGTCACTTCATCCGCACAGTAACAGGATGTTAATGATGACTCTGTTCTCCCCATAGCTCACTGCTTGGTGCTGCTGTCCTTTGATGTGTGCACAGGTAGTACACAGTCATCCCCTCTTGCCCTGTGCTGGTGGTACATGCTGGAGAGGTCTCAGCTCCAAGGCTTCACATGCTGCTTGCCCATGCTGGGGACCAGCTGTCTATGACCACAGGGACCTGTCACCCAGAGCATCAGCCACCCCCAAAACCTCATCTACTGGCTCATAAGCTGTTTTGTGGATATAAGCCCCATGGCAAAGTGTGTGTGTGGAGGCTGTGCTGACCTAGACATGCAGGGAATGGGGTCCCTGAGCACACGCTATCGTCAGATATCTGCTGCTCCCTGGTGCATTGCCTTTGCTTGGTGATTCCTCTCCTGCACCAGTTGTGTTCCTGGGGTGTGTTCCCACATGGCAGTAAGAAACTAGAGCTGACCCACTCCAGGTCAGAGGATGGGGTTTTATTACTGTACAGTTGCTACCTGTGTTGGTGGAGAAGCATCCACGGAGTGCCATGAGATCCCTCAGCAGAAGATGTACTGTGGAGACCAACCCCTCTCTCATTTCGACTTTTCTTTCCCAGAAGGAAGTGCAGAAAGGGGCACAGACAGCAGGTACACAAGTGAGAAATAAACAAGAAAATGAAGCCATAGGAGTGCTGATGGCAATTAATGTATGTTAGAAGTTGTGAACTGAAGATAACTGTCAGGCTGAAGCACCTGGGAAAATCTGCGGCTGGCACAACAAAGGGATAATAAAGCATAAATTTTGACATACATAAGGAAATAAATCTGTTCTGAATTTGGAAAGGAGCGGGGTGAATAGTACATGAGCGCCATGAACTGTTTTCTAGTTCTTTGACAGGTAAGGATGATGTTAAACAATGTTTGTCACCAGTGAAAATGTTTCTATCAGTAAGCATAGAAAACCTGTGCTGAAGAGTCCTGAAGGAGCGGGTTCCTTTGGCCAAGAGCATGCAGTGTAGATAGGCCTGGACATGCTGCGGAGATCATTAAAGGTCAGAAGATGGCTAATGGTCTGCCAGATTGCAGCTGGGCAAATGCCTGCAGGTTGGAGATGTTGACCCTAATCATAAAACCACTATGAAAACTGAGATGAGATTCTGTCAAGAAATAGTGGGAATATTTAACACAAGTCAACAGCCTTAGAGAAGGCAGCTCTCAGCTGACTAACCTGGTCCCATTTTATTTAATGATACACAGGATAGACTGAGAATGATTTCTACAGAGGCGTGGTAAGGATATTTCACAGCGTGGAGAAGGAAAACCAGCTCCCTCCAGCAGTAACAAAGCCCAGGCTGAGGGAATGATGGATCCAGCACTTTCTGAAGAAGGATGCTGAGGAAAGAGTCATGGGGTTCCATAGGAGACAGGATTTACTGGGTATCCCAAGGACTTTATTCCAAATTATAAAGTGGAAAAATAGCTGTAAGCATTAAAAGACTGGACAAGGAAATAGGTCTCTGGTTCCCTTCTCAGCTTGGCCACAGGTTTTCTTGAAACACTGGCCAAATAATGTCAATTTGCTGTTCTTTAGTTTTTCTGGCTCTTTGCTAGAGATATGTCTGAATAGGAAAGATTAATGTCCATGTATCCCTGACCTGGGGCAGGATATCCTCCACAGCCTTGAAAATGAAAGTAGGGTTACCCATTTTCCTCCCTGCTGGATGGAAATGCATCCCAGCCCAGCCTGCAAGCAGCAGGGCTGTTCAGTCCCACCTCTCCATGAACCGGACCTGCTGGGGGTTAGTGCACATGTGGTGGGTCTACCAGGAATTGTTTGATTGCCCTGGAAATCGTGACCCAAGCCTTGCCTTGAAGGTCCGCAGACAGCGGTGGTAGCCCAAGGCTGTTTCAACAGTGTTCATTCCATCTGTGGTCATCTTCCTTCGCTGTTGGTCTGCAGAGGGGCCTCTCACTCTGTGTGAGAGCTTCAATATAACTATCATGTATCCCATGCAATGTTTTTTCCCCATTCCTTCTGCTGAAAACTCGAAAGATGGCACGTGTAGTTATGCCCTGCTTTAGGATCTGGGGAAGGACTGATCTCCTTTAGGTAGGAGCATGCAGTAAGCTTATGCAAGTGCCTTTTCTCCTTCCACTTTGATGCTTCATTTGTCACTGTCTCAGGGCTGCAAAAGCTTCAGCTCAAGAAACCTTTTAACACAGAATACTTTCTCCTCTGTTTTTTCTTAGTGCTCACAAGAGCACACCACACCTCTGTGTTTGCCATCAGCCTTTGTGTAACCTGACAGGTTTAGTTCAAGTGTATGACATTTTAGTAGGTTGTCAGTCCTACTTTCAAGGTGCTGTCCCATAACGTGGTAATGCCAAACTAGACTCTACAAACCACATTGCTCTGAGCTTGGTGAGGAGGCTTCACAACAGGCATCTGCAGATCATGTGTTGACATGGCAGTCCAGTGCTGCCTGCTGCCTGTTATTGCTACCTCTAGCATCTGCTGTCCCACAGATACCCCATGTATGCACTCAGTGACATATTGAGCAATCTTGTTCCCTAAAAATTCCAGTTCTCACTACTGGGAACAACAACAGTGCTCTGATTTTATTTCATATAAGCAACCTGGGCTAATCACAAAGCTGATTCTTTCAGAGCCTATTTACCTGTGCAACACCACAGTTTGGAGTTAGTTCTACCTTTTCTTTCCAGCTGGTTTGTATCAGTATCAAAAATTGTTTTGTGTTTCCTTTGTAGTATCTATGTCCTTCCCAGGAACTCAACTTCTCCTTTGCCATGATAATATTTTTCCTTAGTTCTGCTTTCTCTTCATCTCCCTGTTTTCTTTCTTGCTTTGTGACGTTATGTCCTTAGCAGCACAATTTCTGTCTGAGAGACCCAGGGCAGGACTCATCCAACAGATATAGATGTCTTCAATGCAAATATTTACTTCTGAGCTAGTCCAGATTCCCTTTATAGTTGACACAAGCTCTAGGTACTTTAATGTACATTCGTCTCATCCTTAGGTAGGCGTCTATGTTGGGGCAGATGAATCATGCTCCAGAAGTGTCTGTTCTTTCCTCTGGTTGTCAAGGCAGTTGAGGGTGACTAGCTCAGATGTTGTTTTCTACCAAGAGGTGACATGAATCCCACTCTCTGTACAGGAAACGTCTTCAGCCCTGAAATGAGTATTCTGCTTCCCCAAACAATTACCAAATTATCCTCACAAGGTTTTATTTTACCTGTAACTCAGCTCATAGGATCCCACAATAGAAATGATTTTCTCATTGTCTGATCTGAATTTTATATCTCTTCAGTCTGACTACACTTCCTCATCCATGGCTTTTGCACTTTGAGATGCAGTGGGAAGTCCTACACCACCAGTCAGTGCTAAAATGAAGACAACTCAATGCCTGTTCAGCCTGATGGCCTGACCGCTGGGTGCAGTTAGAGCTTGAAATGTTTCTGCATATAATTTTTTCCTTCCTTGATCCTTTGTGGTTTCTTTCTGCTTTGGTATTTTCATTCATAGAATCCTAGACTGGTTTGAGTTGGAGGGGACCTTAAAGCTGATGCAGTTCCAACCCCCTGCTATGGGCAGGGACACCTTCCACAAGACCAGGTTGCTCCAAGCCCTGTCCAAATTGAGAGTCTTTTGTAAGTTCCTTCTGGCTTTTTCCAAAAGCCTGTGGGGTTTTGCAGGTATTATGTGAGTTTTTGTAGGTCTTCTGTGGGGTTTTGCAGGTGTTATGTGTGCTTTGCAGGTGTTATGTGGCTTTTTGCAGGTGTTACGTGGGTTTTGCAGGTATTGGTGAGTTTTGCAGGTATACTTGCAAAAGCTGGCACTATGTTCTTCTTAAAATAAACACCCAAACCCAGTCCTTTCTTCAGTTTCTCACAGACTCCTCTAGTTGTCTGTTGTTGTCCTGTCCTTGGAATATGCTCTTTTGATTTTCTTCTGCAGAGTCCTTGCATTTTGATAGCTCAGTCACTTCCATCTTCATCGTCTTCTCTTCCCATAGTCCTTAAGATGATTTAGCAGTCTTGCAACCAGGAAACTGATGCAGTTTTGCTAAATAAAGTGAGGATCCAGTTTTCCAGGGTTGGATCCTCACTGTAATTGTCTCAAATACAGAACTCCACAAAAGTGGGACTCACTCCAGAGTCTGCAGTCCTTCCGATTACTCACATGACACCTGTCTTTCATACTGCTCTTCTTCAACCAACATAATTGTGCTCTGTTAATTTTCCAAGAGTCAGCCTTCATTTTCCCACCAATCTTCATGAAAAGGCAAACTCTTATTTGAATTTCCTCCAGTTATCTGCCACATTCCTGGAGAGCATCGGCTGCACTTGTACCCTCAGCTTCTTCACTGTGCTCTTCTCTCATCGTCCTGCCCTCTATTATGTTTTCTGTGTGCACTTTTCCTGTTTTGATCTCCTTCTTGTGCCACACTGGGGTCTGAGGTGAAGGTTAAAAGGTGAGCCAAACAGGAGAAAGAGGAATGGGTGAGGGAAGGAGAAATTTCTCATGCATTGAAGAAGCTCAGGTGCATCTCAGCATACGGGTGAGCCAGTTGCCTCTATGCTGCAGGGATAGAGTCATTTGCAGTGAAAAGAACTGCAGGGCATTGCCTTCAAGAAAAAGAATTGTTTTTTTCCTCTTCAAAGTCAGTAACTTTCAGGGTGTGTTTAGAACCACCATCATGGTGCAGCCTTGCACTTCACACCACTACCAAGATTGAAACGGTTTCTTTATGTGTATTTATTCCAGCAATTATACAGCTCAACAAACATTTCCTAGGATTTTTAGTTGGTAAATTTAATTCACATTAAATTATGCATCTCTAATTAATGATTTGTGTCAAGCTTACTTGAATACAAATTAAAATCCAATCCAAATGCATTAAACTAGTATTGTTAACTAGACATTACGTTTACCAGATACAGGAAAAAATGTCTTCCTAAACTTAAAATGGATCTATCAAACAATTGCACAAAGATGTGTGACCACACAGTTCCTGGTTACCATGTTCTTCAAAACTGGAGAATTAGTAGAAGTCGTCCTTAGGCACCTACACTCCTCTGCAGAGAAACTTGGTTTCTTGAGAAACATCACTTGCTGTGCTTGCTCTATGGAAACTCCCTCCCCTGCACTAAGAGAGCTCTCAGTGACTCTGCAAGGATTTATTGTTAATTTTATAAATATTTTAAATTTATTAAAGTATAATCTGATTAGACCGTATTAGATTTTTATTTTAATAGCTTTTTTCTTTTTTAATGTTTCATACATTTAGCATAGTGGTGTTCATCCAAATTTAGCACTTGAAAAGATAGGGGTCAAAGTCCAAGCCTACTGTTCCCGAGTCCCCTGTGGCCACCTGAAGGAGTCAGACTCCTCTCGGGACGGTGTGTCCTGTCCTTTGGCAGATGTTTGGGGTAGGTAAGATGGGTCACAAACAAGCAGCAGTTGTCAGCCTGCAGACTGGGCGATACTTAATCAAACAAGTACCTGGCCAGCATCATCTCACCTATACACAGGCCACAGCAACCTGCTACAAAACATCTGCTGAAGCGGAACAGACTCTGCTACACACAACAGACTCTGCAAGACTTACTTAGGTTTTAGAAACTATCTTCTCTTGCAAGACATGGGAGGAAATGAAGAACTTGGTTTAGAATTCCTGAGCTCTGTAAGCAGAGTTTCCTTTGCACAAAAATCCCACTGCTTTCATCTAAACCTGCTCATGAAGGACTGCAGATTGTGTGCTAAGAGGATTTATTTCTCAGAAACACCTTGCACCACCATTTTTCATGTTCTTTGGGAATTCAAGGCAAGAAAATTGTGTGAAGGAGACACCAAGTAATTCTGTGAGATAATTTTGGTTCTTAATTAGATGATAATGTCTTTTCCTCAGCGTGGCAACCTACGTTCTTTATCAAATGAGAGGTCTCTTCAAAGAGATAAATTTGGGAGTATTTTGTAATAAAGATGAATATTTGTATAATAACATCAGTGTATCTGTATCCTGTGAGAGATGTACTTAATATAGGAGTTTAGCAAGGTCACTTAATGTTGTAATTGCTTCCTAAAATAAGGAGTCATCTATGTGTAAACATTAGTTATATTAATTGGGGAATTACTTAGTTATCTGACAGTGCTAAGCAATTTTCTTACCAAACTCAGAAAGACCAGAGGAACCTCTGTGAAGATAATTACGATGAGACAGTGCCTCCTTTAATGACCATTCACAATTCAGATGTTCTTTAATAATTAATTATGCTCAGAAATATTATTTTGAGAGCTGGTGGACTTTGCATAATAACACAAGGGCCTAATTGAATGCAGAATGTCAATTGTCTGTTAAGATCAGATGGAAGTGAAGGCAGATCTCAGAAACAGCAGAAACATGGGAAAAGCCTCATTTTAAAGATATTCCAAGAATTTACTGCAGAAAAATCTTAAGAGATATCTCCAGAAATTGTGCTGGGGCAATGAGAACAGTGTCAGGAGGCATTTCTATCATAGAACCACAGACTGGTTTGAGTTGGAGGGGACCTTAAAGCTCCTCCAGCTCCAACCCCTGCCACGGGCAGGGACACCTTCCACTAGAGCAGCTTGCTCCAAGTCCCTGTGTCCAACCTGGCCTTGAACACTGCCAGGGATGGGGCAGCCACAGCTTCTCTGGGCACCCTGTGTCCTTGGTGAGCTTATAAAGAAGGAGCACAAGCTTCTGAAGACACAAATCCAACAACCTTATGGTGATCACTTAATGAAGTCACTAAAAATACAGCCTGGGTTCAAAGGTCCCAGAGTACGCACAGTGGCTCCACATCCTCCTTCACCATGCTGTGAAGCTCCTGGATGTTGGAAAGGCAGTGAACAGCCTGGATCCCAAGGGAATGTTTCCAAGCAATGAGCAAGAAAGGGCTCCTCAAGGAGGAGCAGCCTTGGCTGGGAGCTGCTGGCAGTGGATGCTGCAGCTCTTGTTTTCTATCAGGGGATGAATCCACAGTGAGTCCTTGTAGCAGTCCCAGCTGAGGCCACTGGGTGAAGAGCATAATGGTGTAAGCCTGTTCTCTAATGAGGAGGCAGTTTGCAGTGTCTGATAAGAACTACTTTCCAACAGAACATAATCTACTGTAACACTTTATTATGCCTAATGCAATGGGAGAGTAAACAGTGCTGACGAGAATTAGACTCAATTGCATTCTCTTCTCCATAGTGATATCAGTTTGTTGGTAATTACTTGTTTGTTGTCTTCATTGTGAATCCAAACACTACCAAGGTTGTTAATGCTCCGAGAGAGAAAATGAAATTACATATTCAATTTATTGTGCTCAGAAACAAATTACCAAGAAGAAAAGAGGGGATTTATTTGCATTCCTGCCATGGAGTTGGTGACATCCTCTCTGAAGGAGCTGCCTCCCCACAGGGTCCCCAGGGACCCAGCCGCCTGCCAGCCCCACGGGCTCCTGCTTGGGCAGGGGCACCAACCTAGAGCTCTGATGGAGCCCAACCTGTTGGAGCTGCCTGGGGATGGGATCTGTGTCCCTTGCCCCTTTTCTCCAAGGGGAAGAGGCTGCTCGGTGGTCCCTGCAAGCACGGTCCTGTGACACAGGACAATGAAACCAGATTTTACTGAAGTCATCGATATCCAAAGGGGCGCAGCTGGGATTTTGACCCCAGTGTGCTGTGTGACATCCAGAGCAGCCCATATCTGCTCCCTCTACAATGGTACCTAACTTCAGAAGCACTGTTTTCCGATGAGAGTAAACGTGGGGATACAGGGGTAAGGGAGAGTGTTTCTGCAATACAGTATCTCAATTAGTTTAAGCTCTTTATTGCAGGAAATAGTTACCTTTATCCAGTTAATTTCTACGATGCCTAATTTTATCTTTCTGCAAATCTGACTTAAATATTAATGATGCTTTGCATTTCTAGTGCCTTTCATTTGATGATCTCAACTATGCCTCTGGAAGAAAGAGTGGCTGGGGAGTGAAGATTTCTTTTAACATCTCATAGATGCCAAAATGTAACAAACCATTAGATGGACCTGCTTCCACTCAAAAGCATGGAGGATGCATCCCAACTTCTTGGTGCCAAGGTCCAGCCTCAGTGAGCCTGTGTTATGGTCTGATGAGCAATGCAGAACAGGACATCTCCGCTGAGGAACGCTTTAATAGCATCTCTTATAATTAAAAATGGATGTTACTCAAGCTGAGATGTCATTGAAGTGAAAAAGTGTTTGTTCCAGAGAGAAGGTCATTTGTTTGGTGGCCAGGAGCAGAGAGCTGATCAGGAATAGGACTCAGGATGGCTCTGAACCTTTTTGGCACAGAAGTCAGTGGTCAGAGCAGTAAAAGGCAATCAGGGAGAGGGCTGTACATTCCCCTGGGAAGGAGAAAAGATGTTAATGTGTCATACAGCTGCAGGAAGGAGCTGGACACCAGCACAGCATGGGGCAGAGGGGTAGAGAGTATGTTCCTAAGGGGCAGTGTCAAGGAATGAACCCCTACCACTTACCACCTGTGGATGGGATGGGAGGAAGTTGGCATGATGCATTATTAAGAAAGGAGATGTCCTTCGCATGCTGACAGAAAGAGTGCTCCTTTGGCCAAGGCATATCAGACTTTGCTTCTCTCCAAATGCTGCAGCTGAGGTTGGACTGGGAATTGGTTACAGCAAAGTGGTGCCAGCCACGCTGCTCCCAGCAGAGACACAAGCTTGTCTGGCGCCGACACTGATGGCAGATGTGTGCCCAATCACTGCTAAATCACACCCACAGTCCCTTTTGCAATGGTCTAGCTCCTGGACATGTACATGCCCTTGGGACCTCCGTATGGGTGTAGTTGCCCTTTGTACCTTCTCAGGATGCAATTACTTGTGGTGGCTGATGATCCATTGTGAGGAGACTGAACTGAAATCAGATTCCATCATCCATTGTCTCGAAGACTGGTGTGAGGAGCTGAGGTTCATTGTCCCAAAGACCACTGTCCATTATCTCAAGGACTGCTGCTGACACACATGTGAAGTTGAACAGCTGGCTGCAAGACCAGTGAAACTGGGTGCTGATCAACCCAGAACATGCAGTATGTAATATTAAGAACAGAAGTATCTCCCCCTAATGCATTATAAAAGGAGAAAAAGGTAGTTGCTGGTGTGGCCACCCACCATTGAAGATTATGGACCTTTGGGATGCTGCCTTATCCACAGTGGTGACTCTGCACTCTGAATTCCTGCTTATTTCTATCCTGTTTTCTGCTCTGTCCTATTGCTATCTTCTTTATAATAATAATCTTCTTTATAATAATCATCTTTTTATAACAACCAACCTGAGCCACTGCAGTACCTGACCTCACTTGTGTCTGAATCTCACTCTGGGCATCATGAATGAAATATTCTGACACTGGGTTTTATACAGTCAGACCTTGACATCCATCCACTAGCAGGGAGCCACTGAAGGCCTGAGCCCCACCAGGTGCTTGCTTTGCTTAAGAACAGCAAGCAGCACAGCCCTGAGGTTCAAGTGGCTGTTAAAGCAAAGCAGCTGCAACATGTTGAGTCTGCTCCAGGCCCAGGGAAAATGACAAAAAGGGAACGTTTGCCAGGAAAGAATGCAGAACTAAGTGGGGAAAATACATTTTAATGAAATGCAAATATGTTTCCCAGCATCCAGGAGAGAATTAAAAGCATAAATAAATACATGAAAATTGGGAGCGAGCATTTGGCACTAGACTTGAAACTCTGCTTAAAGGGCCAGTCCCAGCTCATGCTGCCTGAGCAGTCCCCTGCCTGTCCTCCTGCCACCACACTCCACAGGGCATCAGAGAAAAGGTGCAAAGGCTGCTTCTGACTTTGCAGTTTGTTATATCTGCTGCCAGCACCACGTTTCTGAGGACTCTTTCTGTCCCAGCTGAGCTTAGATGAGTCTAATCTTTGACTTTAAAATCTGGCTCAAGTAAATCTTGCAGACTCAAGCAGGCAGAGGAAAACCCAGTGCACATCCTCCCTCCCTGAGTTCACCGAGACATAGATCCTTCAACACTGCTGCAGGTTTGACATGAGCCCTGCTCTGGGTTTTGTGGTGTGCCATCAGCAGCGCTTTGTGTGGTTCCCCACCTCCATGCCGTTCCCAGAGGAGCTTGGCAGGCACTGCTGAAGAACCATTTCTCCCCTTCTCCTCTTTATGCACATTTAGGCTCCTTCTCTCCCTGGACAAAGACTGGCCCGTGCTCTGGCTGTGCCCCTGGGTGAGCCATACTCAGCCCCATGCAGGATGCTCCTGTCCCCACCAGTCCCTCCCTGCTCTGCTCACCAGGCTGTGGCAGGGGCTGGCAGAGGAGAATCCCCCCTCCTACAGCCTGGCAAGTGCTGAGGTGCAAGCCTGAAGTGCTTATTTCTCTGCGTAGCTCCTGTGCAAATGTTTTGCCTCTTCTGCCCTGATTCAGCTTTACAGCAAACCCCATGAGGAGCCTATTTGGAACTTTAGGCCCAAATAACTTTGCAAGTGTTATTTTCCTGAGTAACATTATTCTCATTTAAGACTACCCTGTGAGCATAAAAATCTCTCCTAATGATTTCTCCATCAGCTGTTCCTTTTCAAGACCTTTTTCTCCTTCCTAGAAATGCGTGACACACTACGGAAATTATGTAAAGCTCCTGCTCTCTGTGCCTATGAATAGTGTTTTCTATTCTGTGTTGGTTTATATTTGGGTTTTATAATCACACTCATATTTTAAGTTCAACCAAGGCACAATTTCTCGAACAAGGGCAGCAAACAAAGGGAAGGAGTTTAAGCTGAGCAAACGAGTGCCGTAGTGTATCCTTCACTTTCTTAATGCTTTCCTCCTTCAAATTATTCCCTGCGCGTTCCATTTTGACAACGTATAGAAATGATTTGTAGGAGTTATTCACCCTCCAAATACAATAACACAGCAGGGCTGTGCTGCTCGGAGCTCCGCTCCTGCTCCGTTCAGAGCAGCTCTGTGCTTTTGTGTGGAACTCTTGCCCATTTGTTCTTTATTAAAAAGAAAATTAGCATGAAACCCAACTCTCCGCTTAACAGTCCCCAGAGCTGCTGTGGTTCTGCTTTCCTAAACGGGAGAGGCGCATGGAGTAAATGTAAATGTTGACTGTGACCAGGGAGGAAACAAACCCACCCTGTGCTGGGTGGCTGCGGTGTTAGTGCAGAGCAAGGTGGGCTGAGCTAATGGGAGCAGGAAGCGAGGGCTGGGGATAGAAAACAGCATCTTCCAGAGCGTGCACTTTCTGCTTATGTTGCTGGGGTTTTCTGTGTGGCAGTGAGCATTCTGTGGCATCTCACAAGGGTTTTCCTTGACCACCCTCCAGTAAATCAGCCTGGACAATGGTGAAGCCCATCTGTAGATACCTATGAGCCCGGGCTAAAGGTCCACTGCACTGTGTGTCACTAGGACAGAAAACTTCAGGCAGTCTTTCTGCAAAAGCAAAAGCTGTCCAGGGAGAACAGGGCATTGGTCTTTGGGTAAAGCTACTCATCTGCACCAAGGATGCCAGATTACCTTGGGTTATTTGACGTGGAATATGGCTTGTGATGCTCCAGAAAGCCAGTGGGCTGCTTTGCTTTTCATGTCTATGAGAGCTCCAAGTCTCAGGTTCACCACTGAAGGAATAGAAATGCTCTTTGATTTTTGAATCCTAAATTAATGTCTTATACCCAAAGCTTGTAGGACAGAGAGAAGGTGCTCCCTTCAAAGAGTTCAGACATTTCTTCTGGGCATGTCATAGAATCATAGAATAGTTAGGGTTGGAAAGGACCTTAAGATCATCCAGTTCCAAACCCCCTGCCATGGACAGGGACACCTCACGCTAAACCATGCCAGCCAAGGCCTCGTCCAACCTGGTCTTGAACACTGCCAGGGATGGAGCATTCAAAACCTCCCTGGGCAACTCATTCCAGTGCCTCACCACCATCACAGTAAACAGCTTTCTTCTTCTATCCAATCTAAACTTCCCCTGTTTTAGTTTGAACCCATCACCCCTTGTCCTGTCACTACAGTCCCTAATGAAGAGTCCCTCTCCAGCATCCTTATAGGCCCCCTTCAGACACTGGAAGCTGCTCTGAGGTCTCCATGCAGCTTCTCTTCTCCAGGCTGAACAGCCCCAGCTTTCTCAGCCTGTCTCCATACAGGAGCTGCTCCAGTCCCTGCTCATCTTCGTGGCCTCCTCTGGACTTGTTCCAACAGTTCCATGTCCTTTTTATGTTGAGGACACCAGAACTGCACACAATACTCCAGGTGAGGTCTCACAAGAGCAGAGTAGAGGGGCAGGATCACCTCCTTCAACCTGCTGGTCATCCTCCTTTTGATGCAGCCCAGGATACGGTTCTAGAGGATCTGGCTTGTGAAAGAACAACAATTTAATGAAAATCTACTTTCCCCAAGGTTTTTTTTTCTTTCTATTTTTGCCATAAGGAAATTCAAAATCTGAAAAAAGAACTTTGTGTTTTCTTGGCCATAGTTTAAAGCCAAATGTGATTTTGTTGCTCTTTTTCTGATGGGTTTGGTCAGGAAGTGCAAGCTACCTTCTTCATTAAAAGTTAATTTTTCATATGGGCCTTGGGAGGACTCACTCATTTTAATGGTGCTTGTACAAGGATGCATCTCTCAGGACCTAATTCTGCGTTTTAATGCTGACAGAAGACAAAGCACTTTGGAGCATTTAACCTGCCTCTGCTGCTTTACGCTTGGATTTTCTGCTCTAGCATGGTCGGATAAATCTGTTTGTAAGTCAGTACCAGACATGTTGTCTGTCTCCCTTTTGCTTTGACACAAAGTTGACAGTGGAGCTTTGAAAACCCATTTTGGAAGGTCTCATGAAGCTATTCCTCATTCCTCCTCCCTGGTGTAAGGGCAACCTTTGCCCTGAGATGAGATATTGGAGGTCAAGCGTTGTCCTGAGCTCATCTGCCTGCCGTCTCCTGGGCTCAGGATGTTGACCTTGCCTCTGCCAAGTGTTAAGATCTGAAAAGGCCACTAAACGTAGAGGATGTACCAGCCATATTCGGAGCAGGAATGCAGTTCATAGAGGGAGGGCAAAGGCCAAGGTGCTTAACTAAGGAGGATTAACTAAGAGAAGGAGCTGCTCCTCCTCATGTATGGCTCACACCAAACTCAGCTTCTCCCTCTTCACTGGAGACTTGTCCCACTGGTAGGTTTTGACATGCAGAAAAGACCAGATGCTCTGTGAAGACGCCGTGGTGAGGATGAGAAATGGGCAGGTAGGAACACATCATTTCATCTCCCTGCTGCCAGGGGCTGAGATTCCCTCCCTGCTGGTCCTGCAGCTGTCCCTTGGCCCTGAGATCCAGCTGTGGAGGGGCCCTGTATGTGAAGGGAGAATGGAGCAGGGGGTGTCTGTATCTGGAGAGCCACAGAACATGTTTTGTCAGGAGGCATGTTATAACTCAGCAGAGAAAACAAACCGTGGTTTCCTTAATGGTTGTGTTAATTACATGAATGTCACTGTTCCCTGTCAAAGGCACCTCATCAGGGGAGAATGCTGAACGCATGTTTTTAGATGCCTCATTATGGGGTCTGCAAAGAGCTGGGTGCACTTTAATGAGCAGATGTTTTCGATGAGGAGACAGAGCACTCCTGCATTTCCTAGGTCTTCCCAGGAATCTGGGTAGCCCCAAGCTGTGCCAAGGCAACTTCTCTGTGCCAGACCCTCCTCTGTGGTGAGGCTCAGCTACTGCAGATGTGGCAGGGGTACGGAGAGGTACAGATGGATATGGTGATGGCAGGTGGCAGGTTGTTTCATTTCCCATTGGGGCTGCAGCCTTTCCAGTTGGTTCTTTCTGTCTGAACAGCTGAAATCCCCGCTGCACAGGCTCAACCTGGGTGCTGCCTCTGATGGGTCCCATTTCGGACCATGGAAATGTTGAGCATTGAGGATGTGTCAGGCAAAGCAAGTTGTGTGTGTGTGGGGGAAGGCTCTGTCCCAGGAAATACAGGGACATGAACATTCATTGTCACCATTACTCTGCTGGCTCTGAGCACTGCAGAGGTTCCTGAACCCGCACCAGGAAAGTCCTGTGCTTGAGTTTCAGCCACTTCCCACTTGTCCATTATGTCCCACAAAACATCTGAGGGCAGCCCATCAGCATTGGAGAGATGCAGATCAGTCTAATGCACACAAAGATCCCACCTGCCCTAGTATTTGCAGCAGGTCTCAGGGGTGACTCATGATTCCTCTTCAGCCCTGGCTGCTAACAGAGCCTTAGGATGAGCAAACTTTCCGTAGCTTGTTTCTCAGTATTTACTAACTCCAAGCCACAAGGACAGTAAATGTTCCTTATATTCCTTCACAACAGGCAGGGGAGCTCCCAGTGACAGCTGCTAGCTGGGAGTGAATAAACTGATCACCAGACACATTTCTGCTCATTATTTCTGTGCTTTCTGTACCGCAGCAGATGGATCTTCATGGACGTGAATGAAAGTCTGAGGGTGAAGCTGCTTTCATTGTGAAAAAGCTCTTGCCGTAACCCCGGTGTTTTAATGAGATTTACAGGAAAATGACTGAGATATCTAACGGCAAAATAAAGATGCCTTTAGACAGACAGTGGGGATGGATTTCCTTGCCCTTGAAGGGCCATGCACAGCAAGTGGGAAACGGTTCCAAATAGCTCTGTGTTAGGTTGAGTAGCTGGATAGGGAGAGGAAACCACAGCTAAATAGTGAACCCTAGGATGAGCCCAAAATCCTCCCCAGAAAATCACATCTACCAGGCTTAATCTTAGGATAGAAACCCCCAGGACGATAGACTCTTTGCTGAGGGTGACATTCTCCTGGGACTTTTATCATGTCACCAGCTTTACCATTTGCAGGAACACAGGCTGAACTGATGCACTGCCCCTTGCAGGGGAGCAGATGCAGCCTGGCCACAGGAGAGGACCCGAATCCTGCCTCCTTGTTGATGCAGGGGAAACCAATAGGACAAGACATAGAATCATAGAATCATAGAATAGTTTGGGTTGGAAGGGACCTTCAAATCTCATCCAGTCCACCCCCCTGCAATAAACAGGGACATCTTCAACTAGATCAGGCTGTACAACCTGACCCTGCATGTTTCCAGGGTTGGGGTATCTACCATCTCTCTGGGCAACCTGGTCCAGTGTTTTACCACCCTCATCATAAAAAAGAATTCTTCCTTATCTCTAGTCTGTATCCACCCTATTTTAGACACGAACCTAGCATTCTGCAGGAACGCTGACTAGTGAAGACACTGAATGGTCCCCTGCTCCAGGCCACCAAGCTTCAGTCCCAGGCTGTCAGAGCAGATATCCTCTCTCCTTCAGTAAGCAGTGGTGTTTGCTGTTCCCTGGAGGTTGGTGATTTGCAGCCCTTGTCACACCAACCAGCCCAGCTTCTTGGCCTCCTGCTCCGTTTTCAGTCCACTCATGGGCTGCCCTGCGTTTTGCTTCCATTCAGGACCCTTTGGCAGCCCTGTTGCTTTGTGTTTTGCATGTGTCACTCTTTCGAAACTGGAACTGCTCAGTGTTGAGATGGAGGCGGATAAATTCTGCATCTCCCGTGGCTGTCTGAGGAATGGGACTTTGGAACCACTTTTTTGTTTTCCCCCCTTTTTTTCCCTGTGTCACATCTTGTGCAGCTTTAGTTTTCTCTTCCACAGCCTTATTCCCTCTCTGAAAACATCTGCTGAGGCAGAGGAGGGGGAATGAGGATGATTTGCAAGTCACACACAGCTCTGAGAACAGAGAACGTGGCAGAGTAAATGCCTCTGCAATAAGTTGTTCCTGGAGTTAGGAAATCCTCACCCTGAAGGACATCCCAGAGGTTTGGAGACATGGGCCTCCCGGCCACTTTCCATTAGCAGATATCTCCCCAGACAAGGCTGTGTTAGTGGTGGTGAATGTGCTGTTGTGCTCTGGACCCTTCCAGATGAGTGGTCTGTCAGTTGCTCATCTCCTGAGCATTTTGGTTTCAGCTCCACCTGGATTCATTCCAGGTACAGCCTACCTGTGACACAAACATCTTCAAACTCACGTCTACCTTGTTGAGAGGCTGAGCCAGAAACCTCCTGCCCAGTCTCCTGAAGTGTTGGCTGATTTGTCTGTTCATCGGTACGGTCAAGTTCCCCACTGAAGCCATCACCCAGAACAGTGATGCAGTCAGATGCTTAAGTGGGAAACAAAGTAGGGCAAAGCATAGCAGAGGCCTCTTAGTTGCCCTTTCAGATGCTTTTTCATCTCTATTCCCTATGCTGGACCTGAAGAGATCAGGTCATGTCCTCTCTCTATCACATCTACTTTCTCTTATGGGATATTGCTTGTGCCCCGTTCCATTTGTACCTCTTGCTGCCTGCCCTGTTTCTCTTGAGGCACAGTGGTAAACCCTTGCAGAACATGAAAAACAATCATTTGAAATTGCCTTATTAGATATGTAATGTTCATTCTGCTCTGAGATGCACATGGAGCCCACGCGTGATGTACCCCAGTGATGACACTGGGAAGAGATGCGTGGCGGGGGAACACTTTGCAGCCAGCAAGCTTGGGATCTTCTCAGAAGTTTAACTGACCTTTTTATGGTAGCTATTATCTCTATGCCTTTCTGTAATCCCAGTGAAGTTTCTCCACTGGAGGGAGGAAGAATTCTGGGAGCAGGCAATTTTTATTTCTTCTGCTGCAGAGAGAAATGGAGCTTTTTATCGAGCTCAGCAGCTTCCTGCATCTGTAGGGAACCTCCCTGCTTTCCACCATCCTTCAAATTCAGCTTTCTCTCCTCTCTGGAATTTAAATCTCTTTAACCCTTCCACACTGACGGTGTCCAGTGTAAGCACAGTGCTTGCCCCCACGATGCAGTTGACTCTTTAGGATCTGTTTTCCTTCTTATTGCTTGCATATTTTATTTGCTCATTTATCCCCAGCTCAGCAAGAAAGTAAAGCCCTTGAACAGGGTGCTGACTAAATACTACTGGATCTTACCTCTTTGCCCGCTTCGTTTTGATCCCATTGCATGGAAGGATCAAAAGGGAACAAGTTTAATCATGGAAGATGACAGCAACAATGCTGAGGGTGCTGGGAATGATACCTCAGAGGCACAACCTCCCTCAGGAAGCTGTAAACATCCCTTTCAACTCCTAAAATAACGAAGGTGTCTGCCACCTCCTTGTCCTCTTTGATCTTTGTCAGCAGTTTCAACTGTGTGATGGTGCTGGAGGGGATATGACTTGTCAGTAAAGTGAAATTGGGTGCATCATGGGAGGAATCAAAGAGCCAGGGTCCAGTTCTGTGCTCCCCATCACCGTGGGTAGGGACATCCCCACACAATGGGGACTTTCTGAGCAGACAAGCCTCAGACCGTCAGTCCCAAAGGTCCAGGCTCAACACAGATGATAATGCAGCCCAGCACAGAACAAGAGCAAGGAAGGTGATTGCCATGTCCTAAGTTACCTATTGTCAGGGTTACCTGTGATGCAAAAAGGGCAGTGGAAAATGCCCATTCTCCCTTTGTAGAAGGAAGGTGAGAAACAGGACCCACAGCTCCTGCCAAGCTGCTCAACCAGGTGGCCTAGGGCTGAAATGGAGCTGAGTTATTCCCACATCGAGGGGGGAGCAGGAGCAGCCGAGGCTGTGATAACACTGGCAGAGGGAGGAGGACACCTCTGTCCCAGGACACAGGAGTAGGAAACATCAGTCCGTGTGGAAGGCTCAGAGCAAATCCATGTTGTTCCCTGAAGCAAGCTGAGTAGAGAACTGATTTACACAAGCCCATAAACTACTGCTGGGTAAAGCCAGGACAGATGCAGCAGCAGGGGGAAGTAGGAGCTGTGGTGATGACGGTTATTAACAACTGCCTGTTTATCTACAGGTAAAAAATCCTTCCTGCAGTGCCCTGACAATAAAACACAGTGCTGCTCTGAAGGCAAACTCTCCCCGGGGGTAATCAAGCCTGAGGACCCAGGCAAGGCCTGGCTCTGCACATCCTTCCTTGCAAATCTCAGCAGTAGCCTGGGAGGGAGCTGGGGCTTCATCACTGCAGGCTCATCTGGACATGGACACATGGGGAACAACTCTCATCCCCACCGAGCAGGATTCAGCCCTGTGTGCCTCCAGGTGAGACATCTGTGAGCTCATTAGCACAGCCCTGAGCTCTCGCTAATCAGTGCTGCTTGCTGCTCCAGCACCAGAAATCAGGCTGTCTTTCCAGGAAGATCCCTTTATCAATTCAAGCTGTGACCTTCGGGACACCAGGTTCCACTGCCCGCACACAGCAGAGATGGGTGCCTGCTAATTGCTTCCCCCACGGGTCCTCACACCAAGGTTATCACTTTTCTCTCCACTTAACAGTAGTTAGAGAGGAGCTGAGCTGTGAACTCCTGGGCTGCTGCTTTGCACCCTGCCTGGAGCACCACCAACAAAACATCACTTGTTCTCTTAGGTATCCCTGACAAGCACCTGTGCTACACATGCAGTAGTGTTGGCAATAGGAGCAGTGCTTGGGTGGAAAGTCATAGAATCATACAGCCACAGAGTGGTTTGGGTTGGAAGGGACCTTAAAGCTCCTCCAGCTCCAACCCCTGCCACGGGTGGGGACACCTTCCACTAAAGCAGCTTGCTCCAAGCCCCTGTGTCCAACCTGGCCTTGAACACTGCCAGGGATGGGGCAGCCACAGCTTCTCTGGGCACCCTGTGCCAGCGCCTCAGCACCCTCACAGGGAAGAGCTTCTGCCTAAGAGCTCAGCTCAGTCTCCCATCTTTCAGCCAGGGCACAAAGCATCTCACAAGAGTCCTCATCCTGGAACAAATCCTCCTGTGGGATGCAGGTCATGACATGAATGTGGCTGAAGAGCTCAACTGGTACTTGAGGGTCTGGTGTTACCAAACATCTGTGATTAACAGGAACGTTTCACCACTTCAGCCAATGTCTGTTTTGGCAGAGAACAGTAACCCTTTGATCCATGCCTTCTGCCAGCTCTGTCTTTTGGACCGTGATGCATCATGGCTGCTGGGTGAGAGATGGTGTCACTTCCCGTTACTTCAGCCATCCACCTATAAATTACATTAGGCATGCCATGCATGGCTGCCTTTCTCTAGTCATCCTCCAATTTAGCAGTGAAAGCTCTGCATCTGCACAGGACCTCGCGTTGCTCCACACCTTACTGCTAGTTTGAGCTTGTCACTGGTCCTCATGACTCAGTTTCCCCATTGCTGATTATAGTAATTTGAGCATGGCGAAACAGAAACAACCTGTGCTCTTCTGTCACTCTGCCCCCGCATTCAGTGAGGATTTGGAAAAGGAAAAAGGGGGAAAAAAATAGAGAAATTGTCCCCGCTAGTAAGGAAATGATATAAAAACTGCAGCTACAAAGCAATGTAGAATGAGAGGTAAACCTAACAAATCATGCTCTTGTTTCAGCAGCTGGGCATCAGCCAGCCTCAGGAAGGTTCTCCTGCAGATCGCAGCCCCCTGCAGCTCACACAGGTCCTTTGCAGCTGGGTTCATTTGTGTTCTTCAAAGAAGCAAAAACAGCGACTTGGGGAAGCTTCTTGTCTGGATGTCTTGGTTTGCGGATGATGTCTGCCTGTGACAGTCTGCAGGTGCAAACAGTATCCCCCAGAGCAGCCCTGGCAGAAACAGCTCCCACTGCACTGAACAGCTTTGGCTTTTTCTTATTCTTGTTGTTTGTTCTCTTCTTTCATTATGTCTTTCTGGAACTTTTCCTTTGGAGGCTGGAAGCTCTGTTTTAGGGGAAGTCATTCAGGAGATTGGAACAACATTGCTGCAAAGCGTTTCAGGACATGCAGTGGGGGGTGTTTTAAGTCTTCAAGGTGGCAGCCCTGGGGAGAAGACCCACTGTCTGTCCCCACCACATCAGAGCTTTTTCTGCTGGGACCAGCAGAAGCCTGTCTGGACCAGAGAAGCCTGAATTGTGTTTGAGGAGACATCTCTCCCATCATGAGCATTTTGCCTATGGAGCTTGTAGGAGTTATCAGCTCCCTTTGGCCATGGTTCACTGAGAGGAGCCCACTATAACACATGCTGTGCTAGCCAGGCTTCCTAGAGCAAGCCAAAGATCATAGTGTCATTGAATGGTTTGTGTTGGAAGGGACCTTAAAGCTCCTCCAGCTCCAACCCCTGCCACAGGCAGGGACACCTTCCACTGGAGCAGCTTGCTCCAAGCCCCTGTGTCCAGCCTGGCCTTGAACACTGCCAGGGATGGGGCAGCCACAGCTTCTCTGGGCACCCTGTGCCAGCGCCTCAGCACCCTCACAGGGAAGAGCTTCTGCCTAAGAGCTCATCTCAGTCTCCCCTCTGGCAGGTTAAAGCCATTCCCCTTGGCCTGTCCCTACATCCCTTGTCCCAAGCCCCTCTCCAGCTTTCCTGCAGCCCCTTCAGGCACTGGAGCTGCTCTCAGGTCTCCCCTTCAGGAGCCTTCTCTTCTCCAGGCTGCCCCAGCCCAGCTCTCTCAGCCTGGCTCCAGAGCAGAAGTGCATTGGAGATGTGGCAAGAGCATCACATCACAGCATTGCTCCAGCACTTGCAGCACCTCCTCAGTGAGAAACAGACATGAGGTCCCCTTCTCCCATGTCCCACAGGAACCATGTGTACACCCACCAGTGTATCCCCCAGTGCCCATGATGGCTAGTGTGAAGCATCACACACAAGGGAAAACTCATCATCACATTAGTGACAGCCTCCTAACGCTGACTTTTTAAGGCTTTGCTTAACCCTCCCATTCCCAACACTGCTTTTCTTCAGTCCTCATGAAAACCATCATCATAATTTTAATAGCATCTCATTCAGCCTCTGAGTGACCTTGAGGCAGGCAGGAGTCTTCTAGATGCATCCACTACAAAAGCTGATGGGTTTAAATCTAGTTCATACCGTACCTCAAACAGCCTTGTGGTGGAAATCTTGAACTCTAAAGCAGATAAAAATAGACCTCTGTGGGTTACAAATGCATTGAAGACATCATCTCCAGCAGTTTTCCCTCTTTTTCTCCAGAAAAATGCCAAGTGAGGGAGCAGCCTTCCTGGTAGGACATGAATAAACCAAGTTGCTGTCAGAGTATGGAGGGGAGTGAATGATGGACCGAAGCATGCCCTGGACTTCCATGCAGTGCTACAAGCTGTCTCCTGGCCAGGACCACAGAGATGCCCATGTGTCCATAGAAGTAATCTCAGCAGTGACACTCATAGTGGCTCTTGGAGCGCTGCTCCAGGCATCTCCACTGTGTCCTTGAGCTCTGTGCTGCTGGGATTGAGGCCTTCCCTATGCTTTCATACACACCTCCTGCACTTCACAGGCACCTCTGCACCTCCTGAACTGCCCTCCTTCCCCCCCCAGACCAGTGCTGAATGCTCAGAGCACCTATGAAACCCCATGTCTCTTGCTGAACCTTGGCTGGTGCTTCTTGCAGTGGAGATCTGTTCCTGGTCCCTTCAGTGATGCCTCACCCATTCCCAGGTTTTCCCTGCTCAGCATCTGGCTTGCCTTGCCAGCTTTCTAGGGGCTGCTGTCTTCAACAGCAACCACACCAGCTGCTTCTCCCTTCTCCTGATTCACCAGCAGTTCTGCCTGGCACCGTCTGTCGCTCTGCAGATACCCAGTGCTGCAGCTGATGCAGTCTGCAGTTACCTAAAGCTCCATGAGTGCCCCTCACAAGGTATTTACAGACACTAAAGAAGTCCTGTGCCTGGGTTTTTGGCAGAACCTCTGTTTCCATTAAGTAACTAAAGTACTGTGGCACCATGTGGCAGGCGAGCGTTTCATAAATGGCAGGTAGCTGTGTGTGTCTCATGGCTCGTCTCAAGCCTATTTACAGCCTCATCTTCCAAATGGGTATGAGGAAAAATTGCCTTATGACACCCTTCCCAGGAGTGGTCTCCATCATGCTAATGCTTTTCTAGTTGTTCCTATTCCAGCATATGCCAGCAAACCGAAATATCCTGGTTATGGGAGCTTTCCCTTCAAGTCTACGGTCCTTTTTGCTCAGACTTGTTTTCCTCTTTAACTGATGCCCAGCAGGGCTTTTATTGCCACCTGTGTGCTGAGGCTCTGCCCCTGCTCAGCAGAGGAGGTTCATGTGGGGCAGAGGCAGGCAGAGGCTCCAGGATGGCTGGAGAGCTGCAGGATGGAGGGATGCGGCTGGAGTGTGCAAGGATAGCAGGAGGGATGCTGTTTGACTGCACACCTGTCTCTGTTCTTGCTTCTCAGGAAGTGGAGAGCTGTGAGACCCACTGAGCACTGCTCTGTCAGGGCCTCAAGAGAGAGCCTGCCACCCTTGACTCACTCATGATCACAGCTCAGCAGCACATCTCCTGGTACATGCCACTGCTTTCTGACAACTCTCCCATCATTAGATCTCCACTAGCAACACTTAATTAACCTCCCAAACCTACCTGTATTATACAGCTTCGCCTTCATTCACACAGTTTATCATATATGCTCTCTAAGTGGCCGGTGGCAGCAGGTGATCCATTGCAGAGAGCTGAACCCCTGCAGTGCTGGAGCAGTGGGTTACACACCAGAGATGGGCTCCTGGGAAGAGTAAGGCTGGTGTCTTGCAAGCAAGGTGAGGTCCTCATGGTTTTTGAAACACCAAAACCCCTCTGAGTGCAAGCAAATGCACTCAGTGAGGGTGTTTATTCTCTGAAATACCCACAGCACTGATACCAGTGCCTTTACCAGGACAGGAGAGCTCTGGAGGTTCATCCATCACTGCTGTACCCCAGAGGGGTGACTGGGCCATGGCTTATCCTGCTCCCTGCTCTCTTGGTGCCATCCTAAGCAGCTTTTCCCCTTGTTTCTCTCTGAGCAAGGGCTGCCTCATCTATGGCTCATGGGACCTGAGGAGCACAGTGCTGTGAGCTCAGGTCGCCAGAAGACAGCCCATCTGTGCTGCTCCGCGGGCCTGGTGGTGGGCATTTGCTATGGAGATCCTATGAATGTGTGTAGCTACTGCTGTTCATCCCTCCCTGCCCTGCCTGCCATGTGAGTGCAACAGGTCCTGTGAGGCTGTGGATCCTTTCTATGCCTCCCCCAGCTCCTCTGGCATTCAGGGCTGGCTGATTTACCCTTTCATGCCTTGCTCAGGCTGCAGCCACCACTACCCAACAAACCGGTAATGCAGCACTCCAGCCCTGATCCTGCCGTCACACCTCAGCTTGCTGCTTCTTTGGAGCTTTGTTTGATGTAAAACATCCCTCTGCTCACCCAGACCCCTTGTGCCCAGGCTGCAGGAAGAAATGAGAGCTGCAGCTCCGAGGCGAGAGGAACCTCTGTAGCAGCTCATGCTCCTTTCACAGTGGGCTCTCTTCTGTTTTATTTTAAACTAAAACAATGCTGAACCTTGACAAATTGTGATTTAGGCAGATGAGAAAAGAGACTCGGGGATAAATCGCTTGCTCCAACGTGAAATTGAATAAATCCAAGTTGAATCAGAGTGTTACTTACAGAATAACAGTAAATGATGTGTGCGGCTTATTGTTAAACAAGAGCAGAGCTCTGGAAATGAGGTTAAAAGGGAAGCTGTCAAGGGTGCATTTTGCAGCTGTTTCCCAGGCAAAAAAAAAGAAAGCTGTTAAAGAGGAATTAGGAGGGAGCTTTTATCAGTTATTGACTGGAAATAAGCCCTAGCAAGGCTGAACTAGCGATATCAAGGAACAGATGGAGCAAGGGACAGGGTCAGGTTAAAAAGACAAGTCTGCAGGGTCGGAGAAAATAAAGAAATTCCAGCTTCCTGGAATATTTGCAACTCATGGGACCTCTCCTCATCCTTTCTAGGGCTTCAGGTCCCCACAAGGACCACGTTTTCTGAAGCACTTAATACTAAGGAGCCACCAACACAGAGGGATGGGGGCAAGAACCTCGGGAGCTGAGCAGGTCTGAGAGTACAGAGAGACACTTCGGAAGGGTAACGGGGGCTGCTGGCACTGTGTGCCTTTGAACACAGCCCCTGACATGCAGTGGGGCTGCTGAACCCTGCCCTCTCACTGCTCCCACCATGCTGTGTGGGTAGGGACAAGAAAGCATCCCTGCTCTCTCCAGCAGCCTGCGCGCTGGCTCTGAGCAGTGGCTGCTCAATAAATCAGCTCTGAAGTTTCTAGGCCATAGAGCATTCGGGATGTGAGCAGACTTAAACATCTCCTAGGAGTTTTCCAGTAGTATTTTACAGGTTTTCTTCCACCTCAGGCGCAGCTTAATGTCAGCCCTGCCACTCACTGGTATTGTAGCTGGGATCACGGTGTAAGTACTGCCAGAGAGCAGCTACCACACACGGGGGAGCAGTTCCCTACAGGTAGTGCCAGCAAGGTGCTGCAGACCTCATTAACAGGAGACCAGACCAGAAAACCATGGGGTTTATCCTCATGATAAAGATGGAGCTCCCACTGTGAGAGCCTGCTGCATCCCTGCCCAGAAGCACAGGCAAGGAGAGGTCTGCTTTGGCATCAACACATCTGGGGAATCTGCCTCTCACCGGGTGAGTGCCAGGACAGCACCACCAGCCACTGTGGCAGCACCATCCATTGCAGTGTCAGTGCAGATCTGTGCACATGAAGTTTAAACCTGGAGCAGGGAAAGAAGTGGGTACCGGAGGTCCTGACTCTCAGTGCTAGAGTCCTGTAACTCAGCTTTAATTCCTGGAAAAATAATTAAGGAGAGTAGTACCTGGAAAATACGTGGCCGTGACTAATAGTCAGCCTTCATTGTCAACAACAAATCATATCAAACCCATCTACTTTCCTTCTGTAAGAGGGTAACTGATCTTCTGGGCAATGAAAAGGCGATCAATCTTCTCTGCTCTGACACAGTGGCACTTTTAACTCTCTTGTTCATTAAATCTCCATAAACAAGATAAAGAAAAATGTGTGAAAGAAAGAAATGAAAATGTGTGAATCTACTACATGGAAGTAGAGAACTGAGCAGCATTAAAAAGCATCTACCAATAGCTGGTTTTCAGTCTGGGACAGCTTATCCTAAGGCCTTCCTGGACCTTGGGGCTATGCAGCATCCCCATCCATAAGCTGTAATATGGAACAGAAGATGTTCATGTTCCTTGCGTTCCCAAAAGGCCTCGGATGGAAACAACCGAAAAGGACTTTAAATGTCCTTGAGACTGAGGAAGGAGCCAAAACAAAGCCCTAGTCCAGATCTGAGTCAGAGCAATGTAAAACTCTCCTTTTAGATGAGATCCAACTGGGGATGGAAGAGATGATCACACATGGGAGTGACACACACCAGTGTCCCTCTCACCAACACAGAGGGGGCACACATCCTGCCTGTGTGCAAGCAGGACTTGGGATACCAGGACCTCCTATCAGGAAAAGGTCCAGCAGGGCCATCATGCCCAGTCTGGAGTGCTGCATGGTGTGACAACCGGAGTAACCCAGAAGGGGTGAACGCTGAGGACAATCAGTAACCTAAAACCCTGGAGTGATTTGGGGTTTTCAGCTTAGGGAATTCCATACTCAGACTTGGAAAATGCTGCTGTAAATACAGGCCTCATGCCATGACCTTGGTGGCCAAGGACATATATGTTTGTCTAACGGTATGATCATAATAACACCAGATAAATTACATGGGGAAGATCTGAATCCATCACTAAAGTCTTCAAGAAGAAGCTAGACAAGAGCTAGAGCTGATTTTGCCTTGGGAAGGGTGCCTGAGGTCTATGGAATTCTTTGCAACCTTGTAGGCCTGTTCCCTCATATAAAATGCCAGTGTAATGGAGCTGACCCAGGATCTGTCCTAGGGTGGCCATTGCTCATCTACTGAGTCAACGAGCCATGTTTAACTGTTTATAGGTCCCCTGGGTTGTATCAGGTCCCTCAGCTGTATTCACTGAAAAACAAACGTATACTTCCAAATGAGGGCAAGCTCAGCTCATACTCTGTGTTAAGGTAGCAAGAGAGGAAGTGACCCTACACCTCAGCATCTGCTATTGCTGGCAGCATCCCTCCTGGTTGGATGCTAGGAGGAAAACACAGGAAAAGTCATTGGCATTGGTGCCTTTTGCCAGGCACCCTGCAAACAACATGTGCCCTGAATCCCCCCTCAATACTGTGGGATCACCTGCACAGCAGCAAAAGGGAGCAAACCCTGGAGTGCCCCAGGAGGTCTCTTGCTGGGGCAGGATGGCCCAACAGTGAGTTATGTGACCCAGTTTATCCCTGCCACCTGACAGGGTCCTTCCGAAGGGCTGAATCCCCATGATCTGATGAGGAAATGTTACCAAGCACTCTTGCCCTTGAGCTGCAGCTCTCGGAGGAGGCAATGATAAGGCTCATGGTATTTTCTGCTCTTTCAGTGAGAATCCAGGCTGGACCCCTGCTATGCAGAGTCATCTCTAAGCTATTTGCAGTTACTTTGCTCTGCTGGGCACTGACCCATAAAGCTAACAGCATTTATTTGCCGTGCAGACAAAGCTTGGCCACACACTGCTTCAAATGTGACTGAAAACACTACTTTCCTGCCCATCCCCACTTGTGCCTTATGTGCCATTCACACTGTGAATGCTCACTGAGGTGTTGCCAATGGGTTTATTTAAAATCTGTGTAATTCCTGCTTTCCTGTCCTGCCTAATCCCCCTTCAACGGCTGAGTGTTTCCTTCATGCCAGCTTTACAGTTTCAAGTGGCATCCCAGGTAATTCTGCCCTTCTACTCCTGGGTTATAAGTGCAACCACTTTGCCTGCTCACAGTACTGCTTTTAGGTTAAAACTGCACTGCGGGCAATGGTGCAGGAATGGAAATTGTTTAAGGGGCCATAGATGTGGCTGTCCAGGTTGGCTGCCCTGAAGTATAGCTATGTGCAGGGGAGGATAACCATTTTCTTACCACATTCCTTCCCAACTGTGAACAAGCCTTGTGCTGAATGTTCCCTGAAAGGTGCTCCTCCTTGGTGTGTCAAGAGCAGTGTTTTATAGGACCACGTTGTTTGGGTCAGGAGGAACCTCAAAGCTCATCCAGTTCCAACCCCTGCCACGGGCAGGGACACCTTCCGCTGGAGCAGCTTGCTCCAAGCCCCTGTGTCCAACCTGGCTTGGAAACTCCAATTTGATTGACTCCAAGTCTTGCAACAGCAGCTGGACGAGGAGACCAGCAACCTCAGCAGAACACAGCTCACATCCAGGACTCCAGATGGACCTCTGCCTCCTTGGAAGCAAGTCAGTGACAGTTCCCCATTCCTCTGCAGCCTGCTCAGCTGCAGGTAGTATTCAGCCAGCTAAATGTAGACATCTAATGCCATTTGAGATGCCCCAGGGTGTCCTGCCTGTCTCCCAGCTGCCTTTCCAGAAGGACAGTCTCCTGAACACACTGGGCCATGGGCAGACGTCATGCCTACTCCAGGATTCCTGAAATGGGACTAGACCCCTGTGTTAATTAAGCACCTTCATGACTCAGTCACAGCACAGAAGATTCACTCCCAACCTGAGCAAAGCAGATGTCTTGCTTTAAATCACCTGCTGATTGCAACTGTTCCCCATCTCTGTATTTGGCCCTTTTACACTGCACAGTCGTACCACAGAGCTCCTCAGGGGTGCTCATTACTCATTTTTTTCTCATTGAACATACTGAGAGCAGCTTGAAGGCAGCTGAGTGCTATGAAGCGGAAGCTGAAATCAGCTGAAATCAGCACACTTCCCTTTCTGTGGCTACCATGACCTTGGAGATCTCATTTCACCTCTCTGTGTTTGGGGTCCTGACAGGGAGGATGGAGGTAAAGAAATCCAAGACTTCCCTATTTGATGTGCTTGAGCTGTTACAAAGCCCTTGGAGAAAGGGGTTAGCTGTTGGAAACCTGCAAACCCAGTTGGTAAATGGAGGAGTTCACCCTCCCTCTGCCCCTCTGAGTAGGGTTTAATTTCTTAGTTGACCTCATTGGCAATAATGTCCAGAAATGCCTCTGCGGCAGTGTGAGTATCTCCTTCCCTTTAATGAGAGCAAGTGCGTGAGTACCTTTGTGCTCCATTTCCAGCATCAGTACCTCATACACCTGATGCTGACCAGAGACTTGCAGAAACTTTTCCTCCCTCTAAGAAGATGCCAGTGTAGTCCAAGGATGTATGGCAATGACAGCTAGAAACTCTTTGAACTCTCATTTGGGAGCTGATTTACTTTCTGCTGATACTGCAGCAAAACCCACCTCCCACTGGCAGAGGCATCATTTCTGTCAGGCTGCGAGTGACCTCTCATGCCTGAGAAACATAAATATTAGATAAAGCACTCCTTGGGGCCCACATTTCTTGAGACACACAGCACTCTCTACATGAACAAAGTGTGTGTGTGCACAGCTCACAGCAAGACATGGCATTCTGCTTTGCAGGGTGGCTCAGGGCAGCGGCTGAGGCTCGGGCTTGGTGGTGCAGACAAAGTGGGAAATTCAAACCAAAAAAACTGGAAAACAGGGCAAATCAGCTTTGCAAAGGTTCCAAGTGTGAAAAACAACTTCATGGAGATTTGCAGTGCACAGAAAGGAGGATTGTCTGCGAGAGGCGCAGTGACATTATCCGTGTTTCACTGTCTTCTAGGAAATGCTATCATTTCACTAGTTAGCTCTTCTTAAAAGGAGAACTCACACATTTACTGTTTGCAGAGTTCTGCAGTTCTCCCTGCTCACAAAAGGATGAGTTGTTGCTGCCACATCCACCTAAGCTGCCACAAGTTTTTATTTATGTGCCTTACCTTCAGTAGGGGAGCAAAACCCAAAGCTAGATCATGTCTGGGTAGACACCCCTGGATCCAATCTCCATATATTATCTTAGACAAGACACAAGTAGCCCTGAAACACCTAGATAGGTGGTGAGTTTTCATCCTGTGAGTGAATGCAGCCCATACCAGCCTAGCAGTCTGGGCTCAGGTGCCTCACATCTGGTGCAGAGCACCCCACAACCAGATGTACTGTGTGAACACAGCTGCATCACTCAAGTGGCTTGGTTGGACATTCAACCCTGACTGGGAGGCTCATGTTACTGAAACAGGAACCTCAATGATAGCTTTCTACTTCAGTGATTGTAAATACCTAGGGATTTATCCTTGTCTGGTAACATACCTCTAAACTGACCTTGACAGCTCACACGGAATCAATGTAATAGCGTGTCATAAACAGGGCAGTGTGCTGTGTATAGTGGAAATTGAGAGCTTCATTAAACATGAGGCAGTCATTTAATTAAAGCAAGTCAGACATGGGATCTGGAGCTCAATCCTGCTCCACATCCTGACACCTCAGATAGCCATGAGGAGGGGGACTGAACCCTTCAATAGGAGGTCCTAACCAATGTCTGCTTTAGTTTGTACCATCCCACCCCACTGTTGTATCTTTGAGCCTGATGCTGATATGCATGGCCTTTGCCTGCAGCTTCCCTCCTCTTCCTCTGGTCTTTCTTCATGGAGAACCCAGCACACCCATTTGCACCGAATTATATTTGAGATGAGTTCAGTCCCTTGTTAGTCCCACTGTAATGCTAATCTTGACAGAATGTGTGCACTAATAATGGACACTTAATGGGCTGTCTGAATATGCTTAGGATGAAATCTGCAATAAGAACAAAAGCTGAAGCAATTCACTGGTTGGGGGCAGTGGCAGTTTAGCAAATGGCACTTTCCTCATTGAGAAACTGGGAATAGCGTGGGCAAATGAATCTTTAAAAACCTCCTGGCTCTTACTGCTCAGCATCTTCAAACTTGGTCTGAAGACAGCTCTGTGCCCTGCTTTGATTTTGTTACTCTTCCTTCCTGTGGTCTTACCTGGAAAGTTTATTTCTTGTCCTGTTAAGAAAAAATGTAGATGAAGCAGTATTGAGTTTGCTTCATTGTTTGCACAGCTGAACACTCCACTTTTTGACACTTGTTTCCCCTGAATTCTTTTCTCTTGTATTTCATAATTGTACCCATCTTCCTGAGGTAGGAAGGTTAGAATCTGCTGAAGTTCTCTAATTCCTGAATCTTAAGAGTGAGTCAATACACAAAATTCTTATCAGCCCTCCGGTGTCCTGACCCTGGTAATCGGCTTGTCCTCTACCAGTTAGAGAACAAACCACGTAAATGGACAAGATGAATGACTACATTTGGAAGGGCACGTTCACACCATCCTCCTCACCAGCTCCCACTCAAACATGGTTAAAGGGACCCTAGGAGACCATTTCCAAAGAATCCTCTCCAATGTTTGATTCATTATCCAAGAAGGTATAAAACTGAAAATCCATGCCCTGACAGCAGTGACTGACATTGTCTGCACCTTCAAACTAAGAAACTCCACAACAAAAATCAACATTTAAGAGCTACGTCCCTTTGATGTAGCACAGGAAATCGTGAACTTGCAGATGGAAAACCAAACCCAAATAGACAAACAGTGTGTTTGCTGGCAAACGAAATCAAGGCAGAATGAGCCCGTTGTGGGAATTGCAGTAACATCGATGCCAGGATGAGCTGCACGACACTGGGACTGCAAACAGTGTGCTGTGCCTCAGTGGTAGGGTGGCTCTAAACAGGGTCTTATGGGGTTGCTGCCTCCGTTTCCCAGAGTTCCCCATATCAGGCTGCTTGAGCTACCCCTGAGGCAACAAACAAGTTGTCCCCTCCATTGGCTAAACACAGTGTCACGCTCACTGTCAGACTGCTGCTGCTTGGAGAAAGGCAGAGTCCCTCTCCCTTAGCATCACTGTTGACCCACAGAACCCAACCTGATATTTGGTGGTCATGGCAGCACCGAGGCTGGAGGGTGCTGGGACATTCAGCAGTGAGGTTGCTCTTGTTCTGGCAGAGCTGCTTGTTCAGGACTCGAAGTGACTCACTCTTTGAACTGATGAATGACATCCTAAGAGAGGAAATTAAAGCCTCTTTGAACCGATATGGATAAAAGGGCTGGGAAAGCACAGAGATCAACTTGTCTTCTGACTCTGTTGGCTGAGCAGGCTGAAGGCAGTGAAGTCCTTACCGGTCCTGGGCTGTGGCCAGGCGTGACTTTCATTTCCACAGTGGAGAGTGATGCTGTGAATACTGATGGAAGGAAATAAGAACTTTGGTGGGATGGCTCTCATGGGGGGAAGCACAGCAGACAGGTCCTGAGCAAAACCCTAAAAAGGGAGCTTACAGAAGGACAGTGAAGGGGAAGCCAGGAGAAGGGGGCCAGAAGGAGATATTGCTCCTTACAGAGACTCAGCACCATGAACTGACCCTCACCCTGCTTGGAAGTCAAGCTTAAAATCCTCCTGACACATCCCAGTGGGACAAGGGGAGAGAAGCTGAGGCCAGGATATGGCAGACTTAGACATTTCAGTTAAGAGGCTTCTGCATTTCCAGAGGAGTCAGCATGGCCCCGGTAGGTTTTGTGGCTGATGCTGACTTGAGAATCACAGCTAGTTAGGGTGAGTTGAAAGAGCAGCCACTGTTTGCCTGTCACAACAGCTTATAGATTTACTGTGCCCATAAGTTAGCAAGTACTATGGGAGAGACATGGAAAAATGTCCCTCTGAAAAAAGGAAGAGGCAAGACAGCATCTGTCTCCCAGTTGCAAACTTCTCTTTGCTGTCACACGCCTGCTTAAGAACTTATTAATTCCATTAAATACCAAATAAAGACAGTATCTGCCAAAGGATATGAGCTGCTAATAAACTGTAATAACTAATTACAGTCAGCCATGTATTTTCCCTTCACTTTAAATTAAGTGTCTTGACTGCCCAGGTCTGATGCATGGAACAGGATGTCCTGGGGTGCTGGGATGCCTCCAGTGCCAACTGCTTGCAGAGGTTTCACCAAATTAACTGCCAATGGCTCTTCAGAGCCCTTGACATTTCCTGTGTCTCAGTTCTGAGCATCCATGGAAAACAGGATTTGGAAGTGTGAAGGAGGCTGGGAACAGCTTTGAGATACATGAGCTGAGGGATTGCTTGGTTTTAGTGAAGGCCTTCCTGTCATCAACAGATAGACCTGGGCTGCTTCTGGTTTATCAGGATGATTCACAGCACATAAGGGAGCCTTGGGTGTCTTTCCCTCCCTCGTGGCTGAAGTGATGCTGGAGGAAATGTTGGCTTATGGACTGCGGAACAGGACAGCCCCATCCAACACTGCCCACCAGCCCTTCTGGAGTGGTCATTTAACCACAAACCTCTGCAATTTCCCACCAAACATGGGAAGAGAAGATCTACCCCTGCTGCCATGGCCTTCAGTGCGCCAACAGATAGGAATTGTCCTGACCATCCTCAGAGGGGACCTCTTCCCCACAGGCCCATTGACCCAGAGGAGCCATTGAATCTCAGCCTGGGCTATGCTGTGGGTAGTTTTGTACCTGGTCTCGTTCTTATATTGTCCCATATTGCTAATGGGGCCTCTTCCACTGATCCTGGAGCTCTTGTCACTCTGAACTCACCTGATGGACAGTTCATCATGCATGGAGTAGGACATTGTGGAATGGAGCTCCTTTCCCTGTGCTCATGGACCTGGGGCAGCAGCTGTGGCTCATAAGAGGGAATGAGATGCTGCCAGTCAGGACTTAGACCAAGTCAGGTTCAGGACTGACCACAGCCTAAGCTGTGAAGCAAACAGTAAGACTAGGTACCAGGAAAGCCAGCATGATCCTGCCCTTTACCCACTACTGAATGCAACGCCTGGATCATCCCAACTCTCCAGCATCCTGCATTAGTACAGGATCCAGCAGCTCCAATAGTCCCTGCAGCCTCTGGACAGCAGGGATAAGTCATATGCTCTAATTGTGAAGATGAAGTTCTCCTGAGCCCCTGAGATGGAGAGCTAGGTGGGTAGCTTCCCTGTTATAATAGTTATACAGGAGGTGAGCTATAGTTGTCCTCTATAGTTATCCTGCAGGTGAGCCGTTCCTCAGTGAAGACAGGGCTGATAGACATCAGCTGGAGGCAATGAGTGGAGATGAGAGGACATGGGAGCACTGCCAAGGTGGCAAAGGATATGAGACAGCTTGGACTGAAGCTTCAGAGAGCAGCAGCCTGGATGTGAAGTTCCAGGAAGGGTCTCCAGAGCTGGGGTCATATCAGCTGGGGACCTGCACATTCCGTCTGCTTTCTGCTTACCTTGAAATCACCCTGAACTCATTGCAAAAAGTTAAGGGAGAAATAAAGTGTAATTAGGAAGTCCAAATATAGATAACCCAGTTACACAATGTTAGCAGAGCCTTGAGAAGTCTCTTCCTCCGTCAGGCAGCGTTCAAGCTGTCAGAACATTTGACCAGTATCACTCTGGGGGATCGGGCTTTCATGCAAGAACTCTTCATCCTAAAATTTCCTCCGCAAAAAAGGTAGAGGTTTGGGAACATGTATCATAGTCACACAGGCACACCCTTAAAGCTTCTGGTTGACTCAAAGCCCCTCTCCTGTCCTCCTGAAGGACTTCAGTCAATGGTTTAGCCTGAAACACTCTCTGAGGTGCCCAGAAATCCTGAGCATGGGAAGTGGAGCCATCCTTGGATTGGGGAGCAGGGGGCATCTCCCATGGCATCAATGCATGTGATGCAGGTATCTCTGAGTACATTGCCTTCAACTCCCTTTGGAGTTACACAAGAGACATGAGCATTTCTAGGCTGTGACTCATTTGACCTGCAAAGGCAATTGATGGCTTTGTACCTCAGGATCTACAGTGTGGCTATGTGAATTCCAGCCTTGCTGTTCATAGAGGGCTGCATACTTTGACAAGTGCACTACTCACATCACACCAGTGACATGATGGTAACCAGGCTTTCGAGGGTGATGGCAGATTTGGCATGTATCACCTCTAATCTGGGTTTTGAGAGATACCATGACAACATTTCTGTTCCAGAACAGTTGTTCTTTTTTTCCCACTGTAACTTATGTCACAAAGCATTAGCTTGCTGCGAGTCCTGAATTGTATGTTCTGTCTAAATGGAGAAAATAGGCAAGAGCATAAGCTCTGGCAAGATAAATGTGAAATCATAATGAGGCAAGAAATACTTCGAGGAACAACTTGCTAACAGTATAAAACATACTAACAAATCCTTTTGAAACACAGCAGCAGCAGGAACACTGCCAGAGAGTCTACCAGGCCAGTAAATGAGTGAGGCATGAAAGGAACAGCTCAAGGAAGATAAGGTTAGAACAGAAAAGCTAAATGAATTCTTCATGTTGATGTTTGCTGTGGAGGAGCTCAGGGAAATTCTAGAAGTGGAACTTTGGGGGTTATAAATTAGAGGGACTGTCTCAAATTAAAGAAATGAATGGTCTCAAATCCCCATGGGCTTTGGAAGTAGCTGCCCCATGGATAAATATGATTAAAAGTAAAGACATTGGCATAGCATTTATCAGGGGAAATGATAGTACTGTTTAGTGCTCTTTAAAGGAGGAAAGGGGCATGTACAGAAAGGTATCAATGCAGAGTCCATGGATTATCCATAAACTTCTAAGAACACCAAGCAAGCAGGTGTAGAACTAGGAAAATACAGGGAACAACAAGGATGTTCAAAAGTATACTATGATCTCCATAGAGAAAAGATACAATTGAAGGGAACTCTTCCATCAGGAAAACAATGTCCTGGGAGATACAATAACAGTCCTCAAAGCTCCAAGTGGCACAAAGCAGATGAATAGGCCATAATTAGTCTGTTTCTTACAGCCCAAACCCGAGATGGAATGATTCATGACACATATCAGCAAGTTAGGGGAAAACAATTCTTCATGTTGATGTTTGCTGTGGAGGAGCTCAGGGAAATTCTAGAAGTGGAACTTTGGGGGTTATAAATTAGAGGGACTGTCTCAAATTAAAGAAATGAATGGTCTCAAATCCCCATGGGCTTTGGAAGTAGCTGCCCCATGGATAAATATGATTAAAAGTAAAGACATTGGCATAGCATTTATCAGGGGAAATGATAGTACTGTTTAGTGCTCTTTAAAGGAGGAAAGGGGCATGTACAGAAAGGTATCAATGCAGAGTCCATGGATTATCCATAAACTTCTAAGAACACCAAGCAAGCAGGTGTAGAACTAGGAAAATACAGGGAACAACAAGGATGTTCAAAAGTATACTATGATCTCCATAGAGAAAAGATACAATTGAAGGGAACTCTTCCATCAGGAAAACAATGTCCTGGGAGATACAATAACAGTCCTCAAAGCTCCAAGTGGCACGAAGCAGATGAATAGACCATAATTAGTCTGTTTCTTACAGCCCAAACCGGAGATGGAATGATTCATGACACGTATCAGCAAGTTAGGGGAAAAAAAGGTGTATTTTCCACTCAACTTACAATTAAACTCTGGAACTCGTTACTACCAGATATTGTGAACACTGAAATGGAACGTGAATTATGAAGCAATTAAAAACCTGTGAAGACCTATTAAATAGTAATTTGCTGCAGAAATCATCCACTAGAGTAAAAGAGCAACAGGCAGGCAGTAATGGTCATGATATCCACCATAGTTGTGCCAGCAAGTTCTTCATGTGGATGTTACTCCAAGGAGTAATGGAGACGTGGGCAGTTTCACATTCCATATGTTGGCCCCCATCAGTGGCAGCTTTCCTCATTCTGAGTATTAGGTAAGAGATATATCCAATGTCCTGAATGTCTTCTGTACCAATCATTTTGATTTCAGAGCAAATATTGCTGATCCAGTGTGAGCAACAGAGAAAAGTTTTATGTAATGAGATCTCTGCATAAGGATTCACATTACCCTGCGATATTGACTTTCTTTGGCACCACTATAAGGAAACTCAAAGTGTTTCCTTCTGCTTCCCATGGCAGATGAGGATCAGAAAACTCCCGTGGTGTTTGGGCTTCATGGATAAAAGTGAAGCTGTGCAGAAGAACTCAGATAATTGGAGATGGGCCCAGGTTATTTGCCAGGGAAAATCGGGACTTTTGATTCAGATCTGGGTTCTTCTGAGGAGATAAAATCATTATTCTTGTCATGTGCATCACTTTCAGTGTGACTAAAAACCCTCCAGTTCAAGCATCTTTTTTCATTGCCTTTACAGCCTAATCCACTGACAGGTGTCTTTGGAAATAAACAGAAGAATGATGAAAGCTAAAATTTGCCATGACTAGAGCCTTCTGGTGGGTAGATGCTGTGATAGGAGTGCTAATGTTCACTTCTACTCCAGGAGTGAAGGGCAGCGCTGCTCTGCAGGGGCTGCAGAACAATTCTGTGCTTCATTTCTTCTCAAGAGACAGAAATGATTTTGTGGGGTTTTATTTAGCTGTCATTGTTTTTCTACAATCAGCTTCACTTTCCACTGCCATAAGCTTTCAAGAACCTCCACTCTAGGTTTTTTTCTGAAGCTGGCTCTTACCAGTTTAATCTCTGACCCCTACCTCCTGTAATGTATATTGATGTAGAAGTCAATTCTTGTCCATCTCCTGTAGGTAGCTCTTTCAGAGCTATCTACTGCAGTTGACCCTTTTACAACCTGGTAAGTCCCAGAGTACTTGGATGTTACAGGTATGGAAGATCTTTCACCACCTGTGCTGCTCCTTGAACTTCTTCCAGTTGTGCTGTAAGGTTTCTGACTTCCAGGGTTGCACACTTTGACATAGCTCTCTCCCAGGCCACAGTGCTCAGACCTCACCTTTTTTACATGTGAAATTAGGATCAGTTTTCCTCAAGCAGGTGACCCTGCAGTTATTTAAACAGCATTTCAGCAGCCATTTCCACTGACCAATGATAAAGTCTGTCTGTAATTCTCCCTATTCAACCCTTGTTCATTACCTGAAGCAAACCAGAATCTCCTAAAAGAGCAGTATCATCAGCAAATTTCACACTGGTATTGAACAGTTTTTGCAGGTTCTATAGAACTGTGCTTGTGGAAACTGGGGAGGATGAGGGATCCAACCTAGACTACATGAAGCTTATGGGGAGGTGAGAACTTGGCACCTAGAAACAAGGTTACCTGGGAAAAAGTGGAATCATTTATCAGCCATGTCCTATTGCTAGGACAGCCCTACAAAGCCAAAAGCAGGCATAATAATTGGCGGATTCAGTGATATTGGCAGCAAACATGATCCTGTGCTGGACTTGAACCTTTCGCAAGTGACAAGGTCCCTCTCCCCTTCCCATTCCCCCTGCCTCTGTGTGACAGCCTTTGCTTGGCAGCATTTGACAGCAGCTATTTCACATTCAAAAACTTAATTGGACCTATTTTGGGTGTGTAAAAATGGAATGTTTCAGTAAACTCAATCTCCGGTACAAAGAGTTGGACACAAACCGTCAGTGGGATGTTGCAGGAATCAGTTACTCTCCTTTGTCAATGAGGATGAAGCAGAGAGAGGCTTGGTCTGTGACAGTGAGTATCCACAGTCAGGTTATGAGTTATGAAACTCCCTCCACCTGCCTTCTGCCATGAAAAAACATTGTCAGTGGAGGTTTTAGTGAGATGCGAGCTCAGAAAGTGAAGAGATTGAAAACCAGGAGGTTTTCCCAGGGGAAATTTCTGAGTGAGACAAAGGCTCAGATGCTCTGCATTGAAGTTTCCAGGCAACAGCTGGAAACCAAACCAGCATTTTCCTTCTGGAATAGGGTGGGTTTTAGGTCTGTTTCCAAATGGAAATGTTCAGTGTTTGCATTGCCTCCTCCATGCTTCCCTTAGTGAGAGAGGCACAGAAACAACAGCTGAGCAGGGAAAGCAACAACAAGAAGAAATAACGACTTTTTCACTCATAAAATGAAATGTTCCCAATAACTCTTCAGTTTTGCTTTGTTTTGTTTTGTTTTGTTACTTTCTCTCTGCAAGAAGTACTTTCTTCACATTGTCACAGGCACAGAAAGTAAAGGCAAAAGCTCTCATTTTCTGGTAGAAAAAAGCAGCACTGAAGATTTGGGGACAAAGAGAAAATCCAGGAACTATTTTGTTTGGCTCCTCCCCACCCATCTGCATTTTCAAATTCAAACACATAGAATGGAAATTTTGATTAGTCACAGTTTCTGGAGAAACTGCTTTTAACACGTTCCCCAAACCTGAACAACAACAGTAAACCCCTATAAGTTACTTCACACAAACCAGTTCCAGTCTGTACGAGGAGCTGGGTCTGTAAAACCAGAGGAGAGCCCAGCAGAGGATGCCTTAGGAAAAAGCAACCTTTAAACCCCAGTTCTACTGCTCAATTGCTGCTGTTGTCCAACCCAAGGAAGTGCTGGCATTCCACCTTGCAAATCCTAAAGCCAGGGAGCAGCTCTAGGCTGGATCAGATGGGTTTCTTGGCTCAGTTAACCAGAACGGTCTTGTGACATCTACTGAGCTTGGAGCCCAATGGAGGCTACGAAGTGACATGGTTAACCAATCAAAGTGCTGTCACTCGGTTTGTCCCAGTCCCATTTGCTCATCCTGCCCTCCTCAGGGTCTTGCAGACCTGTTTTGACACCTCCCCTTTCCACCCGTCACATCTCCTGCTCCAGTTTGGTCTTTCCAAGGCTTCATGTGTGCCTCAGTTTCTCCCACTGAGCTGCCCCATCTGCCCCTATATCACACACAACACACCAGCTCCCCCAGGTCGTCCCCTGTCCTCCCCTGGCACTCTCCCCTACACTGCTCACCAATACAATGTGCACTTATGGGTTTTTCCTCTCTCTGATGTGTGTGGGCTCTCTGGCTTTGCATACTCTTTGCTGGGGATGGCACTCCTGACCTGCTGTCATGCCTTGCAGGACACATGTTGACCACAGCATGATGCCTTGGCCAACAGCTACGTTCCTGGGACATTTACTCTTGTAAGAGAAGGGTTTGGTGTCTGGCTCCGAGGGAGTTCTGATGGTTTCTTTTTGGATTAAACAGCTCTAATAGCTGCAGAAAAATTGCTAAGTCCAAGCTCGACAGTATCACCCTGGGACTGTAATTACGATGTTCAGAAACAAAGCAGCGAGCAGCACAAACTGTTGTGATACTGAGCTTTGCTTCCCCCTGTTCAGGGATGCTGCTGCTGTAGCTCAGCCAGTGCTAACTGGGCCACCCTGGGGAGAACCCACCCTGTGCCAAAGGCCTACAGGAGCAAGGGCCCTCACAATTCCAAATCAGGGATTTTCAGTCTATGCCAGGGTGGAGCGAGAGATCTCCCACCACAAGTTTTGGTTTGGGGTCTAAATACAGCTGTCCCTGGAGTGTTTCTCAATGCATTGGGTGGAGAATGCAGTACCCACAGCCAGTGCTGGGAGAATTTGGGCCAGCTTCTCAGAAGGATACCTCCACCCTACCTGTGATAGCACATAGTGTTCAATCAGAGCCAAACAGCCTGGTTATACCTTGTGCCCTTGACACGAGTACATACATCTCTTTCACTTAAAGAAAAGAACTGCAACAGCACCTCCTTGCTCAGTGCTGTTTGCACTATGGGCCGCTTGCTCCCTATGAAAACAGAGAGACCTGAAAGTCCTTCATTTGACTCAGTTTCGAACATCCCTTTGGGACTGCAATTAGCTGCTTCTCTCTCCTTTGTGCTGATGCAGCACCCATTCTGACTGCTCTTCTGCCTAATGAAGATAAGTAGCACCGCGTGGCCTCACAGGTATTTGCTGGGCACCGTCAGAGGGGGAGGACCAAGCAGTAGCAGAGGTGGTTTGTATTGGAATGGGAAAACAGAATGAGCAGATAAACAAAGCAAATTCTGTTTGTTCTGAGGGGGGCACATTTCCTTCAAGCTCTTACACAGCAGGGCTGTGAGCCAAGGACCAGAACTTACATGCTTTAAAAGGCTTATTTCCAAGCAGAGTTGTATGCCACAGTGGTTTCAGTAGCAGGAATGATGAGGAGTCCCCTCTGGTCCTATGTTCCTTTGTCCTCACAGTGCATGATGCTCTGTGCAGTGCTAATGAGCCTTCATTTAACCAAGTGATAGATGCTGCTTAATGTGTGAATGTTGTTACTCTCCCCTCCTCTATGGTCACTGGAAAATTGAGTTTTTATGTAAAACTGCCTGTCCTACAGCCAATGCAAATGGCACAAGGTCTCCCAGCACTCATGTTTCCATCTCAGTTCCCTGGGTTTCTTCAGGAGATGGAAGTAAATATCCCAAATGCCATATAACAGACTGCATCTCAAAAGCTCTGCTCCTCAGGCAGGCTTCCCAGCTGCTCCATTTCCCTTTCCCTCTTTAATCCATTCCCAGACAACATGGTTTTGGCCCTGATAGCATCTTGCTCAGGAACTAGCTCAGACCTCTGCATTGTGCTGCCCGACCAAATAAAGATGAACTTTGCCTTCAAACAACAGGAAGAAACTTTCATCTTTATTTCTGGATGGCTCCTTGGTTAATCACATCACACTTCCACAGATGGAGCTGACAGCGCTCCCAAATAGTGGAAAACAAAATAAAACCAGCAATAAAAATAAGTGGCCTTATCCTGCTCCTGCCAGCAGTGCTGGTGAAGAGATCATTTTGTTGTTGTTCCTTGTGACAGATGCTCTGATCCTGTGGTGATTGCTGACTCCAGGATCCGTGTATTGGGAAGTGTAATTTGGCAGACACGGGCACAGGCAGCACTGGTCCTTACCTCCCTCTTGTTGCTGTGTGTGCTCCTGCTTCCAGTCACTAAGTTCTTACCTTCAGGGAGATGGGATGGTTTGATGGTTTGACCCCATGGGACAGTTCCGTGACCTCCTGAGTGGTGTTTTCAGGTCTGTGCTATTTTATATCACCCTGACTCCCCATGGAAAACATGGAGTTACATGTAATGAACAAACCCTTCAGAAATAAGGGGTTCTTTTAATTCCTGAATGGTGAGAATACAAGAGCAAAGCTTCTGAGCTGAGGGGTGAGCAGCAGCTCTGGAAGACTCCCTTTGTCGTTCCCATCCCATGAGCCAGCGCTGACTCCTGCTGTGGCTCGTGCTCAGCAGTCAGCTGTGATCTCAGTACCACCCCTCCTTGATGCCAACACAGTGGAAATGGAAAGAATAAACCTTTTCCACACATCCCCGATGGCTTATTCATGATGTCCATGGCCTGGAAATTAGGAAGGGGTGAACAGGGTGCCCAGAGAAGCTGTGGCTGCCCCATCCCTGGCAGTGTTCAAGGCCAGGTTGGACACAAGGGCTTGGAGCAAGCTGCTCTAGTGGAAGGTGTCCCTGCCTGTGGCAGGGGTTGGAGCTGGAGGAGCTTTAAGGTCCCTTCAACACAAACCAGTCTGGGATTCCATAATTCTATGAACTCTGTTTGTTCCAGCATCCCCAGCTCTGCTCCTGGATGCCTCTGCATTCTCAACTGTCCATCATGGAGAGCACTTTCTCTTCCCCATCCACATGCCTCTGTGAAATACTGCTCATGTAGAAGTTTTCACATTACAACACTATTGTTACTGTTATCCATTGGAGTGTGGCGTGTACAACTCCGTCCTTGGCTGGGACTTCACCTGGAATCAACACAAGATCTTGTTAAGGCTGCAGCATGTATGAGGTTGTGTCGTCCCAGCCCCACACCACTGTGTCCTATGGTCACCATTGGCCAAAGCCTCTGCCCAAGGGCACCATGCAGCTTTACCTTGTGAAGAATTTATGAAGCATTCACATTGCTTTGCAAAACCAGAGCTATTGAGGGGTGGAAAAGATCTGTCTGCAGCTGGTCCTTAGGCTGAGCATGGGGAGAGGGATTTCTCCTCCTGGGGTCTTCATGAGAGGTAAGGAAGGGAGTCAGCTATGGGGAACCCCAGGTGGGTCCAAGTCTGAGCCGTGGGTCAGATTCACCCATCTGAGCAAGAGTCTGAAGTCAGAGTGAGCCTGAGCCAACCCAGTGCCCAGCAGTGGAGACCCACAGCACCAGTCATTGCAGAGGGCAGGGGACTCAGCCCCCGGAGCCCCTCACCCCTCATGCTGAAGGCACAGGGGGCTGAGGAGACTGGGTCTGGTGGGAGATGTCTCATTCTCAGGCAGCAGGAGTAGTGAGGTGAACACAGGGCGAGCTCCCAGGCAGTGAGCTTGTTCAATGGTATTTCAAAGAGTCTGATCATACCATGATATCAAGCTAAATAGCTTTAGCACTGGAACAACTGTGCCTCATACACTGTGCTTATTGCAGTGAGTCAGAGTAATGCACTTGTGCTGAGATGTGTTTACCTCATGCCAGCAGGTACTAAACTTCTGGAGAACCGAGTGATTCATAGCCTTGAAGGCACCTGAGGATAATGGTCTTTAGTGTAACAGAGCCCTCCTCGGAAGTTTATCTGTTCTTTAATTGTCATCCTTGACAAAAGTGTTAAAAGAAAAATGCAGCCACCTTTTAAGCTGAAAATATTATGAGTCTTTTAATATCAATGTGGAGGAGTAAGGCAAGGCTGCTGCTTTTAGTGGGGTGTCCTCTGCATTTAGAACCCAAAGTCCTGAGCCATGAAGGCTGGTAAATACCTCACACCCCGCACAGAGTGCAGAGGAACTGGGTCACCAGCCAGCTCACTTTGCATCTGCAGAGCTGCAGGAGAGCTCCAGCCCTGATCCAGGACATCCTCAGCACCAGCAGGCTCCTCGAGGGCAACCTTCGCGCTGGGGCTCTGTGCTTCAGCCCTCATCAAGAAGGGAAGAAGAACAAGCAGGAGCTCGCAGCTGAGGCCGTTTTGGTGACATGCCAGGGGAAATGTCACCCACATTAGCCCACACAGAGCCCCTGAACAGAGCAGGGCTGGAAGCACCAGCCAGGGCTTGGGGCAGCGACTGAGCCTGCACTGAACAGCTTGGAGAATGCACCAGTGAGCCAGGGGGACCACAAACCCCCTACCTCTTCCATCAAACCAGGCTTGTGGTATGCCAGAGTGACACCTTGCCCCTTATGTCTTCAGCAGGGTCTGGTTCAGTGGGATGTGCCCATAAACCCTGATAACTGCTGATATTTACCATCTTTGCCTCCTTTCTTTCTATTCCATTTGCAACAAACAATGGAACAAACAACAAACAAACTCCTGTTGTCTCCTCTGTATCTTCAGGCAGGCAGCAGTGTGCATTTAAGCCAGGAAAGCAAACTGCACGAATGGGGTCAGAGGCACAGGATGGCACCCAAGGCTTGGGAGACCAGTATCTTCCTCACCTCAGCACAAGGTAGACCTTCAGGATCTCACAACCTTTCCTGTGTGATTTCAGTTCTACAGCACTGAGGAGCTGAGCTTCAGTCCCTGCAACACTGCAGGGATAGGGGAGGGCTTAGATACAAGGGAGCTTAAGGACATGTTGGTCCAATAGATCAGGACTCAACACACTAAACAAGGAAGTAGTGAGTGCTAATTAAACCAGGAACTATGCAAATGCTTATTTTGCAAGGTCTGGCTTTCTCCCAACTAATTGAGCAGCTTAGGAATTGGCTGAGAGAACAAAATCCTGTCCTCTCAAGTGTATGGTGGGTATAATTTTGGACTAAGCAAAGGATACTCACAGGAAATACAGCTTCAGTGCACCACTTAGGTGAAGAAAACCTGGGCTCGGAGTAAAAAGAACAACAGTTCTTATGCCTATGCATAGAGGTGACTCTCTGCTCTATGACCTCCAAAGGACTTCTCAGGACACACAATTGTGAAGAGAGAATTTTAACTACCTGAGTATAGAAAATCAGCACTGCCTAAGGAAAATGAGCTGGCAGTGATGGGGTGGAGTCAAGAGGAGGCAGGCACCCACATCTGCTACTTGAACCTCAAAGCCTCCCGTGTCTGAAGGATGGAGAGCAGAGCTGCAGAGCTCCGGTCGTGCAGGAAATGAAAGTCGGGTTCCATCCTGTGGCTTGCATTCAGACATTTCCACTTGCTCCTTTTAATCCCTGACTTCACGGAAGGCTCGGGTGGGGGGTGGCTGCTCCCTGCGCCTCGGGGGAGAAGTGGGAACGAGAATTACACACGGCAAGCTGGAATTTCCCTGCTCCCTGCTGCTGGAGGCAGCGGCTGCCGGGAACATCTCCTGCCGCAGACAGAGCCAGTGGGAGGAACTGCAATTTCCCTGTAGGCTCAGCTCTGCAGAAAGCCCTCCCTCCTCTTCCCCCCACCCCACCTCTCTCTGAAAGACGCTGTGGGCTGTGAAAATGATGAGGACAATAAAATGTGTTGCTCAATTATCCTGTATAGAAGTTGATATAATTCCAGCCCACAAGCACAGAGTGCACAGCCTCCCGTGTCCCATAGATTAACACAGTGTGCATTACACTTGCTGCAGAGAAGATTAGGGAATCAAGGGAGATGAAGGGGCCAGCTTTTATTTAATCTAATGGTTGTTCTATCTGATTTCCTGCAGGCTCTTTTGATTTTCAGTAAGTGGCAATAGAGATCAGCTGGTTTTTAAAGGCTTGTTGACAAAACTGCTGATAAATAAAGATGAGCTTCTACAAGTAAGTATTCTTTGTGAAACAAAGGAGATGGTACCTTGGGATCATTTGGCCAGGGGCACAGAAGTAGGCAGAGTATGACAGGGAAGAATTAACATGCAGGGCCTGGAATCTAATATTTCCAACCATAATAAGCAACAGGAAGAACATGAAGAGCTGTAGAAAGTCAGCTTAAAATGCAAACCCAGAAAGGATGTGAGCACTTCACTCCAGGGTAAGTGTGTTCAGTGTCTCTTAGGGGTGTAGTGCTGTTTGGTGGCTTCTTATTCCTTCCTGTATCACCAGTGCCAATGGCACTGGCACCCTTGTGATGACCATAGTAGCATAAGGAGGGGCTTCCGGGAGCTCTTGGGATAGGATTTCATTTGGGAGTACTACAGCTAAGGCATCTCAATGGCATTACACCCTATAGGGCTGTGCACCCAGTTGGAGTCCTAACAGCAGTATGAAGGGCTGGTTTAGATGTCTAAATGTAAATTACTACAGCCCACTGAGAAGTTGCAATCCCAGCGTTAGAGCTGCTGATGCCCAACAGGGGGCAATTCTGAACTGCAATGTGGTAAACCTCTTACTGGTTCACACCTAAGCCAGGAGCTGTGGGAATGAGCCAGTGGGATGACAGGACTATGCATTCATATGCTCTGGGAGGGTCCATGGCTGAGCTTTTGCCTCTCCATGAAGTGCCTATGTCCAAAGGCACTTCCCCAAAGCTGCCCTCTGATGCTTCATTCCCCCACAGAGGTGGTGGGTCCTGAAGGGTTCTGGCAGGGCCATTCCCATGGAAAGGGGCAGGGCTCTTGGAAAGCTCTTTGGCCAGGCAGGAAGGATCTGGCTGCTTGTGGCTGGTCTGATACCCATGTGTTGTCTGTCACACAAGGAGTTGTTCCTGTACCCATCCAGCTGTGCCTTTCCATGTTGCACACATGTAGGCCACTTCTCAACCCATTTTTCCTGCTGTGCCAACCTCTTGCACAGCCTTCGCTGCTGATGTGATCATCCTCTGTCTCCAGAAGATACCTCCTGCTGCGCTCCTGTCTGTTAATGAGACTGACATTTCTCTGTCCTTTTCTTTTGTCCTGTGACTCTCCATCACTGGCCGCCTACCCCGTGCATCTCTAGGAGACTCCTCATTAAACCACAGTTGCTGAGGGGACTTGCATCTGTTCCCATGCTGGCGGGGCTCTGACAACAAAGAGTTATCCCAACCACCCCTGTCTGTCCCACAGCTCCCGCTCTGCATCGTTATCTCCATGAATGCTAAAGACCTGTAAGACAGAGAAGATCACTAGATCTGCCAGAGTCATAGTGGGTTTGTGATGATGGAAGCTTGTAGGGTTTACTTGCCACCTTCAAGAGACTCCATAAGTGAGTGTCCGTGACAGAGGACTCTTCTCTTTAGAGTCATCCTGACTTCCTTGCGTCCCTCCTAGCCCACTGTTCTGAATGCAGTCCCTAGTCCTGAGTCTAGCCCAGAACCTGATGTGGGCTACAGTCAGGATCTCCCCTTGTTCTAGGCAGTAACTTCCTGCCCATCAGTCATGCTGAGTGCTGGAGAAAATCTAATTATCCACCTGCTTTTCTCTGGGTATGTAGGATTGCATTCCATGAGTGAATCCTGGTCAGTGTGGGAAGGTCACTGCCCTCTTAAAGGACATGTACTGAAGTTGAGCAACCCGAGGAGTGGTTTGAAAGCAGCCTGATGCAGAGAGAGACAAAGATTCCTCTTGCCCCCTCATTAAGCCTTTGCTCATGATAATGTTTGTTAACTACTTGCTGTATTGAAGTCTCATCTTTATAATAAACTCCCACTCAGAGAGCATCTTGATGACTATCTGCAAACACTGAAGTGTTCTCCAAGAGAGCAGAATGACTGAATTTCCTTCTTTTGTCACTACATTGGGAATTCTGGATCTAGTGATCCCAACAGGCCCTGATTTATCCTTCAGCTGCCTTTCCTCTAGAGTTAATTGTGGCAGAGACAGCCTCAAGTGTCCCTTCATTCCCTTCCTCATGTGGAGGGACACAGGGGCCCTCCACTGAGCATTTGCTCCTGCAGCACCAGTTCATGGTTCACTGGCAGGCAGCCCAGGCCATTACCCAGAAGGTGCTTTCTGAAGCATCAAAGAAACCATGTGACAGGACCTAGGAAAGTCCTGGGATAATGAAAACTGCAGGATTTTGTCCCTGGAGTTAGAGTCAGGGCATGGGATGGCTGCAGGAAGCACCTGGGCAAGGGCTGTGTGCTGATGGGGAGTCTACCAGAATCCAAGGTGATTCTGTCACAGGTCTGGGATGGGTTGGGATGTCCAGGTGCTGAGCAGGGTAGCGTTAACTGATGGCTACACAGTTTGCCAAGGAGGTCCAGATCCCCATGTGATATAAACCAGCATATTCCTTTGATCAGGGCAGGACAGGGATGCATAGCTCCATCATTCCCTTACCTTAAACCTCTCCCCATGAATGCACCTATAGAGAGGTCCAGAGAATTCTACAGTTAAGGCCCTAGGGCAGGGTATGCAAACAAAGGATCATCTAAAGAGAGATGGAGGGTAAATGTGCAGAGCATGAGAAAAAGGAAGCTACAGAATGTGTCCTAGAGGAGACGAAGTTAAGTAATGGTGAGGGAGAGAGATAGTCTCACATCTTGAACACACAAGAGAGCATGCTAATAACCCCAGCTCATCAAACACCACCTCTGTGCCACAGAATTTCTCTTCCAAAGGAATTTAGGCTTTCCACTGAGCACTGTTGAAAAGCAGTGATAGAGATATCCACGGCAAGGCACAAATGAATGGCAATCAGCTATTCCCATCAATGGGACTCAGTCACTTTGTCACAGACAGAGTGCTGAGGTGGGAGTCCACAGTGATGGGTCAGCCTTGGATTCAGCTGGTTTGGCATTGGACAGTGTAATTACCCAGGCTGCTTTTAAACTTCCTTTAAGGGCCATGGGACCAATTTCTTGATTTATGAAATAATATCTTTTCTTTTTCTAAAGTAAATATTTGGTGTCTGTGAAGGTTGCCTCTAATTCATATCTTGCTGCAGGGTAAATTCTGTAATAATGTCACTGTGTTTGTGATATCAGACAATAGCTTTGTTATAAACTATGGGAATTCGAGTACCAGCCAGTGTTGTAGCAGAGAATGCCAAAGGAGAGGGATGAGGGAAATGGCTCCTGTTTATTACTGCTGGAACATTAGCAGCAGCTGGGTTAGGTCACCTAAAGATTCTGTGCTAGACGCTTTCTAACAGCTCGTAACTTTTCAAAGCTTTGCAATTTTCTGCTTGTCATCGTTTTTCCTTTATGTGTGATCCTGCCTGATCCAACCCCAGTTTCTGCTCAGAGAGAATATCTTATGAAAAAACATAACTTCTGCAGCCATCCTGAAGAAACGTGGTTGATTGTCCTCCCCTGCTCAGAGCACTGCCGTACCACGTTGATGGAAGGGGTCATTTACCTACTTATAGGAGCCCCTTCCATTTTCAAGCCTTTCTCTAGTGGGTCAAGGCAACAGAACTGGTCATTTCTCCTCTACTGCCATGCAAGAGGTGCACTTTGCAAAGCACACCCTTGCTGGGGCAGGCACGCTGTTGTGGAAGGATGTAGGAGCTGTGGGAAAACAGCATGACTGTGTCTTCTGCGTGGACTAGGAAGTGCCCTGTGGAGGGTTTCATTCAGAGGAAGGAAGGCAGCTATAGGCAGGAGAACAAATGTCCACATTTTCTCCTAGATCAAAAGGATGTTCAGGGTTACTTTTGTGGAGTCTATCACTGCACCCCCTTGCTGGAGGAGGTGAGCAAGCCTTGTGTGAGGGCTAAAGAGGAAGCCCTTGAAGAGCAAGGGGGAGCGAAGGATGTTGAAGTGCACTGTCACCTGGAAATAGAAATCCAGGCTAAACTTCCTCAGTGATCTTAGTTTCAGCTGTAAAGAGCCCTTACCTTCCGCTGCACTTTGTTTGTCTGGTAAGACTGAACAGTCTGCTGTTTGACTTTGTTCATATTTCCCAGTGCCTCCAGGTCCCTCAGAGCAGTTCAGCTCAGCAAGATTCCTGGTAAGCTTGAGAAGCACTAAAGGCTGATAGACAGGAATGACACCCAGGTCCCTGTGGGAATAATTGCCTGGGAGTCTCACAGAGCTTGGGTTCAGTCATGGAGACCCACATGGTGTGGCAAGCTCAGACGAGTCTCTGCTGCTGTTCACACACCCCTTTTTATTTTTCTTTGAAAATTCCTACATTTTTTTCCCCTCATCTGAAGTTTTTTTCCTTTTTGAGATCATCACAGGAAAAGAAAGAAACAAATGACTTGCGCAGAGTTTGATCTGAGGACACGGGAAGGCAGAGAGCTGCTTAACAAAGACCATTTCCTTCTGGCTTTCCCTGTATCACAATAGTGCCCAGCTCTTTAGCAGTGTCTTTCACCAGGTGACCTCAAAGTACTTCACAGGCATTATGGAGGCACTGCCATGCCTGTCATCAAGGCTAGCAGAATCCACTGTAAGCTTAGTTGTAAATGCATTGCTCTTCTGACTTTCTGGTAACAGCTCCAGCCTTCATCTTGTTTTTCACGCCTAGGCTCAGCGCAGAGGAGAGTGCTTTTTCTGTATGAGTAAGTGCTGGATTTGATAGAATATCTTTTGAGTTATGGGTATCTGAGAAAGCGTTCTACTTTTTGGTTTCTTGGAAGCCTGCTCTAAAGCTTTTCTGTTGCTGCTCATATATCAGGAAAACACCTCTAAGCAGAGACTTCCAACTTGTTGTCACTTATCTTCAGGAAGAGCTCACAGATGAGGTTATTTTTCCATGTTGAAATTAACAGACTTTTTGCTAGTTTAGAGGATTTATGTCAAAATCAAGCCATGCAATATGAACAGCTGGGCAAACTGTTCATTGTGACTGAGATAATGAACATATGCTCTCCCTCGCTCCTAATTAGTACTGTAGGAAAGCTCATGACTTGTTTAGATTTGCTTGGAGTTGAAGACTGCTACTGGCTCTTTCAGAAAATAGAAAAGCCACTCATGGCATGGTGCTGGTGAATCCTACTCGTTACCACGCTTTTCAGGACAGAGATTTATTCATTACAAAAGGCATCCATCTCTGTAGGAGCTATAACATCAGTACTGAACTCTTTACCAGGCACCAGAGACCATCACTGATGTTCATGTAGCACGACTGGTTCTGTGAAGTATCGTCAGCAAAGACGGAGCCGTGCAGCCTGAGGAGCCTGGGTGCTTCCTCTGAAGTGTGTTTGTTATTTGGAGCAGCATAAGAAGTTGGTATCAAAGGGAATTCAAAGAAGAAAAGACCTTTTGAAAATGTCCCCCTGGCTGGGGTGGGTGAACAGGGAAGGCGAGCACGGAAGGAGCAAACACAGGCATCCAGGATCCCAGTCCACTCCTTTCAGCAGCGTTTCACTGCTGGCTTCAGAGACCCCTGTGTACAAGCTGGAAATGATGCGAAAGAAAAGGACTCCAGGCAGCACCATGCCCTTTTCTAATGCTGAGCCTGCCCCAGCCAACAAGACGGGACTTTTCAGCCTCTACTTTTGGACTAAGAGGGCCAGTGTGCAAATCCTCTCTTGCCAATGGCTGTTCACTGAGAAATGCCAGCAGGATCAGGGGCATTTGCCAGCACTGCTGATGCTTGGATTAAAAGGAGCAGCAGGAGGCATTGGTTCTGGAATTGCTTATTTTATCAAATCATTTTGCAATGGCTGGACCATGCATGGAGCTCTTAATAGTCTAATGACATCTCCACCTTCTTCTCCCTCCTTGCAGTCATACAAGGTTGAATGCTGAAGTCTTAACTTTCCCAAGAGGTGACTGCTGGCTTGCACATGCCTTTGGCAGGATTCATGTTACACCATCACAACTGTCTCCTTCCAAAGGGTGACAGGATGTGGTTATGCATGCTAGGGTGCAAGCAGATCGTCCCACAGAACACCTCCACTCTCTGTCTGGGCATTGTCTATGATGCTAAACCAATCCTGCGTAGCCCCTCTGTTGCCTCTGTGCTCCTCCTACTTTGGACCATAGAAGCAATGGCACAAAGCACAGGGTGACAGAGGACATGCAAATGCACACAGTATGCACTCAGCCTGTGCCCATACTGTGGGATGTTCTTCACAGGCACCTTGCCATGGGAGCTGGATCCGTGTGCAGCAGAGATTCACGTTTATCCATGCCCCAGTGCAAGGAAGAGGTCTTTTTCCATGCTTATGGTACTGGCAGCCTGGAACAGTGGTCCCGTAAACCGTCTCGGTGGTCATTCAGCCCTTCATTGAGGGATGGCTCTGAAGGAATCTGTAGAGCAGACAGAGGCTCCTTTACACAGTTTGCTGCAGGACTAAGACCTTCCTCAGCTTTTGCCATGGGCTGTCGGTGAGATCTGAGCCAGAGATATGCAGATACAACCAGAGTGCACTGTCACATAGCAGAGACACTGGGATGGGCTCAGAGATGCTGTGATGGTTGCAATCACTGCAGGTAATCCCCATTCTCTGTGACCACGGCCTGCACATCCGCTGCAATGAAATTACCCTGTTATTCTGTTGTATTTGGTAGACTTTTGGGAACAGGCTGTCCTTCCCCAGCAAGTGAAAGATAGTACCATCTCCTGATGATGGATTGTGTCTGGGAACATGAAAACACATGCAAAACATTTCTACATGCAAACATTTTTCTGTAGCAGCTTCTTCTGTAGTGTTGTACATGTGTTTGGGGAGGGGAGAAGCAGCCACAAAGGTACAGTTTACCTCATGTTGGGAAGGTTTCTTTCCTATCTCTGTCAGGTCCAAGTTAGATGCAGTTTGGAGGGGTCAGCTGCGGAATCTAATTGCATGCAGAATCATGGAATGGTTTGGGTTGGAAAGGACCTTAAGATCATCCAGTTCCCCCTCCCTGCCACACCTTCCACTAGACCAGATTGCTCAAGCTCCTGTCTGACCTGACATGGTTTCGTGCATTTTGGAGAAGTGATGGGACAAAGACATCTTACTCTGTGAAAATGGTAGTAAAAGTCCAATGGTACACTGCTGTGTCCTGCCTGGCACAGCTGGCTGAAGGACTACCATGCTGCCAAGGCAGGCCTTGTATCGGGCCTTGCACTGCAAGGATGCGACAGCTGGACCTTGTGTCTGTGCCTGTGTTTGGTCCCACATAGCCCAGTGGATGTAGCACTTCATCCAAGCTGGTGCAGTGCCCAGCTTTATCCTGGTTGCACGCATGGGACTACTCAGAGCAGGGCAGGACTGTGTGCACCTCCCCTCTCATCTCTGCATGTTTATTGCTACGGAGGAAATCCTGACTTGGAAAGCAGGAGAAAAAAGGCTTACATGGGCAGAGGCTTTGATCCCCAGGATCCCAATTAAATGTGTTGTGGACAGTGGAAACTGGAGGGCCTTTAATGCCGTGCTCACCGTTTGCAATACCATGGTGGCAAAGCACTGGCTGGTGTTAACTCAGACACACTGCGGGAACCTGAACCACATGGCATGGGAATAGGAGGTCCCTCCCAGAACATAAAGGCTCTCAGCAAACAATTCATCCTTTCTTTAGGTGTTAATGCAGGGGAGGAGGGTCACTGCATCTTTAGTCATCTGGAAAGAATAACTCCATTGATTTAGCTGACTCTTTAACTTGGTCTCATGTGCCCGGGTCAGCTTGGTGTTGAAACTGCCTAAGGCTGGAACTGCATTTAGTTTTTTCTTCAAGAGGGTGGGTACACTGGGAAACCTGACCAAAATGTTTTGGGAAGAGCTTGGAAGGAAGCAGTGAGTTTCTTCTACATAGCAAGTACGTGAGATACCATTGCGAGCAGCACATTAACCCTCAATTTCTTGTACCAGTGCAGCGTTGCTAATGTGCACCCTTATTTGCTAGGCAAAGCCTGGAGAATGTTATTTCCTGCTCACTGTTCATCATGTGCTTTCATCTTGTGTCCTGGGTTCCTCACTCATGGAGCTTTTATCCTGCAAAATACAGCAGCCCTGGAATTCGAATCTCGCTGGTTAAAGGTGGCTTCCTCTGTGTGATAACAGGAAAAGACAGATTCCCTCCACAAGGGTGATTCATCCATGATTTGGCATCTTCTGCCTGCAAAGAGAAGGACATGGACAATGTAGTATTATTTGTCATCAATTGGAGGAAATTTCCGCCAGGATTTCTAACGTGCTGCATGCTGGATCTTTGTTCTGACTTTATTTTTTTAAAGTCCATTGGCAAATCCTGTTTTGTTTCCTACCTCTTTAATACATTCCAAGGAATTCGTGAAAGGTGATTGTGAACAGGAGACCCTGGTAGGGTGGGCTGGTAGAGAGCTCCTCCAGGTAGTGGCTTCTTGGACCTTCTTTGAGTTTACCCTGGGGATCAGGGTCCTTACCCATGCTGGAAGATCAGGTCTGGCATTGAACAGACCGAGGCCTGCAGCAGTCACAAGAGGACAGCGAAGACACTGCCATGTAAAACTGGTGATTTCTTTGCACACAGACTGCAGGTGAATGTACCCAACACTGCTTCCCTCGCAGAGACACTGAAGAAGTGAACCCATCAAACCACATCCGAGGCACAGTGACTCCAGACGCTCATAAGGATACATACCCTCATGCTGGCTTGCACAGCCAGCCCTTCCCCGCCCCTGTCCCCACTGCAGATCCTTGGATCAATCCGTACTTTACCCCTGGGGCTGATCCCCAGAGACTCAACACATTTCAAGCCTCAGCGCTTGCAAGTGTCTCTGTGCCGCCTTTTGATGTCGTCCCTTCAGACACCAAAATGACTGTGGCCAGGGGCTGAGGCTGACCTGGATCCATCCAGAGCAGAAACTGCTGAGAAAGCCCTGGCTGGGAGCAGTCTGAAATCTTTTGAGTGTCCCCTTGCCTTCGGATTCCAGCCTGCCCCATGCCGCAGGCGCTCACAGCGTGGGGCTTTGATTTAATCTTCCCTTTCTTCTTTCTCTCTTGGAAGCAGAAGCTTTTCACACTGCCTTGCTCTGTTTGAGGTCCATCTGGATCAGCACAAGTCAGAATTGTTCTGCTGAAGCCCCCTGAGATGATGCCACACTCATGGACTGCTTGAGGAGAGGCTAAGAGCAGTTTCCTGTCGGATGTGAAATACCTTTCTTCTGCACGTACCTGTGTGGAGCCTACACATGCTTCTGCTCCTCAGACAACAGCCTGGGCCCATCAGATGGACTGCACACACTTTAGCTGCATCTTCAAAGAGCCATCCTGCAGCCTGCTCCCTGCAGGGGTGCTGTTGCTGCCTCCTGACTGTTCAGCTCCATGTCCCTGTGCTCCGCACAGCCACAGAGGCACAGGTTGGTTGAGGTTGGACATGTGGTGGCCCTGTCCAGTCAGGTTGAAATACCCTCAAGTATCAGTGTAGTGCAAAGTGTAATTAGGAAGAAACAGTCTCAAGGGAGAACATGACAGGAAAAGTTGGTAGTTGCACCCAATGAAATACTGTAACGCTGAGAGTTAACGTTACACTGAAATGGAATTCAAACTTGTTAAAGGGGCTCGTTCCGAAGAGCCAACTGTGCATTCAGTGGTCGTGATAGGGAAAACACGCTCTAAATATACATAAAAATAATTCCGATTTAATTACAGAATACAGCTAAAGCCATTGACTCAGAAATGATGCTCACTGCAAGGTATTTCTGCAGAGGAGACATCAGACATGGGGTTGATCTGGGTATCCTCGTTGGGCTGGGCAGGACCAGGGAGCCTGCAGGTGTGGGTGAGGCTCAGCACCTCTCAGCTACACTGAGAAGTACCTTTGTGCAGCTTATGGTGCTCTGATCTCATACAGGTCTGGTTCCACCTCCATTGAAGACTTTTCCTCCTGTATATGCTATGTCCTTCCCATCCTCTGCTTCATTGTGGTGGTCAGCATGTCCACCTTTGCATCCTCAGTCCCCTGGTCTTGGAAGCAGCCATGCAGCAGTACAGGGTGTTTTTTCTTCCTCCTCCAAATGCAGTCAGTGCTCGTGCTAATCCTGAGGAGTCGGTCACTCAGACCATGGCTCCCTCTCTTTCCCCCAGCATTTCAGCAGAGACCTCAGCAGATGGGTAGCAGCAATGACAGAGTAGATGCGATGCCAGCCAGAGGCAACATCCCCATGGCAGCTGTCTGTGTAGGAGCAGCAAGGCAATGGCGTATAGCGCTGATTACAGCCTTCGTTGGGCATCCTGCCAGCAAGGACCATGGCATGAGTTCAGGCCCTGAATTTCTCAGTCTCATCAACCACAGCGTGTAATGACTGACAGCAGCGCTATAGTGCAGCCAGCTTTGGCCTCAGCACCATGCAACAGCAGCCAAAGGGACAGGCCTTTCCCAGAAATGCTGGGAAATCACTGACATTATCCCCTAAAGGCTGGTAGAAAAGACAGCCTGTAGTGGGAACCCCAGCCAAGTTCCCAGCTGGTCCCATGGGATTCCCATGGGAGCTGGATGATAGACATCTATCTGTCTGCTCTATGAATTACCAACAGGATTCCTGTCCCTGCATTGGAAAATCACATTGTTCCAAGCTGGATCTTTAGACACCATTAATGCCTTGGCCCTATTAATAGGTACACAGTGTTCAGTGTCCCACGGCTGTGCCTAGAGCAACAGCTCTCTGCTCTGAATGTCCTAAACACCATTAATCACGTAATCCATGTGAATCATGGAATCCCAGACTGGTTTGCATTGGAAAAGACCTTAAAGCTCCTCCAGCTCCAACCCCTGCCACGGGCAGGGACCCCTTCCACTAGAGCAGCTTGCTCCAAGCCCCTGTGTCCAACCTGGCCTTGAACACTGCCAGGGATGGGGCAGCCACAGCTCCTTGGTGTTTAGTTGAGTCCTGACTTCTGCAAGTCCCAGAGCTGGGAGGGGTTGACAGGGTGGCAGCAAAGATGGATGGCTCCTGTGACCCAAGGGGCCATCTACACTGTGCTTTAGCAGAACTCTTTGCACTGAGACAAAGCTGACTGAGGCCATTTAGGACACACAGCCTCAACCCCTGTTTCATTAAGCATCTCCCTCTGGAGTTATTTCCACAGCTAAGAGATTTCCCAAGCAATTCATCCATGATCCTGGGCCCGGAGCTGGGAGCTGGATGGAGCCTGCTGATCCAGGCTGTGGTAGGGCTCACGTATCAAGTCAAAAGGAGTTCCCACTGTTGCCTCAAGAAGGGTTCTGAGGAGAGGATGCAGAGGGCTGGAGCATGGAGACGAATAGTTCTCTTGGGAAAGACCACAGCCAGAAAGTGACCTTGCCACAGAAAACCATAGAAGTGTTTGCACACAACGAAGCTGTTGTGGAGGGTTATTTTTCTCTTCTCTTCACCGCTCTGGATGCACACACAGCTGAGCTTCAAACCGTCCCTGCTGCTGGGAGAGACACAAACGTCTGGTTTGTCCCCCCCGGGGAGTGCTGCGGTGCTCAGGCAGCTCTTCCCCAGCAGCTCCCAGCTTTGAGGATCGTCCTAAAAACCACAGGGCTCATGATAAAAGCTTTGCTTCAGATTGTATCATGTACCAGCGAGAGCGCTGCTTCCCGGCCTCTATCACAGTGACAGTCACGAGGGGTTATCAGCAGAAAGTGCCAGTGCTCGCTTCCTTGGAGAGGGACATTGTAGTAATGAGAAAATAAGAGATTTCAGCTGCCTTGCCCAGCTGAGCTCCCAGCCTGTATTACCTCAGGCACAGAGAAGAATGTCTTTAATATCATCCGTAGAATATGAGTCAAGGGGTGCCTTTTTTATCCTTTTTTCATCCTTTTTATGTTTTTAGGAAAAAAAAAACAGAAATTCTGCTTTGTATTTCATCATAGGGAAAGAAATGGGTTGAAAGGTAATTGGATCCTGTTGCTTCCTAAACAGCTAAATATTTACGTATAGGCTGGGCTATCAATCATGGCCCCATATGGCAGGAAAGCTTGCCATGGCACTCTGGGGAAAAGTGCTGTGTGCAACTGTGTTTGTCTCACAAATGTCTCCCTGACAGCTTCACTTTCATCACAATCAGCTCTGACACCATAATTACAGATTTGGGGAGGTTTGCAGCCTCCCACTGATTGATTGTTTGATACACACAATTTAGAAGATAGATGTTCTTATTTAAATCAGCTACTTAGCAAGGGAACCGACTACATGGGGAACAAAGGGGAAGCAGTGTGTGACTGTGCCAATGTCCAGGGCAAACCCCACACTTGCATTTTCAGCCCTCTCTCCTCCCTTCCAACCGCACATAAGGGTGCTTGCTGTGTGTTCAGCCTCTTGCCTCCTGTCTCTTCCTTGCTGGTGACCCAGGGCTCCACCACACTGCTTCACCCTGCTGCTCAGGGGCATTTCCAGTTTTTGGTGCCCCAGAAGCACTCAAGTGGCCAAGCAAAAAAGATCCCATCTGCTATAGTTATCTCTGGCCACTGATTTACTGCTTTTAACCTACAGCGGCACTGGGCACTGCTAACGCCAGCACAAGCTGCACTTGCCCCAGTGGTACTAAATCCCAGGGAGGGACAGGGTGAATGCAGATACTTTTCATTCACTCCATGTTAACCAGTTGTCAGTTTTATGGAGCAATAGCACTCAGGGTCAGGTTCTCTGGTGCCAGGGCTGATCATTTTTTATGGTCTCTCATCCTGGCTTCTTCTGCCTTTTTCCATGCTGGTGTCTATTGGAAGCATTCCTCTTTTGTTAAGAGTATGGGAATCTATGGGAAGGCAGGATGGGCCGGGAAGGTGAGGGGGATTGTCCTTTATGTTTGAGAGAAGCCGTTGTGATGGAGGTCTGCCATGGATGGATGATGCTGCAGCTGGGAGCTACTGGGTCAGGATGGGCAGGCAGACCAACACGAATGCTTGTGCACACACAACCCATGCCTGATGATGTTGTGTACGTGGGCTGGCTGGCTGGTGATGTTGGGTTACAAATGTTCAGTGATTCCCATTCGCTAATGGCATAAAGATGCCAAACTGATGCGTGTGCCAGAAAGAGCTGCTGCTGAGATCTTCATTCTCCTTTGATCAGCTGCTTGCAAAGCCTGCAAGTTGTCCTAAGCTGGCTCTCACTTGCAAAAAGAGCTTCTTGAGCAAACCCAAAGGTGATGTCATTTATCTCTTTATTTTTAACCTGGTGTGTGTCCTGCTGGCTCTGCAGCTTCTCTCTAATGAAGCAGACAGAAATCCTTGGCCTGAAATCATGTCACATTTCCTACCAAGTGCCACACCTTGCTCTTCTCCAGAGGGTTCTCATCACTGGGACAAACCATTAACCCCCTTCTTGTGCTCTCTCCCACTCTTCAGAATCTTTTCTGGAGTCTCACCCTTTCAGATCCATGAATTTTGTGCTGCTCACTTTGCAGTAGTCCCCCTGAGGGAGGATGGATGGAGAAGAGCCCCTTCAGCCCAGTCAGTAATGGAGCAAACAAGGCAAATTGTGATAACTAGGAGTTGTGGATGGGCCCTGACCATGACCTTGTGCATAAACACAGCAATCTGCTCAGCCCATACAACAGCCTGATCCTTGTTCCAGCTCCAAGGAAAGGCTGGGGCCCTCCTGATGTCCTGTGTCCCAAAGTCCTTTAGCCATTTTCTGTCCCAGGGTCCCCTGGTCTGACACAATCTCCTGCACCAAGTGGCTCCTCACAGCTTGCCCCCGGAGTACAGAGCATCTGTGTTTATTCCTTCCCCAAACTATCCATGGAGCCCTGGCAATACCAGTAAGACCATGGAAGGAGCCAAGGTGAGATCCCAGCTTTGCAGTGCCTGTGGCTCAGTGACAGGACCTCCAGGGGATGGTGACATCTTTAGTCCTGCAAGTCTAGGGGGTAAACTGTGATTGAATGTGAGATCTCAATTGTCATATCCACAAATTCACAAAGTTGTTTTCTTGGGCATCAAGAAAGGTAACGCAGCAGAGGTCATGTCTCTGTTTTCAGTCCTGGCACTTTTCCAGGCACACCTTACCCCACATCTGTCCTTCATCTCAGGTTTGAGCCACCAGTGGTCTGAGGCTGTGCTTAGCTCTTTCTTTCTGTTCCCTGTCTCCTTCTGTGTGGTCTTACCTGTGTCTATCTCTCACTTTATGGAAATAACCCATAAATCCTTCCTTCTTCACCCATTGGAAGTCCTGACAGGCTCCGAAGCTTCTTCTGGTTTTGGGGCTGTAAGTGGTCCCATGCTTGCAAAGGGAACATCTTCCCATGGACCCCAAATGAATGGCAAAGCTACAACAAGCTGTGTCTTGCCAAATTGTAACCCAGTTCATGATGCTTGAATTCATATCAGTGTGAGCAGGGAAATGCTGACATGAAGTAAAGGCTCCCTCCTTCAACATGTGCTTTGCAGGACAATTTTAGCATCTCCCATCAGCAAATCCTTTCCTTAACTATTTTAATTTTGTTGATGACATTCAAAGACTTGTGAAATATTCCTTGCAGGACATTTAATATGAAATAAAATTAGTAGCTAGTATTTATATTCTAAATGGGCTATTCAGGGAGCCTCTCCCAAAATGCAAAGAGAAGGTAAAGAGGGAGGTTGTTAACCTCTTTGTGTGTAATGCTTGCCTGAGAGCTGAATGGTAGATTTTAATTGGGCTGGATGGGCAGAAACCATTGGCAGAAGCTAATGAAAATTTGGGTAGTACAGAAATCCTTTTCCCTGCACTGGGATGGAGAGGTCCAGGCAGCAGTTTTGGCTGCGGATACAAATCCTCTTCTCCTCAAAACTGATGATGTGATTTAGCTGGAGGTCCACACAGGATGCACTTCACCCTGCACTTTGTATAAGCCTTTTATCCAGTGGAGCAATTCCCTCTGAGTCAGGCCAAGGAGGTGTTTGCTGTGCTGCTGGTCCTCCAGACATCGCACACCATGGCAACGGTTTTGAAGAACATGGGCACACCTTTCACATTGCTTCAGTACTACACGATCCATATCCTCCAGTCCTTCGTTTCTGTATTCCTAATTCCTGTGTGTTCAGTGAAGTACTTTGGATTTATGGACTCATAGGTTCATAGACCGGTTCGGATTGGAAAGGACCTTAAGATCATCCAGTTTACACCATCTCAAAGGAGATGAAAATAATGAAAGTCCAAAGCCACTTAGCAATTGCTTCATAGCTCTTACTGAGTCACCTTCGTAATGAGATGGGGAAGTAGCCCCTGGTAGTGAGCAGACGTGGAAACTGGGGGTTTAGTGTTGTCTGGAGGTCTCTAGTGGTAAGGATTAGCAGGATTTTCATGGTTCTTCACTCTGTAAATGCCAGACATGCTCAGAAGCAGCTTCTCGATGCCATAAGGCTGTCATTTTGTAATTGCAGGGATCAGTTTGGAAACTTGAATACATATTATCTGTAAAAAGATTCCCATGTGTATGTATGCAAATGTGTGCGTTAAACATTATTTTTACCATTATGCATTAATCTAGTGTAAGAAGAAATACTGGCTATTTCTACTAAGGGGCAGAATTTGCGCAGCAAACAGACTTTCCTAGGCTGGAATTTGCAATAGGCTTTGAGCTGAATTTATCTTCTGGCTGGTAGAATTTAGCTTGTTTTTCTGCAGGAATTCTAGGTGAGAGAACAACAAAAATAAGGTGTTGGGCTCATTTTCCCTTCTAGAAACCTCAAGGCAAATATAATTTAGTGTTGGTGATATTTGTTTTGACAGAGCTAATGCTGTGGTAGCCTTTCCCTTGACCCCTTTGGGTGACATAGCCAAAAATGCTTATAAATGCCATTTATGATGTGCTTCGTGCTACTTGCTTGGGTGTAGCTCAGCAATGGAGTTGGTGGAAAAGCCCCTCAGCTTTCTGTCGTACTTGCACATGAGGGACTTGCTCTTGTGCTTTGTTTGATACAGGCAGTATTGAAGGAAACCAAAGTATTTCCCAAGAGGGATGTCTTTACAGCAGGGAAACCTCTTCCAGCATCAAAGACCAAGTGCCATGGGTGACTATTTGTTACTGGTGGAAAATGCCATGAATGGGAGGGCACCAGCCCAGAGCCAGGCTGCATTTCAGTTCCTGGCTTTGCCTTCTGGCTCCTGTGTGTCCTTGGACTCTCTCTGCCTTAGGTTTCTATCTCTCAAACGGAGATGGCGTTAAGCCCTGACCGCAACGGTGTGTCAGGAGAACGAATGTATGGATGATTATAAAGTGTTCAGGTAACTATAGCAACGCTGTGCCAGAGGTACCTTGGGTAGGTATTCTGCCTGTTTGTATCTTGCAAGAGGAGAAGTCAGACAAAGTGCATGAATGTGCCCTGAAACCTGTCCATGGGCTTGATGCTGACTCATCAGAAGCCACCATCCCCTGCTATCCCTGGATTACTGTAGGAAGGTTGCAGATGTCGGGATTGAAGCAGTGGAGGAGATTTTTTAAAAGCACCTTGCTTTACTGCTTGCTGGACACGTTATAGCCAACATCACGGCTTTGGCTTGGAAACAGTCCAGTGTGTTTTATGGCAGTAAAAAAAACAAAGCCAAGATATAAAATTTATTGCCGTGAGGTAATGAACTGCAGGGACAAATTCGGTGTAACACTTTGTCTGCAACATGCAGCAGTTCTGTTCTCTCTTTGTGATTGTCCTACCCACCTCCTTGCAGTTTGTTTATGTGATACAGAAGCTCTGAGCCTCCCTGGTAACACACCAGCATTTTCATTTAATCAAAACAATTTACTCCACTATAAAAAGAAGCCAAGACAAGCAGGGAGAAATTGATCAATGAGAGAACAGTAAAGTCATGAAGAGGGGAACGCTTATCCAAACTCAGCGGAAATATGGCTGGTAGCTTTTTCTTACCTCACTAGACAAAAGGCATTGCAGAGATGGGGCGGACAGGCTTCACCAGAGCAGCCCCGTTCTCTGTACGCACCCCTGGAAGGTGCCTGCAGCACCAGCCACAGGCATGGGAGCTGTGCAGGGATGGGAAGGACTGGGGCAACCCCTGGGAAGGCAGGAACTTGACCTCGATGAGCTGAGCATCGACTGCACCATGGCTCTGTGACATGGAGACACCCTGTGTTTGGTGCTGCCTGCCTGGTTACCACCCAGCCAGGATGGTTTTGTTCCCTTCTCTCCCTGTTTCTGCTGAAAGCAATGGGGAGGCCTCATCATGTTTCAGCATTTGTATTTGAATTAAAGACCTGGTGAGGTCTAAGTTGTTCCTGGGTGGGAGAGAGATCCCATGTATTTACCACCACATTCAGCATCCCTGGGTAAACACACACCTACCACAGCCTTGCAAACACTACAAGGGAACAAGGGACCAGCCTGTTTGCACCTCTGCTCCTGCTCCCAAGAGCAACAGGAGGTATTTCCAACAGGCCCTACACTTAATTTAAATAGGAAGCTTGATTTTCTATTTCACTTTCCCCCAGTCACCTTTGGCCAGAGCTGTATTTGCATTGTGATTCCTGGTTTTGTGTCTGGCTCCTTGGAACTGCAAGCAGAGCAGTTAAAATACATTCACATGAAGACGGCCCTTCCCATTCCTTCACCTGATCCCAGCACTCCCCAGTCAGATTCATTGCCAGTGGATTCCCTCTGCATGGCAAAGGCTCTGCAAGCCAAATGTGCTTCCCCTCTCACCAAGGGCGCACATCCAGTAGCATCACGTAGGGAAGCTCTGCTGTCACCTGGCCAGGGATGCAGTAAAGCTGATGAGCAATTGACCTCAGCTCCTGACTTGCCTTTCTCATGGAGGGCAGGACCTGCATCAGAGCATCTTCCTTCTCATTGCGGATGTAGGGAGCTGAGATGAGGTTCTCCAAAGGGATTTAAGAGCCTATATTATACTTTTAAAACCCACTGAGGTCTTACAACCAGCGTGACTTGACCACCTTTCCCTTTGTAAGCGCACACCAAAAAGCAATTTTCGAAGTCCCCTAAATGGCTAAGAAATACAGTTCACCTTAACTTCAAATGACAGACATGAATGTTTCCACTCACTTAAGAGAGAACCAGATTCTAGATGATAGATTTGCTCAAACTATTGTCAAGCCATAAACTGCCCTGGATCCAAATCCAGATTAGTCTCGGTCCAGGGATACTCCTAAACTATTGTGTTTGACTTGAAATGAAATGCAGGTTAAAATAATTGATGCAAAGCTGCTGGAAACCATGTCTCTGAGGGCCACTTCCAGCTTTCTGCAGGAAAATAGCATTGGTGATATTTAATTGCTTTTGTCTAGCCAAGCTGTTTTAGATGAAGTGTTCAGTTCCTATGATGTCCAGAGCCACAGATGGCTAGAGATGTTGTCAAAGGTGCTATTGGCTTCTTCATTGGAGTTTGAAGCTGCCCCAGAAGGCATTGCAATAAAAAGTCACTGCAGGCCAGCTGAGTTGTCTGTGGGAGCTTTTAGTTCCCTGATCTCAGAGCGAGTGATCCTCCAGCTTTTGCAGCCTGGGTCCCCTTCACTCCTCAGTTGTGCCAGGAGCAGCTATTCTCCTGCAAAACCCCCCAGCTTCTGTTCTTCTTGCTAAAGGCTCACTCCTTGGTAGCATCACCTGAAACCAGACTGAAATCACAAGTCTGGACAAGGCAAGATCCCAAATCAATGTCCTTAGCCCTTATCAATGCCCTTATGCTCCCATGTGCGCATTTGGAGGCAGATGTGGAGGTACCTTCCCAGCACTTCTGTTTGACCCCTCATTTTTACCACTAACTGTTAAGCATTCAGTGAAAAGGCAGCCCAAGGAACCAAGCCTCCACTCCCAGGTGAACGATCTGACCGCTCCACTGCAGTGGCATGTCCACCTTCCCTTGCTTGTCCCTGCCTGCACATTCATGTGCCAGACTGCCCGTGGGCAAGGAGGTGACCACAACACCTAGGACTGGTAAGAGCCGCTCCCTGGGGGAAGGAGGTAGGAGGAACCTGTTAATATAGAACCTTTCTGAAGAAATGGTGCCTCAGTGGTGGGGTACAGGTTGTTCATTGGCTCCAATACAGAGGGGACAGGATCAGGACAGACCTGCCTCCTGCCAGCTGGGGGCTAGAAGCCAATGAATGAGACTATTCAGCTTATCTACTTGATGAATGCAAGCTGAATGGCTGCACATTGGGCAGCTTAGGTCTTGCTGGAAGAATCAGGCTTGCCTGCGCCTCTGCAGTGAGAGGCAAGCATCACCCTGACACACTGAGGTCTTCATTGAGTGCATTGCTGGGGTCCATCAGGGCACAGGATGCCTCTCAAAGGGAAGGAGCTCCTGCAGCACCAGGTGAACCATCCCTCTATTTAGTTGTTCTCCAAGTTTGGCACTAGCCTGGGAAAAGTCTGGAGATAAAGTCTGGTGGCAAAACAGCCCTACAGAAAGCAGCACATTAAGTCTGTTTCCAAGGGTGTGGGTTTGCTCTTTGATCTGGGGGCTCTGAAGGAAAGGGAAAGACCTCTCACATCTTGTTAAATGCTTTTATTCACACACATGTAATTAAGATAGCCTGTATCTATCACTAGGCATGTCTTTAATTAGAGACATTTCAGCACCAGAAACACTGGCAGAAACAGATAACAGTGCTGCCTTTGTGCGCTGCCCAGAGACAAGACCGACCACAGGAAAAGACAATAAATGAACTGTGCTTTGCCTCACCATGTGCTGCTCTGTCCCTCACAAGGCTGATGGAAAGGAGATGAAATCATCCCTGCCGTCCAGAGATACTTGCCAAGAGAGCAGATGTGGCCATGCACAGACAGGCATCCTTCTAACAGCTGATGATGGAACAGGCAACAGACCCCAGCTGATGACCTGCAGGGACATACCCTGCCTTTAAGAAAACTCAGCACAGGGCAGTAACAAGACAAGCTTTACCCCAAGCCACCCTACAGTGGCCAACCCAGTGTCCAAACCTGGTCCAAGCACTGCAGGAGGTGATTTTCTCAATATTCCCACCCTTATGGTGTTTCATCCCCTCTGGGCCCCAGGTTTAGAGCTAACAGGTTTTGAAACATGGGGCTTAGATGCCTGCGCGAGGGGGATGAGACCCAAAATGCCACCCCAGCTCCTACTTGTTGACTGATCTCAGCCTGTTAATCTTTTGTGTAGTTCAGGATGATTTCCTGGCTTTGCCCCCATCAGCTGTTGATAGGAGCCCTGAGACTGAATGGACTTGTTCAAACCTAAAGCAGACCTAGGAGATGACAGTGCTCAGTGGTGACTTAGGTGTGGGAAAAGTGGGACTTTCTCATCCCACTGTGGGGCTGTGCAATCAGAAACTGTATGGATCCATCCAACATGATCCCGAAGTCGTGTCTTCAAGGCTTCCTGGAGGCAAACCTCACTGAAATTCCAGGATCCACATTTTCTTGTACTCGGACAGTGGTGAGTGCTGATGAGCTGCATCACTGCTGTGCAAGATGATTTGAGTGACCTGTCAGAAACAGCATCAAGGCAAGAGAAGAATAAATGTAAGACTGGGAAAAGTCCTGGAACACAGAGAGAAGACACAGTTTTAGAGATAGCTCCTAGGGTGAGGTGGGGTATACTGGGATCTAGAAATCCAAAGAGATCAGGTGATAGCATGATAGAGTTGGTGATACATCTTTATTTGGTCCCAGTGAGCTCTCTAAAGCATCTTCTGTTCAGATACAACCTGTATCTGAATTCAGATACAACCTGTATAAGGAAAGCAACATCAGAAAGGAAAACCAAAAAGGTTTCAGATGAGAGTCACAGGAAGGACTGAGACCTGGAAATCCCTGCTCAAGGAGAGATGGGGAGATACAGTTCACTGGCCTCATGATGCCTAACAATGAAGACAGGAGATTTCCAATAGCTGAGGGCACAAATGTTACTTGAGAAGCCAAAGACCAACTGAGAAAAGTGGCAATCCAAGGACATTCAGCCTAGAAACTATGTGAGTGCCTTGGATTCAACCTTTGCAACCTCATACCTAAGGGATGGGATACGGAGCTTTCCTCAAAATCTGCTCATTTCTCTACCATTTTTCAGTGTCTTCCTGATAACTCTTCAATCCCTCCAACACAAGCTGTGACTGATGAAGAAATCTCTGCACTAAATTCTGCAGTCTGTGCTATCAGACAAAGTCAGGATCAAAATATGCTACAATGCTCCTTCCTGAAGCACATCACAACTGTTCTTGCCCCTCCATCTCATTTCAGTCCTGTTGTTTTGGTGTGGCAGGACTGTGATCCCTGAGGATTACAAAGGTGATCCATGAAATAAGGACGGGGCACGGGTGCTGTCTGTGGGCTATACGCAGTTTGATTTAAGTACAGCTCTGTGAATTTCTCATCCTCCTGGGTTGATACGGGGAAAGATACTGAACCAAGCAATAAAGGAAGCTGCCACTTGAGAACTCTTGGGCTTTTTTCATTATCTTATCTGTGAGTGAGGGTTGTTCTGTGCCAGCACAGCCACCCTCCCCCTCACACTGGGAAAAAGGCATTTAGCCTTCAGTGGTCGGAGCTATTTCGCTGTTTGTAAGAGAAGGGGAGAAAATTGTTTTCTCTAGTGGGCAATATCTGGCTACCAGCTCATCTGCGTGTGCTCAGGAGCTGTGGCTGCTGCATCCGGAGGAGCCCCAGGAGCACTGGAGCTCAGGACAGACTGAAAGGGCAAGAGGCATAGCCAGGAGGGAGTCAGCAACAACATAAGGTGCTGGGACGCTGCTGGGAGAAGCAGGAGGCAGCACAAAGAGGGTAAAAGTGGTGACCTGGGCTATGCGGATTTTGGTGCAAACCAGGAAGGCATTCCAGAGGTTTGAACTGGCAGCTCCATTCCACTCTTGCAAGGGCTGAGGCGACAGGGTGTTGTGCCCAACTGCAGGTACTTGTTTTTATTCCATTAAGCAGAGCTTGTCTAAGTCAGTTTTTAAGTCTGATTTATGTCCAGGTAAGACACAGCTCAAAGCTTAAGGAGCAATTTGTTATTTTTGTGCGTTGTTCACCTAAATGTGTGGAAAGATCCATCTCCAGTCTGTCATCTAATTGGAGTGCTGCTCCACTGTCTCAAGCATGGGACTCATCTCACCTGCGTACAGATCAGCTCTGTTGAAACCTTCATCTGTTGTGGTCATCTGGATTCCCTTGTAGTCAGCAGAGAAAACAGCACTTCAGCTTTCCCACCTAAAGAGCTCCTTCAGAAGCCTGCTGAAGGATGGGATGAACTGCTCCCCAAGAGCACTTCCTCCTCTTGAAGGACTGCTGGAGGGGCTCAAAGACATGGATTTAAGTGGGATTTAAGACACAGATTTAAGTGGGAACCCATGATTTGAACTCCATCCAGAACAAAAGGAGGTGACAGATTTACCAGGACAAAGGAATATCACAAATATATCATTGGTTCTGGTGACAGACACCACTTTTTAGCTGTAGCCACTAATGGAGGAAAAAAAAGTGAACATATGGATAAGTTAAAATAAAGAAATAAAAAAGTTTACTGAGGTTTCACTCAACAAGAAGTTGGAGAAGCTTGGGGTGGTTTGATTTTGGATTTGTTATAAAGAACAAAGTGGTTTGACAAAAGATGTTAAATTTCACAGTATCACAGTATGCTAGAGATTGGAAGGGACCTCAAAAGATCATCTAGTCCAATCCCCCTGCCGGAGCAGGAACACCTAGATAATGTTACACAGGAATGTGTCCAGGCGGGCTTTGAATGTCTCCAGGGAAGGAGACTCCACAACCTCCCTGGGCAGCCTGTTCCAGTGTTCCGTCACCCTCACTGAGAAGAAGTTCCTTCTCAAGTTTAAGTGGAACCTCTTGTGTTCCAGTTTGCACCCATTACCCCTTGTCCTATCATTGTTTGCCACTGAGTAGAGCCTGGCTCCATCCTCGTGACACTCCCCCTTTATATATTTATAAACACTAATAAGGTCACCCCTCAGTCTCCTCTTCTCCAAACTATAGAGACCCAGCTCCCTCAGTCTTTCCTCATAAGGGAGATGCTCCACTCCCTTAATCATCTTAGTTGCCCTGCGCTGGACTCTCTCCAGCAGCTCCCTGTCCTTCTTGAACTGAGGGGCCCAGAACTGGACACAATATTCCAGATGGGGTCTCACCAGGGCAGAGTAGAGGGGAAGGAGGACCTCTCTCGACCTACTAACCACCCCCCTTCTAATACACCCCAGGATGCCATTGGCCTTCTTAGCCACAAGGGCACAGTGTTGGCTCATGGTCATCCTGTCGTCCACTAGGACCCCCAGGTCCCTCTCCTCTACACTGCTCTCTAGCAGGTCGTTTCCCAACCTATACTGGAACCTGGGGTTGCTCCTGCCCAGATGCAGGACTCTACACTTCCCCTTGTTATATTTCATCCAGTTATTCCCTGCCCAACTCTCCAGCCTGTCCAGGTCTCGCTGGATGGCAGCACAGCCTTCTGGCGTGTCAGCCACTCCTCCCAGCTTAGTGTCATCAGCAAACTTGCTGATAGTACACTCAATTCCCTCATCTAAATCATTGATGAATATATTAAATAATACCGGTCCCAGTACTGACCCTTGAGGCACTCCACTAGTTACAGGCCTCCAACTAGACTCCGCCCCATAGACTACAACTCTCTGGCTTCTCTCCTTCAGCCAGTTCGCAGTCCACCTCACTACCTGATCGTCCAGTCCACACTTCCTCAATTTAGCTGTGAGGATGCTGTGGGAGACTGTGTCAAATGCTTTGCTGAAGTCAAGGTAGACCACATCCACCGCTCTGCCATCATCCATCCACCGTGTTATTTCCTCATAAAAGGCTAAGAGATTGGTCAAACATGATTTCCCCCTGGTGAAGCCATGTTGACTGCCCCTCATAACCCTCTTATCCTTGATATGCCTTAAGATGGCACCAAGGACAAGGTGTTCCATCACTTCCCCAGGGATGGAGGTGAGGCTGACCGGTCTATAGTTACCCGGGTCCTCCTTCTTGCCCTTTTTGAAGACTGGAGTGACATTTGCCTTCCTCCAGTCCTCAGGCACCTCTCCCGTTTCCCAAGACTTGGTAAAGATGATGGAGAGCGGTCTAGCAATGACTTCTGCCAGTTCCCTCAGCACCCACGGGTGCATCCCATCTGGACCCATGGATTTATGGATGTCCAGATTGCTCAACTGATCTCTAACCCATTCTTCATCGACTAAGGCAAACCGTTCCGTCGACCTGACTTCATCTAAGGTCTCCAGGGTACAGGGCTCTTCAGGACTGCCTGCAGCAGAGTAGACAGAGACAAAGAAGGCATTCAGTAACTCTGCCATCTCTGCATCTTTTGTCACCAGGGCACCCATCCCGTTCATCAGTGGGCCTACATTGCCTCTGGTGTTAGTTTTGTCTGCCATGTACTTGAAAAAGCTCTTTTTGCTGTCCTTGACCCTTCTTGCCAGGTTTAATTCTAAGGATGCCTTAGTCCTCCTAGCTGCCTTCCTACATCCCCTAGCAGCAGCCTTATATTCCTCCCAAGTGGCCAGCCCCTCCTTCCATGACCTGTAAACTCTTCTCTTCCACTTGAGTATACCCAGCAATTCCCTATTTAGCCACGCAGGTCTCTTGGCCCTCTTCCTTGACTTCCTACGTGTCGGGATGCTCCGATCTTGAGCATGGAAAAAGCAGTCCTTGAATATCAACCATCTTGGGCCCCTTTTCCTTCAAGCAGCCTTGCCCATGGGATTTCCCCTAGCAATTGCTTGAAAAGGCCAAAGTTTGCCCTGCTAAAGTCCAGGGTTGCAATTCTACTTGGTATTCTACTAGTCCTACCACACAAGATCCTGAACTTCACCATCTCGTGGTCGCTGCAACCAAGGCAGCCCTCTACCCTTACTGCTTCAACCAGACCCTCCTTGTTAGTGAGGATGAGATCCAGCAGCGCTCCTCTCCTGGTCGGCTCATCCACCATTTGCAGGAGGAAGTTATCATCCACACACTGGAGGAACCTCCTGGACTGCGGCTGGGCTGCCGAGTGGTCCTTCCAGCAAACATCAGGGAAGTTAAAATCCCCCACGACGACCACGGCCTGTGACTGTGAGGCCGCTCTCAGCTGCCTGTAGAAGGCCTCGTCAGCTTCCTCACCCTAATCTGGTGGTCTGTAACAGACACCTACAACAGTATCCCCCCTGCCAGCCTGCCCCTTAATTCTCACCCACAGACTCTCAACTCGCTCGTCATCTGTCCCTGGACAGAACTCAGTGCACTGTAGTTGCTCCCGCACATAAAGAGCAACCCCACCACCCCTCCTGGCTGGCCTGTCTTTCCTGAAAAGGACATAGCCCTCCATGACTATATTCCAGTCATGTGAGCCGTCCCACCACGTCTCTGTAATTGTCACCAGATCATAGTCTCCTGACTTAACACAGGTTTCCAACTCCTCCTGCTTATTTCCCATGCTGCGCGCATTGGTGTACAGACATTCCAGGGAGCGAGCTGAGCACACCGATTTCACCCTAGGATTATAGGAGGCCTCCCAGTCTTCATTAATTCTGGAGCGCTGCCCCACTGGGGCAAGCCCAGCAACAGCCCCATCCCCCTTCGAATCTAGTTTAAAGCTCTCCAAATGAGCCCTGCTAATTCGTGCCCCAGCATCCTTTTGCCTCTGTGAGACAAACCTTTCTCACTTGTCATTGTCCAGACTGGTGCCCTATAAAACCAGCTGTTATCAAAGAATCCAAAGCCCTGCCTGTAGCACCAGTCTCAAAGCCAATTGTTCATGAACTGAATCTTCCCATTCCTTCCCACATCATCAGTGGAAGATGGAAGGAGTGAGGAGAAGATCACTTGAGCCCCAGACTCTTTCACCATCTGCCCCAAGGCCCTGTAGTCTCTCTTCATCCCCCTCAGACTGCGGGAAGCAGCTTCCTCCCCACCTGTCTAGAAGACCAGCAGCGGGTAGTAGTCTGTCGGGTGCACCAGGTTGGGGAGCGCCCTGGTAATATCCCTGATGTGGGCTCCAGGCAGACTACATACCTCCCTATGATGAGGGTCAACTCTGCATATCGGGCCCTCTGTTCCTCTCAGAAGGGAATCCCCTACTACAATGACCCTTTCTTTCTTAACAGAGGCAGTCTTGAGGTGCAAAGTCGACCCCCTTTTCCTATGTGGCCTTGTGGGCTGGCCTTGCCCCACATTCTCACCTACCTCTCCTTCAAGATCCAGGGCCTCAAACCTATTACGGAGGGACACCTGGGGAAGCAGGGCAGGAAGGGGGGAGGGTTTCCCATGACATCGAACCGGAACTCGCTTCCAACCCTCGTCGTCTTTTTGGTCCCCTACCTCTGCGCAACAGCTACAGGGCAGGGGCTGTCTCGGGCCATCCCCCTCTGTGTGAGAAGGCAGGGGGTCCTTCCCCTTTCGGGGGGTATCTCCCTGGAACCGTTCCGACTGGCACGCCAGGGAGTTACTCCACCAGTCGATCTCCCTTTCGCACTCCCAGATAGTCCTCAGCGTTTCAACCTCCTCCTTAAGTCTTGCCACCAGGCTAAGCAGATCTTCTACCTGCTCACACCTCACGCAGGTGGAATGCTGTCCTCCCTCCCCCGGCAGCAGCAGGCTCTGGCACTCCCTGCACCCAGAGACCTGAACAGCCACGGTTTGGGACGGGGTCTGTGTCCGAGTTGCTGCAGTCACCTTACTGCAAGCTCTCTTTCTGGAGGCGACCACATTGGTCAGCAGCCTGGGACACCAGCAACAGGGTCAGCAACACGACCTGCTCCTTCCTCCCTGCGCCTGTGCCCTCTCAGAGGCTTTTTCAAGGCAAGCGGCAGGGGAGTGGTCACCGTCACCGTGGGAACGCCCCCGCCACGTGAGCCGCTCTCTCGCAAGGGCTGCTGGGGCTCCGGGGATCGGGAGATGTCGGGAATCGCGATGTCTCTGCGCTATCCCCTCTGATTTTCCTCATCTCCGTTGACCCTCGCGGTCGCTGAAGCGTGCCGGCTGTGGCTCTAGCTGGGCTAGCTCCGATCAGCTGACTGAATGAATTTCCCACAAGACCATACTTTAATTCATTTTAAATCATAAACCAATAAACATATTTAATAATAAACATCCATACAGTTAATTTTGTCCTTGGTTTTCGTGTTTGGTATTTAGGGATAGGAAAAGAAAAGCCGTATTTCTTATAGATAAGTAGGAAGTTCATTCACTTGGGTACCACCCAAGCTCACAGGCAACATGACGAACACTCTCTGAGGTGCAAAATTCAGCTCTGCCTTAGGAGCAGAGTCAGCATGGGCGATGTATTTCTGGTTTTAAGGGAGGCAAATGGGCAAATGCTTCCCAGTACCTTGGTCCAGACAGGGTTTACACCTTCACAGGCAACGAGGTGGGTCATGCACAGGAGAGGAAACACTGCCTTCCTATTCCTAAACTGCCTGATCCTGAAGATCTCACTAGGGCTGGGTGAAGAACAGGGTATAAGGCTGATGAATCCACTGAAGAGGGCAAACAGCTGGAAGGGAAAACAGCTTTTTGTAATGAAAATATTGGTTTAACTTTGTCATTTTAATCAAAAAATCAGTACGGGAGAATGCTTGGAGTCAATACTTCTAAATGAAACATGCTTTTTCAGGATGACATGCACAATGTCTCCTTTGCTGAGAAAACAACCCAAAAGCATTTCTGTGTGCCTATTTTGTCAAAAGAAAGCATATTTTCCTGGAATATTTTCTTTCCTGGTGTCTTGTTGTTAATCCATGGCTAAGAAACCATTCTGACAACGAATTTGCCATCCGCTCCACTATTTCTTTAATGTTATCTGATGATATGGGCCCCACTGTGCTTTCCTATAGACCTCATATCACTCCCTTCCAAAACAAAACTTCCACAGAAGGTTTGAGAGGCTACAGATTTCCTGATGGAGACTTTAATAATCATTGTCATCTGAGCACTGTCTTCTTTTATTCACTCACCTTATGGAAGTGGATTTGGGTACTGCTGATCCACAGATAGTACCCAAATGTTTCTCAGTAGTCTGGCTCCCCATTGCCAGCATGGCTCGATGAGCTGAACAATCTTCAGTGGACTTCCAACTGGAACCCAAAACTTCCCTCTGTGGACATGTCCCATATATGTCAGTGGGAGCATGGCTCTGTTCTGGCTGCACCATCCACCTCCAAACATGTTTGGTGGCTGCCTACAGCACCTCAAAAGCCCAGAGCTGTCAAAGAGTGTCAGATTGAACGTATCCTGGTTTGAGGTGTAACTTCAAGTGTTCAACCTGCCGCTTAATAACACTCCAAACGGTGCTGCTAAGCAAGGGAGAGAGGCTTGTTTCTGTCTGGAAACCAGAGTTATACCAGCTCAACAGTGCTGTGTAGCATTGCTGCAGGGGCTGGATACAGCCTGTTCTTGCTGGAAAGCTGTTTTCCTAGTATTTGTGCTCAAATGCCTCGGTACATAAAAACTCACAAACTCCCTCTGGCTGTGGACCTGAAGGAGAAGACACCCAGGTAAACTCATCTGTCTGGTCTCACCTCATGGGAGTTTTTGGGTAGCTCTCCCAGGAATCCCCATGGATAATTTATGTGCATCTTCCTCTTCCTTCTTTTGATGGCCAAGGGTTTATTTTCCTGTTTTTCAGTCTAAGCAGGGAGGAATAGAAGAAGTCTGAAGCAATAGCTCATATTTGCCAGGTCATTAGAAAACCAGTCAGAGGAGCTTTGGGTGATGTTTTTCACTGACATCAGAGAAGGAGGGTATGTCTTGCCCTATTCAAGCAGTTCAAAGACTTGTTCATATGGAGGAAGAAGGACTAAATAGGAGGAAGAAAAGCTTTAAAATCCTGTCTGTCTGTGCGCTCAGATGCCTCCTGACAATAACATGTTATTGCTCATCATTATTGCAAGACAGAATTAAAAGTGCTTTAGTACTTCAACTGTGTGTTTCTAGAGCCTGGCAGGCCTTCTACATATAGCAGGAAACTGTGAATTTCTGGGTTTATAATAATGGTTTGGAGGGCAATGAAAAGATCCCTAAGTTGCAGTTTCCCTGCTGTTCCTGCTGTGAGCTATCATAAGCCTAACCCCATCTAAGCACAGCTTTCATTTCTGAGCACATCAGTTTGTGTTACGTTCTGGACTTGGCACTGAAATTGCTATAACCTGGTATTTTAATGGGACTTCTTGGCTCTTTTTAGAAGACTACAGGACAGTGAGTACAAATGAGGTTGTAAGGGGAAAGGGAGCTTTAAAAAGCAGTCCTGATAACAGGGGCTGTGTCCGGTGTTATCCTATGGGGTACCAGAGAGCTTCAGGTCACCAAGACAAAGCTCTTGCCATGCAGAGACCTTGCACAGAGCCTGGGCCAGGATGTCCCAAGGCTCTAAATTGTGCTGCTGCATGGGGAGAGGAATGGACAGCCAGAAGGAAGATGAAAGTCTTTGCCCCGGATTGGGAAGGATAGGATGTGGGCTCTGTGTCCTCGCACAGCCCAGGCACAGGGGATATGTGGAAATGGTTCAGTTGCTGGCACATGGTTTTGCAGAGGCAGGTCCTCTGTTTTTCTGCCCAGGCTCCTCTACCTGAGTCCCAGCCCATCAACTTGCTGTAAGCCAGGATGGGAAGGGCCCTTAGAATCTTCTCCAGGCAAAAGAAGAGGGCTGCGTGTGGGACAATACCCAGATACGCAGACCCACCTCACCCAGGGATGGGCATTGAAGACAGGCTTTATAGGGACTTGTCTGACATGTGCCTGCCTTCAGGCTGCAGAGAGATTCCAGGGCAACCAGCCCCAGTCTTGGATGCCAAGAGGCAGCAGGGATAGATAAAGCCTGACTCTTCTGCTACAGTCATTTTTTCCTTGCTACTGTTTGTTTCTTTGGGAATTGCCTCAGTCTAAATAATTTAGAATTTTGTACACAAAACCTCATCAAGAACCCAAATTATCTCCTTTTTCAGCATGGGAAGAGATGCAGAATCAGCCTGAAATCATCGCGAGCATAATAGAGACATATTCAGTGACAGACCAAAAAGCGGAGCGAGTACAGCTGCGAGCTGCTCTAGGTTTATCTCAGCTACTGAAAAGCAGACAAAAGGTACTGGTATATATCACACTGATTTACTTTTTTAAACTAACAACTTGGGTGCAGCAGATTTGGGGAAAAAAAATGAATATTCTGCTTCAGCTGCTGAACCAAAAAATTCCAGAGAAAAATGGTACATGCAATGAATTCGTGCTGTTTCTGTCTAAGTGGGATGATCACCTCCTTCACAACCACTATTGTCAGTCAACTAAAACTTAACCATTGATGTGAAATGAGATGTTTGAGTCCTTTTCAGAACATGCTCCTCCTGCTTTGTCTTTTTTTCTCCAGTGGGGACCAGGTTTCAGAGCCTTTCTTGTCACTTTAAAAAGTATTTTTGCCCCTGAGAATTTCAGCTTTCTGGTGCTTTCACTGCTTGTTAAAATAACCTCAGAAAGGCTAAGGTGACCTTGGTCACCGTGACCCCAGCGCCCAAGTGCTGTCACCTCTGTGCTCAGCCTGTCCCAGCTTGGCTTTTATCTCAGATGAAGAGCTTCAGGCTGGGCAGTGACATTTTCCCCCTGATAAAGGTCCCATCCTGACTCAGTGAGGAGCGGTTGCTGTGGGGGGATCTGGGTCAGGGTAACCTGACAGAGAACACCACGGCAAATGAATCAAGGAGGGAAGTGGTGACAAATCGAGTTCTCGGACTTGCCAGTTGTCTGAATTATGTGTCCCTTCTCCACGATGCAGCCCATAATCACAGCAATTATACATGACAATCATTAATAATTGCATTTCACTTCAATCAATTTTTACTCAAATACAGCTTTTGTGCCAGGTTTCAGTTAATTTTTCCTGTATCTGTGTCTCAGGCGTTTGCAATACTTGGTGTGAGCATCCATCAGGACAGATGACAGGATGACGTGTCACGTTTCTTGGGGAGACAGTTTTTAATTAATTGTTATTCATAAACTAATTATTGGATTTACAGATGAGTTCTTGGGAAGTGCATCAGCCCTCGGAAGCTGCACGTCAGCCATTTGCAGAAGGATCTGGGTCTGCTTTTCTTCAGAAGACTAAATCCATGTCTTGAAATGCAAGTGTTGTCTTTTCCTGGAGCTCTGGGGCCCTGGCCAAGGTCACCCACATCCTCCCTCTGCAGCTGTCTTGCCTCAAACCAGGTTTAAAAGCAGAGCCCTTACAGAACTGAATGAAGAAGGGAATGGATATCTACAAGTGTAAGCTCAGGAGCAGTTCCAGGAACAAGCTGCTGCGTGACATCCTCAAGGAGCCAAGAACAATGTAGGCTGGTTTCAGCTTTGACTTCTTTTCACGACAAGTATCATGCCTAACAACAGACCCCGGGTGGCACAGAGCAGCCAAGTGCATGGGCTGGGTCCTTTCTATCTGGGCAGCAGATACACAGATCCATGTATCCTTATGGATACACACGCAGCATCCCGCATACAGCTGCTGCCTCACACCCCTGTGCCACCCTGCACACCAGCACCTTGGGAGTGATGTGCCAGAGACCCTGAGAGGGAGAGAAGGAAAAGGAAAACTGAGTTTCCACATCTCCCCCTGGAGCAGGCATCCTGGGATTAATGGTTATTGGCTGGTATTTCTCTCCATAGCTGAAAGAATCTTATTTAAATGGCTGTGATGATGAATGCTCCTCTGCAGAGAGCTGCAGGAAGGATGCTCTCTGAAAGCAGCTGCTGGCACCTGCTATTCCTGAGGCTGTGAGAGCACTGCTGAGCACCCCAGCCCCGCTTGCTCCGCTTGTAAAGCGGTCTATCCGTATCGATCCTGCCACCAGTGATCCCTGGACTGCCTCTGTTTTCTGTGGAAGGAAAATGCTGTGGCAGCAGCCACCCTGCTTTGTACAAGAGCAGTGCAGGGGCTGTCTTATCAATTCATCTGACCTGCAAAAGTGCCTCTTCCTGTGCCCCAGCCCAAGCGAACCTGCTCCAGATGTTGTACAGGATACGCTGCCCTTTGCTGCGTCCCTCAGCCTGGCTGTGCTGGAAGGCTGCCCAGGAGCTCCTGTCTTCTTACCAGGTTATTGCAAAGAGGTGATGGTTGGGGAGGAACAGAGCAGACATCCGTACATGTCCTGGGACGAGGGCAGAGCAGAGGGACCAAGGCTGTGCTAAGCAGCTTGGCTTTTTCTCTTCCTCATTCCTGGAATGCTACTGGCCGTCTGCAGCAGCTGCTACACTGGCTTGTCCCCAGGAAGAGGAAGGGTGGTCAAGGGCAACAGACTGGATGGTGTTTTTTCTAGGTTAGTCCAACACTGCAAACCCCAGAGCTTCCATTATCAGGTCCAGTAAGGACCAAGAGAGCACAGCGGGGACAGGCTGTGATGGGGAGGGCAATACTGATAGCAGCAGGAGCACTGGGCTAACAGCAAATGTGCATAGCAGGAGCACACTGAACAAAATGCTGCTCTAAATAAATAACAAGCCTGTCTTCTGTCACAGGCAGTGGAGAAAGTGATGTCTAAATACTGTGGCTGTAATATGGGGGATTCAGGGAAGGCTTTGGTTAGGGAGGAGTTGGCCAAAACGAACCAAAGTTTGGCTCTCAGGGAAGAGGGAGAGCTAGTGCTGATGTTCAGATTGCTAACAAGGATCAGTGTGCAGGGTCTGTGGTCACACACTTTGATCTGTTCTTGGCGCATGAGCATTGCTTCTCTCAATAAAGCTTGCAGCTCCCATCCTGAATGCTGTGTTATGGCAAACACAAGTGAAACCCAGGGCACTGTTTCTGCTGTAGCACATTATCTGTGTTGCAGGCAATTCCCTTGAAATGTTCATAAATGAGAGCAAATGTGGGATTTCAGCTGGATCTCCAGCAGAGTGCAAGAGGAAATGTGGGAATATCAAATGGTCAGGGGGAAGAAGAGACATCCCTGTGGCCAGCGTTGCTTTCAAGGCACAGACTTGAATGAATGCTGTTCATTCATCAGCATGTGCTTGTCCAGCAGCCAGGAACTCTGCCAGGGCCAGGATGTAGCTACGAGCATGCTCCTCACAGCCTCCAGACCTGCTCATCCCATCTTCTCTAACTGGAGCCCTCTCTTGCTATACTGGTGTCTGTATGAGGATAAGAAAACCAGAGAAGGGAAGTAGGGGGAGAGGAACAGAGCCCACTCCTCCTTCTGAAGACAATTCTGTCTTATAGAGATCACAGAATCCCAGGCTGGTTTGGGTTGGAAAGGACCTTAAGATCATCCAGTTCCAACCCCTTGCCATAAGCAGGGACACCTCACACTGGACCATGTGCAAATGCCTCTGGAGGAGCCCCTATGTTCCAGTGCATTGCCTTAGGTGCTAAACAGAGCCTCGGTGGGGGAACTGCTTCGGTGCATCTTGCAGTGAAACCGGCCCTTTGCAGCTCATCTGCTGTGTGCTGTTTCATTCAGCCTGTCCTCAGCCAGGGATATTAATTGTTTTCAAATATGAAAGGTGTTTGTGTTGTTCTTGCTGGAGGTGATGGTCGATTCTATTAAGCACTGTCAATTCCTGTCTGTGTGTTAATGCAGAGGTGCCTCTGACTGGTTTGTAACCAAGAGGTTTGAAGGTGCAACTGCCTGAATCCCTGCAAAAGGGAGGCTGTTTGAGACGCAGCGATCTCATGGCCACATCACATTTCAGCCTGGTGCTACATTTGGGAATTCAAACATAGCAGGATGGATAATCGAAGACAGCTTTTGAAAGCCCTTCCAGACAAAACTGAAGCTACTGATGTCAAAGGTTCCATTACAAGGAAAGTGCCAGTTCAAGCTGAAATCAAAAGTTGCTATCAGAGCTCCTGAAATGAATGAAAAATGCCCTTGTTTATCCTAGTGGAGTTTGCAGAAGCAGCAAAAATTCATGTGCGCTGAAAGCCTCTGTTATTTGTCAGCTATCACAAAGCCAAGCACTGAATGGATGAGAAGGCAGATCTGGCATTTCTAATTGTGTTCCTCCAAGAAGGGGAATGTTGACTTTGGTGCATTTGTGAACGAACTGGGGGTCCGGTCACCCTGCCTGCTTCTGGTCAAGGAACAGACTGCTCTGTCCGTAGACATCTCTGGGGACCCTGATCTTTCCAGGTATCAGGAATACTGCAATAACCCCAGTCATTCCTGATGTCTCTGGGGTTAAACTCAAACTGAAAGATTACCCCATGCTGAAACTTGCACAGCCTTGTTGGTTCTTTAGCTCTGTAACTTGTGATTAGATTGAGACACTGGGGCCATATTGATTTTGGCTGTTAGCAGAGTTGTCATTAGGTTAAAAGAGGCTTGAGTGATGGAGGGGAGCAGAGGTGACTGCTGCCTTCCAGCACAGTTCAAGTGACTGCATTTTGGAGAAGGGCATCAGCTCCTGCCTACGAAAAGGAGGGATGAATAATACCAGCACGGTTTCACAGAGAGGTACTGGTGTTTAATGCATTGAACATCATTTGTCCCTCACTGGTGTGGGGAATGTTTTGGAGATGGTTGTCTGACTCTGTGCCCTCTCCATCACATCCCTGGGGCCAACTGAGTGCCTGTCAGCAGGCACTCAGCAGCCATGGGTAAGCCCTGAGGGGCAGGGAGGGTGATGGGGCAGTCAGAATGACTGTGTTGATGAGGGTGAAGGTGTAACGATGGAGAAGCTCTTCCCTGTGAGGGTGCTGAGGCGCTGGCACAGGGTGCCCAGAGAAGCTGTGGCTGCCCCATCCCTGGCAGTGTTCAAGGGCAGGCTGGACACAGGGGCTTGGAGCAAGCTGCTCTAGTGGAAGGTGTCCCTGCCCATGGCAGGGGCTGGAACTGGATGAGCTTTAAGGTCTCTTCAAGACAAACCCAGATGCATACATGATCTCCTTGCCTGTTCTAGTCATGCCAAGTACAGTGCCACACTATCTCAGTAGCATGTTGCAGTGTGCCAGACCCTTTGGCAGCTGGCAAGTGGCAGCACATAAGCAGGTTCGAGCCCTAACATCTTTTAAGTTCCTTCAGAAGGAGAGGGCTTAGCTCAGAGCACAGGCAAACCAACCTGTTCTCTTCACTCTGTCCATGAAGACCTTCTAAGCAATCATTTTTGACCAGTCACCAGGACAAGACCTATGTCTGAGAGCTCTAGAGGTGTAAATGCCTTCTCTTTTCCTTCACAATAATGAAAAGGACGAACAGGAACAGCAGGAAAAGAAAGAAAGAAAAAGAAAGAGAGAAAGAGAGAAAAAGAGAGAAAGAAAGAGAGAAAGAAAGAAAGACAGAGAAAGAAAGAAAGAGAAGAAAGAGAAGAGAGAAAGAGAGAAAGAAAGAAAGAGAGAAAGAGAGAAAGAAAGAAAGAAAGAAAGAAAGAAAGAAAGAAAGAAAGAGAGAGAGAGAGAGAGAGAGAGAGAGAAAGAAAGAAAGAAAGAAAGAAAGAAAGAAAGAAAGAAAGAAAGAAAGAAAGAAAGAAAGAAAGAAAGAAAGAAAGAAAGAAAGAAAGAAAGAAAGAAAGAAAGAAAGAAAGAAAGAAAGAAAGAAAGAAAGAAAGAAAGAAAGAAAGAAAGAAAGAAAGAAAGAAAGAAAGAAAGAAAGAGAAAGAAAGAAAGAGAAAGAAAGAAAGAAAAAGAAAGAAAGAAAGAAAGAAGGAAGGAAGGAAGGAAGGAAGGAAGGAAGGAAGGAAGGAAGGAAGGAAGGAAGGAAGGAAGGAAGGAAGGAAGGAAGGAAGGAAGGAAGGAAGGAAGGAAGGAAGGAAGGAAGGAAGGAAGGAAGGAAGGAAGGAAGGAAGGAAGGAAGGGAGGAAGGAAAGAAGGAAGGAAGGAAAGAAGGAAGGAAAGAAAACCTCAACCCCCCCAAACAAAACTCCACTTCCTCCCCCTCAATGTAATCAACCTTGGTGCTTTTTATTCTTTCCTACAACAATAATTCATAGCCAGATTCCAAATCAAGCTGTGTGTCTGCAAAAAGCTGGACTGAAATGATTTGCCTTTAACTTGAGCTGTTTCATCTCTCTTTTTCTTTTTTATTTTTTCCCCCACCTGATTCACAGGAAGTTCTGAAACTGCATTTTTTTAAGCACATCGACTATTTGTCAAGGGAAAAAATGAACCCAAACCCACAAAACCAACACAAAGCTCACCCAGCTGCCTATCTCACATTCTGCTGTTCACCCCCTGCCTGAGCTTGGCCAATCTGTGCTTTATTCATACGAGGAAGGATGGGAATACCATCACACAGGGTTTCTGTTGCCAAGTCCCTAAATCATCTGAAGGACACATTTTACCCTAAGGGCAATGCAGGTTGCTCCTCATGAGGACTCTTTTTAATCCATTTTAGCCATTGACCGGTGCATCTGAAGAGCATGGGCTCCTGGTGACCCATGCTGGGACCCAGGTGATCCCCATCCCTCTGAGCCTGCTGCTGACCCATCCTGATGCTGGGTTGGAACTCACTTTCAGAGCAAGATGCAAAGGCATGCTCACCCCCCTGTGTCCCCTGTGAGGGATGCTGCTGCCAACTCATCACCCTTATGTTCATTGAGCAAAGGAGGGTCAGCAGACTGGCCCCATGCTGCAGCAGGCAGCCAGTGCAGCAGCATGGAGCAGAGAGAGGGGTTTATTGCACTTCTGTTGGCCCCCCACCCCAAAACAAGAGGTAAAGCCTTTTTTACCTTTAGAGAGGAAAACCAGCCCGTAAAAGGGATTGCAGGGAAGGACCATCTCACTGAGCAGTGTCCTTTTAACCTGAGTTTGTGATGCACCATTAACTGCAGCACTGGAAGCCGCAATTGATTCTCACACTTCCCTCACACACCTGATGCTAAACCTGCCTGCAAAAACTGATTTCTGTCTCAATGAAGGGCTTTGAGGAGCCTTGTGATGGATGTCTGAACACTCCAGCCCATCAGTGGCCATTGCAGCTCTTGTGATAGAGAAATAAGCAGAAAGGAAGCCAGGAGGGAAGCAATCTTGCACTCTCTGCTGGTGTCTTTAACTTCTTCAGAAGTGCTGTGGAACAGCATCAACCTTCCCTGCTGCGTATGCCCACATGGAGGAAAGAACAAGAGCTGCTAAAATGGGTATTCTTTTACATACCTGCTCTAAATATCAGCAGTGCCCAGGGAAGAAGCCCCTTGGCTCTGCCCTGCTGTAGTGTCCTGTGAAACCAGGCAAACCCTGCTCTGGCTGAGCAGCAGGGGCTGGAGAGCAGGGCCTGGCAAGGTGCAGATGTGGTGTGAAGATGACTTTCAATGGTTTAAGCAGCTCCACTGTGAAAGGCATTGAGGACAGATAGACCTGGGATCTTACAATGGCATAAACACCTGCCTCAGTGTTGCCACAGCGTTTAGGGAGGTTCATGCAGAGACTTAAAGAGTCAGGACACATTGCAGATGAAAGTGAGCAGAATTAGGAGAGACGGATGAAAATACTTATGTAAATGAAGCTTTCAGCCCTGTCAAGAAACTCCCCACGACACTCATTTATTACTTTATTAAGACAGCAGATGGCAAACTGCTAATGAATGTGAAAGACATAAAGGGGTTTTATAAACAAACAGAGAGATGCTAGAAGATGCGCAAAGGGGGAACAGCTGGGTTTGGTAGCACCGCCATGCAGACTTCCAGGTAAACCCTCTGTGGAGAGCAGGAATAGGGGTGAGGCTGCAAGAACTCCAGAGAGGAAGACCCCTGAAGAGGTTTGGTGCTGGTGGTGTCCAACAAAAGGTGGCCAAGGGGTCTGTGGTCAGTGCCCACATAACCCAGGAGAGCAGGAGAGCAGGAGGAGGGAAGAGGTGAAACCACGTCCAGTTCTGCTATGGAGGCCGAGGCAAACCTGAGGAGGAAAAAGGGGAATTGAACCAACACATTTCCCAAACCTCACAAAGCATTTTAAATGTTGTGCACCACAAATAGGACTTCACTGCAGATGAAATCCAGGCCTCAGGCAACTCCATGCTGAACTCTAACCCATCTAGGCAGAGGCTGAGCAGTGAAGCAGGCATGGATGGCACAAGAGGTCCCCCTAAGTCCACCATGACAGTTCAGATGCAATCCCATAAAGTTACAGGCATATCAAGCATTTCTATACAAGGAAAACTCGAAACCCCTCTGAGGATCCTCAAGTCCCAGCCTACAATCCAGGTTTCCCTTGTTTGACCAGTTGATCTGTAGTTTTCATAGCAGCTTCCATGCCCAGTTTATGCAGAGGGCTATGATGGACATCAGGCAGACCAAGTGGCACTCTAACTCTTCATGGAAAACGGCCATAAATCTCCTTCCTGGGAAAGATGGTCCATAAAATCTTCATTAAAATGAGTCCTCTCCTTTTCAACTGCTGCTTAAATCAGAAGCACGGACAGGTCATTGTAGCCAAATGAAACTGCCCTATTGAGAAGGTAACCCCAGGGGAGGCTGGTGGCTTTATAGCCAATGCAATCTGGGCTCCATGATAAGTAGAGCAGGTCTCAAAATACTGATCTGAAAGAAAGAATCATTTCACACATTTCAGAAGGTGCCCTTTCCCTGTGACAGTGCATGTCTAAGGCACCTGTGACAGCTCAGGAACACAGAGGAGAGTTTAGATGATTTTTCTCTAGCTCTTTTAAGACACTGCATGGTGTCATGAGGCAGATCAAGACAGAACACCTTTTGCTGTATGCCAGCAAGACTGCATTGCATGAGATGCAAATAGGAGGAAGATCAGTATTGCCAACATTATGAGCCAAAAGCCACAATTACGGAAGCTGAAACACTAAATGAAGATGGAGATTATGTTGACAATAACTGAAACCTCGGCTTAGGAGAAAAAGCACTACAGGGAGTTGGTAGCTGTAAACTGCCCCTGAACCTCTGTAGGAGTAGGCCCAAAGTGGAAAGCAGGGACCTGCAGCACACCAGCAGCCACGTCCTGTGGGAATGCCACAAAATGCAGGAGAAGGGTGAGCCAGGTGGTGAGAAACTTCCAAAAGGTGACCCAGGAACTCGCCACCACCAGGCATTGTTGAATCTAAGTCTGTTAAAGGGCCTTAGGGAACAAACGGGATTGAAATGAATCTCTCGTAAGCTCTTTAGTGTGGCGTTATCACTGAAGTTTTTGCCTCTTTCTCTGCAGTGCCTGATCACAGCCATGGCAGAGGAAATCTGTCTTCAGGTAGGAGATACCGTGGTGGCTGTAACTACTCCAGTAGAGATGTATGTGATGCGTCAGCAACGGAGCTCATTGCCGTGGCTTTCTCTCGGCTCTTGGAGACATACAGGAACATTCAATGCAGGAGAAGTGCCTGCTCTTGCAGGAGGTGGAAAAGGAGCCCGGGGCAGCTCATGCTCCTGATTCTCAGGAAGGGACCTTAGCCAGGAGGGACCATGCTCTGCAGCTCAGAAGGCGGGGTAGCAAAGCCAGGAGAGAATTGGAAGGAGCTGGCTCAAAGACCTGCATACACTTTCTGGTCCCCCATGAAGGTTAGAAAACAAAAAGCAATTCCATAACCAGTCCTTGAGTAACTGAGGAATACAGGGACAAAAGCAGGCTGAGAAGGACGCCTTTCATGCACTATAACAAGCTGATCTGATGTCTCATTGCTTGAGTTGACACTTATTACTGGAAATCTCAGCTTGTTTTTTTGCCACCAATGAATTCTCTCATAATTTCCTCAGATTTCTCCCTGTCAGGTCACTCACTTCAGTATTTCTTTGAAATAAAGACAGCCTTGTAAATAAACCAAGCCAAAGACACTTCCCAGTGAGATAAGACAAGCCCCGTCAGGAGAAATGAGGATTTGGTGCAGAGTCAACAAGAAGCACGTCTTTTGTTGCAATTGCCAACTAAGTGTAATTAACTTCCTGATGAGGTGCAGGATCTTCAGAACTGATTGGAGTTATAGACTAATAATTATTCATGAGAAATTAAAAGACACTTCTTATAGGGAACTGGATGCATAGCACAGGTTTTTTAAAGCTCACTGAAGCAAACACATCCATGATCCAAGGCTACGGATGAACAGTCAGACTGATTGCTCTGGGCAGGGCGCTAGTGGGAAGTGGAGGAAATGCAGGGAAATAACCAAATGCAGGGAAATAACTGAAGCTGAATTTATTCTTTAGAACCAGTAGTTTCCTTCCTGATCCGGAACCAGTAAGCCTGGACTGCTACTAAACTGAGCTACTACTGCCCTGGCACTGGGAGAGGATTTTTGGCTTTCTCCCTCTCAGGTTTGTCACGTTTCCTGGTTGTAGAGGATGGATTCAGCATCACTGGGAATTCCCACCATTTGGCCTTAATTACAACATTGCAAATGAAAGACTAATCAGCAGCAGTGTGCCAAAGTCCCCGGGCCTCCTGCCGCTCTGAACAGATCCAGGCGCATCTGAACTGCCTGTATGTGTTCCTACAGAAAGGTCTGCCTGATGATTCTTTAGCTACTGCCAGTGGAAGGCAGACCTAAGGCAGCCTTTTGGGCAGGAGTCTAACAAGTGCAGTGGCTCCCTGGCAGCAGCGGGGCACACGCTGTGTGCTGCTCTGCACCTCTGTCAGCTTGACAAGCCCTCTGGCAGCTCCAGGTGTTCATATAGAGTGTCAGATGTAAGAAGAAAACATTCATTTGGAAGGTACTGACCTAACAATGCAGGCAGGGCAGTTCTGGTGCTCGTGCTGCTCACCTAGGGAAATGAGTCAGCAGAGGAGGAGAAATTGCTTATATGCAGCAGCCCAGAACTTGGTGGGATTAGATACCCACCTCCCCAGCTGCATCTCCTACATCTCTCTGACACATCACAGCCTGGCAGTGAGAGAGAAGGTGAGTCTGACTCTTCCAGTCCTGGATCAGCTCACTGGGAATGCTGCTAAACAGAGGGATTAAACAGGCTCATCATCATGTCAAGCACAAAGTGTGTCAGTCTAAATCAATACAACCCACTTTTGGTTATATGGGCACCCTCTGGTTTGTGCTAGATGGCTCCATTCAGACTTGAGCATGCTATTATTCACTGCATGGGGAAACAAGTAAAAGGTGTGATGGAGGAACTGTGTAAAACAGCTGTAAGGATCTTCTGCTCCAGTTTTTTAATTCCAGGGATGCCTGTTTAATGCTCCATACTCTGCATTCCAGTCAAGACAAAACAGCTGAGGAAGGAGAGAGAATCGAAAGCAATTGCCAGCACTTTTCTTCCTGTTTGTTCTTTCCTTCCTAGAATAGCAGCCCTCAGACTCAGCAGGACCTGGGGGTCTTCCATGAGGAGCCATGGGCAATCAAGAAACACTATTGCTGCAAGGCACACCTGAAAGGGCCAACCGTATCCCCAGGGACACTCTCTCATGGGATGTAAATGCTGGGAGAACCTGAAGAAGCAACTGTTTTGTACATCCTTCCTTGTCCTCTCTATGACAGCCTTTCGCTGTAAGAGGCTGGAGCTGTCACAAAACTCTTCAGGACCTGGCCCTGTGCTAAACATCCACCTCTCACAAATCAGTGGCAAAGGAGCCTCCAAGATGCTCCCATGCAGTGAATGACAGTCGTGTACCAGCAAATTCATGAGCCACCTATGTGATGTCAGGGACACAAAGACAGAGAGGTGAGAATAATCCTAGAGCCTGTCCCACCTGAGGTGCCTCACTCCCAGTCTCTGCTGGTGTCCCCACATCCAGTCTGTTCTGCTTCCTGGCACCGTGTAAATCTTCTTTGCCAATATCATTCACCCCCAGTGATCATGAACCACCAGAGCGTGAGCTCAGGGAGGGGATCCTGCCCCTCTGCTGTTCTCTGGGGACACCCCCCTGCAGTCCTCATCCAGCTCTGGGGCAGCAGCACAAGAGGGACGTGGAGCTGTTGGAGTGAGTCCAAAGGAGGCCATGGAGCTGCTGCGAGGGCTGGAGCAGCTCTGCTCTGGAGCCAGGCTGAGAGAGCTGGGCTGGGTCAGCCTGGAGAAGAGAAGGCTCCTGAAGGGGAGACCTGAGAGCAGCTCCAGTGCCTGAAGGGGCTGCAGGAAAGCTGGAGAGGGGCTTGGGACAAGGGATGTAGGGACAGGCCAAGGGGAATGGCTTTAACCTGCCAGAGGGGAGACTGAGCTGAGCTCTTAGGCAGAAGCTCTTCCCTATGAGGGTGCTGAGGCGCTGGCACAGGGTGCCCAGAGAAGCTGTGGCTGCCCCGTCCCTGGCAGTGTTCAAGGCCAGGTTGGACACAGGGGCTTGGAGCAAGCTGCTCCAGTGGAAGGTGTCCCTGCCTGTGGCAGGGGTTGGGACTGGAGGAGCTTTAAGGTCCCTTTCAACACAAACCAGTCTGGGATTCTGTGAGTCTATGATCCTTGCTCCTCCCATGACCTCCTTCTCCATTCTGTCCTGCAATGTTTAATTGTCTCTAAGATGACCAGAGATAACTGTGCTGGTAGCAGAGCACAGGCCCTGTCCTTCCATGACAATTCCTTTTATAGCTATCCCTAACAATGGAGATTATGTTGTTCAAAAACTGAGCTGTTCTATGTCCTGTCAGAAATCCCCTCTGGTTACTGCAGAGCAGCTCTTCACCGTGCCAACTTCTATCTTGCTAGCAATAACACTGGTCCTGGCATCACTCACATCAGCCTGCAGTGCTTCATGATCTAATCCTTGCTCCTTCCCTCTGAGTGCAGGTGAAGAAGTTTATTTTCTTCCCCAAAGCCCATTGCCCTCCTGACATTCAGGTGAGCATGCCCAGAAAGGGCATTTTCCACCTGGGAAATAACCACACAGCATTATCGTTCATTTGGAAGGAGGAAGGTAAATGGAGACCTGGTGACACTGAATATATAAACTTAATGTGGTTAATTTTGCCAGATTGCTCCATAACAAAATGCTACTATAACCCAAAGAAACAACAAATTCAATTCCAGTCCTATCATATTCTGCAGAGATTTATTAATCTGGCATTTTTTATAGACTGAAACAGATATCTCAGTTCCCGGAAAAGTCACTCAAAAGTATAAACCAGAATGACATTCTGGAAATGTGGAATTTATGAAGAGCAGAATGAAAAGCGAAGGAAACCAGGGGCATGTTTTTCTTTCCTGAACCTCGGCGCCAGACAGCAATTGCAGTGAGGTCAGTTATGAGCAAGCTACACATGACTGCTATGCTGTTTGGCAGTGGCAAGGTAAAACCTATTTGGAACAATTTATTTATGACCCAGTTTATTTATGAGCCCAGTGTCAGCCGGCTCCTTGTTTGGAGGACACGAGATCAAAGGCTCTAAGGCAGAAGCATACGCACTCTTGACAGTCTTCTCCATCTAGCTCTCAAAACAAGCACGCACAGCCTCCTTGCTCAGACCCCACAGGCTGATGAAGGGGACACAGCAATGATGGGAGATGGCTTTAAGGCCAGCATATATCAGAGATCTTTCTGGGCCAGGCAGATGTGACATTGGAGGTTAGAGGAGCCCCACATTTCTCTGGTGGAGCACTGGAGCACTTCAAAGGCACCTGAATTCCATTCTCATTCTTTCCCTGACTCTGTGTGAGCTTCTGCTGGGCTGACCCACTTGGTTATGCATGAAGGGACAGCAAAGCTAGTGAAAGATGCCTTTTTGAGGGATGTTTATCCCCTGTGACCCTTGTAATCCACAACTGCTGTTTCTGCCCCCAAGCAGTCTTTGAGCCAGACAGTTCCTCTGAGAACTTGGTCTCCATTTTCTTGGCATCTCTCAGCTTCTGAGAGTAGGTATCTCATACCTTCCTGGGAATCAGAGAGATACGAGCCTCCCTCCAGTGCCCCATGTATTTTGCAGCTAAATGTTACAAACACCATCAGTTCATCAACCTCTTCATCTGTGGGCAGGGTGCTTGTCCAAGTCTTCCCCTCTCCCCTTCACTTCACACCCCACACATTAGCCCTTGCCATTTTCTCAGCTTCTCCTTTATGGATGATTTGGATTCCTTGACATATATTTCAGAAAGGAAGATGGATTCTTATCTATAATTTGTTTTCTCTTCTTTCCATGCCTGCCCCAGCCTTTTCTATTTGAGAGATACTTCTTAGGACCTTGGTGCTCCCCTTGACCCCTCCCTATGTTCTATTTCACCATTTGCAGATCTTACTTCTTCCATTGCATGTCTGATTCATGGATTAAGCTCTGAAAAAAGCTCACACGAATCTAAATGAGGCAAAAACCCAAGGACATGTGATGATAACGGCTTCAGGAAGGACACATGTCCATTCTTTGCTGTCTCAAAGCCATCTACCTGGTCTAGTGCAAGCCTGCTATAGCTTGGCAGCTGCATAGATAACCGGGTGTAAAGGTCATGTCAATATATCTATAGAGAACATGGTCAGACTACATGAAGGACTGTGCCCAGCAATGTAGATGCACCTCTGGTTGAAGCTTCCACCCTTGTCTGGACCCCTGGGCCTTTCATTGTGAAGGTCTCTGGGTGCCTATGCACTGCATTGAGGTTCAGACGTCATTATTTATTAGTTTTGTGAGGAATATCAGTGCTGCTAAAGCCTGGTAACACATCTCACTTTATCTACCAACCGGGGAGTGAAAGGTCCATGGCTTTGTGGGGTAAAGCAAACACTCTGCAACACTGGCAGCTATGGGTGCTGCAGACTAAAGATCTGAACCTGTCCTGAGGGAACTGCCCTCATAGCACTAGAGAAGGCAGATAAAGAGGTGTGTTGCAGATAAAGCTTCACTCCCACCTCCCATCTATCTCCTTTATTTGCCGAGTGGTTGGTTCTAAGAAGGCCCAGATCTGTTCTTTTTCATGACCAATGCATTCCATTGCTCTTTGGAGAAAGTTACCTGCCTACCTCAGGTATACTTAGAATATGGACAAGCATTCCCTGCATAGTGATTGACACAACAGGACCAAAAACTGTAGACAATAATGTTTACAAAGAGACTGTCTCTGCACCCCAACGAGATTTCTGGGTATATCAGGGTCCTTGCTTTCACCACAGAGCTAAAGAAGCCAATGAACTAAACCATGGATTTCTTTCAGCTAGTTTGACTTGCCTCAGTCTTGACCTTGAAGACCATCAGTGAATTAGTGCCGGAGCTACAATGGAGTCTGAGAAGTCTTTCACTCCTCTGTTTTAGTCCTATTTGGATTCTGTTTCCATTTCCTTTTGCTTAATGTTGACAAACCACCTGAAACAACTGTGCAAACAGCTTGGCACTGGGGAAAGATTTCACGTCCTGCCCAGTCACTGAGTTAAGGCTGGAGAGGAAACTTAACTGCTAAATTAAATCCAATCTTGATGATAGAAACAAACAACATCTAATGAGTACCTCCGAAATCCCGTCACGCAGTCCTGTCCCTTGGATTTGCATTGACAAACACTTCTGATGCCAGTGGCAGAAACCTGAGGAAAATCATTCAGACATGAGTTCAGTGCATGAACAAAATTGTCTTTCTCCTTCACAGATTAATTCTTTTAGAGCCAATGCATATGGGTATAAAGTGGAATTTGAATTATCAGAGCATTATGGGATAGGGACAATGGATCTGGTCTTCTGCAAAAAATATGTAAACCAGATCTGTCGCTCATTGGATTCAGCCTTGGGGGTCTCCACATATTCTTATAATCTCTGTACAGCATCCATCATTTTGGAGAGATGTCTTTCCAAAATGCTCTATTAATTAACTGATACATCCCAAAGCACTTTCTATGCGCCCACAAGGTATAAATCAATGCAGCATCAAGAACTGCACTGTTCATCTTGGGTCTTTTTGGCAATAGGTAAAAGTAGCATAAAGGAACATGTATTTTTCTAGCTCTTGTAAATGTCTGGATAGGCCAACGGCATGGTCTGGCAATGTTTTAACTGAATGATTCTTTCACTGTCTTGCCTGTACCTCCTTCTTGCTTTAATCTTCATTAGAAAATCAAGCCAGGTTGGATGGGGCTTTGAACAACCTGCTTTAGTGGAAGGTGTCCCTGCTCGTGGCAGGGGGTTGGAACTGGATGAGCCTTAAGGTCTCTTCCAACTCAAACCATTCAATAATTCTATGATTCTCTGATTTTATGATTCTATGATTCTGTGATTCTTTGAACAGCCTAAGTACAGCAGCACTGGTGAAGATATCAAATCAGCTTCTGAAAGGCTGAAGTCATGCCAAGAACATGATGGCAATCTAGAAGCAGAACTTCATAGGAATCCAACAGTGCAGTTTGGCATTCAGACCCCTAATTCCATCTCTCTGACCCCTTACAAAGATATATGAGAAGAGAAACTGGAGGAGTCCAGCAGAGCTCTCAAACCCAAAAGCCTATAGGTGAGATCTAGTGTATTTGAAAACTGAGTCCCCTCTGAAGTCTGCACAGAACAGCAGCTTGTGGCCCATGATGCTATGGTTGCAACCTCATACCTTCAAGTGGACCAACAGCTCCAAGATAGCTCTGTCACATCTCCTTAGGAAAACCCATCTGAGAGTGACTCCACTGCAACAGCCGAAAATCTAGGAAAGCCACCTAAAGCAGTCAAGGACAGCATGATCTCTTTGAGGAAAAGTGTGGAAGATGCCTCTTGTTCACACCCATATCAATTCAGCATTCACAGCAGCTAGCTTTGCTTGAAGGCGAAAGAAAACCATCAGTGAATGAAATAAATGAAAGAAACATGAACATTTTGCTCCAGGCCAGATGTGCTGAAGACCTAATATTTCTGGAGAAAACGGTGGACCAGATGTCAGTGAAAAGCACTAAACAATGAACTATTGTAGTGAACACCACTACTGACTGACGCTCCTTTGCAGCGCTGCCTGGATCTCCTGCAATTGCAGAGTGCTGCTGGGACCTCGACTGTCTGTGCTGGACCCACTGGGACAGACAATCTTGACACATGATCTGACACATGGTCACATTGGCTGTGCTATCAGTGGGGTCTGGTGCTTGCACAATCTTGTGCATGAAGGAGCCTTATTGCACGATGCCATTCCTATCAGTGCTCTCCAAGCTGGGATTTAAGGCCTGCTCCAGCCTCGTTTCCTGCAGGATTGATGGAAGGTCCCTCTTTACCCTCACAGAGATCACCTTCTTATTGTGCTTCAAGACCCTTTGGGCTTTGATAACTAGCTACTAGCAGCGACAGCCTATTCCATTTTAGGAGACTGGATAAAACCACCCTAAAAGCGGGATATGAATCAATAGGATGGGATAGAGCAGAGGCAAGAATAGAAGTAATTGGACAATCATAAGGCTGGAAGTGAGACAGGCAGATTCCCAGAGGAGCTAGCCAAAAGTAATACATGTGTAGGTTTACAAAAGGGCTCCTGCAAATGGGGATAACAGATGTGGTGGTGAATATCGGCTTTGTCAGAGCAGCATAATTGGGATGTTCAATGGCTTCATGAAAATACGTGGACTCCTAATTGCTCTAGCACCTGCATTCCTTGGCTAGCACAGGGCTGTAAACCTTCAAGATCACAAAAAGGCTGAAAGTTTCCTGGCTTGCAGGAAGCTGCTGTTTTCAGCTGTCTTGGGCAATTGTGCACTGACAGCTTGGACCCATCCCATGAGCAGTCCACTTGGCAACTGCTCACCACTTGACTGTGGGAAGCAAGCAGGAGAGAGCAAAGGGTCCTGCAAAATGAGCAGCAAGGTTGCATTTTTCTTCTTCCAGCTGGTCAAGGTGGCAGCTCCTGAGGCAGGATTTTCCATGCTGAGAATGGAGTGAAATGGTCTTGCTCAGCCTGGACTGCCAGTGTCTCCATGTGCTTCTTTGGGCATCAGGGATTGACTGATCCCATTCTGCACCACCACCTTTGCTGCTGCGCTGGTTCCAAACCTCTTGCAATTGCTGTGTATAAGCGTAGTGCAGAGAGAGCTCCTCTATCATGTGAAAGTCTGTCCCATGTGCCTTGTGTTCAGTAGGGCCATGGTCCTCCTGACTCCTAAACTCAACAGTGCTCTGAAAGTTGTGCCCCAATGTACAAAACTTCTCAGTCAGTCCCATCGAGAACTCATGACTCCAACCAAGTGTCAGTTTGGGGTTTGGAGACCCCATTAACCTCCTTGTCTATTGGCTGTGCTCAGGCTGGCATGCTGCTGATATATATAATGAAGATACCTTTGTGCCCTCACACTGTGCTGCCAGCCCTGCTGGCATCAGAGGGCTCAGGTCCCCCCACTGCGCTCCCTTACTCCCCAAGGCTGAGGGACTTGGTGCCTGTCCCAAGAGGATGTCCCAGAACCCCAAAGTACCAGCTCAATTATTCCCCTTTTCTCTCATCTAACGGGTGAGACCCTTGATGCGCTTTCTGGACTGTGATCCCTGTTTCTCTTTGTGTGACTCTCTTGGCCTTCCCCTCGTTCCAGCAAGGACTTTAAGACCCTCATGGCAGAGAACTTTCCAAGGAGAACTTTCAGATCCCGGTATCTGCAGATCTCTGCCACAGCCACGGCATCTTTGTTGTATTCCTTTGGGTGCTGTCCTCTGCTGACCTTCCCACGCGCTGCATTCTCCAGCCATCAGGGACACTCATTATTTCTGGGTGGAGGAATATGAAAGAAGAAGAATCTCTTTCAAGTTGCAGAGGCTGGGCTGGCTTGTCACTAATCTGAGGGGAGAAAAAAGCACCAAAGCCTCCCCACGTGTCTTTGAGCAGTTTGAAAGGGACAGGGCACCTGTGATGTTGGTGGTCCTGTGCAGCTTTGCAGGGGAAGCACATACACCTTTCTGAGAGGGTTTAGGGGTACAAGCTGCAAACAAAAATGATCCTGCTTTAATGAGTTGCCTTAATTTCCTCAAACTTTACTTGCCATAATCCCCCCTAATGAGTTACTTCTCCTCAGCAGAATGGGGGTTACAGATAGTGTTTCACCTCCTAGAATCATAGAACCATGGAATCAACTGGGTTGGACAAGACCTTTAAGCTCATCCAGTCCAACCCTTTGCCCAGCACTGCCAAGGCCACCCCTAACCCATGGCACTGAGGCCTCGTCCCCACGCTGTGTGAACACTTGCAGGGATGGTGACTGCAGCCCTGCCCTGGGCAGCCTGTTCCAATGCCTGAGCACCCTCTGGGGCAGGAATTGTTCCTCAGCTCCATCTAAACCTGCCCTGGGGCAGCTTGAGGCCGTTTCCTCTTGTCCCATCCCTTGTTCCTTGGGAGCAGAGCCCAGCCCCTCCTGGCTCCATCCTCCTGTCAGGCACTTGCAGGGAGCCATCAGGTCCCCCCTGAGCCTTCTCTTCTCCAGACTGAACCCCCCAGGTCCCTCAGCCGTTCCCCATCACCCCTGTGCTCCAGGCCCTGCACCAGCTCCATTCCCTTCTCTGGCCCCTCTCCAGCACCTCAATGTCTCTCTTGCAGTGAGGGGCCCAGAGCTGAACACAGGATTCGAGGTGCGGCCTCACCAGTGCCCAGTGCAGGGGCACAATCCCTGCCCTGGCCCTGCTGCTGCACTGGTGCTGATACAGGCCAGGATGCTGGGGGCTTCCTGGCTGCCTGGGCACAAACTGCTCACATTCAGCTCCATCAGTCAGCACCCCAAGCTCCTTTCTCTATCTCACCTCAGTTCCCCTTAGAAGTCCCAGCAGGAAGAAGTCCCTGGAGCTGTCTATCAACCCTGCTGCACCAGTACCTGTTTGAAGTTGTTGATGGGGGTATGGCAGAGGATGTTACTGGAGATGTGACTGTGAAGCACCATGGTGGAAGTACCAAGCAGCTAGTGTACATTCATAGAATCATAGGAACACAGACTGGTTTGGGTTCCTACAGGCCCTTGTCCAAAGCCCCTCTCCTGCTTTCTTGTAAGCCCCCTTGGGGCAAGATGAAGCTCACGTGGCTGGATGTCTCTGCTTCTGCTCCTACAAGCCCCTGATCTGACACAGGGATCACGCTGTAGGAAAGGGATTGCAATAGCACTGCTCCTGCACCCTACACCCTCTGGCCTATCAGGCTCAAAGCCTTAACCCCACAGGAGTGTGCCTCCAAGATAAAGAGGTATCAGGGCTAAATCTTGCTTTCAGTCTTCAAAGCATACAAATAGATCCTGAATTCAGCATCCTGTCCGTGTTCATCTAGAAGAGATTTACTAAGGCTTTAAGGTTCCCTATAAGTCTTTTCTCTTAGAACTGCTTTCAGGAACCAAAGTGTGTGCCAAGCATACTGTGCACAACCCCCTCTCCACACCCACACATAGGCTGGCATTTCATTTCGAGCTATGCTAATCCACAGCTCCTCCTGCACTCATGCAGTGTTCAGTAATATTTTATTTATTATAGGATTTAACTTCAAAATTTAACCTCTTTGTAGCTTGAAAGGTGTCTTCTTGGGAAGGTGATGCTTCTTTACTGCCACATGGACATGGTTGCCTTTGTGCTCCACAGAAATATTCTTCCAAATCTTAAGCCTTTCGCACTTCTATTAGCTTCCATTTCCTGGTATGTCATGTGTCAGGTCACTAAGTCAGACCTGGTGGATTCATTTTAATTAATTGCAGTCTATGGAGGATGTGTCTTAGATTTACACACTGGCTTTGGATGCTGCTTTGTGCCTCTGTTCAGATCAGGGGAAGCCAAGGAGATATAAATACAACACTATTCTGGCCAACACTATTCAACTCCTCCATTAGATTAGGCTATTTCCATAGGGAGGCTCTTCTGAGCGCATCTCATCTTAGAAGACCTCTGTAGTCCACAGATGCAGTGACGAGCACAGTGCTCAGATGGGCTTTGGGCTATCCCAAATCTGTACTACCAGTGCCTGCCAGAGAAAGCCCCTTTCATCAGTGAGTTGCCCTGGTTGCAGTAGTCACTCAGCATGGGCAGCATGGGCCCAACAGCCTAATAACAGCCTTAGAGATAGCAGAAACTGTGGATAGAAGGGAGATAACCTGCCCAAAGTGAGTCCAGAGGCACAGGACACCAGGTTCTTGTGTGTGCTGCTCAGAAATGAGCCCAGCTTTGGGGCTGACTGCTCTTGCTTTCTTGGCTGCCTGTCTGTTCCAGAGCACGAGAGAAGCCAAATCTGGCTCATGCCTCGTAAATTCAGTAGGATGGGGCAGTATTTGAGGGCAGCCCCACAGCTTCATGGCTCTCTGGAGACCTGCTTGTAAGGGAAGGGAAATGGTGACTATTTGAAACAGCCTGAAGGGATGTCAGTTTTCAATGAGAAGCTAACAGGCTTCTCACTCACTTCGGCATTCATTGGAAATCAGACTTAGAGCTCATAATCCTTCACTCAGGAGCTGGGCATCCCTGGCATCTCTACTTTGCTTGGCTCCATCTCGACCTCGAGAAGGTCCTCTGTCTGCAGTGGAAGAGGTGGTTTTGCTGCCAGTCTGTGCAAGGCCTTGACCATAATCAACTTCTTGAAACAGAGAGAGGTGAATCTCTGGAGCTACTGCAGAGAGCTGAAAGCATGGAACACCCAAGGAACGGCCAAGGATTCAGAGCAATGTCACACAATGCTAACTGTGCCCCAGGGCTTAGAACAGCAATGGACAGCTTAGTCCTCTGAGACTTCATGGCAGGTTCCCATGGGGAAAGGAGACAAGGTGCTTCTTTCAGTGGTCCTGTAGCCCCAGAGGGATACCCAAGTAAGTTATCACCTCATTGTATTATAGTTGTGCTTCCCATCACAGGCTCAAGCCCCAGAGAGGTTAATGCCTCACTTCAGTGCAGGAAGACACTGTCAGCATGCTTTCCAAATGGTTTCACTGGGGGTGTCTGACAGGTTGTACCCCCTGCCTTGCTCAGCTCCAGGAGCTGAGGCCAGGAGACCTCCCTCTACAGCTTTGTGTCTTGCTCTTGAATAACACTGCAGTGTCCAGGCAGAGCATGTGTGCTTCCAGAAACAGCTCTTGTCTGGTCCCACTGCTCCCTTGTGCTTTGCAGAGTGTTCTGGGCTGGGGTAGAGCTGCAGGAGGTTCCTGCAGGAAGCGTTTTACTTCTTAAACATTTTAAAGCAGAAAGATTTTATTTTTGGTGGTTTTTTTTTCAGTCTCTTGATGAAGGAGAATACTTTGTACAAACAGCAAAGCTGGGGGCTGCCTTGGCATCAGGAGTCTCCCCACATCTCTCTGCTATGAATTCCTTCTCTGTCCTGGTGAGGCAGAGGGAAGGATGGAGCCTGTAGGACCCTTTCTCCTTGCCTGTTGGCTCTCTGGTCTATAGGCTTCGATGGGTATAACCCAGTGACAACAGCTCATCTTTGGGAACTTGAGCCTGTGTCCAGACTAAGAAGCTCAGTGAAGCCAGGAAATGTCTCAGTGTTGTCTGGCAGCTGCCCACACTGCCCGATAAGCAGCAGATTTCATAGCACGGTTTTGAGCTGTGCTCACCCCGCCTCTCCCAAGCAGTGCTTGGGGTTAGCATGGACCAGGGACCATTCCCAGTGAGCTGTTTGGATTCAGCTACCCCTTGCTGTGGAGCTCAGTGGTACAGCAACAAGCCACGTTACACCGAAGTCAGGGATGGAAACAGCCCTGGGTGTGTTTCATTTCTCAAACACACCATAGCTACCTATTAAGGTTGCAGTTGTGAGCAGTGCAATGGTTAGTCATCTCCAGAGGAGGTGTGGATATAGGGACCTGATAAATCCTCCCATTGCAAGTACACAGGAACAGCATATTTCAACGTTACATCTTTCTTATTCCTAACCCTGTCACACTGCCAAAAATGCAAGACATCAAGAGTGCAATGCAGAACAAAGCCAAGAGGGATGTTTCACAGCTCCATGCAACACGCTCCATGTACTTTCACTGCTGCTGGAACAGTATGTAAGGAATATAAATTAAAGATTTAAATAACATTGAACTGTAGAGTGCTACTTCTCCATTTCCAGCACTCATTATAAACAAATGCCACACGGGACACCCACATCCCCTCCAGCCGGCACAGTCGTAATGCAGACACGTGGATATTCATGTGTCAGCCATGACTTACAGCAGTTTGGTGATGCGAATTAGAGCTCTCCATGCATGTTTCAGTGCAACTGGGCAGCTCAGGCAGCATTTCAGCAAAATGGGGAAGGACATTAAAACGGCTGAGTAATAATGGTGCTTATGGAAGAGGGTCCTGTGTGGATAACGACTTCTGAAAGGCTGTATAGGTAAGTGATGCGTAGCAGAATGAACACATAACCTGCCCCAAATTGCAGGGTGAGAGGAAACCTGCAATTCCACAGGGATTACCCTTGGAATCCTTTAGAATTGGCTGCTCAGAGTGCTTCTTTGGGTGTAGATAGGCACATAAGGATGCAAATAAGCACCCAGCAGGATTTTTAGAAGCACATAATCCCTGGTAATTTTGTGGGAGGAAGGTGCCTGAATGCAGATAAGAATCTGGCTTTAGGTTCCTAGGCATTTACAGAACAAATCCCAGTAGATGCCTACCTACTGTGTTAGATGCCTACATAGATTTTCCTTCCCTGGAACCAGTTTAAACATGAGCCTCTGCTAGTCCATGGGGATGCTGTTTGGGTTTCTCAAGGACTCCTGGCAGGCAGCAGCAGCGCTGGGAGGGAAAACATGGAAGCTGATGTAAAGCAGTGCTCCCTGTGATCAACGTAAGGAGTGTGTCTCTGCTGGGAGCATACGGACCGACTGGTGCAGTAACAGCTGAAAGTTCTGGCATTGTAAGAGTCAAATGATATGCAAAATGGATGCACAGTCATTGCTTATTAATTAATCTAAATAATTGGCTGTTTCAGATGTGTGTCTGATCTGCCTCTTCGGCAGCTGCTTCGTTTGCTGATCCATGTTTCTGTGGACATATATTAGAGATATTTGTGAAATGCACCAAATATTTAGGGTTTGAATAGTGCATGAGTAAATATGCTTTTTATCCAAATACTCCAAAAGCAATTAGCAAACACCAGAGCCTCAAAGAAGGGGCTGTTCGTAAGTAATTGTCACTACCCCAACCTGTTCTTCTTGCTGGAACAAAACAGTTGGTAGCATTATTCGCACAGCCGTAGATGAGTCTTCTAGCCCCTGTCTGATCAAAGAAGGAGCTTAATAAATATCTTCCTGGAGAATAAAAAAAGCTTCCAGGCAGTTTACACTGCAACAGGACTTGGGATGCATGGGTTTTATGCTAACAGAGTGAAAATCTTCCTCCTCAGTGAGATTCTTTCTACAACATATGGTTTGTGAGTAGCATACTCTGTTTAAGAGCAAAGTGCCAGCTCTGTAGGCACGTGTTTAAGGCTGCCAACAGCCCCCTTCAGTGAATTCTGGTGTAGCATATTTAGCATTCTGATTTTTACATCTTTGGTAATCCAAATCTCTGAGAGGGCTTTAACCAATGACAGAAAATGATCCTGACTCTTACCTGACCCACTCTGTGGCCCTGCTGGGGTCTTCTCTGGTGTGGGTGGCTTGTTTAGAGCAGGGACTCTGCAAGGGTACTGCAGGGGCAGTACTTTTACAACAGAGTCATTGAGTTGGAGGAGGTTGAATAGTTATGATGAGGCTTATGATATTCTCATTTTGCTTTTCTAACTTTCTTCTTATCATTCCAACCATGATGTGGTTCCGTGATTTTCATCCTTGCTTTGCAGGTGCAGGTGAGTGGAGAGTTTGGATCTGATTTATGGAAAAATTGACCTATTAGAGTTTGCTACCTGGTAACAGCAGAGCCCTTCTTGATTGCAGAAAAAAGAATCAGCCTATTGCAAATGCAGTGATCACTAGCACAGCCCTTCCAAATACAATGGGGAGCGACATCAAGCAAGGAAATGATCACAAGTCCACTGCAGTCTGTGGTGGGAAGAGTAACCAGTTGGCAACCCACTGTGGTCATTAAAACAAGACAAAAGGAAGAATACCTTCTTCCAAGCAAGTAACTCCCTGCAAAGGAAGATCCTGTGGTTTCTGAAGAGCTTCAATGTATATTTTAAAATCCAATTTGGGAATCTAGCCATCTGTCCAAATATTGAAACTCATCAGCTGTTTCAAGTGGGAGTTCGTCAAGCAAAAACATCCGAGGGAGCTCCCACGCCTGCTGTGTTACTGGGCTTGGGTTACAGCCAAACACCATTGACACAGTTTTCTTGCTCTCGTGTCTTAACACTTCTTTTGTGGCTGCAAATCATCTCTGAGTGTGAGCAAAATATAGCTGCCAGTTTGGCATGATCATGGGTCGCGTGTAACTACAGGTGACACTGTCCACGTGTGGAGGGAGTAGAGGGAGGCAGAAGAAAGAAGGAATAGTCTCAGGTCACACAGAGGCTTGTTGCTCTCTTACATGTTCCTCAATGAAGGGCTGAAGAACCTCAGAAGAGCTGAGGGTCTTGAAAGGCACACAGATATGGTTTGCTCTGCACCACTTCACTGTGCTTTCTTTCATACCTTCAATAGCAAAGGTGGTTTTTATCCTTTCTTTTACAAGTATTGCTGTTATTTCAAGCTAAGGAAAATAATTAGCCAGGCTAGGGAGCAAAGTCAGCACAGACACCTTTGTGAGAGGGCTCAGCAGTGGAGAGAACAAAATGCTTTCAGTTGCTATGCCGTACCATTAGCTTTTAGAAAGCATCATTATGCTCTGAAAAGGTCACTTCCCTCAGCTGGATCCAGGTTTTCAAGGCCAGAACTACTGCTGGTGCTGAGTACCACAGGCTTTGACCCAGAAAGTGGGCAATTAGTTGTACACATTGGTCCAAATATGCAGAAGACAGAAATGCCCGGGCCCGGAGGAGAATGGGTGGAGATGTACTTAACATTGCTCATGTCAGGAAGGCACTGATTCAGCCCAGGCTGAGAAGTGCTGGCTGAGTATCTGTGGTGCCAAACTGCAGCTCTAGAGGAGAGGTGTGTGCTGCTGCACCCAGCAGAAGGCAAAGGATGAGCATGGTCAAGGCCTGGCAAGACACAGCTTTTGCAAGTGATGAGATTTCAACCAGGTCTGGAGTCCATCTTTGAAGAAACTCCTTCATTCTGGACTGTCAGCACCCTTCAAATGGCTGTTTCCCAGGTCCTGGTCAGAAGGCACAGAGACCTGCCTCTGCCCTGTGTTGCCCAGGCATGGCTGCTGCACTCTCCCACAGCCAGGACAACGGGGGCAGACCCGTCTTAATTTCACTCAAGACTTTGATCTCCGAGATCTGGGATTTCAGGAGATGTTTGTGATCAAAGTCACAGAGGATGGTTTTGTAGAATTTATGGATAACGAACCGATGAGGAAATCAAAGCTGGGACCTACAAAGCTCCTGTCTTTTGTGAAAACCTGACTCTGTGGCATCCGTCCTATCATCTCCTGGTTTGTTTATTTTTTGATATTTCTGAGCCAAAGACCAAGAAAAAGACCAAAAGATTCACGGAAAGAAGCAAAGCAGCATGAGACAGGCCTGGGAAGTTTCATAGATTTCCAGCCTGGTTTGTGTTGGAATGGGCCTTAAAGCTCATCCAGCTCCAACCCCTGCCATGGGCAGGGACACCTTCCACTAGAGCAGCTTGCTCCAAGCCCCTGTGTCCAACCTGCCCTTCAACACTGCCAGGGATGGGGCAGCCACAGCTTCTCTGGGCACCCTGTGCCAGCGCCTCAGCACCCTCACAGGGAAGAGCTTCTGCCTAAGAGCTCATCTCAGTCTCCCCTCGGGCAGGTTAAAGCCATTCCCCTTGGCCTGTCCCTACAGGCCCTTGTCCCAAGCCCCTCTCCAGGTTTCCTGCAGCCCCTTCAGGCACTGGAGCTGCTCTCAGGTCTCCCCTTCAGGAGCCTTCTCTTCTCCAGGCTGACCCAGCCCAGCTCTCTCAGCCTGGCTCCAGAGCAGAGCTGCTCCAGCCCTCGCAGCATCTCTGTGGCCTCCCCTGGATTTCCTTCATAGAGAGTTCTGGTAAAGAAGGCGGGCAGGAGTTGATGGTGGAAATCAGGCAGAGGGTGAAGTCCATACATCATCCAATTACAAGGAATGCACACTGCTGCTCTGTACAAATAGCTGCTACGTTGGAAGCCACCACCTGGGGTTTTCCAAGTGCTTGCTTCCAAAAGAGATTACTCCATAGGGGGGTTTAATTCCAGCAGTTTGACTTGCACTAATAACATCAGCCTCTCTGAGCAAACCGAGTGCTGTAACTGCGAGCTCAGGGTGTTCTGCTGTGCCAACACACAGCACCCCATTCAACCACCCCATTGCATGGCTGCGACTGGTACGGGGACAAATGAGTCCTCTTGAGGCAGGCCCCAGGGTACAACCACATAGTGAGGTCCCCAAAAGGGACCTGCTCTGCTGGGGACAAGAGGACCATGGTGCCCACCATCCACCACAGTGTACAGAACAGAGGCAATAGCCAGCAGTGTGCAAAGTCTGATCAGTGGAGCTGCCAGCTGTACTGTGCCATGCAGGGAAACCCAAATGGCATCCCTGTATCTCCAAGACCTCCCTGAACAATCAGAACAGGTCTTCCTGAGCTTTCTGAAGGCTTCCCCATACTGCAGATGGGTGAGGCTTACTGAAATACAGTCCCAAACTGCAGCTAAGGCTGACTTTTCATGGTATTCCCCTTTCCTCTGCCTCACAGTAACTCACTCATTTTGCCTCCATCCTCTAGATTTGGCTCTGTTTGTTTTGTTCATAAACTCAGAGTGAAAAGCTCTGTTTTTTCTTCTAATCTGAGGTATTGGGAAGTTTGTCACACTGTAAATCTCTCTATAATCTCATAAATATAAATGACAATATTGTGAACATCAAAAAGGTGCAGACAAAGCAGGATCATTAGGTCTGGGACTTTTAATCTGTAATGAGTTCCTTCATCTGAGACTCTAATGAGGAAGCCATCACTTTCTGCATTTTCTCTCTGGCGGGGAACCGGGGATGAGAAAAACGATGTGCCTCAGTGCAGTATCAAATACCCAAAGGAACTGCAGACTCTGAAGGGAACTGCATATTCATAAGGTTTGGACAAGGGCATGCTGGAAGATGAGCAGATGAGCTCTCAGTTTCACAGTTCTGGGGAACAGCTAGCAGCAGATAAGCACCAGCAGTACCTAGCAATTGATTTCACTCACTGATCTAACCAGTATTTGCAAGGCCTCTTCACACCAATATTTCTTCTCTGTGTCTTCTCTCTTTTCAATGAGGAATATATTCAAAGCAGCACAGCTCTGAAACAGCTTCATGGGGACGTGACCATTATTAACCCCTACGGGGTCAGCGAAGGTGACCGGTGAAGATCACCAAAATGCCCACTCAGATGCCCTGGATGAAGGAGGACTTGATACAAGGCAGTGAAAACTCTACCAGCCCTCCCGAGCTTTGCATTTGCTGTGTGGTTTAGTAACAGCAAGCACTTAGTTGCCCCCTCCTCTCTCTAGCTATCAGGCTGTCAAGTGTGGTTGGCAGCAAACACTAAACAGAGTGGGGGTAGGGATTAGGTGCTCAGCAGCCCTGAGCAGATCCAGTGAGCAAACATGTTAATTTAACAGATAATGTAAGCAGTGTGAGGTAAGGATTTGTGGAGCTCATTAAATGTTTGAAACCAACTTTTGACATCTGTGCTTGGTTCAGATGCAACTTTACCATTCAGTGCCTGGGTAAGAAAATGCAGTAACAAAAGACTTACAGATGTTTCCAGACAGCCCGTGCTTGGGATCAGGATCATTCTGGCATCAGAATTTCAGATCCCTGAAATTTCCTTCTGTAACTCTGACAAAAAACTGTAGCTATGGTAGTTAACACCATGTCCTTGCAGAATAGTTGAAATTGTATTTTATGTTCCTGATTCACTCTTCAACTGATTACCTTCAAGACAATGTGTCTGATTCAGAATTCATAACAAAAATAGAGTTTTGAGACAGAAATATTCACTTATTTACTCCATACTCCCATAGGTGCTGCTATTCATGTTTGTACAAGCCTACATTACTCACAATTAACATCCACTACTGAAGTCCCCAAGAATAGCTATTTTATGATCATACCAGAGGGATACTTTTCCTCCTTCTTCCCATAAACCCGTGGTCCATGCAGCATATTTCATTTCTTGCAAGGAGACTGAATCCTGTTAAGTATGTGAGTGGCTATGTCAAGAGCAAGAGCTGTTGTCTGTGTGGAGGACACCTTATTACAGATTTATATTTACCCAACTAAAATCAGGTCCTCATTAGGCTACAGACAACACAACATCCTGCCATCGGCTGCTTGGTGCCGTCTGTGCCGTTTAATTAGACAAGTCCTGAAGAGGAAATGGAAATGCCAAGAGAAAGTGCCCAAGTCATTAATTTCAGCTCGAGGCCCAGGCACAAATCCTGCTGTAAAACAGGTCTGTAGGAATTTGTCAGGAATGAACCATGCTGAGAAGCAGAGAACATCGGCCCCAGTACAGGAGCTCACAGCGGGTTTGCTGCTCTGCAGAGGTTTCAGCAGTGCTCTCTGGCCACACCATCAGCTCTGTAGCTCTGTGGGACCTGTCCTAGTCCAGAGAGGAGCCCAGATGTCCCAGCAGACCTGGAGCTTTCAAGCACCATGCAAAGTGTCTCAGATGATGGACTTTAATTTGCTACTGCCACAGCTTAGAAATGTGAAGTAATCATGCTGATGAGAGTGAGACTAGATGATGACATCCCTTGTGAAACAATATAGAATCACTTGTGAAACACTATAGAGTGAGGGTAGATTCTGGTTAGACATTAGGCAGAAGCTCTTCCCTGTGAGGGTGCTGAGGCGCTGGCACAGGGTGCCCAGAGAAGCTGTGGCTGCCCCATCCCTGGCAGTGGTCAAGGCCAGGTTGGACACAGGGGCTTGGAGCAAGCTGCTCTAGTGGAAGGTGTCCCTGCCTGTGGCAGGGGTTGGAACTGGATGAGATTTAAGGTCCCTTCCAACCCAGACCACTCGGGCATTCTATGACTTTTCCCATGCATTCCAGACAAGCTGAGATATTTTTTGCCATGCCTGGTTTAGAGATGCTTTATTTGTAGAGAAGAAAATGCCACAGTATGTTTTCATAGAATAAACCACTCCAAAATATTTCAGTTGGACAATTACAATTCATTGCACTTCACTCCTTTCAGCAAAAAAAACATATTGAGACTACCAAAGCAGAATATACTATTTTACATTGTCACCATGACGAAACCTTTCATTTCAAATCTGACCTGGTATTATTTTGCTGTTTTAGAGAAGTATCCTCTGGGATCTGTAGTGTGAGTGTATGAGGCACCAACCTTTCTGTGAGGTCCGATGCATTGCTAGGTGAGTTTCCATCTCTGGGTGAGTTTCCACTCCTGTGACTCCTATGATGTGCAGAGTCTTTGATTTCATGCAGACTGGGTTACAGCATGGGAAATGGAGTGTGGTAAAACTTCCAGCCACAAGGGAGAGAATAGGAGCCACCAAACACAACATCCCTTTAGCAATTTGTCATTCTAAGGAAAGCACAGGTTTACTATGGACTGAGTCACACAAAAGCTCTCCAAGGGCTCAGAAACCCAAGATATTTGTATTTGAGGCCTCACTATTGGCTTTTAACAAGAAAAAAACAGAACACGCTTCAGCCCAGTGAAGAATTTCCTTCTATGAACATTGTGGGAAATGGATGCCAGACTCTTCAGGATAACCACTGGGGAGAACGCTAGAGCAGCTTTGTCTGTGATGGATGTTAATACCAGAACTTCATGTGTTAGTGGAAGGCACCGAAATGCTGCAGGGATGGGAAAGTGCCAAGCATCAGAATAGAAGGCAAGGAAAACCTGTTACTGTGGGTGGAACTGAGCATGGGGTGACACCCCTAGTTTGTCAAAGCTTTATTCATCAGTGGGAGCTGACACACTTCCCCTCAATTTCCAGTGAAGTTCGTGTTTATGGAGTGTTTCTGCTGGAGGAGAGGGGGTTCTCCAATGTTCCTTTGTTCCTGTCACTGTGTGAAGGAAAATCTCACAGTTTAAGAGGAAAGCAGAGCAAATGTGTGAGAAAATGTATTTCCACACGGGAGATTTCCCTGTAAATAGGATCTTGCTAAGCAACATAAGCCCTGCACAGTATGTCAGCTTGTGTACTGGGAGGTGCTAATAGCTTCCTCTGTATGGGGAGAGTTTTTGGCTTCTGCTCATAAGGGGCTGAGTAAATCTGGCAAAGGCTGGTTTTCCTTGGCTGTAGGGCCCCTATAGAGTGGGAACTGACAGACTTAAGGTCACAATACTGTAAAGAGCAGAGAGACTAATATGTAGCCTATACAGCAGGGTTGTGCTATGGGGCTCCCTCATCCCACATCCATCAATCCATCCATCCATCCATCAATCCATCCATCCATCCATCCATCCATCCATCCATCCATCCATCCATCCATCCAAAAGGAATAAAACAAAACCTAAGCCCAGAGTCAATTCCACTGTCCAAGGGCCTGGCTTTGTCCCCAGGGTTTTAAGGCAACTTCTGTTATGTTTCAGGTGTACTTTATTTCCAACAGATGGTGGTCATCACCTTTTTTCTCTGGAGTTTCAGTTCTGGTGTCCCTAGAACTCACCTCTTCCAACAGCTGCAGCTCTCACCAGTCTCTTGTTGCCTTTCTCTTTTATTTAGCCTGCAAACAGACAGTGAAGAAGACCTCCACCTCATCCCATACTCCCACACTGGATCAGGTTTTGACAAGGAGAAATTCAGCTGAGCTGTCTCCTGCTGTCCCCTCAGAAGATCCCCTAATCCAACATGGGTACCAAAGGAAATGATCTTTCCCTGATAATGGCTCATTTAGTCTGTGGCTTTAGCCTGGCTTTTCCAACTAAACTTGTGCACAAGCATTAGCAGTGTTGGGAGAGCTGGATTTGTCCTTTCTGCTGAATTCTTCAGAGGTGCTCATTCTGGTTCAGTGATCACTTCTGGAAATTATTCATCTGAAATTAGGAAACCCTTCATCCTGCAGATGAAGGGTTCTTTCCATTGACTAAAGAAGAGCAAAATTACTTTCGAACAAGTCACCTCATTTTTAGACAAGAAGAAAGGCTTGAAAACAATGCTTGTCTGTACTTCAGCCCAGAGAAGCACTTCAATGTGCATTCATCAGCAAGGGAGCCTTGTTCACGTTGTGGGATGAAGATAAAGGCATCACTGCCACCAGCCCAAAGAGCTCTGGAGGCAGCAGGAGCTGAGGGTGCTGTTGGTGGGAGGTGGTTAGAGATGGTCCATGAGCTGCTGTATACAGTGGGCACAGTGGGCACAGTGAGGCAGACCCACGGCTGCTGGGGTGACACCCTGCCTCAAACCTCTGCTCTTTGTCTGGCTCATTGGGTAGTCCTGCTGACAGCTTCAGACAGGAAGGATGTCCTATCACCCAGCATCAGATTGTATGGAGATGTGCTCAGCTCATCAGCTGTACTGTTTGCAGGCAATAGAGAGAGACAGAGCAATTCATCTGCCTCAAAAGAATCACACCCATGGGTGATGGGGGGGTGTCTCTGCTGACTTTAAGTCCACTTAATTTTAATACTCAATTTTACTTCTGCTTGCAAACAGGATCTTGCCTAAAAGAAACCTGGAGAGAGGCTTGGACAAGGGATGCAGGGACAGGCCAAGGGGAATGGCTTTAACCTGCCAGAGGGGAGACTGAGATGAGCTCTTAGGCAGAAGCTCTTCCCTGTGAGGGTGCTGAGGCGCTGGCACAGGGTGCCCAGAGAAGCTGTGGCTGCCCCATCCCTGGCAGTGTTCAAGGGCAGGTTGGACACAGGGGATTGGAGCAAGCTGCTCCAGTGGAAGGGGTCCCTCACAAACCATTCTAAGCTTCTATGAATATTTACTCTGGGACTGACTTCCTTTCTGCTGCCAGGTTTTGTGGTGCAGGTTCTATGTCATTGTTCAGAAAGAGGGAGAATTTGCTACCTGTGCTGTTCTCTGATTGCACTGAGAGTGAAGACAGCTATGTCTGTGCAAGGTGCAGATGCTGAGGACTCTTATCACAGATTTGCACACAGGCTGTGTAACCTTTACCACAGTCTCATACACTTGTGTAAAGAAAACACGATTTGAACTGACCAAAGGATCATGGAAAGAAGACTGTGACAGAGGGGTCTTGACAAAACACTCCTTTCAGAGGCAATCTATCAACCACATATGTCCACACTGGCATTCCCAATGCCATGTGTATTCCTGGATATCATCCAACTGTTCAGACATTTGGAAAACTAGTTCCTGCTTCCTGGTGAATCAAGCTCCAAATTTTCATTTGAAAAATGGATGGAACATGAGGTTGGCTTTTTTAATAACCACATTCTTCTCCCAGAGCTCAGCTCTTCCATCCACACACAAGCACGTGTGAGACTGAGCCATAGTTCATGCTCAAGCTTAGGTCATGAGCATGGAGACAGGACCGTGCAAGTGAGGTGCACTGATATGTGCAAGCTCTTTGCCAGAGCAGAAGGAGTTTTGGAGGCAGGAGGTTTGGAGGCACGTTGCCCTTAGGCAGGCCGGGAGCTGTTCTGTGTGTGTAAGTCTCTGCTCTGAGTAACGATAATAATATTAATAATTGAATGCTTGAATTATTGATAGCAATTATTAATAATTGAATAATTGAATTCCAAGCGCTGCCATTGAAGTTCTTGTCAGAGGAACTCAAAGTATTTTGCAGGCATTAACTAATTAATGTCATGACCTTTTGCCAAAGGTAAAACCTAAATAAAGCAGATTTCCTCAGGCCACTCACACAAACACTGTGCACACTTCCCCAGCAGATCCAGGCAGGAACACCTCCAGGCTGTGGTGATGGTACCAGCCTCTCAGGAATTCCTTGCACCTCAGGAGTCTTCCACCAGCATAGGGCTCCATGCACACACACGTGTGCTGCCAAAAGCCACTGACTACAGGCAGCGAGGTGGCACAGCTGGGGCCATCCTGTCCCACTGACACATCTGGATGCATCCTATGTGGCTGAAAGGACTTACATCTGTCTCAAGTGCTTTCTAACTGTATATTCATTAACAGCAGGCAATGCCTCACTCCACAGGCTCTGCTAGCAGGCTGGGGATCTGAACGGGGCTATGCTGAGCAAGGGAGCAGGCAGGAAAGGTGGCACGTGCCTAACAGCTTGACTGGGACATGGCTGTGCTGCCTGATGTTCTCTCAAATGCCACAGACTATTTGTGACCATAACAAAACCCTTCCTGCACCTCACCTTCGTGAGCCAGCTCAGACATAACCCAGCCTGCCTGTAAGCCACCAAGTACCACCAGGCTCCTGGAAGCTGAATCCCTCCTGCCCTGTTGAAATGGGAGATGGTCAGCAAAGTGAAGGGAAGGCTGTGAGAGTGGCCACTGCAGTCTGCATGGACAACACAGCTCCTGCCATTCCTAACCCTTGGCACTCAGCTGTGCACACGCTGATGAATCTGAAATGCTGCTTGGGCTGAAGGCTGCCTCTGGTTTAACTCAGTTGTAAGCCAGGCTGTGTTTCCTTAGTCTGCAGTCTGGTGTCGCTCCTTAAAGTGCTGCCCAACTTTCACCTGTATCCTTCAGGCTGGTGCCTCCAGGAATTGTCCATAACTGTGTGGGAAGAGAAAACTGAGAAGGGTGGGCAGGAAGGGCAGGATGGGAGGGTGAGTATCTCCATTCTGACTTGGAACTGGGCTATTGCTCCTCCCAACGGCAGAGATTGAAGATCCCATCTTGAAAAGCAACTCACCTAACAAGCTTTGATGACTACCTGAGTCCATTCATAGGCTCCAGCCTCAAAGCAATAGTGCTATAATGACTTGAAGCAAGGGGTGCCTTTCACTCAATTGCTATGTAAACCTGTAGACTCCCCTCCACACACATGCATACATACACACACACCCCCCCCATATTCTTCGTCTGGACACCCCCTGCATTTCCAGCCTTTGGCAGGGTAAATCACAGAAGGTGAGCAGGGGCTTACGGGGCTCAGCACCGTAAGTGGGATGCAGCTGAGCAGCAACCATGTGGACTGCACAGGAGCTTCTGCTGGTTTTCACATGAAGAGCATGTTGTCAGGGGGACTATGGGGCATATAACAGGGGCCTGTGTTCACTGAAGCTGAGCCTCTGCTTCTGATTTATAAATGGGAATTACAGGCTGTTGTATCTGTGGGGTTTGAGAACACTGTTAGCTTGCTTTAGTGCCATGTGAAGTGCAGAAAGGGTGTAATCCCTTTGAAATTGTTATGAAGCTATTAAAGACTTTCAAGCTCCTGTTCTTGAATAGCTGGGTCTCTCATAATCTTCACATCCATAAGATCTGTTATTGCCACAGCTGAACCAGAGTGCAGGAGTTAATATCATACACACACCCCGGGCATGGCAGTGAGTGCTGCTGTGCAGGTGGGAGCAAGGAAAGGATTTCCTTGAGTCACCAGAGAGCTTTCCCTAAAGAAACTCCAAACCAAGCAGAGGAGGGAGGGGCACAGCCATTGATCTGAAATGGATGCTGGTGAAAAGCCATGTCCCAGCCTCAGCAGGAAAGCAGCAGCAGATGCAGCACCAAATCCTGCCTGGCTTTGGAAACAATGGCTGAAGTTGGCTTTGTAATGGCTTTAAATCACTTTTTTACCTGGGTCCTCATTGTAGCTGTTTCCAGTTTGAAAAGGGTGCTCCAGGTAACAAACACATGCTGCTCCCTGGAGCATCTCATCCCATGGCTCATCTTGGTGAGCACAGGGAAGGAGACAAGGGTGAATGCTGGGCTGTGCCACCTGCAAATCCCAGGGGCTCTCCAGAGGAATAAAAGGACTTGGACCTGTGGTGAAGAATCTGTGTTTTGAGTGCCCTCAGGAACCTAAACCTCAGTGACTGAGGAAATGCCAGTGTTTTGCCAGCTCTGAGCAAGCTGCTCTAGTGGAAGGTGTCCCTACCCATGGCAGGGTGTTGGAACTGGACGAGCTTTGAGGTCCCTTCCAATCCAAACCATTCTTTGGTTCTATGATATGACAGCTCTCCAAAGTGCAGCGTACCAAGGAAAAAGCTTCAAAGAAGGAGGGCTGAGAACACAAGAGGCCAGGGGCCAGTTCCACAAGATGGGCACCCCCAGACATTGCTAGAAAGGTGACTCTTGGCAGACTGTTTGCTGTAAGCACAAGTCCATACATATGTGTGCATAGAAGCAGCACCAAGCTGCATTCCCACATCCTCTGGCTACTAAAGGCATTTGCCCAGAGGTAACAGCAGGAAGGACATTCAGACTGGGACTTTAAGCATCTCTGTCTTGTAGGACAGAGCCACTGAAGTCTGGGTGGGCTGTAGATCATTGTCCAGAACCCTGACCACTGGTGATTGAAGCTGTTTTGCATCCAACATATTTTCAGTGACCCCTAGCAAGTGCTTTGATTTCTCCCTGCTCAGGGCTCTCTGTGTGTGCAGGTAACATCCACTGCCATCAAGTACCTTTCTGCTTGCAGCTCACAGGGTCTTCCCCCTGTCTCCCTTGTTGGACCTCCAGAGCTCCCTCCCATGCCGTGTACTTGGCTTCTATCATTGGAGAACAGATGACATCCCCTTTGGAAGCTTCTGGCCTTCCAGCATTTGACTTTTCCAGAATTAGCCTCCAAGTAACTATGGCATTTTTGCAATCTATCTTTAGGCAATTAGTAAATAGGAAAGAAAGGTGAAATTAATCAAATAAGTTGCCATTATTAAAAAAAAAGAAGCAAATAGAAAAATAAATAACTGAAGCCCCAGCAGTTGGTGTAAGTGATCAGTGGGTAAAGTCAGGGCTGCTCCAGATGGGTGTATTTTGAGAGATGTGCTGGCCTATCTTGACACAGCCATCTGCAGGGTCTGCCTCTGTGCATCCTGGGGGGACTCTGCACAGGCTCCAAAGAAGATGAATAAGCTGCCCTGAATTCTTCCAGAGCTGCAGTCTGCTACAGAGCTTCATCCATTATCTGGGAGAGCAGGAATGGAAGCCCTGAATGACATCTCTAATGGGTCCCGTTGTTGGTGTCTCATTTCTAGCCTTAAGAAAGGCAATTGGATTCTGGAGCCTCTTGGAGTGATGGATAAATGACAAGCAATTTCACAAGCTAGAACAGAACTGATGCGAAAGCAAGAGGCTAATTAGATTATATGCTTGTCAGGAGGTTTTTTCCCTGCACTGTCAGGATTGTGCAGATACCGACTGCTTTGCTCAGAGACAAGTCAGAGCTGCAGAGAAACCAGCTTCTCTCTTCCTTTCCCAGTGATGAGAGGGCCAACAGTGACAGTACCTCATGCTTCCCCAAGTCCTTATTCCCCAGCTTCAGGAAGGTACCTCCAGATCACCACCAGACCAATGAAAATCATTGAGTTCCCTTCATCTCTAGTAAAACATTGACTGCCTCCCACATCCAAGGGATAGGGTTGGGAACAGTCAATCAAGAAGACAGAGGAAGGCTTTGCACAGCAGTGCACATGGTGGGAGAAGGAGAAACTGCAAATGTAAATTGAGATGAGATACCCAGACAGGAAATAACAGAAACCTTTAGGGGCAAAAAAATCCATGGGAATGCTGTGATTGATTCTTCTCCTGTGCTTGGACAGTGGTGACTCTTAGTGTTGTCACACTGGATTTACTCTAGTGTGACTAGATGAATTCAGCACCTGCTTATCACTGACTGTCACTAACCCCATGATGTGGAAACGGAATATGCCTGACATCAGAATAACTATTTCATCTGTAACTGTCAGGTGTATCTGGGCAGGGGTCTGGTGTCTGCGTTCCTACACACCACCTCTCTGCACTGTCAAAGGCTTCTCTGGGGGAACTGCTTCTGAATGGCAGTGTCAGAGGAGTCTGTCCGTCTACCAGCCACTGTCCCCCCCCCAGGATGCTGAGTGACAGGTCCCACACTGAGAGCAGGGACCTGTTGGATGCTCCAGATGCCCTTCCAGCCCGGCCTCCAGAGACGTGATGTCGAGCTCGGAAGCTTTGCTAGGAAAGGAAGGTAGGAAAATGAAACTGGTGTAGGGGAGAGGGCAGTGCCCTCCTCGCTTACCCACAGCTCCTCATGGGCTGCCCAAAGGAAGAGCGCACCACGTAAAAGCAGCTGCCAGAGGATGGCAGCAGAACCAGAGCAGTGAGGGAGAAGCTCCGAGTCCATCCAAGTCCACAAAGCTGCCCTATGTGCTGAGCTGCCCTATGTGCTGAGCTGCCCTATGTGCTGAGCTGCTCTATGTGCTGAGCTGCCCTATGTGCTGAGCTGCTCTATGTGCTGAGCTGCTCTGTGCTGAGCTGCTCTGTGCTGAGCTGCTCTATGTGCTGAGCTGCTCTGTGCTGAGCTACTCTGTGCTGAGCTGCTCTGTGTGCTGAGCTGCTCTATGTGCTGAGCTGCCCTATGTGCTTCTGTCTGTGCTGAGCTGCTCTATGTGCTGAGCTGCTCTGTGCTGAGCTGCCCTATGTGCTGAGCTGCTCTATGTGCTGAGCTGCTCTATGTGCTGAGCTGCCCTATGTGCTGAGCTGCTCTATGTGCTGAGCTGCTCTATGTGCTGAGCTGCCCTATGTGCTGAGCTGCTCTGTGCTGAGCTGCCCTGTGCTGAGCTGCCCTATGTGCTGAGCTGCTCTGTGCTGAGCTGCCCTATGTGCTGAGCTGCTCTGTGCTGAGCTGCTCTATGTGCTGAGCTGCTCTATGTGCTGAGCTGCCCTATGTGCTGAGCTGCTCTATGTGCTGAGCTGCTCTATGTGCTGAGCTGCTCTATGTGCTGAGCTGCTCTGTGCTGAGCTGCTCTATGTGCTGAGCTGCTCTGTGCTGAGCTGCCCTATGTGTTGAGCTGCCCTATGTGCTGAGCTGCTCTATGTGCTGAGCTGCTCTATGTGCTGAGCTGCTCTATGTGCTGAGCTGCTCTATGTGCTGAGCTGCCCTATGTGCTGAGCTGCTCTGTGCTGAGCTGCTCTGTGCTGAGCTGCTCTGTGCTGAGCTGCTCTGTGCTGAGCTGCCCTGTGTGCTGAGCTGCTCTATGTGCTGAGCTGCTCTGTGCTGAGCTGCTCTGTGTGCTGAGCTGCTCTATGTGCTGAGCTGCTCTATGTGCTGAGCTGCTCTATGTGCTGAGCTGCTCTGTGTGCTGAGCTGCTCTATGTGCTGAGCTGCTCTATGTGCTGAGCTGCCCTATGTGCTGAGCTGCTCTATGTGCTGAGCTGCCCTATGTGCTGAGCTGCTCTGTGTGCTGAGCTGCTCTATGTGCTGAGCTGCTCTATGTGCTGAGCTGCTCTATGTGCTGAGCTGCTCTATGTGCTGAGCTGCCCTATGTGCTGAGCTGCCCTATGTGCTGAGCTGCTCTATGTGCTGAGCTGCTCTATGTGCTGAGCTGCCCTATGTGCTGAGCTGCCCTATGTGCTGAGCTGCTCTGTGCTGAGCTGCTCTGTGTGCTGAGCTGCTCTATGTGCTGAGCTGCTCTATGTGCTGAGCTGCCCTATGTGCTGAGCTGCCCTATGTGCTGAGCTGCTCTGTGCTGAGCTGCTCTGTGTGCTGAGCTGCTCTATGTGCTGAGCTGCTCTGTGCTGAGCTGCCCTGTGTGCTGAGCTGCTCTATGTGCTGAGCTGCTCTGTGCTGAGCTGCTCTGTGCTGAGCTGCCCTGTGTGCTGAGCTGCTCTATGTGCTGATGTTCCCTAAGAGAGGCTGAACAGTGTTTTCCAATCTTCCTGAGACCAGAGCCCTGCAGGTGAAGATGCTGCAACTTTGACCTGGAGAGCACAGGATCCCCTGTGCATCCCAGCATGCGGAAAGCAGGACACTGCCTGCAGGGTGGCACTGACAGCAGCTTGGCAGAACTGTTCCACCCAAAAGCAGCCTCAGAGCTGCTATGTGATTCAGGTGATGTGTTGGCACACAGCAGGGCTTGGGCTCCTCTTGGGGACACTATTCTCAGCAGGATGTTGCTGCCCGGCAGGAGCCTGGGATCACTTCATGTCTTCTGTTGTGTGACTGATGTGCAGAACATTCCGACTCAAGGAGCAGAAAATCCCACGACACACATGCAAGGTGGCAGAGAATGGTGCATGAAACAAGGGGAACCCAAGTGAAACCCTCGGTGAAGGTACCAAACACACTGGATGCAGGTGGAGCAAGTACTTTCTGTCCTCCCAGGTCTGACAAGGTGGCATCTGGACATCACAAGGAGGGATCCAGGACACTGATGTTTTGCAGACTGATTCAGACAAACTGCAAATGCCTTTCTGCATGGAGCTGGAAGGTCACAGGCACAGGAGGTATTGGTGGAGTGAGAGCACGTGGTTATGCCTGGCTGCTACATCTGCTGCACCAGCTCTTTTTCTTTGCCTGTATGTTTTGGGGGGCCTTTGGAGAAGGGATTGAGCTGATGTTGAAGAGGAGGATGAGTGCTTTAACTGTGGGAAGTTTTGTATTTATTAGATTTTATCTTGACTTTTTAGACATTTATTTTTTGCGTGTTGTAATAAATGTTAATTAAAATCTCTTTGTGGATCTTTTTCTGTCACTTGGGTTTCAGGATGCTTACCATTTTCTGATATTCGCAGGCATTTTCTCCCTTTAAGTTTACCTTCACAATGGGTGGTGTATATGAAACAAACAGGGATCTCGGGGGACCAAAGAAGCACTGCAGCTGCTGGCTATCATTTCCAAAGTGTGCACTGCTCAGAGTAGCTCATTGGAAATGCAGTGTGGGGTGAAACTCATCACCATCATTTAAGGAGTACAATGTGCAGCAGAGAAATTGAAGCCATTGATGCAGACAGGCTGAGCAGAAATAGGGGCACTGAAGTCCTCTCCTACCTGGAACTGTCCTCTCACTCACAGGTTTGATTTACACCTCTGCCTCTACTGTAAGGTCTGGTAGGCACTGGGTGAAGATCTCAGGGCGTGCACAGTGTTTGTGTTGGAGGCACATCCAGGAAGGAAAATTGAGAATCACAGAACCCCAGCCTGGTTTGGGTTGGAAGGGACCTTAAAGCTCCTCCAGCTCCAACCCCTGCCACAGGCAGGGACACCTTCCACTAGAGCAGCTTGCTCCAAGCCCCTGTGTCCAACCTGCCCTTCAACACTGCCAGGGATGGGGCAGCCACAGCTTCTCTGGGCACCCTGTGCCAGCGCCTCAGCACCCTCACAGGGAAGAGCTTCTGCCTAAGAGCTCATCTCAGTCTCCCCTCGGGCAGGTTAAAGCCATTCCCCTTGGCCTGTCCCTACATCCCTTGTCCCAAGCCCCTCTCCAGGTTTCCTGCAGCCCCTTCAGGCACTGGAGCTGCTCTCAGGTCTCCCCTTCAGGAGCCTTCTCTTCTCCAGGCTGCCCCAGCCCAGCTCTCTCAGCCTGGCTCCAGAGCAGAGCTGCTCCAGCCCTCGCAGCAGCCCCATGGCCTCCTCTGGGCTCTCTCCAACAGCTCCAAGTCCCTCTTGGGCTGCTGCCCCAGAGCTGGATCAGGACTGCAGGGGGGTGTCCCCAGAGCACAGCAGAGGGGCAGGATCCCCTCCCTGAGCTGCTGCTCACGCTCTGCGGGTGCAGCCCAGCACATACAATGGAAATGGACTACAGAAAATACTGGGTATCAGCTGTCGGAGCAGCTGGGGAGAGCCGGCAGTGCTGCTGTGCCATCATCTCCTTCATGTCCTCAGACATCAGCCTGTGAGCCTGGATCAAGCTGTGGGCTCTGTGCTGGGGTCACTGGTGACCACATCCACAATTCTCCAGACTCGGATACAGCAAAGACCATTTTGACCCAACATGGTGCCACTTCACCAGCACACCACCACAGGGGAGATCCTTTGTCTCCAGCAAAGATCCTACTTCTTTACTAGCAAGCAGCTGACATAAGTGTTTGCTCACCCTGGCTTGCACAGTCCAAGCAGTGGTGCAGTGGCAGCTTTGAGGAGTGGGAGAGGGTTAAACACCGAGCAGAGTGACCCAGAGTGACACGGCATCTGCACAAAGCCAGAAGGGAGGGATGATGGGGGAGGCTCAAACAATCCACTCAGGTTCCCCAAGCCTGTGGGCTCTCTCTTTAACACTTCTAGTCTGGGAGCGGGTCTGGGGGAAGCTCAGACCTCCCTCCATGGAGCACGTGTGGGGTGAAGCCCCCCACATGGGCTGTGCCTTTCCTGTGCTTTTCCAAGGCTGTGCTCAAACGGCACAGAAATGCTCTGGGCACTTCCATTGCTGGTGCCCTATTTCTGGAGGCGAAGGGAGGCTCTGAGCTCAGCTGAGGGAACTGATCTTTTACACCTTCTGCTGTATTAAAGTGCATGTTCTGACCTTGTTTGCTTGTGTTTTTCCTTTTAGTCCCATTAGAGACTGAAGTCAGATTGTTCCGTTTCATTTTAACTCACTTTGCCACTCACATAACCATTGACTGCACGTTTGCAGGTTTTTAACAGGATGAAAACCTTTTCTATTCCTAAACCATATGGGTTTTGTTTGCCTTTGTTTAACAAAGCTTAGATTTGAAGCTGCAGACTACCCAGTGCCTTCCCACAGCATACGCAGGCAGCACATGTCCCTTGCTGACAGCTCAAGCAGATCAGATATTATTTGCCAAGAGATTATTCATCCAATATGCCTGTTATTCACAGAGTAATTTTCCTATTATTCATCAAATTCTACTGCGTACCAGAGGAAACCCAAGCTGAGAAACTCCAGCTGCTCTCAGCTGTCAAAGCAAAATAGCCCAGCTCCATCAATCACCCTTGGTCCTGGAAAGGAGGTGTCTGAGCCACTGACTGCTCACTGGCAACTCTGGAGACCTGTATGGCAGGTCCCAGAGGACAAAGTCTATTGAAACATCCCTGCCCTGAGCCATGTCTGCAGCTCTTTGCTCACACCACCCACCCCAGTGATGGAGAACACAGTGCTTTGGGTGGGCACAAGCTCAAAAGCACTGCTGCTGTGAGTGCTATAAGCTGCCCCACGCTGTGCACCATCGGCCCTGATGTCCCCCGCAAAGGGCCCAGGTTCAGCTTGTGGTCCAACAGAAGAAATCCCCAGTGCTGGACCCATGGGTGACAGGGAGGAGAAGCTTCCTCAAGCTTGTCATTGAAGTAAGCAATCCCACCCCAGATGTTTCATGTCGTTGCTTTCTAACATGAAATGTTAGTGGATATTAACCCTAACCTGATTTCCTGGGTTAAAGCACTTTTCTGACAGTGGTTATTTTGTTAACACTTTTTTTTTTTTACATCTTGGTTCTTAGCTTTAGTTCTTGATTCATTTAGGAGCACAATTGTCATGCAGTTAATGAAATAAGTAATATTTTCTCATTCCAAGAAATCTCATTAAGCTAATTAGCACGCTCCACTGGCAGATGAGTTTGATTACACTCTATTAAATGTGTATGTTATTTATTTCTTTGCTTGCTAGGCCCTGTCTCCTCCCTCCCCATCTGAGGTTGAGGCAAGAATAAAGCAAGGATCTGTGCCCTCCTTAGAGAAGAGTCATTGCTACCCAGCATAAAGGGCAAGGTGGCCAGTGACCACCCAGGTCAGTGGAAACCTTCTTCTGCATTAGCAGGTGAGCATCTTTACTCTTGTAAGAGGCCGCTGTTGCAGTCCATTAAAGCTCTCCCTCCTTAATGTGAGAGACTGAAGGGACGTGGTTCAGTGCCACCTGCCCAGCTCCTTGCTGCCTCACAGTTACCCTTTCTGGTGCCAGAGGCCAAAAGCAGGTTCTGCTTTTGGTGAGGTGCTCACTCCCGAAGGTGTTTGCGCTATGAGGACATCTGGTCTGATGTCACTTCTGATGGAAAGAACTGTTTGGCCTGTCCTTCCTTGTGGGTCTGTGCAGAAACCAGCATCAAATGAAGTGAAAGTATGTTGTTAAACTATGCAAACCCCTGTCTAGACACACTCATTTCTGTTTGATTATAATGCAGCTGAGATCAGTTACTGACAGAGCAACATTAAATCAAGGAGAAAAAAAGATCTGGATGCTGTTTCATCCATTTGTAAAGCGAAGCCAGTAAATCAATCCTGACACCACCTCAGACATCCTGAAACCTGACTGGGAGCTCCAGACTCCCCAAGGACTGATCTGCAAAGGGGGATGCAGGACCCAGGCTGTGTTTCAGTTCATTTATTCCAATAGGTTGCAACTGCGTCAAATGCATGAGCCAAACTCAGTAGTGAGCGCAGCACTGCATCTAACCCCAGCTCTTGTTTGACAGACCAACTTCAGGGATTAATCCACCTCCAACAAGAAACACAAACAGACTTTGTTGTACCTTAACAAAGTGCTGGGTACGCTGGGCCCCTGCTCAGGGTCTCGAGCGATGCTGTGGGATGTGTGCTTGAGGCAAAGGCTGGGTACCATCTTTAGCATCTCAGATAAAGGGATCGATCTTTAGGTCCCAGTAGGCAAGCAGGAGGTTCAACTCTGTACCCTGATGGCCCTGTGCCCCTTGGCATATCCTGTATCATACAGTGAATGATCATATCTAATAACACATGCAATGACTCTGAAGAAAGTCCAGAGGCTGGGGATGCTCCATAGGAAAGCACACAACCTCCCTTCCAGAGCAGCCCCAGTTTTTATCTTCTGTGAACCAGCTGCTTTGTAGCCTCTCAAACATAAAGGAATAAGGCAGGGCAGAAAACTGCATTTCCACTGCATCACTAGGAAATGTGTCAAAAGCCTTTACATCTCTACTGTGAGAACAGCTCTAAGCTCTCTTAGACTCCGCACTGAGGAAGATTACAGCTCAAATCCCTTTCTTAATGCACTCAGAGATCTCCTGTGCTGGTTTTCAGCAAAAATCCACACAGAACCTCCTGACCAGCAGCAGATGAGGACAACCTGCTTCATCCCTGCATCTGCTTATCACCACCCCAGGGTCCCAACAACTCCAGAGCACCCTTTGCCGGTGTTTTAAGTCATGGTATCACAGCTGACAGTTTCACTGCTCCTCAAGTTGGAAAATGCTGCTCTTGTCTAGCGAAATGGCCAGCCCATTGGCTTCAAGTGAACTCACCCAACATGAGGGCTGATAACCTGTTTTCTCTTTCCCGTTCCCACCAGCCTGACTGTCATCAGCCATAGTGCTCCTCTGGTCCCTGCCCAGACCATGGCGTGCTCAAGGCGTGTGTGCATCTTTCTGGCAGCCTTGCTTACAGAAGGAGATGGGTATTTAGACAGCAGGGAAATGCGGTTTGACAGGATTCTGAACTAATTTGATATAAAGAATTTCACTCAATAAAGAAATGAAATAACCTGACATAGGTCAAACATTCTACCCCCAACCCAAGGGAAAACCGAGTGGCTTTTCAGAAAAATGAAACCAGGTATTGGAACTACATCTCCCAGCAGAAAAGCATTTGGCAAGGAATTCCTGAGTATATCCTGCAAGAGACTTCGTGGACTCCAGCCAAAGAGATGTCACAGAGAGAGCAAGCTCATTTCTGCACACACTTGTTGACAGCACTGTCCTGCCACGCTCTGACAGACATTTAACTGCTGGACATTCCTATTGGAAGTGTTGCCAGCACAGAATCACAGAATGGTTTGGGTTGGAAAAGACCTTAAAGCTCCTCCAGCTCCAACCCCTGCCACGGGCAGGGACCCCTTCCACTAGAGCAGCTTGCTCCAAGCCCCTGTGTCCAACCTGGCCTTGAACACTGCCAGGGATGGGGCAGCCACAGCTTCTCTGGGCACCCTGTGCCAGTGCCTCAGCACCCTCACAGGGAAGAACTTCTGCCTTATCCCCAACCTGAACTTCCCTGTTTCAGTTTGAACCCATCACCCCTTGTCCTGTCACTACAGTCCCTGATGAAGAGTCCCTCTCCAGCATCCTTGTAGCCCCCTTCAGGCACTGGAAGCTGTTCTGAGGTCTCCATGCAGCTGTATTTCAATCTTGTAGTAAAAGAATATATCATGCTTTCATAGAAAGCATGCTTCATGCTTTCTTACCAGGAAAAAGTGGGATGACACAGAGCACTTAAACATGTGCTGAAGAAGGGTGAGGTGTGGGTGCCCCATCAAGCCCTCCGAATGGGGTGGGAGGATGAGGAACCCTTCATTCCACACTAGCAAAAATTGATGCTTAACAAGGGGCTTCATAATTAACTTGTTCCTTAGAGCAGGCAGTGAATGCACCATTCAGCTCACTTGTGAGGCCATATGGAAGCCACATGTGATTTGCTCCCAAGCAGAACACATTCCTCCCTTTGGGTTTCATTAAAAGGTGAGTGATGTTCCTGCAGGCAATTGGCGTGAAGAGTAATGAGGCCTCAAGGAAGACATTTCCTGCAGGGCATTTTTCGTTCTGTTTTAAGCTGAAGCTGAACGTTTTCCATTTATCATGAGACTGGTGGATTCATGGTGACACATTCTAACAGTGTAGCTCATATTGAAACACAGAGGCCTGGGCAAGACATCTCAAAGCAAAAGGGTTGTTCAGGCAGGTACAGCAAGGAAAGGGCATCGGGCATGTTATTCCTGGGGACATATTAATGTTTGCACCTTATTTCTAGCCCAGATCTGCTTGTGTCTGACATTCAGTTCCCAGTTCTTGTCACACTTGCACATGCTGGAGAGAAAGGTTTGTCATGAAAAGGGGAGTTTTACTCACTGGAGCAGTGTCTTGGTTGGCTTTTGCAGGACTGGGGTCTAAGACTTTTGGTCAGGAGCTGAATGATAAAGAGAATTAGGACAACCCAGAAGCTAGAGCCTTGAGTAAAACAGGGAAACAGATCTAGACAGTGTTACAAAGGGCAGCAGCAGAACCTTGTCCTTCTAAGGGAAGTACGTGTATTCCTTATTGGTCAGTGGTAAGGTTGCTATGCAAACACATCCTGTCCACACAGGGAGACAGGATCTCTTCCAGACTCCTTCAGACACCCATCCCTGTTATGATGATAAGGAAAAAAGAAATACCTAATGAAGGAGAAAGTGGAGACAAGGACACAGCAGTTAGGTTAAAACACACACGGGAAGGTCAGGGATAGATTTACCGCTCCATGCTAAGATATAAATAAGGCACTTTCTGTCTTGAACATGCAAACACAAACAGTCCTTGCAGAGATGTCTGTTACACCATCTATGGTTGCATTGCAAGTGATTTGGAAAGACCTGCTCCCTGGATGAATAACCTCCTTTCAGCCCCAGTTCCTCACCCTTTGGGAACTGACCACTGGTGTCCATATGCAGATTCCTGAGAATGGTTTAAACCTTTGCTCCTGCTCCACGGCCATGACTCCAGGACCGGTGCCACCACAGAAAAATGGAAGTACCCTTTAGAGTCACCACCAGTGAAGGATCTCGTTGATTTTTTCACCAGCAGTAAGTTGATCTGTAAGACCCACATCTCTTATTTCCAAGTTAAAAACTTGGACTGAGGCCTGGGATCAGTTTTTCTTGGAGAGCCCATAGAACTCTCACCTTTCAAATGCAAGGCTAAGCCATGAATCCTGCTATGGAGAGCTCGAGAATTAGTGGCAGATGAGCAGGTAAAATGTTGAGCCAAAATTCACTTGTAAGAGTCTAGGAAAGGGTGAGGAAGGTGTGAGTGAAGGTGGGTAAGACTGTGTGACCATATGCTTTAGATGGGGCATGTGTGACCTTCAGTCAAGCTCCGCATTTGGTACAACCCCTCCAGAGACACAAGGGAGACCAAGGAGATAGCCCTGTAACTCCGGAGATCACACCACAGTGTGTGGCACATGACACTCACAGGCTGCCTATCACCTCTGAGCCACTACCATTCATCTTCCCTGGGCAGGAGAGGTGAAGCAGAACAGTGATGGGCGCAAATCACTCACCAGGGTGGGTGCCTTGCAAGCACTGACAGGGATTTACGTATTCACCAGGGAATTTATTTCTATCAAAAGTCTCTTCTGACCCAACGGTTTTTGGGCACCAGAGCTGCTTCTCTGTCATCTACAAATGTTTTATTGTATTGGAGCTTTGCAGAGGGTAACATTAAGGGGGAAGCACATCTCTCTTATGATGTAAGGCATTGAGATGCTTCTTGTAGTGATGCTGACCATGACGAGTCCTTGCAGTGATGAGACAGAAGCTGTGTTTACTCTGATAGACACTCCATCATCATCTGTCACTAATTAATCTACTATTACTGTGAAGTGTTAGTGATCCTTGCCCTGCCAAAATGCTTAGTCCCTCAGCTACTCTTTAGCCAGTGTAAGCACAATCATATTGGCATGGTGATTAAGGATTATGAAGAGGACACATTATCATCTCTGAATAATTTAATGAATGCACACTTAACATGAATTGTAGCTGTAAAATCAGGCTGGCTGCAGGTTGGGAAAGAATTCTTTGTTATCACATTTATAGCTCCTTTACTGCTGTATGATAGCTCCAGGTAGGGCTGTCACAAAGGCTTAAAAATACTATCATCATTCACCACCAAAAAAGCACTGTTAATGTGGATTTAGTGACACCTTTCCTGTGATGGTCAGATACAGGAAACAGAAGGGATGCACCCAAGAGCTCCCTGCTCCTGGGACAAGGATGCAGCTGGAGCTGTGGAGGGGCTGATGCAAAAGAATGGCCAAGTAGAATCATGCAAGGCATTAATTTTACAGTTCATTGATCAAACCAAAACCAATTGCACTAATAAATAATTGTTTCCAGCCAGGCCAAGACAAATCCAAACACATTTTTCTTTGCTAAGAGATGAAAAAAAAAAAAAAAGAAAAGTCTCTGTGGCTCTGCCAATATTTCTGTCTCTTCTGGAATGGAATGGTGCATTGAGGTTTTCCTTTCCAAATCTTGACCCTAAGTCTGTTTTGCAGACTGGATTTGCTCAAGATCCCAGTGACCTCTTGCTGCCACGGACATCTGTAGGCAGCAAGGTAACACTTGACCTGGAGAGACGTGTGGGGTTGCATACCAATGGATGGGGCATCCTGTTGTGCTCTGATGTCTTGTGTAGACTGGTGATACTGAACTAGCTTCTGCTGCTTATGATCAGGTGTGAGGAGCTGCGTGGTTCTGAGTTACCACGACATATGGGTGACAAGTTCTTGGAATACAACTCTGGTTACATCCCTGCATACCTCAAACCGCTCTCACATGAGGTGGCACACTGTGTGTCCTGGGTTATCTATCATCTGGCTTAACATCTGAGCTCAAACTGGTACACAAGATCAGCCTCCTGACATGCCACATGGTATCACACAGCAGAAAATGAATTCAGAACTCAGATTCCAAGCAGGAGCATATCCTCATTTACGACATTTGTTTATTTATGACTCATTTATGTCATTCATGACAGTTAGCTCCCAAAGCTAATTTATATGACTAATTCCAGTCATGCCTCTTTTATGTCCTGCCCCAATTTACACACAACTCATACAGTGGACTTTCTTTCCCGAGAGTTTCCCCAAACTGCTGATGTTCTATATTTGCCTATTTCTAGCTTTATATACACTAAAAACTGTTTTCTTCTTGTCCACCTCACCAAAGCATAAACCCCACATGCAAGGCTCATCTCCTTCCAAACCTTCTCCCCATGATGTTGTGTGGCAATGAGCAGCCGCTTGCCTCAATCCTTATTACATTGTGTGAATCCCTGAAGGTGGCTGGGAAAATAGGGAGCTGCTGCTGGCAGGCACTTCCCATACATAATAAAGCACAGGAGGGTGGGAGGCTTTTTCTGTTCCTGTTGTCAGAGAGGCCTCACAACTGCTTGCGTGCAGCCGGCAGGAAAGCTGATAGCTCACTGGCTCTGGAAGCATTTGTCTTGCTTAGCAATACATCGTTCATTGCTGGGCTGGTACGTCAGTGAGAACACACGGGGCTCTTGTTAGGGCTAGGAAGTCACCTGCCACAGGGATCTGCTTTGGAAGCTCTTTAGAGGCAATGCACAGCCAGCTTTCTTGCTACTAAATAGGAATTGAGACATGGGAGGTCCATCCTGCAGGCAGAGATGAAGCAGTCCAGACTCTGAACTCAGTCCTAGGCAACGCCAGGGCTCTCATCAAGCAGAAGAGAACCAACTACTGTGTCTAGTCCTGGAGAAAAAACTGTTCTCTTGTATCCTTGTCTGACATCTCTGGTATAGCCCAAGCACTGCCCTGTCTTAGTATCCCCAACAGCTCCAACACTGAAATAACACTCCAGCACTGCCTTTCTTTCTTTAGAATCATAGAATGGTTTGTGTTGGAAGAGACCTTAAATCTCATCCAGCTCCAACTCCCTGCCATGGGCAGGGACACCTTGTCTCTAGGTAGGATATTTAGCAAATACCTTTACTTGACATAGAAGACTTAAAGCAACTAAAGACTAGAGAAGATAAGATTTAAAAGTATTTGCCTTCTCATGTGCATTTCCTTTGCATGACTGTCTGCTCATACTGTACTTAGAGACCAACACCAGTAAGGTTTGGATTGCAATTTCTCCACTTGGATTGTCATTTGGCTGCGTGACTGTCAGTATCCTAATTATACAGTTATTCATGCTCAGTGTGGTGTCACTCTCTGGAAGATGGCAGAGGTTTACCTTGTCCAGTTGGCCCGCATGGCTGGGAAACAGAGCCACTGCCACCATACCTGGATATGCCACTGCTCACACAGGAAAATGAATGAACTCAAGAGGATAATTAGCAATTACCCCATGATGTCCTCCTTACATCTCTGCTTCAGAGCCCTCTCCATGTGACACACTGCTTGCTAGCTTTATTGGGAATAAGAGGCTTGCCTTAGCCTGCCGGCCAACTGCCACAGCAATGCAAACCCGTGCAGAGACACCAGTGCTCTGACAATCCCAGCAGGCAGCACACAAAGCAGCAGTGGACACAATAACACCAGGCCTGTACAACTCCCCAAGAGCTTGATTTGCTTCTTCCCTGACATCTCAGTTTATTAAAGTCTCTATTCAGTGAAGGCTGCGGCAGGATGCTCTGTACTAAGCATCAACAAAGGGACAGGTCTACAGCTGCTGCAGTAAATGCTGTTTTGCCCTGAAGTGGCTTTCAAACTGTGTTGCTGCAGCCTCCATGTCCACCCACCCACCCCTTTGCAAATAAACTGAAGGGAAGATAACACCCAGCAACATGATGAGCAGGGTTTAATAGCCCAGGTAAAGAGCTGGTTGAACTCGCATATCAGTGTCACTGAGGGTGCCTGTATGAGGAGTCCTTTCTTGAAAACCTTGATAATATTTAAAGACTTGTTTCTTCTAACTTTTCCTTTTATTTAGGCATCAATCAGGACTGTCCAAATCTGTTAGAAAGCCAACTTAGCCAGATACACCCATGCCAGGGGCAGTTTCAGGCTTGGGAACCTTCTGCTTCCTACCATGCCATAGGATGGTAAAGGCACACTGTGAAGTTCCACTTACATTGCCTGAATGGAAATACTCAAAAGCCTATGAGACAGCTATAGTCCCAGCCTCTAAACTGACTCTTCTGGGAAATTTGGGAGGACTGAGTTTGGGGTCAGCAGATGATCAAGAGCCAAGGTAAGATGGAAACCTGGTTTTGCATGTAGCACACATTATCGAATCTGAGACTACAATTTTTATTTGGATTTCTTCCAAGTATTTACTGGAATTGAAAAAACCTTTAGAGATTCCTCCCTCACTAATAGGTTTTCAAGTGAATTAACAGGAACTCAATGAGCAAAGATACTGTATTCATAAAATTTAATAGCCCTTGTAATTAAAAATATAAAAAATACTAAGAAAAGAAAAGGAAAAAGAGAATAAGAGCACCCATGTCAGTAAAAATATTGCTCTAAATTGTTAGTCTGAATCAAACACTGATGACCAGCAGTTCAGCTCCACTGATTTCAGCGCACTTACTTAATGCGCACTACCTAGGAGTTTGCTCTCTTTGCCCTAAGGTGGTCCACAAAGCAGCAGAAGGATCTCAGTAATGGCCAAACAGATGCAGACTACACCCAGCTGCATCCCCTGAGCCACTCTGTCCGCCTGCACTGCTGAAGCATGCCATGATAAACACAAGCATTAGGAGAGCACAGCCAGTTGAGAGCAGAGACTTTCATATGCTGCAGCTCAGGACAGCTTTGCAAAGGCTGCACCTTCCCCTGCTTCTCCCCACCTTAATTTAGTGAGCAGGGACTTTTTTATCTAATCCACATTGTAATTACAGTATATTATTACCATTTATCAATAACTTTCCTCCATAAATCATCTTTGCAAAATCATCTTTACATCCTCAAAAGCCAGAGAAGTTAACGCAGCTTCTGTGAGCCTCTGACAGGTAATTAGAGAGTGCTTTCAGATTTATTGCAATAGCAAAGAAACAATCGGATCTGCCTTCCTTGAGGAGTTGGTAAAGAAAGGCATAGCTCAGAACAGAGCTAATTCTCACAGGTTGCTTAGGAATGGCTGCAGCACAGAGCGATGTGGCAGCGCACACATAAACTCCTCCTGAGGTTTCCATCTCCCTGTGCAGAAGGGTGATGCTTTGGCAGACAGTGGCACAGCCTCGCTGCCAATCAGTATTCACTCAATGGTCTCAGCTCAAAACAGATCCATTCATCTCCCCACACCTCCGTATCCACAGCGGGTAGAAAGCCTTTGTACAAGGCAGAGACATGGAATGCCTCATTTTGGAAAGCTGTCTGGATCGCTGGGCTCAGAGCCTGAGGTGTATATCCTACCTGGAGGTCAGTTACACATAGAATTCCCTAGGAGTCTTTATTTTCCTGTTTAATATCATTATTAACAATTCAAAGGAAACCAACCATGAAGGAGCAGTTAACACACTCAGCAGAAGGGCAACTGTTCAGAGGGACCTGGATAGATCAGATGAATGGTCTGATAGGATCCTTATGAAACAACGACAAAGGCAACATCCTGCACCTGGGATACCGTGATCCCCTGCACCAGTATAGGCCGGGGGGTCACTGGACCATAGTGGTTCTGCCAAACGGGAGCTGGGAGTCTGGTGCACAGGAAGGTAAGAATGAGCCAGCAGTGTGCCCTGGCAGTGCTGAAAGCTCACAGCATCCTGGGCTCTGTTAATGGGAGCAGAGCTAATGCAGCCAAAGGTATTTACCCCCTTTTATTCATTATTCAGTATGTCACATTGGAAATATTGTGCCCAGTTTTGTGTCCCCCACACATAGATCAACCAGAGCAAAGGCAGCGGAGGCCTTAAAGTAGTCAAAGGCTTGATCCTGTGTGATAAGATGTGGAGTAACTGGCCCTGTTCAACTAGGGTAAGAGAGAGCTTCAGGGGCCTGCCCAGTACCTGTGAGGATGCTACCAGTAAGAAAGGATCCAGGCTCCCTATGGAGATGTGTGTCAGGAGAAGGAAACAGAATGGTCAGGAGTTTTAGGAGGGGTGTTTTTGACCAGATAAAGAAAAAATGCTTCCCCTTCAGGCACTGGAGCTGCTCTCAGGTCTCCCCTTCAGGAGCCTTCTCTTCTCCAGGCTGACCCAGCCCAGCTCTCTCAGCCTGGCTCCAGAGCAGAGCTGCTCCAGCCCTCGCAGCATCTCCATGGCCTCCTCTGGACTCTCTCCAACAGCTCCACGTCCCTCTTGTGCTGCTGCCCCAGAGCTGGATGAGGACTGCAGGGGGGAGAGCAGAGTAGTGGGGTCCCTTCACTGTAAGAAAGGATGACAAATACTTTGTCATGCCCGTTTCCATCCACTTGTTACCAGAGGAGGGTGAAGCAGTGTGTGGTGTGTGATGCCCTGTGACTGTCCCCACTCTGCTCTGTCACCTCCACTCATCCACAGATGCACTTGAGAGGCAGCAAACCTTTCCTCCTCGCCCCAGCTGTGGGAAGAGCTGAAGGCAGAGGCTGGTGGGGAGCAAGGCTGGCCACAGAGCCATAGAGACACCAGCTCTGAGTGTCAATATGTGGCTGTCACCGGCTACACCCTGCACACGTCTACACTTGGCACACCAGATAAGCTCACAGCTCACTTACCCCGCAGTCCCTGCATCTCTGGAGCATCTGCAAACCCATCTGCACTGTCTTTACTTCGCAGCAACTTCACCTGTGATTTTGGAGCTGTGATTTGGACATCAGACTCTACCAATGCTGCTACTTGACGACAGCCCGATATCCACGATGGCTGATGGCAGAGGGGGAGTGTACACAGGCTCTGTACAGACTTTCATAGAATCACAGAATGGTTTGGGTTGGAAAGGACCTGAAGATCATCCAGTTCCAACGCCCCCTTCCATGGGCAAGGGCTCCTCACCCTAGACCATGTTGCCCAAGGTTCTGTCCAACCTACCATGAGCAGAGCCAGTCACAACTATTTTGGTAGCATGAGTTTCCATCAATCACAGACTTACCCTTCTGTCAAAGTGGAAATATTAGTGGTGACATCTCCATTCCCATGGCTTTTGACAGGAAAAGGTAGAAATCATTTATTATTTTCTGATTTCATTTCAATACTGTCAAAACATTCCCCTTCTTATTTTTTTGAGGCATTCTGATGAAATGTGGGTTTCTATCACCAACACCACCCCTTATCTGAATGCTGTCAAAAGTAAATGTTTGCATCTTGATGAAGGAACAAGTTTCAATTAGAACTGGTGGGAATATTTTACAGAACACATCTCAGTGAAAACATACTGCTTTGTTGAAAGCTTGAATATTCTGTGGGTATGGAGAGGCTTTAGCATAGTTTTGACAGAGGATATCTGAGTTTCAAGGTTGTTCTAACAGAAAAACTCTTCCCGAAACCCCCTCTTCTCATTTTGTAAATGAATCATCAGGCAATTCATATCAGCAAGAAAACAGAATCATAGAATCATAGAATGGCTTGGGTTGGAAGGGACCTTAAAGCTCATCCATCCAGCTCCAACCCCTGCCATGGGCAGGGACACCTTCCACTAGAGCAGCTTGCTCCAAGCCTCTGTGTCCAAGCTGGCCTTGAGCACTGCCAGGGATGGGGCAGCCACAGCTTCTCTGGGCACCCTGTGCCAGCGCCTCAGCACCCTCACAGGGGAGAGCTTCCACCTTAGATCTAACCTAAAGGTTTGGAGCTTTTTCTTTTACTTTCGTTATCATGTAAGCAAAGGGTTTGAAGCACAGAACAATGCACAGAGCATTGCTACCCACCGGCTAGTTTTAGTTTCTCTGCTACTGAAACAAAGCAATCTGGCTGCTTTTCTCAGTCCAATCTATGCTTTAAAGGCCAACAGGCGGAATAAGCAATGTCACCATGCTGTTCAGCTGATCCCATTATGCTGCTGTCCTTGGAGAGTGAGGAGCATGCTGCAGGGCCAGCGCACTGGTCTGGGATTTGTCATTCCCAGATTGGTGTTGGTGTGTTACCGGTCAGCAGGATGCTGCTTCCATTCTGAACTGTGGGCTCCTGCCTGTAAAATACCACAGCGTGGAAAGGAGGAGCAATCTGACTGCTGAGTGCAACACAGGCCCTTGGAAGGAGTAGACTGACTCAGCTCATCTTCAGGGAAGCAGCTTAATGGGAACAGCCACAGCACAAAGACCCACTGGGATTCATCCCATAAAACCAGCAATACAGACCAGACTTCGCAGCACTCTGAGGAGACTGGGAAGCATGAGTCACATCCCCCAAACCATGCAACCAGAACATCACTCTGTCATGCTTCTGAAAATGTTAACGCTGCTCTGATGGTTTCCTAGCCCAGCTTCAAACATAGGGGCCACAAGGAAGGGGCTGTTGTGAGCACATACACAGGATGCTGCCCAGCTTCCCTGTTGTATTTAGCCACGAATAATTGTGCTAAATTCTATGATTAATAGAATCAGAGCATCAGTGAACCCCAGACTGGTTTGGGTTGAAGGGACCTTAAAGCTCCTCCAGCTCCAACCCCTGCCACGGGCAGGGACACCTTCCACTAGAGAACCTTGCTCCAAGCCCCTGTGTCCAACCTGCCCTTGAACACTGCCAGGGATGGGGCAGCCACAGCTTCTCTGGGCACCCTGTGCCAGCGCCTCAGCACCCTCCCAGGGAAGAGCTTCTGCCCAAGAGCTCATCTCAGTCTCCCCTCTGGCAGGTTAAAGCCATTCCCCTTGGCCTGTCCCTAAGCCCCTCTCCAGGTTTCCTGCAGCCCCTTTAGGTAACTAAAAGAACCATGAAGTGAAATAGGGGGGTGGTGGTGGTGGAAAGAATTTCACTGAGGTGTGGAAGGCTTCTGCGAGATCTTTGCATGTCAGAAGGGCATCACCAACCACTGGACAGAGATGAAGAAATGGGGCCCACTGCCAAGCTCCTGCAACTCTAAGGTATTTGTAGCCTTTAATAAAGATTAATGAATCAAATCTCACTTTCACAAATAGTCTCCCGTCATTCTAATTGCCCTGCATGATTTTGATGAGCTTCAGCGGTATAGAAGCTATCCCTAAATTGCAAAACATGAATCACTGTCCCAGCAGTCCTCCTATAATTGACATGGGGAGGCTGAATCACACCTTAAGACAACTACATGTATATGTCTACATCTAGAGATCTATGCTAGAAGCGTACACAATTCCAATTAGTGTTAAATTTTGGTTAGGTACCAGAGTACAGGTACCCAGTGCTGTTTGGGAGGGTATGTGAGATACCTGGGCAAGGCTAGGAGACAGTGGACTTAGGAGTACCCTTCTGGAGCTCTGTTGGAGACTGATGGGGGATAGCTGAGAGCATTGCAATGGTACTGCATCATATGCCCCATGGCCTTCAGTACTGATAAAGCTTCTCACCTGCAAAACCTGCTCTTTGGGGTCTATTTCAAGAGCAAAGCATGAATAAACACCAGTGGGCTTACAGCATTTTAAATCAGCTTCTCTTAGTGAAAGCAATTCAGGCATGGCTATCAAGAACAGGGAATGACGTTTTCTTTTAGCGTGACAGTCCTTAAACAGCAAGCCCAGTCATCATTTTGGGGGTGGCAAGACACTGGAAGTTATGCTGCACTGCACAGAAGAAACAAAGCTGTAAAGGAGGTGTAAATGCATGTTAATTCCTGTGGTGCCCACATAATGATGGAACTGCTGTCACCCTTCCTTTCTGCATGTGACAGGTTTGTCACACGCCTGCTTCCGTCACCACCAAGGTCCAGTTCTTATAGGGTCACCCTAGCTCTCAGTTCCATCTCCCCATGCGCACAGTCAGACCCCGTAAGGACTCTGCAGCTCAGCCTCTCCTTGTTGCTGAAGTGAGCCTGGCTGGGCAGGTTAGGGTCAGTGAGACACCCCTCCAGTACCACTGTTCCCGCAAGGCTTTAGGTCACCTTCCTGCAGGCTTGTGATGTGGGTTTTTCAGACTCACAGTGCAGATCTGTGAATTCCATCTAGAAGAGAAAATGAAGGAGAATGCCATTAGAGCCAGAGCTTCCAACAGAGATTGCTGGTAAGAAAGTTATTCTTTTCACACACACACAAAAGACAACGTGTTGTGTGAAGCATTTCTCTGAGCTAATGGACTGCTTTATAGAGGACACTCCTTACAGCCAGCCCTTCATGCACATCACTACATACCAGTCACGGTCTGGTACTGTGTGCACCCAGAATATCAGCCTCAATTTGCTTCTCTGCTGCTCCTTAGGAGGAGATGATGGGTGGCTTATTCAGTCCAACCTCAGACATCACTATTTAAGAAGATCCTTCCTCACTGAAAATGGTATTCATGCAGAGCTGAGTAGGCTTCCTCACCAAACGTTCTCTTACAACCTATCTTGTTTGCTGTTTCTAACCTGGTCACTTGTAGGGGGCTTATGTCTGTGGAAAATCTGTGAAGCAAATTTCCATGTAGTCCTGACAATTTAGGCTCCTCACACACACAGAGGGAATAGCTGAGCCAAGTCTAGTACACAGAACTGCACAGGTACATTGGGTTTGCTGTGCAGTGCAGCATAATTTCAGTGTCTTACCACCCCAAATTCTTCCCTGTGAGGGTGCTGAGGCGCTGGCACAGGGTGCCCAGAGAAGCTGTGGCTGCCCCATCCCTGGCAGTGTTCAAGGCCAGGTTGGACACAGGGGCTTGGAGCAAGCTGCTCTAGTGGAAGGTGTCCCTGCCCTGGCAGGGGTTGTAGCTGGGTGAGCTTTAAGGTCCCTTCAACCCAAACCAGTCTGCGTTTCTGTGAAACTAGGAAGAGGCAAAATAGCTCTTCTCTTCAAGTTCTACTTAAATTTCTAATGCAAAATGCTCCTCTCAAAAGCCATCCTGTAGTGGTGCTGTAGTATACTCAAACTCAGTATCTTCGTAGGAGGAAAGAAGCCAGCAAAGTTTACTGCAATGTAAACATGTATTTCAAGAGGGAAGCTGCTTAAGAATAATGAAATTTGTTTAGATGAAATTAAAAGGAACAGCTCAAGGGTAAGAAATATCTATTGGTGGCATGAAAATTGTTTAAAGACAGCGTGTGGAAAGCTCAGAGGAAACATTTATCACTGAACAGGTAGACCAAAACCAGCAAAATAGACAGACCATTGAGGTTTTCAAAGACCATGAAGGAGTAGAGCTCTGGCAAGAGCCAACAAGAGACTCTGAGGAACAACTTGCTAAAGGCATGCTAAACTACTAATAAGTCCCATTAAAATTCATGAAGAACAGAACATCTGCCAGAAAACTCATCACCAAAGTGGCTTGGAAGAGAAGGGCACAGCATTAAAGCTAAATGAAGGTGTTTAGGGATGTGCTCACCTATCTTGATGGCAAATGAAATAGAGGAACTTCTCAGACCTACTAGTCAGTAGAAGAGGCTTTTGAACAACTCAGGGGCAAGCAGGGGCAATGATAATGAAGAACAGAACTAGCAAGGAAGCAATAAACATAATACAGTGGTGAAAAGCTTCAATGCAGAGAAATCCACTGGAGAATTCCAGAGGAATCAATGAATAATCGAATAAGGGCTGGGACTTTCAAGCAACTTTTAACAAGCTGCTTCACTGAAGCAATGGGATAAGAGGAAAATCCCTTGCATGGACTAAAAACTCATTAGAAGAGGAAGCAATGGGCTGGAATAAATAAAAGGAGGTCCCAGGGCTCTGCACTGTGGCTTGGACTCTTCAGCATACTCATAACAGATCTGGAGAAGGGACTGTATAATAAAGGGTCGTAGTCTGCAGGTACTTTATTATTCATAGGAGCAGGAGAGAAAATGTACCAAAGGTAGCTCTAGAAGAACCTAATTGTGCTGAATGTGCAATACGGCAGCGTGTGCAATTCAAATAGCTACACAGAAAGCCATGTACTGGGGAAAAAGAGGCTTAACTTCACACATGCAGTGATGCCTTTGCCCTACCTCCCAGCACTGAGATAAGACAACTTGGCATCAAGTTGAACAGCTCAGGGCTCTAGAGTGGGCTAAAAAAGCTGAATGTGAAGGATTATGCATGAAGGAAGAGAGGAAAAAAAAGCACCACTATTTTGCCACTATATAAATCCAGAGTACTTCACATTCTGACTGCCTGGGCATGAAAGGCATGGCAGAACTAGAAACTGTTCAGAAAAGGATGAGCAGAAGTGGTCCATATCACTGGTTTATATCAAACAGACCCAGATTAAACTCTTAAAAACAAAACCAGAACAGGACTAAAATCCTAAGTGATGAGATGACTGAGAGGGAATGTCACAGGTTAATAAAATGAAGAAGCTTACAGAGAAGTTCAATAGAACAGAATCATTGTGTGTTTCTCAACCTACAACAGTGTGTTGTCTTTAAATTAAATAGTGGGGAGCAGGTTCAAAACAATCAGGAAACTGTGATTCTTCACATAATGTGCAGTTAGCTGTGGAACTCCATGCTGCACGATGTCATTGATGCTAACATATCATCACCTAAATATTTAACTTATGTGAACATGAGCTTATCAGTCCAGAGGGGGCATGCCAGCCAAGCCAGCAGCTCACACCTTGCTCTGAGCTGCCCGAGGAGCCACAGCAGCCTCTGAAAACCAGACAGGTGTGTGGTAAGAAGGCTGCAGACCCTGAAGTAGTTGTGGGGCACAGGGTCCAGTGTGGATGCTCAAGAGATGCCCATATGCAGCACCTAGCAGAAGCTGGCTGACCTTCGCACCTCTTTCTTCAGCTGGGGAACATCTGGTGAAGGGCTCAGTGTTGGTCTTTGGTTAGCTGTAGGTTTAATACAAAGCTCCTACCATGGAAATGGCTTCTTCCTGGGTTGTTCCTTGTGTGTGTTTGGTAAAACAGGTGATCTGATAGAAATAGACCACAGCATCTCTGACTGAGCACAGGGAAGGTCTGATTCAGCAAGGATACTCTTAAATTAGTGGGCATTGAAACCAGTTCAATACTCCATCTATCTCAGTAATCTGGGAAGGCTTTTTTCTGCTTAACAGGGCATTTGCCCATTTTAGAAAGAAAAGGACTGAATTTCTGCTGTGGTGTGTTGGTTCTCCTGGAGGAATGCCATGCTTCAGGGAGAAATCACATTTCCATTTTGTTGGGCAAGGCAACTCTTTGGATATGACAGTCACCTTGCTCCTCCAACACAGCATGTTCAGGGGGAATGCCAAGTGCTCTCAGGGACTCAGCAATGTAATCCTGAGGCACACTGTGCAGTCAATGCACTGGCATCTACATCATGCTATTTGGCCTGTCGAAGAGGAGTCAAAGATCCCATGCTGATTTTGTGAGCAGTGGCATCTCACCATGAAATAGCACCAAAAAGCAGGATGGGATCTGGAAACTGTCCCGACAGAGTCAAGAAGCAAGGTCTAATGAAGCTAATTAAACAGCCAAAGTCTTGGCTTAGGCAGGCAATAAATCACCTATTACTTGAAATCCTTTAGAAATGAGGTGGTCAATACCCTAAGATGGTTTCCCTGCCCAGATTCAAACATAGGGGCCACGAAGATAATGAAATGAGGTCTGGAGTGCAATCACCTCTGTATTTCCAGGTCTGTTTTCCCAATTGACACTGTGCTACCAGGAGACAACTGTTCCCTTCTCAGTGCCTCAATTCAAAAGAACAGCTGAGGACCATAAACCCAGTAAGAGCTGCACAACAGACAAGTAACAAAGCAATGAGGGAGTGCATCTCACCTACTGGCTGATAAAACCGTAACTTGGAAGAATGGGGATGGACCCCCACCCTTTACCTGCAAAGTAACAAGGGAGCATTACTGTGGATCCGAACACCTTCAATAACTACAATTTTTGCAGCATTTTGTTTCCAGAATTCCACATCAGCTCCCAGGGCAGCACTCTGGCCTGGAGTAATGAGATGCCTGCATATGGAAGCAAGGTAAAAGAGCAGAAAGGGTATTTCCCCTCCCTTTAGAGCAGCAGTGGTGCTCACTGTACTGCTCTCAACCATACCTGGCACTTGTGTTTCAGGAGGGAGGCTGAAAACGCTGAAGGCATGGATAAAGAGGCATAAAAGGATGTGACTACTGAGGAAAAAGTGCTAAAGTGATGTAAAGCGCTCAATCTGTCTCTCTTTTAGAAAGCAGATTGAAAGCTGTCTTGAAGAAGGGTAAAGTTACTTTATGGAGAGAAAACATGAGTTCTAATGGGCTTTTCTGTCTTGAAATGAAAGACAAAACCTGAATGCATTTCTGTCAGCTAGTCAGGAATGTTTAAAGTGGAAGCCAGGCACAGAGCCTCAGCAGCAAGAGACTTGGCATAGAACAAACTACAGACAGAGTGAGGGATTGCCTTTGCTGACAACATCAAATCACGGTGCCTCCTGGAAGATTATGCCTCTATGGGTAACTGGTGGCCATGGGCCTGAGGTCAAGGCTGGCCCTGACTGTCAGTGTGGGGTACAGGGCAGGCAGGGTAGCAGCTCTCCTGGTCCCCTTGGTCCTCCAGCGCAAGAGCTGAGCTCCTGAGTGCCTGCTTCCTCAGGATGGACTTCAGCAGCAGGCAGACCTCCATCTTCATCAGGTTAGAGGTTCCCAGGGCTGCAGAGCCCCTTCAGTCCCATCTCTGGCCCTGCCCAGCAGGATTTCCCCCGCAGGGGCTGTCCTGTCACTGAGGTTTTTTCCACTATTCCGGTAGGAAGACACAGGCTATCCCGCAGGATGAAATAAGGCCCCTGGATAAGAGCACTGTGCTGTGAGCAGGTTTCCTGGGTGTCGCTTTGGCTGCTAGGGGATTTGCTGCCTGCCAGCAGGGCTAGCAGCTCTGACACCAGCTCTGTCCTGAATCCACCAGTGCCCCTGGTGCACGCTCTGCTGCAAATCCTCAGGCTCCATGTTAGGGCCATGGGACAGTCCCATCCCTTACCTTTGGTCACTGAGTGCTCATTCATTCTCATTGCTCTTACCAGTTGGTTAATAACGCTTTTGTTTGGGCAGGAATTCACCCAGCCCCTGTCCCCAGCTGTCCCCACTGTCCCTTTGCAGGCTGTCTCCGTGACAGCCTTCCCAGAGGATGCTCACTGCTTGCTTTACAAACACACCATCCACCTTCCCATTGCTCAGCTCCAGCTCCCCATGTACCAGGGCATTGCTCCTTTCCTTTATCTGCTCAGTGTTACCCAGGCCAGGGAGTGCTGGAGTTCTATCAGAATCACTGACAGCAGCCACAGAGGAGCTACTGACCCCTTCAAAAGGTAGAGGTGCATGAAGATGATCTTATGAGAGAGTTTTGAACAAGCCAGAACATAAGGTAATTGTAGAATAAACAAAGTTAACTGGCTTGAATGGGATAAAGGGCTCCTGTGCAGGGAGATGGATGGTCTCTTTGCCATGTCTGGGAGCAGGATAAGCAGAAAGGGAATTTCAGGCTGAAGGTGAAGACACTGTTGCTAAGGCTTGGCTGTGTGAGAAATGGTAGCTATGTGCCGGTCACCAGAGACCACCAGGCCAAGCTAGACAAGCATCCAGCACCAGTAGCCCTGGGAGAGCTGATCTCATTCTACCCTTATGACCTGCAGCACTTTCCAACTGGCAGTTAATGATGTCCATCAGGCAGCCCCTGCACAGAGCAGCACGGATGGTGATGACTGTCACCAGCTATGGCACTGAAGAGCACACTGCCAAACCTCAGAACAAAGCAAAGCCTTCAGCTCAAGCGCCTGGTCCCCAGTGAGCAGCAGCAGCAGCAGCAGCAGGGAGGGAGGTCTGTCCTTTGGCATAAACCTCCTGCAATGGCTTTCGTTGCCTGAATGTCTGGTTCACTGAAACAATCAACCAAACCCAAGGTTGGTCTCTGCTGGGGATCTGTTAGGATGCTGAATCAGCAGAGGTGAAGCAGGTCAGAACATCACGACCCAGCACTAGCAAAGTGAATCATAAAAACTTCATCATCAGACATTTGGTGCCAATGCTGAGACCTCTCCCACAGCCACTGCAGCACAGCAGGGTCCTCGCTGAGCCCAGGCGCAGGCAGTGTCCAGCCTGCAACTCCCAGCTCCTGCATGTACCTTGCTTGAGTGAGGCCAGGGCAGGACCCCTGTGTTCCCATTCTTGCTCTGCCAGGATCCCTCCATGCAGCCCTGGCAGGTTCATCCCCATGGGGTCAGGGCCAAAGTCCCAACAGCCCCCGGCTGGGGTTCATGCCAAATAAGAGTCAGGAACGGTCGTCACTTGCGCTTGTTAGGGATGGGGAGCCATCCTTCCATCCTGCAGCAAGACCGTGTGCAGAAATGATTCCCTAGCTAGTTCAGGGCACGTTCTGCATAATGAAATCAAGATGCTGGGGCGCTTGGCATGCGCATGCACACAGTTTCATTAGCTGTTGGCCAGAAAATGGCAGCATGCCCTTACAAATACAAAACTTGGAACCTTAAGCACATGAGACGATCTTTCAGTCCCACATTAAGTATTCCCCAGATGTCTGGATCGTGCTTCCTTGCTGTTCATAGACAAAGGGATGCACCACACCCTGCTTTCAACAGCTTCTGGCCATTGGGATCTCCCTGGGACCATAGAAAAATCTTATTCTCCTTTCTGGACCCAGCAGCACCAGCAGGTCTTGCCTGAGCACGGTTGATCCCCTGGGGTTTCAGATGTCTTTTGGAAGCTTTCTGTGGATGAAGAGGAAGAGAGGGGTGAGATGAGGTGCCAAGAACTCCAGCATGTTGGTATGGGACCTCCACAACGACAGACCAACCCCACACAACACACGTTATTCCATCATGAGAGTTAAATGCCAGGGGTTTGTCCTGACTCTGGGGTGCTGGATGGGCTGGCACGGCAAGAGGTGTGTTGGTCAGGGCCCTGAGCGAGCCCTCATCTCCCCTTCCAGGGCTCTGCCTGCCTCCCTCAATGTCAGCTCTGAGTTCTGGTGCAGCTGTATGAATGTGGACCACTCTGATGGGAAAGGAGCTGAAAAATCTGACTTTGGGAGCTGCATTTAAGCTCAGTCCCTTTGCCTGGGGCTGTATATCTGGATACTTCACTGATGCCCAGCCCAGCTTCCAGGCTTTACTCTGGAGCTCCTTTACCAGTGTGGGGTCATCTGGCAAACACTGTGCTCTTGACTGAGCCCTGGTGCTGCCCCAGCCCTGCTGTTTGCATGGTGCGGGCACTGGTGAGGACACCATCCTGCCTGCCCCAGCATCCCTTCCCCTGAGCAGCATCTGGCTCCGCCGCCCCTGAGGGTGCCTGCTCTGCTCACAGATGGCAGGAGGGAGGAAGAGGAGGCTGTGTGCTTGCTCCCAGCTGGCAGGGTGGGAGGAGGCGAGGATGCAGCTTCTCCACAGCCTCGTCCCAGGGTGTAAGTTACCCCCGTTCAGGCAGCTACAAGGGAGGCTGGGAAGAGAAGTGCCTCCTCCACCTGCCTGGGGGCACCTCGCAGCCATTGCAGTGGGCGTCCTTTGCAGATGGACCGTGAGCTGCGTTGTCCAAGCCAGCAGTTTGGAAGCACAGATTTCCCGTGGGAAAGCCTCCCGCGTGCCGAACGAGGCAGGGTGGTGGGGACAAACGGGTACACCCACAGCAGCACACAGCCTGACACAGCCCCGTGCTGTGCTTGTTTGTGAGGGGTGGCTTTGCCGGCATCTTTGACTCTTGCAATACAGCCTCCCTCGCACATAACAACAAATAGCAGGAGGGTGAGGTAAACATTAACTTGGTTACGGTATTGATGGCCATTACTTACGGCAGCTCTGCGGAGCCACGAGGAGACAGCCTGTGTGACAGATGCACAGCGCTTCCCACTGTGCTTTGTCAATGGTAAACTTACTTTTGAAGGAGAGTGAACGCTTCGCATTCATTTCAATGCACGTTAACCTTCGGCGGCCTCTGCCCACTATGAGCACTGGAGGCTGCAGCTGGCGGGGCTGTCCTGCTCCTGCAACGAGGCTGTGGTAATTAGCCCACAGTTACCTCCCTGCCCTTCTTGGGAAGTGACATTTACTCCTTGAGCCTCTTTGGCTGCTGATCTTTAGCTCTAATTAATTTCCTCACTGCTTGCAGCAGCCTGTGCTCTGTGCAGTGGCTGCTGGCTTCTATTGTTGGGGGAGCCTTTGCTACCCGCTGAGCTCTTCCCATGCAGCAACCCTTTATCCACCCCATAATAGATGTGTTATTAATTGGCCAGCATCCCTCTGCCCCTTCCAGAATATGCTTCTTCACCATCTGCAAAGCTTGAAGCCATGGTGGGTGTTAGTGTACAACTGATGAACAATGGGAGTTTCTCCAGGATGCTGCTTAGACATGAACAGATACTGCTGGCTAACAGGCAGCAGCCACCGCACACAGGGTTCTTGCTTACCCTTCCAATCTGCCAGAGGAATGCCTAGGAATTGCCAGTCATCAATACTTCTAATTGCTGAATGAATGGGAGCAAAGAGGTCATGACCACTTTGCTGCTACACATCTCAGGAGGAAGGAGAACTAAGGGGCTGACAAGAAAAATCCCATGTAGTACAGGGCAGACCCTGGAGAGGATCCCAGACCTTCAGAAGTTGAATCAAGTGATTCATCCAGGAGCGTGTGCTGCCTGCCTTTAAAGCTCTCTGCAGTGCTTTGGTGCTGTTATCATGTCCTGAAGATAAAAAGCAGGGAAATCAAATTTCCAATGAAGGGAAATGAATGCTCCTTCTCTAAGAGAGCCTGAGCTCACTGCATCAAAGCCATCAGGACTTATTTTCCTCTCTGTGAATGTGGTCTCTGCCATGTACACTTGGCCCTCTATCCAGCTGTCTCAAAGATGTGTTGGTTTACATTTTATAGGTGGTTGGAGGTATTTTATGGGGAGGGAGAGGAAATTTCCCACAAATCCCAAGCAATGGGTAAATGAAAGCATCCCCTAAATCATCTGTAAAGCAGGAGGGAAATGTGCAGCCAGGGCTCTCGCAAATCTATGGCGCTGTCAGGCTCCACTACGGTGAACTTGTGTGTTCACTTCAGTAACTGCTATGCCTTTGTTTTGTGGGCTGCATCTTTAAATGTCAGCTGCCTCCCTGAGCAACCCCTGCATTTCCAGCTGCCTTGTGCCAGCAGCGCAGGTAAAGCCAGGGAGGATCTAGCCCCACGCAGAGGGGAAGCCATGGGCTGGAGGAGCCCAGGTTGCTTCCCTCCTGCTGACCATGGCTGATGGCTCTGTGCATGCCTGAGCCTTAGTTACGTGCCAGACAGCAGAGCCCTGCCTGGTGGTGAGCTGTGCAACCAGCTCTCCTAAGGAGGGAAGGGAGCATGAGGGGAACAGGAGCAGGGATCATCTCCTTCGTCACAGCCTCCCTGGGCAAGAGGAGCCCCAGCAAGGCCAAGCCAGGCACCTTGCCCATAGGCACCCACCAGTGTGCAGAGACCACGTCCTTCTGCAGGATTTGAGGGAAAATCCATGAAACAAATAAGTACTTAGAATAAGATATAGAAAGGATTTAGACATACAAATCTGAACATCATAGAATCACAGAGTGGTTTGGGTGGGAGGGGACCTTAAAGCTCATCCCATTCCAACCCACTGCCACAGGCAGGGACACCTTCTGAGAAGAGTCTGCAGTCTCTTTTCCACATCTAGAGAGATGCTGCTTAACTCTTTTCAAGAACAAAACCTTCCACCTTTTGCTGTCACATGCACTGAGGCATTGTGGCTCCCCTGCTGTCTTTCACCACCTCTGCTTTGGGATGGTCTCTGGAAGTGTCAGGAGCAGCATCGTATCAAGAGCTACCACCAAGGATGGAGAGCAGGACCTCCCTATGAGAAACCCCTTCAAGCAAAGGGGTGCAATGGAAACCGAAAGCTCCTTGTAGCCACTCCTGTCCTCACTTTTCATTCACCATCTCCAGCCCCCACTGCAAACCATCTCACTCCAGTGAGACCTGTCCACCACAGGCAGCTGACCCTCATGCAGGGCTGGAGCAGGGGCCAGTTTACGTGGCAGTGACAAGCTGAAGGTGCCCAGGCCATGGCAGGGATATGGGTTACTCCTTCCACATGCTCCTGCAGTGAGGAGACGTTCAGGCTCCATTGTGCTGACTCCCGCACCGCCAAGCCAGCCTGCAGCCTTTCTTCTTACTGCTGATGCTGCTTCCTATGGAAACAATTTAGTGCTAATAAGCTCCATTTATAATAGTAAGAAATGGTTTGGTGGAATAATTGTCACTAAATGCCATTCATGGCTTTGTTGCTTTTCCTGCATGTTGCTAATTATTCTGCATCTGAAATAGCACCCAGAGAAACCACTGAATGCCATTGAATAGGGTTCTCAGCACTCAAAGAGGCTGAGGCAGGGTATGATTAGAAATATCAAGGCCCTAATCCACTAGACAATGCCTTCCTTACCGTATGTGTTTCCACAAAATCACAGCCTTTGCACATGCAGCATCCTCCACTGAACCTCAGGGTCCCAGCAACAACCTGTGATCAAGCTCCTGTCAAAGAAGCAGTGATAGAAGACCTTACATGAACAAAGCGGTGCTCCACCAAATGCTAGAGCAGGGAAAGGGAATGGGGAGGGAAGGGTTTTCTGGTTTGGGGTCTCACGGGAAGGTACCACATGGCTCAGATCCCTTAATCCTGTGGAGGTTCATGGGGAAGAGTCCCAGGCAGGAACAGATCCTGGTGGGTGGTTGCTCTGAACTGATGTCCTTCCCCAAAGCCCTCTTGGCAGCACAGCAGAGCACTCTGCAAGCCACGCAGACAGGTGCTGCCTCTCCAGGTGAGGAACAGCAGGATAACATCAGCCCTCTTGGTTAGAAAGCATGGTGTGAGGATCCAGTCGTGCTCTCCTAACCCTTCCTCCTGCAGAATGGCGGCCTTAGCTGCAGGGAGGTCAGATCCATTACTGCTCCATTAGCAATAACTCCGCCTCAGAGACTTTACTCACAGCACCAGGTCTGCAGCTGGACTCTTGATCACATTCTAGCTCAGAAGCTGAAACTCCTATGGAGTGGAAGAGGCTACCATCAAAGAGGAAGCAGCACACTTCACCCTACTTCACTTTGGAATGCAATGCTGTTCTGTGGCACAAAGTGCTGATTTGGCTTGACTGACCTACCAATAAGCTGATCCAAGCAGAGACAGTGCAAGGCAGTTACGGTGCAAGTTAAGGCTACCAGCTTGAATTACACCAACCAGCTGGGTTATTGTTGAAGCTCCTGCCGGTGGTGGGACCAGCTTGCTGTGCAAAATAGAACCAGAGAAACCCCAAACCAACCAACCAAAACACCCAAAACAACAAAAGGAAAAATAACAGGGGGAACACTGGTGTGTCTTACGTTCAGATTCTATAGGTGCTTTGGTCCTCAGATCCCATGGTAAAGGTATGTTTGCCTTCTGAGTGATAGAGCATCATGCCCTCCATCTCAAACTGAATATACCACATACCACTCCTTTATTTTGGCTTTTCATTCCTTCTCCATATAGCAGACTGAAATGTCTTTTCATTGTTCCATCCCAGAACTAAGGGCAAAGAGTCAGTCCCTCTCCCCATGTGCAATAACTTACATACAAATGAGAAGTTTACATTGAAGGACGCCAAACTGCTGCAAACACACCTCTCTCTGCACCAAGTTCCACTAAATACTCTCAATGCATTCTACTGCTTTCCTCAATGACTCTAGCTGCTTTGCAAAGACTTGCAGGGCTTTGCCTAGATGAAGCATCATGAGCTGAGCAGTGCCTCACCATTGCAACCACCAGCCCAGAGCACCCAGCATGACCCAGGCACCCTGAATTCCTCTGTTTCAGCAGCATCATTCTGTGATAGCAGGTCAGTTCTGGGAAGCCTGCTGGGGAAAGTGGGGAGACCAGGGCACATCCCGCTGTTTGCGTTTGCTTTTCTGTCTGAAATTGTCAAGTCAGTCAGTCCTGGGCCTGACTGACTGTTTTTTATCTGTTGGTTGCAGAAACACAATTTAGGTGGCGCCCATTGTCAGTTTTGCCATGCCCAAGATCTTTACATTGATGCTCTGTCACATCCTGGGGAGAATTTGGGGGTTTCCAGCAGAAGCGGTCAGATCTGGAAGACTTTAGGCAGTTCCTAAGAAGGGACTAAGCATATTGATAGGGTATTGTGTCCCTGCCTGTGGCAGGGGGCTGGAACTGGATGAAATTGAAAGTCTCTTCCAACCCAAACCATCTTAGGGTTCTATGAAACCTCTGCAGGAGGTCTGGCACCAGCCTGGGGACCGTGCCGCACACTTGGGGGCACCTCCCAGCACCCGACACTCAGGCTGAGGGGACCACCGTGTGCTCTCAGCCCACGTCCTGCAAGCCAGGCCAAACACACCCTAGTCTGCCCTACATGGTGAAAGGTCCCTCATGGGCTGCTTCCAGGACTGCGTAATTGCAGTGGACCCTGAGCACTAAATCTGTGCTCGTACATCCCACCCATGGCCAGAAGGATTATTCCATCAGTCCCACAGGCACACGTGGTTTGAGCAGAGCTTAAGGTTTAAGACTCCCCTGTGCTGCCAAAAACATTTGCCATTTGAGTCTTACCAACTTAAAGAGCTGAGAAACCAGGTCCTGGTCCAGCACTTCTTGGTGAGGAAACAGATCACTTTGAAGTTGTAGCCATGTATCACTATGGTAACCTTATAATTGACATTTCTGGGGTATTATGGAGTCTGAAAGTCATAAACTTAATGAAAGTATGTTTTTATTGCACTTCAGCTCCATCCCTGATTAAATCAAATTTGCATAATGGAAAGTTATTACATTTCCACGTTTCTAATTTCCTTTATTTCCCCCCTCCTTTTCACTGCTTTCACCAAGTGTGTCTGAGGTTTTGGTTGTGGTGGAAGCTGCTGAAGGTCGCCCAAGTCATGGCTTTGTTGAAAAATGGGTTTAATAATTGGGGTCAGAGGAGCCCAGGAAGTGAACCCCTGAGAGCTGATTGCCCAGGGGCTCTTTGAAATCTCTTTCCTCCCAGTAATGAGAGAACTGCAGTTTCTATCTGTTATGAAGTGCTTGTTGCAGGAGAGGGGTGCTGTAAGCACTGTCAAAGGTAATTTATCAAGGAGCTGCTCTTCCCAAGCCTTGCCCTCGTGCCACCTTTGCAAAGCATTTTAAGCAGTTTGCTTTGGGTTTGTTTCCAATAAACAACAGTTCACATTTCTGCCAGCAAGTCAGTGATAATGTGCTCCTCGCTGGGCTGAGCGACGACCGTGCCATCATGCAGGTTAAGTAGAACTGCCCTGGGAGAAGATTTGTTTTCCTTGGATTCTCCAGGGCAGTGGAACAGGCTGTTCTCCAGGCAAAGCACACACTGCACCGGGCCCTGGTGCCAGAGTCAAAGGGGATCTTGCTGTTTCGTTTCAGCACAGGACACACACATTATTATAGGAGTAGCTGATCTGAGCAGTTCCAACCCCTGCCATGGGCAGGGGCACCACACACTAAGTCACACCAGCCCAAATCCCTGGGCTGTGCTGCTCCACAGGAAGGGACTGGAGGTTAAGAACAGCTTTCAGCTCCAGGGAGGACATTACTTACTGCTCTGTTAATGATCCAGAACCATGCCATGCACCAACCAAAAGAGTTGGCACTTCAGGATCAGACATGCTGCTCTCAGCCAGCACACTCCCATCCCTGGGATGCTCCATCACATTTCCTCTTACTAGCACACTGATGCTGCGAATTTTGCTCTCCGTTCTGCGTGGTGTTTCAATGGAACACGAGGAAGTGGGAGAAGGGCATTTTGATCTTTCAAGACCTTGAGCTCAAGCTACCCAACCTCCAGCATACTGTTTCATTGGGCAGGAAGAAGCACCAGGAATAGGTGAGTTTGAAGGAACAAGTAACGGTACCAACTGTCCAACCAGCTCTGTTCCTTATCTCTCACTAGTGTGTTAGTGTGTGAGAGCAGTCTCAGGGCTGGTCTGAATGGTTGTGGGCTGATGTCTTGAAGCTTGGGCCATATCATGCAGGGCTCCACCATTGTTAAATGCAATTAACAGGCCAAATGCCTGGGAGGTAGCAAGAAATGCGTGTCTGGAGCCATCCAAGTCAATGAATTGCCCTCAATCAGTGCCACTTGGTCCTCAGTGATGCCCAAGCCTAATCAGTTAAGCTGAGGGCTGGTACTCTGACATGTGGCCTGGCAAACGCTGTCATTTCTGCCACAGTTGCATGCTTCCTGACAGGTTTTTATTTGCTGCCACCAGAGGCAAAGCCTTCCTAATGGCCCCTTGGAGAGAGCTGCTCTCCCTGAAGAGGAAAGCTGCAGGATGTCCTCTGGGTCACTCCACTGCTGTTTCATTACCCTAGGGCACATTGGTTTCCATGCATACACAGATGAACATGGGCTTCATGCAGGCATCTGGGAGCTTAGAATCAGAGAACAGTTAGGGTTGGAAAGGACCTGAAGATGTCTCTGGGGCCAAAACAAGTCAAGTGCTCATCATCCCTACCTTGCCTGTCTGTGCAGGTGTCTGCCCAAGCTCGTGTGGCTACAGGAGGGTGGCTGGTCCTGTGTCTCTTGGTTTGGTGACATTTGGCCCTTTCCTAAGGACAGCACAGCAGGTTTGCAGCCTGTTTCTGCAGATCCTGTCTCTGCATGAGGACAAGGAAAAGACCCTCAGAGGGCAAGGGGTCCCCAGTTATTTGCTCTTGGGCCAACATTTACAAACTGTGTCCATTACCCAAGTCTCCCACCCTATACCCTCTCCTTCCTCCTCATGTTGCTCTCCCCACATCCATCCTCTCCACCAATACTGAAATGCATTTTTACTAGGAGCAGCCTCTGGGATTTCTTCCTTTCGCCTGGAAAATGCTTCCCCATAGGTGGCATTTGCTCATCAGTGGCTGGTGAGATGAGCTGCTTGAGGCAATGCCTGTTTTCGATCCCCCACCCCAGCTCGAACTACAGACAGTTGGGGATTGACAGCTGAGCTGGAATCCAGCCGTGTGTTTTTATATGGCTCAGATGTATTTCCATGTCCTGCTCCATGAAAAGAAAACTTCTTTGAGTTTTCTTTGTACTATTTTTTTGTTCAGAAAACGGACAGTATCTGTTTAAAACTGCACTTGAAAATCCAAGTTTAGTTTTCTTCGTGGAATAATTTTGACAGCCCTCATCATGGAGCAACAAAAGCAGCTCTCCAGGGACTATGGGCAGTGGGGCTAGCACCACTAATGATAACAACCAGGTGTTTCCATCCAAGACCTGACCTCAAGGGACGGAGGGAGAAAGAAAGCCCTGTCAGAAGTGGGGAGGTAAAAGACTGCTTCATCGTTTACTGTTGGAGCAAAGATGTGGTTTGAGACACATCTCATGCTGCCACCAGGACCATTTTCCAAAGGAATAAGGTGAGGCACAGGATGTGGTGCAGCATATCAGATTACTGCATCTCCTCCCGCCATGGTGGCAGCCATCCTCTGCAGAAAGCCAGGTGTCCCGAGGACCCTTGAGGAAGGAGCATGCAGTTCTGGGTATGAAATCCTGGTTATGTGGGAGCAGTTCCCTCACAAACACTCAAGAAGAATTCTCATGTGGTTCTTGTGCATTCAACAGACACATCAGACATGTCAGTTACTGCCCATTGTACCCACAGACTTCTCCACACCCAGCCATGCTCACCCAGGGCTTGCACTGCCAGCAGGAAGCTTGCACCTCCCCAGAGCTTTTTCCCTCTTCTCCCTCCCGAGATGACTCCTCAAAGCCCTGGTGTGTGCATCCATCTGGGCACATCCCAGGCCTGTCCCTGACAGCCCCCCGGCAGGTCCATGCCATCCCCCAGCTCCGGGTGAAGCCCCAAACCTGTAACATCCAGGTCAGCACCACGTTGCTGGGTTCACTTGATTTCCCACCTTTCACTTACCACATCCCGCTGGGTCAGCTTGGTTCCAGCATCCTCTCCCTGGTTGTGATTCTGGAGCCATGGTCTCCTCCTGACTCTCCCAGTCAACTCTTCTGTAGCTGCCCGCTGACCCCACTTTTCCTCATTCCCAGAGTAGGGTAAAGGAGCTGGTGACTGAACATCTCCTTCCTCCCACTGCACTCACCCCCTTGCTAATCTGTTTTTATAGAATCAGGGCTGGAAGGGACCTTAAAGCTCACCCATCCCCAACCCCTGCCACGGGCAGGGACACCTTCCACAGCTTGCTCCAGCCCCATTCAACCTGGCCTTGAGCGCTGCCAGGGATGGGGCAGCCACGGCTTCTGTGGGCAGAAATGAAGAACAAAGCACTTGGTCGCCTTCCCACCAGGGCTACAGGAGCTTTGCTCCTTCCTCTCTTGGGCAGCTGCATGAGGAACAATGACAGGATCACAGAGAACATACAGAAGTTATAGACTCAGCCCTCCTCACCTGTCTGGTGGAAGACGGCTTCATCTATCACAGTCAGGCTTGGGAGGCAGTCAGCAACCCCGCAGTGTTCCTGTGGTGACCAGCCCTCAGCAGGCTGGAAAATCACCACCTCATTCCTGTGTGTGCTGTCACCTTTCTCCTGAGCTGACTTCTGCACACACACAGTCCTTTGCTGCGTAACATGGGATAGAGAGGGGCTGTAACACACCCCAAAATGACACTTCACCGGCTCCTTCAAAGGTGGGCAGCAGAAGAGGTGATACTGATGGCCACCCAGACACTTTGCATTCCATCCATGACTCCCATGGCAGGAACATTATGCTGCATGCACATAATACTGAGTGGAAAGGGAGTATTCTGGGCTCTACCTGTTTGCCCCAAGCAGAGAGGGTCCAGCTACAAAGCACCAACTCCTTGGAGAAAACCCAAGTCCACGCTCTTTTCTCATAGCAAAGAGAGCAGAAAACTCTTTCAGCTTGCTGTGAAATTCCCAGCCCTGCTCCAAAGCATGGGGGGGGGGGGGGCTGGGATTATTCAAAGAATAAGTCCCCAGTGTTTCTTAATGAAATGAAGCCTTTTGTCTTCAGCTTTGCCTCAGAAATAGATAAGTTGCAAGGATGAACCAACCACAGCCTGTGCCAGAACCCTGGCATGGGAAACTGGGTTTTCCAGTGGAGGAAAGGTGGAGGAGTGAGGGTGCAGAGCTGCTTCCAGTTCAAACCATGCTGCAATGTTCTGCTGGGTGGGAGCCAGTCCCAAGTGATGCTTTTGCCATGGATGGAGGGAAAATTCAGGCTTCCCATGAGATTTGCCTGACTCCGGATGCTGCATCCACTGAACAGCTTTGCTGCCAGCATTGTCCTGTTGCCTTGTGATGGTCCCACGGGAGAGAAATCCCCTTTCCTGGGGAGCCAGGCCAGAGTCCAGTGGTGGAGGGCAGAAAGCCACGAGTGAAAGAACCTGAGCTCCGAGGTGCTGTGCTGACTGGTGGCACTTGGGTAGATGCAGCTCATCAAATGCATTCCCACCCCTCCAAAATACAGCGGGGGCATGGTGGGAATAGCAGCTTAACCCTCCCTGCTGGTATCCTCCCTCCTGACCACTAACAAACAGCCCCATTTCCCCCTCAGCAAAGCAGCATGCCCTGTCTCATCCAACACAGCCCAGAGGCACCATCTCCCCTGAGGACAGTGTGCCTGATCCCACCCTTGCTCCAGCTTAACCAAGAGCCAAGGCCCATGAAGCAGCAGTAAATGATGTGCCATGGGGCAGTGTCAGCAGGGCAGGCTGCTGTTAGCTCACAGCAGAGCGTGACAGCTATTGCTTCAGTTATAACAGTGAGAATCAATACAGCTGGAGCACCAAGAAACTGAGACTCATGCCTGGCAGAGCAGGGTAAATTGGGCACTGGATTAACATCCAGCTGGGAGAGCAAGTGATACTGGGAAGGCTTTAATAGTGGAGGACTGGAGCCAGAGTTATCAGTCCCTTGGCAAGCACTGGTGTCCCTTACCTAGGGAGGTCAGACACGCTACAGCACCAGTTTCAGCAAGGGGACAGCATCCCCAAAGAGTGTGAACAGCACCTCAAGGGCTCTGCCGGTGCTTGTGCCACACTCAGCATGATGAGACCGAATTCTCTGTCCTGCAGCTCCAGAGCATCCTGCCTGTAGCATTGTATCCATCCCAGGCTTTTCTCCTATGGAGCCCTGAGGTGCTGTGCTGGGAGGTGGGAAGAGGCTGGTCACACTGCCAGGACTACTGCATGGATGACCTGTGAGCCAGCCCTGGTGAAAGGCTGGGCCCTGCTCACCAGTAGGGAAGAAATACTGAAGGTGAGATGAAAAATGGAAGGGAAATTATGTATCTTCACCCTCTGTGTGCTCCTAATGGGTGGAGAGATCTCCCATTTATAACCAAGAATCCAAACAGGAATGCCTGGCTTGGCCCAGACCGTTTCTAATACTCCTGAGCAGCTGATGGCTATTTCATAGAATCACAGAATCCCAGACTGGTCTGGGTTGGAAGGGACCTTAAGGCTCATCCAATTCCAAGCCCTTGCCACAGGCAGGGACACCTTCCACTAGCTCATAGGTTAGCTGTGCTCACACAATCACTTGGCATCTCTCAGGGAGAGGGGTACAATGTTTGGGTGAGGAGCAATGACATCTTGGACCACCTTGTGGAGTCGGTCACTTTGGTACATCTGATGCAGGATGCTGATGGTGTGGAGCACCATGCTTCAGCACTGAGGGTGGTGTTACCTCTCCATGAGCAGCACCCAGGACCTTGAGAAGTGGTCCTCTAAAATACCCACAATGTCTCCTGTGCTGTGAGGATGACAGCTCCTTGGGAAGAACTCTGTTATGTAGGAGCCCAGACAAGGGAGAGAAGATGCTGCTGGATCAAGGAGCCTTGCTGTGGGACAGCCTTACTGCCTGATGCAATGAGCCTCTGGCTCTGAGCTCTTTGGGATGCACATACATGCAGGAAGCTGTGCTGAAAGTGAAGGTTGTGAGGTTGGGCCTGTGGGAAGGAAGGTGTCTTTTACTCCAGGCAGTTTCCCTTCCATGTTCATCATGAGCAGTGGTCAGAAAATGTCACATTTGCGACCGACCAGAATTGAGGCTATGCATGAAATGGGTTTCAATTTGCTGGAAATGCATTTGGTGATGTGGAAATGCATTTGGTGATGTGGAAATGCTCTGCCTGGCTGTCTGGGGAGGGATTCAGTCACCCACAAGTGATGATGCCCATGGCTGTCTGAGACACCCACACAGGGCAAGCAGATGTGACACAGCATTAGCAGGAAGACCAGTGCCCTTCTGGAATGATGACTGGAGGATCTCTGCTATTGTTGAATACTCACAGAGCCCCAAATGACATTAGTCATTCCTGTTGGGTTAGAAGTGGCACTGAAATGAAGGAAGTAAAAGTGGAGAAATCCAGGAAAGCTGGAATATAAAAAAAATGGAATTTTCTTCATGGTTTATTCTTAAACAGATACATTTTAATTCCAATGTGACATAAAGCATGCTTATGAGATCCCTCCAGAAACAAGAATTCTGTCCTGATCTGCTCTCAAAGACAGAAAAGTCAAGTTTGGTGCCTGATAAAGCCAGGAAAACCGGGAAAATCTCTGGGTGGACACTTTGGGGTGAAGCCTGGACAACCACTGCTTGGCCAACCCAGCCAGGAACAGCTTCAATCCTGTGCAGCTGATGGGATTCACATTGAAATCTTGGCGTTGCCAAAGAAGTTCTTTCAAATCCATATTTCTTCTGTGTGATTTTAAATGATCCTTTAAGAGTCAAACCAAACAGGAACTAGAGCTTTTTAAATACAAGTGACCTTTATCAGGATTCTTTTTCCCCAGTAAGTGCTTGTGTATTTTAATGTCATTTTATTGTCTGTAGGATTTGGGAATTATTTGGAGCATGGGGGAGTGAGCAGAAATCCAATATTGACCTGAGGCTGGATTCCCTGCAGGGCTGGGATTTCTTTGTATGCTCCCAAAGTGCAGACTTCTCCCCTTATTTACCCAGGTGAGTTCACACAGGCTGATTTCATGAGCTTCTGCCTGTTGTAAAAGTGGCTGATCCACACCAAGGTCCTCAGAGAGAGTGCTGAGACCCAGTATCAGCTCTCTGTCAAGAAGTGACACCTAGACCTTGGTCTTTCAAGACATGTACGTCCCCTGCATGAGCCAGAGGGGTGGTTTCAATTGGTTTTGATGCTCAGTATGTGGAATCTCCTTGTTTTGCAGGGCTGTGAGCTTTTGCCTCCACAGTTAATGCACAGCCACACAGATGAAACACTGCAGTCCTCCTTGGTCAATAACCACATCCATAAATCACACTTGGGTTCTGATTGATTTCATCCTCTGCAGGCCCTTGTCCAAAGCTCCTCCCCAGGTTTCCTGCAGCCCCTTTAGGCACTGGAGCTGCTCTCAGGTCTCCCCTTTAGGAGCCTTCTCTTCTCCAGGCTGACCCAGCCCAGCTCTCTCAGCCTGGCTCCAGAGCAGAGCTGCTCCAGCCCTCGCAGCATCTCCGTGGCCTCCTCCACACAGACTTTAGCAGGTCCACAGCTGATTGCCCACTTGAGGAAAATCACAGCACCAGCCAGAGGCAGAAGAGCCATATGAAAAAGCACGTTATGCAGCTGTTCACTGAGGGGAAATGGGGACTGATAAGGACAACAGTCACTTCCCAGGCTGGGGAGGAGTTTGCCCATGTGGGTGCAGTGAACAGATGGGACTGTCCAAAGTAGACAAGGAAACCCTTGCAGTAGTGGGACCAGTGCCAATGTCAGCCATTCCCATCCTGCTATCCCACTGAGACTGGAGTGGGTCCAAGGCACCTGGATCATGCTGCCAGCAGGAGATGAAAGGCAGAGTGTGTGGAGCACTAGATAGGAGGGATGGAGAGGAACCAAATATCAGAGAGCTCCAGCAGGACGGGAAGCAGTAATCCCTTGGCTGCTTGACAGGGACCTGCCAATTTTGCAGCAAGCAGAGCTGGATGGGATTGATCCAGATAAGCAGGTTCCCATCTGAAAATTCCCATTTCCCTGCCTTTTGGCAAGAACATGGGACCAGACACCCTCCACTGAGGAAGAATTGTTGCCTCCTTCTTGAAGGAGCATTGCCCAGGGAATTACGCTGTAGGGTAGAGCAGATGCTCCTTAAGGAGGAAATATTTATGTATCCACAGCAGAGAATCTCCAGCGGGAGGAAGCCGAGGAGCCCCGCTCAAGCACACTGTGACGGGGCAGACCTCAGGTGCAGGAATGCGGTGGCATTGGGGCTGAACACCCTCAAAGTGGCTGAAATCCCATTCTGGGGAGTAGGTCCTGCTGTCTGTCAGCTTTGGATACCAGCGGGACTTGTCAGCAAAAGCCTTAGAGCAGGGGCGTGAAGTCCTCGGCACATCAGAGCTACCTGCATGAGGGGCTCCGGTCCCTGTCATGAGGGGCTCAGAGGAGAGCATCGTGCCGGCGGTGAGCCCGAGGTGCACCCGCCCCACGGGACAAGCTGGCACTGCCGCCTGCAGCCCCTGATGGGTGCTGGCAGCGTCCTGAGGTGGGAGATCCCCGCTCGCCAGCACCGGCGGTGCGCTGGGCACACGCAGCCCTCGCTGCAGAGGCTTTAAGGGCGCATCCGAGCGCGCCTCAGTTTCCCCATTGGCACCTGGGGCCACACGAGCCCTTTGGTGCCGGTGCTGAGGCTCCTGCCGCGCTCAGGGCCCCCCTCCCCGGTCCCGTGTCCCCAGCGCCCTTTCTGCCAGGGGCCGGTGGGACGCGGGTGCCCGCTCGGTGCTGAGCTGCGGGGCGTGAGGGGAGCGGCAGCGACTCTGCAGGCCTGGCAGGGGCCGGGCCGGGCTGTGCCCGTCCGATCCGGCCCTGTCCGCTCCGGCCTGGGCCGCTCCGCTCCCTCCGCTCCGGCCTGGGCCGCTCCGGTCCGACCCGTTGCGGTCGCTGCCGCGGGCCGGGCTCGGCGCCGCCCGGGCGGTGTGTCCCTGCCCCCTAGCGGTGCCCGCCGCTGCTCCGGCCCGGCCGCGATCACACCCGCGACCACCCGATCCGATCCGATCCAATCCCGCTCCCATCCTTCTCCCACCCGCTCCCACCCGATCCGGTCCAATCCCGCTCCCATTCCTCTCCCACCGCTCCCCATCCCTCTCCCACCCACTCCCACTCGCTCCCAACCGCTCCCACCCGATCCCATCTCGCTCCCATCCCTGTCCCACCGCCCTCACCTCTCGCCCACCCCTCTCCCACGTCGCTCCCATCCTCTCCTACCGCTCCCATCCCTCTCCCACCCTGATCCCACGTCGCACCCATCCCGCTCCCAGTCGCTCCCAGTCCCACACCCACCCGTCTCCATCCCTCTCCCATCACGCTCTCACCCCCCATCACCCTCTCGTCCCGCTCTCATCCTGTTCCCATCCTACTCTCAGCCTCTTCCAGCCCGCTCCCTCCCTGCTTCCCATCCTGCTTCCATCGCTCTCCTGCCCTGCTCCCATCCCTCTCCCACCACGCTGCCAGCCAGAGCGACTCTCCAGCTTTCCCCGCGGTCCCAGCACAGCCTCTGCCTCTCCTCACCTCCAGACTTCCTCCAACAGCAAAACTGCCTATGCCTGCAGGGGAGCCGCTTCCTCCATCCCTGTGGGGGGCTGCGCCAGGGAGTGGGGGGGACAACCAGGGGTCCCGCAGTCCCTGGGGACCCCAGTGGAACAGTGGCACAGCACGGCTTGGTGCTGCAGCTAGGCTTGGGGCAGCTCAGTGGGAGGGAGAAAAGCCTGGTGGGCAAGGGAGGAGGCAGGAGAGGAGAAGTAAGAGATGAGAGGATCCCAAAGCAGAGGCAGGTACCTTCCTCTGCTCACAGTGCAGCCCTGTGTATCATCCTCTGGTTTTCTCCACCTTTGCACGTTAAGCAGAGATGGTGGATCCCAGACTCCCCACTTTGGAGGTTGGGAGAACTACGTCCAGCCTAAATGACGCACAGACCCTTGTCAGACACACGTGCCTCCAAGAAGCGATTTCACCCCTGCCCCAGAGGGCTGCAGCAGCTGTCTGGGGATGAAAGTGTCTTTCCCTCACCCATCAAGGGAGTCCTGTAGACCTGCTTCAACTTGATGTCCATCTGGATGAGCTGAAACCTGTGTAGGCTCGTGCCCTAGCCCACAGTGTGCAGGCTCTTGCAGATGTGCCTGGGAATCAGTGGCACTGCTGATGACTGCAGCTTTGCTAAGGGCCTCCCAGCTCTCCTACAGACCCACCTCCCCTGCATCTAGGTGAAGGTCCCCTACGCCTACCTCCTGGGCCAGTTCAGGTGCTCCTGTGCCCACAGTTACTGCAGAGAATCTGGGCTGGGGCTGAGCAAAGCAGCAAGAGCCAAGGTATTTCAAAGGCCTTTAGGTAGGGAACGTGTCCTTTTCTGATCTGCTCTGTTCCTGTGAGTGTGCTGGAGAGTTTCTACCTGCAGACCCATCTGTGGGTCATGCTGCAACGTCTCACTGGTGTCTTGGGCTCTGCAGTGTGAGCAACAACAGAGAGTGAAAGTGTTTGGTTTGGTATCTGGATTGCTTTAATTTCTTCTGCTCCTGGGCTTGGCAGCAGAAAGGACTTGTGGAGAAGAAAGGAAGATCCATTTGAGGCATCATACATGGAGCAGAGTTGCCGTAGTGCCATGCACCTGAGCTGGGAGCAAGTATTTCTCTCAGGGGCAGGACTGCGAGAGGAGCTCTAGGAAAAAGTGGCTGAGCCTGGTTCTCAAAGAGGGCATATCTCAGGAATCCAGGCTGTAGTTCTGCTCTTCAAACCTGTCTGCTGAAAGAGATGGGAATGGGTCAGGACAATAAGTTTCATTCAGGAACAAGTGCTTCCTGTGCTGAATATATTCCGCATAGAGCTAGTGTGCTGCCAGCATCCGTATGTGCCACAAAGCCTGGCTGTGAGTGGATGGGAAATGGAAGGAACATGAATATAGCGATGCTGTATACAGCCTTCCTGTAAGAAGAGGCACTTTTAAAGATAAATGGATCTGGTATGCTAAAATATACAGTGAAATCAAAGAGAAACCAGAAGGAGGTAGAAAATAGATCATAGAGATATGGAGAAACAGCTGGAGTAAATTAAGTTAGGTAATTGGAGCAGGATAAGGTAGGTGAGCAGCAAAGCTGGAAGGAGCTATTCTTAGCACAAGCATTTACTCATTAACAAATGTAAGCCTCCGTTTGGCTTGTGGGTGGCCTCTGAATGCTTTGCCATTTGGCTGAATGTGCCCGTGATTCAAAAGCCTCTGGTGACACTTGTAGGGAGCTGTTGGGAGATGCCTGGGAGGCTCCTGGGAGCTGGGGAAGCTGCGCATTGCAGGATGCACCGAGCACGAAGGGGAGAGTGCAGCAATGCTGGCACCATGCTCAGGAGGATGTAATAGCCCCCTTGCTACTGGGGGCTGAGGTTTAAAGGTTTAGCTTTGCTTAAGAGCCCAAAGGCCCAGGGCAGTGATTGTTTTTTTCCTGTGCGTAGTTTAGCTTCTGTTACACTTCCCCAGAGTTTTTGAGAGCTCCTGGACTGTGATTCAGCATCATCACCCAGGCACAGTATCATCAAATCATAGAACCCCAGCCTGGTTTGTGTTGGAAGGGACCTTAAAGCTCCTCCAGTTCCAACCCCTGCCACAGGCAGGGACACCTTCCACTAGAGCAGCTTGCTCCAAGCCCCTGTGTCCAACCTGGCCTTGAACACTGCCAGGGATGGGGCAGCCACAGCTTCTCTGGGCACCCTGTGCCATCGCCTCAGCACCCTCACAGGGAAGAGCTTCTGCCTAAGAGCTCATCTCAGTCTCCCCTCTGGCAGGTTCAAGCCATTCCCCTTGGCCTGTCCCTACATCCCTTGTCCCAAGCCCCTCTCCAGCTTTCCTGCAGCCCCTTCAGGCACTGGAGCTGCTCTCAGGTCTCCCCTTCAGGAGCCTTCTCTTCTCCAGGCTGACCCAGCCCAGCTCTCTCAGCCTGGCTCCAGAGCAGAGCTGCTCCAGCCCTCGCAACAGCTCCATGGCCTCCTATTCCTGAGGAATCCATTTCTTCCTTCCATCTGGTGTGGCTCTGGACTTGCCTCTATGGAAGTGCCCGTACTGCTCTAGAGCCGAGGCAGACACAGCCTTCCCCTGAGCATGGCAGGAAGCCCACCACCAGCCCTGGGTGTCCCCCATGCATGAGGGCTCTGATCTCCAGGGGTGAGAAGGGTGCAGGTCATGCTGAGGAAGCAGCACTGGCTGTTCCTGCAGCTGCACTGAACTCCACTGCAGGCACAGGTCATTGGCTTGGGAAACATGAATCACAGAATGGCTCATGTTGGAACAGACCTTAAAGCTCATCTAGTTCTGACCCCATTGCCATCAGCTGCACATGCATAAAGCCAGTGCCATTTCCATCTGGCATTCTCCTCTACAATGCGGTGGCATCAACTTTTGCAAACGTTTCCCAGCGCTGTGAATGACCGCTGGATATTCTATGCCAAAGAACTCTTGGGCATTCACCCTGCCCTAGGAGGCCCTGGGAGGTGTGTAATGGCTGATTTGCATCCCTGTCGTGCCTGTTGTTGCTGTGGATGCATATGAGGACCTGCTACCTGAGCACAAAGCATCCATCAGTTCTTACATCCATCAACTTCAGTCCTCCAAGAAAAGCCACCGACTGGGATCTAACAACCCTATCAGCCAGTTAAGTCTCCTCCATTTGACATCAAATACCAATAACACAAATCATTGTAATGAAATAGCGTGCTCCAGCCTCTTCTTATCCCTGAACTGTAGAGGAAAATCCCAACAAACAATTTAGAGTAAATACCTTCATTAAACACTTAAGTGAAGCAGTTAGGATTACAACTTGTCTGTAAACAGGGGAACAAACACACTGATATCTGGTAACAGAACAAAGCAAGTGCCAAGGGGACAAATCTGTGTGCGTTTAAAAGGGAGCTCTCTAATAAAGAGATATAACTGGTATATTTACTTATATTTATATTTATATTTAGTATTTATAGAGATAAATAGGAACAGGAAGCTGTCATACAAAGGTAGGTATAACAGGAAGGTATAACTATTGAGGCCTTCAGACTGTGCAGGGTTTGCACTGGTGATGTAGGCAGGGGAGAGTGTGGGGAGCTGCTGGGACAGAGCCCCGAGAGGCCACACACACGGGGATGCAGGAGCAGGCGGGCAGTGGCCATCTCCAGCCAGCACCTCACTGCCCAAAGCTGCCTTGTCCCTGGGCAGGAGGGACTGCTCCCTGACCATCCTGCAAAGCACTTGGCATGATGGCTACATCCAGCCCCTGACCAGTGCCACTGACTTGAGCATTCAGGATCCCCAAGAGGAAGGAGTCTGTGACTGCCTGGTAGCACAGAGGAGGTCAGAGCAGCCATGTAGCTGTGAGGTGTGCTGGGAGCTGCTGACCATGGGGATGAGCTTTAAGGTCCCTGCCAACACAAACCAGTCTGGGATTCAATGACCTTTGTGGTTTAACGCAACGGGGAAAGTGGGCAGCAGCGAGGGTACACGCTCACAATTGCCCCTCTCCATGTGTCCCCCAGCCCACTCCTCTAGCCCATATGGGTAGCAGCTGCGACACAAAGAGCTGGGGACAAGCTGTTGGCTTGCAACCTTGAGCAAATGAATTCTATAAACCAGATTACTACCTCTCATGTTCCCTGCAGAACCCCTGAAAAATTAATGCATCGCCTTAGATGCATTAATAGAGAAAAGCATAAATAGAGAAATCCAGGCAGAGAAAGAATGACCTGGTGTGAGGCTGAGGCTTGCGGATAAAGGGTGGAGGAATAAATGTATCCTGGGACTTTCAAGCAGAACTTTGAAGATGTATAGTTTGCTTGTCTTGCTGGAGAAAAATGAGGGTAAGGAGACCATCGTTATCCTGGAGTTAGTAAAACTAGAAAAGACCTATTTGTTGTGCACCATGAAAACTCTGGCTGGTTACACTGGGGGCAGGAAGGGAGATTTGAGCTTGCTCGTCTGACAAGAAAAGAAACATGTTGATTGTGCTGATAGTATTTTGTCCCTCGAACGCATCCCACAGTTGATCACTGCATCACTGTTCCAATAGGTTTTGTGTTTTATAGCATTTATAGAACCCCAGAATGGTTTGGGTTGGAAGGGACCTTAAAGCTCATCCAGCTCCAACCCCTGCCACAGGCAGGGACACCTTCCACTAGAGCAGCTTGCTCCAAGCCCCTGTGTCCAACCTGGCATTGAACACTGCCAGGGATGGAGCATTTACCACTTCTTTGGTACTAACCTCTGCTTGTTAAAAGCATGACGAGTGGGCAGTGACCATCAGCACGTCTCATCCCCCTGTAGTTGGAGTCGTTTTCCAGAGAGAGGATTTGTCAGCAGAGGCCATAGTTTTTATTAGTGCAACTGACAGACTGGAAAGAAATGGTCAAGCCTTCTGATGAGCAATGCTTTTAGCTGATCAGTCCTGTGACACAGGGTTTGACAGGCCTGGCAGAGAAGAGCACTGAAATCTGAGGTGCAAAGGTGCACTCATGAGATTAATCTCAGAACATCATGTCTAATGGCCTGTTCTCCCCATCCCCTTGTCTGGTTGCATTAAGAAGAACTAACACTCTAAGGAAGTTCTCATCCAAAGAGCTTAGTTAGGGTGGTGTGAGGGTTGTGAGCACCTGGAAATCGTTTTCTATGTGCAGGTCTGGCTTTCAGTTAACAGGAGCTGAGAGAGAGGGCTGCAGGGACATCAGAGAGCACAGAAGGCGGCTGCGCTGTGGGGCACAGCCCAGAGTCACTGTCCTGAAACCGAGCTTGGTTGGAAAGGGCTGGGGGCACCTGAGTGACTCTGGGGTGAAGATCTCCAGCTCCCTGGGGTAAGAGTCCCAACATGGTTCTTAGGTAGCTCCTGCCCCTTTCACAACTGGAACATGGATGTCCCTTTGTGTCGTAGGAGGAAAGGACACCCACACCACAGAAAGTCTGCGAGCCCTTTAACCATGCTCAGCCTGCCTCTCGAGTGTGAAATGCCCTGGCAGTAAGGACTGGCACATCAGAGCCCAACAAACAAGCCTGGGGTCTAGATCATAGAATCACAGAATCAATGAGGTTGGGAAAGAGCTTTAAGCTCACCCAGTCCAACCGTTCCCAGCACTGCCAAGGCCACCCCTAACCCATGGCACTGAGGCCTCGTCTCCACGCTGTGTGAACACTTGCAGGGATGGTGACTGCAGCCCTGCCCTGGGCAGCCTGTTCCAGTGTGTAGAGAATATTGAGCTGCAGTTCTTAGGGAAAGAGAAGGGAAGCAGCAATACACAGTTCCTCACGTGCCTCCAGGCTTCAGGCAGGCTGCGCTTCAGATGTACTTAGACAGGAGCTGCATTTGTGTGTCCAATAGCCCTGGGGGTATTATTCTGCCATGGATTCGTCTGACAGTCTTTTAAACCCATCTATATTTCTTGTGGCAATGAGCTCCCCAGCTGCACCATGTTCAGCATATGCTCCTATTTGGAGCCTGCCTGCCTTGGCATTGCAGAGTGAACCTCAGGACACCTCTCAAAATTCCAGTGCAAAGCTCCCACTTTTCTCCTAATAGATGAGGTTGGTGCTGGCAGCTGAATCACCATGGGGAACGGGGCGGGAGGTGAAGAATGCCTGTTCTTCAGCACCTCCAATGCAAGCTGTGTGCTGCCATTGGAGGACCAGGGGTGGTATTTCACCCATCACAGACAGCAGGTCCAGTCCAGAACATCAGCTGGGGCCTGAGTAGGTCCAGTGCATCCACATCAGTGCATCCCAAATTATAAGCTATGAAATCCAGAGTCTTTCCAATTAGAAATAAAAATACTAACAGCGTGTCCAGAGACTTGATCCAAAGGCTGATGAAGGACCAAACGCTTCAGAGGACTGCTCATGGTGGGAAATGTCTGGTACAAAGACCCTTCCTCCAAGCTCCTCAAGAAGCTCCATCAGTGTCTGCTGCCAGGGCTCACCAGTGACCACAGCACCTCGGAGGCAGGACCTGCAGTCCTGGCTCAGCCCTGCCTGCTGCTGCCCATTGCCCCCATCCCCACTCAGTGCCCACTCCCATGCTGCCTCTACCAGACACGTGTCAATGGTTCATCATAGAATTGAACCCCAGCCTGGTTTGTGTTGAAGGGACCTTAAAGCTCCTCCAGCACCAACCCCTGCCACGGGCAGGGACACCTTCCACTAGAGCAGCTTGCTCCAAGCCCCTGTCTCCAACCTGCCCTTCAACACTGCCAGGGATGGGGCAGCCACAGCTTCTCTGGGCACCCTGTGCCAGCGCCTCAGCACCCTCACAGGGAAGAGCTTCTGCCTAAGAGCTCATCTCAGTCTCCCCTCTGGCAGGTTAAAGCCATTCCCCTTGGCCTGTCCCTACATCCCTTGTCCCAAGCCCCTCTCCAGTTTTCCTGCAGGATCCTCCATCTTCCTCCTTGGCCGTGGTCACACTCCTGCCATGGGACTGTTGCATCACAGGGAGCCAGAAGTGTTTTCCCTTTTCTACAAATTCTCACTATCCTTTTGACCACCTTTTTCTATGATTTTTGACTATCACCAACCCTGCTTTGCAGCTGCAATGACTCAGTAGAGCTCCTCTGACTTCCACATCAGCTCTCCTGGTTTACATCAGCTCTATTTTCAATCACCATTTCTCCTACCTCTGCTCACAGATGAGTGTCTGGGAGAAACCTGGAGAGTGAGACCAGGTGGGGTGTCACTGGTGAGGCAATCAAAGCTCCCATAAACCCCTGATTCCCACCTCCTCCTCCCACTGCGTTTAGGAAACATCAAAATGCTTTGGGAAGTTCCTGCTGCTGCTCAGAACTTAGATCTCTCCCTCACAGACAGAAAAGGGCTTCTCTGTTGTTAAAAAGGCCCAGGAAGACATCTTGACCCCTTTGCTGAGAAACCACGTTTTAGAACACGCCTCTGAAGGACTCCAGAGGAGAGCAGCGGTTTCTTTGGTGGTTTCATACTCATTCCTCAGGTTCATGCACACAGGGGTGTTGAGCCTGGAGTCCTGCCACACTCCAGCACAGGGAGGTACAGTCCTGCCAACCTGGATTTCTGTCCCACTGTCAGTTAAATGTGTTGGGTTTTGCTTTGGAGGTGTCCCAGGCACTGTGTGCTCCTTGTCACACGTTGCTCTCCTTCCCAGAGCCAGGCCCGTTTGGTGAGACACAGGATGATCTCCAGTGATCCCAGGGCTGTGATGCTCCATGGTCCTCCAGCAGGAAGCTGCTACAGGGGCAAAGGATCATTACAGGATGGAGGCTGTGGAGCTGTAACCCTTATGTTCGCCAAGATAAAATTCAGCCCCAGCTACCTGGAAACATCCTGAGCACATCTCTGTGCGTCACGAACAGAGCCGCCAAAAATCCTTAGTATGGATTTCTGGTTTCATGCTCAGTGACACTCACTGGCAATTACAGGGAAGGGGATGATAGTGCTGGAGGGGAAAAAAGAGGAGAGAAAGGGAGAGGACAATGGACAAACAGTTCACCCAAAAGCGAATTCCCCTGGCCCCACTGCCTGGATGGTGCCTGAGCAAAGGCCAGAGGCAGAGCTATCCACATAGCATCCCATAGGAGGTCATTGGTGCAGTGTGGAGAAGAATCCATTTCTCCTGAATGCTTTTTCTGTAGTCTCAGAGGCTTTGTCATACTGTGGCTGTTGACACCCCGTTAAGCATCCATGAAGAGACAGGAATGCTACTGGCTAATAGGTGACCTCCAGCCACCCCACACCCACTCCCCCATATGTCACACAGAACCTGAAAGCGGCATCTCCATCCTCCTAAGACAGGAGCTGAAACAGTCAAGATGAAGGACTGTGGGCTCTCAAATGAAGCAGGGAGGAGTGTGCAGAAGCCAGGCTCTGTGAAGAGCCACCATGGCTGGAGCTGCGGGAGTGCAGCCTCTGCTGCCTCACAGAGGCTTTGGCATTTGCAAAGGCTTCCCCCTCCAGCCAAGTGAGTGAATTCCCAGGCAGGAATGGAGCCAAAGCTGTGTCCCCTCTGCTTGCTGAGGATGCTGCTTCAGGGATGCAGCCCCTGGAGCAGGGACTTGAAGCTGCTTCTTATTCCTGGTCTCCCTCGTGCTGACAGTGAGTAACTAACGCCATCCTGAGCCAGGGGCCAGCACTCCCCATGCTGGGCTCTGGGCCCCTGGCTCCTCCTGTGGGGTCACACAAGGAAGAGCTTCTGCCTAAGAGCTCAGCTCAGTCTCCCCGCTGGCAGGTTAAAGCCATTCCCCTTGGCCTGTCCCTACATCCCTTGTCCCAAGCCCCTCTCCAGCTTTCCTGCAGCCCCTTCAGGCACTGGAGCTGCTCTCAGGTCTCCCCTTCAGGAGCCTTCTCTTCTCCAGGCTGCCCCAGCCCAGCTCTCTCAGCCTGGCTCCAGAGCAGAGCTGCTCCAGCCCTCGCAGCATCTCCGTGGCCTCCACTTCCAAAGGGACCCATTTCTTCCTTCCATCTGGTGTGGCTCTGGACTTGCCTCTATGGCAGTGCCTGTAGGCTTCGTTTTCTCCCCTGTTACCTGCAGGCAGCCATTCACCCCATGCCATGGGCACAGAGTCCCACACTGTCACTGTAACTGCTGACTTACATAGCACAGGGATCCATGTGGGGTAAATAAGGAGTTCACTGCCTGCCTTTACATCCCTGTTGAAACCACAGGTGGTGGATCAGAGGCCAGGCTGCAAATTCACGTCTGGGACAAAACAAGGCTATTTTCTGGGAGACAAAATGCTCCAGGGACCTTCTGTTCAGAGGCAGCTCCCGTTTTGCTGCAGGCCTGAGGAATTTGGTCCAGCTCCATGCTACAACCCAGAGAGTGGGGTATGGAGGAGGACAGGCAGTTCTGGCTCTTGCCTTCTCTGTGCATGGAAGCTACAGGGCAAGGGATATTTCAGTGTTCCAGAACTGTTCTGAACTGAACATTTTCTTTCCATCTTTTCTGTAATTATAGCAAGATAGAAAAAAAAAGTAAATGGGAATTTTAATAACAGTATAACAGTAACCAGATCTAATCTCTAACCCTTGGAAACAAAAAGAAGCTGCTTTATCGGCGAGGAAGCACAACTCCCCAGCAGTGATGGGAATTTGTGGGAGTTAAATTAACTGAGGCAGAGCTCCCCTCTTGCGCATTGAACATAAGAGAAACAGATCGAGGATTATTGCAAAGGGGAAAGTTCCAAAGCCCAAGCGAGTTCACCAACCGCTCCCCACGAGCAGGCACACACGTGCAGGGGGAGCAGTCCCTGTGTCACACTCAGGCACAAGGAGAAGTTATTATTCCTCAGTATCTCAGGGTGAGATGCATACAGCACTGCAAAAATAAAGCTTACCAGAGCCAGGGCTTCTTAGCCCTGAATATGTGATGTCACCTGGTCTCACAGCTACATCTCCTTTGCACACTATGGTCTGCTTATTGTGCTGCAAAGATGAGATGTGCCCACGGATTCATCAGAGCAATGGACTTTGGCAATAAGGTGCAAACATGGCTTTGGTATCCTGGTGATGTCCCTCTGCCCCTTCAGGGCTCCTGCACTTGCATGGCTTTTGTATCCCAGCTGGACTTCGGACAAGGGCCTGTAGGGACAGGCCAAGGGGAATGGCTTTAACCTGCCAGAGGGGAGACTGAGCTGAGCTCTTAGGCAGAAGCTCTTCCCTGGGAGGGTGCTGAGGCGCTGGCACAGGGTGCCCAGAGAAGCTGTGGCTGCCCCATCCCTGGCAGTGTTGAAGGGCAGGTTGGACACAGGGGCTTGGAGCAAGCTGCTCTGGTGGAAGGTGTCTATTTTCTATTACCAGTTTCTTGCCATCAGGTTTCTGTCTCTCAACCCTCTCTTCTAGCACTGGCCACGTGTGCCCAGAGGACTAACGGCAGCCCAAGCTCATACTCCCAGTAATGGTGCATTTCTGAACGACGCTCACTAAACCTGTGCACCCCGTGGTGAGTTATCACAGCTGCACAGCCACGTTACAGTGAAATACAGCTTGGCAAATAATGCCCTTGAACCACGGGAGTATTCCTGCAGACCCTGGCTTGGCACAGGTCTTGGATTTGTCCTCGTTTCTACAGGTACACATCCTGCAAAACGTGCTGGGAGAGAAAAGGGAATATCAAATAAAACCCTCATAAGCATGCACTGCACATCCCACCCTGCGCAATACGGAGAACCCAGTTTTCCCTTCACTCCCAGTTTCCCCCAGACACCACTGCTGGTGGAATCAACCCTGTTTTCTGATGCCCACAGGACTCTCAGTCCCTGCACAGGCGGGACGGTGCCTGCCCTCTCCTGGGCTGCTCTGAGAGCTGTTGTGCTGGCTGCCGGCAGCAGCAATTGGGCTGTTCACGGGTGCTTTCGGCCGGTGAGACGAGGGAAGTGGCAGCAGCACAGAGGTTTAAGGAACAGAGTTCCACAGGGATGCAGTGAAGGCAGCCTGCCCTCAGCACTGCAGCCTGTTCCTCCCACTGCCTCCTGCTCCGTAGCATGGAATTGCTCAGGTACGTGGCAAAGATGACCCAGACTTGCCATGCAGCAATCCCACCCCTCATCCTTTGCTGAACGCTGCAAGCCTGGGGTTCACCTCGCTTTGGTTTCCCTCTCAGACATGAAAACAGCCACATTTTAGAGTGCTCTGAGCTCTGTTCAAAGGGCCTTTGAGTCCTCCCATCTTCCAGTCATTCAGCTGGCCCGGGAATGACTGGGAAGAACTGGCTCATCCCTGGGGATTTTAGAAAAGATGTAAAATTCACCTGTAAAGAGGAACAGAGGCCCTTGCAGAGACAGGGGGCAGGATGTGTCACAGCATCTGAAAGCACTGCCATCCCTGAGAACTCATTTGCCTTATGCAGAAATCTGCCCTGCTGACAAAAGGCCTGCCTGTCTCTTGTCAGGTCACTGTGTGAGCCCTGCACTTGCTCGTGCTGCTCAATCACAGGTACAAATGTTGGGCAGTGTCCCTTTGGTACAGGTCTTCCCATAGTCTCTGTTATTGCCACCTCTCAATGCCTCCCACAGCGCTTCCTCCTCTGAGCTGCTTCACCCACTGAGAGGAAGGACTGTGCTCACGCTCCTCTTTGCTTCTGGGTTCACATGGATGCTCTGAGAGCAGGGTACAAGGGGAAGCTGTTGTGGCACGCATATGACAGTGCCTCCCCACAGGTGTGGTGGCATGGGTATTCCTTAGGCTGAGCAGCTGGGTAGGAAGGTGACCACGGATCATGCTTCCCAGCTAGGCTGGAGACTGAAAATCATGGAAATATGAAGATCATGGACCAAAGACCATGGAAATATAAGTCCCCCTTCAAAGAGCACAAGTTACTGTTAAGGCAGCAGAAGTCTCTGTAGGTCCTGAGGTTTGGAAGCATCTCAGCTTCTGCTCCTCCCATGGTCCCATTACAGGTACCTTCAGCGAGGGTAATACCTGCCAGGGAAGGTACAATATTACAGCCCATATGAAAGGTGGGTGGCATCACACCAACAGCAGTGTGGGAGCACAAGGAACTCACCAAGCCAGTGTTCATTAACGGTGAGGAGCCAAGCAGGGCTGTCTCCATCAGGCAGCCAAAAGAGGATGATGGATGCCCACATCTAAAGCAGACAAAGGTCCTTCAGCTTTCCCAGTGTGTGCTGCAACCAGGAACAGCTCCAAGGAAGCTCCAGTGGTTTGGATACAGCTGCTTTCCCTTAACACCTGCTGGACAGCAGGGATTGCCTGTAGCTACAGCACAGGGAACGAGAGAGGATCCTCCAGCACGAGTCCCACTGCAGCAGCCACAGAACTGAAGGAGTCAGGGCCAATATTCCTGCCCTTCTCCTGTGGGCTCTGACTCAGCCACAGCGCTCAGCAGGATGGGAACAGCCCCAGCAGTCACCATCCATGTGACACCCACTGTAACTGCCTCACACTTTGTTTTTTACCCAGGACTTGAGCTTCTCCTTAAAGAGCAAATCCATACAGCACAGCCTCCCCCTGTCCCTGCGTGCTGACGGCAGAGCAAGCCTGATAGTCTAGGCATAAAACACAGGGATCCAATTGTTTTGACAAGCTGCAGACATCATTTTAGCATCCTTCTAGTCCCACGTTACCTCCAGCCTGGCCTACTTCTGCCAAACAGTTCTGATTCCTCTCCTGCCCCATCCCTCTCTGTAGAATCTCACACTGTGCCCATCACGATGGTTTCTGTGCATCCTTCAGCCGTACGTAAGCAGAGTGTCTGTCCCCTTTTCTGAAGCACTTGTACAGTTCAGAACTGCATTAGGTACATTCTGTTTTTGTCTGCTCTGTCTATGTTAATGAGAACCCTGGAACAGTAGCAGGGGGGCAATGATCTTCCACTGCTGGGAGGTGGCCACTCTGGGTACCTGTCTGTCCATGTCATCTGCCAAGAGGGAAGAAAGACTCCTCACCCATCAGAAGTGACACAAGATCTGAGCTGTGACCTCTGCAGTATCAAAACTAAAGCAAGCAGAGAATGTTGTGGCAATTCTAACTTAATGAAAGTGCTCCAAGCTCCTGTGTCCAACCTGGCCTTGAACACTGCCAGGGATGGGGCAGCCACAGCTTCTCTGGGCACCCTGTGCCAGCGCCTCAGCACCCTCACAGGGAAGAGCTGCTGCCTTAGATCTAAGTCTAAATCTTTTGGAGAAGAGAAAAAATGCCCATTCACATCACCTCAAGGTTGTCTGAGCCTGAGTTGTCCTTGGTGGCCTGGGTGGAGTGGGTATGGAGACAGGGCTCGTGGAGTTACAGAGCCAGGAGGCCATCTCAACAGAGGAAGCTATCTGAGTGCCTCATCAAATCGCTGGTTTTGGAAGCAGCCCTGTGATCTTCAACACCAATGTTAATATCTCTCATTTCATGTTATCATCTGCAGCCCGTGTGTGGCTAGGTAATGACTGTGCAAGGTGTTGGAGGCATGCAATCTGGTTCCTTCCATCTGCTTCTCTGCTGACTTGGACAGTTTCTCCTGGCTCAGACTGGTTCATGATGAAGTGCCTTGAGTGGTAGGACAATCTGAATGGAAGAGTGACTGCTGGGCTTTCCAGGTCCCATGGGAAAGTCAGAGCTGTTGGACACTGATGGAGCGGTGCGTGGCTAGGTGCTGGGAAGAGAAGAAATCTGCCCTTGTGTAAGTGAGACAGGTTGGTACCATAGTGGTAATGGAAATAACAACAGTGACAGTAATGAGATGTAAAAGAAAAGCTCTCACGAGTTTCCCTTCTATGCACGCACAGCAAGATAAAGGAAACTAACCACCAGTATCCAATGTAGGAGCAAGATCCCTGCATCAGTCATATGATGCATTTAACCAGCATATTGTCCTTCATGGACAGAGAGAGACACAACCCATTGCAAAGCCCCAATTTTCAGTGACAAAGGTGGGAAGCCAAAGCAGTTTAAAACATCTTTCTCAAACTGGTGGGCAGCCCTGGAGCCTCCACTGCACAGTAGATAGCAGCGAAGGAGGAGCCCATGCTGAGCTCTCTGTATTCCCTGCTCTCTGCCTGAATCCCCAGGAGATGACACACACTGCAGTGAGTAGTTGGAGGGTTTCCCTTGTGCTGGAGTTTCTGTTCCTAACAAGAAGGCATCACAAGAGGCACAAAGTGGAGAGATAGAACCAGGTGAAGCAAGTCTTCTGGGTGAAGCAAGTCTCCATTAGCTAAGGAGGGACCATAAAAGAAGTCAGCCTAGAGCTGGCTTTCTACATGCAGATGTTCTTCTGTGCATGAAGGAAGGAGCATGAAGGGGTACTCTGGTACCCCCACACCAGTGTTTGCTGTGTAAGTGCATTTTAGAGCAGTTCAAATCAGGAGGGAAGGGAAAAGCAGCAGAAAGCAGATGTGTGAGCTGTGCAGACATCAGCATTGTTCCCGACACACCACAGAGCATCACTGGAGGAACTTTGTGGGTCTGGCTGTCCAGTTTCATGTCACAGCTTCTTCCACCAGGAGAAGACACTGAACTTCTGCCCATCCACGCCACCACAGGACCTTGGGGTTTGTAGAGGTGCAGTGGTAAAAGCACTTTCTGAAGCCTCTTCTGTAAGCAGACCTGGACAAAACACCAAGGAATCAATCATTTGCTGGTGAAATTTCTTTGTCTTCCATTTACAGATGGCCCACACAGACATTCACAGCCTCCTCCTCCTCCTCTCCCCCTTACTGGGAATGGGCAGAGGCTCAAGTGCTGAGAATGCCCCAAAGACAGACACACACGTCACTGCTGTAGGACATCATGAGCCTGTGACATTCACTGCCACAGTGGCTGGATGGATAGGAAGAGTGAGAAAGAAACAAGACGTTCCTATGGGTAAAGATAATCACGGTTCCTCAAAGTATACAAACCCACACAGACCACAGAATTCTCTCAGGCACTGGAGAATAAACCAGCCACTAAAAGCTGATGAAATGTTCCTTTATGAACTAGGTTCTTGTCCCTGTCTTTGAAGCAGCTGCTCAGGAAGCTGTGTAAGAAGCTGCTCACATCTGGCACTGCCCCTGTGTGCAAGTGCCCTGACGTCCCAGGGCGCTCACATTTCCCTGTCTGGTTTCAATTCCCTGCCTCCCTTGTACCTGGAAGTAAGCAGCCTCCTGCTTGTAACAACCTCAGAATCCATCCTGTACCTGCACCACATTTACAAGCAAGCGCATAGCTAGTCAAGCAGGAAGGAATTCAGCTTTACAGAAATAATCCCCCAAACTGTTATTAGCTTTTTGTAGCTACATTAATTTTAGAAGAAAAATTAGGTCCAAAGTGCTGTGCTCGTTTTAATGAAGATTCGCGGTCACAGTTTAATCCCTGGAGCTCCGGAGCACATCAGACTCATTGCAAACTCCTCACAAAGTCACCAGAGTCCCACGAGTGGTGCCGGGGAAAAGGGGCTAAAGGGGAATGCTTCTGAGCACGAAGTAGATGAAACCCAAGGTCCTGAACCTGCACTTCCCTTGGCTGCCAGCAGCCGCGACGCTTCCAGACAGATAAAAGCTCCCAGCACAGAAGATGAACAAGAGAACAGCTCTGAAGCAGGCACGCTGCTAAAAACAACCTAGGGAGGATGGGCTAGAGATGAAAGCGGCAGGGCTGGAGGTGCTGTAGTGATTTTAGGAGGCATGAAGCCTGGGAGCGGAGCTGGCACCAGCGCCGCCGTTCCGAGCATCCTGAGGTGTGGAGCGCACGTAACAGCATCCCGGCTGCTGTTCGCTCCTGCTGCAGGCAGCAGCGCACTGCCAGCCCCAGGGGAGTCCCCGGAGTCTCACGCTGCTCCTTGGTGACTGTCTCCTTCTTTCCACATCTGCTTTAGCGCTTTCCATCCCCTCGTTTTGGCTCTGGGCATTACGCAGGAGATCCGTGGAGACTCTGTTCTTCTTTAGAATACTTCTTGCTGTTGATTTGAGCAGGAGGAGGCAGAGGCATCTCGGTGTTTCCTCATTACCTTGGTCTGATGCAGCCATAGCAGTATCACAGGGGCATGTGGAGCCCAAGGCTCAGCCGGTGCTGGAGGCTGTGCAGACACACTAGACAAAGACATATCTCAAACTTCAGATGTTCCATGGGGCAGAGTATGTAACACTTGGTGCTGTTCTCCAGGGACAGTTTTCCTAGGCATTTTTGGGGCCCTTGTAACATAAAGACAGAGGAGCTTATGTCTAAAGAACTACAGATCTTGTCCCTGAGGATTGTCTCCATCAGCAGGTAGCTTTCCCCATGTGGGACAGCATGCTGGGCTTTCTCTAGTGATAGCCCCCCTCTGCAGAGACCTCACCTGCTGTGTAAGTGTGCAGGGAACAACCAGATGAGGTGAAGGTGCAGGTGATTACATCCTGATGACTCCTACAGTTTTCCCTGGAGAAGCAAGGACAGCATTTCAAGGCAGCTCAGGGCTGAAGATGCTTGCAGTTGTGACTGATGAAACCATACTGGAGAGATGGAAGGCCCATGTTTGAAGATGGCCTTGCAGCATCAGCCAGATCTGCTTTAGAACCTTTGACAGGAGGTTTTGGAGGACACTCATAAGGGGAGCCTAGTCCCCAAAGGGAGGGATGTTGAGCTGGGCTCACAGGAGTCAGGGCTCAGAAGGGTACATGGATTAAACCAGCTCAAACCCTCATCTGCGTGGTCTCATACCACGTTGGCCTCAGGCTGCTTTCTTCTGCCTCATGCTTGTGTTTGGGGCCAGGGGAGGCTGAGGAACCCATGGTGTTGATATACCAGTGAGACCTGGGCACATCCCTTAAACCCAGACTCCTAGGGCCACTGCAGGGAGGGTCTTGAGGAACGAAGCCATTGCCTGGTTTCCTCATGTGTCCCCCAGCATCAGAGCAGCTTTAGAAGACAGGGTTGCAGCTTCCTTTGACAACCTCACAGACCATGAGGTCTCCCAGGAGAATTACAAGGTGTCCCCAGCCATGAGCTGGGGGCATTCAAACCGAGGTAGCTTGAGGAGATGATTCACAGGGTGTGGGGTACAGGCAAGGGATTTCTCAGGGCTGGCTTCCTCTTTCTCTTCACTGCTCTTTTCCCCTCTCAGCACCCTCCCACTCTAAGGAAAGCTGCCTGCCTATAGCTACAGGGCATTTCTTCAGTTCCTGCCTCTTTGCTGTGATTCCTCCCTGTCCTCTGTGTGTCCTTACAGCTGGCAACGCCGTGTATGTCTTCAGGAAATGTTTGCAAAGGCTTTAGTTCGGTTGGCAATGGGACACAGGGGAAGCACCAGGACTTTGAGGAAATTCTAGCTTGGGGGCCCAGAGGCTCAATGAAACCTCCTGTGTTCATTGCTTGCTCAAAACTGCCTTCAAGAACCGTGTGATGGCTGCGCCTGGCCACTGGGTATGCCCAGGGCATTGTGAGCCCATTCTTGCAGCACCCCAGAGCTGACCTGGAGAGGAACCAGAGTGAAGAGGTGGGGAGTGGGGGATGCCTTGTCCTGCACCCCAAGCACAATAGCTGAGCCCTTGCAGCAGGGACCTGGGGTGCAGTTGGACTCAGTGCACTTTCCCAGGGATGCTCCATTGACCCTGGGAAAGCTTATGTATCTCTGGGGTCCCTGTCCCTTGTGTGCATTCATTATGGTCTGCTCATACATGTCCATAAGGATCTTAGGCTGGTTCAGCCCAGAGAACAAAAGGCTCCTTAAAGGGAGACCTGAGAGCAGCTCCAGTGCCTGAAGGGGCTGCAGGAAACCTGGAGAGGGGCTTGGGACAAGGGATGTAGGGACAGGCCAAGGGGAATGGCTTTAACCTGCCAGAGGGGAGACTGAGCTGAGCTCTTAGGCAGAAGCTCTTCCCTGTGAGGGTGCTGAGGCGCTGGCACAGGGTGCCCAGAGAAGCTGTGGCTGCCCCATCCCTGGCAGTGTTCAAGGGCAGGTTGGACACAGGGCTTGGAGCAAGCTGCTCCAGTGGAAGGTGTCCCTGCCTGTGGCAGGGGTTGGAGCTGGAGGAGCTTTAAGGTCCCTTCCAAAACAAACCAGGCTGGGGTTCTATGACCATACCCTCCCCAAGCTGTGACAGGGAACACACCACTGCTTATGGCCAGAGAGTCCGCAATGTGCTTACACATCTGTAGGGTCTGTGTAGCCCTCAAACATCCACAGGGACCAGATTTCCTGCACACATCAATCCAGAATCTCATGCAGTTACAGGAACAATACTGAGTGCACACACTATTAGGGACCACATCCCCTGCCTGTCCCTGTCTCCCTATAGACACATGTGCGGACCATATAGCGCACACTCCTACAGACACTACTCCCCGCCTTCTCTTGCGGGGACCGTAAGTCCACACGCTGCACCTTGCTCCCACCAGCAGGGAGCATGTCCCCTGCATGGGTCTATAGGCACCCTGCCCACTCTCACCCCTGTGAGGACCCTTCACCTATGCACCCCACAGGGAGTCTTCCCCTGCAAGGACCCTTCCCACACTCATCGCTTTAGGGCCCCTTCTCCTGCAAGGCCCCTTCTCCTGCGCCCCGATAGGACACTTCCCACTCTCCCCCCTATAAGGGCCCTTCCCCTGCGGCCCTATAGGACCCCTCCCACTCTCTCCCCGCAAGGACCCTTCCCCTGCACCCCTATAGTACCCTTCCCACTCTCCCCCCTATAAGGCCCTTTCCCCTGCGCCCCTATAGGACCCTTCCCACTCTTCCCCCTATAAGGGCCCTTTCCCCTGCGCCCCTATAGGACCCTTCCCACTCTCCTCCCTATAAGGCCCCTTCCCCTGCGCCCCTATGGGACCCTTCCCACTCTCCCCCCTATAAGGACCCTTCCCCTGCACCCCTATGGGACCCTTCCCACTCTCCCCCATATAAGGACCCTTCCCCTGCGCCCCTATAGGACCCTTCCCACTCTCCCCCCTATAAGGGCCCTTTCCCCTGCGCCCCTATAGGACCCTTCCCACTTTCCCCCCTGCAAGGACCCTTCCCACTCTCCTCCCTATAAGGACCCTTCCCCTGCGCCCCTATGGGACCCTTCCCCCTCTCCCCCCTATAAGGCCCCTTCCCCTGCGCCCCTATGGGACCACTCTCCCCCCTATAAGGCCCCTTCCCCTCTCCCCCACTCTCCCCGCTATAAATGGGACCCTTCCCACTCTCCCCCCTATAAGGCCCCTTCCCCTGCGCCCCTATGGGACCCTCTCTCCCTCCTGCAAGGACCCTTCCCCTGCACCCCTATGGGACCCTTCCCACTCTCCCCCCTGCAAGGACCCTTCCCACTCTCCGCAAGGACCCTTCCCACTCTCCCCCCGCAAGGACCCTTCCCACTCTCCCCCATGCAAGGGCCCTCTCCCCCCGCAAGGACCCTTCCCACTCTCCCCCATGCAAGGACCCTTCCCACTCTCCCCCCGCAAGGACCCTTCCCCTGCACCCCTATGGGACCCTTCCCACTCTCCCCCATATAAGGACCCTTCCCCTGCGGGCCCCTCCCTCTCTCTCCCCCGGCCCCATCGCAGCGGGCGGTGCCGGTGCCCGCGGTCCCTCCGCGCGCCGCCGCGGGTCGGGGGCGGTCCCGCCGGCGGTGGGCGGAGCTTCCTCGAGCCGCCGGTGCCCGGCCCCCGCGAGGCGCGCGGAGCCCGCCGGCCCCGCCGCAGTCCCGCTCCGGCGTGGTAAGGCCGAGTGCGGGCGGGGCCGGGCCGGGCCGGGGGTGCCGGAGCGCGCCGCGTTCTCACCCTCTCCCCGTCTCTCGCAGCCCCTCTCCGGAGCAGCCGCTCACCGGGTACCGGGACCCCGCCGCCTCCAGCCCCGCGCCGCCGGCATGAAGCGCCCGGCGCCGGGCAGCCGCCGCTGAGGAGCAGCGGGACAACCCCCCCCCCCCCCCTCCTCCCCTCCTTACCCCACAGCCGGCACCCTCCCTGCCGCACCCCCTCAACAGCCACCAGCTCCATGGGGCAGCGCCGCGGCCGCTGAGCCCCGCGCCGCCCGCCCGCCTCGCCCCGCCATGGGGCCGCGGCACCTGCTGCTGCCGCTGCTCCTGCTGCTGTCCCTGCAGCTCCTGGCCCTGCTGCTGGCCGCGCAGGCGGCCGGGCCCCCCCGCGCCAAGGGCAACCGGACCCAGGGGGCGGCGGCGCCGCGGCGGACCCCGAAGCCGGGCAAGGAGCTGCTGAACCAGACACTGGCGGGTCCCGGGGCTGCGGCCCCGACGGCGCTGCCCGGCCGCGGCAAGGGCGCGGGGAGCGGCAGGACGCCCTCCGGCGGCGGGGGAGGCGGCGGGGGCTCGGCCCCGGCGTACGAGACGTGCTGGGGGTACTACGACGTGAGCGGGCAGTGGGACAAGGAGTTCGAGTGCAACAACAGCCTCACGGGCTTCCGCTACTGCTGCGGCACCTGCTTCTACCGCTTCTGCTGCAACAAGCGCGCCGAGAAGCTCGACCAGAGCCTGTGCCGCAACTACAAGAGCCCCGAGTGGGCCCACCCCACCACCGCCAGCGGCGTGCTGCCTGCCGACGGCAGCGACGGCGCCGATGGGGACGCCAACAAATACGACCCGGACAAGGACAGCACCAACGCCACCGTCTACATCTCGTGCGGGGCCATCGCCTTCGTGCTCATCGCCGGCGTCTTCGCCAAGGTGGCCTACGACAAGGCACGGCGTCCGCCCCGAGAGATGAACATACACAGGTGCGACCCTCCCCCTGCTCCCGGCGCCCCTTCCGTCTAGGGGCACCCTCCTCTCCCCAGGTTCCTCCTTTATGCTGCCTCTCCAAGTGTTTCCCCTTTGCACTGTCTGTCCAAAGGCTTCCCTGTCGTGCAACCCATCCAGAGGGTCCTCCTTTCAACCACCCACCTAAGGGCTTCCCCTTGTGTGCAGCCTGTCCAAGAGTTTCCCTGTGGTGTGACCCCTCTGAGAATTCCACAGGCTGCCCCAGGGTCCTGCTTTTGCCCCACTCTCTGAAGGTTCTCCCCCTGTACGACCTGTCCAGGGGGTCCCCCGAGGGCTGCCTGATCAAGTCTTCTTCCTCTGCACTGTCTGACCACGCGTTTCCCCCTCGCGCCACCCTCCCGAGTGTTTCCCCTACCCAGCGGCTGCCCGAGGGCTTCCCTTTCGTGCTGCCGGTCCAGAAGAGCTTCCACTCGCTCACGCTTCGAGGGGTCCCCCCGTGAACTGCTCACAGAGGGGTTTCTCCTTTGTGAGGGCTGTCCCAGCCTTCTCTCTCTGCACCACCCGCAGCTTTTCGCCTTTTCACCATCTACCCGGGGGTTCCTCCTCGGCAGTGCCCAGGGACAACCCGACCCCGCACCCCCATCCTCATCCCCTCCCCTGTCCCTCTGTGGGGGGACCCGTCCTGTGCCCTCTCCCGGCCCCGGGCTGGCAGCCCTGTTCAGCACCGCGGCCGCGGACAGCTCCGCACTGCCCCGCTCTCCCCTCCCCGATCCTCTCATTGACCCCCCGCCTCCCCCATCGCCCCTTGATCCCTCCCATCACCCACCAGCCCCCCCATCGCTTCTTAGACCCCATCACCCCCTGAGTCCCCCACTTCCCCCTGGTCCTCCCCAGCTCTCCTATTGCCCATGGGTCCCCCCCTTGTCCCCCGGAGAGCAGAGACCCCCTGAGCACCATGGGTCCTGCCATGCCTGGCCCGGCTCAGGGGAGAAGTTCAGAGAGTGCGAAGGCAGTTGCTCCTTCTGGCCTTTGCAAGGGGAGTTCAGGGAAGCGCTGGCAGCCGGGAGTGTTCCTTCTCTTTCTTTCTTTTCGCCTCTAAATGGGGATAACTTGAGCTAGTGGTCTGTCTGCTCTGGCCGGCTGCTCAGGAAGTGCTTTGGCATCCTTTTCTCCGTGGTTTTACACATTGCTGTGACAAGAGAGAACACTCTGAGTGTGTCAGGGAAAATCCTGTTTAAAAGCAAAAGCTCAGGCTTCTGTAACAGTTCTCCTGTTGGACACATGCATGTATTCTCTCAGTTCCTATTTAGTGTTTGATGTACTTCGTGCGTGCTACGAATCCGGGAGGTTCCTGTGTTTGAACATAAAAATTAGTGAGGCGCTTCTGTATAAGAGCAGTTTGTGAGCGTGAGTGGGGTGAGCCCTCATCTCTAACAGATAATGATTCATAAAGGAAGTAAGGAAGAAATTTTAATCAAAACCATTAAAATCATTGACCGTGTTTTTAAGGCTGAACTTCAGTCACAGCCAACAGTGTCTCATGGGAGAAACTGTAGCTTTTTACAAAGAAAAGGAGACAAGTGATGCAGATTTTATGTCTTTGGGAAGATGTGTTTTAGACTCTTCCCTTTGTAAATGGTGCTGGCTGATGTGAGTTACTGTGCGTTCAATGGGGACAATAAGTAATGCAGGTTTATGCTTGCTGAGGGTCTGGGCCATGTTTTCAATCACAAACCTGCTCTGACTTTGAGAGAAAATAACTTCATGGTGTTAAAAATCTCTAATATCTTTCAGGTCTCTTGTGTCTGTGCAGTCAGGAGTCCTGAAAGTACCTTAGAAAACATGTTCTTTTAAGTGTTTTCATAACCAGGGGCTCAGTCTCCCAACCACTGAGCTCTTCTGGCTTCAAGGCAACTTTTTCTGTGCCTTCTCTTCACACTGAATTTGGAAATCTGATTTGGGTGCCCGTATGTTGCTTCTCCTCTGGCTCCAGGGTTGGATCCGACACCCTGTAAAAGCAGAGACGGTGTTGCCAGACTCGTCTGAATTATTCCTGATGTTTTAATTTCTTTGATGCTCGCTGTTCTTTATTTAGATAAGGTCTGGTAAAATGATTCACCTGTGTGTAGAAGTATGAATGGCAGATTGAGTGCTTGGAGAGCTTGGCTTTCAGAGCATTATAAGGAGTTGATTGACTTCTATGATATGGTAGCTGGTAAAAGATTATACCTTTCAGAGCTGTGTTACCTGAACTTGATCAACATCGCATGACGGTTTAAATATTATGAAGGGCATCTCCAGCAGACAGGGGCTGCATCAGTCAGAGGTAAAATGCTCTCAGTGCCTGAAGCAGAATGCAAATATGAGGAGAGGTTTATCTTTGTCTGAGAACTGCTGCTGAGTAACAGGGAAGGAGAGAATCAGAATGTAGGCAGGTATTTGTGTCTGAGATTGTGTCACTTGGAGTTAAGTGTAACACCCGGAATAATTCACTGTGGTGATGGCAAGTGCATTAAATCTCAGTGTGCATCCCAGCAAAACCCCTGGGATGAGGAGAACGACAAGTATAAGCAGAAATCATTGCAGGGGGCTAGAAAATGTGCACAGTGAACAGTATCCCACACCCAGGGAAGATGAAGCAAGGCTTCCTTGCTCTTCCCCATAAGCAAGATCACACTTCCAGTTTTATTTCATCATGAATGATTGGTTAGCAGTACTCTGTGTAGATCTTATTTCTCTGCTAAGTTCTCATCCAGCTTTTATAGAAGACCCTTATTAACTCAGAAAGAAGGTTTTGATGGAGGCAGGGCTCATTTGATGTCCTTTGATGGAAAGGAGGGTTTGCAAATTCACAGGAGAACTGGTACTCTCATGTGAAGTGGAAGGATGTCTGTGCATGGAGATACGCGTGTGCATTGCCGAGCTGAAAAGCTGGGCTTGTTTTCAGGCACAACCACGTCCCTTTAAAGCAGAAGCACTGCTGTGATTCTGGGCTGAGCAGTGACAGTAACTGATCCTTAAGTTCCTTTCTAAGAGCAGCTATTGGAAGTACTTTGAAAAACAGGAGCTAAAATATTCATATTTTAGAGAAGCACTTGTAATGCTTTAAACTTGGCTGATTTTTTTTTAATGGTTACAGGATCTTCCAGCCTGACCATGTATGAATACCTCTTGTCTGGATCTTGCTTTGGAGTTACGCTGTCAGAGCTAACACATGCTGGGCTCCATGTAGAAACTGGGGCTGATTTCTGAAAGCTATACCCAGCAACGCTTTGCCTGCTGATGCTCTCTGACTGCATTTGTGACGAGGGTTTGGTTTTGTCAGTTTGTCAGAGCTTTTTCTTTTCTCGAGCACTGAAGTCTTTGCTTTACTTTCAGTATGGGAATGCGTTAGGAAAGCTTTGACGGTGAACGTGCTGTTTGTTTTCAACGCTGAGTATGTTTTTCTGTAACAAGGAAGGGTGACCCAGAATATTCTCTTCCTATGGCCATGACCCTAAATCCCCACGCTACAGCACATAAATAATTCCCTGGTGGTAGTATCGCTCTCTGACCCATGTTTAGCCCTCAGCACCAGTCACCGTTGTGCTCTCTGCTGAGTTAGGAATGATCAGATTGGGAACTGCTCATAGTTTGCAGCTAGGATTTGAAATGTTCTCGGCTCCTCGCTGCCTGGGAGCTGGAGGGAGGCAGTGATGGTGATGGCACTGGGGGAAGCTCAGCTGTTCTGTAGCTGCTGCGAAGCAGAGCTGTGATTTTTTTTTTTTTTTTTTTTCCCTAGCAAACTAGCTTTTGTATCTGCTAAAAGGCCATCTTCTGTATCTGTCCTTGCACGGAGTGTGGCTGTTGGGTGTTTTGGCTTTTGAAAGGGAGAAGGGAAACAAACACCTACTGCTCAGAGGGCTTCACATCACCCTGCTCCTTAGGGCATCTTTGTTGTTACAAAGAAGAAAGATATTTGTGCTACTCTTTACTTTGGTCTCTGCCTTTGCATCCCCTGCGCTGTGAATAATAGCAGTGACTGGTTTATACATTAACTTTCTTTTCCTATGTAGAGACCGCAGTTAAATCAATCCATTTCTTGCCATTTTTCCTTTGCAGCCCTGAATTTCAACAGGAATCAGAGGCAATGGATCTGTCTGTCCACAGATGCATGAAGGCTGCTGCTGCATGATGCTAACTGAAAACACGGGAGGTTTTCTCTTCCTTCAAGCTGCCCCTCACCACGGCCCCTGGGCTCTGTGGCTTCCAGACTGTGGTCACCAGTTCTGCTCTGTGCTGCTGTGTGGTGCTTGAGCCAGACAAACTTCACACTTCACATGTCCCAAGGGCAAGGAGAGGGGCTGTGAGCTCCAACCTGGCCTTAGACAATTTTCTTTCTTGGGTGCTGACACTTCTTTCTTTCCCCTTCTCTTTGTGTTTATGCTCTTGCTTCTTATTTTATTCCACTCTGTCTCATTCATCTGACACACTCATGTGCCTTCTATCTGCTCTTTGCCCTGCTTTGGATTCCGTATTCCTGATGGCTTCCGAGACTCATCTCTGATGTGCCCTGTTCCTCTCGCAGACACAGAATGTAGGTCCACAAGCGCGTGTCAGGCTTGCTTAATGTAAAACAGAAAAAGGCACAATCTTGTGGCCTCAGAGAAGTACCTCATGACTAGTTCTTCTGTTTTGAGCCAGTTCTGCACCTTGCTGTAGTTGGGGTAACTCCCGTGCAGGGAGAAGACCTGAATCTTTTCCTCTTGCCACTGAATTGCTGGAGCTCACCAAATCCCAGCAGGATGTACTGGAGAAGCTTCAGTCTGAAGCTCTTGGCACACTTTGCACTTTGGTAACTGTTTTTTTGGGGTCTTTTTGCTGTGCTGTCTCTCTGAATATATGTTATAAAGAGGCTGTGTTTGATAACAGCACAGCAGCTACAGACTTCCACTGGCTGCTTCCGAGTCTTCTTTCTTTTTGAACCAGGAAGAGGCTACCCTCAGAACTATCTTGCCTTCACCAAATCAGTTCAGTGTCTCCAATTCCCATCTATTTGCTATTTTTCTGCTTTCTAATTAACATTTTCTATTAGCAACCCTCCATCACAAGGTGTCAAGGGAATCCAGCCTAGCTCTGAACATCTATTTCTTTTAGTTTTGTAATCTCTCATATCCTTAACTAACAGCTGATCTGTGTGCCCTTGGAGATCAGATGCCTTTTAAAACTTCTGCTTTACATAAGAAGATCTGAACCTTATCAGGAAAATGAGATCATGGTGCTTCTTTGCTTGCCTTTGCCCCTACTCACATGGGCAATCTGTATTTCCTTAGATCTATGTGCGCTGTAGCGCATGAAAGTCTCAAATGTCTCATTACCCAGGAAGATAAGCCTGAAATTCTTTCACAATAAATATCTTGCTGTATTTTAGCTCTAGCCCCAGCCTCCATTTGTTTCAATGGAAGGGCTCTTTGAGGAAGAACAGTTTTCTTCAGTAAGTTTAAAGTCCCTTAACTGTGTTTACAACGTAGGGTTTTGTGCAAAACCAGATACCCTGTGCACAAAACTTCTTCTGTGTGCACAGCAGTGTTTCTCAAAGCGCTGTGTATCCACTGAGTGCTGTTAATCATAGAATCATACTATGGTTTGGGTTGGAAAGGACCTTAAAGCTCATCCAGTTTCAACCCCCTTCCATGGGCAGGGACGCCCCACCCAGACCATGTCACTGGCTTTGTGCATGCAGATACCAAGCACAAACACTAACAGTAAAACACTGTTTTTTTTTCTGTACTGGCTGAGCTCTCAGCATCATTCCTGCAGATTTTCATGCCTGTGGAAAACCTATGAAGACCCGCTGGTTTTAATTTTGTTTCTATGAGCACGACCAGTGCTTAGCTCCTTTTCCATACAGGAACACTGCTCCCCACTCCCCACAGCACCCGTGCTTTCTTTACTGGGTGCATCTCTTCTACAGTGTCCCTTTTGCTCTCTGGAACCTCAGACCGTGAGCCACGTTGGTAATGGGGCCGAAACTGGGAGGGTGGAAGGTGGATGCCTGGAGGACCCATGCCTAGCATGGCAGTGGGTCTCTGCTCTGTGCCCTCAGTGGTGCTGGGGGTAGTGGGTGGCTTCTTGTGCCACCTTGACCATCGCTGCCCTGGCTGCTTTCTGCTCACTGTAACAGCTCTCTGCAGAAAAACTACAGGGACAGGACAAGGGGAATGGCTTTAACCTGCCAGAGGGGAGGCTGAGATGAGCTCTTAGGCAGAAGCTCTTCCCTGTGAGGGTGCTGAGGTGCTGGCACAGGGTGCCCAGAGAAGCTGTGGCTGCCCCATCCCTGGCAGTGTTGAAGGGCAGGTTGGACACAGGGGCTTGGAGCAAGCTGCTCTAGTGGAAGGTGTCCCTGCCCATGGCAGGGGTTGGAGCTGGATGAGCTTTAAGGTCCTTTCCAACCTAAGCCAGGCTGGGATTCTATGAAATGTCAGCTCTGAGATTTATCTTAACTTTTTAATTATAAAATCTTTACATAACCATGTATTTCTCCTTGGACCTGCTGTGTAACTATTCAAAGGAATGGGTATTACCTGTTTAAACCTGTGAGTTTAGTGACTGCAGTAAATTCCTTGCTCGCATCACAGCAATAGTAGGAAACATACTCAATTTGTATATTAGCATTAAATGTGGAAAGTACTTGTGTGAGATGTGCAGTCTAAGCACTGCTGATATTTACTACTTGATATATAGCCTCCAGAACCTTTACCTAAGGCGATATCTTTACTTTCCAGTTGCTGATTTCACCTCACGTTATAGAGACAGGAGAGATGATGAGCTCACAGCGAGGGTTCTTTTCTCATTGATTTATCAGTGTAATTCCTATACTACTTCTATTTCAGGTGAAATGTACTTTCACATACATGCATTCATACGCTGGGTGTGTATCTGTAGTGTAATTATGTCACCTATGCTTTAGTTTTGAGTTCACCAAGATGAGTCAGGAAAACTGCCAGCCTCATTCTGTTATCATCTGGGGCAATGATATGGTCCTTTGTACATCCCTAAGTAAGTCTGCATTGAAAATTATCATTAAGCTGGTGTAAATTCCAGGAGCTTCACAAATATGTCTTGTATTTGGCAGAAAGATTTGTTTCAGAAGACATCTGGCTTTATTTTTAAGAAAGAATTTATCCTCACTTCTGCTGGGTGCAGGTGCACAGTGTCTTAATGTTTAGCCTTTTTGACTTCTTAACTCCATGGATGCATTCACCTGTTCATATACACACATATGTAGGTACCCACCACACAGAATCACAGAACAATTTGGGTTGGAAGGGACCTTCAAGACTCATCGAGTCCAACTCCCCTGCAGTGGACAGGGACACTTTCCACTAGATCAGAACCCAGAACCACGTCCAGCCTGGCCTTGAATGTCTCCAGTGATGGGGCGCATGTGAGCTCAGGTGAAAAACCATTCCTAGTGTTCCCCCCACACACCCTGCTCCGAAGTACCAGCTCCTTTTGTTTGTGGCAGATGCAGAGACCTCTTTTCCCTGTTGCTGACCTGGGGCTGGTGCATGTCTAGCACACTGCTGAGTGCCTGCACTTTCTGAAGCATCATCTACTTTGGCAGAGCTGCTTCCACGTGAAGGAGGCTGCTTCCCACAGGGGTTTGCTGGCAGCAGCATCCCCATCCCCGTGTTTCCCTCCATGGATCAGTTTGCAGAGGTGTTTGTGTTATCAATTAAAGCCCATCCCTCTGGTAGTGAAATCAGAGAGTGTGGCCAGACACATGCCCTAGGGGTGATGCCAGGGAGGCAGCAGGGATGGAGAGCTGATGAGAGGCAGTGCGCACTTGCCTTCCCCTCTGCTGCTTCACAGCTGACATGGGGGAGCGACATGGAAAGAAGCATTCAGCTAGCAGGAGCTGCAGTGTGGGAGCCCATCTCATAGCATAGCACAGGTCAAGGGCAGCACGTGCCTCTGTGTGGTCAGCACTTGAAGCTGGACAAGGTGTGCGGCAGATCTGGGGACATGCACCAACCCAAGCCAGGAATAATGCACGGCCGTGCTCTGTGCCACTTGCTGGTGATGGGAATCCCTCTCCCTTGGGGAGACCCTTCCCTGTGAGCTGGACAAATCGCCTCTTTCTACTGGGTTAGCAGGAGAGCATAGGGGAGTCTTTAACCTCACTCTTATTTTAAGGACTTGTAGTGAAGTTCTGGCTGTGCTGAAGTCCTTTGGAGTTCTGCCACAAACTCCATCACAGCTATGCTTTTAGCAGGCATTCAGCTCAGCCAGACACTGCTGGTTTTATTGTGCTCTGCCAGATCCATTTGGTCATTCTTCCCCAGATTCACGGGGCCTTGGAACAGGCAATTCTGTTTTCTGACACCCCATGTGGTCTCCAAGAGAGGTTTTCAGAAGGAGAGATTTTCAGAGGGCAATAGAGTGAAGCTTTGCACACGTACAACCTGCACTTGATGAAGTGGTCAGCTCTTCCCATCACCTTTTCTTGTCCAGCATCTGCAGACGTCTCTACTCTTACTTCCCACAGGCCACACATGTTGGAGCTGTCACCAAAGCTCCTGTTGCACGCACTAGAAGGGATACCTGGGCCCACACTATCAATTAGTGTTGAAAATCCATGGATATTGGGAAAACAGGACACTGCTTTCAGAAAAGATGTGGTGAAGGACCTGAGAGCTGTTACCTCTTTGGTAATTAGCACAGCAGGTTGACTCTGGTGGCTGGGTTGGTGAGTTGGTCCTTCACAGCCCCTGCAATGTCATGTTCTCTTTGGCTACAAGGTCCCTTCAACCTCTGCAGGTGGATGTTCTGGCTGCACTCTAGTCCCCCCATCACAGTACCTGATGTGTCTCAGAGCTCATTGGAGCCAAATGCAAGCTCACTTCTTACACCAGATACTCCTCTCTGGTTTAACTCTTTGCTTCTCCCTGTCTCCCCAGGATCTGTGTCTTTTTTTCTCTCTAATCCAAGAGGAGAGGGTTATGTGTGGACTGGAGATACCACCATCAAATACAGTCCATGAAGTCCTCTCTGGCTTTAGGGCACTGACATGAGTTCTGCATTTCCACAGATAGGTCCTGAAAAAAACCTGACAAATATCCAGGGACACCTGGGATGGGCTTATTGAGATGGAGCTTCCTTGGCCAGTGAAGGGGGCATGAGGCAGGAATTAGACTGTGAGCTCTGCCTCGAGCTTTCTCAGTGATACCAGGTAAATCCTTCCTTCTTCAGTGCACAGAGCACTTAAGAGAAAGGAACTTCTCCGCATGGGTGCAGGGGGCAAGCAAATCACTATAGTGGAATTGCTGAGGTCCGGAAGCTAAGGCACCGACGTGGCTGGGGAAGATGGGAGCGTCTCACAGTGTGAGAGTTCCTACAGGAAGAGCCTGGGTCTGCAGTCAGTGGCATTGCTGAGCCTGAAGAAACCCCCCTGGAGTCCTTGCTTTAGTCTGGGTCTAGAAGGATCAGGGTCAGGTTCTTAGTGGGGTTCTCTCTGCTGTGTTTTGAGCCTCTTTTTTTATGGTGCTTGGAGCTGGACCCTCTAGTAGGACAGTGTGGTCTGGCTAACACAAGCTTTACGGAATCACTGAGTTGAGGTGCAAAGAAGCTCCTCTCTTCCCTCTCACATCACCATGCTGGGACTGAGACATGAGTACCCTCCTCATAACTGCTGGACTTCATGATCTGTCTGGTCTTCACTGCAGTTTGTTCCTGCCCATTCCCTCCATTTTGTGCTGCTCTGCTCACTTTCTCCTTCTGCTCTGGTTTTGTTGCTCCTGCCATTGCCCCTCTTCTAGCTTGCCTTCACTCTCTTTTTTCTTTAGCAATCTATTGATTTCACCTTTCAACATCGGGGTCCCAGTTGATGCCTGACCTTGTTACCCTGCTGCTTATACCCACCCCTTCTGGCTTTTTGTATTCCGAAACATTGGCCTCTTTGCAGTCAGGTCACTGTGTTCATCCCACTGTGGTTCTTCCCAAAGTGCTCAGTGCAGAGTTGCAGGAGAGCATCCGCTGCTGAGATGCCTGAGAGAAGGACCTGACCTGCTGTGCCTCGGGATGTCTCTGCCATGCAAGACATCAGTGTTCTTGTATCCCGTGCTGCTGGTCCAGCACTGCTGTGGAACAACATCCCTGCTGTCGCTATTTATACTCTGGGTTTACGTGGAAGGCAGTGTTAGTGTTCTCACAGGAATGACATGACTGCAAACACTGTCACAAATCATTATCTCAGGATATGATGCACAGTTACGCAGCGCTGGCTACTGCGCGCGGTGCCACAGGTAGTGCGTTGCAGCGAGCGAGGTTTGTTTTCCTGAGATAAGAGATGTGTTGTCATAGAGAGATGTTTGAAGTGTCTCACAGCCTCGTGCAGGTGATTAAGGTGCTGTTGACATCAGTGGGACTAAACGTACCCGAATGGCTGTACACTCGAGGCGCAAAAGTGACTCTATTACTGTCTCATTATTGAAGCTTTTGCAGTGGACAATTAGCTGTACCTGAGGGACTCCTACTGACCAAATCGTTCCCTCAGTGTGACTGACCTTCCACCAGCGTGGGACTCAGCCCTCAGTGCTTTATGGAAATAAACTGGATCCCACACAACAGTGTGATTGAATTGGCAAGGAGCTAACCAGTTGGATCCAAGTGTGACTTTCTCCCCCACCTATAATGTTTTGTTCTGCTGGTGCTGAACAGTCTTTTTTTTTTTCTCCGTTAGACGTTAAAGAAGAGGACAAAGAGTGAGCACTGAGGACACACAGTTTGGTGTGTTTAGGGCATAAGAAGGCTACACCTTCAGTACTGCTGAACTCATGTTGGTTTAGTTGCATACACTTATGATCTAGGTCTGCTTTTGATAGTGATGTTCATCTTGTGTAGTCTGACACTTTCCTGAGCGTCACCTGTGTTACCTTCAGTCCATCTGAGAGTAGCAGCCTCCTCTCTTCCATGTGGCTGGCACCTGACTAGGAATCATTTACTTGTTATGCTGTGACCAACAACTAACCCAGAGAGCTGCTTTTATTACTATTCCTTCAGGATGAAAACCAAAGAAGGGATTAAATTTGTTCTTATCAACTGAGCTGTATCCTTTGTGGTCAGGGTCAGTGAGTTCAGGTCCTGTCTGTAACGAAGGAACAACCAAGCATAGTCTTACAAGAAACTGCTCACACACTGAAGTATTAGCCTGGTTTTGTCCTTGTGGAGAGCAGAAGGCTCAGGGGTTGGCTCTCAGATAGGTCACATCTGAGGGAGTATGGCTCCAGTTGTTCCAGGGTATATTCACTTCAATTGCCTCTATTCTCTTTAGTGAATGGAGGTGAACTGTCCACCCAGGAGGTAGGGTGGACCTACCTCCTTTGGTCTCTACCAGTGCCTGTTCAGAGTGGTGTCAGTAGGAGACAGGACAACAGTATCAGGAGACACAAGCTGACCTGGAGTGGAGGTGATCCTAGACTCAGAATGGTAGCAGGATTTAGGTTGGAAGGGACCTCTGGAGGTCACTCTTCCTGCCATCTGCTTAAATCAAGGGCAACTCCAGTGGTGGAGGAGGTTGTTGGGGCCTTATCCAGCTGCTTTTGAAGACCTCCAAGGATGAAAATCCCGCAGCCTCTCTGGGTCTCTGTTTCAGTATTTTCCTATCTCACTGTGTCCTTTTTGGTCCTTTATAACCAAGTGGAATTGCCCTTACTATAGTATGTGCCTTTTGTCTTCTTTGCCTTATACCTCCAAGAACAGCCTTGCTCTGTCTCCCTTGCAGCTCCCCATTAGTGGGACGTAAGTCCTCTCTTGGCCTCTCTTTTCAGGTTAAACAAATTCAGCTTCAGGGAGAACTGATATGTACTCTTCCATTTCCATCCCACCAGTGCCTCCAGCTCCACTTCCTCATTTTTGAGTTTCCCTACTGCCTTTCTCTACCTCATCCCACACAACCACTTCCAAGTGTAAACCAGTCCCTGACCTGACCTTGGACATGGCTAAGTACCCATCTTCATATTCACCTCTTTCTGAGCCTGTCTTGGCACAAAAACCCCTGTGCTCTCATGTCCCTGCATGTTACAACCCCTTTACTCCGTATGCACCAGTATGCCCACATATGCATATGACTGGTTGTAGCCTCTATGCCTGCTCCCTCTGTAAACAATAAATAATCAAATAAGGTTTAAAATATTCTTATTGTGTACAGGGTGGTTGTAAACTCACCTAATCCTCTTCTGAAGCCTCTGAGAACTGAGTTTCTTTTGTAGAGCATGTATTATACAGGAACAGTAGTCTGTAGAGGAAACGAGCTGGAAAATGGAAGAGACTCAGGTCCCAAGCTGTTTCTCGTATGAAGACCAGAAATATGGCATTTAAGGAATGCTAGTAGATACAAGCAACACCAGCATCATTCTCATCAATATGTAATGGAATAATTTCTTCTCCTTACATCTTTCTTGATACCCAAGGTGACATCAGGCATATTCCCTTTGCTGAGAGAAAAGAACCTTGAAACTCTTTCCCATTTAAAATGCCACCCTCCCTTATAATCCACACAGGCCACCTCCTTCCTCCTTTTCCTATGACTCCAGAGGTAACTTGTGGCTGCACTAAGAAAATCAGTGCATTTCATGCCATAGTTGTTCCACTGTGTCCATGGTAATTCACAGAGTTAAAAATTTCTTTGAGTATGCACTCATCCAAGGGGAAAACATTGGATACAACTGTGACATTTCTTTTTCTTGGGGAACAGCAGAGACCTCAGTACCATTAAAGAAATCCCTAATGGACAACTAGCTGAAGGTAGGCTACTGCTGTGTTAACCCATGGAAATTGCTTAATCCTTTTCTTCTGGTTCTTCTTTAAGAATCCCACTCCCACCACTCTGGTGTATTGAGCTTCCTGCATTAAAAAACAAGGAGTGTGGGAACCCGACTCTTAATCTGATTCAGGCTTAAAGAAGTTTGGCTTCGGCAGCACAGTTTTGGTGTCTCTTTTAGAAAATCACAGTGCTGCAGTCTTAGGGCTCCGGCATGTTCAGTGGTGGCCCTTTCTAAAGGCTTTGTGCTAAGAACAGTTCATCTGCATTGTCACTGCCAGCAAGGAGAAGATGGAAAGATAACATAACCCTGGGGTGAAGTGAATTAGTGGAAGCATATGAAAAGCTAAACAATAGCTAGGCCAGCCTATAAATATGTGCAGCAGACACAAAAAAAAAGAAACTGAGCTTTAAGCCATAGCTTTTATTTTGTTATTTTTGCCCTTTTTCCCCCCCGTTTATGGTAGAAATCCAGCTTCTGCTGTTCCACAGTGACTGTGGAAACGAAAATGCTGAATGCCATTCCAAGTACTGTGTGAAAATAACATTTCCCTCCCCCTCTATTTCTCTCTCCCCAGGGCTCTGGCTGACATCTTAAGGCAGCAGGGACCAATCCCAATAGCACACTGTGAAAGAGAGACTATCTCGGCCATAGATACCTCCCCCAAAGAAAACACCCCAGTCAGGACATCCTCCAAAAACCATTACACCCCCGTGCGCACCTCCAAGAGTAACCCAGGTAAGTGCTGCTTTCCTGCTGTCTCTCTTGAGTGGTTGTACCAGGGCTGTGTTAGAAGTGAGCAGAACATCGTGCTTTACAACAGTGGATTTTGTAAACCTGAAATTTGGATAATAAATGGCTTTCAGAGGCAATGGGATGGAGCAGAGGAGTGCAAGGATCAGTGGTGCTGGTTCTTCAAGGCTTTTGCTGAACAGAGTGGCTCTTCTCTCCAGGCATTTTAAAAATTCAGAATCACTGAGGTATAAATTCACTTTATACAAAAATGCTTGCATCCAGGTTTGAACATTTAGGATTGCCAACAAAACACATGTACTGTAGAGCACAGTCAGGCTATCTGCACACAGCAGCTGAGAAGGAAGAAATCCACATCACTGGGGCCACCTTATTCATTCAGATGAATTACAGGCATGTGCTCAGAGTGTGGGAGGTAACCTAGACAGTATCCCAGGAGCTTAAAGACACTGGCCTGAGGTTCTTCAGGAGCACTGCTCTGGGAATTGGGACACACAATGTTTTCTTCTGGTTTCTGCTAGCAGAGTGAATTTGGTCAATTAATTTGGCTGCTCTTTGCCTCTGTCTCCCCAGTGGCACAAGGATGCAGCCTCTTAGTTCACAATATGCTGATTTTTCTTAATGCTTCACATGTTGAGAATTGTCAAAATGTCTCAATGGTTGCTGACCAGCTCTGTTAAGTGGGAGGTGATAGACTTGCCATCACTTGCCACCTCTCAGTTGTGACTGGATGTGTGCCTCATAGGTGTGCCCTCATTCCCTCACAAGCTATTCAGCTTCACAGAGAAGGGTGGCATTTCCTGATCTGGCAATCAGAGGAGGTTTTGCTAATGGCCCCTGCTGGGAAAGCTTCTGAAAGAAGTTGGCAGGAACTCAGACTGCTCCAGAACCTGCAGGGCTTGATGTGCTCCTCTGTTTGTGGAAGGGGCCCGTGAGAGAGGGCAGTGACTGGTTGGTTTCCATTGCCATTAGAAGGTTTTACTGCAATGTGCATCACCCTGTGGAGACAGGGCAGTGTGGGGAAGGATTTCTTTGCTCCCCAGTTTTCACTCAGAGGCCATTGAACCCTGTAATTTTGCATGCCAGAGTTGTAACTGTGAAATTAAATGTTGGGCTGGAGAACAGTACATGAGATGGCTTGTCTGAAACAGGAAGGTGCTTTTGCATATCTGTTGCTGGCTCTTGAGAACATATGTGATTCTGCCCAGGGTAGAAACACAAGAAATAAGGGTTTGTGGATAGAGGACAGGTATAGGCACCATCAAAGAACAGCTCTGACATAAGCCTTACAATGAGATGAATCCTTTTCTGAAGACACCCTCTCTCTTCCCATTGGCTCTTGTTGGTCTGTTAGGGCAGGTAAATGCTGAGTGAGGATGCAGAAGAAATCCTTTGCTTGCAGCAGGAGATAGCAGTTGGATACTGGGGGTTTGAATTAAGTGCCATGTTTAGGCACTGTCAAGTGTGAGAAGTCAAATGGAGAGGTTTGTGAGGGGAATTGCTGATTGCAGCGTTCTTCTCGGGTGTTGGCAGCTGATGGCTCCAACATTTTAAAGGGACATGGAGCTGATGGCTCCAACATTTTAAAAGGACATTTTAAATACTTACTGCTGCATTAGTGGAGGCACACAAGGACCAGAACGTAGGAATCATGAGTGGGGTGTTCAATGCTCACACTACAAGTGGCAGCACCCAGTAAGGAGTTTACTTGGTGCTTGCTGAGGACTGGGACATGAGATGAGCAAGGCAAAATGGCTGGGAAGGAAAATGCGTCATGCTAAAGATGACGATCTCTTCATTCAGCCTCTGCTTGTCTGTGTGTTTGCTGATACCATGTGAAGGAGAAAAGCCATCACAGTGTGGTCAGGGCTGAAACAGTCAAGCCAGAGGCAAGAGCAGCCCACTGAAAGAAGATGTTCTCAACCCCAGCTACAAAGGAGAGGGACTTTACTTCCAGCAGAGCCCTCCAAAGCCACTGGCAGCTGTAGGGGTAATGGATCACTTCAGCCTCAGGCAGCCAGTTGGACCGAATGTCACAGTTAGCCCTTGCCAAAGCTGGGAAGGGAAAACTTGCTCTTGTACCTTGCCCAAAAGAACTTGTTCCTGGCTCAGTTGTGTCTGTTATTAACATGTCCTCATATATCATGTGAGACAGAAAACTAATCACTTACAAAAGATCATAAGCTCATAAAGCAGCTATACAGTTAATGATATTTTATATTGTTTCAGTTGCAGAATAGGGCAGTGCTCCCTTATAACTATTCACTGTTACTCAGCTAATCTTCAGATTATTGCTGTAAGCAGGAAATCGTATAAGCGAACACTAAAATGTTTTAGGTTGGGAGGGAAGTAAAAGTTGGAAAACAAGAATGGGGTTTAGCATGTTAAGTTAGAATAAAGCTGGTAAGCCCCAGGATGGAAGCAGAAAAGGGGTCACCATCAATACTGGCTTTTTGGGAAGGAGGGGAAGAAATAAGTAGGAAGGAATGAAGGGCGGTTGGGGTGTGTGTATGTGTGCGTGTGGAACAGAGGCAGCAATATATAGTAGCAGGCTCCAGGCAAAGCCGTAGTCACTAGTGCTGCACATTGACCACAACTACAGGGTTTTGCTGTGGGATCTGAAAAGCATTAGGTCTGCTGGCTGTGGTTTGTTTCAGGACACCAGCGTATGAGGGGTTGATCGAGCAGAAAGGACTATAGTTGTTGTGTACAGGCTGAGATTGAGTTTGGTATTAGTTTTATTTGAAACTTTTGTTTCCAAACTTCAAATGAGAAGGGAGCCCTTCAGTCTTGCTAAATAAGCCATAGCTTTGTCTTTCCATTAGGCTGGTTTGGTGTCAGTGAACAAAGTGATTGTGGGTGACAATGACAAATGGAGGTGGTCTGTGTCTGAGGGAGCAGAGGCCAAACAAAGCAGCGTATGCAGGTGCTGCTGAGGCACTCGCTGGGTGGTGCCTGATGTTCCTTGATGAAGAGTCCATGTCCCATGGGCCTTCCTGCAATCACTCAGGCACCCCTTGGGTGATCACAGCAGGAGATCACAGGATGGGTATGTGCAGCTTCCTCTGGTAACCCACCAAGCCATGGGCACTGCCACTGGCTGTCAAAGAGAGTTCAAGACCAAGGCAAAGTCCTCAGTGTATTTGCCCAGGCACTTCACAGCAGGTAGTTTCAGAACTCTGAACTCTGCAGCGGGACAGGACCTTGGTGTTAGGTTTGGTCTGTACTTCTCTGTTGAGCTTTGAGATAGAAAAACCCAGGTGTAATGAATGCTTAAGGGAAAAAGAGTAGGTCTCTTTATCCTAGACATAGAGACAATTGTCTCTTCAGACAAGGCAGCTGGTTTCAAGAAGGCTTCAGCCTGAGTTTGCAGAGGCCACCTTCCCCAGGTGATGTGGGAGCTGGCTGTTCATCAGAACCCAACTGACTGAAGAGCATCTCTACATTGCCACTTTTGCTTTCCTCTGAGAATCAAGCGCATGCCCTTTTCAGATGCCAGGGGGACAGTTCAGCTCCCCTTCCACCCACCCTCACTTCCACTGTCATTTCTATTCACTGCTTTTATTCAGTGCTGCTGTTTTGGTGGTGGTAGGCTCTTTGCAGATAAGAAAAGCTGGACACTGTGTCTACAGATTGCTTAGGTCAGAGCACACCTCTCCAGCTGTGCACTGACTCATTAGTATGAGCTACAGCACTTGCTGTAGACAGGAATGCTCCTGCTGCCCACACAGACCACTCGTTAGTTCAGTGTTTGCTATTGTAACGGGTAAAATATGATGAATCTGAGATTACAGGAAATCCATCTCATCTCGCTATCTATTGGCATTTTTAATGTCTCTATCGCAGTAGCACATTTAGGGGTGTTGGAAGGAAAACTCCAGCAACATTTCCCCTGTCTTCTCTCCTTGGCCACTTTATCTATCCTGACATCTGCTGTGAAGGTCAGTGCCATTCATTTGTTGTTGCGGATGGCCAGCAAACATAGACAAGAACAAGGAGAGATGGGAGAAAGGTCAGTAGTTCCTGTGGGCTTGGAAAACATCATACATAAGCAGCAAGGTGCTCCCACAGAGGAAGGTGCTCCCACAGAGGAAGGTGCTGCATTTGGCCCAAGAGACAGAATTTGAGCCAGAGGCAACCCTCCTGCAATGGCCACAGTCAACTGATGTGTCAGAAAAGATGAGGGCAGTTCCTGTGACAGTGATGCTGATGGTCATTAGCAATAGTGGAAAAATTAAGACTAGATTCTGGGCTCAGAATACCACCTGTGGATATTTGAGGCCTTCTGAAAGTCAGATGCAAGGGGTTGGTTTGCTTTTGCTGAGATGTGGCTAAGCAAAGAACCTGCAAGATTCAACCCCTGATGAAGTTGTCAGGTGGGAAGGAGTTTTGCGAGTGCCTTGGTGACAGTGGGACAGCCAGCTCAGGGCTAGCAGGGAGCTGTCCCACTCCTGCTTTCCAACTGAGACAGAACCACAAAAGACTCCAGGTAAGGACTTGAGGCATATCTTGGACTGCTCTAAGTCAGTGCTGATGGGACATGAGCCTGGTTTAAGTCAATCCTTATAGGTCAGGGAGGTTGATGTCCCAGCCTCACAGCTGGTACAGATCTGTGATGCTCCAGGACAGCAGATGATTGGAACTGATCCTTGCTTCTTTCAGTCTCATTCTGGCTGTTTTTCATACAATTCACTTTAATAGTATTGCTATCCTGGGAGAGAGGGAACACTCAGGACCATCAGACTGATGTGGGACGCTTATGGGAAGAGAATCTCTCCAAATAAGTTCAGGACAATGATGTTCTTGCTACCACCGTGCAATGCTTTCAGCAGTGAAGGGTGCCCAGATGTCACCTACTTGAGCATGAGGCAGGTAGGTAAAATCTGTGCCCGGAATTATGCTGCTTCTGACTCCCTGCAGGATCAGGAGGCTGGAAGAGCAATGACAAGACTTTTTTTGTACCTGCTGAAGAAAAGACTCTGGCTGAGTTTTATATTCTTTTGGCCTCTTAATTCTCAGAATATCAAACTGCCTCACCAGCAGAGTGCGCTGGTCTGAAACCAGCTCCAGATGTGCCAGCAAAGAGCCAGCTGCAGGGGTGATAGTTTTCCAGTGTGAGAAATCTGCTATTCATCTGCACTAGGGACAAGAGTACGTGCAGGTGTGAAGAACAGCTTATTGACAGGATTACCAGCTTGAATGCAGCAAACAACACAGGCTAGCGCTCTGATTAGCCTGATATATCTGGGGAAGGCTTTTAATAAGCCTTTTGAGTCAGGATGTTCCAGAGATGTACATATTCAAAGTGCTGTTTTCAGCAGTGCCTTCCACCCAGAGGCATATTCTGAGCTTCTTCTGAATGTGAACGAATGCAGGAGAGGCTTTTAATCTTTATGGAAATTGTAGCTAACATCTCTAGCCAAATAGAGGCAGAGCAGCATGAGGAATACTTCCATCCCAAGCATTGCATAGGGTAGGAGGGCTCTTGGCCCTGCTGTCCCTGGGCTGTGGGCTCAGCACACGCTCTGGCCCTTTCCTGAAGATCAGGCCAGTTGGCTCCATAGGTTTCCTCCAGGTTGTACGTACCTTCTCCTGTCTGCCCTTCTCCCTTTCCCCTCTCTCCCTTCCCCCAGGTTTCCAGCTGGTCTCTGCTTCGAATTTGCTTCCTTTATTCATTGAATTCTCCAGCTTCTCCCCAAAATCCCCAGCAACTCTTTGAATTAATTTACTGAGGATCAGTGTAGAAATGTATGTCAAAGGCATTCAAATTCCCTGCTGCTGCACAGTTTGTGTTGTCATTTACAGCTGTTCAGGGGAATACAAAGCAGGTTAAAATGATCCCCTGGTTCCCACAGTGGCATTTCAGAGCCCCTGAGCTCTATTGTAATAAACTAGTTAAGGTGCAGGTGGGTGAAGAATTAGGGAAAACACTTGGAAAACACCCAGAGAGTTCAGGAACAGGGTTGTTTTTTTTTCTCTGTACTCCTGTTGCTGTTCACTGACATTAGGAAAGAAAGAAACAGCATTGAAACCTCTAGGATCTGGAGAAGGTAAGACAATTCAATGCCACTCCACCTGGCTTTTCCTCCATCTCATCCCTTTTACAGTAAGCCCACTGCTTCCCACAGTTTTCCCTCCCAGGAAAACCCCCAATGGGTTAATGCATTTTCTGAGCCAACAGGAAATACTGGATTTTTCCTATCTCAGAATGATTTGAGGGTACGAGTTACTCAGTGTTTGGCATCCAGAATTCCATGGCCAAAAGAGAGGATCAGTCCAGCAGAGTGGGGAGAAGTGGATGCTGCTGGAATTGATGCAGGGTAGCAAAGATGTGTCACCATCTGCTATCTTCTTTCATATGAAAGACCTGGGTTCCTCAGTTATTTAGGACCTAAGTTACTTGTACAGTGTTAGACATTACAGGTATTCACTCACCCCTCGTACCAGAACAGCTGATGCCCTTTAAGTCTCACCATCTGGCATTGCCAGTCTCCATTTGACAGATGCAGAGATGAAGCACAGAGAGGCAAGGGCCTTACACTGAAAGGTACTTGGGTGCTTTCTTTCCCTGACTTCCAAATAAATGCCAAAGGCCTTGGAAAGATCTGTTCCTGAGTAATTGATGCTGTTTGCCCAGGTGTGGAGAGAGCAGTTTTGCCCTGAGACCAACACTGGTGCTTTCAGGCTGGCACCTCTCAGAGGGAATGTGTGTTCCAGTCCTCTGCATCCACAGGGATGATGCTTCTTGCATCTCCACAAGGACACAGACCTGACTCCTTCAATCCCATATCCTAATAGTAAGACAGAGATTTTATATTTACATTGGAAAGCAAAGACTTTGTCCCAAAGTACTTGAAATCCAAGAAACACAGAAGGGATGGGCTTGGATTCAGGTCCATGAGCTATGAGTGTGATGAGCTTAACTGCCCTGATTCCAAATGGGTCTTTTAAACTGTTCAATATTTTCTTGCTTATCCTTTCTTAATCTTACTGCTTTGCACATCCAGCCTCCCTCTTCTGTTGCTGCCAGAGGTTAGGACTGGCTTCTGTGGGGATATTCAATCACTAGCAGCCACAGGGAGCCAGGCTGAGAGAGCTGGGCTGGGTCAGCCTGGAGAAGAGAAGGCTCCTGAAGGGGAGACCTGAGAGCAGCTCCAGTGCCTGAAGGGGCTGCAGGAAAGCTGGAGAGGGGCTTGGGACAAGGGATGTAGGGACAGGCCAAGGGGAATGGCTTTAACCTGCCAGAGGGGAGACTGAGCTGAGCTCTTAGGCAGAAGCTCTTCCCTGTGAGGGAGCTGAGGCGCTGGCCCAGGGTGCCCAGAGAAGCTGTGGCTGCCCCATCCCTGGCAGTGTTCAAGGCCAGGTTGGACACAGGGGCTTGGAGCAAGCTGCTCCAGTGGAAGATGTCCCTGCCTGTGGCAGGGGTTGGAGCTGGAGGAGCTTTAAGGTCCCTTCCAACACAAACCACTCTGTAGCTCTATGATTCTATAATATGTGCTGCCCACTAATACTGGCAAATAAAGCCCATGGTCCCCCGTGCTCTCCTGAGTCCGCTGCCTCCTCTTTCCCCTGGTGAGGCTGGGGCTGCACCTACTCTGCCTCTAGTTATTGATTTATTTTGGTCTCAGGAGTATTTTACTGAGCTGTAAAGTTGTAGTGCAATGTGTGAAAAGAACCTTTGGGAAAACGATGCCTGCTAACAAGACACATGAGGCAACACGACATCCCCATTGCAAGTGTATTTACCAGTGAACTTACTGAAGAATAAAAAGCAACAACATTTGCAACAGTTTCTTATGTCTCACATCCAAACATCTCCCATGACTGATATCAAGGTTTTCCTGTATCAAAACAAGTGACAAGTTAGGGAAAAGTCTAACTGTTGAAGGAGAAAAATGGGTAGGTGGAGTGTGTGTGTATATAGACACATATAATGTCTTGATAAGCACATGGACTCGCAGCCACAACAGAATAGTGACATCCAGAGCTATGGATAAATATCAGGTGTCTGTTCAAAGTGTTTTGGTGGATTTTAGCATTCACTCAACTGAGTGCAGTCCCAGAGCCACAAGGCCAGGCACGGCAGCACTTATCCACAGTGATATCTGGAAACGGTGGGTTCCTATGGTAACAGCATCTTTTTTAAGAGAGAATAATGCAAGTTGTGAGCAGCAGAGAGGATTAAGCATATAGACTTGCTCTGAAACAAAGGCTCACGGTGAGTTTCTACCTGCTGAAAACAATATAGCAAAACACAGGGATAATGTGGGAATTAATTGAAGTGGGCTCTTCTGGCACCATGCTCCTGTGGAGGGGAGGCAATGATGTGGAAAAAGTCTGTGAGTCTAATGCAGGTGTGTAACCAGCCAAGGCCCTGCATGTTGCAGGGAAGGAGTGGGTACAGACACGTGCTGAGTGGTGCCCCACATCGCACCATGCAGCATCGGCAGCTCCCCGTGCCCTGTGCCCCCTGCTTCCCATGGGCCACCCTCCCAGAACCAGCCTGTGGTCTCAGGGACATCGAGCTATTAGAGCAAGTCCAGAGGAGGCCACGAGGACGCTCAGGGCCTGGAGCACCTCCTGTATGGAGCCAGGCTGAGAACACTGAGGCTGTTCAGCCTGGGGAAGAGAAGCTGCGTGGAGACCTCAGAGCAGCTTCCAGTGTCTGAAGGGGGCCTATAGGGATGCTGCAGAGGGACTCTTCATTAGGGACTGTAGCGATAGGACACGGGGTGATGGGTTCAAACTGAAACAGGGGAAGTTCAGGTTAGATATAAGGAAGAAGTTCTTCCCTGTGAGGGTGCTGAGGCACTGGCACAGGGTGCCCAGAGAAGCTGTGGCTGCCCCATCCCTGGCAGTGTTGAAGGGCAGGTTGGACACAGGGGCTTGGAGCAAGCTGCTCTAGTGGAAGGTGTCCCTGCCCATGGCAGGGGCTGGAACTGGATGAGCTTTGAGGTCCCTTCCAACACAAACCAGGCTGGTTCTATGATTTGTAGCAGCTGCTGGCTTTAAGAGCAAATCCTGGGGCTGATGGGATTGTAGGGTCCTGGGAAGTGGGACTGATGGATGCAGGAGTCACAGTAACTGACTGGGAGCTGTGAGAAGGAGTTATAGAGGATGGAGACTGTGTGTGCATGTAGGAGGTCCAACCTGACACATTTGGATGCTTTCCCAATTCCTGAATATGTACAGCTGGTTTGGGAATGGTAAAAAAATACTGTTCTCAAAACATACAAAAGCAGAGATGGAAACCAAATGGAAAATAGGTGAGACTGTATGGGACTTGGAGAAACCTGGTCCAGTGGAAGGTGTCCCTGCAGGGATTTGGAACTGGATGAGCTTTATGGTCCCTTCAATCAAAACTTCCATGTGGGATTCTATGAAACAGTTTTGGAGCACAGCTCCTAAGGGGGAGTCCAGTTCATGCCCTCATGCTATGAAATCTGCATGGTGAGTGACAGGAAGGTACAATGTTTGAGCCAGGTTGTTCCTCTCATCCTGTGCTGTGTCCTCCCTCTCCAGGTCTGGTGAAGGATTGGGAGCAGAGGGCCATTAGAGCAGATACCTCTAATGGCACAGGTGTTCTGGAGGATGTGTAGTGCCGTGGAATGGGCAGGACTGGATGATGCTCCATTCCCTGTAGAGCACTGGGTGCCTGAGCTGAAGCTGCTGCCATCTCAGCACTCACCATCTCCCCAGTAGGCAGTGGGTGTCATGCTCCTTGGTAGGTTGTGATTTGAGCCCTGCCTTGTGTCTTGATTTGAATCCACGAGCTTGCCCTTCTTCCTCTTAAGCTCCAGTTTCACAGGCAGTTGACTCAGCCTAAAGCAGAGTTCTCAACCCTCTTCCTCTCACATCCTCTGCCATGGCCACTGCCCTCCACACTGGCTGGTGCTGTCACATTCTGCCATCAACTGGTTTAACTCATTAACCCAGCAAGGGCAGCTCAGGAAGAGGTAACAGGATAAAACACAGGAGTGCAGTCAGGAGCAGGGCTGAGAGCAATCCCCCCATGTAGGCAGTGCTAGATTTGGAACCGCTGAGCTGTGTCCATGCAACCATACACTTGAGTGGGGTTTAGAGGTTGCCTGTGAGCAAGCATGCAGGAGAACCTGTGCTTGGATGCTCTGGGAACTTGGTGTCCAGCTGGGATTGATTCTGAGCTCCATCAAGGCTACAGGCACTTTCAGACAAAGTGGGCTGAGATTCAGGAACAGGTTTGGACCTTCCAGGATTCCTCTCTGACACCATGGTGGCGGTTTGTAATCGAAACAACTGTCTACACTGAAGGTATATTTCTTTTAAGCTGCTCAGGAGTTTCCTTGGGGAATGGACAGCTAAACCCACTGTCTGTCCCACCATCCTGCCCTGTGCCATCCTGCAGCTCTTGTGGAAGGGTGATACTGTTTCATTAGCAGGTTTGCTTCTCCCTGTTTGCCTCTGTGTGTCTTGTTAGATCGATTATGGTTGTAAAATGCATTAGATCTGCAGATGAAAGGCAGAAACAATGTGTTGGGTTTTTTTTCCATTAATCAGAGCAGTTTACAGAAAACATCAATTTAAAATGTTAAAGCCAATTTGCAACTGGTATCGACAGCAATTAAATTGGTCTCAGGAAGTAATGCAACCAGTTGCTTCTGACCCTGTGAAGAATGAAATCTTTATAAGGACATCCTATGGATTGAGCTTCTCCTGTTTCATGATTGCTGATTGTATCGTGCTCAATAGAAGTGTAAACAGAGGTGAGGAGCTGGAGCAATACTGTATTAAGTATATGCCATAATCAGTAAACTTTCTTTCCCTTCTTGTTGGACCCTTGCCCAAATGTTGCAACTCAATCTCTGCTCTCATCACTCAGCTTCCTTGCTTTGCTTTCCAGTTGACTTTGCTGACTTTAAAATGATACAAAAATGTACTGAAACAGAGATTCGCTGCTTCATTCCTGGCATTATTACCAGGAGCAGTAAACTCAAGCAGAACACTGGCCACTGCCTCCATGAAGAGCAGTGGCATCCAGGCTTGGCAAAGCTATAGGTAGCTTTTGCAGCCTTGCCATGGAAAACTACCAGCTGAGCTTCCAGATACATGAGAATGAAGGGGAAGTCATGGTTAACTTCTCATGAATCAGTTCTTGTGTATGTCATGAATCTGACATCCAGATGTGTAGCTTTCAGGGACCTTGCAAGGTCCTGGTTAGGAGAAGTGGGAGCATTTAGCAGCAGAAGATAATGCTCAAGTCTCTGAAAGCCTAGCTGCTGAGCATTCTGGCTTAGGCATCTGAACCCTAAAAGGCTTAGCCAGTTCTCTCATTGCCTTGTCTCAAGCTCTGCTTGGCCAGAGCAAAGGGTTACGGAATAGTCTGCAGGGCTTCCTTCCCATTCTGTCTGCGGTGTTTCTCTACATGGGGCAGCTTGGCTTCTCCTTCACAGCGCTCATCTCTCCAGGGTGTTTCCCTGGGATGTGCCATGGGGGGTTCTGGTGGCTTTCAGGAGGAGGCTTCTCCTAGTTTGAAAGGGCCATGTTGAAGATCTGAAAACACCTTTTACTGTGGCTGCAAATGGCTTTTACCAGTGGTGCAGTCCCTGTTCCTTCTGGCACATCAGCTGTGCATGTGGCTTGGGAGTTTAGTGGGTCTTGTCTCACTTTCCTCTGAAGCTTTTATTACCCTAAGACCATCTTACTTGTTGCAGGTATCTGAAAAGAGTCCCGTGTGACTATTTATATGAGCATACCTAAGAAGGAATGATGCCCTCCTCTGTAAAAGGACAAATCTGACTACTCTGTTTGATTTCAAATGTTTGAGGAGGCAGGAAAAGGGAGTACATCTGTCACAATCTTACTTACAGTCAGAGAAGTTAATGGAAAGATTTCTTCTGACTCTCCTGGGCTTTGGACAAGGCTCTGTATTGCAATGGTAGCAAGTAATGGAGTTCACATCTCATCAAGTGCTTCTCAGGAAGACAATTCTAATATATGTGGGTGGCCTTTTGCAGCTGTCTCCCCAGATCTGTCCCCAGTTTGTCAGCTGTGCCAACACCTCTGTCTTCCTGTGTTGAATCACTTCTGTGGATAGCTGGTGCTCTCTAAGGCAAGCCCCATGCAAGACATTCAGTTCCTGCCAACTGCAGAGGAGTGCTCCAGTGCTCGAATGAGCCTCTGAAAAGGCAGCAAGATAAATACTCTCAAGTCTGTGGCTTTCTACCTGATGTCTTCCAACTGCAGTAATGCAGCCTCTGTGGTGCTCCCTTTCATTCCACATGTCTCCTCCCTGGATCCACGCCTTTTAACTACTGAGAAAACATTTCCCAGTGAGCTCCACAGGCTGGGTGCAATTATTCTGTCTATGTCATGCTTGCCAGAGGGATCTAAAGTCCCAGTTATTCGTAGGGGCATGTGCCAGGAATATCCCTGTACTGTTCACACAGGCTGCCTGCACTCAGAATTGACCCATCCATCCCACCTTCCCTGTAGGAAGCAGTGCTGTGGCCCTTATAGGAAGAGTATCTGGGGAACCCTGCAAGGCATAAGCCTTTGTGATGACTGGAGAATGCAGGAAAGGTGTGAAGATGTGTCCGTGCTGTGGGTTAAGTCAGCATTAAGTAAACTGAAGTGCTGCAGGCTGCCCAGGGTCAGAGGTGCTGATCCAGGTTGCACAGCTCAGCAGAATGAGTTGCTCTATTAAGTTCTACTTAAATATTAATATATTCATGGTCCAGGAAGCAGGGTGGAGGAGGGGAAGTTGAAAGGGCTTTTGATGTGCAGGTTGCAGTCGGGTAGCTTCAACTACCACCATTTCTGGAGCATCCCACTGCTGCCTTGGGGCTGGTCGTTGTGATCTCAGAGGTTCTCATCCCAGGTTTCCAGGTTTCTGACCACCCTCATTACATCTGCCAGGCACTGGCAGAACCCCCTAGCACACAGATGCTGATGTCCTCTCTCTTCTAGGGCTAACTGCTCTGTGTAGGTCCTTCTCTTTGATGAGTGTCTGAGAGGTACAGGAGTCCCCCACTGCTTCTGCCTGGAGATACAGGGAAAGGCAGCAGCAAACATTGCTCAGGAATCTTCTACAAATACATCTTCCATGCAGCTTCCCAACCAAAAAGCAGTTGCTTCCCCAGGGCTCTCAGGTGTGTTTATGAGGCAAAGTCACACATCTAAAATAGGGACAAACCTTGATTTTGTAGAGTCTCATGGGATATTTACAAGGGCCTGTAGGGACAGGCCAAGGGGAATGGCTTTAACGTGCCCGAGGGGAGACTGAGATGAGCTCTTAGGCAGAAGCTCTTCCCTGTGAGGGTGCTGAGGCGCTGGCACAGGGTGCCCAGAGAAGCTGTGGCTGCCCCATCCCTGGCAGTGTTCAAGGGCAGGTTGGACACAGGGGCTTGGAGCAAGCTGCTCTAGGGGAAGGGCTCCCTGCCCATGGCAGGGGTTGGAGCTGGGGGACCTTTCAGGTGCCTTCCAACTCAAACCATTCAAGTGAGTCTATGATACTTGTCACAGCCAAGACCTTCAGTCTGGTTTGGTTTGATGGTTTTAGTCTCAAGATTTCAGGATATTCCTGGTTTCCCAGCATTCAAATTCTGAGTGAGTCCTTAAGCCCATTGGTGTCTGAGACCATCTCCCTCATTTATTTCATTTCAATCTCTGAAGTCAGATTACACCTCAGTTCTAGCTGTGGTCTTTTTAGAAGGTCTGCATGATGCACCCAGCCCCAGGCAGCGTGGCCACTGGTGGACCTCTTGACTGATGGAGTTGTTCCGTGTACAAATAACTGGGCTTCCCTGTTAGCAATGGGTTTAGTTCTTTGTTCTGGAGGTGCAAGTTAAACTCTTCCACAATGACGCACTTTCTCAGTGGTATGTGATTGAGACATTACAAAGATTTCTATTGAAACCTGTGTCCCACTGTTTGTAGCAAGCAGCAAGCTTCAGGTTCTATGGTAACCTCCTTTCTAACACCTTTTCCATGACTATTTTGCCCATTGATTTTGTGCAGAGTTGTTTGTTTTGTTTGGGTTTATTTTAATTCTGGGCTAGCATTCATTATTGATTGGATTTTGTTCTATCGAAGTTGTCAAACTGGATTTTCCCTTCCCATCTGGCACGTAATGCCACTTACACCTTCCTTTCTGTCCCTCCTGCAGAGCACACGGGTTCTTGTGCCTCATAGCCCAGCGTTGTTACTGCTGCAGACTCATACAATGTCCAGTTGCACATCCCATACCTGAATCTAAGTTCTACTTTCTTTTAGCCTAGAGTCCTGGCAAAACCACTTCTGTCAACCACTTCTAACTATACCTCATGGATTTTCAGCCCTGACACACTTACAGTAGTGCTCATCTAATCACGTTTCTTCCACGTACCTTTTCTTCCTCTTTTTGAGCCTTCTACATGTCCCTGCTCCTTCCTTATGTGCTGTTGTGTCAGCTCTCTGTGTGCCTCTGTTTCTCTAGATGTATTTTGGATGGATGCGATGCAAAAAATGGACATTTTGAACAAGATCCCTGGAATCTCCAGCCGGGGTCTCAGTGGGAGTGAGCACCCTGCTGAGAACCTGAGTTCAGGGTCAATATGACTTGGAGAACAAGGAATACAAGTGCCCAAGGCAGGGCAAGTGATGAACAACAGTGCTAGTGATTAGCATGGTTGGATCTAGAGGAGTGAGCAACTGAGAAAATGATCAGGGTCCTCCTCCTTTCGAGTTATGCAGTTTAGTAGCCAGAAGAGCAATGGTTCTGCACTGTAGATCCAGTTCCTTCTCTGTAGGAGAACCCAATGGACTTGAGACTTTGGTCCTCCCATGCATGGACTTCCTTAGTGTTCATGTGTTTGATGTGAAGAGCTGCTTTCCTGCTGCGTTTTGAACTCCTGTTCTCACCTGTCTGTGGTCATCCCATGCACACAGCTGTGTCCAGGCTCACAGGAGCTGACAGATCCCCACTGCCCAGTTGCCCAGTGAGGATTTAGTTCTGCTTGCGCAGACATGGTGCCAGCATTGTATGGAGTTGCAGGGTGACACCTGTGAGCATCAGCTGAACATCATTGTCAGAGTGATACGTGGTGGAGCTGATGAAATATTTACCTTTGAGCAGCTGTAAGATCATTAATGTTTCACTGTTGCCAGCCAGCCCTGTCCTGATTTACGTCCTTGAATTGCTCATGAGGCTGGTGGCACTGCCCTTCATCAGGCAGGGAGCTTCAGTTAGCAGCAACTCCTCTGCTCTGCTGGTGCAGGCACCCGTGGCAAGAAACCAGGAGATGGAGGCTGCCACAAGAACTAACATTCCATGAGCACTCCCAGATTTCCCCCATCTCACCCCCATGACATGTGCTGGAGTCTCTGATGACCCCATGCTGCAGGACAGACTCTGAGAGCACTGGGGTGTGATGCTAAGGCCAAGCTCACACCTTCTGGACTCTCCATGCATCTTGGAGACACTGCTTGCATTCAAAGGGTGACTCCTTTCATACCAGCACTGATACCTTGGTACCTTTGGTATTGGCATGTAGGTGTCTAACTGAGGGATGTTGGCTTAGCTCAGGGGTAGGCAGGAGACACAGGGCAAGGACCAGATATTACCATGCATGTGGAAAAGCTGAATCCTCTGAAAACAAGGATAAAGTGAGGAGGGAGGGTGGATCTTCCTCTCAGGGCAACATTCATGTGCTTTCCAGCAAGGCATTAAAAGCCACAGCTAAATTCAGTTTGGGCTTGCATGTGTTTTAGTTCTCTCCAAGGAGGAAGCACGTGCAGTGAAATGTCCGGCTGTGTTAGGTTTGGGGATTCTTTTTGCTTCTGCTCTTGCTTTATTGTTGGTGAGTTCTGTCAGTTCCTTTAATAAAGATGAAGAAACAGAGTAAAACCCCCAAACAAATAAATGAAATCCTTTCTACTGTCGGAGTTGCTCAAATCTGGAATTGCTCTCAGTTCCTGGGACACAGCTAAGCTTGAGGTAGCTTTCTCTTCCAAACAAGTGCTATATGTGCTTCAGGAATCCCCCCTGTGCTAGATGAAGGGAGATTTTGCAACAGGAAGATGTTTTCTTTTTTCTTGTGTAATCTGATGTCTTGATTTAAAGGAGGGAAAAAAATTAGGCAGAGATTTCTAGAAAATGATGGCAATGTGTGTCTTCAGAATAGGAGGGTACTTGAGGAAGGCAAAGCCAGTGACATCTTAATCTTTGCACTGTTAGTATGTAGCAGGAGAGGACAGGAGATTTCCCCATGCAGCATAGGGGCTGTTGCTGACAATTATCTCTAACATGGAAGGATCAATGCAGTTTGGTATAAAACCTTATCCATGAGCTGGTAACAAGTCATCAGGACCAGACAATATTCATTTAAGGGATTTTAAAGGAAAGCTGTTGAGTTACCCTGAAGTCAATCAGCCTTTGTGCCAGGACAGTGGAAGGTGGCAATGCTCATCCTTAGAAAGGCTTTGATGAGGATCAGGGGGCTGGGCACCTCCCATAGAAAGACAGTCTGAGAAAGTTGGAGCTGTTCAGCCTGGAGAAGAGGAGATGCATGGAGACCTCAGAGCAGCTTCCAGTGTCTGAAGGGGGCTACAAGGATGCTGGAGAGGGACTCTTCATCAGGGACTGGAGTGATAGGACAAGAGGTGATGGGTTCAAACTGAAATAGGGGAAGTTCAGGTTAGATGTAAGGCAAAAGCTCTTCCCTGTGAGGGTGCTGAGGTGCTGGCACAGGGTGCCCAGAGGAGTTGTGAATGCTCCGTCCCTGGCAGTGTTCAAGGCCAGGTTGGCCAGAGCCTTGGGGGACATGGTCTAGTGTGAGGCATCTCATCTTAAGGTCTTTTCCAACCCAAACCATTCTGTGATTCTGTAATGCTGGGAGTGGGAACATGAGCTGCTAGAGCAGGGGCATTGTGAGGAATTGCAATAACATGAAGCAGAAGAATCAGGGTGGCTTCTGTGAAAGGAGGGCATGCGTTGTGACTTTGATAGTGATCAAAAAGGATTGGCTGATGTGTGGATGGAAGTGATTCTGTCAAGGCAGTGTAGTCATTTTGCTTTGGAAGTTGTCAGTGAGGTCTTTCATCAACAGTGCTTGAGACCAGCATGGGGTAAGAGGAAAGCTTCCCTCAAGAGTTAATAACATTAAGAAGTGAGAGAAAGCAGTGGATGAGAAGAAGCAGTCAGGGTTTGCACTGGGTGAATGATCAGAATCCTAGAAGATCTGCTGTGGGACATGTGCAGGTCAGTGTAGTTTTGAATGGTCTGTACAGTGAGGTGACAAAAGGTTGCATCTGATGTGGAGTTAATCTGAACCATCAAATCTAAGGCTGACAGCAAGGGCATAATTGTATGAAGTGAATAATCTAGTGAAAGGATTTCCAACATTAGGAAAGGGAGGCCAGACAGCTGTCCATTGGACAGGGAGCCAGCCAGGGATCCTGAACACCTACCTGGGGGGTTAGGTCTCAGTCCAGTGTTTTGGACTGTGTCTCCGACTGGTCTCACTCTTCCAAGAATCCAGGACACCTTCTATCAGCCAGGTTTGCTCTAAAATCTCTGGGTACCAAAGCTGATGGTTAGATCCATTCAGAGATTACAGGCATCTTCTCCAAAGCAATATCGTCCTGGAAGACTGAGCACAAGGAGTGCTGCATGAATCAGGTCTGTGCTCTACAGAGTCATAGAATCCCAGACTGGTTTGTGTTGAAGGGACCTTAAAGCTCATCCAGTTCCAACCCCTGCCACAGGCAGGGACACCTTCACTAGAGTAGTTTGCTCCAAGCCCTGTCCAGCCTGGTCCTCCTAGATGTGTACTGCAGCATCCCCCAGCACATACAGCACCCGTCTTGGATAGATTGTTCACACTTCAAGCCTGCCTTGGACCATAGCCCTGTCCCCACCCCAGGCCTCCCTAATGGTCCTTCAAGGCAGCCAGCTCTGCAGATGCTCAAGGGAACGGCTCCTGCTTATAAGGCACATTGCTCTCCTTGACCTATTTGCTCATTACCTCCACAAATGTGATTTTGATTAAGGAATTTTCCTAAGTAATTACTACAGCGTTAGCAATTCAGCCAAATAGAAAATAGTCCAAAAAGCAACATGGCATGGTATCTGCCCTGAAGGCCAGCTTGCTGACTGCCAGGGATGGAGAGTGAATGCCAGCACTGTAAGGCAGATGGACAAAGCTTTGGCCTGCCCACCAGGACACAGGGGCCTCCAGGCCATGTACCAGGTCCATGGGTGGCTTCTGCTACTCATCATCGTGCTCACCTGGAGTTAGGGAGATATTCTGATATCAGCTGCAGGTTCACAGGCTAAAACCACTCTTGCTTCCAGTTGTCTTGTTTTGAGCTGCAGGAGAGAAAGATGAGACACCCCTTACAAACAACAGGCTAAATCTGAGGAGCTGGGTCACTGGTGGCAGTTGGACATCCCAGCCTGGTTCACAAGGGACAGACTCATATATATCCCATCCCTAATGGTACACCCTGCTCAGGGGCAGAGAGCATCACACAGAGCGAGCTCCTGAGCAGAGCCTGGCTCAAACAGATGCTGAAGCAGTCCCCACTTTGCAAGCTGACCTTGGCATCCTTCCACGTGCAGCATTGCGATATTACTGACTCACTGCGTACTTTTTGGTTAAGAGTTTGCCACCAGGGAACTCTGACAGAGCTTTTTCTGATGTGAGACAACCAAAATCATGTACAAGTCTTGCCCAGGACTGGAAAAAGACAGGCTGAGAGTGACTCAGCCCAAGAAAATTGTACCCAAGTAAAACTGCTTGAAAACAGGGCCAAAGCTGAGCTCACTTTTGCTCAAAAAAGGCAGGAAAATAGTGGTGTCACCTCTAAGATCAAAGCAACTGGCTGGATTCCTCTCTGTGAGAGGAGCTACCTAGTAAATAAAGCCAGCCCTCACCACCTGCAAGCATCTGCTTTACAAGCATCTTGCAAGCGGCTTTCCAATGCAGTTCTGGGGTAATGCTGCCAAACAAAAAGGGACTCATTCCAAGGCTTCAGCACTGAAAATATAAATATACTTCATGTTAATTTTGGGTACCATCATCCATCAGTGGCTGTCTTGTGCAGTTTAGCTCCTTGACATCTCTTGACAGCATGGGCAGTAAAGCATTCCCATGCTAATGTAAAATTGGCAGGTGCTGGGGCATTTTGTTTTCAGCTGCCCATCCATTAAGCTGAGGAGGAGGATGCAGGGATGGGTTGCAGGGGTGGTGGGATAGCTGGATGTGTGGGCTATTTAGGAGACAGATTTACCTGGTGTAACCACTGCTGCGGCTGATGGGGTGTAATCAAAGGTGCAAATAGAGGTCATCGTACACCAAGAGCTATGGAGCAGGCACAGTCTGGCCAGCATGGCCTGATGGCTGGGCACAGCAGTCCAGAAAAGGGCTGGTCATACAGATGGAGCCTGGCTTACGCTGTGCAATATGTTATCAGGTAAATCCTGCAGAAGATTCATTTAACACTGCACTAAGTGGTTTTCAACTGTGACACTGTTCTCATAGAGTTTGGTATCACATGGGTCAGGCTGGCACATATTGCTGCACTGCAAAGGCAGGAAACAGGCCAGTGAGAAAGGGACTACACTGTATGTAGAGAGCTTGCAGTGAAGAGCTGGCTTGCTTGCTTGCTTGCTTGCTTGCTTGCTTGAAGCAAAGGCAAAGCTGTGCTGGGGCTCACAGCAACTTACAAAATTGGGCTTATGACAGTGCGGGTATAGAATACCTCCTCTCAGACCTGGAGGGATCTCAGAGCAGAAACCTGGTGCTGCAGTCCTGGGATCCCACTTGACTTAATGGTTGTGAGCCCTTCTGTGTTCATACACTAGGACTGCAGCTCAGTAATGACAAGAGAAGCAAAGATGTAATAGCTGTGTCATGTAAGTCTTCCTAAAAGATTCTTGTAGATCTCTGAAGGAAGAGCACCTATGATACCCCAGGATAAGCATCAAGGTGCCTGTCCTCCAACAACTTGCCAATGTTAATACCTGTTCTGGGCATCAGCAGCAGAAGGCTCAGCATACTAGCCAGGCAGGACACCTCCCAGCTTTGCCTCCTTTAAACACCCTGAAGTGCTACCCTCCTCCAGTTGTCCACACGTACTGATTTAGTAGTATTTGTTAGTTTAGCAGAAGATGCTCATCTGTTGGTTCTCTCCAGCCTCTTCATTCAGCACCAGCATACATTAAAATACCTTTAGGAAGCTTTCCCAGTTCTTTCTCGTCTTCTCAGTATCCTTTTAACTTACACTGGTTTTCCTCTTTCTTATTCACTAAAATTTTATTTATAACACCACACTTGTCTTTTAGGCTTGCTTGCAGAACTTGGTTCCCTTTGTTCCTGTTCAGCCACTTCCAGCCCAATCTGGATTGCTCTGCTTACACTTCTAAACCCTGTTGGAGCAACCAGTGTCAAGCATGAAGTGTTAACAAAACAGTGGTGTTCCATTCATAGAATCAGAGAGTCACAGGATCACAGGAAGGTTGGAAAGGACCTTAAAATTGTCCAGTTCCAAGCCCCTGCCATGGGCAGGGACCCCTCACACTAAACCATGTCACCCAAGCCCCTGTGTCCAACCTGCCCTTGAACACTGCCAGGGATGGGGCAGCCACAGCTTCTCTGGGCACCCTGTGCCAGCGCCTCAGCACCCTCACAGGGAAGAGCTTCTGCCTTAGATCTAACCTGAACTTCCCCTGTTTCAGTTTGAACCCCTCACCTTTTGTCCTATCACTACAGTCCCTAATGAAGAGTCCCTCTCCAGCATCCTTGTAGCCCCCTTCAGACACTGGAAGCTGCTCTGAGGTCTCCATGCAGCTCCTCTTCTCCAGGCTGAACAGCCCCAATGTTTTCAGCCTGTCTTCATACTTACTATTCAACTTGAGATCTCCCGTGTGTTACCAGCTCTCCACTGGGATACACACTGCACATTCACATTAACAATTCAAATACACAGCAGGCCTTCAGCAAGCTGCTTTACAAAAACCTCCTCCCACACTTGTGGAGTGGGGGATTCCTTTGGGATCTGTGCTTTGGGATCCTGGAAGGATCCCTCTGCTGGAAAGGATTTTGACTACTGTAGTCTGTTCAGTGTGCATCAATGCATGGCTATGCCATGATCACTCCCTGCTTGTCAGTACGAGCTCTTGTGATAAAGGATGGAGCTGTCTTCAGGGGCCAGCTGCAGAACAGTCCAAATCCAGGATTTCAGAGAAGCATGGAAATATAATCAGCTAATAATCGATAACAGAACCCTCTCTTGCTTTTTACTAACATCTTTAATGTGTTTCCAAATACCTAATAGTGAAAAAATTCAACATCCCCAATTTATGGGAAGCTGAGCCAGGAGGAGATATGAAGCATTTCCCCAAAGTCAACTAACCATCATGGAGGCAAGCCAGAAACAGGAGATGGGTCCACGTCTTCTGAGCCCTGGTGCTAATGTCTGCCTTATAGGAGACAGTGTGTTCAGAAGCACCATGCTTGGATCAGAGCTTCCATGCCATGTAGGTTATTGCAGATGGGTGAGTATTTGAATGAACAGGATACTGAAAACACTGCTCAGGTCAGCTCCTGTCAGCGAACAGTTAATCTTTGGTTCCTATGAAACTGCAATAGCTTTGATGGAGGCCCAGTGGAAGTATAGTGGAAGATGTCCCTGCTCATTGCAGGGGGTTTGGACTGGATGAGTTTTGAAGGTCCCTTCCAACCCAAACCATTCTATGAATCTATGACAGCTGCTGATCAGGACGAAGAGGGATGGGAAGATGTGAAAAGACAACTTCAGGGGGATTCCCAGAAGGTCCCCAAAGAAACCTACTACAGATGTCACAGGAAAATGAGTGGGTGATAAGATCCCAAATGCTTTTGAGTATCTGAGCATGATGTCCCCTGTCAAATTGATTTAAGAAAGGATCTAGACACTTCAGCACTTCCATAAGCATTAGCAGGCATCTATCTACATCTTTCTGCACATAACGTACTTACAAGAGCTTTTTCCACTTTCCCAATGCCAGCAGGATTTGCTTCCTAAGTACTGACTCTTCTTTCCTAATTGGGGCTCAGCTTGAGATGTGAGTCTTAGAAATCATTTTTCCTAACTTCTTTGCTTCCAAAGGAAAGCAGGCACCATGAATGACTACATTTCTGTGTGTGAAACACAGCTTCCATCCCGAGACTGTCAGTTCCATAGACCCATTTATTTATGTACAATTATAAACAGAGCACTTCATAAATATTTATAATGAAGCTCCCAAAGCCCAGCTGGAAAATAAGTATTATCACCACTTACCAGTTGTCAAACTGAAGCACAGGCGGAGACACAGCTTGTCCAAAGAGACCAAGCAGACTAACATCACAACCAGGTCCAGGCTGTCAGCTTCCCTTCCATCACAGCCGTCACTGCTGCATCCCCTTCCATCGTACTCCCATGTGTAGCAGTGCCTCCCCCCCCTGCTCACACAGGTGAACAGTCAAATGCTTTCTTCATAGCACTGGCTTTAGGCTGCTTCTTTGTAGGAAGAAGTTGAAGCATCCAGATTTGGTTGCAAATAGGGATGAGGTGCATTTCAGTTACATTTATTCTAGCTAACTGAGGAAAGTTAAATTAGTAAAGTTTTCCTAATCAGGTCTTGGAGCAACTGACAGCTATCAGATCCCCCTGGGTCATCAGACAAAGGTCTCTTGCCTTCAGAGACTCTTCCATCCAAGAACCTCTTCTTTGACAGCCAAATTCAGAGCTCTAAGTCTGAACAGGTCACGAGGGCTCCTGGTGAAAGGAAGTGGGCAACCTTGGAGATGGAGATGAACTTTCCATGAGGATGTTCATTTGGAACAGGCTGCCCAGAGAAGACCTTAGGGGAGACCTTAAAGCAGCTCCCAGTGCCTAAAGGGGCTACAAGAAACCTGGGGAGAGGCTTTGGACAAGGGCCTGTAGGGACAGGCCAAGGGGAATGGCTTTAACCTGCCCGAGGGGAGACTGAGATGAGCTCTTAGGCAGAAGCTCTTCCCTGTGAGGGTGCTGAGGCGCTGGCACAGGGTGCCCAGAGAAGCTGTGGCTGCCCCATCCCTGGCAGTGTTCAAGGCCAGGTTGGACACAGGGGCTTGGAGCAAGCTGCTCTAGTGGAAGGTGTCCCTGCCCGTGGCAGGGGTTGGAGCTGGAGGAGCTTTAAGGTCCCTTCCAAAACAAGCCAGTCTGGGATTCTTTGATGGGTTTTTTTCCCACTGAATGTAGAGAGGAGTGGCCAACGTATATGTCCTGTTGGCCAGTTTAGGGCACGTGAATGCCTTCTGTACCAGACTGAACCTTATTTATCTGACAGTAAATAGAATGGCAGGTTTAATTCTTCAGCTAAGACTGCTGACCTGAACGCATCCTTGCTCCCTCCTGTGCCAGGCACACCAAGCCATTGCATAATTCAGCCTACAAGAGGCTCAAGGTTGAATGGCATAACTGATGTTGTACCACTCTTGAAAGAGTTAAACCATGCCCTGAAAGCATCCCAGCTTCTTGCCATCCAGCTCCTGTTTAACTAAACCAGAGTGTTTTCTCCAGCTCAGAAGAACAAAGGGCTTCTCTCACTTGGTACCTTCCCCCAGTTCACCTTGGGTGCTCAGTGGGGCAGGCACTGCTGTACCATGTAGCAGCAGGGAAGATCCCTGAGGACAAGCAGCGCAGTCACGGTCAGGGAGTTGGGCAGTGCTGTGAGGTTTCCCTCACAAGGCACAGAAGGATGTGAAGAGAGGGCTTTCCACATCTGGCATGTATCGGGCTATGGCATTCCTTTGGGAACGGTAATCTGTTCCTGCTTTCCTTGAGGGCTAGATCTTCAGCATACAGATGGCTGGTCAGAGGGCTCACTTGCCTCATGTATAGTCCCTTCAGAGCTGTGTTAGATCACTCATCCCAGTAGGTGACATTAGACTGCAGAGGCAAGACCCAGTTAAGGTATAATACGTCCTTTGTCCTTTCCTAATGCTTGGGTGCAATGTGAGCATCCCATCAGAAGTGCAATGGGAACTGTGGCTCTTTCTTTATGATGGCATTTTGGGACCCTTTGGAAGTTGTCAGGTGTCTTTCTGGACTTTCAAAGAGAGTTGTGTTGAATCTTAAGCAGCTTGAACAACAGCACAGAAGATCTGGAGGCAGGTGACGTGACTCAGCCAGTGTTCCATTACCACAGGTGTGAGGCACCTATAGAATTCAGTGTGCCAGCCTCTCAGAGGGCTAGAAGAAACTGACAGTGCCCTGTAAAGAAGTCTGTTCTTTCCTAAAGGCAGAAGGAGAGATGATTGCTATATCTGAGATGTAATTGTTTTGGTCCAAACACCTCTCCCAAAGTAGTGCAGGCCTGCCGTGGGCATTAAAAAAGCCCAATGTGTTAGACATTGACAGTGAATCGATTGACTGCTGGAACAACACCTGCTCCCATCTTGCTCCTACCAGCATGAGAAATCTCTGACAGCCTAATCTTCTGACCAACCCAAACCACTTACACAGCCATGAGGCTCAGAATAAGAAAGGGAAGGTCTGTGTTTCAGTGTGTGACACTTCATATAGCCTATGTAATTCACCTTTGCCCAGTTCTGTCAATGATGCACCTTTCACCTCTGTGAACTGTAAGATGTCCCTTTCCCATGCCCTGTTCCCTTCTGGAGCTGCCCAGGGCAGTCTGTAACCTGGTGTGTGGACAGTGGTGCTCCTGTCAAGGGGTTTGGGTTAAATCACAGCCATCTCCTTCTCGCCTTCCTCTTTTCTTCACCTTCCTGCTTTCTCATGTTCTTCCTTTGTCTTCCCATGCCCTCCATTCTATCTTTCCTACTGCTCCCTGGCTGCACGTTAGGAAGGGGAGGAGAGAATTCCCCAGATGAGCTCATTGGTTTGCTGAGATCAAGTCTGAAAAGTCACTGAAATTCCCTGACATTTTGCACGATCCAAAACTGAGGACAGGGAAGGCAGGAGTTAGGAGAGAACAGAACAGAGACACCCAGTCTCAGGACAGGCTGGGGGCACCATGTGTCATCCCCATTGCACTCCCAACCTAGGGACAGTGACACTGCAGTAACACCACCAGCACCGGTGATTCACCTCTCCAGCAGCACCCAGCTTCCCTTGTCGGGTCCGTGTTGTTCAGAGTTCATTGCTTATCTTGAACTGATGACTGGAAGCAGAGTGCCCGAGGAGCAGGAGAAGCTTTGTCCCTGGGAAGGGAACATTTTCTCATTAGTGTATCTGAACAGCACGCTTTGTGACTGGCTGGGTTTCATTAAGGGACTAAGGCTCCCCAGGGACTCCTTCACGTCCTCCTGCAGCAGCAGAGGTGGAGAGCATGCTGTGCTGGAGGGATCGCTGTGCAGCGTGTGGCGGTGGCTGCAGCAGCGCAGGGGAGGAAGCTGCCCACAGCTCTCAGCTGCTTCTGTGCTTTTCAAACACGGTTGTTGCGATGGCAATGACATATCCACGGCTCTAATTATGTCAGGCTTTGGGGGCTAATCAGTGCCTGGCACCGGCGGCATATCGGCATCGCAGGGTCTGATCCGACAAAGCTTTGTGGTGTGTGGAAGCCAGGCTCTGTCCCTGCTCTCTTGTCACTCACAGCCCTGCAGCGGTTGCATATTAAGGCCTGGATTACTCAGTTCCGTGTCTTTCGTCTCCTTCAAGTAGCATACAGAAATCGAGGAACACAAATGCAAGTGGTTCAGCAACACAAAAAATTCCCACTGGGAAGTGTGGGGGATTGAGGATCTCCTGCAGTGTGCGGCTTGTTATCCCCACTAGCTATTGCCTTGGATTTAGAGCAGCGCAGCCTTCTGGAGGCAGCACAAGAGGCAGCCATCCTCCACCCTGCCATGTCCGGGATATGGGCAGCTGTGTTCCAGGAGTACAGCTCACAACATGATTACCACCATTTGTACCATTTTACAGCAGCTAGAGAACAACCCCATCTCCTTTCAGATGTGAACTGAGGTATGGGGGTACCTGGTGATCTTCCTCCAGAGACACCTGTGCTGTCACAAAACTCTAGTGAAGAGTCTATGACAGAACCACAGATCAAATTAGGTTTCCCTAATAAGACAGAGGATAACATGCCCTTTTAAGAAGATCACCCCCCTGTCCCAGAGTCTAAGTTTATAAAACACGACTTCTTAAAACAGTCTTCCAGTGCCTGAAGGGGCTGCAGGAAACCTGGAGAGGGGCTTTGGCCAATGGCCTGTAGGGACAGGCCAAGGGGAATGGCTTTAACCTGTCAGAGGGGAGACTGAGATGAGCTCTTAGGCAGAAGCTCTTCCCTGTGAGGGTGCTGAGGCGCTGGCACAGGGTGCCCAGAGAAGCTGTGGCTGCCCCATCCCTGGCAGTGTTCAAGGGCAGGTTGGACACAGGGGCTTGGAGCAAGCTGCTCCAGTGGAAGGGGTCCCTGCTCGTGGCAGGGGTTCAAGCTGGAGGAGCTTTAAGGTCCCTTCGACCCAAACCAGGCTGGGATTCAATATTTCTAAATTCTTTGGTTAGTCTCCAGTATTATCAGGATACTCTGGGATCCCAAGGGCAGTTTTCCTTCAGCATTTCAGGCTTCTTGCACTCTCCAAATCCCAGCTGCAGAGCACTGTGGCATGGCTCTGCTGGCTCTTGCCCGTAGCATTGGCCCAGAAGATGACATGTCTCTAAGAGCAGCAGACAGCTCTGTTATAGTTCTCAGTGTGTTTTCTTCCTTGAGTTTCCTTCTCAGTGCACTGATGCGTTTAATGTTGACTTGCTCCGAATGAAAAAGGCAAGGTTTCCTGCTCAAAACAAGTTGTGGTTTCAATATGCTCTCACCTAAAAATAGTATGGAAATAATAGAAGTCCAGAGTGAAGTGTTTGATTGGCTTGATTCTTTCATTTTCTTTCTAATGATCAGGCAATTCACTTTCTGTGCAATTTCAGCCCTGGTTTCCAGCCAGCTTTGCCTGAGATCCCCAAAGCTTGAAGCCTGTGCTGAATTAAACAGCTGGGGCTTCTTGATGTCTTCTGGTTCCTCTTTGCTTGTGGCTCAGGCACAGAGACAAACTCGCATTCAGCAGCTTAATGTCACTTTAACCCAAAATAGATGCAGAAACATTAGTCTCCAAATACCTTGTGTTTTATTTTGCTCACGCTGCCAGTTCTCCGAGCACAGAGGGGGTGTTGGTCTGGGATGACACGGCCTGGGTGTAGTTCCACAGTACCCTGCACTTGGATTTATGTTTGTTCCTAGTGCTGTTTAGGGGGGAAGGTTGCCATACTTAAACAGGGGAATTTCAGGTTAGATATAAGGCAGAAGCTCTTCCCTGTGAGGGTGCTGAGGCGCTGGCACAGGGTGCCCAGAGAAGCTGTGGCTGCCCCATCCCTGGCAGTGTTCAAGGCCAGGTTGGACACAGGGGCTTGGAGCAAGGTGCTCCAGTGGAAGGTGTCCCTGCCTGTGGCAGGGGTTGGAGCTGGAGGAGCTTTAAGGTCCCTTCCAACCCAAACCATGATTCTATACTGGGCTGTACAGGCTGCCCTAAGGACTAGTGACAGGACAGAAATGGCCATAAAACACCTGAGAAATCTTAGGTTTTCTCCTGAAACATGCTATAGCACTAGTGAAAACATTTCCCAGCTCAAACTGGCGTCTGAATTGCTTTCCCTTCCAAACCTTGTTCTTCTATCTCAATACACACTCACTATCATTCCCCTTTCTAAAAGACACTCAGCAATACAGGCCAGGCGCACGCACGCTGGTGGCCTGCTGAATCGGAAGAGGTCATTAATGTCACCATTGGCAGATCTGTGCCAGAACTGTCATGTTTATGAGATCAAGGCAGGTTGGACAGAGCCTTGGGTGACATGGTCTAGCGTGAGGCATCCCTGCCCACGGCAGGGGATTGGAATTAAATGATGTTAGTCCTTTCCAACCCAATCCATTCTATGATAACAGCCATGAAACTGTAAACCAAGCCCAACAGAAAACCAAGAAACTGGGAATTAGCAAAACAGATCCACAGCTCCGACTGGAGAGATTATTGTACCGTTAGCAAGCATTACCCAATCCAGCTTTGTTTAATTAGTGTGTGATCTCTTTAACTTTTGAGTCCGTTCAGTGTTTCTTCTTCTCAGGCTTCCCAATTTGGCGCATTCTTCCTGCTTCACAGCGTTCACCCTGGATAGCAAGTTGATTACCTTAAAATCTTGTGCACACATCTAAAATCCTTTCAAATACTGGGAAAAGGCCAAGCTGGTGTATGCTGCTGGGTAAAATCAGAGGGCATTTCCATGTGAAGGAAAAGCCAATGAGCTAAGCTTTGACTCAGAGTGAAAAAACATCAGAAGGATTCACTTTTCTAGCAGGAAATTGGTGCCCAGGTCATCCTGAGACCTGACACTGTCAATTTACACAGTTGTGTCTTACTTAGTTCTCGTTTCTCCTAGTGATACTGACATGGAACCAGGCTCTTAGAGAGCATCTCATTTGCTCTCGAGCTCAGGAAGGACTCACTCATGCCGTTCTTCATGCTGCCAGAACCAGGTTCTGCAGCAGCCAAACCTCCCAGTCCAAAGTGTTCAGTGTCTCTGAGCAGACCCAGCAGGTTGGTGCATCAGGAGGCAGGATAATCCCTGGCACATCCACCTGTGCAGACTGTCTGGGAGTTGGGAGCCACCCACTGCTGCAGACAGAGGTGGTGAGCTGGGAAGCACCTCATTGCATTGCTGTTTTCATAGCAGCTTCTGGTTCTCTCTCGTACAATCTGAGAGCACTTAACTGCAGGCTCTTCCGGACCGTGTGGCTGTGCTTAATTAGCTCTGCAAGTGGGATAGCTTTGACCTCTCTGTTGGTTAAGAGATTATCTGGGGAGGAACATGCAGACCTGGGTATGCTTGGGCTTGCTGACTTCAGATCGGAAGTAGGGTCATAGCTCCTCTTGCTGTGTCCGGCTGGCTGGGCTGAGAGCAGCAGCGTGGCTGCAGCAGCATAAAACTCCTGAAAGCTTGTAGAAGAGATGCTTTATTGATAAATCACAGGTTGCTTTGGGAGATGGGCCTCTGTTTGCAGCAGGATGGGCTCTGAGTGGCCCCCATCAGCTCCTCAGTCAGACAGACATTATCACTGACAGTCAGAGGCAGCCTGACGGGTCTGGTGTTTGTGAGAGAAATGACTCAGGCAGGAATGTGTTTGCTGATGTCCTGCTCAGGGGTCCTCATTCAGCAGGGAGGTCCTTTTTCTCTGCTGCTGCCCTAGGGTGCTCGTTAGCACAAGGGCTCTTCTCAACCAGCTACTGCTAACCAGGACAGGGACAGGATGCTCCACCTTGGCAGATGTAGTCTCAAAGCATTAAGCGTAATCCTTTGAGCTTCCTTATCACTGCCCTAAGGTCTGGTGCCTCCTGTGGCACCGGAGATATTGCTGGGAGCAAAGCCACGTTCTGCACTGCTTTCCCTGACCCTGTGCTGCTGAATTCCCACCTGGGGATGTGTTTCTTAAGTAGAACAAGGCTTGTGTGTTGGGTCTAAAAAGGTCTTTTGTGGTACGTGGCAGGCTGCTGAGTACCAGTGCTTCAACCAGCTTGTTTAAGGCAAAATAGTTGGACTCAATCTTCTTCCATTTCCAGCTGGTTTAGGACGTAACCTACGTGATGACATTAGGATACATTCTTCCCCTTGCACCTCTCCACATCCCCAGTGTGCCTTCGCAAGAGGATCCTGCCAGTTTGGGAGCAGAGACACGTTCCTTGTCACTCATTTTACAGCCACTCAATGGCCTGTCCCTGGATCAGTGCAGTGCCCCAGAGCCTGCAGCCACCCTTGCCCTGGGAAACTCTCCCCTGGATGATGGAAGCCATTACTTTTGATGGCTTTCATGGACACCTTGGATCCCAGCCACCTCTCTCCCTACCATTTCAGAGCCCAGCTCCATATTAGATGTGCTGGCATATGATTCCAGAACATCAGTGCTATTCAAGTACCTTAAAATGCAGGGTGTGCCTGGAATGGGCTGTACTTTGTGCTTTCTACAGCCTGGTGGTTACCCACGTTATCATTGAATACCTTCACTTGTGTTGCTGTAGACAGTTCCCAGGAGTCTGAATGGTTCCTTGTCATCTGGCATCCTTATTTGCCCCAGTTCTTCTTCTCCTCTCTCTCCACTTTGCTGTTTCTTTCCTTAGCCAGCCTTTTCTGCAATTCTACAACTTTCCCCTGAGTAAGAGTTATTCCTATGCCATGGAGTAGAGTTTGGCATAGCTGTGGTGACCAGACTCTGGTGGAATTGTGCAGTTTTGCACCATTTCCATTCAAATTTAGCCTAAGAGCCCTCACTCCTGAATCCCCTTCACATTTAGCATCTGTGTAACTCAGTTCTCCCCCTGAGAACCGGGGTATGTGGTCCAGGGGTCAAGCCTTTGTGTTCAGCTTCTTGATGGATCCTTTGCTTTCAGCCTGTTCTCCCTGTTACAGCTCCCAAGGGGATTAAAGAGCATCAGAATCAGGTTGTGATGCACAAAGCCAAGGGTGATGTGCAGACCTAATTTCACTGGAATGGTACCCGAAGACAGATCTGAACAGCTCTAGGAATACACATCTGACCCTTGCAAAGCATCCAGAGATCAAAGAACGTTCATCTCGATCCTTAAAGTTCCTGCTGGAGTCAGTCACTCCTTAGTATCCCTCCTCCAACTGAGAAGAAGTAGCCTCCACCTTCCCTTCTGCTATTACCCTTGAAGATGTGTGGTGTGATCAGCCCTCCCTTTGCCCTTAATCACTTTCCCCTAGCCTATATAATTAAATTCCATTAGGTATTGCATCTAATTTTTGAGGAGCTCCTGAAGAACAAAAGGCAGTTCAGTTGCAGGCTAACAGAATAAATTAATTAGAAGGGGAATATTAGGCCCTGTCTAAATGAGATCAGCAAATCTCCAGCAGAAGCAGCGTAGCTTGGCCGGCTTAGCTCCCTTTCTGCATCCTGAGATCACATAACAGTGTTCAGAGGCACAGCATTGCTAGGAACTGGATTAGGCTTCGAGCAGCCCATGCTGAAAGGCACCCCAGGGCACAGTTTCAAAGCACAGCACAGGGAGTTGCTGGCCTTGTGTCTCTCATTATCAGCAGTACAAGTTGTGCCATTAGATTGCTTCACTGTACTTTGGGAATGTGCCCCTGTCATATTCCTGCATATCCAACCCCAATAAAAGTGGATGTTACACGAGTGTAGAGCTCTGCATAGTGCTATTTACCAACATTCCTCCTAGCTATGGAGATCTCTGTGAGTAAGCACTGGAATTACCATATAAAACCAGATCAAATACCCAGAAGCCACTCTTTGTAAGCATTTAAACAAGTAAACAGATGGCACCAGAGCAACTTACATCTACCTCTAGGAATCTGCAGTCTTGGGGAATTGTTAATGCTGCCTGAAATGAGCATGGAGATAGAAAGGCACTCTGGGCAGATAGCTGTGCATGTCCCGTGCTCCCTGTCCAGCATGGAGAGCACCAGCATAGAGCATCCATTCTCAAGTAACACACGGTTTACCCCATGTGAGGCAGGACCAAGAAGAGGAAACAAAAACCCAACAGAGATAAGCAGGAGCCTGGGGGGAGGAGGGGCAGATACAGGCTGCTGAAGCAATTAACAGAACCCTACAATGGTTTGGGTTGGAAAAGGTTTAAAGCTCATCCAGTTCCAGCCCAGGGACACCTTCCACTAGAGCAGCTTGCTCCAAGCCCCTGTGTCCAACCTGCCCTTGAGCACTGCCAGGGATGGGGCAGCCACAGCTTCTCTGGGCACCCTGTGCCAGCGCCTCAGCACCCTCACAGGGAAGAGCTTCTTGTTAATTCAGGAGAAAGAAGCGGTTTTAAACCAAAACCAGTCTCATGTATCCTGCCCTGACTCGCGCAGAAATGTCTGGTTGTTAACGCACCTGCAGCACTACCAAACACTCACTTCTCCCCATTTTCCCTGCTGGAAGGCACCTGCTGACCTTATGAGGTTCCTACACGTGTCTGCATTAGGAAACGCGGGATGTGCTGCCGAACACTGGAGACGTGTCCAAGTGGCCCCCTCCTGTGCTCCTGGACGTCGCCAAGTTCCTGCAGTGTCAGTGCAGCGTTGCTGATGAGAGGAGCACAGCAGGAGGGGTGAGAGCCAGCAGTGGTGAGAGTATTAAACAGGCAACTAGTGATTCCTGTATTGAACCCTCTGGTGCTCTCACCTTCTGTTTAAAGAAAAGCAAGCAGCGAGAGTTTCAGGATAGATCTGTATTAGACCAGGAGCCTACAGGAACCTGCTGTTCTCATTGAGTGTAATGTACTGCACCATTTGCCATTCTCCTTTTTCTCAGGCTGGTTTTCTCTGTAGCTTTCAAATGTGTTTGAATTCAGAACAGAGCCAGGACAAATAGTTGATCTCTCTGTAGCCATACCCTGAATGGGCAGGAACAGATTAAAGATCATCAGTGGGGACTGTGTAGTACCAGTGAGAAAATCAGCTCTGGGGCTCCACATGAGAGGCCAGGATGGGAATAGAGAGTGGAGCATCTTGGAGTCTCCATGCATATTTACACTTGAGGCAGGAATATGTCCTAGCACTTGAGAGCAGGAATGCTCACAGCCTGCTGTGAATTCGCAGGCTCAGCACATGAGCAGAGAGCACCTGAAGCCATTTCCCTTTTCTCCTGTACCTGGGGAAAATGGAGTGCTCCATCACTCATGCCACTTTGTCTCCCCTCATAAATTCTCCTCGTTTCCATTTCAGCAATGTTCCTTAGTAAGTTGTATTCTATTGAATCTTTCAAATGAAGGTTTTCCCCACCTTAAAAAGAAAAAAAACCCACACGTCTTAATAACAAAATCTCATTTTTTAATGACAGGCCTGTTTTTTACCTCCTCTGCCCTTTCTGTTCCTAGTGACAGGACCAAGGCCTTCAGAGGATGACTGAGGCTAAGATATCCTCACAGTTACTTCCTCTCCTTTTAGCCCCAGTCTGCCAGAGACTTCCTGAGATCATGTACGTTAAGGACTCAGCTTTTCAGAGTGAAGTGAGGCAGCAGCAGGTACATTCCCTTTTCCTGCCTTACCCAGAAGGAAAAACGAGTCACCATCATTCTTTTCCCCTGGAAGTCCTTGCACAATGTGCAGGCTGCAGTGCTGATGTACATGTGCACCATGTATTTCTAAATACTCTGTTTATTGAGAAGTAACTCCATAAACTAAATACATCTGGGGACAGTATCTGAAGTTTTGTAGCTTCTTTATTCAAGAAGATTATTGTAAATGCAAGCATTTAAAACGCTTCTGAAATTAATATCTTCATCTCAAATTAAAATTGCTGTTCTAAAGCCAGTTAAGCACTGAGAATCACCCAGTTTCACTTAGTTATCTCAAGAGATGGTATTCACTTGGAAATAAAGGGCTGAAGTTCCAAAAGTCCGTGCAACACAGAATCCCAACACGTGACAAAAGAGTCTTGAGGTTTGATTTGAAGATGATGCCATCTCTCTGAACCTCTGGAGACTTTCCATCTTCAGTGTAATCTTCTAACAACATTCTCATCTCCTTTGCAGAAGGTTTTCTCTGGTGTGTAGGTTCTTGCTGCACTTTTCTGAGCACCTATTGTATCAGAGGAGTAACACTTTCTTGCTGCTTCCACTTGGTAAGTCAGATTACAGAGAATGGGAAAAGCACTCAACACTTCCCTCAGATTACTTTTCCATGTAGGCAATTGCTGCTCTTCCCATAGGAAAGCTGTGGAAGTGTGGGTGAAGAAAGAGGGGCTGTAGAGAATTCCAGCAAACAGGAGAGGCTTTGTGTCCTGGTCTCATCTGGGATAGAGTTAATTCTCTTCCTAGCAGCTGGTGCAGTGCTGTGTTTTGGCTTTAGTCTGAGAACAATGCTGATAACACACCGATGGTTTAGTTGTTGCTCAGTAGCACTTACCCTGGTCAAGGACTTTGCAGTCTCCTGCTCTGCCGGTGAGGAAGCACACAAGAAGCCAGGAGGAAGCAGAGGCAGGGACCAGACCCAAACTAGCCAAAGGGGTACTCCATCCCACAGCACATCATGCTTGGGATAGAAACTGAGGGGAGTTGTCTGGGAGCCATTGATCACTGCTTGGGGACAGGCTGGGCATCAGTCAGCCCAGCCTGTATTGTGCACTTTGTGTATTGTGCATCACTTGTCTGGTTTGGGTTTTATTCCTCTCTCTCCCTCTCCCTCTCCCTCTCCATTTAATTAGCATAGAATCCCAGGTGGATTTGTGTTGGAAGGGACCTTAAAGCCCATCCAGTTTCCAACCCTCTGCCACGGGCAGGGACACCTTCCACTAGAGCAGCTTGCTCCAAGCCCCTGTGTCCAACATGGCCTTGAACACTGCCAGGGATGGGGCAGCCATCATCATCATTATCAGTATTATTGCCACTACTACTATTATTAATAATATCAACATCAATATTGATATTAATATTTTGCTTTATTTTCATTATAAAACTCCTCAGTTGAGATAAGGTTTTACTTTTTTTTTGCCAGTTCTTCTCCCCATCCCACCAGGGGTTGCCATTGGTCCTCCATTATTTCTATTTTCTTCATGAACTGCCAATGCATGTGCGTTGTCCTTAGGAAGCAGAGTTCCACCGCTTGGTTTTAACACAGCAAAAAGTCTGAGCCATGAGTACCTCCAGCATCCAGATCACTTGAGGTACCCTGGGTTAGCTGGAGTTACCTAAGGTCACCTGGGGCTCACTGTAGCAGCTCTGCCACCTCTATTTGTTACCTCAATTAGAAGCGGAGCATAAGATGTGTTCTTTGAAGCTTTGACTTAATAACACCAAAGTATTATAGACTCATAGAATCAGACTGGTTTGGGTTGGAAAGAACCTTAAGATCATCCAGTTCCAACCCCACTTATTGTGAAGCTTAAAGGTTTATTGGTGCTGCACGGACAGACTAAAATCCAACATAGTTTTGACCAGGGATAGGGAGAGACACCCAGGCTCCTGTGGAGAGGAGGAGGATCAGTACTAACTTGTCACAGCAAGTGAAGCTTTCAGCTCTGGCAGCAAAGTAAGAAACCCAGCTTGCAAGTTAGAAAGTGCAGACCCTTTGCCCTTGTTGTGTTGCCTGTGACACTTCAGCAATGAGGGGCAGTGGGTGGGAGCTCAAAATCCTACATAGCCAAAGGGAACTTACCTTGTGTGTGAAGCTGAAAGTGTGCTGTTAGTTTACATTTTACCACTCTAATCAAAACACACAGAACAGTTACAGCAGTACTAGTGCTTACACCTCAAATTAATGCAGAAAGACTCATTTGAGCAACCTGCTCTAGTGAGGGTAACCCTGCCCATAGCAGGGGGTTGGGACTGGATGATCTTAAGGTCCTTTCCAACCCAAACCATTGTGTGATTCTGTAATTTATTTTACCCTCCAAATGGATGTATGAACTGATTTCACTTCCCTTGGGTCTCTGCTGTTATGCCTGTTCTTCCCTCATCTCTCTGGCTGGGTCATCAGTTTGCCTCCATGGACAACCGGGCTTTGTTGGGCTGTTGCCACAGGTGGAGCCAGCCCAGGGTAGGTGACAGACATGGTGTTGCTATCACAGCCCAACTGAGCAGCTCAGGTCTAGGCAAGCCCAGCCCGGCCCCAAGACCCCACAGTGTCCGGTCATTACAAACTCTGTGGATTTTCACTGGTAACAGCAGAACTCATATTCTCTGGGCTGCAACAGCATCACCACTTAGGCACTGAAGGACAAGTGCCTGGAGATTCCTGCTTGGAAATCCTGGCTTTTCCTCTTCTTTCTATTCTCTTTCCTTTTTTACTACTGTTAACCAGGTGGAAACAGGGAGGATTGCCAAGACTGGCCATCTCCCAGCAGAGCAACAGATTCATGCACTGAAGCCTAAGAGATACTCAGTCCTTCCTCAGGTGGGACTGGGTTTAAGTACAGGAGTACTTCCGGATATCACCAACAGACCTGCCAGCATGAAGGGATCTGGGGACAAGTACACTCACTGTATAATGTCAACACTCATTGCAGCGTGGATAAAGGATGGACTGTAAGTCCCACCTGACAGGGATCAGAGAAGACATAGAATGGTGCTTAGGTGCTTACCAGGGAGGAAGAGGATTGCCTCGAGTGCTGGCTGGCAGGGAAAGAAATGAAAGCTGCTGCTTCTGCACATTGAGTGAGCAGGCTAATCACTGAACTAGATAAAGCTGTAGACACATTGCTGTGAAAACCTGCAGCATTTAATCGTGACTGATATTCTCTGTATAGGATAGTTTAAATCAGCCTGCAGTAATTGTTTCCTTGCTACGGAATCTAGCAGGATGATAAAACAGTCCTCAGTCTGTGTTTTGTTTCCCTGATAGGGTGTTGTGGGAATGTGTGAGTACTAGGGATAAGTGAACTGATTCATGGCTTGGTAAAAAACAGAAGGAAACTTTTCTCCTTTCCCTGAGTCATGCTGAAACTTGAGCTCCTTCTGTATCCCTGGCTCTGCAATCATAGCATGTGCTTAAGGGTGCAGAAGATTAAGGGCTTATTTGTCATTAATTTTTGACAGCCTGGGCTTCAAGGATCCCATGGATGTATAGAGCTGCATAGAGCCCCTCTATGCAGTTGGTCATGCTCTGACTCTGCTCAGCTCTGGTCCATCATTAGCCCTGTGCAGTGTTAGAGCTGTAACGTCACCACTGCAAGTGCAGAGGTGCAGCGACACAGCTCTCCCTAATACTGATGGCAACAACTGGTTTTCAGTCACACTGGGATTTGAGTGCCTGAGACTCCTCTGAACGGGAACCCCAAGCCAGTTTGGGTTCTTGCAGGTGTGGTAGTGGCTTTCTTCTACTCACTGGGCAAGGAGTGCAACCAGGTTAAGTTTTCTATGGAGGTATTAGCCAGTCTTGATTTGCTTGTGCTTTCACTGTGGTTTACATGATGGCATTGCTTCAGATTGCACCCATGATGGAAAGGGATCCTTATGTCCTCAAGGGAAAGGAATTAGAGTCCCTTTTCATTCCTTTTCTCCTTCCATGCTTTCTTTCTCTTCCTTCTATGCCAAGGAGGAAAGCTTCAGCACAGGGATTAGGGCATACAGTAATACAGAAAGTCTGTTGTTTGTGTGAGCTCCTCATCCCTGTTGCATAAAGGACAACATCCATGGGGTCTCTTCCCTCTGCTATTCTGTAGAGGGAAGGGGTGTCCTTTTGGAGCTTCAGTGTTTGCTCTTTTTGGAGCTTCAGAGCCTGCTTCAAGACGTGTGTGTGACTGGGTACAGCTGATGAGAAAGACCATGGGAGCAGAGCTGTTACCCCCACAAACCAGGTACTTCAGTAGGTTATCTCTAGCCAACACATGCATTTGGAGCCTTGGAGAGATGATGAAATTTATTTTCCTATTAATTTAATCCTCTCTTTGAAAGTGTTTTTTATTTAGGCATCCCAGTGATAAACTCATCACTGTCTCTCTATCACCCCCGATGCACATAGAATAGTTAGGGTTGGAAAGGACCTTAAGATCATCCAGTTCCAACCTCCCTGCCCGACATCTCACACTAAACCATGTCACCCAAGGCTCTGTCCAACCCGGCCTTGAACACCACCAGGGATGGAGCATTCACAACTTCCCTGGGCAACCCATTCCAGTGCCTCACCACCCTAATAGGAAATAATTTCTTCCTTATATACAATCTAAAGTTCCCCTGTTTCAGTTTGAACCCATCACCCCTTGTCCTGTCACTGCAGTCCCTAATGAAGAGTCCCTCTCCAGCATCCTTGCAGCCCCCTTCAGACACTGGAAGCTGCTCTGAGGTCTCCACGCAGCTTCTCTTCTCCAGGCTCAACAGCCCCAACTTTCTCAGCCTAAAAAATAACCCACATTGCTGGCAAGACCCTCCAGCAGTGCAGTCCTGTATTTTACTGTCACAAAGTAATTTTTATAAGTCAACAGAACCTAAAATTAATGTTTCCTGAAGCCTCTTACAGCTTCTTGAAGCTTGCAGGGGGGTGCAAAGTCAAGGACAACTGCTGTAGTTTAGTGGAGTCAACAGATAATGAAAGGAGGTGTTCCCTTGGTCACTTATGAGGAAAGCCAGCACAGCTTTTAGCTTCACTTTATCTTTCCTCATGCCAGAAAGATCCATGAGTACAACCTGGGCTCATAGAACTCACTGCACTGGATTTGACTTGTTCTCCTCTGTATTAACTGGGCATGTTTTTGGCAGGTTGCTAGTTTGGACTGACACAAACCCCATGCCAGGGAACTGTTCCCCATCCTTGCGGTGTTGTGGGAAGTCTTCCAGTATGCAACATTATCCATAAAGCCCAGCTCCTGGCCAATAGTTTTACTTGAGAGCTTCAGTATTCAGTAGTGAATAGGAAGCTTTTACCCATCCTGGTTGTAAAGAAGGCTGGAAGATACGATGCAAAGGCATTTTGAAAGCTGATAATGCAGAATTCACTGAAATAAATCAAAAGGAAAAATAAGGCTCTCCCAGTTTACAGGTTGGAACAATCTGCTTCTTCTGTTTTGAATACGAAGTTCCCCCTTGGCTTGGGAGTGATCCTGGCCTGAATTTTTACTGTTTTTTGATGCCCTGGGCAGTCAGCTGTGCAAGAGCCATGTGCTTGCTGGAGCCTGTGCCAGCTGGTCAAGTCCCTGATGACACAGGACTGACCGGCTCACAGTGCGCAAGACTTGGCTTGGTGAGGGACCCGTTCTCTTCCAAAAACATCACAAAAGCTTTGGGGATCTGTAGGGATCACAGGATCCTGAATGGGTTTGTGTTGGAAGGGACCTTAAAGCTCCTCCAGCTCCAACCCCTGCCATGGGCAGGGACACCTTCCACTAGAGCAGCTTGCTCCAAGCCCCTGTGTCCAACCTGGCCTTGAACACTGCCAGGGATGGGGCAGCCACAGCTTCTCTGGGCACCCTGTGCCAGCGCCTCAGCACCCTCACAGGGAAGAGCTTCTGCCTAAGAGCTCAGCTCAGTCTCCCCTCTGGCAGGTTAAAGCCATTCCCCTTGGCCTGTCCCTACATCCCTTGTCCCAAGCCCCTCTCCAGGTTTCCTGCAACCCCTTTAGGCACTGGAGCTGCTCTAAGGTCTCCCCTTCAGGAGCCTTCCCTTCTCCAGGCTGAACACTTCCTTCCGTGACGTAACTCACGCCATGGCTGACACCCACCAACTGCTGCAATGAGACTTTGCTTGGATTGAGCTGGTCTGCGTGCTTGCTGGCTCCAAGAATTCCATGGTTTGGGTCTGGAGCTGTGCCTCCCCTCGCATTCAAGGATGATTGCGTTTGGCTGACAGGACATCCAGAGCAGTGCAGAGCAGTGTGCCACGTGCTCGGCAAACACCTCACGGTCATTTTGGCAGCTCGTGCCCTTTGTGTCAGTCTGTTGATATGTATAAAATAGCTCCAAAAGACTCACTCCAGCAGAAGTGAGCAGCATCAGAGGCAGGTAGGCTGTGGGTCATATTTGTGTGTGTGTGTCCAAAATAAAGGTTTTATCTCTTTTTCCACAGAGATCTGTCTGAGAATAACATTGGTGCTGAGCAGTTTGGATGTGGGGAGGCTTCTCTGGGGATGAGTTTTTTTCTGGGTGAAAACTGTGACAAGGATAAGGTCAGAATCCCAGAGTAAACCATGCAAAAGGCTGCCCACAACAGTCCCTGTCTGCCCTTCTCAGGGTGATGTAATCTGTGCTCAGTAATAACATTTCCGAGAGGTGGATAACAGCATTTTAGTTCAGCTCTAATAATTCTGTTAAATCAGAGCTGGGGATGTAATTGCTGTTTGTGACTGAGTTTGTTCCATATGTGTGTTATGCAGGATGCCATTGTAATGAAATGTTCCCTCTTTGGGCTGTATGCCCTAAAGAATATGCCTTTATTGTGTGGCAGGCAAAACACTCCTCTGCTCTCTGCCTTTGCTGTGCTTTATAACCAAAGGAGAAGAGAGAAAAAGTCGTGTTTCACCTTGTTTCAATTTCTTCTGGAGATTTTAAGTTGTGTAAGTGTTAGTTTTCATTTGTTTTAGTAACACACAGCCTTGCTGGAGCCCTCTTCATTTCTTCTAATGCAAAAGCCTGGGAGCTTGTGTGCATCTGAGGGTTTATATGCAATAGAGCACATGGATAGGAGTGTAAGCAAGGACAGGGAGTGAGAGGGAGGAAAAACATCTTCCAGGGACTCAGACACAGGGTTCTGAAGCAGCATTTTAGGTTTGATTGTGAGAAATAGACCTTGGAGATATAAAATTCCTAGAGAAATACTGTATTGGTAGGTAGCATGTTCCATGCCATGAGGTCAGGTAATGTGTGCTAGTATGGATGTGGAAAACTGGCAGACAGCAACTAATCCCACCCAAAATAGGAGCTGTAAAAGAGGGAAAGTGTGTGCTGGGAGCCTGAGAGCATGAGTATAGAACCACAGAACCCCAGACTGGTTTGGGTTGGAAGGGGCCTCAAAGCAACCCATGGAATTTGTGTGTGCTCCCAGGGAAATACACCAGCAAAGGGCAGCTTTGCTCTGATGTGGTCTCACGTGAGGGAGGAGGGAGAGCAGTGTGAATAATGCCTGTAGGCAGCAGGAAGAAGAAAGCCATTAAACTGTCCCCACCACAGCAGACTTAGCTCAGAGATCTCCATTTGACTGGGTGCTTCTGCAGCATCTCCATGCCTCTACCCCACAGCTGCACAATCTATGGAAGGACTCCCAGCAGCAGACCAGTGAGAGCACACAGCTAAAGGCAGAAAGGAGGAAAACAGCCTCAATAGAGAATGAGACAGGGATGGCTTCTGGTCTGGCATAGCCTTGAACGGCATTTCCAGTGCTTTACAGCCTTCTCTGCTGATGCTTCTAGGCACATGCACTTTGGTAAGGTACCATGCCAGTGTGAAACATATCCATCAAGAAGTGGTGATGAAGTCTTTGAATAGCAGCAGCTGAGCTTGGCGCACCTGCAGCCCCCAAGGTGCTTCTAGAAGTAAAAGCCATGTTACCAGCATTTTTACACTGTGGAGCCAAGAGAAATGATCACAAGTGAGCAGGAATGAAAAAAAAAAACATATAAAACAACTGTAGCGTCCTATAATGTACCCATAAAAAGGGAAAACTCGCTACTTGAAGTCTACAAATGCAAGTTTCTTGTGGGAAAACATAACTTCTGTTCAAATGCTAATGGGTTTTCATCACAAGAATGGTTTAATTTAACTACTATGGACTATAAGAAGGGGCAGAGCAAGGTTCAGAGAACAAATGGCTGATGAACAATCTTCAATCTGCCAGTAAATATTTGCTTCTTTTATATACTTCCCCTTCTTGATCTCTGTCTTAAACAGAGACTCCAAAGGGACATATAAAAAGAGCTGATCTCAGCTAGAGGGAATAGCGCATATTTGTGTGTTTCTTTTAGCCTTGTTTAAACCAGTAAATTCATGACACTGACAGAGTGTCAGTCACCAGAGCAGCTGGCCCTGAAAGCATAGAAAATTGATGGTATATAAGCAAAAATTGGCTTTCTGGAGAGAAAAACTGCAGCACATTTTAGAAAGCAAATGGGGCATTGCAGCCGCAAACCCTCTGTGTGCTTCTCAGGATAAGAACAAACACCTCAGGAAGCACAAATAACTTCCAGGGACTCGAAGGCAAAGTCCTGCCGCCTTTGTCCAGGAACAGAGCAGCCAGAGCTCACAAGAGCGGGGTGGGAAGAAGAGAGAAAGAGCCCATAATGTTCCCTGTGGAAGCAGAAAATCCTTCTTCCTTATTTCTGGAAACTCTCTTCTCAGCCAGTTTATGGGTGGGTGCCTCCACATTTGAAGGTTTTTGCTACCACCTTCCATTACTATAACTGTAGGAAGAAAACTGTCTTGCTGCTAACACTCCCAAGCCTGCAGAAACACTTCATATGTGTTTTGAGAAGTTGACAGGGAGCACTTGACTGACCCTGACCACAAAACAGATCTGTGAGGGAAGGGAGTGGGATGCTTTCCCTATTAGATAAGAATAAACATTTGTCAGAAGTCTCAGCATCTTCTGCCTGCCATATGTGAGCCTCCTCCAAGGATCTTCACCGTGTTCATGTGATGGTGACTTCTGTGCTAGACTCTTGGGGCCAGGCAGTTGCTGGTGCTCTTCCTGAATGAGGAGTGGGGTTTGGAGCCTGCTCAGATCCTTTGCACGGCAGAAGAGTGGAATATTGACAGGCTGAGAGAGCTGGGCTGGGGCAGCCTGGAGAAGAGAAGGCTCCTGAAGGGGAGACCTGAGAGCAGCTCCAGTGCCTGAAGGGGCAGCAGGAAAGCTGGAGAGGGGCTTGGGACAAGGGCCTGTAGGGACAGGCCAAGGGGAATGGCTTTAACCTGCCAGAGGGGAGACTGAGATGAGCTCTTGGGCAGAAGCTCTTCCCTGTGAGGGTGCTGAGGCGCTGGCACAGGGTGCCCAGAGAAGCTGTGGCTGCCCCATCCCTGGCAGTGTTGAAGGGCAGGTTGGACACAGGGGCTTGGAGCAAGCTGCTCTAGTGGAAGGTGTCCCTGCCCGTGGCAGGGGTTGGAGCTTGGTGAACTTTAAGGTCGCTGCAACCCAAATCAGGCTGGGATTCTATCATTCTGGGACAGTCTAGACTTGGGGGCATGCTTACCTTCAGCCCACTTGTATGCAGGGTGGGCTCTCATGACAGGAGTAATGGCCTGTAAAATCAGTGGTAGCTGCTGGGGTACACAGCTGGGAATGAGTGGCTAAAAGAGACAGAGGAAAACTTGGCAGCCTGGTGAGATTTAAAGTCTCTGCTCCTGTTGGTTGTCACAGTGTGGCCAGACAGACTACAAGCTTGTGAGAACAAACAGGATTTTGTCTCAGTGTTGGAAAACTGGTGCAGGGCTGGAGCATCTGTCAGAGGCAATGTGAGCCAGGCAGAGCATGGCCCCAGGCTGCATTTCCACCTGGATCCCTGATGCCCCTTTGGCCCTCCCCAAAGCTTCCCAACTCATCTCCCCTGCTCAAGTGTGCACTGGACCATCTGCTGTGATGGACTCCCAGCCACCGTGCTGAAGAGCAGTGGTGCATCACGAGCTTGTGCAGAAAGGCACGGAGGGGATGGAGAGGGAGCTGCATTCCTGGCCCCTTAGGCTGCCTTACTTCCCTCTCCCAGCACCTATCTTATCTCTGCCTCTTTCTAAAATAAAAGGAATAGAAAAATGAACAACATGAAAAAGGGAGGAGATGATAAAGAGTATCTGAAAAATTAACTGTGTCCTCATTTCAGAGCTTTGCATGGTAAAAGGGAGGCAAACAGACTTGGCTTCATTAATAAATTAAAATATTAAAAAGCTGGGTGCCTCCTGAACCTACGCTTTTGTCATGGACTGAGAAAGCTCCTAGGAAGTGTTCTGCGGAAGGCTATTGAGAAACTATCCAGGGATGCTATGAAGGGCCAGAGCAAATGAAAGCTGGAAGGCAAAGTTTGGTATCATGCTGTTAATGAGGAATTGGGTCCAGCCTGGACACATGATATTTGCACCTTTGCTTTTGTGCTGAGACCAGCTCTCTGCCAATGGCACATGGCTGCTGCTAGGGGTATGGCTGGAATCAGGAATGATCAAAGCCAAATCGCTTCTGATTTCCTTTAGCTCCTTAAGTCTTGAAGGTTTGAGAGCAGTTCTTGGGAGTGCTGCTCCTGGGAAACCTGCATCCGAGCCAGTGATGATCAGAATTCCCAGTGATGGGGATGTTTGGTTTGGCACATTAGCGGTTCTCCTCTCAGTATTGGTTCACTCCTTGGCAGTTATCAAAATATGCAATTGTTCTTCTCAATAAATCTTTGCCAAGAAAGGTGTAAGACTTTGATGCTGTTATAGGTGTTATGTTCTGTTATACCCTCTGCTTGCCATTAGCAATGGAGCCCTGTGGTGGGGCCTTGATACTTGTACCTGAGGGTAACATCAGGGCTGTATAGCATATATGTACATATAGATATATATACACACACACTCAATAATGGTTTCTTCGTTTTCTTTTCCTTGGCAGGTCCCTATGGAAAGGATATTTATCGAAGTGGAGGGCCAGATCTCCATAATTTCATCTCCTCCGGGTTTGTCACATTAGGAAGAGGACACACGAAGGGTACAGTGGAAACAATTTTTTGCTAAATAAAAAGATTGTTTTAAAGAAATAATAAAAAAAGAAAAAAGCTATAACTCAGAAGCTGGGTTCTGAGCGCTGGGAGGTAACAGTATTGGACTGCAGTCAGTAGATTTAGCTTAGCAAATATCGATGCAGGTAAAATACTGTGCCCCTAGCAGAACCTTTTAAATCCTAGCAAGGGAGATGGTGGGAGAGTGTTGAGTCAGGCAGCCAGGCTCCAGACTCCACTCTGACTTTGCAGTTCAACAATTTAGACTGCTCTGTGTTTTCCTGAGTGCATGGTTGCAAACCACCATTGTGCTGCTGTACTTCTCAAAGGAGAGGGAAGGATCTCGTGCTGTCCAAGGGCAGGCAGGCAGCACTTGAAGAGTGCATTTCTGGATTTCTTTTGTTTGACTTCTGGGCTTTTTTTTTTTTGGGTTGGGGTTGGGGTGGCGGGGTTATGATGAATATTTTATAAAATTATTTCTTTTTAGGTCCTAAAACATATATTTTGTGTGTTCATATAATCTGTGATATAATGTACAAACATGAAACCACGAAAATATACGTATGCTGCTCTGTGTATGTTCTGTGTATATGTACTGTATATAAAATCTATGTTGAGAGACAGTTGTAGCTCTATTAGACAAGTAACCGTATAACCCAGGAGTTGTGGTGACACAAAAGCTGTGAGATCTGACTCAAAAGTAGCTGGTCACCAGAACCCCAGCTCAATGTTCGTTTTCCTGATGTTGTTGCCTATTTGGTGAGTTTTTTATAGTGTACAGTGAGACTGTGTTTGGAGCGTCTTTCTGTTCACACCCTGACCGAGTCACACTGGTGCTCTGGCAGTGGGTTTGTGACACGGGGAGTGCAAAGCATGTGCCATGCCAGTCCTCGTCTGGTTCTGTGTCCTGCTGACTTCTGAGACTGTTGTACATTTATATAGACGCAATGTATGTGGAGATACCTATATAGACACGATGTACTGTATGTGGAGATGTGTCCATGTGCTCGCCTGGTTGAATGCACCTGTGTTGTTCCTGTGGATGACCATCACTCACAAATTATTAAAAGACCTTTCTTTTTTTCCCTACATTTCCTGCACTTTTTCCAAGTCTCCAAAGTGTCATCCAAAGCAGTGTCGGTCCTGTAGAACTGTCAGAGAAGAAACAAATCTATGTATATTGTCTGTGTATGTCTGTGTGTGCTTAAATAAAGTTTACTGAGGCTGAGGCAGCACCCGTGGGACTTGTAATGCAATACCCTGCAATTCCAGCCTGGCACTGCACCGGTGGAAGGAAAGCAGAGAAAACCACCATGAACCTTCAGGTGGGCTGGGAACCGAGATGGTTCAAGGAAGGACTCATGGATGGCGTTTCACACGAGGTCTCTCCCTTCCTCCTCCCCATCCAAAAGGGATTTTACAGTCACATCCTATCACATCAGGCCTGACAGTGTATTTAGGGTGAGATAGCAAGTGTACCCCAGTAGAGGTGTGGTCTACAGAGTGGTGTGTCCTGATAGCCATCATCAAGCACATGGATAACTCCGGGCAGGCCCATAAAACCTGCCTCTTTGTCTCAATTTGAATTACCCTCCAGCAGTTTTCTGTACAATATACTTTTCCCAGTTCCTTCCCAGCTAAGAATAAAACTTGCTTTCCTTCTAGAACTGAAAAACCTCAGGGGCTCTGTTCTTCTGTAGATGGGCCAGTGGTTTCCACACATTTTCCCACTGGAAGTTTTGCTTGAAGCCTCACAGAGCACATTTCCTATCCCTGGGAAGTTTGGGAGAATGGGCAGTGGGAGTCCAGACTGTTCCTATACCAAAAGCTGTTAGATAGGGTGGTGCTTTTCAAAGGGAATAAAAGGCTTTTATTAACTGAAGAAATTAAACTATATCTTGGCTGTTTATGGACATAAAAGAATGAATTGGCCTTTGAATTTACATTTCAGCTACCTGTTAATTCACATTCTATTTGAACAGTACCATAATGTTAACTTCTAACTTCTTCATAGTAAATTCACATATCCAACTATGACAACTTGGTGATTAACGTCCCCACATGTTCTGCATGCAAACAGCCTTGTTTGCTTGTGCAAATGCAGAGGTTTGTCTTTGTGCTATGATTTGTGCTGTGAAAGCAGGGACTTCGGGTGTAACAAATTACTTAGGGGCTCTATCATTGGGATTGTGCTCTATATCATTGGATTACTTCTCTAAATAGATTTCCTGTGTTCATTTTTCACTGGGAACCCAGTTGTACGTGTAGACAGGAGAGATGAGTGCTCCAGCAAGGCTTGTAGTCCTGAGCCTCATGCTCAGGACTATCATGAAGCTCAGCAGCTTCATACTCAGATTTTGTCCTATTTCAGCTCTAGCGCATGTGTTAAAATCTCCACCTCAACTGTCATTAGCCAAATAACCTTCCTTGCCTTGTTGTTACACCACCGTGGAGGAGGGTTCTGCTTTTAGACTGCACAAACCCAATGAAGTTTATCTCAATATTTCTTTGCACTGGGAGACACATTTTTGGTGTTTTCTCAACTGTCTTCTGCGCTGTGGCAGAACTCCAAGTGCTGAGTAATATTTAAGAGCTAATCTATTTTGGGCAGAAGACAAAGATGTGAGACATGCCAAACTACCATGGATACCAAATCAGCATATTCACATGTCTGACATCCACAAGCTCCGGCAAGATTGTGATTTATGATTCTTACATGGCACTCCATTGGGCAATGCATCACTGCCTGGCATTTAAGTCTATAAAATCACTGCATAGTGTGTTCTTCAAACCATGGTAAAAGATTTCACTGTCAGTCTGTCATGATGATCTAGGAATGAATCCAGAGTCTTTAGGCGATAGAAAGTCTCCATGGTGAGACAGGAGGCAGGGCTAATCTCATCTAATGGTGGATAGCTGGAAGTTTAACATTTTATTTGGAGGTAGTAGCCTTCTGTTCCATATAAAGACTCTTGGGAGACATCAACACCTCTAAATGGGTGTTCACTGGATGGGCACTAGACACCTCTTCACCCCCTCTAGCAAGAGGGGAGTTATGGGAGGGTTAGGTCATTGAGCCAGTAGAGGAAGGCAGAGGAATCCTTCCTACACTTATTGATGCAGGAGTAGCTACTATTGCTCCAATTGCTGTAGTAGTTGCTATGAGAGGGCAGTGCTGCAGTGAATCAAGTAGGAGCACTAAAGACAGGAGTTACCACATCCGTCTCTGCACTAACCTGATTTACAAAGCAGCTTCCTCAACCTATTCTCTCTGCAACCATCTTGCTACTCTCAGATATCCCAGGTTGAGACTAACATGGGCTATACTCACTGTCCTGCCAGGGCTCTGCTCGGTCACTGGGGGTGGTGTAGAACATAACTGCAACAGCACATGGAGCAAGCACCCATGTGGATATGCAACCACAGCGAATAAAATTTCCAGTTGAACTGAGTGCTAGGGGTCAAGGAACAGTGAGGTAGGAGGAATATGAGATTTTAGACTGCATGGTTTTCTCGTAGGGAAAACCGGGACTTTTCCTACTTTTTCTTCTTTGTAAGTTTATGCCAGATCCTTGAGGAGGAGCAGAGGTAGGGCTGTGACTTGAAAAGCATGTGTGGAAAACTCAGGAAGCATCAAGGGTCCTCACAGCCTGCCCAGTAACACTGTCAGAAATGGAACCTCTCACTTTTCATTCAAGGCTGCAAGTCTTTATTGTAGCTGGATTCACAGGGAGAGGTGTGTGTTCTGAGTTAGGGCAAACTATAGTGATAGGACAAAGGGTGATGGGTTTAAACTTAAGCAGAGGAAGTTCAGGTTAGATCTAAGGCAGAAGCTCTTCCCTGTGAGGGTGCTGAGGCGCTGGCACAGGGTGCCCAGAGAAGCTGTGGCTGCCCCATCCCTGGCAGTGTTCAAGGCCAGGTTGGACACAGGGGCTTGGAGCAAGCTGCTCCAGTGGAAGGTGTCCCAGCCCGTGGCAGGGGTTGGAGCTGGAGGAGCTTTAAGGTCCCTTCCAACCCAAACCATTCAATGATTCTATACACACGAGACTCTTTTTCTTCAAGTATCCCACTAATATTTGCACCTAGGATGTTATCCAGCAGTGCCAGTAGGCAGGAGGAAAAACGAGCCATGTATCCAAGTCAGTGTGATGTGTCTGTGAAAGCCTGACTACATTGCTGCTGGCATCTCTGTGGAGCTGTACCAGCATCCTGCAGTGTGGGCAACGGGAAGGTGGTGTTGGTGTGGAGAAGCCAGCCTGGTGACTGAGTAATAAAAGCTACCCACATTTTATCTTACTTAGTGCAGATAAGGCAATATCTACAGCTTGAGTGTGGGATTTACCTGCCTGGGCCTCTGCTTTCCCTAGCCTGCAGCGTGGTCATACCTTATGTATCTGCAGAGTGGCTCAGGGCACTCTTGATGGTACAGCCCTTCACGTGAGGTACAGCTAGGCAGCTTGAGCTGGTTTTGGTTGAGCATATGTGCCTGGTGTGTGGGAGCATGGTATATGGCCTTTAGCAGGACCTTACACCCAAACAGGCATCATACTCCCCAGATACAACCTCATAATAATGATCCCTCTCTGTGTTACCTGAGTGGTTGCACAGCACCTGTGTACAGGTGAGATGTCAGATGCTGATGACTTGTTGCTTTTTTCCCAGTTGACAGTCTCCCTCAAATCAGCTTCTTTTTGGTGCATATACAAAAGGGGCAAATTGTTCTTGTTCTAGTCTCACCTAAGATTTGTTTTGAGGACAGGCAGACCATATGTCCCATGGTGCAGGAGCACTGGATGATGGCTGCTGCCACACTGGTCAAGGTTTGGAAGCTCCAGGGTTTTATGTGAGATTTATTGCAAGAGAAGCTCCAAGAGTAAAGCAACAGCTTGCTTTATCTGGCAGTTTAACAGTTGGGTTTGTCTGTAAGAGAACCTAAGGCAAACATGGAAGAGGACAAAGGCACCTATAGATCATACTTAGCAACCAAGATCTTCCCAAGCTGCTTCAGTGCCTCCACCAGCTGAGGTGGGTGGCAGCTCCACTTTCTTGTCTTCTCCCCCCGGGAGCTCCAGCATTTTCCAGCACCGTGTCCCTGCTGCTCCCACTGGAAGGTGCTGCCTTCCCTCTGCACGGAGAGAGAAAGCACAGAGTAAATGACTCGTGAGTAAGTCTGTTTGCCCAAGACAGCACTGCCAAGTCCATGCTTGTGCGACTCAGGAAAGCTTGTTGATGGTGGTAGGGCTGTGGGTCATCCATGTCAATATGGGGATCAGGTCATTTCCTTCCTGAAATGTCTTGATCTACCCATCCATTGTGTTCCCTCGTTTGCACATTCTTCCCACCTTTCCGGGGTTTTCTGCAAGCTGAAGAGTATCTGTGTCAGGCTTTGTATTTTATACATGACAGATCTGTATGCAAACTAGTCTTTGTGCAGACACCTCAGTGGATTTATAACAGTCAACATGCTGCAAGCCTTGCATACAGAATAAATGTGATACAACATGGTAAAACAGGATCGGGTATTCGTACTGGCTGGCACCGCTTCCTCCTTTTCTACACACATTGTACTCATCCCCCTTTTACACGCACCACTCTTCCTTTTGGGGACCCTGGGCTGATCCCCTTTTGCAAACATCAGCTCAGGAACCAACACTTTTACTGGTCCATTAGCATGTAAATATGATTCAGAGATGAATGGGAGGAAAGAAATTTATTACTTTAATCATCATTAAGAGTCTGAGGATTCTGGTTCCTTTCTCCAACGCTGCCCTGGTTCCTTGCTGTCGTGGCTGCTTCCTTGTCACTTGGCTGACAGACTTACTTACATTCCAGTTTCTTTCCAAAAGTGCTGTTTCATACCCTTAATTTGTTATTTTGGGGTCTTGAATTACATCTGTCACAATCAGCGTTGGCCTAGTGCAGAGCCAAAACATGCAGTGAATCAGCTCCAAGATGGAATTTACTGCCTCCCCCATCATTAGTAATCCATGCCTGTGGTAGACTCATTAATACAGGGAAAAAGGGAAGTTTAAGGGTCATTTTTTCATACCTGCATCTGTAACAGGCCATGAATAGATTATGTAAAAATGGAAGGTTAGGGATGTTGGGTCCTTTCTCTCATTAAACACTTGTTTGCTAGACATTTTGTTATCAATGGAGAGATGTCAAGCCAGAGCCTGCTGCATCCCAATGAATCATTTTATGTTCATCTGAAATAATACCTAATGGTTTTGACAGTGTCTCGCAGTCTGGGTTCTAAAGATCACTTTCATTCTGATTTCTGATGAATTGCAACTATTGCATATTCTGGCGCCTAATTGTATTGACTTGAGAAAGGATCATTGGGATGTGGGAAGTGCTTCATGGCTTTGCAGAAAGATTCCATGACGCAATAGGGCATTTCAATCCGCTCTGAATTATTTAATCGACTCCAGACAAAACCATCCATTTCTCAGCAGAGTCTGGACAGCCTCTTTGTTATAGCCCTCGGAATAGCTGGGTGGGAGGAGAGTGGGAGGTCATGGAAACCATACTGATGCCTACAGCAGTTGCTGTAGGCAAGGAATGGGGTGAACAAGAGCAAAACCACATCCATCCCTGGCGTCACCTTCTGCAAAGGGCGCTGAAGTAATGGAGGTGATGGGTTTGTGCCCTTCTGTCTTCTGACAAACTGGCCACAAACCTGGCCTAAAGCACAACCTGAAGAGGCTGTTTTGGAACATGGCTTTTCAAGCTGTGCTCCACACGCTATGAGGAATGAGCAGGAGGAGGACTGGCAGCTAATCTGAGAGCCTTCCTCAAGCTGATTAAGGAAACATCAGAGAAATGGCCACAAGCAGGGCATGGAGCACATGTATCACTGCTAAACCAGGAGATTAAGCTTCCTGTAGCAAGGAGCCCACACTTGCTCCACAGCCAGCTATTAAATGGAGACTGCTTCCTGCATCATGAAAGCAAGCTTCTCCTGCAGTCAGAAGTCAGCCTTACTTTGCATGTAAAGGGACACTTGTCAGTGGGAGATCACCACCTCAACTCATCAATGGCGCTTTTAACTTGACCTGACCAAAGATGCTCCATCCCTGGCAGTGTTCAAGGCTGGGCTAGACAGTCTTGGTTTAGTGTGAGGTGTCCCTGCCCACGGCAGGAGGGTTAGAGCTAGAGGATCTTAAGGTCCTTTCCAACCCTAACTATTCTGTGAGACTATGATTATATGTTTTCTGGAGGACATGGACAGGACTAAGGTGGGGAGAAGGGATGCCAGACAGCTTGGGTTGCCTCTTCTTTCTCACTGAGGGACAGTTAAACCCACAGTCTTGTGTCTGGGGGAAAGACCACCATGTGCCTTTCTTCATGTGCACATTCAGGCTGGGATTGTGTTTTGCCAACTAGTACTGCAATATGCAATATTCATATCATCACAGACTGGTTTGTGTTGGAAAGGACCTTAAAGCTCATCCAGTTCCAACCCCTGCCACAGGCAGGGACACCTTCCACTGGAGCAGCTTGCTCCAAGCCCCTGTGTCCAGCCTGGCCTTGAACACTGCCAGGGATGGGGCAGCCACAGCTTCTCTGGGCACCCTGTGCCAGCGCCTCAGCGCCCTCACAGGGAAGAGCTTCTGCCTTATATTTTACCTAATTTTTCCCAATATTGGAGCTAAACTTGCTGCTGGCACTTTGTGTAAGGTGTCTGACCACCAGCATGTGGTCCCCTTTACAGACCCAGGCATGCACTGGAGTTTGGGACTAACCTTCACCACTGCTACTGCTGAGATCCTTATGCTTCCATGTCAGGGTGAATCACAGAAGTTCCCACTGAACTCGTCTATCTGTGGTCAGTGAATTATTTTGCTGCCCACTTCCTTGTCCTACAAATTTCAAGGCATCCAGCTCTCTGCTGAGATCCCATGGGTGGTTTCAACAAGGCAGTACTCCAGGATGGATTTCTCTTCTTTCTGCTGTTTGTTAACAATATATCAAAACAAATTACAGTACCTGAGAGGAGAAGAAAAAAGCCCTGCCTATTATCAGATGCCCTTTCCCAGAGAGTCTGTCAACTCTCCATGATGTTTTGGCAGATCCCTTTGAAAACGGAGCTGAAGGCTGCTGAAAAGCTGGCAGTTACAGCCCAGCTATCTATGAAACAGGGAGCTTCAGCTGCATGCCACAGACTTCTCTTTGAAGAATGTCTCTGTCTCTATTTATTGTCAAGAACTGATGCATAAAACCCCCCTTATGATTTCCTGCTACAGTGTCACCGAGCAACTCAGGCTGGTTATTTCCCAGTGAGAGATTTTAACTGAAATACCGAATCAGCCTTAGAGCTGGCATGCTGCTTCTTGAGCAGGTCAATGGTCAGTCTGAATCATAAATAAGAAAATGGAATATTACAAAGGAATTTGGAGATTCCTGAGTGCAGATAGGGGAATTTGGAGAGGGATCTGTGGTTCTGAAACCTCTGTGATCTCACTGGAACAACCGGATTCCATGGTCAGATGAAGAACTTGGGCATACCCAAGAACCTACTGCTATAGCAAAACCAGTGTGTGTTACACAGTTTATCTTCTGAAGTTCCTTGGGGGGAACATTGGCTCATTATCATAGAAGTGTCTTTCTTTGCAGACACAGGCCCCAGGTTGGCTGTCCAGATGTGCTTTCTAGATATGGTACTCACTCACAGGGAAACTACTTCGTCTTGAGAGCTTCACTTTATCCTTCAATAGCCAATATAAAACTGTGGACAATTGTAGGGAGTTTATACAACAAATGCCACAAAAGTAGTCACAGACAGTCCTTGAGAGACAGACTTGTGTTTACTGATTCACTTTTCCTACTCTTTGAAACAGATTAATCTCTATCTCTTGATAGCATGCAGGCCCTTAGCTGTGACTAGTTTGTATTGTGGCAGTGTCTAAAGGCCACTGGTTGAAGATGAGAACCATTATTCCTAAATGGGGGCAAACCAGAGAGAGCCATGCTCCAGACGTCCTATTCATTCTTGTACTGGATTTACAGGGGTCCAACAGCTGGGTATCTGTTGAAGTAGAAATGATGAGTCTCACAGTTCACAACATCACTTTGTTGTCCCAGACCTGCTTTTACAGAGCTGTGGTTCTCCAGTCATTTAACTCCAGTTCTGTTCCTCAGCTGGAGGAACTCTTCTTCATATTATTCCAAAGCCAGTTTTGTTTAATACTGCCATGACTTTGCTGCAGGTCTGGTGTCCATGCTCCAAGATGTGCGCAGTAAAACAGCAGAATGAGGGCTTTTGCTATTGCAGGAGATTTACAGTCAAAAGGATAATAACATTCTCTTTGTCTAAGCACAAAACCTGTTGCTTTTAGGGCATTGGGCCTTTAACCTAACCTTGGCTGAAATAACAGAAGCTAAACTGTAATCTGCTGTTGTGTAAGGCCTGCTGCTGTTACCACTGCTCTGCTTGTGCAGAGAGAGCAGGAGTAGACATTTTCTATCCTTTTCTTCTCCTGTGAGCATCAGTTGCATCCAAGCAGGGCTGCTTTACTGTGCCAGGCCAGGACAAATCCTGTAGGTTGAGCACCTCCTTCCATTTAGATAGTCTCATAGTCACTAATGCTGGTGACATTTGTCAGTGAGCCATTAATCGTGCATTCATGGGGCTGCAAGGACACTTCAGAGGTCTGTAGTGAAGCCAGATGATTCCTACCCTCTCTCGCTTAAAGTCAGGCTTGTACTTTCAGCTAGGCACCAAAACCCTTCTCTACTCAGTGGAGAGAGCCTACGTATCTCATCGATGCTGATGCCACAGGCTGAGGTCACCAGCAGGACCAGGATGACTGTTGACCTGCTTCTCTTCTTCATCGTGTGCCAGGATGCTCCGTGGACTGCAGCCAGCAGTTTCTCTCTGGCACATAGATGGAAAGCCTTGCTTTATGTGGAAGACGTTTCTAACTGTTGAGTTACTCTTTGTGCACTCAGGGAGGGGCAGAGCTTAGTGACTTCCTGCCTGCCGGAGTGGCATTGCAGTGATTGGGTTTAGGTTATGAAATCAGGTTGTAGCACACTGGTTTTACGGGTGAGGGGAGTCTGTGCACTGCAAAATTTGCTGCTGTTCTTCATGTGCAAGAAGTGCAGAGTTCCCAAGGAGCAGGGAGGAGATAAGGGGATCAGCTGCACTACAATGTCCTTTGTAACAGCTTAGAGGATGAAATGAATTTACAGTTCCCTATGGCAGGAATTGCTTCTGCTGCCACAGCAGTGGGTAGGCGGTTGAGTTAAAGTGCTTCAGTCCTCTCAGGACATGAGGAGAAGGAATGGGCATCCTTCATCTGTCATTTTCCTGAAGACGGAGATGAGTTGCTACCTGGGGGTTCTCAAGTGATAGGGCAAGCAGGTTCTCCAAGAAACACTAAGAGAAGAACAGATTATCATGGGAATCAAGGGAGGGCTATGGTGAGCAGAGCATTTTCTCCTTGTTCGGACTTTCCAAAGCAATCCATGCACTCTTCCAGCAAGTTCTCATCTCTTTGGAAGAATACACTCACAGCACTGATTAGAGACACTGGTTAGGAGAGGAGAAGTTGCACTGTGTCCCCCAGCAGCTATGCCAGCACCCCTTTGAGCCCCTTCCCACTGCAGGGCTTCTGTCTGTCACTGGGACAGCAGTTTCCTTCCTGGCAGCATCTGTGTTTTTCCTCAGAACTGGAATAAACTCATTCTGTCATCCACAGTCATCAGGTTGTAGCTTTGAAATTCCCCAAGGTCCTGAAATCCCGCATGCCGTGGCCACCACACTCCTAAAACAGATGCCCACAATCACTGTTTGTAGCACCATGCCCTTATTTTCTTATATGAAGGCAATTACAGTAATTTCTCCAAAGGTTTTCCTGGACAAGGGCATCATTTCCATGCAGTGCCTCGAGGCTGCTGCTGTCATGGAGTAAAGCTGCCAGAATGTGGATCTGTGGCAGTTCCTGAGATCGGAGGGTGTGTTAAACCTCCAGCCTCAGAGTTTTTTGGCTGATGGGTGAAAAGCAAGCAGCACCTCTCTTTCACTGACTCCTAAATTAGTGGCACAGAACAGACAGCAGTGTTTCAGATGATGAAATGCCCATAGCAACAAGAAGTGTGGAGCAGGAAGCCTTTGACCAGAATCAGATCTCTTCATGTCAGTTTCTCTGACTCTTGGATAGTCCTAGCATCAAGCGAATGAAAAGGGAAACTGTTTTTGCCAGTAATTCGTATAGCTGACATACATCTTCTGGATGACAGCCTAGTTCCTCAACTGAAGAGCTGATTCCAAGCCCACTTTCTGCCGATGGTTGGTAGTTTTTAATTGATTTCAATGGCACTGGCTTGGACCTGCTGCAGAAAATAAACTTATGTATGCCAGTGCAGACCATGCCCTACTGCCCCTTGAGAAAGTGGGGGGTTTGCTTTCCCAAAGTGCATTCCATCATCACCATCCACGAACAAGGGATGAATTAAAGGCGTTTACTGGTCAGGGTGAAAATGGATCCCTGGCTCCAGGAGTCCAGCTGGATTTTGCCAGTGGGAGTTTGTTCGGATTCTGTGATCAACGCCTGAGACAGATTGAGCTCGGGGGCTTGGCTTCCCGGCTGTGACAAGGAAGGTGTTAGTGCAGGCAGTGAGATGCAGATCTGCTGAGTAAAAACCCTCATCCTACACAGTCATATTTCTGAGCAGATCTGCTCTTTATGTGTGGCCACATCTGTGCACACGGCTCAGATTCCTCTTTGGAAACAGAGCCCTTCAAGATTTTATTAAAGTACTATACTCTTATCTACTCTTTTTATGTCATCACTCTGCCTCCATTGTATAAAATGTACCACAAGTTTTATTCCAGAGTATATGTTACTGTTATTAATTTAAGATATGCTCAGATACCAAGAGTGTACAGTCTATAAAAGGCATGTCCTCATATTCATTTTAAACCAGGAAATAAAAATAGAGTCAGTTCAAATATAGGTGATGAGAATAACCTGAGGTTCGTCTTAGGAGGTACAATATGAATAAAGGCTTTAAAAATGCCTGGCAAAGTGTCTGTGCTGCGAGATAAAAGTTTGCAAAGTAGATTTGGGACAGAGGAAGTAGCTGGTGAGTACTCCTCATCCACTCTGTATGGCAACTGAAAGGCATTGAATTAAAAATGCTGAATTCAGAGCAGAGCAAGACATGCTTTTTGACTCAGCATGAGTATTTGCCTGTGGATCTTGCTGTCACAAGGTGCTGTTGAGATCAAGAGTGTGCAGGACACAAAACACACATCATGGTGCTTTTGCAGTTAGTGAGATAGGCAAAGGTACTGTAAGTGTTAAAAGAGGAGCAAGGAAAGTAATTCAGGTCCGAGGCTTAGGTGCCTCACAGTATTGGGACTGGAGGAAACCTCTGTGTGTTCATGCTGTCCTGTAAGCATCCAGGGCAGGGGTTCATCTTGTAAACCAGTTAGTGCTGTGTACCCACAGAGCACCAGGAATGCCCTCAGTTCATCCCAGTTTGGTATGATCTGAGTGAAAAGTAGGACACCCCAAATAAGGGGAGCGAGAAACGATCAACAACTGCATGGGAAGAGGTTGGGTCGCAGCTGAAAAGCTAACCCAATGTTGTGGACGGCACAAGTTGGGGACCCATAGCTGACCCTTGCTGCTGCCTTGTGGCCTCTGGACCCTGGCAAGAGGACACAGCCTTGATGCTCAGTGACACCTCAGCCTTTCCTCTTGGGGTTCTTCAACCTGCTTTAGCTTCAGGTCTTATTTCTCCTGATCCTGCAGTGGCTGGCAGTCCTTTGGAGTTCTTCATGTGCAAGCAGCAGTGATGCAGAGCCTGGCAGTGTGTGAGGGATGTAGGCAGCCACAGCTAGCACATGGCAGGAAGCCACTGGGACAGCACGTCCATGGCCACCTATGCATCTCCTTCCAACCTGCCACAGAAGAGAGCTCTTCCTCCTGCTGTCAAGGGTGCTGTACTCTGTCACGATCATGCTCATTACAGAGCATTCACCCCTTGGATGTGAATAAGGATTTGTATAGAGCAAGTGAAAACAAAGCAGATAGCTGCTGTTGGATTTTTCTAAATAAGCCTTTCAGAGCTGCTGGCTTCATATGCAGATAAGACGGAAGTACCTGGAAATATCCAGGCGGAGCTGCACAAAAGGCACTGAACTGGGGATGGCAATCTCAACAGAGTGCGTTCTTACCATTTTCACAGCCTTTCCTGCACCAGTATTTCCCAGGAAAACCATCAAATAAATTGGAGTTAATTTTGAAGTTGGGAAGGAGAGACAGGAACAGGGCTCAAACATGGATCAAACATGAAGCAGAAAGGTAGCTTGATAGAAATAAGCTTGAGACTGAGTGGGAGAAGGAGATGCAGTGGCTGAACCTACCTTGGACTGTGGCAATAGGTGTGACTGCAGTACACAGCTGAGGTGACTTTCAGAGCGTACCAGAAAAGGGGTTCTCTTTGTCTACTCTGTTCAAGGAAGATTAATTCATCTTGGAGCAGGCACAAACCCATGCTGCAAAGAGCGGTTTCTGGGGAAGAGTTGTCCTGCTGGGTGTGATGAGGCTAGAGTTATCTTGTTTTGCCTAGAAAAGGAAGACTGCGAGACATGGGATCATCCTGCATCACAGCGGTGGCTGAATATGTGGGAGGGAATATCATGCATAAAATAAAGGGCGATACCAGCACAAAGACAAGAGGTTGAAGACTGGTCATGGACAGGTTCAGTGCTAAAACCCAAGAGTTTGAGTGTAGTTTAAAATAACATCCCCTAAAACTGCAGCTAGAAGAGACTTTTCCCTGCTTGTTCATTCCCTTCCTCTCAATGCATCTTCCATTGCACCAGCACAAGCACTGGTGTGACCACACAGTGAGCCAGATCAGAGAATTCAGGTTGGATGAAAATGAACAGAATGCTTTGAACCCAAATCAGTTCACTCTGTGTCCCCACGGATGCTGTGCTGGCTTGAGGACAGGCATGGCAGGCAGTGAGCTGAAAAGTGACTCTTTCAGCAGCATTGCTCCTTAAAATGAGTGCGAAACTCCAGCATGAGTTGGATCCCACTCTGTAGAGTCACAGCACAGTGTATCACAGTTAAAAAGCCCGGCATTATAGAAAGACCACCCCAGATTTGTAGCTGGCATCGTATGTTGAGATTTGTGTTATGAAGTGCACGAGCTCCAGCCAGCACAAGCTGCATTTCCATTGCTTGTACTGATCGTAGCTCGGGCACAGTTATTTCTTGTCTTTAAGGATTCCCAGGTGTTTTAATGTAAGTCTCACTGATAGAGCTGGTTGCTACGCACAAGCAGGAGGATTCCTGATGGGGAGCCAGAAGGCTACAGCCATGCAGAGGATGGGGGTTAGGAGGGTGCTGATGCCAGAGCACTCAGAGGATGAGAGTTCTTTATCTGCATTTGCCAGCGTGAGCCACTCTCACAAAAGGCTGGCTGTCTCCAAATTCACCTGCACTCTCTAGTACAGAGAGGGAGGACTAAAGCACTTGGACCAGCAACTTGTCCTACAAAGAGGGTTCACCAAGCCCACAGGCTCCATGGCAGCAGAGGCTTCAGAGGTGCCCACTTAACATCTTTTTTTTTGTTGTTCTGGCATGCTTTTTCTTTCAAAAATGACTGTGAAAGTGGCTGGAGGCAGATTTGTCTGAAGGAGATGGATTTTAACACGCCCGTACTTCTACACCTCCCCACACCTTAAGCCAGCTACTGGCATCATGCTGGGGCTGCATGCAGATTTACAAACCATATGCTGCTAAATTAGTCTCACCACCCAGTGCGAGGAAAGTTCAGAAGAAACCCAGGCTTCTGCTTTTCATATCTCTAACACAGAGCTGAGCCCTTTGATGGGCTCCTCTGATGTCCAGGAGCTGTGAATGTTCCAGACGTCAACACCTAAAAAACAGGTTGGAGAAGACAACAGAGAGTGCGTCCCATCATCACCACTGAAAGTGATGATTTTTCCCTGGCAAAGGCTGACATGACAACAAAGCACAGCTATCACTTCCTAAATAGGATGAGGCCAGTGCATTTATCCTATCATGAGCAGCACTGGCCAGGTAGTACAAAGGGCAAACAGGATCCAGCTTTGTAGATGAGGGGGAGGCCCATTATACAGGCTCCTGCTTTGAACTATGGGGATGATAGCAAGAGCAGACTGGACAAGAGCTGCAGGTTTGTCTTAGTTGGAAATACTCTTTTTTTTTTTTGTGTGTGTCACCAGGGAAACAGAAGCAGAAACGACAAATGCTTTCAATTTGTCAACATTTTCAACAGATATTTTTGGTCTTCTGGTGAAAAACAAAGCATACAGACGTCTCGGTTTAAAACTAGCCAGTTCCCTTTCCAGATTGAATGTGGAAATGCTGTCAGAGGGCTGAAGGCACAGGGCATTAAGATGTCCCTTGTACTTTGGACCACCTTGGCTGGCCTCCATTCCATGAGTTATTGTCACCTCTCCTTGGGCAGAGCCACCAATGTGTGTCACAGCAGGCTTTGCTTCCTCCAGGTTCCATCTGTCAGGACTCTGTGGTGGGGAAAGGAAACATAGAACACTGGACTGAAAGCTCCACTGAGGACAACCTAACTTAAACCAGTTTTGTTTCCAGTGCAATACAATGAAGAGCTTTATTCCTGGGTGGGAAACAGGTGCCTTTGTAAGGAAAAAGGATTTGGTGAAAGAATATGGGATTTTATCTATTTTTTAAGAGGAAAAATACAGACTTCCCTCTCTCAGTACAATCTTTTGATTTGTGAAGTTAATCTGGAAGAAATCATAGGAAGTGAATTGAGGAACCTGCTAGGTCTTCCCCTAGCTAAGAGCCGTGTCCCTAGAAATTCTGTTTAGCTAGACTGATAAAACCTGCTGAGATTTCTATAGAAATGTCTCATGAAGAGCAAAGCTCTTTGATTATCCTGTTGCTATTTGTCAAATGCAAAGGACCATGTAAAAAAAAAATCATTTCCAGCCTTCAGAATTCCTGTGCTTTCCCTCTCCTTTTGATGTCTGAGAAGAAAATGGTCTTGTGAAGCAACTTGATTTCTTCAGAGCTATTAACAAATCTTGCAGGGTCCCAGGGTGACATAACAGGTCTGGTCTGACTCATTCCATTTAAGAGTGTCTCCTTCCAGCCAGAAATAGCTCCGTGTGCAGCCATAAAAAAAATGTGAAACAATTAATGTCTTTTATCACCAGAAATGCAGATAAAATCCCCTCCATCAGGGGAGTGCAAATCACTGCTCCTGTTCCTTCTCCCTCCCCGTTCTCTGTATCTGGCTTCTTTAATAGATCTTTTGGGATGTTGACTCCAGGTTTGTGTGGCTGTTTTTGCAGCTGAGTCTGGGGTATTATGGGTTCAAGAAAGATATGTCAGGCAGATACTGGATCATGCTCTAAGAGATCATTACCTTGCTGGGGGACTAAGGAATTCAAAACTTAACTTGGCCGGGGAGCAGCAAGTTAAATGGGAGCGTAGGCTGGACTGGGAGAATGTCACCAAGGTAATGGCTTCACATTGAGTACGTGGGTGAGTAGTACATGGGGAACTCAATAAAAATGCATCCTATGCACATACATTAGTGGTATTTAAATTAGAGAGAGTGGCACACTGCTCCTGGATTAACTGTGACTACAGCCTCCTCCCTTGCCATGATCTGATCAGTTGCATCCCAGCACCTATTTCCCTGGAATTGAAGGAAGAAAAAAGTTTCATTTTCACCTCCACTCTGGCCACTGCATTGTGTTCCTCCAGCTCGAGCTCCTCTAGTGGAAGTTGTCCCTGCCTGGGTCCAGGGGTTGGAACTGGATGAGCTGCAAGGTCCCTTCCAGCCCAAACCACCCTGATTTTGTGATGTGTGGGAACGCACTGCTATGTTTTTGCTGTATTTTTTTGGTTTAGTATGCATCTTCTAATACTTAAAGGCCTGAAAATACCATAGTTAAGATCCATATTTCCATTGCAGTCTCTTGTGCAGCAATCAAACATCAGCAGCAAGCATTAACAAGGGCCTTTTAGCATTCTTTTTGCTAAGCTGGGCACCAACACCTGGCCATGTACACAGATAAGACTTGGGCCAAAAACCTGCTTGATGCTATTTTTAAAAGGGAAAAAACCTACCTTCTTTAAATAATGTCTACATGAAAATAGGTACATGAGTCAGAATACACCCTGAGAAGCAGGCAGAAAAAGCTTTAAATAATAGGATTCATTCAGCTAAAGCATCTAATCACCCCTGAAAGTGAGAGCTTAGTTAAAACAAAAGGGTTATTCTCTAGGAAAGTACAAAGGGAATCTGAATTTGTTCCTGCCCTCACACAGTGAGTATAGGGAGTCTGCATTTCATTACACACTCACCTGAAGGGCTTCAGTAGTTCCCACGGTGGAAAAGGAACCACAACAATTTATGAATGCCTGGGAAAATACCTCCCTGCACAACTGCTTCATTTTAACCTGCTTTCCAGGAGAGCGGCTCGAGAGGCAGCAGCAGAGGAAGCTTCATCCTGGCTTGTGTCTGGGAGCATCTGGAAAAAAGAGTGCAATCCACAAAGAGGAGCTCAGTGCAAGGGTTTTAAATCAAAGCCACGGTGCATACACTGAGTTGAAATGCAAGTTCTAGGCAGGAGAATATTTAGAGGATCTTAATTTTACTCCTTAAAAAACCCCCAGCCTACATCCCAACCTGCTGTGCAAGAGAAAGAAAGAAGAGTCAAGGAAATAGATTTTAATTAAAAAGAAAACTTCACCCCTGGTTATTATTAACAATTTGCTCTGCTTTAATAACTTGGATTTTGCTCCCATTTTTTTCTTCATACTTGACGTTCAGTCTAGTAAGTTTTTAAATGACAAATATGAATTACTTGAACTTTTAGACTTCACTTATTATCTGCTCATGCTAAAGAAGCTGCTGTAGCATCTGATCTATGCTGAATCTCAGTGGGAAAATCAGCTTTTTTTCCCCTGAAGTATGTGAACTTTGAGGACAATGTGATGCTGCATGGCTGAGGGGTAGGAGGAAGAAAGGAGGAGAAAGCAAGCTGATGCTACTAACAATTTATATACAGAGCTGGCATCTAACTTCTCTGTGCTTCAGTGTCTGGAAAGTTCCTATAGCCAAAAGCTCATTTGGTTTCCCCCTTTATAGGTAGGAGGACAGACATGGAAGCGTAAGGGTATTTACACAGTTGTACAGCTCAGTGGTAGGGCTGGGACTGGGAACCTGCTTGACTCGCATGGTACTGAGTGAATCCAAACACAGGAAGCAAATACCAGTTGATACATGAAGCTGCCAGTACAAGGCATGTGCAGCATCCTTACCTTTGATCTCATCATTCTGCTTGCCAAATCAAGCAAGCTGCATCCTTTCTTACTTGTGAGCCATAAGACTATATTCAAAGAAAGACATTATTCATTGTTGTTGTTATTGTTGCTACTGTTGTTGTTATTATCATTATCATTATTATCATCATTATTATTATCAAAAAGTTAAGTGGACTGTTTCTTCTGTTCAGGGCAGGTGGCAAGATGTTAGTTGAGAAAGTGGCATTTGGTTTGACAAGACTCTGTTCCTTGGGGAAAGAAACAATTAATAATCATACTTGTATTTAGTCAGTAGATCTGGATAACATCCACTTAATGTCAACAGAGTTAGCTAATAAGTATTCCACACCACCGCCAACTCTATTGAAAAGCCATGGAGAACAGCAAGGTACAGGAAGCAGTCACATGTAGTACCAGTATTTGAGCAAGGGATGAACAGTTGTCCTGGTTGTGGTCGTCTGGGAAGTCTGATTTAATAATCCTCAGTACATGCTTCGTTATTACAAGCAAGAAGTATAAACAACAGCGGGCATGAAACCAGAATTTACAATACAAACAGGGGAAATCTTGTGTTTATAAGGAAGGTACAGAATATCCTTAGAGGACAAAGAAAGATCTTCAAAAAAGGACCAAATTGCATCCATCACTTACATGTTGTGCTGATAGAATGTGGCACAAAGGGGTGTAGATGTAGATTTTACCTCCCTTGGGGTGAAAAGAAACCTAACACCTCATCGGCTGTTTGCAGCTCTGCCCACATCAAATGGTGTGAGATCAGAATCAGACCCCTTCAGTCTTGATTTCAGTTGAATGTGTCTGAGTATTCCTGTCTTGTGAAATCCTTCACACAATTAATTCAAATTGTCTTGAAGATGAGTGCTGACTGGGCAAGAGCAAAAACTGGGCAAAAGACTGCAATCAACACATAATGATACACTGCAGCTTTTCAGCTAACAGAAGGAGCTGTGCTAAAAAAGGCCAGTATTTGCTCCTGTCTGTTGCTCTCCTATTAACCATCCCATGGAGAGCAGGACATGTGTTCATTACATCCACACCAAAAGCTGGGTACAAAAACTTGACTTTGGCCTCATGCCTGGGGCAGAAACTCAACAAGTCTCTTTTCTCATCACACTTTGACAGATTCCATCAAATCTTGATTTATCTTTCCTTGAGGAGGCTTCTGTAGTGGCTGGATAAGGTCTTTTGCCAGGCAAGGAGAGGCAGGTCCTGCCACAGGTACTGCTGAGGGACAGAGGTTAGCCTTGGAGCAACTGTCCTCAAAGCTGTAGGACTCTGGGGGTGCCTCAGGCATTTGATTCAGATGATAAAGCTGCTAAACCATCTCTGCCTTCGTGCCCTCTGGTGGGGTATGAACTAGGCAACTGGCTGTCACTGGTGACACCAGTGTCAAACATAGACTAAATGATGCTGGTACAGAGAAAGCTGCAACTTTGACACTTTACCAAGAATCCTCAATTTAGTAAGTGCACCAGTTTGCAGGAGCCTGGGCAGAGTTCAGGGATCTGTAAGGTTTTGTGGTCTCCATGCATAGGCATGAGCTCTCATGCAGGCAGGACCTGGAAAACCAGACTGCATTAGCTGCTCTCTATCAGCAGGACTTCTGAAGATGCCACCAACAAAACCGTGCTCACTCCTGTGCAGCAGGGAGAAGGTTCGTGGCAATTGCACTCAAGACCAGTCTACAAAGCCGTCACCTGATCCCAGGTGAGAGAATCTAGGATGTTCTCAACAGCAGTACCGGAGAGGTGGAGAGCAGGAGAAAACATCCCACCTGTCTTGGTGGTAGAAAGCCGCTGTTCAGCAGTGCTGGTAGGAATGAGACCCATCTTCTTCTTACAGAGTTTTGCAAGAGACCTCAAGAGCTCAAGCTGCACTCAAAAAAGCCTATGGGAAAAACACAGCATCCAGAATGCCCCGAGAAGTAATCAGGGCCACTGAAGGGCAAAGGAAATGTCAACAGGGCTCAGGCCATCTGCCTTCCGTTTGGTCACTGTTCAGAAGTACTCCCATTTTGTAGAGAAGTACTCCCAGCTCTTTAGTGGCCACAGGATAGACCCTGTGGCTCCCAGGGTAAGAAAAGGTTGAATATCACTGATATAATTAGGGAGCTGAAGGAATAGCAGCAGCTTACAAATTGTAGTTATCCTCTCATTAGTATGGTTGAGGAATGACTGTATATATGAGTAAGGCTTATTTAACAATAAATGTCATATTTACATAACATAGAATTATGCAGGCAAATGTAACCAGGAAATACATTAAATTAGGAAAGAAAAATCTGGGTTGAAAAAAAGGGAAAATAAAGGATTGCTGGTGCATGCTGTAGGCAAAAATAGTGTGGAAGCATTTAGAAACATGTCTGTTATTTAGGTCCTAGTGATATCACTGGCAGTCAGGGTGTTTAAATCCTCTAGATGCCACTGGAATTACTAACCTCTAAAGTAAATTGATACCAGCTGTATTATTGAGGCTGCTCTGTTTTACTGGAGAGGAAAGGAATGGTGTAGCCACTGATGTAACTTTGGGATTTGCTTTTTGTGTGAGTGCAAAATCCTTTTTATGAAGCATCACTTGTCCCAAGTGAACAAAGATGATCCATCCTGAGTGCCACCATGGACTGTTATCCCAATACTCTTCTTAACTGCTTGAATTCATTGTCTCAGGTCAACAAAACTTCTATATATAATAAATCATGTGAGGTTATCCATTAAGCAAACCAGTTAGAAAGGCTCCCAACAAAATTACCAGAGATTGAGCATCCATTCTAGCTAATAAAGCCTGTTGGAGTGGCTGTGCAGCTAAAGCATGTTCCATCAGTAGCTTCACCTCATTATGGAGTTGATTTATTACCAGTTTCTGCAGACCAAGGGGACTGAATAAGCATCATCCGGATGGGACTGCCAGAGTACCTCTGTGACTAGCCGGATGAGTGATGAGTCTGAGCTGAGGACCTGTAGCAGCAGCCACAAATGACGCACCAGCTCCAGCTGGAATTATAGATCTAGTCCTCCTCCACGGAGCTTTGGCTAATTGGCACGAATGGGAGCTAAAGATGACATTAGCACTTCCCCGAGATGGATAACAAAGGCATTCCACTTCATGGATTCACTTAGATACATGGCCATATACCAAGCTCTACGGCGGGAAAACAAACCTGAGCCGTGCACTGCATTAGGCTTGCAGCAGAGCAAGCATTACCTGAGAGTAACCATATGCTCAGTGGAACCTGTGAGCAAATTCAGTAGTTAGGTGTGACTGAGTGTGCAGGCAGGACCATGACCTTGTGGCTGGGCAGTTCTGGGGAGGAGAAAGGGTGGCTGTGCACAGAGCAGTGTCCTTTAGGCAAGATGGGCATCAGAGGACTTCCACCCGTTTCAAAACATGAAACAACCATAGAGTCAATTGGGTTGGAAAAGCCCTTCAAGCTCATCCAGTCCAACCCTTACCCCAGCACTGCCAAGGCCACCCCTAACCCATGGCACTGAGGCCTCGTCCCCACGCTGTGTGAACACTTGCAGGGACGGTGCCTGCAGCCCTGCCCTGGGCAGCCTGTTCCAATGCCTGAGCACCCTCTGGGGCAGGAATTGTTCCTCAGCTCCATCTAAACCTGCCCTGGGGCAGCTTGAGGCCGTTTCCTCTTGTCCCATCCCTTGTTCCTTGGGAGCAGAGACCAACCGCACCTCACTGCATCCTCCTCTCAGGTAGTTGTTAGAGAGAGAAAGAGAAAACCTTTACCCATGCCCATTTGCCTGCCAGGGTGTATGCTCCAGTGTCTGAGCATGAGTCCAGCAGCAGTGCTCAGCAGTTCAGCTTTGGAAGATGTAGGTGTGAAAGTCCTTGTATCTGCTTCTTTGGTACACTGCATGAAACCCACTAATGGCACCACACTGCATTCATGGCTGTTATTTTGGATTGATTGGTCTATTGGCAGATCCATGGCTTGGCTATGACAGCAGCATTTGATTTTGCACGGGCACTGTTGTCTGTGGCTTGAGTAGTACACCTCAGTATGGATGTCTTTATCCCCCGTTTGTGATCTTAGCTGACAATTTTCTTCAGCTTGGCAGAGACAAGCTAATTAAACCTGAATTCTTTTTCTAACCTATGCATCGAAATGCTGTCCTTGGAGCCAGATCTACTCCCTAAGGGTCTGCATACTTGAGCTACTGCTCAAGTGGGCTGAATCATGATCTCATCAGAGACAATAAGAGGTTGGAGACTGGTTTTAAGTATTCAGTTTAAGCTCCTGTCAGGGAATCTGTCCACTGACATATCTAATACATTCTCCTTTTCCAGAGACATCATTCAATTTAGTCCCAAAGTTACCCTTGATCCATACCAATTTGGGGTCAACCCAATGTAGCATTGAGGAAAAATACATTTATGCCAAAATTATAGGCTTGCAAAGGAGGTTGACAGTAATGAACAATTGCACTTTGAAAACATCTGTTATTCACACATACACATGTGCACGCACACACACATGCAAAGAAATACAAGTTTCTGAATAAAAATACAAAGCCAGGAAAGATGGGGAAGAACCCCACTGAAACAGGAGCAATTCAGAGTTAAAAATCCCAATTTTCATTGAAAATATAATTTGCATTCAAGTGCATGGCTTTCATTTAAGTCTTAGTTTTCTGTTGGAGGAAATAACACTCATCCATTGCATCTCCTCTATCATGAATGATTTGATTTCCTTGGCTACCAGCGAAGCCCATCTTACAGAGACCCATCTTAAACTGTTAGTTTACCCCAATTTATCTCTTCTTGTGCAGCCAAGGAAGAAAGGGGCTATCAGAAATACCAGAATACCTTCAGTAAGGTTAACTGTTAACAGTCTTCAAAGAAATGCTATGAATCTTTGATGTGCTGATCTAAAGGAAGTAGAGTTCAGCTGAGGCAGGATCAGACAAGGGAAAGGGCAGAGGAAAAGTTCTACTGTGTACCCACATGTGAATGTACTCTGCAGTAAGTACTGAGTGATGGGCAACTGAATGGAGGAGTCAGATGTAAATGAAGACTCATGCCTGAGCTGGGGAGGATGAATGAGTTATTGCCATCCAGGGATGCAGCCTGTTGAATTTATGTGCCATTCCCTCCTCAGAGACCCATCACACGGACTCTATGCCAGTTTTTCTGGGTGAAAATGATTGAAAATTTGTCCACTAAAAATACTAAAAATAAATATTGCCCTCTCACTATAGGAGGCATGCTAGAAAGCTGTTTCCAGCTCCAGACTTACCAGCTACAACAGGTATTCCTGTAGCAGCAGAAGGGCACAGTGTCAAATGACTTCTGCTCTGACGGATGTAAATTGCAGCTAAGAGCTCACAGATAGGTCACCATCCTACACCTGCATTATTCAACAGAAACCAGAGAGCAGGATTACTTACTCCTTATCTCAGGAAGATTTAACTTGTAATTATTGTTATTGGTACTTCAGTAGGACCTACAGCACTGAAGTGAGATCAGGACTTTGTTGTGTTAGTGTGGTGTGGCTGCAGGAAAAGAAAGAGTTGCTCCCCAAAGTGCTAACAAATTCAATGGAGATGACAAAGGAAGTGTTTTTACACCCCATTTAAACATGGTGGTGTGAGGCCCTGAGAGAATAAATTGCCAGAAAGTTAGGCATGTAGTTTAAGTTCAGACATGCCTCTCAGGGTGGGATGATTTGGCCTTGAAAGTGCCCATGTGAAGCTGTTCATTGTCAGAGATTAACTTGGGCAGAGAAATTCTCCCCAGATGGCCTGTTTCAGTCATGCACTCCTATTCCAGGCACCATCTTCCTCTCTTCCCACACAGAACTGCTACACTCAACCATCCAACTGCCTACTGAGACATTCAGAGGCAAACTAAGAGGGGGGGAATATCCACCACGACCAGCTCCTCTCACATGGATGGTGTGGTCTGTTGTGTTTAGGCACCTTCCCTTCTGAACTTGGTCCCCAGTTCAGTCTGCTGAACTGTCAGATAATTATAACTAATACCATGGCTATAATTATTATTATTATCATATTACTAGTGCTAATTCTTGTTCTATCATATCATTTTCATCTTATTATTATGCTATTTATGTTTTGGCCATTATTCAGATAATAAAGCCAGATGCTTTGACTTGCTTCAGAGCTTCCTTGTGCTGGGTGCTGTAGCATGTCCCCTGTGAAAAGTCAGTCCTCACCCTGAGGCACTTAAAAATCTAATTAGAGAAGACATCCCAGCATTATCTTCATCTATCAGAAACTTCAGTAGCAAACCCTCGCTCTTCAGGATATTAAGGGTCACTTTACCAGACTTCCTGAAGAACTGGTAGAACTCCCAATATCCTGGGTGTCTGTGCCAACACAGCTCTAGAAGCAACCTTATTTCAGCATTGCTTTCCTAATTCCTCACAAACCACACACACACAGAGACCCATGCAGGTATTTACCCTGGCTTATTTGTTCCTCTATCGTGTATTCATGGTCTCCCTGAGAGATGTATTCTTCCACATAAAAACAATTCTAAATGACGCCAAGCTATAAATAAATGCTTAAATGAAGTTCATGAATGGCTGATGAAGTTCAACAAGGCCAAATACAAGGTCCTGCACCTGGGTCGGGGCATTGTAATTAGGTGATCTTTAAGGTCCCTTCCAACCCAAACCATTCTGTGATTCTAAATTACCCCCCAGAAAGGATGGCTGTTACTGGCATGACAGTTTCTGGGAACTGCTTGGGTACCACAGCACCAGATACAGGGATACTCAGAAACCATACTGGTGGGGAGCATCCCCTCCAGGTGTGGACATCCCTCCCGTGGCAGGTTCCACTGTGCCATCGGGTGCTGGGCTCACCCTGGTGAGGCAGAGCAGCAGCAGCAATGCTGGCCATGCCCTTGCCCCAGCCAGTCCTGATGCTTCACTTATACAGCACAGCCGTGCTCATGCGGAAGGGCTGGTTTGTCCACACAAAGCCTAGGGTCTCTTGTTTGATTCCTCTGCATGCTCACTTAATAACTCAAATGTGGTTAAACCACCAGAATTAGAGCCTCCATTTCTTTTGCAGTTTCCCATCTTTTCCAAAAGGTGAATGTTTAGAATGATGTATGAGCCACGAGCTACAGTGTTCATTTATGGCTCTTGCAAAGCTTTCCCCTTGGCTGGAAAACAGTGGACATTCACAATCAATAAGACTCCTCCAAACAGCCCTGTCTCCAGTTTCATTAGGAGTTTGTCACAAAGTTATTTCAAAACCTCATTCAAGTAAATTGGCTGTGAGCAGCGAGTGCTTAGCCTGCTGCTCCCAGCACCCAGCTCTGAGGAGCAAAGGTCCAAAAGGGATTTGTTTCACCTCAATATTACATTCTGACATGCAATAAGACTGCTAAAACACTGGCTGGGACAGCTCTGTACCTCCTGACCGTATCACATGTAAATAGATGCTGATGGCTTTGCAAGAGCAATACCTGATGGACAGCTGTAAAAGCGTGTTTATCAGATTGGATGTCACTTACAGCTTACCTTTTGGGACAAAAGATTCTGATCAGGTAATGCTGATGTTCCGGCACATCACTCCAGTCCTATTTTTTTCCTGCTGAAGTCAGCGATACAGTTGCCATTGGGTTTAATGAAAGCAGAATTAGGCTGAATTTTTAAAAGATACCATCTAATTCTCAATCAGAACCCTTTTGGAGGAGATCCAGCACATGGTTTGCATTCTAATAAAACATAGAAGGAGTTATTGTTCCCTGAAATCCATATGTATTCTCCAGATCTGCCACTTCACATTAGAATGCTGCAGAAGCCCCGGGAGAATGACGACATCTTTATCCCAAAGGTTAAGCAAAAACTAATGAATAGGAACTATTAGATTTGACAGAGCTGAAACAGAAATGTTTAGATTTCAAAAATCATCCTGATATTTAAGGCTTTTGTGAAATACATTTGCTATGTGAACGCTGAAATACGCTTCACTTTTCAAGCAAAGCAGCCTTCTCGAAATCCTCCACAAGCAGTTTACAACTGTAAGTGGCCTCCTGCAAAACCAAAACCTGAAAGTTCTGCTGGCTGGTACCTCCCAAATCAGCAGCAATAGCCCAAGGGGAGCTGCCAGGCTTGCTCTCCAGGCCACCCATTATAGACATCATTGGTAAAACCCTGAGAGAGTACCAGCCATGCCCCTGAAGCGGGGTGTCCTTTCCTTCTCAGAGCATAATTAGCTGCTGCTGGGGTGGGTGGAGATGGTCAATCATAGCTGCTGCCAAGAGATGCTTCTTCACAAGCTCACGCCTTGTGCTTTGCTTTGGGGGTCATTGCCCTCCTAAGCAGTTGCTGGGGTAACAGTGCATCTCCTTCATCTGGGTTTCCTTAGATATTACATCTTGCTTGTTTCCAAGCTTCTTCTTGTGATGGGGGCACTTCATGGAATCTTACTGACAGCTCTTCAAAGTCATTTTCCTGTATTTCAAGGTAAAATGAACCCAGTTTGTGGGGCTTGAGGAGAAGGCAGGAGACAGACTGTCAATTGTTTTCTCTTTGCAGTCAGAGGAAGAATGTTCCTTCCTCCTACAGCAGTACCATTATTTCAATGATCCACATTTTAACTGATGAAAATTGAAATGGCTCTTCAGTGTGAAAGCTCCAATTTTTCTTATATAGGGAAAATACAAGTCTGAATTGCAGAGACTGCACTGAGACATCTGTAGCTTGCTCTGGGGAGTGTGGGGATTTTTCACATGCCACCCAAGTGCTGAAGGTCATCGAGGTCAGAATTCACACAGATTTTCCTTGGCTTTCTCCACTGAGCATCCTTTCCGGAGGAGCAGATTATTTCATTTTGCCCTTCCTTTAGATGCAGGTCTGGCACAGGCTGCTGCCCTCCCATTGTGCCTGTATGTGTGTCTTAAGTGGAAGCAAAGAGATTCTTGTAAACAAGCACAAAGTCTGTGGAGCTTAATGGTGGGTGATGCTGTTCAATGTCCTTTCCAGTATACCTGCAAGTGCCTCCTCACCAAGGCCTGCAGGGGAGCAGCCAAGGTGATGGTAGCTGCCTGTTTTATGGCTTCTCAAAAAACCTAGCCTTACTGAAGCTGGAGGACTGTAGGGTGACCTGTGCTCATCCTCCCTAAAAGGCTGGCTGCCCTTCCACAACAAAACACCTGCTGATCCTAGTCAGAATCCAACGTCTTTAAATGCTCTGTTCTCAAATCATAGAATCATAGAACAGTTAGGGTTGGAAAGAACCATCCATTTCCAACCCCCTGCCATGGGCAGGACCACACATTAAACCATGTCATCCAAGCCCCTGTGTCCAGCCTGGCCTTGAACACTGCCAGGGATGGGGCAGCCACAGCTTCTCTGGGCACCCTGTGCCAGCGCCTCAGCACCCTCACAGGGAAGAGCTTCTTCCTTACATCTAACCTGGACTTCCCCTGTTTCAGTTTGAACCCATCACCCCTTGTCCTGTCACTACAGTCCCTGATGAAGAGTCCCTCTCCATCATCCTTGTAGCCCCCTTCAGACACTGGAAGCTGCTCTGAGGTCTCCACGCAGCTTATCTTCTCCAGGCTGAACAGCCCCAACGTTCTCAGCCTGTCTCCATACAGGAGGTGCTCCAGGCACTGAGCATCCTTGTGGTCTCCTCTGGACTTGCTCCAACAGCTCCATGTCTTTCTGATGTTGAGGACACCAGAACTGCACACAGTGCTGCCAGTGGGGTCTCATGAGAGCAGAGGGACAGGATCACCTTCTTTGACCTGCTGGTCACGCTTCTTTTGATGCTGTGAGCACACACTGAAGCGGTTCATGTTCAGTTTCTCATCAACCAACACCCTCAGTCCTTCTCCTCAGGCTGCTCTGAATCTCTTCTCTGCCCACCCTGTAGATATCTGCCATCCAGCAGGGACACAGGGTACATCCAGGTACAGCTGCTTGGAACTGGAGGGCAGCAATCAGTTGCTATTTCTTCCACTGTCCCCTACTTGTTATGAGCCAAAGTTTGTTGCAGTACCCCAGAAAGAGTGTGCTCGTGCCAGGCTTACCAGTGAAGGAAGGAAGAACACTGCTGATCCCACCACATTGCCTGTTTTACAAGCTACATGAAGGAACAAGACTGCCTGGCTGAGAAAGCAGTCCCTGCTAGGAAGAGGCTTGGAAGCCAACACTTTATCAGCTATCAAAATGGCAGATGGACTTGTACTAAGCAAAACCTAGCTAACAAGGTAGTATTTGATGGGATAACTGGAGGGAAGGAGGGATGTATCCAGCACCCCTGAGCATCCATCTGTCTGCTGTGCTTGCTGATGGGGACACGCAGCAGAGCAAACATCCCTCATCCAGACCTAGAAGAGGATCTGAGTTACTCAGGAGGGGGCACCTCAAATCCTGTGTTGGTTCAGGTATGGCTCTGTCCTTACATTCTCACAGAAACTGCACTATGTGACGGGTTCTGCTCCAGGAGACAGTAGACACAACCAGGTGACAGCCATAGAGTCACCTAGGATTGAAAGGGGATCTCAAGGTTCTTCTGGCCCAACCTTTCTTGCCCAAGGACACATGACACTTGGGTCTCAAGCCCTGCAGTCAGCAGAAGCTCTTTCAGCAGGCCATCAAGAGGACACAGCTGAGATCTTCAATCTGCTTTGTCCACCAGCAGAGCCACTTTCTGCACTGCACAGGGTTGTATTCAGTAACACATCGAGAGCACTGCTTCTGTCTGTACCTTCCCTTCGAGTGTCTCGTCTTTCACTTAGGGTGAATGCCTCAGTGAAAGTGCCCCAGATCCAACAGAGTCATGTGGCCCAGGCTTTATTTGCTGTTATTGCTGCTTTCAAGTGGAAAATTGATATAATAGCAGTCCTTTCTCAACACACAGCAGTCTGCACATTTGTACAATGTTCTTTGAGGACGATCAGCAGCCACTGGCATAGAAAAGTGACAGATGCTGTCTGCAAATAATGAGCTGAAGCAGTTTCCTTTGGAAGTGAACTTAAGCAAAGTCCCTTTGAGTTTGAAAAGCCAATGAGGTTCCCATGTGGCCTCAGAAGCTGCTCGCAAGGCTCTGCCGGAACAGACGTATTCTATTAGCTCAAATGGCATAATTATTTTTCAACTCTTTCTCTTGCACAGACTTCTCTGTAGAGAGGAAATGGCCAATTTCCTATTTATTGAGTATTTTTTACTGGGGACAAATGTGAAAAAGAATGAAATTTGTGGCCTCTCTGTTCACTTCCCTAGTGTTCCGTATGGTGTCTGCACAAGTTGCAGTGATAAGGTGTAGCTGTATGATGCATAATCGTGATAAAGGATACCACGTGCCTTTGTAATCCCTGTCTTTGTTCTTTGCATCTCACACAAAAATCGTTTTAACCATCTAGGCCTGTAAGGAGTCTCACAGTTGTGAGATTGAAGGAAGACCACTGAGCCATTCCCTCCTAAGCCTTTGATCCTGTCTCCTTCCTTTGTGCTTTTATCTAATGCACACAGTCATGTACCAGAGGCAGCTTTTCCAGATGTAGCAATATCAAGTGTTCAAAGTCATCCCATTACCTCATGGTGCTGCAAGAAGTGAGTCCAAATGACTGAAAATGGAGGACTCATAGCTTCCCAGCCAGGTATTTCCAAACCCATCAGTGGACTAAAGGCACAGTTCCAGTTTAACTGTACAGCTCTTGTACATTTCAGAGATTTATAATTTGTGATTATTGCCATAGTCCTGAATCCTGAGGATTAAATAAGGCCTGTTGAGGTCTGAGAAAGAGACATCCATGCTTATGTACATAACTGAATCTACAAAAGGGTATCAAAGGCATGGGGCTTCCTTGCAGTAAAAATAGCTCTTGATTTACAATCACTCTCATTAAAGGCTTTAGAAAGTAAGAATTTGTTTTCTTCCAGCGTGACCTGTTCTCTTGGGCTGTTTTAGTAGGGGAAATCCAACCAAATCCAAAGTAGGATGCTGTCATTTTACCAAACATTAGCTGTATGAATAATGGAAGTTGTGTTGCACAGCACATTAAATCCACACACAAATGCATCAAAATGAGACGCCATATTGAAGGCATGAGGAGGTAGTTCTAAAGCTCAGCCTCAATCTTAATTCTGTTTCTTAGTTTTAAAAGCATGATTTCCCAAAGTTTATGGGGCACTTTTCCCAGGATTTGTTTTACCTTTTTACTCTGTGTAGTCTTTGTCCTGCACATCTATAGATGAGAAATATATTTGGGCAAGTTTAGGAATGTGCAATGCTGTGGAAAATTAAACAATGCTAATAATCATTGATGGATTCTATAGATGAAACACATACATCAAAGGAAACCAAAAGAAAGGGATCGTGTATTCTTTTACAGCAATAATTCCCTATAGACCACAACTTGATCACAGGGATCATCACGCAGTAGGTGTCCTGATCCTATGCACAGCAACAGCGGTGTGAGCAGCTGTTAAGAGCAGAGAATTTGTACTATGAAGTCAGGTGTGGAAGACCTTAGCAAGCTACAGAACTGCCCTTCCTGTCTGGTGCCTCTCCTGACTTCCCTGAGCTCCTTGAATCTGCAGGAGTTACTGCATAATATATCTGTGGTGTGGAGAGTAGCTGCTGATGTGGTGGAATCACCTGCTCTGGAAAGGTCCAGAAACTGTGTAGATGGGGCCCTCAGTGCCGTGGGTCAGTGGTGGCCTTGGCAGAGCTGGGGAGTGGTTGGACTGGATGAGCTTAAAGGGCTTTTCCAACTGAGCTGATTCTATGACAAAAACAAATCAAACATGAGCTCTGCCCACAGAATTCAATTCACATCAGCTCAGTTCTGTTGTCTTTAAAATCTTCCAGCTCTGGACCTGAATGCTGGACATCCCTTTTGTTCAGGGCTTTGTTTGTTTGGGGTTTTCTTCTCTGATTTGGTTCTAGTTGTTTGGGCTGTAGTTTGTTCTGGGGGTCTTTTTTGAGCTCTGTGTTGTTCAATGAACTCTATGTACCCTGTGAGATGAAAACCCTGGCATTGAAGGGATAATCCTTTAGTGACAGGAGAGGACAATAAAGCTGCAGATCATAGACAGTAAAAAATCCCCATTCCTAAACTAACACCCCAGATAGGATCCATCTTGCTGCCTTAGCTGTCAGGTAGTTAGATGTTTGTCTTGGGCAGGCAATCTGCATGGTTAATGGGGAGAAATTAGCACCTCCAAGAAAAAAATTCCACCCATCTGGGTCTGGAATTGTTAGGCTGAACACACAGCCTGAGAGTGGAGATAGAGCTGTGAGTGCTGAGGACTTTGGAAATGAATCTGTAGGTGCCAAAAGCTGAACAAAGGGAAAACAAGTGACCCTGCCATGACAGGGTGAGGATTCATCTGACAGCACACGGAAACGCTGGCACAATGACAGGCTCCAGGTCTTCAAGACAGTTCCTTAAACACAAACCCATCTTTCTCTCCCTGCAGTCCCTGCATCTGTTATTATCCTCCTTCAAGCTTTCACCACAAATGAAAAAGACATCTCCTGGCTGCAGCTAACCCCAAGCACCATGAGGACAGAGAAGAGCATTCTATGAAAGGGTATTACGTGCCCATAGAATTAAAACCTGCTTTCTACAGCAGCTGCTTTGAGTCCTCAGAACCTGGGCATGTGGGTCACACATCACCACCAGGAGAAATTATATGAACCCATATGAGAATAGGAGGAGGGTGATTCAGAGCCACGAGGCTGTTTAACACTTACTTGGGCAATAGAGAGGATAGAAGCTCTGGTGAGGCTGAGGAGGCCAGCAGGATGTGGATAACAAGCCACACCGCATCTTTGCAGATAGAGAAGGAGATCAAAGGGACAAGGATGGAGCCTGAAGGAGATTTCTACATCTGGAGATGGAAGGTCAAGGACATAGCTGGAAGAGCCTGTGAATCCCTGAAAGTGAGCTATGAGGAGAGATAAGGGGCAAGCTGCAGCCTTGGGCATGGACAAAGGGATACTCTGCCTTCTCTTGTTTTACCTTTATCTCTGTTTTGGTGTTTCTAAAGGAAGGCTTGGACACCCAGGCAGGATCAGTGCTGCTGCCAGTCAGAGAAACCATGATTTGCTTTCTCCTTCCCTTCTCTGTACAGCTTCCCAGATGAATGAGCAAAAGGGGACTTTGGGAAAAGGATTCCCATGGGAGAAGCTGGTGAAGTTGTCTCTCCCTGTGCTGCCCTCCCTCTGTAGGGCTGCAGCACAGGGTGCGGGGGGTTCAGTAGGCCAAGGACCTCCTTACTGCAGGGTATCTGAATGGACGTGTCCTGCTGTTGCCCTCCCGGTCACGATGCTGCTGAGACTCGGGGATGAGCTCTCACGGGGAGGGAAGCTGCAGGTGGTTGTGCAGGGGCAGTTTGAGATCCACAACCTCATTCAGGGGCTTTGGCTTCCTGACCTGGGCAGACAGATGGGGCAGAGCTTTGAGAGCATCCTTGAGGGCGTCCAGACTAGGGGCCGATTGCAGGGATCCCCGGGGGGCTGGGAGGGAGCGTGGGACCATGCAAACCCAAAGGCATTTGTGCTGAGACAGGGAATAGCAAGAAGAGGCCGACAAAACAGTGGAGGTTAAATTGCCTGCCATCCCCCACTCTCCTTAAAGCATCCCTGCCCACACCAGCATCGCTCTGTGCCTACAAGCTGCAGACAGCGCCGTGCTGCTGCTTCCCCTGCCTGCAGCAGCCTGTCCTGAGCGTGCAGAGGCCTCTGTCGCAGGAGCCACCTCATTCTGCCTAATTGCACAGACAAGAATTAACGTGAAACGGAGTCTTACCTTGCAAGCCATGCGCTCTGTGAGCCGTGGAGCAGAGCCCAAGTGAAGCAGAAGGCTGTGCACGTTTGGGCCCTTCAGCCAGGGCAGCTCTGGAGTCCTGATGCTTCCTGCAGCGCTGGCACTGCTTCACTGCCTCTGTGCAGCAGGTTGCAGGCACACAGCAGTGCGTCTGCTGGACAGGGTCCACCATTTAGAAAGCACAGGCACTGTGAGCAGCATCAGACCAGTGTAAGTGGTGCTGGGACAAACATGGTTTCTCCCTAGGAATAAAACCCACCCGATCCAGGCTCCTCTGTTTCCTCCTCATTATCTTGTGTCTGACTGCAGCAAAGCCCTTGTAAGACTGCTGCCAGAACAGCTGGTTGCCAGCGATGTACGGAGTGATCGATATGTTTGGCTTTTCATGTTCATCCATCGTGTGAATCTGCTTTCATGCTTTCATTATGTGAACAGGATTTGAAGGCAGCCCTGAACTTTGTGCTCATGTCATTTACTATCTTTGGCCTGGAATCCAGAGCCCATGCAGCTCCCTGCTGCTCCCCTGGCACTCTAGAAAGCAGGGTTAGTTACAGCCCCTCCTCGTTCCCCCCACAAAAAGGACCAGGTTTAGAATAAGAACAGTCTGCCCAGCGCAGTCGGGCATCTCCTCCACAGACAGACACGGCTCCGGAGTGAAAGCCAGAGGAAAAACAGAGCTCCCAGTTTGTTTACTACCTCTTGGCACACATCCATACCCAGCTTTTTATATACCACTTCCCAGACTTTGCAGCCTAGTGAACAAGATGCAGTTTTGTCCTGGCTATCAACACACCGATGGTTACCAGCAACATTTTGTGCTGCTCCAGCCAAAGAACAGGACCCTGCTGTGCTGAGATTTGTATGGGCATGTGTGCAGATAGTGCCTGCAAAGGAAAGTTGTAATCTGTAAATACAAGGGTGTGAGCTTGGGGGGGGCGGGGGGAATAAGAGATTTCAATCCAGACTGCACAGTAAAAAGTTCTTTTTTGGATTTCTGAGCTATCTGTCATGGGGAGGAAAGCCAACTTCAGAGGTTTCTGGATAGTGGAAGGAGAGAAAGGCTAATCCAGAGGTACTGGTGTACAGGACCAGTTCTCCTAGATGTAGCCCAAGGCTCAGAGAATGTGGAATTTTGGAGAAGGCTTTCATTCCCTGTGTTAAGGGGGTAAATGCATTAATTTTCTGTAGTTCTTTTGTAACTGAGACATTAGGAAAAACAGGACCATGATGCTTTTGTAAACTAGAATGTAAACCTAAGATAAGTAACAATAAAGAATTTGAACACCTATCCATTAGTTTAAAACCAGTTTCACCAATGACCTGACTCCAGCCCTGTTCCACTGTGGGCACTGACAACTGCCAGCACTGCAGCCTCCATCCAGCCACTGGCCAAGGTCTCCCTTTCAAAGTGTTAGCCCCCAGGGTTTCTCCTGTACAGCAGAAAGCATTAGAGTCATGATGGAACCACTCATCTGCCCCTCCTCTCCATCTTCGTCTCCTTTGGTCTTCAGGGCTCCCCAGACAACCATGCTGGGTGCAATCAGTGCCAGCAGTGATTTGGGTGACAGTCCCAAAAGTGCCCCAGACAGGCATGATGATTGGCAGTAGCAGTTCTTTTTCTACCACCTACATTACTTATTTCAAGTCAAGATGGCAAACCCACAGTAGTTTGTGGTGGACTTTTTAATTGGGTTGTTATGGAGGTTAATGACTGAACATACAAATCAGTTACCATAGTAAGTGGAGTAAAGAGTCAGGAAGGAAACAAAGCTAATATAAATCATCAGCTTGACTTTGATGGGAACTGGCCTGGATCCTGCAGCACTCAAAGCTCGCTGTTGTAGGCACCATCCACAGCCTGGCCGTGGGTGTGTGTTGCATTAGCAGGAACAGTGGCGGAGACACCGCACAGGGAGGCACATTCACATGTCGCCTTGTCTCTTGCAATGTTTTCATTTTCTTGCCTTTCATTCTTTACCAGGAACAAGGGAAAAAATACCCTTGAAGCCCCTTTTAAAGAGTCTCAGGCAGCATCCAGGTGATGTCTCTGCTCTATTGTAAGAGGATCCTCAAGGACAAGCTTAGAGGCTAAGTACAACCAAAGAGCATCCACCCTGCTGCCCTCTGGAGCGTCGCTGGGATGACTTGGAAGTGACCCAGAGAGAAACAGCACATGGACGGGCCCCAGTGCACGTGGTTGTGCAGCCACTGGCATGGTTGTTACAGCTGCCTCCATCCCTTCTGCCTGGCCTTGAAATGATGATAAAATATAGCAGGTATCAGACAAATACCAAATCTCAGGGTGGTTCTTAAACATGCCCCAGTGGTGGTTACTGTAAGACCTGGTGCATTTGAGTCACTGTGAAGGTATGCCACCAGGTCTTTGGTTTTAGAGGGCTCTTGGGAGAAGATGCTTTAGGCTTTTATTTGGCTCCTGGCAGTATCCTGCACAACAGTTGCTATAACGGTTTCTTAATGTTCCTCACCCTGACAGCCATTATAAGGGCAATGTATGACATTCTTAAGATCTAGTCTTAAAACATTAACATATTTATAAGTAATGCCCTAATTTGAGGGGAAACCGAGTTCTCTTAGATGTAAGTAGTTATTAATTACAATGCAACAAGAAAATTCATTAGGGAATAGAATCAAACTTTCAATTAATGTCATTTTTATCTGGGAACATTAGATGAGCTTTTTTTCTTCTTTTGCCTTTAACAAGGATCTGGAAACATTTGCTAATTTCCAACTATTATAGTTACTTCTATGAAATAATGTGATCTCTCATTTGCATATAAGAAAACATTTTCTGTATTCACTCTGACTCTGAGCTGCCCTATTTATATCAGTAAATTGAGCTGAAAACTGCCTGTGCATTTAAAGAGGAGTCTTTTCTTATGCAGAATAACAACACATTTTACCAGTCCCATGGTGAACATCTAGCATTATTTCTGGGGTTTATTTAAGCTAGTGTCTAATATTGGTCTCTGCATGGGTCTTAGCAGTGTGGCTGAGCAAAAAGCCAAGTGGTGTCTATTGCTGACTGTTACACACACATTTCCTTCAGTTGTTTTGGAAATCCTCTCTGCGCTTCTTGGTCCAAGTATTTTACTTTCAATTTCATTTTCAGTCTCAAAGCAAAACCTGCTTGAAATAACACAGTCTTCATGTGCCAGGCAGGAATTCTGTATCATTTAACTCAAACAAATCAGCCCCCTTCACACTCATTTGGTAGTGGACGTACTTTGCTTTTTGGTCTGTGTTACGTTTGGTGTTTGGGTTTGCTTGGTTGCTTATGTATCTAAGAGGGCCATTCCACAGGATCCCTAATCTGCAAGTCCCTGAAAACTGCAGAGGAAGAACCCAGTGATACTCCATGTCTATCTAAGCTCTGAATGGGCCAGGAAGACCTTAGAGCAGCTCCAGTGCCTAAAGGGGCTGCGGGAAAGCTGGAGAGGGACTTAGGGACAGGCCAAGGGGAATGGCTTTAACCTGCCAGAGGGGAGACTGAGCTGAGCTCTTAGGCAGAAGCTCTTCCCTGTGAGGGTGCTGAGGCGCTGGCACAGGGTGCCCAGAGAAGCTGTGGCTGCCCCATCCCTGGCAGTGTTGAAGGCCAGGTTGGACACAGGGGTTGGAGCAAGCTGCTCTAGTGGAAGGGGTCCCTGCCCATGGCAGGGGCTGGAGCTGGAGGAGCTTTAAGGTCCCTTCAACACAAACCAGGCTGGGATTCCAGTGAATCCTAACCAGCCACATTGAAGAAAAAGCAAACCTTCCTTCTGCACCCTACTTGAGAGGATCTCATACAGATCTGTTGTCTCCAAGATCTGCACATTCATTCTTGTTGCAAACATCAGATAAATCAGCTATATTAAAAAAAAAAAAAAAGGAAAAAAGAGGTAACAGTTATCATCATTTCATTAGTGATCATGGCCAGGGAAGACAAACAGGGAGAGCAAGGCTGACAGTCCCCTGGCTTATGCAGGGAGTCAAGAAATCTCTGAAGTCAGGTTAACCAGCAGTGGACAGCTAGCTCTCCTGGCTCAGAAGCCCTGGTACGCACTGGAGCTATAGTCTGCTTCTAGTCCTGCTTCTTTTAACACCCCTGCAGCGCCCATAGCTGCATTCCTCTGCCTTTCACCCCAAACTGAACCCCCAGCTTGGTAGATCAAGGTTGATCAGCTTAACCTCATGTCTTGGATGTTAGCTCCTTTGATGTGCTTCTCAAGTAGCTATCTCTGCAGGCTTTGACAGATGTAGTAGGGAGGGTGCACACACACTTGGAGCTCTCCCCAGGTTTATGGGCATTTAAACCTTGTAGAAAAGGATGAAAACATGAACCTGGGATCATTCTTTACTCATGATTCTCCTAAAGAACAAAGAACTTGTCTTGAAGTTGTCTTAAAGAGCCTGGAAAACTGCCTTGTGCAAACCTGTTTGCATTTGAAATTCTTCAATACAAAGTTAATTTCCATTTTTAAAACAGAAAAATACCTATTTGGGGTGTTTTTTGGGGGGGGATTTTTTGCGGTGTTTTGTTTGTTTTTGATTAAATAAAACAATTTTCAGATCATTGGAAAATGACTTTATTTTTCTCTCTTTCCTAAACTTACTTTCTCCAGTGATAAAAACCCCAAATTACCACAGGTCAAAAATCCCTCATCATTAATCCCATTATATTGGTGAAGAGAGGTGCCCCAGGCCATTGGATAAGTGGGAACAGAGAGAAACTGAGCATGGGCCCTTGCAGGTAAGGCTATAAAAACAGCTGTAAAACAAGGACTAGGGTTTCTCTGAGAAACCTCTTGATCTCTAAGCCTGGAGTTGGGCTGTCACACGCATCACTACTTCATACTGATGGCATTAAAATGAGCTCAAAAAGGCAGCAACCAAAGTGCTGTGACCTCCACAAAGTGTTCTTTGACACAGTAGTTAAAGGAAATTAAACGTCAGGGAGGAAATGTCACGTCAGTCTTGGAGGGAAGTGATTCAAGAGGGATGGACAGGATCTTGTGGGCACATCACATCACATCCATGTTCCCCAGTGAGCTCTCTGGGGGACCAGGGTGGTGCTGTTGCAGCACCAAAAGGTTTCAGGCCCTCAGGACATGGTTGCTCTGCAGGACTAGGTCCACAGACTCACTGGATAACCTTGGAAGCTGCTTTCTCTCTCCATGCTTTTCTCTTGCCCTTCAAATTAGATCCAGCTCCTTCTCTTCCTCCTCCTGCTCCCCATGCAAGCCTGTTCCAGGGTTTTGTTCCTTTGATGGCTGAAACCTTCCTTCAATTTTCCAGGTTGAATTTATTCATGGCTAGTGTATACCTTCTGTTCTTGTGCCAGGATTGTCTGTTAGATCTTCTCCCTCCCCAGCACTTCCCCTGCCCACATTTATTTATAGAAAGCAATCTTTTCTTTTTTTTTAATCTTTTTTCTTTTTCCTTTTCTTCTTTTTTTCCCTTCTTTCACCCCCCCCCCCCCCCCCCCCCCCCGAACCTTTTAAGTTCCCACTTACTTTTCCAGCCCCCCCCTTTTGGGCAGTTATCCAACCTTCCTCTTAAGCCATCCTTTATAGTCGTGAACCTCATCTCTCCTTGGACTCCTGGGGTTCATTTGTACACCCCTGGGTCCAGAAGGAGTGTGTCGCAGGCTTGTTTTTCTTGGTGAGGCTTAAAAGTGCCTTTCAGCTGTCTCTGAGCCCTGTGTTTTTCTTGTCAGTTTAATATGCTTAGTAATAACACCTACCACTTTTATATGTCACACTCTGCGCTCCTTAGTCAACTACACATTGACTGGCAAAGCAACACAAAGAAATTGGATTTAACCAGAGAGGGAAAATGTTTCTTTTTTAACCTTTGCCTCCTCCAGGTATTTTTGCAGGTCACAGGATTAGAGCTCCTTGGTGACTCACAGTTCTCCTGCCTGGCAATTATTAGTCTGTGGAGCTCAAAGCAATTACTGAAGCCTTAAGCAAACCTTCTCTGGGTGCAGGGACCTCAGTGACACTATTAGTGTCTTGCCTTGAGTGCAAGTGTTCTGGAATCAGTGCTGGGGAACGTGCAGTAGGGCTGGTAGAAATGCTGTTGCTTGAAGTGAGATAGGTATAAATAGATATTTTAATAACTCAGTAATACATATTTTCACTGATATTTTACAGACAAGGATGGGTAATAGGTTGTCATAATAACAGTTCCTGGGAGAAGTGTATTTTTGGACAAAAAGTGAGAAAAAAACCCACCCTGTTTTGAGAACTAAAAAATGCTTCAGGTTTTCAAAACATGAAAACAGGAGGATACTTCAAAAGGAATTTGATTGTTCGTGGGAAGCGGTTGTTCCAGTTGAAACAGTCTTTTCCCTTCACAAACTGTTCTGGGCCAGCCCTGTTCAGATGGTTGTGTCTGAAAGAAAAACCAAAGGAGACTCAGCCAGGGGGGCTGTGGCTGATCCCAAGCACAGCACAGTCTATGGGAGTGTTTCTGTTTAAATCAAGCTGTGGATATGTTCCCATTGGTGTTTACTGTTAAAACTGCACCAGCTGGTTACAACAATGGAGCTGTATCTCCGGTGCATCTCTAGCTGTGCTCCTTATGCTCTCAGCTTGGTGCTCCTGGGACATGGACCATGTTCTCCTGGATCTGGGAAGCTCGAGGGTCTTGCAAGTTATGGAATTCTGCTAGAAATGCAAGGATGGGGAGAGTTTGGGAACCCAATGGAACCTGAGCTGGGAGGACTGGAGCAAGGGAGTGAGGTGAAGGAGTTCAGTGTCTTCCCTCGTGTCACCCAGGGAGTCACAGGAAGGGCTGAGAACACATCCCAGCTCTCTCCTCCCCTTGAATCCTTTAATACAGGCTTGTATTAAAGATGGTTATGCTGTCTAGCATGCCTGCTTGAGTATGATACATGCAACAGCAGTGACAGACTCACATAAGGAGCGAAAGGACGGAAGATGCGCACTGCAAGTCCTTTTGCAGCAAAGCTTATGTAGCCAGTGGAGAGGTTTTCCCTGACATTGTGGTGGGCAAACCATGTAGGATGCAAATTGGCACACAGATAAGCAGCCCTAATTACTTCTTACCTTGTAAATGTCAAATTTTGTCAAACTGGAGGTAAAATGTATCATCCCACCTAAACCAAAGGAATACTGTGAGGTGTTAGCACAGAGACTTTAATGCTCAGCTAATTAAAAAAAGTCATCTTTCACACTCCCAGGGGATTTGATTGCTTTTTTTTATGAAGGCTGGAGGTATCACATCATTTTCAGATGATGTAATTAAGCCGACCTATTTGGTGGCTCCATATTAATGTTTCTTTGTGATAGATTTACAATAAAACTTCATTATTAAACACTCCAGAACAAGATTTATTAGTATCTTGTTTCTTTCCATTCATTATTTCATTCTTCTCATTTGAAAGTGAGTCAGGACCCCGGGGCACTTGTGCCTCCCAGTAATCTTTGCACTGCTCTGGAGAAGACTTATGGCTTTGACCTCTCTGTTTCACCATTTACTGCATTGCAAAGTGGTTGCAGAGATAAACCACTTAAGAGTTTCACACGGCTGATGTAATTCATCGAAGAGCACAAAGCACCTGAGGTGAGGCCAGCAAAAGACTGGGAGGTTTTTCAGCTGGGACATATTGTTATTCATGGTCATCCTTCTTCTTTCAGTTCCAATCCCAAATCTGCTGTGTTTAGTGGAACAACTCCCACTGACTGCCTTAGTTCATTGGAAGAGTCTCAAAGGCATCACATGGTGTTGGGCACCAAGCTACCATTGAGAGCAGTCAGAGGGTATTCATTAATCCCCATTTGTATCCTAAAGAACAACCTATAAAATCCCCAAGCTGAGCATTTCTTACATCAGTAAAGGGGGCTTGGTCTACAATAGGTTTACAGAAAATTCTCTATTAGAATCAGAGCATAATATTAAGCTTCTTTTTTATTTTCTTAAACTCTTACAGAGGGAACTGCGCATGGTTTTCCATACCTGTCTTAACTTCAAAGGTTAGAAACCAGCCCAAACCCCACTGCATACTTTGTTTCCTCAACTGCCAAGGGCACAACATTCATCATGTACTGGTATTAAATAGATGTAAAACCAACCAGAGATTTTCATTTCTGTTGAGACAATGATGAAAGTTGATTGACCCAGGGGTGACACTGATCAAGTTACTATTACACACCGATAGCTGTGGCCAGGCCAGGACACTGGGAAATCTACTCAGTATTTTGATGTCTCAGTTGGTGCTAAGCTTCCTGCTAACAGCAGGCGTGCTTCATTCGGTTTGCTGTGTGCCTGTCTTAGATGCAGGATCACCCATTGCTTTCCACCAGCACAGAGTCCAGCCATCAGGACAAAACAGTGAATATTGCGGGTGGTGCCAAGCACCAAACTCCCTTCTCTTCACATGGAGGAGGGATGCTAGAAATGCTTACAGCGCAACACGCAACACAAATTTAATGAGCAGGAAGTGTTCTCTGCAGTGTCTGGCTAAGTCATTCCTGGCATCAGAAGACCTCTCCTACAGTAGACAAAGCTGTTTTTCCAGTGCAAAGCTGTCCTTCTCTGTTACACCTGTGGAACGGGAACTCTTTCTGTCACTGGACACAGAAGATTTATTTAAGAGATGAAGTGGCCCTGAAACACCATTCTTGCAATAATTAATTGGCTACTGCTCTAAAGCACAGTAGCAACATTTTGAGAGACGTTATCTGCCACCTTGCTTGAATTACAAATGCATAAGGGCACAAATCATTCTGCAGGCTCTGTTTTGCTTTAAGTTATACTGTATACAAATTATCTGAGAAGAGAAGCTGATTAATGGCATAGAAAGAGGGAGCCCAGAAGACAATACATCTCTTCTCTATCTAATCTCTTCTACCTTCCAGTCTGCCCACCTGCCTGCAGGACACTGAGGTGGAGAGCAAACCAAATACTCAAACTCCTGCCCCAGGCCCCTTTTCTGTTTCCCTGTTTCTCACCAGGGTTATGATAATTACATTCTTCTGCAAAAAGCTTTCAGTTCTGAGGCCAGAGGAAAGCAGATGTCATCCTCAGCATCATCTCTATTGTGTTCAGTACTTGCATCACGGAAGGAGGCTGCTTTACCATGTCCTAATCACCTTCCATTTGCACCAGTTATGCATTGGATTTTCAAGTAGCAAGATGGATGTTTAGCTTGTCTTTATCCTGCAATCCATTAGGTAACTAGATTCTTACTTTCCCTCCCTTTTAAGGTTTTAGATCCATATCTCAGCTTTCCAAGCATGGTGATAGTGTTTGGCGTGAGCTAGGACAGAAGTGGCATGAGAGTGAAAAATGCATTTCCCAGATGCACTAGGTTCTTCATTCAAGTATTTACAAGGCCAGACGTGTCTTCCCAGCCTTGAAACCAAAGGACCTTTTTTGTGCATATCCTTGCCTGCAAAAGAAGGATGTATGGAGTCTGTGTCACTTGGAGATGCTTGGTTATAGCCTTTCCTTGCCTACAGCTATGAGTGGCTACCACTTGTATTCACACACTAGGCAGACCGCAGACCCTCTGCAGGTTAGCAGTGTGGCCAGCTGTTAATTCAAAGGGATAATAGTGGATGGGGGATGTTACTGAATCTGCTGCTGTGGCCCCCTTACCCATTGCTGTTGGTACAGTGTCCACCAAGCACAAGAGAAGCTGCTGGAGCTCTGCCTTTCCTGAACCAGCCGCGAGCAACCATAAAGTTGCTAAGCTAGTGTCTTTGCCAGCCTGCACGGAAGCAGCACCAGGTCTGAGTGCATACATAAAAACCAGGGAGAGAGGAAAGTGTCTTTGGCAGAGTCACTGCAACTGCCTTTGCCCTGGGTTTAGCCTGACGACTCAGACTGGCAGAGCAGGAGCTGTTTTAAACAGAGGGATGTGCCACAGCATCCCTAGAGTGGAGTACAGCCCGTGGGTGTTGTAAAGCAGCTCACAGCCCCAGGCCAGGTGCAGAGCATCCTGGAATGATCTCAGAGGCCTTTGACATGGCCAAGTGGGGACAGGAAGTTGTAACCTATCCATTATAACCTGGCCCACAGCATCTTCCAGCTTTGCAGGTAAGACAGGCAGTGCCCATGGTATAGGGGTAAGTAGTGCTGAGTCAGGGCTTGTACTCTGCCCAAGGGCTGCGGATGAGAGATGTTTAATTCCGCCGGTGGTGCTGGCTCTGGACAGATTCCTCACCTTCTGAAGGTGTTCAAATCCAGGGCAAACAGATGTGTCAGGGTTTACACAGGGAGGGTCAGAACCTCCTATCAAGGGAATCAAGTAGGTGACCTCTCAGCAGCCGCTCCATTATTGATGAGCCGTCACTAATTACTTAACCTGTTGCAGCACAGACCACTGGCTGAAGATCACTGATTACAGCAGCATTGGCTTCCTGTTGGTCTTGTGTGCAATGACCAGGTCTGACTTGGTTTGTCTGCTGAAGATCAGCAGAATAACAGAGCACACTTTCCTCTGGCTGCAGAATGATCTATGGAGCACCAACTCAAGTTAAATTAAGCTCACAAAATGAGCTATTCAGTGGAAACAGAGCAGAGCTGCAGGGACTAGAATTAGACCAGACCAAAAGTGTCAAGGGAAGAGGCAGGCTAAACCAGAGCTTATTTGCAGAACTTCAAATGAATCACAAACTCATAGAATGGTTTGGGTTGGAACCTCCTTCCTGAGCTGCCACAAGGATCTGAGCTGAAGCCTCTGATCCACAAAGTACAAATGCAATTTTGCCACCATTCAAAGTACCTGGAGAGACCAGAACTGGGGATATCAGTATGCAGTAAGAAAACAAAGCAATAAATCTGCTAACAAATGAGAATTGCAAGAATAATTGATTCTGAAAGAAGAGCACAGAAAACAAAGCTCAACATATTTATTCCTGCAGAACATCCTAACTTCCATTAAAGACCATTTGGAAGCTCATGAAACAACAAAAGTAGGCGGAGAGGAAGGTGACCCTCAATCAAGATCCCAATTTCATATCTGTAGAGGAATTAGCAAAGGCAATATGAGATTCTTCCCTGTGAGGGTGCTGAGGCGCTGGCACAGGGTGCCCAGAGAAGCTGTGGCTGCCCCATCCCTGGCAGTGTTCAAGGGCAGGTTGGACACAGGGGCTTGGAGCAAGCTGCTCTAGTGGAAGGGGTCCCTGCCTGTGGAAGGGGTTGGAGCTGGATGAGCTTTAAGGTCCCTTCCAACACAAACCAGTCTGGAATTCTATGATTTGGGGTAGGATATGGACCTTCATGTAGAGAGAACTGGTTTATGAGAGATTAAGAAGGAAAAAATAGAGCAGAAGGAGGAAGAGAAGAGGTGGAGGGAGTACCCAAGACCTCCAACAACCCTGAGAGGGACAAGTGCTAAGCTGCAATACAGCCTGCAAGAGAAAATCAAGGCAGGTGGGAAAACTGCAGGGGAAGAAAACAGCAGATGGTTCCAGAAAACAGAGTGTGATAGGCAAGCTTTATGCCAGTCTATTCTAATATGGCCATTGCGTATAGAAACACTGTGATAACAGGGGAGAACAAGGCAAAGATCTCAAAACCCTACAAACTGGGCAGCACAGGCTCCGCACAGTTCGCAGGCTCTCAGGCCTTGCAAAACTCTGCAAACCTGCTGTGACCATAGAGCTACACATTGTTCTTTAGGGGATTTTGGAACAAATATAATTAAAAATAAGAAAACTGCATCCTATCCAATCTAATGGGGAAAGGGCAGCAGATATTCTTCATATGGGGTAGCTGAATTAACTACAGACAGAAATGAGCAGAAGCGATCTTTGCGGCTCAGAGGCAGTAACAGAAAGACCACAAGGGAAGCCAAAGTCAGATAGTAGCTCTCTGATTTAAAATTAAAACAATTGATCAATTGTCCTTGCTAGAATTAATAGCAAAACAAATAAGCCTGCGATATTAAACTGAAATTCATTGTCTAGATCTGGTGAAATCCAAATGGATGGGTCTCTCAGGACTCTTCTGAGTATTTATTACGGTTGAATGAATTGCGTTTTTTAGCACATAGAAGTCCGATATTGGACAATTGAACAGTAAAAGTAATTCAAAAAAGCATCTGGGTTTTGATTTCGTTTTGGGGTGGTTTTTTCTGTGTGAATTAGGATTTTCCAGAGCTGGTCAAGTGATACACAGCAAACAGTATACTGAGAACCAGGCAGCAGTATCTATGGAGAAGGAGGTGAAATCTCGGCCAGCTTTTTATGCTGCAATTAGAATTAAAGAAGCTGCATCATTTCAGGTCTAGGTAGGGAAAGCAGCTGCTCGCAGTGTTCAGTGTGAGCAGCCACTCATTATCTTCTGGTTAAGCCTTGGTGGCAGAAGCATTGCGATTGCACTTCTCTTCCCCAGAGAGACTGAGCTTATTAGTAAGCACAAGCATGGTAGCACAAGCAGAGCTGGTAGCAGCACGTTTCCCAGCCTGACCTGAGAACTGCATTCCACACAGCAAATGGGGATGGGGTCCAAGACTTTGCTGACTCTTCATCAGGGTTTATAGTGATAGGACAAAGGGTGATGGGTTCAAACTTAACCAGGGGAGATTTAGATTAGATGTAAGGAAGAAGCTCTTCCCTGTGAGGGTGCTGAGGTGCTGGCACAGGGTGCCCAGAGAAGCTGTGGCTGCCCCATCCCTGGCAGTGTTCAAGGGCAGGTTGGACACAGGGGCTTGGAGCAAGCTGCTCTAGTGGAAGGTGTCCCTGCCTGTGGCAGGGGTTGGAGCTGGAGGAGCTTTAAGGTCCCTTCCAACACAAACCAGGCTGGGATTCTAAGACTCTATGACTACCCAGAGTTTTAGTACTTGATTTCTTGTGTTCCTTTACTTCTTGAAAAGCAACAGGTTCTTTAAAATGGAATAATATAAAATTCTTGCTTCTTGCTTTATAGTTTTGTTCATGAGGGTGAATTATTCCAGCTTTTGCTACCAGGCTGTTTTATAAGTCCTGGTCTTGGGATCCTGCCTGTGTTTGTCTCTCTTACAGGCTGAAGCATTTGGGCATGGCCCTTTGCGTATCCTGCTGCCTCAACATGGTGCTCAACATAGGTATATAGCTGACGTGTGTTGTTCTCATAAAACATATATGATGTACAAGGAATGCCAACAAATATGAAGCTCACTTGGGGTAGGCACTAAAATGGCTTTTGAAGTGAACAGCAAAAGGGAACCTCAGGGTATGGTTTGGGTTCAGTAAAATACAGGGCAGCAGACTGTATCTGCTGAGCATTTGAATGAAGCCAGATAAGAAGGAATTAATGACCCAGAACTCAGGCTTATTGCAGCATCCCACCTTTGTTATTGCTGTGTGCAATTTCCCTGTTGTATTTAATCTCTTCTTGGATACTGACACATCCTTCAGGTCTGCATGTTTGAACAGGGTGTGCATTGTAGTTCTTCCTTGGGCTGCCGGGACTGCAGGTGCTGTCTCTGAGTCAGCATTTCCCTGGATGTGGTTGCAGAATAGGAGTGATGGGTTTCCTGCCATCAGCTCCTCACTTTCAGTTCGAGGTCTTTTGTTTTATGTTTAATGATGTCTTTTGCTTCAAATTCAAGTTTTCTCTTTAAATGACAATTGAAAGATGTTTCCTAATGAGCTTGCTCAGAGTGAAAATATAAATGATTTCTCTTGAAAGACATCAAAATGAAACATTTCATCTGGAGTGGAGGGAATTGCTTGTTTGCTTTTCCTTTCCTTAAGCAGATAGTTCAGCAAAACTAAGGTAAGTTAATAAAACGTTTCTCATTCTGCTGTTTCTTTTTTCCACATAAATCAAGGGCTTGCAAAATGCTGCAAATACCCAGGGCCTGCCAGTTCCACTGCATTTAACAAAGATGCTTCCTGGGGCTTTCTGAACCCCAAGCACATTCCCTTCCTTCTGCTCCTCAGCTCCATAACTCCAGTCCTTTGCCACCTCTCAGAACTCCTTCTTGGTGGCTTTGTTAGAGTCACAGGGATTAGGTTTTCAGATCTGCTATAGTGTATGGACAAGTGGGTACGCCAACTGCACGGGTGCACATCGGGGACAAGAGAGCTCAATCCACGTGGTAGTTCAGCATAGAAGTGTGAGATACAGCAGATGTGGGAGGCATGGTCAGTCGTTCCCCTGATTGACAGTGGATTTCCCTGCAGAGGAAAGAGGATCATTCTTTTAGTAGTATAAATCAGGAATATCTCCTAAGCAGTGATGATTTTACACTTGTGCAATCTTTTAAGTCTGTAAGACTGGAAACAAATCCAGGCAGTGATTTCTGAAAAGCTATTTCTCCTTCTTTATATTGTTTGATCATCTGCAAGAGGGAGGAAATTAAGTGCAAGAACGGTTCTAAAGTGATGGTGGATAATCAAATACGCTAAGGAAATTCTGCTCATGCAGTATCTCATCTCACCCATGTTACGAAACAGTAGGCAGCTTCCAATGCCTTCAGACTGGGAACAGGCAACAACGTGATGCCAGCAACATGCTCAGTCCATCTACCCTGGTGCTTGTTTGTCAGCCAGGTGAAGCAGCTCCCACCCAGCTCCTCCTGACCACAGCAACAGGCTTGATGGCCCCAGTTGTGGTGATCAAGTGCAGAGGTACCCAACTGGTACCCCTGGGCAGATTCAGTCACATCATCTTTTTTCTCATTTCATGATTCTCCTTCTTGGCACCCTTGTACCTCTGTACCTCCATCCCAGTCTCCTCCCAAATGAAAAGTCTTGCCCCAGTTGCTATTCCACTGCTCATACCAGCTTTGCTATGTATGCACTGAAATCTGGTACTTCTGATGCTGGCATGTAAGTAGTCTTGGCCTTATATACTGTTGCCAATAAGGGTATTCAGATGCTGTGCTGCCCAAAAGCTCCCCAGGGCTCCCCTCAGGTCAGCTGTGAAGTCTGGCAATTTCTCATATCATTCCCCCCTAACCATCCATGAAATCCAACCATCCTTCACACAGCTGTCCGTAAATGTTGTTGCATCTCACACAGTAACCAAACACATCCAGCCCCTTCTCATGTGATGTCCATCTGTGTCCAAATCCTCTCCAGTTAGTGTAACCGCAGCACCGGTCAGTAGCCCAGGCTTCTGCCTGCGGCCCTAATAGCTTCTCCTTCAAATGGTGTGATGGAGAGACAATGTCCAGGCAACCACAGAGGAGGCACAGGCTTTTTGGCAGATACTCATGAGTAGAGTATGAAGAAAAACTCTCTGATTGCAGCAGAAAGCAGTTTTAACATCTTACTGTGTTGGTGATAAGACTTAGGCTACAGTATTTAACAGACTAGGGTAAACCTCCTTCTAAAAGGGACATGTTACAGTACATTGTGAGACATGCTGAAATCTGGGACATTTGGGATCCTTGGGACTTTGGGCAAGGTAATAGGATGCAGTTACCTTGGAATGGAGGACTAAGTGCTCTAACATAACACAGTAGCCTGAATGAAGTCAGTGAGGATACCTTGCACTGACACCTCTGAGAGAGGAGACCCGGGAGCAGTGATTGCTGTTTAGTTCGAAGTCTGCACCCAGTGCCTAGGGGAAGTAAATAAAATATTAAATCAAATCCTTCAAAGCTTCCTGTGCTCCTTCCAGAAACCTCAGCAACATCAGGCTGCCCTCGAGCAGCCAGGGCTCGGTGAGCTCTGCTAGGAACTGACTCTTCCTGACCTCTTCAACTTCAGCTGGAGCTGTGCTTGATCAGCATTTCCAAGCACTGCCTGTCACAGCAACCACACTAACTGTTGAGTCTAAAACCTTGCACTCAAACCAGAGAACTCTCTCCATGCGTCTGCAGCAATGCCCTGCAGTGAAGACAGCTGCATTGTAAGAATACCTGGGTTTGATTTAAAGGCTTTATCTGATGGAGAACCAACAACATGCCCAGATTATTTATTCCACCAGTGAGCCTCCCTCCTTGTGTATATTTGCACCATACTTAAGGAGAGTTTTGCCTGTATCAATGGATTTTGCTGTGCTGTTATTCAGAAGGATCTAGAAAGGATGGTGAAATGGGTATAGAGGAACCTTTTGAAATGCAACAAATCCGTGCACCAGGTCCTGCCCCTGTGGAGGAATAACCTCATGCACCATTACAGGCTGGGGGCAAAGCACCTCTGCAGAGAGGGACCTGGGTGTCCTGGTGGACAATGAGTTGTCCATGAGCCAGCAGCAGTGTGACCTTGTGCCCAAGAAAGCCAATGGTGTCCTGAGCTGCATTAGGAAAAGCATTGCCATCACGTTGAGGCAGTGCTTTTCTACTCAACCCCAATGAGGCTTCACCTGGAGCGCTGTGTCCGGCTGTGGGCTCCCCGGTACAAGAGAGACATGGACATACTGGAGCAAGTCCAGTGAGCTACTAGAATGATTACGTAGTAGAATGCTTAAGGGTCTGGAGCATCTCTGCTGTGGGGAAAGTCTGAGGGAGCTGGGGCTGCTCAGCCCAGAGAAGAGAAGTCCCAGGGAGGATGTGATCAATGTGTGTGAGTATCTGAAGGGAGGGTGTCAAGAGGATGGGGCCAGGCTCTTCTTGGTCATGCCAAGTGATAGGATGAGAAGGGATGGGTATAAACTAAATGACCTGAACATGAGGAAGAACTTCTTTCCTGTGAGGGTGACTGAGCATTGGAATAGGCTTCCCAGAGAAGTTGTGGAGTCTCCTACCCTGGAGATATTCAGGAGCTGCCTGGACACAATCCTGAGCAGTGCTTAAGCAGGGAGGTTGGGCTAGATGACCTCTGTGGTCCCTTCCAGACTCAACCATGTTGTGACCCCTTTGAGAAGAGGTTTCATAGTGGTGAACTGACACCATTCAGGAATAAGGTCTTGCATAAAAACCTGACCCTCCCTATTGTTTGTTAATCATTTGACTGAGTCGTCCTGCATCCCTGCAGCATCATGCTGAAACACCAAGCAACTAGATGGAGGCAGGGAAAGCTTCTCTTAGGACTACAATAGATGAAGGAGATTTAAATAGGGCTCAGAAGCCCAAAGTGCAATTTACAGGTGAGCTGGTGTCTGCCTGTGGAAACCAACTATACTGTAAAGTCTAGGTGACCTCCTGATGTCAAAGAGAACAATCCATCTATCAAGGTTAAAGGACTGGATTTAGATTAATTCTAGAGCTTGTCCAATAAGATAAAGCACTATAGTGAAGGTAAATATTTGCAGCTTTATTTGCTGTGAGATTAATGTAATTGGTTTGGATTCCTTCACATCCTCCAGCCTCTTCATAAACACTGCACACTGTTAAATGCTGCAATAATGAAGGCATTTTGTCTTCATCATAGTGGAGGGCAAGAGGCAGGGGAGAGCTATTCCTGCAAAATATTAGCCCAGTTTTGCAGACCCCAGAGGATCTATTCATTTAGGTTAGAGTCTCTGCATCTAAGCAAGGGCTGAGCTTGGTAAGCATGTGAATCTTTCCACAGCCCCACCTCCATCTCCTTCTGGGCCTTTCACCCCCCTCTTCCTTTCTTTTTTCATATAGCCAATGTAGAACCTGGGTACGGAGTAACCCAGAACATGGGGAGCTTGTCTGGAATTGCCTCCCCAAGGGCTGCCAAGTAGGGCTGTAGATTGCTAGGAAAATTCCACAGCTCTGTTATCTGGCATCCATGCTGTGATACTGCACTCAGAAATCCCGAATCTCAGCTGTCTGGTGATAAATGGAGCAACTGATCTTAAGGAAGTGGGAGATAAGAGGGAAGAAAGAGTTTGATCCTAGCCCAGCCCCAGTAACCAGCGCAAGTGTTTCTTTGCTACTTGCAGTGGGAGAGGAGGACATGGCTTCTCTGGCAGAAACTCGAGGTAAACTCAGCATTACCCCAGGATAACTATTGTTAATTAATAGTTTATATTAATAGCTGTCTACCTCCTGCCAGCCCCAGTATCACAGCATCACTGGGAATAAAGGCAGCTCTGGACAGCACTGAGTCCCACTCCGCTGCTCATTGCAGGTTCACCTAGCACAGATTCCCAGGACTGTGTTCGTCTGGGTTTGGGATATGAGAAGAGGAAAAGTTTTTCTTGTGCTGAAGTGGAATTTCAATGTTATTTCAGTTTTATATTCATGTGTTCTTGTCCTTTCACTGAGCACTGATGAGAAGAGTCTGGTTCCATCTCCTTCACTCGCCTCTATCACTGCAGAGTTGCTACAACCACAGGGACGTGCTCCCTCCGTCTGTCTGGCCAGGGCAGCCCCCTGCCAGTTTCCTCTAACTCAAGTGGAAATCAAAATAGATTCCATCTCTGTTATTCAGAAAGTTTGGCTTCAGAAAGGCCTCCCAACACCAACCAGCAGAAACACAGATGGACAATGACAAATGGAACAGAAAGCAGCTCTCTTTCACTGTGGAAGCTGCTGGCAGACAGTTGGTGTTTGGGTAAATGAAGTCCAGCCTCAAAGCAGAACTGGCTTCTCAACACACAGCCAAAGTACTGTCTGTGCGGGTATTGATAGGCATGAGTCCCAAACTGGCTGCTGCTGGAAGCATCCCAGTGATCAGAAAAGTGAGTAAGTACCAATATGTGCAAAATGAATTCAAACCCGCACGTCTCTGGTGTTGGGCAGGCTGGATCCTGCTTGTGTTTTTTCAGCCCATCATGACAGCCCCTGATTATTCACTTCTTGGGGTTTTTTATAATCAACCATTCAATGGATGTTTCATGCTCAGAGACTGTTAAGTACTTTGGAGACTATTTTAGATACCCACTTGTCTGTCTCTCTGCTCTGTGATTTCCTTTCCAACCTGGAGACATTCATTAGTGGGGCCCTTCACTAGAATTCATACATATTCTATGATTATTGTTATCAAAATGACACTGTCCACATTGGCTTGTACAACAGTGATACATGGCTTGATGAGCTATTAAGTCCCAGCCAGAGATATTGATTAGGTGGTTTTGGCTTAGCTATTGAAAAGTAGCAAGAATGGTTTATTGCAAATACCCTGTGCAGTGACAGGGATAATTCTTATCAGTCCATAAACTATCACATGAAAAAGCAGTTATCTATCTCTCTGATCTTCCTCTCTCTGAGTGTGTGAAAGCCAAGTGCAGGGGATGGGGGTAGCTTTTGGGGCTGAAGGATAAGTAAGTTGCCACATGAAAGCTGGAGGAAGTGCTTGTGTAGAAAAGGAGCAGCAGTATTCAAAGGTCCCACCTATTTCCACATTACGATTGATGGAAAAATATCAGGCTTTCCTATAATACCATTGAGTGGATTTTGTCTTTCCAGACTCCAATCTGGTTAGGATACCTGAGCACCCGGAAGAATTCTGTTGTTTCAGTAGTGCCTGGGTGAGATAATAGAGTGACCAAAACAAATCACCAGTCAGACAACATTGTCTAAGTGGCACTGCGTCCACCTGCCTGTGCTACTGTCCCTGCTGGTGCCAGCGGGGTGATGAGGACTGGTGAGGGAGGGACTGCTGTTGTAGGGCTGCTGCCTCTCAGCAGTGTCTCCAGTCCCCTACATGCTCATCATGGGCCCTGCTCACACAGCTTTAGCTCTAAAAGTTCCCACTTCAACCCATAAGTAGATGTCAAGATACAATCATCACACTACTAATTCTACAGGCTTACTGCAGGTGACTGTCTTCTGACTGTAATGTATATGCCAGAATGTGAGCATAAGGCAATTTCAGGTCTGTGATTTCTATATAGAAATTATCATCACCTTTAGATCTGTTGTCACCAGCACAAACCACCCACCAAGAGACCTGAGTTTTCCCAGGGTATTACATGGGGGAGCCTATGCAGAGAACTTCTTGCAGTGTAGCTTCCCAATCAAACCTATAAATCATCATTGGCATAACACTGGAGCTGAAGAACATCTGGTATCTGCTAATGCCAACAGTGTGGCAGAAAATAGAGCTATGTAGATTAATGAGAGAAAGGAGCTGTGCCTTAAAATAATGAGGGACTCAAACACAGCTGAAACATTTGATAGCAAACCAGCCTAGTGCCATGCTGTGTAGCCTGGTAGCTCCAGCTCTGATTTTGTGAAGCACTCTCTGCTGGAGATCAATAGATCCTGGTAACTGAACAAACCAGGACTGATCACAAGTTCCCATCTGAGCATCTGCAGTGATTTAACACAAGTCCTTCTTATTATAATAGCACATAGTCAGGACTGGTTATGCTGGCCTGGGGATCTGATCAGCACTAAATCATCACATTTACCAAAGCCTTCCTGATACCTCTTGGGAATAAATGCCAGGACCTGCTTTCAGGGTGCAAGCTTAGCATTTCTAAAGGGTGTATCTGCACAGAAGAGGGTCTGGATGGCTGCCATCAGTGATAAATAGGGTTTTTAATGAGGAATCTAAACAGTTCTGCCCTGGCCACAGTGATGGCCACTGCTCTTGGCAGATAGAAGATACCTTAGGACCTTCTTTACCCGCTGGTGTAAAGAAGTGGTAGCCTTGGCTAAGGTGACAGTTCCAGATCCTCTTACAATCAAAAGGAGGGAGAGTGCTGGACCAGTCCCAGCTGTGGAGGAGGCTGGAAAGAAGACTACAGTTATAAACAAGTGTGAGGTGAGATTTAACACCACACATTACGGACACTTCCTGAGATTCTTCCAGAATTTGGGAGTCCAAACTATTCCCTGTCCCCACTGTATCCTGTGTGTAGCCAGCACAGGATTCATCAGGTTCATCCCGCGCTAACAAGCAGCCTGGATACTAGTGCTGGTGATAAATGAGTGTTCAGTAGGGAGGAATAGTGTAAAGCCTTTTTTTCCTCTGTCTCATCCTCAGGAGCCTTCCCATTATAAGTAGGGAACATTGCTTGGAGAAGTCAAGGGAACAATTAGTGGTGCCCAGCTGTTGTATTTGCAAACACCACATTTCTGGCCAGGTTGTGGAAAATCTCTTTTCCTTCCTCTTCACAATTTCCTTCTTCCAATATGTATAGCATAAGGATACCTTAGCAGGGATACCTTAGCAGCATCCCAGCAGATTCCACCCAGGTTTAGGGTTAAGGTGAGGGTTGGCATTAGGGTGAAGGTTAGAGTTAAGGTTAGAATTAGGGTTAGGGTTAGGAGCAGGGTCTGCATTCACAAGAGAAACATTTGCAACATTCCAAAGACTCGGGCAAAGGAAAATGCTCCTGGCACAGGGAGAAGGAGACACTGTATGAGTGTCCTAGCAGCACAGCACTAAAAGGGAGGAAGTTTTCAATGGGAGTCTTCCTACCGCAGGGGGCTGAGCCACTGCGACTCCAGAAGAGAAAGCAATGAACAGAGCTGGGTCTTCCAGCGGATTCACTTAGCGTAAGAGGTGCTGAAGACATGGGTTGGGAAAAAGAGGAAGGACATGCAGCTACACAGCAGCAAACACAGCTATCAATGGCACTCATGGCACACGTGCACAGAGCCCTGATGGCACATTCACTGAGAGTTCTCAGCAAGCCCTGTGCAGCAGAGACCTGCAAGAAACGCCAGCGCTCACCCACAGAGGTAGCAGCTGCCCAAAACTGATGATAGCCAAGGAAGATACTGGCATTTACTCACCTGGTCTTGAGTCTTCAAAGCTAAAAGGAGAAAGCTTTGGTGTTCATGTTAAGAAACAGTTCCTCTTCAAAGCAAGGAACAGCAGCAGCATGTTCTGGGCTAACACTGGTCATCTGTAGTTCACCAGTGATGACAAAGGGGAGCTGGGTTGTGTCTGCGGGGAAGGTGAAAGCCGCCCTGGCTGCAGTTTCCAGCCTGCAGAGGAGATGACCAGAGCACCCAGTTTAGCATGCACCCAACACACCCACTGCAGGGCTGGCTGGAGGTCACAGCCAAACCCCCTGACAGACAGCAGGGCCTGAAAGCTGAGGGAATGTATTGTAGAGCTTGTACCAAACAGCACCGTCACGTTTGAGGTGCTGGCATCAACCAAACCACCGTGAGGGCCCAAGAGAGGAGGGAGGACATCCCAGCTTCTTGTACCCTCCGGTCCCTTATAATCGTTTGCATGTGCTGGACATGGACACAGGGCCACTCCAATGCCTGTTTCTGGCCACGCCAAGGGGTATTGTTGGCAGCCTCACACTGCTCCAGTGTCTGAACCGAGGGATTGCTTTTCCCAGTGCTTTCCTTCTCTGGGTTTTCTCTTCCTGAGCTAAACTGGTTTTTAAACTTCTCCATCCCCTGAGCGCTGCTGGTAGAAGTCAGGGGGGTCCCCAAATACTTGCTTTCTTATTGAATGTCCCTGCCTTCGCATTGACTGCTTTATCACTCCCAGGGGCTCAGCTTACTCCAAGCACGGGTTCAGCTCTGGGCTGAACTTACTTTCTCTTCTCCTGTGCAGTATTCACAGTCCTCCCTGAACTGCTGGGGATGAAGTAGAAGATTCAGGGAATTTAATTCAAGTTGCTTTCAAAACATTTAATTCACTCTCTGAGTTCCTGGAGCTGGAGTCCCTTGAATCACAAAGTGATAACACTTTCTTTTCTAAAGGGAAACCATCGTATGATCTTCCTTACTAATGTCTTTAGCATTCTTTAATTGCTGCTTTTGTTTTTCAGCAAAAAAATAAACATGAAAAGAAGCCAAGAAAAGTATATATTTACATAAAAGTAATTCAGATACATGAATGAAAGGAAATGAACCAATTTAACAGGCAGGAAAGGTTAGAGATGATTACATGCCTTATAATCTATGCAATCTCTTTGCAACACAGCTCATTCTAGACCATGGTTACTGTAACATAAATAGTCTTGTATCTTAGACCATTCTTTTTAAGTCACTTTAAAAAGAAGTATTTTTAGTGCATTAGGTGAAGAATGATGCTGTTTAAAGAAATGGGTTGGTGCAAGAGACAGGCACATACCTGTCTTTTTTGCATGCTGTGTAGAAATGCCCCTCTGCTCTCATGAGACCCCACTTGCAGCACTGTGTACAGCTCTGGTGTCCCCAACATCAGAAGGACATGGAGATGCTGGAGCAAGTCCAGAGGATGCTCGGGGGCTGGAGCACCTCCTGTATGGAGACAGGCTGAGAACATTGGGGCTGTTCAGCCTGGAGAAGAGAAGCTGCGTGGAGACCTCAGAGCAGCTTCCAGTGTCTGAAGGGGGCTACAAGGGTGCTGGAGAGGGACTCTTCATCAGGGACTGGAGCGACAGGACAAGGGGTGAGGGATTCAAACTGAAACAGGGGAAGTTCAGGTTAGCTCTAAGGCAGAAGCTCTTCCCTGTGAGGGTGCTGAGGCACTGGCACAGGGTGCCCAGAGAAGCTGTGGCTGCCCCATCCCTGGCAGTGTTCAAGGCCAGGTTGGACACAGGGGCTTGGGGCAAGCTGCTCTAGTGGAAGGTGTCCCTGCCCATGGCAGGGATTGGAGCTGAATGAACTTAAGGTCCTTTCCAGCCCAAACCATTCCATGATTCTGTGTTTCTGTGAGCTAGACAGCAGCAAGCTGAAATTTCAACCCCTGCTAACAAAGACATTGTGTTCCTCCTCATGTTGTTGAAATGCCTCATCAAACAAGCACACATCAGAAGAAGTCCCATGTAGGTCCCCTCCAAATGTGGTTGGTCAGCTGAGCCTGGGGGAGATGTGTATAGGGGAATTATTACAGTCATCGAGGGACTGAGGTGGGCACTGGCCATACGCAGTTCAAAGACATACACTGTCCTGCAGAGCAGACACCGCTTTTGGGGACAAACACACAAAGAACTGGTGAAACCTGGCCAAGCTCCCCAGCGGCAGAAATAAGACTTTGGTCACTGGGATCCCTGCCCCTGTCATCTTGCAGTATTTATGCATGGAAGCTCCTTCCCTCTCATTTTTGCCTCCTCTTCAAACCTTTTCCGTGTTTTCCTCCTCAGTTCTGTTTCTCTCTCCCACTCAAGTCTTCAGTGCTCTCCCAAGTTGCTCATACTGATGATTTGGGGTTCAAGAGGAGGAGGCTTTTCCATTTTTCTTCTTGTCTTTAAACTCTTTAAGATCTTAGCACTCAGAAGCCCTGATACCAACCCAATCCTCTATTGTCCTGCAGAGCTCCAAGTCAGAGGGCATCTCTCGGACGTGAGGGATCAGAGTCCATGTAGGTGAGCCAGCACAAAGCTTGCACAGTGTCTGTGATGTGATGGTCTGCTCAAGTCCTTGATGCTCTCTGGAAGCATCTCATGGTTACTTTCAAAGCAATACCATCCAGAGCCTAACCCCTTTGCAATGCTTACAGCCCTTGCCATTGCAGTGGCTCCCCAAGGAATGAAGATACACAGATTTGTAGTTTCTTCCCCTGTTCATTACATCAGCACATTCATGCCCACTTCTCTTAGGGAAGTCATAACTGTTGCAAGGCAGTTGAGACAGCTCATCACCATGTATTCATGCAAACCACTTAATTCTGCGATATTTCCTCTATTTCTTGAATGCCTTGGGCATTCTTCTTACTACACCTCAAAAGAGGACGAATGGAAATGGGCCTCAGAAATTCAGGCTTTCCTTTCAGTGGAAACCAGTTCACACATTTCAGATATGAAATCTCAAGTGCACATGTTTCCGTAGTACATTGAAAAGTATGAATGAAAAGCAACACATTGGAGCTCCAAAATAGCCTGGGGTGAGATTTTTTATGATGAGGAGGAGGGGTAGTGAAAAAAGCAAAGAGGGAAGATAATGTCATGCACAACCCGAGCTGGAGCTGGGTGCCTTTTCATGTCAGAACCTGAGCATCCTATTTCTGAAACAGTGCCTCTTTTTTGTCTGTGTGAAACAGGCCCAGTGAGGGAGGGCTGTAGCTGAACTATTCTCTTTTACATTCTCCTCACAGATCGCTGAGGTAGTCAGCAGGGAAAGAAACTGAGAATTTGGTGCCGAAAACAGACGTCAGTGCAACTAAGAAGAAATTCCCTTAGGCCCCACGAAACAAGAGTCATTTCTTCTTTGTTGAAGTCCATCACTGGGAAAAGGAAAATGTCATAGCCCCAGCTGGAAGGTTTCAGGAAGGTCATTTCTGATGTGCTAGGAGCAGTGACAGCCAGATCTGTGTCTTCAGTCAGTTCCAGGACTGCACAAACTACACTCTAATCCCTAGGATGTACCCTTCTTTACTCATCTCTGAGGTTTAGCTGTCCAGGCTGGTCCCCAGACCCTTCCTGCTTGGCCCCACTCCTGGCTGCCATTCTTCATGCTGTTGGTGGCTTTACAAAGCCCCAGAGTTTAGTTGTTCATAAAGAGGGAACAATTTCTGTCTTCCTAAGGAGTATTCATCCTGACTTCATGTGCAACAGAAGGAAATCGATGGGCAGACTTGCATCCAGCATGCTTAACAGGGAGGCACACAGGGATGGGTGATCTATGAGCAGAGGTCTCCCACTGGCCAGCAGTGAGGAGAGGAGATGCCAAGGACAGTGTTAAGATAGAGAAAACTGTAGAAGTAGAATAAGACCAGGGGATACAGTTTTGTATTTGCCCTCAGGACAATCCGCTCCCTTGGAAGCAGTGCTCAGGACCCTTCCAGGATCCAGAATGATCAGTTCACCTGACTTTAGGGCTATGTAACAAGTACATAGAACTGGGAATTGCCACACGTGTACCCTGGAGCTCTGTGGAGGAGAAGGTCTGGGAATAATTCACAGCTGAGCTATGCCCAGTGCTTCCATTGCACAGCTTGTGTGTGGAGCAAGGCTGGCAAGTGAGACTGATCCCTGTACAGCCCTCTGGGGACTTCAAACACTCAGAAGCTCCTGTATCAGAACAGCCTTGTTGCTGACCACAGGATATAACCGCAGCCTGAAGCTACACATGAAGTGCTGGAAACAGGCTGCTGATTCCAGTGTAGAGGCATGCAGGTCATTAAGAGGCTCTCCCCCACCATCGGCTGGGCAGAAGGCAGCAAACCATTGAAAAGTTAGTTAAAAACATTAATAATTGATGGCACAATGCTCAGGCAGTGCATTGCACTGCATTAATGCACTGCATTGCTCGGGCAGTGCATTAAGCTGCAGGTGACCTGGATGCAGAAGATCATTTCACCAGGCAGAAAACAGCAGTAGCACATACGCTGCAAGTGGTTAAATTGCAGAGCAAGCTGAAGAGTTGGTGTGATTGATTACTCTCTATCAGAGCATCAAGAAGCTATGAAACAAACATACACTCTGGTGGGCTTTATCTCCCAGGTGACCAGCAGAAGTGTCAGGTTTGGCTGTTGTTTATCAGGAAGGTGATTTGTATGCAGCCAAGGTAGTGGGTGCTTAGCAATCCATGCAGAATGCTTTCTATCTAAGGGATATGGACGATACTGCAGACCAGGAATGGAGATGCAGTGTCAGGCCCAGGGCATGGAGCTCTTCCGTGACTTTGTGCTGCTCAGTCAGTGCCAGAGCCAGTGCATCTTAGCATGATAGCTGCAGAGCTGAATTTCTAAAGCACCAGAGGTTTCAGTGGGAAGCAAAGGGGAAACTGCAGTTCCCCCAAGGCAGGTCTTTATTAGAATCCTGGTACCTGTGCTCATCAGTGACACATTCAATAGCTCAGTAGAAAGGCACATTTTGATACTTAGAGGAACAGCTAATCCTGGGGAGAACAAGGGAAATTCCCACCTGCAGCCTTGCTCCTTGCGCTGCCTCTCCCTGCTCTAGCTGTGCTTCCAGGACCTCTTCTCGAGCCGCTTCCCTTCTGCTGCCCGTAAGCCTGCGTTTCTTCTGCCACTGGAGGGCTCACTGATGGAGAAAGCCTGGGCTCACTTGTTTGCGACAGGGGCCACGGCGTTGTCACAGCTCCTGAGGTATTTGGTGAGAAAAGAGGTCCTGGGAGCAAAATTCAGAACAGTGCAGAGCAGTTTAGGGGAATGTTCTGGTTCTGCATGCTAAGCACAGAACAGAAGCAGAACAAGGGGTCTGAGACCTGCTTGGCTCTGAGGAAGGCTTTGCTGTCCTGTACAGCCTAAGTATTCTGCTTAGGTTATTCTCCCTGCGGACTGTCACCGTTTCCAGCCAGAAGGTGACAAAGGACGCTCCTCTACTGAGCTGCCCTGTTACGAATGCTGTGGCTGTTCTTCCTGATGAGTCAGAGCAGGGAAAGAAAGCACAGTAAACCCCAACTTCTCCCACGTCATGGGGATGCCAAGTCCCAACCTGTGTTTGTAACCAGCACACAGTCAGGCTAGGATGCTCCACTTCTCCCAGTCTTGATTCTGCTGGTAGGCACAGAGCTATTTTCTTTCTTACCACCTTGTTATATTTTTGTCCTGCAGAGGCGTCTGTACTTTCATTTCTTTGTGTGTTCTTGTTCCACTTCTCCAGCCCTTTACCTCTTTGGCTCTGGCTTCAAGTACCATCAGTAAAACATGTATTTATGGAATAAGTAATTTTAAGATTTGATCTTGCTAATTATTACTTTCATTAGAGCTCAGTCCCAAGGGAGCACGCGAGGTTTCAGGAGCTTTCTAATCAAATTGTTCTAAAGCTCATTTTGAGGTTCATTAAAACATGCAAGGATCTTTCGTCTTTATGTATCTTCTGAAATTACTAATGTCTTAAATAATAGAGGAGTCTCGTGAAAACTGCAGCATGGAACCAGTGGTAGCCCATGGTAGGGCTGCAAAGAAAGGAGCAAAGAGGGTGGGAGTTTAGAAGTGTTTGTGAAGAAAGTTTTCCAGATTAATGAAAATGAAGTGGAAAAAGTTCTGTGGGATCATCAGAGAGCAAAATTAGCTCCTGGACTAAGGTGAAGAGTGAAGCTGTTGGAAACCATCTCAAAAGGTTGGCATAAACCCCTACAAAATCATGACTCTCTGACACCAAGTCACCAGCACTGTATCCAGCTCGAGGAGGATCAGTAGTCCATGCAGTAAGTCGATGCAGGCAAACATACCAGAAAGGAAGGATGCCAGTTACATTTCAAATCACCTTCATTCATAAAATGCTTCTTTACCTGCTGCGGATGGGATGTTGGGAACCAACTTTGTTTCTTTCCAAGTACATTCTGCACACTGCCAGTTTTTTAATAGCTTGCATGTCTGTATCCATAAGGGAGTCGTGACCATATTTTTCCTTTTAATTTACAAGAATGTTTGCACACTGGGATGCCAGATGGCCTGAACTTTAAGTTAGGAGATAATGAAGTCAAATACCAGCCTCCCATACTAAGAGGAGGAAAGAAAATCCTTCTGAATAGACAGCTTCTTGGTGAGTGCGCACAAACATCTCCATGAAGGGCTTAAAGTCCCTGCAGGGGTAGAAGTCACACCAGCAGGTTAAAACATCGCTCCAGTACTTCCTTAAGCATGACTTCAGGCTATATCCAATAATAACAGCTGCAGACCCTCCATGCCTGGTATGGGACATCCGTTGGATATACAATTATAGATTCCCAAATCTTACTTCCATTCAGTACCTTTCTCTGCCCCTGCCCCTGTGCATCTCCCATGAGATGCAGAGCCCTCTGTGGTCAAGCTGACCTTGATCTCCATGACCCTGCTGCAAAGCTGGGATAGCTGGAGTGAAAGGCCCCAAAGATTCCCCCTTGCAAGTGTGAATTTCGCCTTGATGGGTATCTGTCCAAAATGAGACATTGCAATTCAGATATTGCATCAAGCTAATTGTGGACAACAGAGGAAGGAAGGAACATCACAGGGTGGATAAGACTCTCTGGGGAAGTGTTTGCTTCTACATGCTTAGAAGAAGCCTAGATGGGTAGGTCAGATGTCTGTGCCATCATCATTTAGAGAAAGGGGAGAAGAATCCTCTCATTGTCACTACAAACTGCAGGTTTTCACACACCTGAAACGTTATTTATGGTATTGGTTTTAAAGAGGTCACAGGCATCACAAAGGTGGGGAATGCAGCTGTTCTCCTGAGGCATTTTAGGGCCATTCCCCACAGTACAGGTGCCTCTCCAACCAGGGAGTGAAGCCTAATGGGGCCGGATGGTCCAAGCCAGACCATGACATGGCCAACCTGGAGACCTCTGCCAGTGAGGAAATGAAGTTTGGTCTCCTAAACCCAAATCACTGGATAACTCTCCCAGAAACTCTTTATTGCTGAGCTTTATGCTGCAGATCTTTTCACTGCCTTCAGTGAAGCCTAGCTAAGTGGCTGCCATTGCAACACAGAGGGTAGGTGTCTTCAGGCTCTTCTTGTGTTTCTCTTCTTTCTATATTGCTCCAGTTATGATTTGGTTTTCAGCTGTATTCAGTGATTTCAACGGGGAAACGATTTGCACTAATTGATAAAATGCTTTCATTTACTTGGTGACAGAATTATTAGAGGTTGATAATTGATGGAATGATATCACACAGCTTTTTTCCGATGATCACATTAATTATATATCCCTCCTGCTTTCTTGTCTACAGCACTGTTGCTTCCATTCATGTTCATTTAATTAGATCATGCATTTCATTAGAAAACAATAATGTATGATTACATACAGGAAGAATCCCAGCCATAAATACTGGCCTGAGTTTTGCAGTTTAACATTAAGAAGGCAATAATTTTTTATAGTGTATGTTGGAGAAGAGAATTATTTGCTTCATTTGGTCAGTGACAAGCTGGTCTGGATTCCATTGAACTCGGGAAGCAACCTGTCAATTCACTCTTATATAGATCTGTGTGTTAATGAGGTGATCACAGTAAAAGGGGTATCAATAGGTGTCCTGTAGCTTTCCAGCTCTTTTTAATACGGATTAAGTAGAAGTTTGGTCTTGGGAAGTCACTGTGGAACAGGAAGGACTTCTGTTAGAGGATGTGACTCTGAAAAAGGGGGCTTTGGAAAGGCTGTGATGGCACCATGGTCTCTCATCAGAGTTCTGAGATAGCTGTATTGTGGAAACCAGAATTCAGTGCCTGAGCTGAGCCTGCAGAAAGTTAGTGCTGTGCTGCTAACAACAAGCTTTGTCCCAGAACTCATTTCATTCATGAGGGCGACATGTCACGGGTAGGATGAGGTCTAGCTCTGCTGATTACCCTCCCTTTACAAGGTCCACATTACTGCTGAGCAGGCCAGAGTGAACAGAAGACATATTCTTGTTTTTGCAACATGCACTCACAGATACGGATCTCTGTGTATGGGTAACCCGTGGGCTTCATAGCTCCTGTGCTGCTGCTGCTCACTCTGTCTCCAGTCCTTGCGCCAGCAGGCATGGATAGCTCTGATCCCAGCCCAGTTCTGAACTTGTTCGGGTCTGTCCATGATGGACAGAGCATGTCCCATCCTCTTAGTCCTAAATGTTGGACAGAGGCTTTGGGATGCCTTGTTTTAAGTAATCTAACAGTCTGCGTGAAAAGAAACTGTGCTTCAGCCAGCGCCAGGATCCTTGGTGTGGGATGCATAGCAGAGGTACCTGGTAGGTTGCTGACATCAGGGTTATGTTATGCTGACCTGAAGGGTGCTGACATCAGGTTTATGTCTTGCTCCCTGAGCAGCTGCAGTCCTGCTGCCTGCTGCAGTCCTGTGGTGCCCCTTTCTGATCCGGGTGTGAGAAAACCACACGTGCAATTTACTTTACCTGGGGAATGAGCCCACCAGACCCCACAGGGACAGGTAAACAGAGCAGCTGTGTCCTGCAAACACCTCCTTTCCAAAGGGCAGGAAGAAACCAAAGGCATTTGTAATGATATGGCAGTGGATCACAGGATGGTCCTGCTCTGAATTGCTCACCCCATGGGTTTCTGCCCCACCGGTCCCTTAGGAAGACACATCCGAACACTCATTCATTTTGTTAGACATGAAAACCAAGGCATGTTCCTATGGAGAAAGGTAGTCCTGAGGGATTTTGTTGCCTTCTGATAGATCCAGCTGCCTAGAACCACAGGAAAGCTGTTAACTGACATATGGAGACTGTATACAAACCCGAGGGGAGCTCTGCTGAGTTCAGAGCCACTGGAGAAGGAGGTTACAGGAAGAAATTCAGGCTTGGTGTTTCCCTTTCAGTACTTTCTGAACAACATTTTTATCCAGTCAGTTCATTTCAAGAAAGAGAGCAGCCAATATGGTGTGTGAGGCTCTCGTCATTGCAAAGACTATGGTGTTCCTGCAATGCCACCCCAGACCTTCCTTTTTACTTCTTCCAGGCATGTGAGTGTATATCCACCTTCATTACTCATGGAGGTCCCATCTTAGGAGGGAAACAACTCCAGCTGGGCAGAAAGCAAGCAAATGCTTAGTAAATTGGGTTGTTAGTGCAAAAAAAGACAAGTGTTTCCTTCTCCACGAGGCAAACATACTTGTAATGGATTTATGGAGTCACCATATGGTTACCGTTGTGTAACAAACTGCACATCTCTGCTGTGAATTCCTCTTTGAGCTTTTGCATGCTGGGCCTTGAGGACAGTGCTCTTGACTTCCAGCAGTATTGGTGGGAGCAGAGTTTGCTCTCACACAGACACAGGCAGCACTCACACCCAGCACATACCCCACAGACAGGAGGAATGCAGTAAAGGATAGCAATGAAATCCTCCTTCCATCCTTCCCATCTTGTGATCTGCCTTCTGCTTTCTCTGCCTTTTTGAGATGTGACTGTGAGGTTCACTGCATCTGATGTTCAAGTCTTCAGTTCTTAGAAGGCAATGATTATAGATTTTATGTCTGATCTTGTCTTTTAGTTAAAAAGAACTAAAAAGTTAATTTCTAAATTTCCTCGTTAGGAAAAATTGAGCCACTAGAATGATGAAAGTGTTCCTGTGTGACTGTGAGAAAGTCTGTTTGGGATAAACCCAAGAAGAACAGAACATTGGTGAGCTTAGGTTACTCCCCAAGGGGCTTAGAAACCATTTTTCACACTCAGATGGTGCTAGAAAATAAGCCATGAATTGAGCCTCTGCCTGGCCTTTTTCCATTGCTTCCCATACAAGTGCCAAAAGGAAGGAAATACCCAAACTGTCTCTAAGCTATAGGACAGCCATAGAGGAGTCCTGCAGAGGCCATGATGACCAGTAATGACTTGAAGGCACAATAGAATGTCTGTAGTTGGTCACAGTCCCACCAGTCTAGAGAGGCAAGAAATAAAATTCCCTGTGAGGATGGATGTCCTGAGCCTGACGTTGCCCCATTGGCAACCTCAGCTCTATCCTGAACCCTTCTCTAGCCTGCCTATATTTCTTAAACTCCCCAGAGCCTCCTGACTCTAGAACTGATCTCTGCTGTACACCTTCGCCTCACCCACAGCAAACTCTCAAAGACCCTTTCATTTCATGCCCTGACCCCTTTTATAAGGAGCTCCTTTTCTGCCCTTGGGATGGATCATTAAGTTGTTACTACAGGCACTACAGGCACATTGTGGGGCATAATCCTGCTCCAGCTGATGAGGGAAAAATAATCCTCCAACTCAGAAAAAGCTCTGCTTAGATGAACCTTTGAATCTCAGCTTGGTGGGGCAGCAGCAACCCGTCTATAAACTGGGAGGTGGAGGCAGGCTTATCTAGCAGTGTGCAAGCTGCGGATGTTCCCTCCTGAAGCAAAGAGCCAGCCGCTCACCATCACGCTCCCCAGGTCTGCAAACCCTTGTAGCACGACGTGGAATAGCCCCATCTATCCAATTCTCCAAATGCTGGCAATTTGCTGAGTTCGATAGGCATGTTCACAAACGGTTGTAGCATTGCTAATTCATTTACTGCTTGCTGCTGAGCCAAGATTAATGCTTCATTAGAGACAAGGAACAAAACACGCTTCCTCATATGAAGTCATTGCAAGCCTCCCTGATTTTGCATGCTCTATCCTATTATGCATGCCATCCTGATAACTTGATTGAGCATAAGTAAAAAGCTTGTATAAAGCAGAAGTTAAACCAAAATCGTACTATACAAATCTTCCCTTCTATCTGCAGGGTCTATTTCCCTTTCAAAAATGCTCTATCATGCTATCATGCACTCCTGTTGTAATCTTTACTATTTCTAAGCACCTTTGCTTCCCTGGCACTGATTCACCTGGATTCAGTTACAAATATTCACCTAATATTTTGCCTCTAACTATGGCTACAGACCCAAAACCCTGCTCAGCAGCAGGGGCAGGGCAGTTCAGTAGTGCAATACCTTTAAATTATATATGCATACTCCCTTAAATCTGCACCATTCAAACAAGTTCATGATGGTCTGAGTCAAGGAGCGATTCTGGGAGTGGCAAAGGGTTGGTGATGGGGAGCAGAGGAACGGTGAAAGAAAGAAGATTGAGAAAGGTGAGAAATGTGGTGTGTGGTACTGCACATGCATCCCAAGTAGGACAGAACTGCAGGCACGGTGCTGAACTGGAGGCAGGAGTGGTGCAGTACTGTGAAGAGGAAGCTAAGTTCCTTCGGCAGGAGTGTGGCTCACCCTGCTCACAATGGCACTGAAGAGGCTCTTCACCTTGGTTAATCAAATCCTAAGTCTTGTCCCTGCAGGACCACACTGTTTTTAGCATACAACTAAGTTGGATCCTCTCTAAATTGTGATTTGCAATTCCTCTTGCACTGTCTTTGCACTCTTTCATCTGCAAATTCTTCAAGTCAAGTCTGGTGTGACTGTGAGTAGCTGAAGCACAATGCATTATCCAGGGGTACTTACTCACTGAACTAAAGGAATTAAATGCATTTATTCAGACATTACTTCTTTCAGCAGCATTTTGCTGCTGTTCCTGCTTGGGGGCCAAACATATGGCCTTCCTTGCAATGGGACCAAGGATTCCCCTGACAGTTATCACTGCCATATGAAACCAAAAAAACTCTAGTTTGCTTTTCCCTGGCTGCAGAAGGCATCTGTGGTGCTGGGAGCACTGGGACATGGCAGGAAAAACACAAGGTAAAGGGCATTTCAGGGAGCAAAAGGGAAAGACTGCTAATTGAGACAGAAAGCAACTCTTTGACTCAATCTGAACCGAACCAAGGGAGGTTCAAGTGTCAGGTAAAACTGCAGAGACATTGCTGAAAAAGCAGAATCATAGAATCCCAGACTGGTTTGTGTTGAAGGGACCTTAAAACTCCTCCAGTTCCAAACCCCTGCCACGGGCAGGGACGCCTTCCACTAGAGCAGGAAAACTGCCCAAAAATGCCCTGCATGGGTGAGCTTGGGAGCAGTGGTCAGAAGGGACAAAGTCTGTGCAGGGAGTGCTTGGAAAACTCCAGTTTCTTCACAGTGAAGTCTTAGTCTGGACCTTCTTTACCGAAGCACTGGAGAAATATCAGGGTGTATGCCCCTGCCGAGGAATCAAACAGGACAGGAAGAAAGGAAATCAAGGAAGTGAACCACGCTGACAAAGATATCAAGAGTCCCAGATGAGCCCCTGCTGATGGACATCTGTGCTTGAGTGGCCTCCTGCAACACTGCCTATAACAAAGAGAGTAACCAGATTTCTTCAAGGAAGGTTTGAGTGGCAAAGTTCACATCAGGATTAGCTCTGGCCACAGCCATGCTCTGCTTTATAAAGTGCATTCAGAAACCTGGTGGGCCTTTGGAGCAAAGGTGTTTCATGTTTCAGCAGAACAGGTCACTCCGTGTTCCTTGAAGAGTTAATTTTAATGCCCATTTCAGAAAATAACCCTACCTTTTCATCTCCTTTTATGTTTCTGTCAATGGCACCACAGTCAGCATCTTGTCAAAGGCTATAGAAAAGGATCTGGACTATGCAATATTAAAACCAAGTTGTCTGGTTCACATTTGACTTCTTTACCTGGAAGCAAACCTCCTCCTGGACTCTGGGTAGAAAGGGATTTGTAAAGAGTTGTCAGGTTGATGGAATTAGCTATGGCTTCATTCAAATTATTTATGTAGCATGTTCAAGATGATGCCTCAGAAGTGGTTTCTGGAGCTAGGAACAAATACTTGGTGTCACAGAGCCAACGTGTGCAGAAAGGAAAGAAAGGTAAAACTTCATGGAGAAAAAAGCAAGTCACATCATTAAGGCATGATGGAGAAGAGATTTGTATCAAGGAAGTAGAGTAGTGCTCTGCTGAGAAGCCCTTATAAATAACTTTCCTCCCAGGAATGGCACACATCAGTCACACTGACTCCGGGTTTACAGATTGTGTACTGCTCTGCCCTTATGTACCAAACAGTCTGAAGCCGAACAGCTACACTGAGTGACAGGGAGGAAGATTCTCATATTATTTGTTGTCTGTATTGCACTAGGTGCTGGTACCCGTGGAGATGCAATAGGAGTGGTAGGAACAGCCTTCCACAAGGCTGTGTATGGGGCAAGAGAATTTTCCCATACGCAGCTTCCATAACAAGCATAAGAGACAGCGGGTGGATTAAGAATAATGAGGTTTGAATTTGAAATAATATTGAATTATATATTTGAAATAATATTGCATTATATAGAGCAATTTTGCTGCAGGTACAGACCATGTCTACTGCACAGACTCTCACATGGACTTTGGTAGACTTAGAGGATTTAAAACATACATCAGTATAGATGTCTATAGATCTCTAACCCCAAAGGGCTTAGAGATAAGAGACTGAAAATCCCAAAGTCTATAGAAGAAAATGACCCACCCCATGTTCTGACCAGTGTGTGTTCACTGTCTGGTTCACATTTCATCTTTTACCACTTTGGACTGCAAGAAGCTGTGATTGCAATCTGCCCTCGTGTGGTTGGGATGATTTACATGTTGTCACGGAATTATGACTTGCCCCGATAGCAAATGGAATGATATCAACTGGACATAATCCTGCATGAGCTTAGTTTCAATTGCCCAGCAAGGTCTCCTGAGTGGTATGAGTGAAGTCACATCACATCTATCCCTTCTTTGTTAACATTTAATGGCAAGCTTGATTCTGGAATTCGTGTTAGATGGCTGTGAGGGATGGTAGCTACTAGAATGATTCAGGGTCTGGAGCATCTCTCCTGTGAAGAAAGCCTAAGGGAGCTGGGATTGTTCAGCCCAGAGAAGAGTAGACCTAGGTGGGGTCTGATCAATGTGTGCGAGTATCTGAAGAGAGGGTGTCAAAAGGATGGGGCCGGGCTCATTTTAGTGGTGCCAGACAATGGCACAAGAGGCAATGGGCATAAACTGAACCATAGGAAGTTCCACCTGAACATGAGGAAGAGCTTCTTCACTGTGAGGGTGACTGAGCATTGGAACAGGCTGCCCAGAGGGATTGTGGAGTCTCCTTCCAGAGCCACCTGAACGCGATCCGGAGCAACGTGGTGTGGGTGACCCTGCTTGAGCAGGAAGGTTGGACTAGATGAGCTCTGTGATCCCTTTCAGCCTCAATCATTCTGAGAGCCTGAGATTCTGGGGTGGTGATGAACACTCTCTGGGTTAGATAGTCCACTCAGTAGGGCTGGTGCATTCCACCAGAGCAGGAGAAATGCAGGGAAAACGATTGCATTTTCTGTTATCCCTTATCCCAGCATTAAAGCATCAAAAAGCTGCTCTCCAAACCACATAAAAGTTTAAAACATTTTTTTTTTCTGTGTAAATCTGCTGAATTTGTGCATATCTGTGTGTTTATCTGCTCTCTCCTGCCAGCAAGACTGGTAACTTTTATTTGCTAATAAAGCTGAGTTACTCAGGGAGTAGTCAGAGTTTAGAAGATGGAGTATTAGAAAGCAGAAGGAAATAATGCTGCATTTCACTGGGTAGAATCATTGCATTCAAAATCATTATTTCTCTTTATTAAACTACTGAGCTTTTTGACTGCAATAGGCAGTGAGTGCCACACTCCCTGTACCTAGCAATCCCAAATGGGTATTACTTAAAAGCAGAGCAAACATTTTAACGTGGGAGTCTCACAATTGGCCATTCCATTTTTTTCCTATCAAAACTTGTATTTCATCACTCATGAGAGACATGAAAAAACAATTTCACAAGGCATATTTTTTAAAGCAACATCTAATTGCTTGCAAACAGGGACTTAGACCAGAAGTGCCTCCTTCAATTATACAGCAACAGGATTGCAGAATTAGAACACGATGTATATTACTTTCTTGACAAATCAATAAGAAAATAAACAAACAGCAGAAGATTGGTCCCATGGTGATGCCAAGTCCACTCTCAGGATGAATTTTATAGGCTTTATTAAAACAGAATTTATATTACAGCATCTTAATTAGAGCAGCACTTCCAATGCTGCTGTGTATTTATGTAAATGGTTGGTTTCTGTAGATGGGACAGCCCGGTGGAATCACTGCTCTTCCTGGTGCTCTTTATATCTATAAAGAGCTGCTTTCTTGCAATTTTGGCTACTGTTAAGAGAAGATGAGACAGGAAAGTAAAGTTAGGTGTGAAGATGAGATGAGAAATGCTGAGATTTTGATGTTTTTTTTTTCCTTTCTGAAAACAGAATTAAAAAAAAGGATATTTAAAAATATACACTTTAACTGATCACAGAAATGTGGAACAGATCTTGCAACATTTCCATTGCACTTTCAATCTTTGAAGGTATTTATTTCTTGTGTACTATGGCTGTAAGTGAAATTTTGAAACAGATGTCATTTAGAATGAAAAAAAACAAAACCCTGCAGATCTTTTTGAAAATCTGAAGAGGTATTTAAAGAATTTCTGATTGTTCACCTTTAAACGTGTGACTCAGATTCGTCAAAATAATCTTTTGTCATAAATAGCTGTTTTTTGAAGAAACCATCATTTGCTACTTTGAGCCAATGACAAGAGAGGGATTTGGAAGTTACTCAACAGTATCACTAAAGAATTAAACATTAACAAGATTCATTTAGTGTATCTTTACCTGTAATCTATACCCAAATTTTACACATTCTTCCTAAATTTTACTGTACCTATTTCCTAAAAAAAAGAAAGAAAATAATATTTTTTAGTTCTAGATCTACAACTACACATACAATAGTTTGTTATAGTAGAAAATAATATAGGGGGTTGTCAGATGAAAAGATATGTCTGTGCCACGTTAATACACAGGCATTTCTTTTAGTGCTATAGCCACTATGTAGTTCAGAACAACCAGGCACTTAAGAAGAGAGAAACTCTTTTGGCTGACCCAGGGAATCCAGGTACTTTGAATGTTTGCCCAGAGTAACTGCAGGCAGCAAGGCAGGATTATTCACTGAGTTTGTAGAGAGGAAGGGATTGGGAAGGGGCTCTGGAAAGTAGGTAATTTCCATCAGTGTCAGTGATTTCTCTTCCCCTGGAGGCTCAGGCATTTGCAGGGCAATCATACCTACTGCTCCTGGCTTACAGAGGTCATAATGGAGTTTTGTTTCCCAGGGACCAAGCAGGTGGATGGGCACGATCCAGGATGGATCAAAGATGTGACTGCACTGACGATCTGGTGGTGAAGAGAGTCACGATGCTTCCTCTATGTGCCAATAGAATCATAGAATCATAGAACAGTTAGGTTGGAAAGGACCTTAAGATCATCCAGTTCCAACCCCCCTGCCATGGGCAGGTACACCTCACACTAAACCATGTCACCCAAGGCTCTGTCCAACCTGGCCTTGAACACTGCCAGGGATGGAGCATTCACAGCTTCTCTGGGCAACCCATTCCAGTGCCTCACCCTTACAGTAAAGAATTTCATCCTTATATCCAGTCTAAACTTCCCCTGTTTCAGTTTTAACCCCTTACCCCTTGTCCTGTCACTACAGTCCCTAATGAAGAGTCCCTCCCCAGCATCCTTATAGGCCCCCTTCAGATACTGGAAGGCTGCTCTGAGGTCTCCACGCTGCCTTCTCTTCTCCAGGCTGAGCAGCCCCAACGTTCTCAGCTCATCACGCTCTTAGCATTCAAACTGGAGGAATTCTTTGAGCCATCTAATCCAGTATTCTATTATCAGCTAATTTTAATAGTTGCAGAAATGTCAGTCTCAAGTCTGTTCCAGAATCTGAACCTGAACAGTGATCAGGTTTATTTAGTTCAGCCTTTTTGGTCATGAAGTTCAGGTTCTCCGTGTTTGGAAGTGCTTGTTGGTGGGGTCCCAGCCCGACTTCTTCACTTGTTCTGCTGCTGAAGGTTGTGTCTCATACACAGATGGCAGGAGATGCTGGGTGCTAGTCGCTGGCTCTGATACAGTCAAGGAGGTTTCTCCTGCAGACAAACGTGCTGCCCCGGGAGGTCTCAGACAGGATTGTCTGCTTGGGCCACACGGGGAGAGGGTATAAGGAACAGGATAGTCCAGACAAGGGCCAGGGCCAGGGCCAGGGCAAGCCCAGCAGGGTGCAGCACTGTTGTAAGCACTGACAGAGCATCCTTGGGACTGTGCAATTCCCCGACACTCCCACATCCCTATGCTAGTTTTAGCTGTGCTGCAGCAGATACCTAGCAGACCTTGCATCCTTTCATGGTGTCTGTCTTGGCACCTGAAGCTTAGCTGCTCTGAGGTGGTGGCAGGGATTTACTCCTATTAAGAATTGTTTCCCTGAGGGGTAGCAGCCCAGACATACCTGTAGTTTCTTTCCTTGCATCAGCTGCTTCCCCTATCACTTGAGGCAGACCCGTCTGCCAGCAAACCTCTTCACTGTCAGCACCAAGTGATGCTGAAAACAGCCACTGACCACATAGCATTACTCCTGCACCTGCAGGGTCTCTTGGATTCTGTGGGCACTGGGAATGTTCAGACACTGCCAATCTCAATTCCTCTTCTAGCAACACCCCTTCATCCACTGGGAGCCATTCCTCAGTGATAGGAGCCTTTTTATGAAACTGAGATTTGAGCTGGAGTGGTCAATTTGCCCTCGTGTAACAATCATCTTCTTCCCTCTTGCAGTGAAGGTTGCCTTTCGGGCCGGTTGAGTAAGAGCCAAGGTGCAGATTTACATGTACAAATACCTAGACAGGCAGAGTGGAAATCTCACAATATTTGATTAACCTGAATTATTTGCTTTCATAAACAAGTAGGTTTTGAAGATCTCTCCAGGACTGCAAATGATTTTGGCAATTATCTCAGAGAGATAATTACAGATTTCAAAGGAGGATGCTCTAACAGGCATAAGGGAGTATACAAGGTGACCTACTGCAGTAATCCACCATGAAGATTAGGGAGGAAGACATCAGAAGGCCCTGGGTTTATTGATGCAATTTCTATTAACAGGATTAGTGGTGATAGCAGGGGGAAAAGTGCCCCAGACAAGAGACATTTCTCTTCAGAGATCTGGAAACAGCGGTCATGTTCAGTATCCTGAACTGACAGTTTCTGCATGAAACACCGCCTGGGTGAGAGGCTGGTATCATCCCTTGGTCCTCACCTCATAGGAGACTGTGGTGGAGTGCTCCTGCTGAGGATAAGATACTGAGAGCTGTGTGGCAGGGTTGTTAACTCTTGTTAAACCCCCCAAGGAGGACTGTGACCATCCTCCTTCCAGCACTAAGGAGTCTTTGTGGTCCATTGCTAAGCTGCCCCGTTAAGATAATGTGAAGGCTGGGCCCCCTCTTAGACAGTTGTTATTTCAGTACATGATCTTTAACAGGAGAGCAAGAAAGGTGCAGGAAAAGAGGGGGCTGAGTTTACATTTCTCTAAACCCTTGACAGAATCTGGTGGGGTGTGCATTGCTTTTCCTGAGCAAATGATCTTTTCTCCTTTCAAATGCTCAGTATCTGGGTTTCAATGAAATGGAAAAAAAAACACCCAACAAATTAATAATGAGAAAAACATCCTTTCTCTGATTCACATATATCTAATCAAGCTTGGGGTTTCCTTCTCATTTAGTTGGAAAACTATTCACAGTAATTTATGGGATGGGAAGGTGCTTCTTGTCTTTCTTCTGTTCTTTTTGTCCTGCAATACTGTGGTCAGGAGCAGTCTTCATCCCAGCAAAGTGACAGAGTGCTGCAGCTCTCCCTGCCCATCTCCAAACTGGTGCTTCCACCACCTCTTCCACTAGCCCCAGAAATTTGGTTACTCCAGGGGTCTGGTAAAGCCCACAAGCAAAAGCAAGCAAGTTGTCTTGAATTCATTTTGTCCTGGCAATACGCATATCAGTCCAAGGTGCCATGAGGTGTTTTGGCTCCTGCTTCATGTGGAAGAGATGGTGCAAACGCATTTTTGCAACAAAGCTTGCTGTGAAATGCCTGAGAAATACCGAGTTTAGATCCCAGGCTGCCCCTTCCCAGGTCAACTCCTGGTGTTTGTGTGTGCTCCTTTCCCTTCCAGAGAGCCAGGACCTTTGGAAAAACTGGATGGGGTTTTGGAACTCAGGAGAGAAGACCCAAGAGCTAAAAAATCCTCTGGATTTCTCAAGCCATTGAGTTGGAAAAAATAGAAAAAGTTGAGTGGTTGGAGATACCAAAATGAGGATTCTTGACCCCATGTCCCCAGGACACAAACCTGTGCACACAATACAGAGCTGGGTAGTTTCATATGTACTATTTCATTCTCCTCCCATTGCTCTGGTTTGTCTCCTCCCTGGGGATGCTCCATGGTGCCCCCCCTATGCAGGAGCAGGGGCATACTTCAGCACAAGCATCACACCCTGTCCCCTCCTGAGGTCTGTTTGCATAAAATAGGCGATGTCCCTGCTCATTGCAGGGGGTTGGACTGGGTGAGATTTGAGGGTCCCTTCCAACCCAAGCCATCCTGTGATTCTGTTCTATAAAAGTTCTGCAATTTGTCAGGCTAAATGAGACCAGCTGAGTGCCCAAGCTCTGGGGACAACTCTGACTCTTCTGCAAACATAAGCTTTCTTCATCCCTATGCCAGGCTGTTGTAAAAGAGCAACAACTCCCATTATTAGAACTCTTGCCATGAGATTCATGAAGTGTCACGTACCAAACAAAGTACAGTGGAGTTGCCACCACCGCTTGGGTTTCTGATGCATACTTAATAGTCCAGCCTCCCACAAGCAATGACTGGAACTGTCATTTATTTTTTCTGTCTAGGATAGCTGCATTTTTACCAATAATTGCATTTTTGCTCTCTCAACATACTTGAAACCATCTGATAAAACCCATGAATCATCCTTGATTTTGGGCATGGACCCCCAAAGTAACCACAGGTTTGGAGTGAGAGGGACCTAACGTTGTACTCAGTCTCTGATTACATTTCCAGGTTGCAGAGCTGAAATGTAAAGGATGGATGGTGACATGGAAAGGTGTCATAATGGCAGATGGTGAATACGTTCACCACGTAGCTTTAGGTGGAGGGAAAATGGAATACAGAACTGTAATACAGTGTTCTGTCTTGCACACCTTGGCCAATCAGACCCAGATAATTCTGTCAAGTTAAAAATGGACATAAAGTTTGCCCCCCAACTTCATATTTTCAAATAAGTGTTCATTAGATGTAATCCAAAAAGAGAGGTTCATTTCTTCAAAATATCACCAAAATCACCAGAACAAAGGGTATTTGAGTTGAATAACCTGAGAAACAAGGAACTTCAGGGTCTGAACATATATCCTGTCCCCCTGAGCCTCCAGCAGCGAGCGAGTTGTTCAGTTTGGTTTCTCTGGACTGCTATGAGGTGCACCTCTCTGTGATCTAGGAGCTGTGAGATGTAACCATACACGCAATAACCTGCTCATTGCTCCTGGATAACCTGATGCTGTATATGAATTCTGGGAACAATACTGAGTGCAGATGAAATCTCTTCCTGTTCTACAGCTTTCCAAGGGAAATTTTAGTCCTTACTGGGCACAAAAGTAGAATCAGAAGGAACAAACAGTGAAACTTTTGGAAGTAGGGATCATAATGACCATGGACTTGCTGTGTGATCCTGCTTCCCAGCAGAAGCAGGGTCCAGAGACCTTTCACATTAGTTCCTCGTGTGTGACGAGTTCTGGATCTCACCAGCACTGTACCAGCCAGATGTGGGGTATTTTGATATGTAGGTCTCGCAGGGGCTCAGGATGCAGATATGGTACCTGCAGCATCTTCCACTTATGATAACATTTCCCATCTTGATGCTAACTGAGGACCAAGAAGGTCTTAGAAATAATCAGTGTGGCAGATGAGCCTTCCTGACACTCTCTGGAGGCAGTGGTTGGTAATCACAGAGAAACCTTGAGCAACACAGAGGGCAAGTGGCCTCCTGGACAACTTTCTGCCCCCTTGGCAGCACCTTCAGGAATCAGAGCTCATGCTCCACAAGGGTGTGATTGTCTAGAGGGTTGGGTTTAGGTTTTTAGACCTGTCAGGATGAAGTGCTGATGGTGGAAATGGGAATGTACCTAAGATATGCCTACACAACATGAAATGGGGAGTTCACATCACCTCCAAGGAGAGATATATTTTGGTTCCTCCTATGTGCAGAAATGGGCGATACCCTGGGTGCTCCCCAGCTCCAAGAGCTCCAGGATGAGCCAGAAGAGCAGTACAGTATTAGGCTCAGGGCACTTTATAAGAAGTCTCGAGTGGCACAGCCATGTGGCTTGAAGAAAAGAGGGTGCAGGAAGGGATTTCGGCAGCATCTCATGATTTGATGACTGGAGGCTGCCCAGACACTGATCTGAGAGGTTGTGCTTGGAGAAGACTTGACGGAGCCTGGCCAGCCTCCAAGAAGCAGCATAGATGAGAGCAGCACATCTTCAGAGCTTCAGCACTCACCATGTTCTGTCCTAAAGGATCTGCTAATGGGCTCCTCCTTACTTATTTGTTCTTGAGCAAAAAATGAGAGACCCAGCATGCCTCCATGTCCATAACCAATGAGTTGCTTGAGTGAGACTTCAGCCTATCCTTGTATGGAGGCCAGCTGCAGGGTGATTTCTCTTTCAGCAGCAAACCGCAGTCACAATACAAACAGAAGTGCTTGAACCTCACACCCGCCCCATCCCTTTTACCTGCCTGGCCCAGATTAGGAGAGGAGCCCTTTAAAACAGTCCCATTGTAAAAGCTGCACGAGACAACCTGGCTTCAGCACAGAGCAGGTTCACACCTCTCCTTGTCATCTTCTCACCCCAGTTACCCTGCTGGCCTCCCACCCTCCTCCCCAGCCCCAACATGGCACTGGCTCCCTCATGCTGATGTGAAACAGGCTGAATAATTGATGATGTAGTTTGCTGACTGAACTGAAAGCCAGGGGTTTCAATCTGAAATGCGGTGCTTCTCTCTTTTGTTCTTTCTCCACATCCCAAGATCTGAAAAAGAAACCCACAGTAAAACACATTTAAGAGGGAATTAAACATTTCATTTTGAAGTTTAGTTAAAGCTCTTTCCTGTGTCTTCTTGGGTCAAAACACAGAGGGAAGGAGCAAGGGGAAAATAACTAGAGATAGATAGGAAATGAACAGGTTACGTCCCTGAAACCTGTGGTTCCATGCTTGGCTACCCACAGACTGGGCTTATGCTATGTGACCTTATCAGCTATGCAGTGTCCTAGAAAACTGTGAAGCAAAAACTAAGCTACAACAGCATCCTGCATGTTGGCTTAAAGATCCTTGCAAAGTCATGTCAGAGTGACCTTACCTGCTGTGGTAAGCATGGTCTCCTTAGCCAGGGGATGAAAGAAGACACATTAAAAGGGGAAAAAAGGGGGGAAAAAGGAAAAGAATGTAGAAAAAACCCAGCAAAAGTGCAGGGTCCATAGGCAGGGACACACAGCAGGAGATCTGGGAGATCTGCAGGGCTGCTGACCCAACTGTGCAAGGGAAAAAGCTCGGTCCACTCTCCTAATTTTCATTTAAAATCAGACTATTCCAAAGATAAGGAAAAAGAGATGTCTTGAAAGTGACACCCTGTGTCATACCTGCAGGAATAAGGAGGAGGAAGCAGTAGTTAGCACTGTGAGGGCTCTGTGTCAAGGATCCTTCCTATCTCTATATGTGTGCTGGGCCCAGCTCACTGTGACTGCTCTACTGTACCCTGAGCTGCTCAGAAATGAGGCAAGCAAGAGGGGCTGTTCTAGGAAATGTGGATTCCTGGTGAAAAGCTGAAAATGAGACACATTTGCCTGAAGACCATTTTCTGGGGAAAAAAAAAAAAAAAGTAAATATCCCTTTCTTATTCCAGAAAATTTAAATGGGAAAAAAGAAAAGATTTCAAAGAGGAAAATATGTCACCCCTGTTCATGACCCCACCTTGCTTCTTTGCTTACACTCCACTCTACAAGGGCCAAAGTGGTGAATCCTGGCACAACGTGCCTTCCTGCAGGATGCTCAGGTCACTCTCCTCTTCTGTCTCTTCAGTTGCCATGATGATTGGGACCATTTAATACATTTAATATGCAATTAGAAGGAGAGGGGCTTTGGACAAGAGCCTGTAGGGTCAGGACAAGGGGGAATGGCTTTAACCTGCCAGAGGGGAGACTGAGATGAGCTCTTAGGCAGAAGCTCTTCCCTGTGAGGGTGCTGAGGCGCTGGCACAGGGTGCCCAGAGAAGCTGTGGCTGCCCCATCCCTGGCAGTGTTCAAGGCCAGGTTGGACATGAATCAAAAGAAGCACAAGGGGAGGCTTGCAGGTAATGCAGGACTGCTTGTTTGCTCCAGGCTACCATTGCCAAACAGCACTAACTGGGAGGGAGGTCATGGTTGTCCATTTCTCTTTTCTGACTCTGCAGGGGACACATGCACGTGCAGTTTTCCTCAAGGATTTTTCAAGCAATCAAAGCTTACTACTTCCTTCTGAGAAAAATGCTCAAAAATGATGTGCTTGTCTCTCCCTGAAACAACGCAAACTCTAAATTCGGATAAGATGTGAACTTAGAATTAAAGGCAATAAAATAAAGTAAAATAAAGCACAATATTTTTACAAGCAATACAAGCAGAGAATTTGCAAAACAGAATATGCTATTATCTTTATTGCATTACTGAGACTCCTGCAGAGTTTAGTTCTGTGCAAATCTGTCATGAAAGGCTTGATTTTATACCTAAAGCTTCCTGCTGCACAAGAACCTGGGATTATTGACCCCTGAATCATGCTATAATGGCATAAATATTGACAGTCATGGAGGTAAACATCAAGGTTTATTGACCAGGGTGTAGTAGCTATCCAGGTTTACAGAACTAGAAGGAATAGTAAAACATGTTTCATGAGACAGGCTGTCAATATAGGCTTTTTATCACTTCATCTGGAAATGTCTGCCCTGGGGTTTCACATGGAGAGAGCTCATCCCCATTCCTGGGACAGCACACTCCCAGGTGGAGCTACTCTTGCACCATCTGAGCCTGTTACCCCTCATTGACTCATGACAATACATGCGAACACGGTACCTTATACATGGTACCTTATACATGGTAATACCTAATGCAGGGTAACAGAAGAGAAAACTCTCAGGACTGAAGAAGGAAAAGCCATGCACCTTCAGACTCCTACACATAAGCACACTGCGATCCAAATGGCAATTAGGGAAACCTGGGTGACATTTATTAGCCCAGCATTCCATTCCATACCTCACATCTGCTCTTCAAACCACATACCTATTTATATACCACTTCTGGAAGCTTATGTAAACTCTGCTTCACACTTTGCTTGTGAGTGCACACAGGAAAGATTTCTGGGTCATAATCTGTGCTTTTTCAGAGCAGAAGCCAACTGCCAATAACTGATGCAGTTCAAAGAGAACATTCTCCCCAGGCGCTTCATTTGATAATTATCCCCCATAGGGTTCCTCATCTGTCGTTGGCCTCTGTTCAGACAGGAAGCCCAGCTGGAGGGAGTCCTGTTGCAATCAGGTCTAGTGATACCAGTTATTTCAGGTCCTGCATGACTACCTTTCCTGAAGCCTTTTCTCTTCTGAGGAGGCTGTAAAGAGATGTTATCGCTTGTCACCATGACTCTTTCCAGACAGTCCTGACTCAGGCTTTTCCTACTCTAAAAGAGGTATTTAGCTTAGCCCATGCCTAAATGCCTCCTGCATCCCTCATCCATCCAGAAGCATTTCCTGTGTCTCAAAATATCAGTGGTCTGAGATTTGGTTTCACTGCAATTTTTCCTTTTTATGGAGGTGGAACTGAACTCAAATGTGAGGAGGCAGAGGAAAGACCTCACATTTTGCACAGCAGTTTTCCTTCTGTTACCCACCTCTGAAGCTACTTGAACACACATGCATAACTATATGAGATTCATAGTGGTGGAAGCTCTCACAGTGTCAGGTATTTCATTTCTGCCCATGGACGCTGATGATGGACTAGTCACCGTGGAAACCCTCCCTGCCTCCTTCCTTCACTTTCTATTACAGATTGTCACTATCTATTTGCACTGGTAGCAGACATCCTATGCAGAGATATTCAAGAAGATGGCCTGGGAGCTCTGGGGCTGCTAAAGAAAGAAAACAGAGGACACTGACATGCCTGGCTTCCTGAGGCAGCTCCACTATCTTACTGATACTCAGCACACATCCGTTCTCATTTCACGAGAAAAACTTCTCCTGGATTAATGCAAATTCAGGGTGGGCAACGAATATTCAACAACTTCCAGAAAGGAAAAGGGAAATACAATGACATTTCAGCCTGAATATTAAGCAATAATTCCTATTAATTAAAATTAGGCTTCGAGGATTTGAACAGAGATCATAGTCAGCAGTAGTTAGATGGAACCAAATGAATATTCAGCATCTCTTATTCCTATGATTCAAATTCTCACTGAGCTGTGTAATATTCTGACTCTACTCTGGCCAGAGTAGTAGTCCGAATTTGAAATATATTATGAGACTCTTCTTATAGGAAATGGCAGAAACAGTCTCATTATTGCTGAAACATATCTTGGCAGATGAACCGCTTTATTACAGTAAAATAGGCCCCAGAATTACTTGATGGTTAGTTTTTAGAATGTTTTGCATTTAGTTTTGTTCATTGTCCACATTCCTGGTTTTCTGTTGAGGTGCTATAGTCACTAATTTGTCAAATTACTGTGGTTTTCAAAAAATTCTTTGGTCATAAATACCAAAGATGGTGTGACAGCGTAAAGGCTCAAGCGTAGAAGTATTGTTTGGCTCAAGAAAGTGCTGGATCATCTTTAAATACATGCGTAAGTACCAGGCTGAAAAAGGACCCCAAAGGGAAGAAACTAGAAAATCCTCATTAGCATTAAGTCAAATGAGCTTGAGCCACGGTGTTTATACCTACTAGCTCTGAACATCAGCACATATTGAACTCAAAGGCAATATCAGCTTCAGGACTTCTGGTGTACATTACTATTGCTATTCCTATTTCTATTTCCATTGCTATTGCTGTTGCTATCAACATCAATATTTTAACTTTTCGGTACCTTCCCCCCATGAATTGCTGTTATTCCCCACATTTGCTATTAATTCTGACATGAAACCTTTGGATTACAATTACGTAATGTCTAGGACAGATTCTGTAGTGAGAAAAGGTTCAGATCTCTTGAAATTTCTTCTTCAGCCAATATTAATCATTTTTTCGAGAATAGAAAATCTGCATCACAGCAGAGCATGCTTGGAACTATATGATGTTAAGGTCCTTTCCAACCCTAACTATTCTATGATTCTATGCTTTTCCAACTTTGCATACAAAAGTCGCTTTGTCCTTTAGTCCAGTTTTCCATTACAGCTTTTCAGCTCCTAGGAAGTAATAAAATATTAATTATTTTCTTGCTTTTGCAATAATTTATTTTGACATTAACATTTGCCCTGCAGCTACCATGAAGTAGAGCTCTAAGTTCACTCTAAGGACCCAGTAAGATATGTCCTTGAACTGAAAGTTTAAGCCAAGCACATTTGGGTAGTTCAATGGATACCTGTCTCATAATTTTGAGGTGGACAGTGCATCCCTTACCTCTCATGGATCATGAAATGCAGAATAGGTGAGACACAGTTGTGCATTAAAGCTTCTGTTGAACTGGACACTCCTTGAAGGAAGGAGCCATCAGATCTCATATTCCTTCAACATGATCTTAAACTTGAGCTGTGAGGTCTGTGATCGCACCTTGATGCTGGCTGACAACTGTTGAGGACAGGTGATGGCTGAACATGCCAAAGAATAAAAGAAGAATGAATCAGTCAGGTGAACCTCCTCGCCTGTTTCTCTTTCTCTTAAATGTCACCAAACGAGGTCCCAAACACAGAATTAATGCCTGGTGCTGGATTTACATTTGCTTCCATCAGTACAGTCATGGTTCACTCCAGCTCAGCTGCACAGCACATGTTGTACCGTTACTTACAGGGCTAATTCCTACTGCACTATAGTTTCTGTGCAAACAAAGTGCAAAGTATCTGGTTCATGATGTTTGACCTTGGCATACTCTTGGGTTTGAAAATCTGCCTAACACCACTGGTTTGACAAATTAGTTCTAAAATTAATTAGCATTCTAGGGGTAATGCAGAGTTCCTCTCTTTCACTGAAAGGTTCTTGCTTCCTCCTCGGTGAATTAATCCTTTTAATCTTCAGGTTTGAATTTAGTCATTCTGTGGAATGACCCCAAATCTCTTCAGGGGCTTTCATTAAACACACATGGCTCCTCCTCAAAAAATTGCTGTTCCTGTGCTGAGCAATGCTCCAATGCTGCAACTCAGCTTAACCAGTTTGTGCTGTCATCCATACATCCCGCTTTGGGGCCAGATGTTTCCAGTGACAGAAAGTTCTAAGTTTAAGTATTCTCATTAAGAGGAATGGAGTAACCTACCCAGCAATAACTGCAGCAGAGGACCCTGCTGTCACAGCTTGCTAAAAGATGCACATCCATCCCCTGAACTTGTCTGCTGCAACTCCCACTCACAGACTGCAAAGCATCTTGAAAGCTTTTGTGAGCTGGTAAAGATCAAAGAAGTTTGGTTGCATAAATGATAATATTCCTGGAATACTAAATGGGATAAAGAGAATGTAGCATCGCAAATGGAGGAAACTGTAAGTGAGGAGCGTTGAACAATCTCCCCTAATGCATCTGTCTCAAGCTCACCAACCTCAGTCATTGGATGTTCCTGTGGAGAAGGTGACCCTATTGCTTAACATGTTGACTGTTATCCCATATCCCCAAACTGTTTATTGTGGCATGTGAAAGAAATACATAGAGACCCTGATTTAATGTAGAGGAGCTGGAAGCCAGCACAGGCTGGAGGGGTTAGTGCTGTGGTATTGTGTGAGTTAAAGGACCACAGATGTGTAACACAACCCAGAGCTGCCACCAGGCCTCTTGGGTCTGGTAACCTGCGTAAGCTGCTTGAGATGAGCTCTGCTTCCTCCTGGCAGTCAGACAATAGTATTTGCTCAAGCCGAAGGCTCACTGACTAGAAGGTGGATTTGCACAGAGGGACATGGGAGTCCTTGTGGGTAACAAGTTGAAGGTAAGCCGACATTGTACCCATGCAGCCAGTGGCATCCTGGACTGGATTAGGCAGAGAGTACTGCCAGCAATTTGAGGGAGGTGGTCCCCCCACCCTGCGCAGCATGGGTGATAAACATCTGTAGAGCTGGGTCCAGCGATAGACTCCTCAGTTCAGAGCAAGGCAATGAAGATGACTGAGGCACTGGAGTATCTATGGCATGGGGAGAGGCTGAAATACCTGGGAATGTTCAGCCTGCAGAAGACAAGTCTCGGGGACATCTTATCAATGTGTATCCATGCCTGATGAGACTGTATAACGAAGACATAGCCAGGCCCCCTGTTATTCAGTGGCAGGACGAAAGGACATGGGCACAAACTGAAATACAGGAAATTCCATTAAAAATAAGAAAAGACTGTGTTTACTGTGTGATCAATCACTGCATCAGGTTGACCAGATTGGTTATGAAGTCTCTGTCCTTGGAGATACTAAAAACTCACATGGCCATGGGCCTGGGCAACCTGCTCCAGCTGACCTGGCTTTGAGAGGGCGAATGGGACTGAAAGATCTCCAGAGGTACCTCCAGCATCAGCAATTCTGTGCTTCTGTGCTTCTGTATGCTTCTAACATGCTATTTGGATTGCTGTTTTGTGAGACAATAGCTGACATTAAAGGTTCTCATCTTATCTAAACCTTTGTGCCCCCAGTAAGATAAACCTAACTCTATGATGGGACAAATGCCCTGGCCCGGTGGAAAACAGCTTCCCATTAAATCCTCAGTACTGGGCTCCTTTGGTCTTTGGAAAGGGTGTGAATTCACCAGCATGGTCTACCTGTGTTCTGCATCCATTTCTGACCGTAGCAGATAACAATTATGTCATTTCTACAAGACTCAAAACCAAATAATTAACTCAAGAGCTCTCTTAGGTTGGTATTTCAAGTAGATAATAGACAAGTCATGGAGCTGAGCAGGAGGTTACAAGCAAAAAACACCATTTTATTCATCCCAGAGGTAGCACCAATGATTTACCTGTCAAATCACTTCATATTACTATTTTGAATACCTTTTGGAAGCTGAAACTGCCCCAAGCAAAGCCAAGCCATTAACTTGTACATAATAAAAAATGACACACTTTTGAAAAATCAGTGTTTTGCTTAAGAAATGAGGCTGCTTTATAGTAAGTCTGTTCATAAAGGGACCAAAAGAATTACCATGAGCATGCAGACACCGATGTGTAGGTATCAGTGAACACCATGGAGCAAGGATTTCTGTTATAATCTAGCCCCTCTGAAATCTGCTTGTCTAATCATTTGTATAAAATAACCCCTGTTCACTGCAGAACCAGGCTTTGTTTGCACACTTGTATGAGACCCTGTCAAACTAGACTCTGTCCTCTGTCTGTGAACTGGTCCCAAAATACTCCTGTGGTGAGAAAAATACAAGAGCTTCAGGATTGAGAACACAGTGGAGGGATAGTTTGTACCAGCCAGGGCTCCTGTTGTATCTAAGAGCTGTGGCCACACTTCAGCAAGCATCTGGTAAGCAAAACCATCTTAAACACTTCCAGCAATGCAGCTTGACCAGCAGCCTTCCTCCCACGTTAGAGTAGCTCTGCTTGAACCTACAGGACTGAACCTCCATGGTCTTTACAGGAGGTGAGTGCCCAAAAACCCAGTCTGTAAGTCTCAGCTCTCTCCTTCCCTCTGATTTTTACTAGAAATTCCATCTAGGTGCCAAGAGATGTTTCCCAATTAAGAGCGTGTTGACACTGGTACATTCCCACAAGCAGCATTAGGTTGAAGACTATGTTTTTTGAGGAAAAGCTGTTCCTGGGAAGGCTCGCTTCCCTGCTGTGATCCTGCACCATTCTGTGAGCCATCTGGGTTACAGTTCCTCCCATGCACTGGGCTAGCACTAGTCCTTTCCTCCACTTATATCTACCTCCAGCACACACACCCTGCATCTCTGGCCAGAAGATGCTTTGCACCTCTGCAAGGTGTTGCAAGTGATGGTGCTCCCTTGTCAGAGCATGCAGCAAGACGTAAGGTGGTGTGTGGCCAGTCCCTGTTGGATCAGGGCTTCCATTTAATTTATCTTCCATGCTCTCACAGTTAACTATCTGCGTACAAAGATCCCTTAATAGAACAACACATGATTTGCCCACATTAGGGAAATGAGAACAGAATTGCTATCTGTCCATTACATTTGCACAGGCTGCGAGATCATCTTAGATTCAATTAAAGCTCCTACTGAAGACATATATGGGTCTGCAGAAATGCAAATACAATCCCTTTTCATTTCCACAGGGATGACTTTCTGAATTCATAGTTTCCTAGGGCAAATTTTAATGCTGTTACAATTAGACACTGCAGCTGAACTGTCTGAATGGGGTAAGAGTAGCTGGGAAGTAGGGATCACCTTTTGTCTCTGTCAGAAGGACAGAAAACAGTTAAAACGTGCCAAAGCTGAAAAACAAGAAGAGATCAGGAAAAGAAAACACTCACAGCAGTGTCCAAACTGCTACTGAGGGGTTCCACCCTGCTTGAGTCTTGAGGGATCTTCCCAGTAAGAGCTTCACAAATTGAGTGACCCTGCGAGCACACTCCTGAACAGCAAAATTCCACTTCAGTTCATCCAGCAGAACAAAAAGAAAGAGTGAGAGCCAAGAAGAAGCCAACCTGGCTTAAGAGGGGCAGGCTTAGAGTCAAACATGTTTAAGGTAATAACACCTAAAGATGAGAGGGAGAAACCACATTTCTGCTCTGTACATACGTTGCACAGGTAGGACTGCAGCAAGTTCATTTAATCCACTCTGTGCCATGACATTGATTCTACCAAACACGTTTCATGTGTTCAAACATGTTAAGGCTGATTCAAGTCTGTTTTATTCAGGCTGATCTGGAGAACCATCTTCAGGACATGGAAAGGTGCAGCATGGTCCAGTCTCTTGATGTAGTGCAGGCCTCAAGACTGTGTAGGTTTTCCTGTCCTATGGTTGCAGGCAAATCTCAGCGTGCTTTTGTTGAAGTTTGGGCACCTAAACTAAGAGTCTTGGCTCCCTCTCTTCAGTGGATACTTCATGAGTTAGAGGCATTGCCAATTGGCCATTCACCCTACCCAACCCTGCCAATGTATACACCGACACCCTCAGGAAGTTTGATAGTCATCATTTTTTTAGCTAATGCCGTGATTTTGAGGATCTATTTCTTGCTATTTAAATGTCAAGCAATAGTTTTCAGATAGTTGGTTTCTGTGTGACTCATATTCTTTCCCACTTCTTCAGGGGTGCAGAGGCAGGCTACTCCAGGACTGGAAAAAGTGCTGTCAGATGCTCGGTCCAAAAGTGCAAGGTGATTATAATTTGTGAGAAGAAGGAGACAAAACCTCTTTCTTCTCACCAGATCTGTGAGTCTCCCTCAGGGAGCATCAGAAGACACCAGCCTGTTGGGGTTTGCAGTCCCTTCCAGTGCAATTAATGTAGCTGAGAGATAGACAATGAACCACTAACAAGGCTCAAAGGGAAGTACTTTGTACTTTCAGCTCAGGGATGAACATGTCCTTGCACAAGAAGTAACAAGTTACGAAGTGCCAACTGCATACCATGACGTTCTGCACTGGGAGACACTAAGGCAATGTTATTAGTACAGCTTTCCTGTCTTTCAAGGATGAAAGCAATGTAGTAGGCTGCTACAAGCTGTAAAGTTAAGTATGTCGCATATGCCTGACAAGCTTTCACCAAGAGCTAGGAAGGCTTTTGACATCTTCCAGAATCAAGGCCAAAATCTGAGTTACCAAAGAACAATTTCCTATACCAAAAGCAATCCTTTAAAAGAAATGAATTTGACGAGGCACCCACGTCTTGATGGGCTGGGAGGGTGGGATATGGCTTTTTTCTGCAAGGCATGTGTATGATGTGGTTTAGCCTGTGGGGATTTGGTTGTCTAAGCATTAGCATGAGACTCCAGCTCCTCATCTGCCACAGGCTGTGTAGGGATGCTTGCTTTGCCTCAGTTTGCTGGCTGTAGCAGGGAATGGTGAAACCAGTTCATAGTGCCATGGACACAGAGGACTTTCAAACCTGTACTGACTGGCCCTTGATATCTATAGAAGATGGGGGCTTTATTTTTCTAGCAACATTTAAACCAGTGATTCAGTGTGTTCCTCCCTTCTAAACCCACACAGAGAGCACCACTGGCTTATTATCCGTCTCAAGAAATTGTTTTTGATTGACATTGATTTGTGTTTGACAGAATTGTTACCCACAGTATTGTTCATCAAGTTGTTTTCTCTAGATACTAGTGATGGGCTCGGTCTTATTTCTCTCATCAATTAGCAAGATCCCAAAGGTAAATGCAGTGTCCTGTTATTACCGGAAGTATTTTCTTTGTCTTTTGTAACTGTTTCTCACCCCTTTGTTCCCACCTCAGCTGATGGCCAGTGAATCCAGCTATTTATATGGAAATTTGCAGACATGATGCATGAATCCTGAAACTACAGCAGCCTTCAGGAGGGGAAATCTGTTCCTTTGGTCTTGAGAGACATGGTGATGGGATGAGGATCACAAGAGTCTGTACACTGCCTGCACAGCTTTGAATCAGCTGAGAAAGTTCATCTGCAGATTAGGGAACTGAGCCAGATGTTCAGTCACATGAGCAGCTGTTTTATCTAATCAATTAGATTTATTTAAATTAATTTATTTAATCAAGTGAAATTGGTTATGTGATGGAGAATGACTGAAAATGGCTGTATAATAATTTGCAGTGGGTTATGCCTGAGTGCACAAAGATTATATAAACAGAATGTTTGGTCTAGGATTTGATTCACGTAGAGGTTATGATGCTTAGGATAAAAAACGTTATTTCTTGGCTTGAAGTGTCTGTGCATTGTGTGCTACTATCAACATGAGCGCAGTGGAGAAACAAGACGACTTTGTCAGAAGCGGTCCCACAGAAGTCAGTAGTTACCCGAGCTTCCTTCCCACTCAGAGTCTTGCTCCACTGCATGCTGAACATGAGGGTTAAGAAAGATTTTAGATAAACATTTTAAGATTGACATTTACCTCACGGGTTTTTCCTGTTGTCTTTATTTTGATATGCCAGAGAATTACCTAGGAGCATGTGCTGGCGATGAAAAACTTGGGTAACTTCTCTTACCTAAGCTTCAAAAGCTGTCCAAGCTAACTTCAACTTGATGGAAAACTTTGTGTGTTTGGAAAGTGAGACCACATCTCCCAAGAGAAAGCCCAGTCTCTCCCAGATCAAACAGATAAAGCACATGCTGCCACTTAGCTCAGGGAGTAATGACAGATGACAAGAAAGCGCCTGCAGACATTTATTTGAACTGGTGAATTAGATTTCCTTGGTTGTACTTATGACAACATTCCCCCTTAGATTTCCAGGTATTCTTGTCACCTGCCTTTTATGAGGTGAAGTTACAGGAAGCTAGTTTTAAGACTTTGGGTTTGAGTATTGGCACAGGAAACTTGATAATGAGAGGTCCAGTGCCTGAAAATGCACAGCAATACATTGCTGAGCCTGAGGTACTACAACACTCATAAAAACTCGGTTCATGTGCAGCTCTGAAGTGGTGCATCAGGAAATGTGTGCAAACAACCACAAGGAAATAGCACAGCTCTTCCTCGGAATTTGAACCAATCAACCGTGAAGTAAATGAAAATTGTGAATATTAGAGCTGAATCATTTCTTGATTTGAGAAAATTGCCCTTTGTTCCACAAAGAAATCAGGTGTTCAGACAGCACTGAATATACTGAATATAAAGCCAGCACACACCTATCAGGTAAGATGAGATGAGATGGCAGATATAATAAATTGTTTCTTTAATAGCTAAGCCCAGGCACACAGACAAAAAGCCAGCTCATCTCAGGAAAGCAAGACAACAAATAAAGTCTGGAGGCCCTCCATCCCTGGAGGCTTCCAAGACAAGGCTAGAACTAAGGCCAAGTTCACCTGGTGCAGCTACAGATGTGCAGTAATTCCCAGGGACCAGGCTCTGGCTGATCACTGAGGAACTTCAGGAATTTGCTCAATGTGCCCAATTTCCCAGCCTAGTCTCAGCCCAGAGCCAAGGGGTCTTCTTCAGTCAGCAGACAAAGCTGGGACCATTCTAAGTACAATTCCTCTTATCTAAGATCAAAATTGCCACCTGGAGGGGGTTGTAGAGAGCATAGGCTCCTGGTTTTTAGATAGCTAATATCTGGTGGTACGTATCCCTCTGAGTCTCATCCTAGCAGTACAGTATTTATTGAAGGAAAGTGCTGAGAGGAGAATTCTGCCCAGGTTTTGCTCCACCTTCTCATACTGGGAGCTCAGCAAACTCCCAGCTGCTTGTGATAGGAAGTTAATCTTTTAATGAGATTTTAGAAGACTTTATTGCTAGTTTTATGTATATAGTCCAGAATCCCAGTGTCAGGACATTAATAAATAAGGTTTGTTGGTCTGGGGAATTCCACGGATCTGGGGTAAAAATTACAAGAGATTTTACTCATACATTAGGCTGTCTGATAGTCAGAAGCTTATTCTTCTGTACAGTCAGTGAAGAGAAAGAAGCTTCTCTACTTGGCAATTCAGATTTCAAATGAAGCCTATTTTCTGTTGCTTCAGCAATTCTTGTAGCATATTAAGCCCTGAGCTCTATCTTTATAGCAGAGACATTGGAAGCAAAACTATTATACACATTTTTTTCCATTTTACCATTATTCTATGGAGCAAATGAGTTCCACATAGCAATAAAATTAATGTTTATTAAACACTATTAATCAGCTGCAAGCCCCATAGTAGCTTAATGCTATATGTAGAATGAAGTTTTTGTCTTGGATGTATGATTACCTGGAAGCACGTATCACCTGCTAACTGTAACTAATGATAACTTGTGAAGATCTCAAGAATGCAAATTCTTAATGAAGTATCTTCAGTTTACTCAGACTGATTTTCATTGAGCCTTACATGTTCCAGGTGAAATGGGAACTTCCTTCTCCAACTTCAGAGATCTGGGAGTTGCTAAAAACGTACAGCTCTTTTCCACAGAAGAGATCTTTTGGTTTCATTGGAAGGCCATTTCTATAGCTGTAAGTGGAAGGAAGCTCACGTGAGAGGGACTGCAAGGAAAATTTGAAGGTTCACTTCCATTTTTCTCCATGAATTATGTATCAGTATCAGTCATTGTATTAAAATTCCACTCTTTGCTGTCAGGTAAAGTAAGAGCCAAGGATGGTTTCATCAGGAAGAGAGGACTAAATGGCAGTGACACTTCTCAACATAGTAGGATCTCAGTTGGCTAAATAGGAAGCTGTTGCTGAATTCCTTGTTCAGACTCCAGCTTGGTAGGCTGCTATTGCACTTCCTATGCTTTCTAGGAATTACTGTCTGGAAAAGGGAACTTCTCTGGCAGCAAAGCTGTCTTTTTGGGCACCTGCAAATGAGAAGCTAGGAGGGATGTGCTAGTACAAGACATAACCAGGTTAGAGCGGTCTGTCTGCCCTGCATGTATGCTGTACTTCACTCTGTGCAGTGATTCCACTCTTTATACAGAGCGTTGCCACCCACTCTTCTGTCCTGCCATGATTTTGCAGTATACTTTAATTCTGGCTTGAACTGAAACGTGTGATTATTCCCAATGAATTGTGTGTTGCGATTCCAACCTTCTCTGCTGATTTTCTGGCCTCTCTTGATCCTTTAATATTATTTCTCCTCCTTTCTCGTGTTTGGATTACCCTTCCATGCAGCTCATCTGTGAATTTAATTAATGGGTGATTGCAGTGCTATGGGAAATAATAGACACAATGTGACATAACATATTCTGTCCTGCATACACACAGCTTTATCCATTACCGTCCCTCCTCATCCTTCCCTTGCAGCCATTGATCCATTATTCAGAGCTTGCAGCGTTGCTCCTGTTTTTCCCTGTGGTAGTGTTCTGAGATGTTACCTCACACGCCTGCCCCACAGGGCAAGACACCCAGAACCCAGGCTCTGCCACACTCAGCACTGCAGGGCGTAGACTGAGATATAGCCTTTAAATCACCCTTTAGACAGGAAATTTAACTGCTGGTAGTTCTGGAACGTTTCTCTTCCAGTTACATGTGTTAAGATTTCTACAGCTAGGAGAAGCATCGCCATCATTTCTAAGCACCAAGCTAAGAAGACCAGAGTTGCCTTTCAAATATTCTTTAGCAGAAGCCTAGTGAACACCTCCAAGAGATTCCCACTTCTTGGCTTCCCTGTGACTTCTTTTCTATTTCTCCACACCCACACTCCTTCACCCTTCTTCTTTCTGCTCTCCAGGAGATTATAACAGAGGTTGACAAAGTGCTAATCTTGCTGAGGATTACACACAAGGAATCTCTATTGATTTCCTTCTTTTCTTTTACAGAAATAATAAAAGCCTGCATTGCAGGGTTTTGGGAGCTGCTGGGGATGATAGCGCACTTTTTTTTGTAACATCAGGTTTAAGGGGTTTGCTTGCATAAAACACTGATTTATTAAAGAATCTACAAATAGTGTCCTTAGTAGAGAACATGTTACATTTATACAACTGGAAATCCTCATTAGTCTGTATAATAGCTGAGACATAATGTGGGCAAAGCAGCGTTATTAGCATTATTTTCATATAGTGCTCAAAGTTTATACCGTGCTGTACACACTGTGTGTGTTCCCTCAGATATTTACTATACAGAGTGCTGTCTCTGTCCTTTTGGGCAAGTATTTGAGTTCTAGCAAGTGGATGTAATTCTGTAGTAATTTGATTTCTTCCTTTGCATTTTCATGAGATTTGCATGATGGAGCTGATGACAGCACTTGCAGTTGAGAAAGCCAATTACCAGATTGCTAAGGGAGCTCACAATGTTTTGGTTTGGTGGATATGCTTCAGACAAATGTGGGAGATTGGCAAACATCTTTGTTCTTCTGTGAGAGAATTCTAGTATCATGGTGCTCAAGAACTGCAAGACTTTGGTTTTGAAGGTCTGGTTGGTTTTTAAGGCCTTTTGGTATGTAGTACAGTGACCAGCCTATCCATCCTGGGTGGGAAGGGAGTTAAAATGAACTTAGTAATTGTAGTCCTCTTTCAAGGACTATAACTGGCAAGATGATGCCTCACATCCCCAAAGCATCTGATCTGGTGCTGAACATCATAGGACATTGGGGAATGAAAATTCATTGCCTGATGTCTCCCTAGTGTACCAGCTGTTAGATCTGTAGCTCCAAGATTTACCACTCCATAAGGTTTTTATTCCTCTTCTTCTCATTTTAATTAAAAGATTCCTAGTCACCTCTGCAGAAGAAACACCTTGTCATTTGAAAGCTGAGAAAGTCCTGGATGCTTGGAGTTTTTGGGATGCTGAATGTCACTGCGCAGTCATTTCCACATCTGGCAGCTGCTCTATCAGATGTTTCTTTCTAGTAGACTCCAAATCTTATCATTCAAATGAAATATTTGGAATGTCTGTATCTTGTCTTTTGCTCCAATAATAGATTATTCTGAGACCTCACTTGGAGCATTGTGTGCAGTTCTGGTGTCCTCAACATAAAAAGGACACGGAACTGTTGAACAAGTCCAGAGGAGGGCCATGAGGATGATCAGGGGCTGGAGCACCTCCCAGCTTGAGAAAGTTGGGGCTGTTCAGCCTGGAGAAGAGAAGCTGCGTGGAGACCTCAGAGCAGCTTCCAATGTCTGAAGGGGGCTAGAAGGGGGCTATAAGGGTGCTGGGGAGGGACTCTTCATCAGGGACTGTAGTGATAGGACAAAGGGCAATGGGTTCAAACTTAAACAGGGGAAGTTTAGATTGGATATAAGGAGGAAGTTCTTTACTGTGAGGGTGGTGAGGCACTGGAATGGGTTGCCCAGGGAAGCTGTGAATGCTCCATCCCTGGCAGTGTTCAAGGCCAGGTTGGACAGAGCCTTGGGTGGCATGATTTAGTGTGTGGTGTCCCTGCCCATGGCAGGGGGGTTGGAACTGGATGATCTTTCCAAGGTCCCTTCCAACCCAAACTATTCTATAATTCTATTCTATGATTATTTCTCTATGATGACCACAGAGAAATAAGAGTGAAAACTCACCCTACTAATCCCACTTCAGCTGTTATCATTCTCTTTTAACTTCCTATTAATTAGGTTTCCTTCCTATCAGCAGCTCCAGAGGCTGGGTCCAACCAGCTGTAAGTCACGTTTCGCATCATGAACAGTGCGGGTTTGGAATTGAGCATTAGTTTTCAAGGGAACTTTTCCAACTATTTCAGCAAGATAATAGTCAGCAGATTATTGTGAGAGATTTGCTGTTTACTGCCAGAATTGCTCACCACTTTCAAGACTAATAAGTAATTGTGATAGCTATCAATACAGTTATGAGGCAGCCACAATGTTAAATACAGGAGAAATTGTCCATTCAAAGAGCTTCTGAAGCAGTTAACCTTGAGTTTGTGAAATACATTAAAAAAAATATTGCTATTGGGGCATTATTAGAGCTATTTACTACTACAGCTATATTTATATACCCCTTTAATCTGAACTCATTCTCCCAAATTTATAATGTACTTAAATAAATAGATCCCATTTACCTGAAACTCTTGAATTCAAAGTGATTCAAATGGCAATCAGTACATAAAGTCTGTTCCTCATGGAGATTCAGCAGGGAGACATAATTTGTCTCTTAATTTCCACACACAGTTTTGTGTTACGAGGCCCAGTAACACAGCAATCCACTGCATTTAGATCTTTAGAAACTGTCCTGACTCCTTTATGGCTCTTCCACTGTATGGAATAAATGTCCATACTGACTTCATCTCACCTGCCCAGAGGTCACAGAATTTCATTAAGAAATGAGCTAAGAAATGAGAGAACTTCCCACCTATGTAAAGAAATACTGGCTTAGATTCAGGGGGCTTTGGCCATCTACACAAGCCAAGAATCCTGCCAATATACAAGATCCAGGACTTCAATCACCTCCTGACTTCTGCTACAATAAGGAGATGGGCACTTCCAGAAGGTGATATATCACACCTTACGGCTTTCCACGCTGTCCTCTGGGGATGCTTTTCTTCCTCCATGTGGTGGGAGGACTGAAAACCAGCTTAAGACACCTAACTTTTAGTTGAATGATATAGTGGGATGAAACCCACACATCTGTGTTCAACAGACATGCCAATGCATGCATAATTTTCTCTCAAATAACTGGTTTAGGAAGACACAGGAGCAAGAAACATGATATGGGAAACACAGTTTCTGATGATGTAGATCATGCCTAACATTGGGCTTGACTCAAAGCTGCCGTGTTATTCCATGTTTTCTCAATGCAAAAAGACATGGAAGTATACCTAAGGATAAAATTTACATATTAAGGAGAGGTCTGAAGTTACAGCTTCAGATTATGGTACCTATTACAGTCTACCTTAGAAAAAGGTGTTTGTTGGAGCAATTTTTTTCACATTCAGGCATATAGATGCAATAAAAAAGCATAATTGCATGCGCAGATATCCATAATACTGTACGTAATCGATATACCCCTAGATCCATTATGTACCTTATATACCATAATATTGTACATAATGGGTATTCCCCTGTGCTATTAAAAAGTTTCAGTTGTACAATTCATACCAGGATTCCGCAAGTGCTTACTGCCATTGGAATCAGCAAGAGTGTTGTAGATAGGGCTTGCCAACATGAATACAAGAATTGCATTCTAGCCAGAAAGAAGTGAAAGTCAGACTTCTGGCTGTGTTTGTTTACCTGGGACCTAGTCTGTATTCTGACATTGCACTGGATTTCTAGAACACTTTGAAGATAAAAGCAGTCTGAGGGCAAATCTTAAAGCAGGATGGTAGGGAGAGGAAAGAAGAAATACCTTATCACCCCTTTCAGGTCGTACTTTGTCAGTTTTCCCATAGATAAATCAAAAAGGGAACCAGAATGCCAGCACACATCTTGATTGTGTTAACTGGAGATGGATTTATATCAAATACACATAGAAATTGATTTTTTAAGTCAGCTATGCAGATGGTTGCCTAATGCTATTGGCAGTTAAAGAGACTCAGAATTTTCTGTTCATTAAAAATGTGAGGGAAACCATTCTCACATTTAATATCCCTTTAACAGACTGGTTTACTTTTCTAATGTATTCTATTAACAAACATCAATACATCAGCCTTTTTCCTGCAACTCAAAGCTTAGAAGGGCAAAATTTTCCAGATAATTGATGGACCATTTAAAAGTCATTATGAAGAAGAGGACAAAGAGGAGTCATGCTGAAACAGTGCGAGGCTAAAAGTATTCTGGACCGTTTCTGAAGACGTAGCCAGAGGCACTAGAGGACTTGCTCCCATCTGATGCTTCTTTATGAAACCCTTGTCTTGTATCACTTGGGTGTGATTTTTCACACCCAAAACTGAATTATCCTTCAGAAACAAGTCTCATCCTTCATTGACTGCATAGAGAACTGGTGTTCCCACTGTAACATGGGCTGCTTAAGGAAGTGCCTGTGCCCCTAGCTGATACCCAAATGACGTGGGATGATTCCAAGGCCCGGACCAACAATTTCATTAACTGGACTAACCAGAGAGAAGGAATCTGAGACTGACAAATGCACCCCATAACTCACAGTGAAGTTCTGGTGTCTCAGGAAACACCTTAGCAACTTGTACACATAGACTACCCTTCTGCTCACATCAGAGAAGAGCTCAACTTCTGGTGCAGTGCTGTTTGACCTTCACATGCTGTATGGCACTCACATCTCTGAGCATGTTTTGATCTTGCACTGAAGGAAACACTGAAGGTGCTATTATTTTTGTGTTCTTGTTACCTAAATTGCGTCATCCTTCTAGCAGCCATTAGCCAGTTGTTGAAGAACAGTCTGGAAAAGAGGGGCAAAGTCTTGGATCTAGCAGAAAAGCTGAGAAAGTAAGGGAGAATGACAAGGTCCTTTAATAGCACTGAAAACAGCTGCTACAGTGGCCCAGCACTTAGAGATGACTTGACATGTGATCTCTCACAAATGTACCAGATTTGGTGTCAGCACACTAGACATCATTCAAAGAAATAACTAGTTCTGGTGGATTTCGTCCTATTTCAACATGTGTAATTGTATCTTAGCAAAGGGATAACCTCTGTCATCCTTCTTCTCTGGAAGAAAAGTGATGGCTGTGTCTTCCATGATAGTCATCACAGATGGTGGTGAAGGTGTTTTTCTCAGAGCCCTGTGTGCAACAGAAGGTGGGAACTACTGGTGACCAGTATCGAGATCTAGGCAGACCTGAATGACCAAGCCAGATGCTTCACCCAGTGATCTATGCAGCTTTCTTACCTCTGATAGCTGAGCTAGAACATTTGGTTTAATAACAGTCAGATCTTTATTAAAGGCCTGAAGAGAAAGAAGACTTCACCATGTCCTTTGGGAAGCCATTCCATTTATCATTAGGCATATCTTTTACTTAATACATTATGATTAATTTCATTCTTGCCTGAAGAACATTCAAACATATATTCATTTTCCATGAACCCCATATGAATTTAGATCACCACAGTGATGCATATGGTAACTCAGATTTACTCCCAGAGAAGGCTGGGTGAGTTTATTATTGATGTGGTAGGACAAGGATAAGAGCTTTCTCTTTCCAGTCTAGGCTGTGTTGCTACAATAGCTGGGTTGTGTGAACTGGACTTTTCAGCCAGGTTTTTTAGTTCAGGGTAAGAAGTATCCCAAAGGAGGAGGAAAGAACAGCCCTTTCTGTACTGAGATGGATGGACTCCATTTTAGAAAGGGAAAAGTTAAGAAATAAGGGAGCTTACTATGTTATTGATTTGAAGAACTAAATGGTGGCTGCTGAAATCTGAGCTAGACTTGGCATGGCAGTGGGGAACCTCTAGCCTTGCCCAGGTTTTTACTTTCATTTTGGATTCCTAAAGAAATCTGTTTTCCAGTGATGTTTATTTCGTTACCTTATAACACAAGGAGTATTTGGTGCTGTCAAGAAATTCCTCCTTTGTGGAAGTACTGACTTAATTCCTAAAGTGAAAATCGTGTCTAGTTTCATCCAGAAATGACCAGGGGTTAAATGCTACGTTGTTCATCATCTCTAAATCAAAGCCTGTGTTATGACTCACCCCTGGCCAGCTTCATTGTTGTTCTTATTATAGGATCTTTTACAAAGGTCATATTTAACTACTAAAAATAAATCTATAGCCCAAAAAACATTTGTTCCTCACCAAACAGTTTGAGAAAATATAGGCTACTCCTGCATTAAAAGTACAGATCCAGGTCATGAAGCTGACCTACTTAGGGGATATTTTAGGGTTTCCCAAAAGATTTCATGTCCTCCAAATGTCAATCTTATTTCAGTTCCATGCAACAGCATAAGTCTCCTTACTTCAGAGGAGACTGTTATTTAGATGTTGATTTTATCAAAGTTTAACCAGCTTAACATTTCTTATGAGAAACTCATAGGAAGTTGAGATGAACTTGACTGTAGTGTTTAGCAGCAGGAGGAGGACTTAAGTAAAACCTTATTTTGGTCCCAAATCATATGACTGATTCACACCTTAGTCCTTTTGACGACTTGGTGTGTAATTCTACCAAATCCAGGAAAAACCTGATATGCGAACAGACTCAGGCCTCTTTGTTTAAATCATAGAATCATAGAATAGTTAGGGTCGGAAAGGACCTTAAGACCATCTAGTTCCAACCCCCCTGCCATGGGCATGGACACCTCACACTAAGCCATGTCACCCAAGGCGTCATCATGCTGTTTTAATAGCAGTTTCTTTTTGAACTCAGACAAGGGATAGGATCCAAAGAAGCAACCTGATTTTCAGCCTTATGCTCCAGCTCACTGAATGGTGAGATGTTTTCTCTATAGCATGAGCAACTTTAGCCTTTGCCTTTCTCTTGTGGTGTCAACTGGGGAAAAGGCATCCTATCATTGATGCTGTAAAATGAGGCCAGCATGGCCACTGATCATTTAGGCTGCTGTGGTTGGACTACCTATGTTGGGTCATCACCTACACCTAATGAGCTGTAACTTTCTCTCAAGAAATGACTCTCAGTGACCACTGGCTTGACCGTGTCACTGGTGATGTTGCAGTCATCCAGGCAGCAAACTCTTAGCAGCTTTCAAGCTGGCCATTTCTTCATGGGTTGGTGCAGGATAACTTCTCAATGCATACTTACTGAGCTGAGCTCTACATAGCATACTGTGAGGGGAGGACAAGGGTGTTGCAGCTAACACGTAGGAGGAAAAAGTGTAGGAAGCCACAGGGGAAGCCAGGAGCAAGGCATGAAATAATAGAGGTGGACCAAGGCTTAGATCTTCCTCTTCAGCATTACTTACTGAAGTCCCTGTGCACTGGTTTCTCTGCATTCTGTCTTGAAGTGCTGAACTTTATCTCTACCTTGTGCAGAAAGTCTGGCATTTCAGTTCAGGCACATGGCAGTAGGCACCAGTCTGAGGTATATGTGTGACCCTGGTTCTCTTGCAAAGCAAGGAAACAGCTTCCAGCTGAACAGTCCTTGGCAAAATAACCTAGAAGACCTTAGTAAAAGTAGTCCAACTAACTCTGAGCAAGCTGCTTTTCAGGACCCTATAAAATCCCACAGAAAATATTTAATTACTACCAAAATCTGATAGTGTTCACCCCCTTGCCAGCCTTCCTGTCTTACAGCAGGAGAACAGAACTACCCCTCCTCTCAAAAGGGATGTGAGAACATCAGTGACAGTATATGAGCTCAGAGCCTCTCATGATGGGAGCTGATAAGGCCACAGGTGCATATACAGTCAGCTGGAGTGGAGAATCCATTAAGATTACTCTAGTAGTGCCCTGCGTGGGGAACAGAATGGAGCCCATCAGCAATCACTTAGCAGTGAGCTGGAGACCACCCTGCAGGGCTCTGCAGCCTCTTTCTTACCTTCTGCACAGTCCCTGACTTCTGCTGATTGTACCCAGAGGCCTCAACCTGCCTCCTGTTCGCCTCAAAAATAGATAGTTCAGGATTGCTAAGAGTACATTTTCCCTGTTGGTGACACCTCACCCTTCTTGTGTGTTCTGTGCCCCATAAAGAGCGAAGACCATTAAACTGGAAACTCAAATTCCTTACCATATGCTTCTAAGTGGCACTGTTAAGTATAAAATACATCTTTGGGGAGAAACTGAGATTTATGTGGCAATATACATGAATGAGTAGAGTCAGGCAGCAGTTTGATGTGTGAGAAACATCACAAATGGGTGGATTGCTTATCAGAGCCTGCTGTAGAGGTGTTTCCTGGTGGGAATGAAGGATAGCACAGCCATGATATCACAAGGGATTCTAATTAACTGGTGACATTACTAGAGCAAGACCTTTAAACACAACCTTCTGCATTTCAGTTTAATCACATCAGATAGAATAATACTTTAATAAGCCTTAAGCTGGAATTGATTTTTAATTTTTTTCATACACCAGGAATTGAAATCAAGGCAAAAATGGTTGGAAATTATTTAGCAGTTACCAAGAATTAAGGAAAATCCTTTATTGTTAACCAAAGTGGATTAATATTTTCTTTTTCAGTATTGAGGAGCTATGATATATTTTCCCCAGTTTATTGACTAAGCACATCTGAGGATCAGTCACTTAGAATAGCTGTCATTGAAGATGACTGCTGTTTGCTGTTGTAAGATTGTTTATCTGCCTGCATCCAAGCAGCCCTCTGATGGAAAAGTTGCCTTCCAGTGCTTTCAATTTGTGTAACAGCATGGTGCATCAAGATGCCATTAACACTGAACAAATGAAATCTATTAATAGAGAGGTCTGGATGGTCAATAACTCCTCAGTGTGTATGTGTGGTAAACACTCCAAATCTCAGAATCACAGAATCTACCAGGTTGGAAAAGACCTTCAATATCATCAAGCCCACCACCAAAACAACTAATATTTATAGTGTCCAAGTCACTAACATTATAATGTCCAAGTCATATCATCAGTTAATTCCTTCCATTTGAGCCATATGAACATTTTCATTAACCTATTTGAACTTTGGGATATTAGGTACACAGAAAAAGTTACATGTTCAATAGAAATGCATGTCCAATAGTGTTAGTTAATAAATAACTGTGCTTTCCAAACTTGTTCTCATCCAGGTTATATTAAGGAATTCAAAAGAATTCAATGCTTTCTGTAACTCACAACTGGCCATAAACCCTTTTGTATTTAGGAATACAAAAGAATATTTCTTATAAACAGTTTTTTTGTCAGTTGAAGAAGAATCACAGCATCAACTAGGTTGGAAAAGACCTTTAAGATCAAGTCCAACCATTACCTCAGCACTGCCAAGGCCACCACTAACCCATGTCACTGCGGGCCTTGTCTACACGTTTTTTGAACACTCCCAGGGATGGTGATTCCACCACAAGCTGTATTTTCGTTGGTATTGTGATCTAGTAAGGTAGCAATGCCCATACTATCATGGTTTGCTATGCTTTGAGTCTCTGGAGATTACTTTCTGTAAATCAGATATCCATGTGTGGCCTGCTACAACAGCAGAAGCTGCCTTGCAGCCATCCATCAATCCCAAACACAGCATCTCAGCAGTTCAGTGTTGACCAGAACCCTGCAGCCTCCTCTCCAGTCTCTGGCAGGTGTGGTGATCTGTCTGTTTGAAGGATGAAAGTGTCTCAAAGAATCTGGTCTGGTCATACCTAGTGTAGGCAATGCTATGACCATAATCCATTCATAATCCCTTGTCCCTCTTCAAGTCTAGCTAAATGCTTTTCTTGAGAAACTTTGTGCTCTCATGTTCTGCTGTGTTGCCCCAAGCTCTTTTATTGTTTCCATGACATGTGCCCCTACACCTCTCCAAATGGCAGGTTTTTCTTTAACCTTCCTTGCTCTCAATTCACCACCAGTTCTGCGTTGGTCTTCCCTGTGCTCTCTCCAGCCTGTTGATGTTCACCCTGGCATGGAGACTCCAGTCTTGAGGAGAGCCACAGCCTTTTTTACCCAGGCTGTCCAGCTCCACAGGGAGAATTCCTGGAGTTATTTCACTTCTCTTTGGGTCCCCTCAATTTTACTCCAAAACCCAGATTTTTTCCACTTCACTTGTGACTGCTTTCCCCGTAAGAGACACCCTCTATACAAGGTGCTGTGTCCCTATCAAGCAGTTTAATATAGATCTGCAAAAAGGAGACTTGCTTCACCAGTGCCAGAAGCTCCCATTGTCTTTCTGAGGCTCCCCATACCAAACCTCTTTGATGAGAGAAAAGTGTACTGTGGAATCCCACATCTGCAACACATCATTCTGCCATGTGGCTTTATTGGCTTTTTCCATCCCTTAGCTCTTCCTGCTGTCTCTGTTGGTAGCATAACCTATTAGGAAGTTTGCCAGATTTATAGCTGATGCTGGTGCAGGTTTCCTGGAAGAAGGAGTCCACCAGTATTTTTTACTCAGGGACACTTGCTTCAGCAGGCTGTGCACATATATCATGGTGTTTCCTACATGACTCATGCCAAAGCAGCTGCTCATGGTGAGACTGTAATTGTAACCCCTTGGAAATGATAAAGCTCCATGCCTGCTATCACACTATTCTGATAATTAATCTCTATTAGTGATTAGTGTTGGAGGGATTGCAGACCTGTGAACTCAGCTTTCACAGTCGCTTTGACAAAGAACGTGCTGAGCAGCCTGGTAGATGTACTACATGACCGAAGAGTCAGATGTAGGAATGGAATGGTTGGCCTGCAAAGACCAGATCTCATCTTGAAGACAGGTCTTACTGCAGCATATATTTTGGCAGGGGTTTTCTTCTTTTATTTACCTGGATGATTGGAAGAAGCTGGATGACTTTTTCTAGTTGTGCTTCTTATTCAATATGGACTGCTTGTGAAGTTTTGGACATTGGCTTTGCAGGTAAAGAAAGTAAATATGAAGGTTTAACAAAATAGAAAGCCACAACTAGTGACAAGGTTGCAAGCTGTTGGTGCAGTTGGTTTGTTTGGGAGAAGACAGGTACAGTTCTTAGACATGAGGTTTTGGGCACCAAATGGGCTATATGATGCTCATCTTGGGCACAGACAGAGGAGGGGACCAGCTCTCCAAGGAACCTAGAAGTTATAAGCATTGAGTTGTGGGTGCATTGAGAGTTAGGGGGAATCCTGAATGGTGACTTTCAGGAGGGTAAATTTGAGCATAGATCTGTTGTTCTACTTTCAGTGCCTAAATCCTTGTAAAATCAGGAACTGGACAATAGTACAGCATCTGGATTTCAGAGCAGTGTGTCTGCTGCCACACCATGCACTAATTGTTCATGTCTGTGGGTACACAGGATTTTTCTATATTTAAGCATAACCATCCGTTTTCTAATTTTTTTACCTGGAGTATTTGTGATGTAAACTTAATGTGAGCAAAGGCAATACTTGTGTTAACCACATATACTTGCACCGTTGCTCAAAGGCCACTAAAATCATCTGCAGGCTGTTTTGTTATGCAGACTGCTAAAACATGTATCTGAGATGTGGGGTATCGTGCTTCTTTTTCTTATCAGATTCTCCAAGCTCCCATCATCCAGCCTATCAAATTCATTTCTGTTTCCTACTTTTGCCTCATGTCAAAATAAATACAATATTTCAGGTGGCTTCTTGTGAGAATCATAGTCATGTAAAGAGTACCAATAATAGATGATGGCTCTTTATGTGTTGCTGGAAATTGTATCGGCTTCTTTTGATTCTTTTTCACATTCCAAACTTTACTGCAAACTAAAACAAATGTTTTGAAAAATACTAAAGCAGTGGAAATAAAGATTGACTGGAAAATGCCTTGGAATAAATAACCCTAACCCTGACCCTAACCCCACTCCTGCTTTTGAGCACAAGCATTTGACAACAGGCATAAAACACAGAATTGATTATATTGATCATCCCAGCATCTTTTCCTTCTCTCATACTGCTTCTTGTTCACCTGATTAATAAACATCATTAATAATACATCAACAGAAATTGTGGTGTTACGTATGATACGTCCTGACAGCCAGCTAGGAAAAAGCATAAATGCTCCATCCCTGACAGTGTTCAAGGCCAGGTTAAATGGAGTCTTGGGTGATATGGTCTAGCGTGAGGTGTCCCTGCCCATGGCAGGGGGGTGGAACTAGATGATCCTAAGGTACCTTCTAACCCTAACTATTCTATGATTCTATACTGTGTACGTGTTGTGGTTTAACCCCAGCAGGCAACTAATTACCACACAGCCACAAACCACATACTCAATGGGCTGAGATAAGAACAGTTTAATAATTGAAATAAAATAAAATATAATAATAACAACAACAATACTACTAATAGGAAATAAAGAAGTAAGCCCCCAGACAAACAAAGAAATAGAACCTTGCTGCCTCTGCTGTAAGGGTGACCACCATCTAATTTCTTTCTTCTCCTTACCCCTTGTGTCCTGCCCATTCTTCAGACATCACCTGCCTGTGGAAGATGTCTGCTACAGCTTAAGGTGTGCAGTTCTGTGCTGGGATTGGTCCTACCTCCTGGCTTTTTGGAATGAACAACATGCAGGAGAAGGTGTTGCATTCCTGTGTGTACAACTCGAGATGCTCACTGCTCATTAGGAGCGTATCTGGCACTACTCAAGCATGGGAGCAGCCTGGCACTGAATTCACAAGATGAGCCCTAACAAGAGGATGCTCTGCCTCCTGGGGCTGGGCTGCATGGGTACAGTTTTGTGCTGTGCCATCTGGACCTAGTGACTCAGGACAGTGCTCCCTTGGGATTTTCTGGACCATCCACTTCGTGAGTGGCCATGGCAAGTTCTTAACTGTATGTTGGAAATACCAGGCCCAGAGTACACCTCTCTCTATCTCTCCTGGTCTGACCTGGCCAACAGCATTCTTATTCTGCTGTAGGAGAGACCATTCTTTTAGATTAGTGTTAAGAAGGTTTTTTAAAACGAAGCAGAAAATATCTATAAGCCTGTGAAAAAGTGATAGCCTAAAGGCCCAATTCCAGAGCCATCCATCTAAGCTTGAGTTATACCAGATGTCAAGGATAATGGGAAGTAACAGATTCCCACTGGGGTACTGTACATACATAATTGTTTCATCTTGGCCAAAACTCAGAAAACTCTAATTGGGTTGAGCTGGGTCTAACACCTCGTGGTCAGTTACAGCCTGCTGAGTGCACAGTCATCAAAGCTCAAAGAGAAGGTACTAAAGGAAGGACTGAAGACAGATGCAACTACAGGAATAGCAAAATATTGGTGAGCTCACAGTGCTTACCCCTGATCTCTAGTTCATGGTGTCTATCTTACGGCAGGCACTCTTAAGCACCAAAAAGAAACAAAAAGGCAATGATAGGAATTGTTTCTGTTGGTCACCAAAGGAGTTCAAGGAAAACATGGGGTAACTGAACTAGTTAATCTGAATTGGATCAGTTATCCCAGGCCCTGTTGTAAACGTTCCAGTAGAATAAAGCCTTGTAGATCGATCTAAATAACAGCTGATCCAGCAGCACTGCATTGGATACTTCTAAGCTGAACAAACCTTTGCAGAAAACCAGTGTTTCCAGGAATCCTGACAGTCCAACTCAGTCACTTCTCCTATTGGCCATCCTAGATGCCGTAAGTCTGGGTGAACCCTCAAGGAAACTAGTCCAACACTGGAAGACTTTATTTCAGGTTGTGTCCCTCGAGCCATCCAGTAGTGACTCCCTCAGGACTGTATCTCAGAGTCCTTGTCTCCAGGATAATGAGCAATACAAGGGCTGCAAGAGCATCTGTGCAAGTAGGTAGATGAAAGTCCAAGAGTCTGAATGTAACTGGAGATGCTGAGCAGGGAATCCAAGGGAGGAACAGACATTTCTGTCTGCTTCACTGCAGCTTGTACCAATTACACTGAGCAGCTCCCAGGAACACATCCTGTTTTGTTAACTCTGCATATTCTTGTTGCCAAAGTGAAATGTTCTCCGAATTTCTGGTTTGCAAGACGTTAACTTCAGTCAGAAACCAAACTTGAAGCACCCAGCTCCCCTGAAGTGTAAATCACAGGTTTGTGGCTCCTCTCCCTGGGATTCTGTAGACCAGACCTCTGCACATTTTGTTGTGATCAAGAATCTGCGGACATCAGGTTTGTGTTTTGCTTTCAGTCTAATCCGTGCATCTGCCAGTCTCTGCCAAATTCAAATGCTGTCATTTCACTCAAAAATGAGGGCTGAAGCTTCTGTCTCCTATCCAAAGGAAACCACACTGTCTTTGAATTTTTTCAGGTAGGAGAGAGTTCTGAAAAGCCCTTCTGAACTCCCTTACACATACAACCTCTGACAGGCACGAGATGTCACAGTATCTGGGGACGCATGCCCAGGGAAGGAGGGAGATCGTCCATGTGGGATTGATGCCCACATCCAGAGGGAAGAGGGCTCGGTGCCACCCTGCCCTTCAGCCTGCATCCCAGCATCTCCTTCCAGAGAGTAAGTTGTCATCCAGCCCTTTCTCTCCACAGGGAAGCTGCTTTTTCGCAGCTATCAAGGTCCCTGCTTGCTGCCTCCTCTTACTCAGAGAGTACCTTGTGCACAGCAGGGAACAACTTCAAAGGAATCCTTTTTTTTTTAGCCTCCTGTTAGTTTTCCAGGCAGCCCTTCCACTATCTTCCACAGAGCAGAATGAATGGTTCAGCATTCACGTGTCTGCTTCAGGGGCACTTTGTGACCTGAGCTGACTTGTATCCCCAAGCTCAAAGAAAACAGGCTGAAGTTTATGCCTGATACAAAAGCAGATGCTTCCAGGCTGCTGAGCAACCAGATGCATTCTGCTCCCAGTCACATGATGGTTGAAATGTGGAGTAACCCTCTGGGAGCACCAAAGCATCCAGGGCTTGCAGAATCTGCACTAGAGATCCTCAGTTACTGCCTTTGTTCTGAGCTAGTTTCGTGGAGAAGGGCATTGTGACTTTGACAATGAATTCAGTCCCTCACCTTCATTTTGTGTTAGGGAGGTAACAACAGTAAGAGAAAGACCAAACCTGCTGCTTGAAGAAGCCCCTCAAGAATGCTGCTCTGGGACACCTAGCAACGATGGAAACCTTCCAGTTTCCCTTAGAGAAATGACAGAGGGAGGCAGCAGGATATTTCCCCCAGTAAACACTGCATTGACCAAGCTTAAACAGCCACATGAGCATGACCACCACACGGCAGGGCCGCATCATGTGAAATGTCCTCCAGATCTGCCCCAGAGCTGGCTTTGTTTTAGGCAGGTGGAGGAAAACCAACCCAGCGCTGACACTGCACGCTCTGCACTTTGACATCTCCATCGGCACAAGTGTGGTTCACCCGCTGGCCTTGCCTTTGGGACCAGTACATCTGAGGATCAGAGACTTGCTATTTGAAGCTAGCTAATGCCACCACATGGTGGTGTTGAAGCAGGGGCAGTGTTTAGACACCATTGCCTTCTGAGCTCCCCATAAGAGAGCATGTGTTGCAGTGTTGAAACAAAGGTAAGGCAGTTTAAAGCATAGGACCTGGTAAACACGTTTATCTTACAATGTGGGAGTTCATTCTCTGCTTCTGGAACAGAGAAAATGGGGAAAAAAAGTAATCCTAGCTTAGAAATGCTCTGCCTGGCACCTCAGGGGCTCTGCCAAGCACTTCTCACCTCAGAAAGTGCTAGAGTCATGGTTTGAGGAAGGCCTGAGTATCCTCAATGGATATTTACAGAGAAGACATAGCCCCCCTTCTTCCTCACCTTATGCTTCCCCTGGCTTGGCCTGCTGCATCACTACAGCACAGATATGATGATTCAGCTGTACTCAGTGACATGGATTGTCCCTTCAGTACTTCCTTGTCAGCAGACGCCTCCCAGAAGCCGACCTGGATCCTCCAGATGTTCCTTGCAGCTTGGCAAGAAACGTGCCAATATACTGAAGTGCCCTAATTCATCGTGGAGTCCAACAGCCCAGGAATTCACCTGTATAGGGGGGTTAATTGCCTTCAGGCATGGTCCCTCCAGCTGCACTTGCTCAACATGGCAAGTGAAATCTTACATGGGTTTATCTGTATTATGAAGAAGATTAAGTTCCTGGTTCCAAAATTGGAAGTACCGTTGTAAAAGAGGAAAGTAATAAGAAAGAAAATTGCAATCTTAGAGCCCTCCCTCCCAAGCTGCTTTCCCTGCTCTCCTTGGGTTTCTGCAAATCAAATCAGAGTTGCAGGAGGTGAGGGCAGCTCTGAAAGCTGGTCTCTTCCCTGCCCACTTATATTCATAGTTTCCTTGCTGCTGTTGAATGTAAACGAAGTTTCAGAGCACCTCGGAAGAGCTGCCTCTCTCCTCCCTGTCTCTGCTCTCTTTGAGGGATTCTGGCTGGGCTTCAGCTTGTTGTGAGTTCTTGGTGTCTGAGACTGCAGATGAAGCATCCTTAAGCTTCTCTAAGGTGATTGTCCCTTGCTGTTTAAGAGGTTTTGAGGAATGTTGAATGCTTATTTCTGTTCACCTTTTTTTTTTCCCTTAAGGAAGGCAATTGACTTGTTGGCATATCCGCTTACCTTGTGAAACACTCTGGATTCAGAACCATGTGCCAGCTTTATATCCCAAATATGCCAACGGACTTCATTTTTTCCCTGAGACCACACATGGCACATTTATCACAACAGATGTCCTTGGATTCAAGGAGGATTTGAGCTGCCTGCACTGTACCTGTGCTGTCAGCTACTGGGGCACAACTGCAAAGGTCTTTGGGCTGTAAGAGCCCACCTTGTTTAGGTGATGTGTAACTGAGGGATGTCTCTGAGGCTCCTTAGCACTTTAATTTCCTATGTTTATTGGGAAAATAATTGATAAAATACATATAAACTGCAGGGGGGAAGATTGAGCTGAGCTCTGAGGCAGAAGCTCTTCCCTGTGAGGGTGCTGAGGTGCTGGCACAGGGTGCCCAGAGAAGCTGTGGCTGCCCCATCCCTGGCAGTGTTCAAGGGCAGGTTGGACACAGGGGCTTGGAGCAAGCTGCTCTAGTGGAAGGTGTCCCTGCCCTGGCAGGGGTTGGAGCTGGAGGAGCTTTAAGGTCCCTTCCAACCCAAACAAGTCTGGGGTTCTATGATTTTGTAGGACCCTGATGCATGTAGCTTCCTGAATGCTCTTCCCAGGGTGTTTCCCAGGGCACTGAAAGCAGGATGCTTTGCTGGGTCTCTGCACCAAACCTCACTGACGCCTCTCATTGACATTTCCAAGGAGTCCTTCAGATATGTGATATGCGAGTCAAAAATTGTTCTAAATGTAGAGGATTTCCCAAGCTCTGCAGAACAATTATATAATGATGAAAGAGCTTTTAAACGCCTCAAAGGTGGGATTTTTTTATTCCTCTCTGTGGCCATAAAATGAAATGTTTTATTCACATCCATACTCCCATGGGTACAATTTCTGTAATAAAAGATGCCACAAATGAAACTCAAACACCAGCATTGGATTAGAGCATCTTGTCATTAAACTGCTTAGAATTGTTTTCAGTTGTTTGCTTGAACTTGGATAAATTAGTTCATCATTAGTTTCCACAGTGAGATTTCCATTTTCCTTTCTGCGTTTTTAATACCAAAGTGCTTCAAAGCAGCTTTCCTAGTGAGATACTGGATCAGGAAGGAGACATGCTGTTCCCCAAACACTGTTGCCTCTCATTTCTTAACCAAAGAAAGTCAGAAAGAATAGTTCCACAGAAAAATATTGTTGTGTTTGCTATTAGGCATGCACATCTCATTTTAATATCAGTGTCCAAGAGTATTAATAAGTCAAAAATTACTTTTATTCTAACAGGAATTACTATTTTTTTGTGGTGATATTTATGAATTAAAATAACTCTGATCCCTTGCATTAAGATGTTTCCCTTGCATTAAGATGTTTCCCCTGCTCAGCAGCAGACATGAGGCAAAGCTTGCTGACCAACAACCCTTCCAGCACTGCAGCACGTGTCCTTTTGGGCTCTCAGGGCAGGAGGATTAGCCTAACCTTCTGCTTTCTTGGAAGTCACCACTGTAACCTTGTCAGGATATTAGGATATCAATTTGATTATCCTTCCTCTCCATCATTATACCACACATGTGTCTATAGCAGCTGGCAGCAAAGGCCCTCAGAGGGTCCCAAGTGATCCCTGGTCACTGGTTGGTTGACCTTTTCAAGTGCTGAAGGCTCTCAGTCAAATCTCACTGCTGGGCACTCTTCTGCAGTGCTGATGCTCAGCCTGTCACCAGTAATCTGTTCCTGCCCCTTGTACAAGCTCTCCTCTGCTGTTTCACCTCTTGGTTCGTTTTTCAACACAACACATTGCACAGGGAGGCAGAGGTTCATCAAGACCAATTTCAAGCTTTCACTTGAAGTGTCTCACTTTAGGAGCGTGCTGTATGTAAGGTGCATAGGCTCCCTCTTTAGTCAGTGAAGAGAAACTGGCTCTTTCAGGAGAACAATGAATTCTTGCTGCAAATGGCTGTCAATCTTGGCCCAAGCAAACCTTGGGAGTATAAATGGTTGCTTTATGGTTTGGTCTGTTGGGGTTACCACTGCTGGACACCTCAATCAGAAATCTCTTGTGTGTCTAAGCACAGCCCACTGCTCCTGTGGACTCGGGGATGGATTGTCTCTCTTGCACACAGGTTTTAGGTAACCCTCAGCATCTCTCCCTGTACACATGGAGGTGGCAGTGAACTGCGGAGGAATAAGGTTTGATGTAAACCCATCAGAGGCTCTGCATACTGATTCCATCTGCAAGGACACGATGGGGGTTTGGTGTCATGGCTGTCTATGCTCATTCCACTGGTTAGAACACAGGGTGGGCATCTTGTCATAGTGGAGCGTCCCAGAGCAGTACCGCTGAAGGAAGTCAGTGGAGGTCTGTGGGAAAGAGGCAGTTGCTCAGCAGCCTGCCCCTTTTACCAAACCATAGCAACAGGTAGAAGCAGATGGGGAGAAAAGGAAGCTACTTTAGTCATTCACAGGGTACAGGGAGGAGTAGCTGAGTTGTTTTTCAGATCATTAAAATATCATTTCCCAAGGTAATTTTACATGCTGCAGTGTGGAGATAATCTGGTGCTTACTAGAGGGGTTCAGGCTGCCCAAAAGCCTGACAGGATTCTTTGACTCAAATACAAAATATGCTCTTTGTGATTGTGATGTAAAGGGGACCTGTGTCTGCCTGGTACCGGCTGGTTTGGGAGCAGCTTGGTAGCTGCAGCAGCTGGTCTCATACTTGAAAACAGTAGCTGATACAGGACAGTCAATGCTGGTCTGATGCTTGGAAACAGCATACAATGTGGGATGAAGGTAACCTTCACACTCAGCCTGTTAAAGGTAGTTGGTCTTAAGGGGACTCGTCACCCTATTGAGAAGAACTGGTATTTTTATGTCAACCAGTGCTTTCAGATGTATCCTTGATTCTGAAATTACTTCATTTTTGGATTTACTGACTTAGTAGTGCAATTGCCTTCTACCCATTTGTGTCACATTGGTCATGCATTCTTTCCATCATCAGCATCTATGTAAATTCAGTAAAGAAGACTGCCCCTTTGGTCCTGTGAAAGCAATCATTCCATCACCTAGGTGGGAGATCCTATAGACAACCCAGATTTGGATGTTGCTGGTCTGACAGCACCATAGCCCAGGAAAGGTCCTTTACTAGCACTGCAGAGTGGATCCGTATAAACTGAGCAGGCAGCTTGGGCCAAGACAGAGGGAAAAGGATGAGAAAGAGTATAAATGAACCATAAACACCATATCTGGCTAGAAAGGAGTACCAGGACAGATCTGTGCTTTGATCCATACATGGCCTGAGCCAATAAAACCTCCCCTGAGAGTTCCCCTGTGGAGTTGGTGGCTTTGGCACAAGTTAGGTCTGCTGTATCCCTCACCTATGATGTGCCATGGGTCAGGAGAAGTAGAAACCAGGCAACAGTCAAGGTTATCATTGTATGAAAAGTAATCCTCTGGTTTACAGCCTTAACCTCCAGTGAGAAAGAAATACCTAAATATAGTGGGGAATTTAGGCCTTTTTGTCCATCAAAACCTCAACTTGTAGGTGTGGTTTATGTTTAAATAAAAAACAGGCTGTGAGGCATCTAGATGCCGCATTAATGGATACCAACAACTTCATGAGCTGGGTAGATACGGCAAAGGTAAATGTTACGTTGATTGCAGACATAAATAATAGAAGTCCCTTGAAGATTTGTAATGAATGTGAACAGAAAATGTTACCTGGTGGTATAATTTTCAATGAGTAGCCAAAGCTGTGTCCTGTAGCCTGGCTTCCAGTTATGCTTTTAGCATATATTTATTACTGTTAATTAGCACAAGTTGTTCAAACGTATCTGCTAGAAGGCAACATCAGCATCTCTTATACTGATGCATTTCCCAAGGAGGACTCAATGCAATACCTGAAAATGGTCATGCTGGTTCTGTAATGAGATCTTTCCTATTCCAATAATTATCATGGGTGTGAATAATATTTTACACTTAGAAAGAAAGCTTATTCTTAAAGGATCCCCACAGTCCTTCCAATCCTCTTAATTTCTAGAGTGCATCCTCAAAAGACCAATGACTCAGTTCATGTGGGCTGCACACCACATGCAATGCTCAGAGATAATGGACATCAGGACACTTGGCAGCTTGACCAGTGCCCCTCGGAAGGTCTCACTAAGAAAAGGACCTCTTATTGCAATTCTAGAGCTTTTTCAGGAATGTGGGGATTGCTGTGAGGCACCATAAGATTGGATTTATATATCTATGTCACAAAGAATTCTCCATCCTCGGAGGCAGCCGAAATCTGGCCAGGCAAAGCCACAAACATCTGCCAGGGCTGTTTCTCTCTGCTGTGATGTTGGTAATAATGAGACAACTTGGTCCAAGTTTGAAACACATTTTAAGACCTTCCCTCCACTGCACAGAGCCTGCCACAAGGAAGCCTTTACTAACAGGATCTGTAATACCAGAACAAGCACGGAGAGCCACACTGGGAACCACACTGCCTGCTTTCCTAGGTAGCTCCAGTGCTGTGCCTTGGGCAAAGCACACTTCTCCCTGTGCATATGCTCCAGCATTTTGTCAAGTCCTGGTGTAGATTTCCACCGCCCTTTAGAAATACAGTATTAAGCAACATTAAAGCTTTTCCTTGAAAACTCTTCCAGCTGTGCAACTCCCATTTTGCACTACGAGTCTCACCTTTTAACATTTGTCTGTCCCTCATCAGAGCACTCTAAACAGTTTTGCTCCTTGCCTGGCTATTTAATCACTGTTTGGCCAAGCCATGCATAATTTAGTTCATTTAATCTTTTCTATTTAGCTTGCCCTTCAGTCATTTTGTGGCTGTTCTAACATCCTCTGCTTTCTCTATGACCTTGTGGCGCAGACATACACAGGCTTCCTGCTGTGCTCCCCTGGACATGCAGGATTCTGCTGTCTGTTTGCCTACACATCTACAGGGTGATTCTTTCATTAGGCCCATATGTGGACCTGTGTCTAATTTATTGTGCCCTTCTATTTCAAGATTTGTTTAAACCACAACACTTTCCCAAAATCACTGCACATCTTTCCCTTCATAACAAGTCTTTGCAATCTGTGCCATTCTTTTTACAGTTCTTGAAATACTTTCCCAAACTTACTCCACTTTGCTGCTTCCTACTCTCTCTCAAGCTGCCCTTGACTCCTTGTATGCCCTTTTCTAAGGCCTGAGAAATAACCACTCATTCAGTTAGAGATATATGTTTTATAAAAGTCTTAGGCTTTTTTAATGAATCTTTAGGACAATTCTGAGATCAGCACAGACTTACCCTTTCTGGACATTCTTATATCTGCAAAATGGGAAGTAGAGCATCTTACAGAAAAAGTTAAAAGAGTTTTGATTTAATGCATCCTGGCTGAATTCCGCTGGCTAAGGAGAAGAAAGAGTGTGAAAAGTAGGAGCATCCTGCTGAACCTTTCAGAGAGTTTCAGATCCTTTCAAAGATCTTGTGGAGCAGGGCCTTCTACACAGAGAAAAGCTCCTTTGAAGGGTCCCTGCACTGTGGGAAGATATCTGGGAAGTAACTCTGTCAGATGGGGCTTCCAGCTGGGAGAAGACCTCTGAAAATAAGAACATAAAGACTTGCTTCACACATTCATATCAGAGACTCTGCAAAGGTATTGCCCCTGCAGCCAGACTGTCCACTTTGAGAAGACAGGAAGGGATGAGTACTGCTTGGAAAGTGCCAGGTACCTGATGTCCATGCCATGGAGACAGGCAATAGAATAGGACTGTATCTTACACTGGTTTGCACAGTCAGGGAAGTAAGAACACAAGTTCTTCTCAGAGCAAGTGCTCTGAGACAGGGTTTATCACTGGGTCCCCAGCCAGAGATGAGGGCTTCTCATGCTTCGACCTTCTCATGCTTCACTGTGATTTTCTGCTCTTCCTCCCATGGACTGAACCCTGAACCACTGGACCCTGAACCCCACTCACTGGGGAAGCTCCTATCCCTGCCTGTCTTGCTTAGGGGAAGCATTCATGCACTTCCCCAAGGAATATCAGCCACTGTGGCAGCTCTGATGCCTGGTAAGCATGTCAGCCAGCCCATTCAGCAAGGCCCCAGCTCCACTCTATGCTGAAAGGACTGAAACAGCTCCACAGTAAATACAAGCATCTAATGGAATGTAATTACCATCTGCTGCTTTCCAAGGCAACACATCCGAATTACCAATTGGGAAATAATTACAGCCCACAAGTCTCCATCACAAGGGCCTCAGCTTCCCTGTTGAAGCTGCAGAACTTCCCAGTCCCTCCCAGACTGCAGCCCTGATGCATCTCTCACCTTTCTTTGGTTGCTGTAACGCACCAAACATCAGAAAAGTGTTTCTGGAAGGAGTAAATAGCGAGATCCATTCTCTGAAGGCTTCTCTTGTATCAGCCAGAGGCATTTCAGAAGCATTTGATGTTACTCACCCCTTAAGCAAGGATTTGAAGCTGTGAGGGAAAGCAGAGTGGTGCAAGCCCAACTTCTGTTTACCTATTTTAAACATAAAGGAAGGAAACCAGTCACTGGCAACAGGATCCTTCAGGGCATGAGTTCCTCGACACTAATCACAGCACCGAATCCTCTGCACAAATGACATCTGCCCACATGAGCTCCCAAGCTAAAAACCCTGGGTGTAAATTAGGCAAATACATATGTGAAATAATGAGCTCCTTTGCTTTGCTTTGCTTTGCTTTGCCTTGCTTTGCCTCACTCTTCTTTCAGCCTGGCAGGACACAGGCTGAATGGTTCTGCCTCCCTGCACAGTGCTGCTGTGTGCACTGGGGCATTTAGCTAATGCTCCAGCTATGGAGAATTGCAGCCATCTGAGGCAGCTATTGTGGGGCATTCAGCTCATCCCACAGCAGCACAACAGAACTGATTTTATCATGTCAGAGCCTCCCTAATAGCTGGCTGTATATCAAAAGGGAGGTGGAGAGAGCAGCTTCTGATCTGTGCACTGATAATAGAATGATTAGCGAAACCTGACTCAGATTTTCACTCTATTGCAGGCTGAAGACTTCATTTTTCTGCAGTTAAGGATGCAAATATCTGACAGCCACTTGTACAATGAGGCTTTTAACTCTTTTGAGTGCAGTGTGCTTTTCATATATGTGTCCCTGTCCTGGGTTCAGCAGTAGCAGTCATTTTTCCCCTTCTTGGTAGCTGGTGCAGTGCAATGTTTTGACTTTCAGCTCGGGAACAGAGCTGATAACAAGCGATGTTTTGGTTTGGCCAAGGACTTTGTGAGCCTCATGCTCTGCCAGGGAGGAGGGGAAGCCGGGAGGAAGCAGAGACAGGACACCTGACCCAAACTGACCAAAGAGGTATTCCATACCATAGCACGTCATGCCCAGGATGTAACTGGGAGTTAGCCGGAAGGGCTGGGAGACTGCGGGGTTGGAGGAGGTATCGGTCAGAGCTTGGTCGGGCTTGGGGGGCGAGTTATCGGTTGGCTGGTGGTGAGATGATGTATTCTCTTCCCTTGTTATTTCCTTTATCATTATTATCATTGGTGGTAGCAGTAGTGATTTGTGTTATACCTTAGTTACTAAACTGTTCTTATCTCAACCCGTGGGAGTTGCATTCTTTTCGATTCTCCTCTCCGTCCCTCCGGGAGCAGGGGGAGGGCAAGAAAGGGGGGAGTGAGTGAACGAGTTGCCTGACTGGGTTTAAACCACGACAGTCCCTAAGTTAATAAACCCAGACCAGCAGGGAGGCAGGAAAGTCCTTCAGAGAATGGCTGCAGAAGGGAGACATTTTCCACTACAAATTCCATTTTTACTTGATGTGCAACTTACACTCTACCAGGTTCAGTCTTTAAAAGGTTATTTTTGGAAGTGCTGTTTGGAGAGAATTGCCCTCCGTAGATCTCTGAGCAATGGAAGAGTATCTTTGGTGGCTGAAGACCCAAGTCATTTGCCATATGGTGTAGAAGTGGACTTCAGTTTAATTGGCCAGAGTCAATTCCAGTCAGTTCCCCAGAACTGGTCCAATCCAATTAGATGGAGTCCTCAGAAGCCAGAATTGCCATGATGTGTGACAATGCCTTTTGCTAGAAGCTGTCTTTTCAGCTTTTTCCTGTGGCTTACAGTGTGTAGTAAAGCTAAGGTTAAGATAACTTTTTGTAGTCACATTCTTGTTACGTGATGCCTCCAATCCACAGACATTTGTCTATATAAGACACAGTGAAAAAGGCTGTACCATGACCCAGAAACCAGGTATTTGTGCTGAAATTGTCCCTAACGGGAAAAGGCCACTGTCCAATCAGTCAACAAGGTTGTGGGATATGTTATTGAGGGGGGTTGAAGTATTATAAGGAGAACTGAACACTGAGTCTTGGACCAGCTGAAATGATGGGTTGAGGCTGGCAATGGAAAACACTTTTGGAAAGACAACACTCAGAGACCTTCAGGAAGTCTCTCTTCTACAGACTGAAGCAAAAAGGGCAAGGCAGTGGTGGTGGGTTAAAGCAATAATAGTGTCCAGAAGAATGCTAGACGCTAGAAAAGAAGACTGGACGTAATTAATCTCGAGGGGTAGCTCTCCAAGGTCAGAGGCAGAATATGTAGAAAATGAAACAAGAAATCAGAAAGGAGCATGTTCTCAGAAGGAAGAAAAGGAAGAAGACTGGAAACACAAAGAATGGTAGAAATGAGCTGATAGAGTTAACAAAAATGAAGGATCAGTAACTGACACAACAATCTGTCATGGCCATTCATGATCTGGGACAGAATGGTGAAAGAGTTTCTATTAGAGAAGTGTTTATGATGAGCTGAAACTTATGAAAGCATGAAATGGGTGAACATTACTGGAGTGTTAGTGGAAGAGTTTTGTCATCATGGACGTATCACTTTACAGAACAAGAACAACTCACAGTGGTAAATCTCTGGTGTCTCAGCCATGATAGATAACTCATGAGTTTCTTTACCAAAAAATCACTCCATAAGTAAGAGGTAAACCATACACTGAGGAGTTGTAAGGCACTGCAAATGGGAAATTATCGAATCATGGAATGGTTTCTGTTGGAAGGGACCTTAAAGCTCCTCCACCTCCAACCCCTGCCACGGGCAGGGACACCTTCCACTAGAGCAGCTTGCTCCAAGCCCCTGTGTCCAACCTGGCCTTGAACACTGCCAGGGATGGGGCAGCCACAGCTTCTCTGGGCACCCTGTGCCAGCGCCTCAGCACCCTCACAGGGAAGAACTTCTGCCTTATATCCAACTTAATTCTCTTGTTCTAGCAGCAGTGCAACCAGGATAGTTTTACGCTCACAGCGATGTGGTTTGTTTCCTGCAGTCCATCTACCCCCCAAAAAACCCACAAAATGACACAATCAACAACAGAAACCCCAACCTCAAAACCTTAAACAAACTCTCCTGTACCACTTAGATCATCCCCTCCTGGCAAGACTCAGCACAAGCTGTGGATAGGCAGGATGTGCCCAGGAGAGCAGGCTGGCTGGGAGGCATGCACTGAGTGACATGAAGGCCTCTGCCAAACAGCATATATAATACCTAAAAAATGCTTCATTTTCCCTCGGTGGAGGCACTAATTTGAATCTCTCTCATCTCCTCATCTGCCAAGTTAAAAGAAGAAAAATATCTTGTCTTAGGTGCTTCTACCACCGCTTCAGGTGAGGTTGAAATCGGTCATTGGGTTTGAACACTATTGCAGGAGAGGCAGGTGAGGAATGAAAATCTGTTTTTTTCTCCTTTGGAAACCAAGCTAAAAGAGATTGATCAGCAAAACAGTACATCTTAGAGGTCAAGAAACAGAGTGAGGAAGGAAGAACTGTCAAGTGTCAAAGTGAGTTACATGTTAAACCAAAGAGGAAAAAACCTCTTAGGTTATGTAAATGAAATGAGGATGAGAAAAGAATTAGTGAGGCTGCTGTGAAGTGAGGGGGATGTTAAATTAAAGACATGCTCAGTAATACTCAAAAATAAAAGGAGGACTTGGCTTCCATTTTTAATGATGTGGCTGTGGACCAGAATAGCAGGAACAGGGTGGACAGCAGGAAAACAAGGACAGAGACAGAGCAAGTGCAGCCAGGCAGAGCTAATACTTCAGGAGCTAATGCACAACCCCAGAGGCACCAGATATTTTATCACAGGTACTGAAACAAGCAGCAGCACTGTATACTGCAGGGATTATGAATCTCCAGATCAGGCCACATCAGGCCAGTTGCTACGGGCTTGGAGAACGGCAATTTATGGTTGGGTCCAATACCACCCGCAGCTCTGAGGTGGATCTCCTTAGACATTGTCCTCAAATAAAGCTGGCCAAATCAGACAAATAGCTTTCTAACTGAAGTGGGTTTTATGCGAGCAGCAGCTAAGACAGTCAGGTCCCCATTCGGTCTGACTTCTTCTGTCCAGTTGCCTGAAAGAAGGAGCAAACTTTACACAGTCCCTCCAAGGGACACTCTAATGCTTGTGTCTTGGTGCCACATCTGAGGTCTGTCTGTGAGCCTGTTTCCCGCAATCACTGCTACCCATCCTGCCAGAAACTGCTCTCAGCTCTGCCTCACCAGTTAACCTCTGGAAGGTTTGATCTCCCCTCCCGATCCCAAGCCCCATAGCCCAGAAAAGAGCACACCCCACTCAGATGTACCCTTGCTGGGTGACCGTAGTCATGGAGTGTTGATATGGAAGGGCAAACAACATGATTCGGAGCCTGAAAGATTAACTCAGCTTGATGCAAGCTTTGAAATGGATTTTGAAGGCAGAACTAATTAAAGGCATAGATAGAAATGGGAAATGGGTTACAATGAAGCATGGCTTTATCCAAGGGAGGTTGTGGCAGGCTAATCTGATATCTTTCTCTGATAAGGTAATGGAGGTTTTAGACAAAGGAAACACGCTAGATACCATCTTTGTGGACTTCAAGAAAGCATTCAATATGGTGTCACATGGAGAACTGATTAGTGATGATAGAGAAAAACAAGGATTACAGAATTAGAAGGGAACGGAGGAACCGCGCACAGAAGACACAGCAAAGGGCTCGTGCTGAAGGGAAGAGTCAGGCTGGAAGAAGGTTATCAGAGCTACTACAGGACTAGGCTTAAGGCCAACCCCCTTTCATATTTGTACTGAAAATCTCAACAGAAATATGTAGACCACTAATAATAAATGACTGGGGAGCACTGAAAATGCAGCCAGAACCTCAATATTATGTCAAGAACCAGGCAATCTTGAGGACTAGAGAAATCAAAACTGGATGAAAGATCCTTTGGCAAGAAAATTGGCACAGAATCTGTTTGTGGAGGAGCTTTGGTGACCCAGGAGTCTGTGTCTGTGCCCTTTGGGTGTAACTGCTTGTTGCTGCTTTGGAGTTTTCTATTTCCACATTTAGTTTAGGTTGCTGAAATGCCTGTTGTTCCTCAACTTGGGGTTGAGCTCTGAGAACCACACCATTTTGATAGATTTTTTTTCCCCTTTAATGAGCTCCCTGTAGATATACTCCACTTTATCAGCAAGATAATTAGTCTGTATATCAGGTTATCCTGCACTTATCATTGCCATGACTCTCCATCGCTGGATATTTTGTCAGGATTGACAAGCATGTCAGGACTGTCTTCAGTTTTAGCACACTACAAGCTCAGGATCTGAAGTGTGGAGAGGGAAGGCATATGGTGATGTTTCTTGCCATGGATAGCCATGGCCTGTGTGGCTGAATGTCTCTTTGGCTGGAACACCATCAGGTTTTGGACTGAGAAAGTCATATAGAGCTCTGTAAATCTCAGAAACATCCCTTACGTGACCAAAAGCATCAGAAACACTTTCTTCACTTTTCCATTTTCATTCTGACCTGGACCACATATGAATCATTTCAGCAACGGGTCCTGAATGTGCTGCTCAGCTGTGAAGTCCGGGTGTGAATCCATCTGCACCCTGACTATATCTTAGGGTGGATCTGGTCCCACATCTCCTCTTTTGTGCTCTGTTTTCTGAACAAAAAGACTCAGTCCCTGATCTGGGAAGATGGCTGCAGTAAACTCCACAGTCCCTGTGTCAGAAAGCCCACTGCAGGGCCCCTCTGCAGATAGAATCCTCTGGAGCAGCAAACTTACTGGGAGAGTGTGCAAAGCCCATTTCCATTCCTCTGAGCCTATGAGCCACTGTGCCTGTATATGAAGCATCTGGTCACATGCCGAGATCTCCATCTAAGACAATCCCCCCAGGCTGTCTTCAGAATCACCAGAAAGAAGCAGGCATTTCTAAGGCACAATTCAACACACACATCTGAAAGAAATGCTTCCCATTTCTCCTCCAGCCTGAGAAGGGAGTCTGAGTGAATGGGCTCAGAGGAAGATGGCTGCATCAGAGGTGTCAGAAAGTACAGTCTTGGAAGTCAGGGTTCATTTCACCCAGCTTCCAAGTGTCACGATGCTGAAATAACCTCTTATTCGAAAAAGGTCAAGTCCTTTATTCCTCATTATTCACTATCTTTTCATATCTATTTAACATCAGCTATTCGAAAAGCTATTACTCCAGCATGTTTAGCGATGAAATGGATGAAGTACTCTCTTCTCCCCTCATGCTGTGACCTCTGTGATGGTCATGAGTAAAACTAATGACACTAAATTATAGAGGTGTTGCTGGATATTGCCAGAGGAGTGATAAAATGTGATGGCAGTTAATAGAGCATGTTTAAAAGACACAACACAACTGTTGTCTACTGAGAGGCACCCAAACGCATTAGTAAATAGAAGCGGCATTCTGGTGCTCAGGGCTGTATCACTCAAAAGCTCCCTGTGGCTTTTAGCTCTAACCTCTCTGGTGCTCCACTTTGTAGGGCATCTGTTGCACAGCTGTGTGCTGCTTCTCACCCTGAAGGCTACTAAAAGCACATCTGGGCATGGAGCTGCAGTTGTTACATGTGAGAAATGATCCTAGATGAGGGCATCTCAAACAGTGCCCTGCTTGCTCTGCAGATAAGAAAGGCCACATTCCACTCCTGAACAAGAACAAAGAAGAAGGAAGGGTAAATAAAGTGCAGCAGCACTCGTCTCCCATTCCAAATAGCATCAGCCCAGAGGCTGTGATTGCTAATTAAACAATATCTCCCATGCAATGCAGGCAGTGAGGGTGACATTTACCTCTTGTAGGCTATAAATATCCAGCCATAAGTAAACATTTCTAATCAGTGATTATGGGCGAGATTATTTTCCCTGATGTTCTAAGTGATTGTTTGTTTATGCAGAGTTAATGGGCAAGATCATGCTGGAGGTGCTGGCCAAGGATTCAGGCCCAGCGCCTGCACCAGTTCTTTGGCATTGTGCTGAACTGGGTCACCAGGCTTGGGAGGACATCCCAGACCCTCCAGCACAAGCTGCATCTGAGCCATGCAGGCTTTGTTTTCAAGATCCTGAGGCACAATGCAGAGTAGTAATGGTGCCATCCAAAGGAGAAGCAGTTCAGGGAGGGTGGCTATGCATGACCTCCTTGTTTCAGAGGCTGTCCTTTGAGCCAGACATGGAGGCTCTACCCTTGATGTGAAGTGGGGGTCATTGCCTACCCACCTTGCTAGGTGCAGCCCATCTTTCAGGTGGGGTGAAAACAGCTATGATTGATAGAGTTGAGAGGAACTGAGATTGGGATAACTGCTGACAAATTGGATAGAGGACACCTTTGCCCAGCCCACATTCAACCCCTCCAGAGTCTGAGACCATGCCAAGGTGGCAAACCCCTCTTCTCTTGCAGATTTCTGTTTAGGGACTGTGAAACCAGCGGGGATAGTCAGCATATTCGGATCAGCCTTTAGCTGTTGTCATAGCCATCTGGGGAGGCAGAGACATATTGCATTGCCCCAACCTTTTCCACTCCAGTGAACATCTCTGCGCTCTCCACACCACCCACAGCCTTCAGCAGCTGTATTTATTTCCCTGCACAGTGCAAGGAAATCCAAAGAGTCTGCCTGGGCAAACTCCTGCATAGAGAAAAGCAGTGCCCACAGCCCTGCAAGGGATCCAGGGAGGTATGGAGATGTGCATGCTGTAATGATTTGTGACAGTTCCCATCTTACTTCAGGGAGTAAAACACACCAGAGCGTGGGGAACGTGTGGAAGCAAATACAGAGAAACAAGCTCGGAGAGCTGGGACCCAGCAGAGCCAGGGGAACTCCGATGCCAGCAGCATCTTTGCTGATGTGTCTATATTTTATTCAGCAAGTTTTTTCCTCTGAAACAAAAAGGAAACTGGAGGGACTGAGACAGTGCCCTTTTCAGAGGCATGGCACTGTAACAGCTGGGCTTATCCCTCCTGGGAAAAGTGCTTCTCGAGCTCTCCCTGCTCTAGCCTAGATGTTGACCTGGCAAAGCACTTGCTGTACTCAGCACTCAGAAACACTCTCTGACCTGTTCACTTGCTCATTGCTAAACAGCTCATCATCTGCCTCACCTGTTTAGACTGGGAGATTGGTTTTGCACAGTTCCTAGCACACTGGGTTCTGGCATTGGCTGGTTGCTCTTTGCACTAATGTCATGCAAAGGTGGTAACTAATCCCTGTTTCACTGCACGAGGTAGTAAATGGCATATCCCACAGACCACCATTCTCCTGAGGAAGAAACGGATGGGTTCTAGGCACTGATCTCAGTGGCAGTGCTGCTGGTGGAGAGCATCATTGTCAAAGCAGGTCAAGTTCCAGCACTCAGGTATCACATATTACCACTGAGTAGAGCTTCAGAGACTAACCCACAGGTGCCTCTGGGTTCTGATAACCTGGGAGGACTTGTTCTTAACCCTCCTCACAGGAACCTTGCTGGTTGCATGAGCCCTGAGGCATTCCTATTTCAGCATGGATTGCCTACTGATCATGAGTTGACAAATGTCATGTCATTCGATCTGATGTATTCCTCAGGTTTGTTTGCTAGCTCCTGACGAGTCTGAACAGCAAACAGATGAAGAACTTTAATGTCAGCATTAAATATCCCAAATAAAACAGAGGTTAGTGAGCTGGAAGGTCAAAGATAGACTGCTGGCTGGTTTTCTTTATATTGTTCCTTGCAAGTAGCTTACGTTATCTGTGCTGAGAGAAATTGTGCCCTTCTAGGGGAGTTAAGAAACTCAGTGAGTTGGTGTCCTCCTCCCCATGCCTGGAAAGAGGTGTCTCCTTATGTCTTTACAGCTCCTTTGAATGGCTTTGATGTGCACTGAGCTGGTTCAAAATATTGTTAAGCTATTTTTGTTGGAAGCTGAATTCAGAGCAAAGTGAAATCTACCATAAAAAGTGTCTGCTGCCCAGAGAAAATGCTGAGGCTTTGGCTGAAAACAGAGTCAAAGCATTTCTGGTTCCTTGCCAAATCACAGAGCCATGTGATGTGCACTCTTGCTCAGTAAGAGGGAGAAAGGGGTGCACCACTGGAGAAGGAGTCCAGCCAGAAAGTCCTCGTAAAACCCCACAGCTATGGCCACAGGTGCCATAACATCCTACAGCACTGTTCAGAACTGAACTTTGCAGGAGCTTCTGTGAGCTCCAGGGAAGGTGGGGATTTATGCACATAATCATAGAATCCCAGGCTGGTTTGGGTTGGAGGGGACCATAAACTCATCCAGCTCCAGCCCCTGCCACAGGCAGGGACACCTTCCACTAGAGCAGCTTGCTCCAAGCCCCTGTGCCCAACCTGGCCTTGAACACTGCCAGGGATGGAGCATTTACCACTTCTTTGGGCAGCCTGTGCCAGGGCCTCACCACTCTCAGAAGAAACTGAGAGGCTGAACAGGGATTTCAATAGTAGCAGAACCAGCTGAGAAAGCAACACAGTAAGCTCCATCCACCACTGCATGTTTGCAGATGAATGTCCTGGCTGTAGATGAACGTGGGGAAAGCTGTCCCACCTAAACTGCTGTTTCTGCGTACAGACAAGTCGTTAGTTTCTGATGTTCTTCTCTTAGGGTCATTTCTTCTCACTTCTCCCTTGGAGGTCACAGTCGGGGCTCCAACCCCATTTAGAGAGCAGCAGGGGATACCTAAAAGACCAGAATCCCCAACAGAAATCTGATATGATGGCAAATGCTGCCTGGATCAGATTTCATATCAGACCTCCTCTCTTTCCTCCAGCCAACCAGCTTTTGCTCCTATGATAAGGCCCCTTGCCTTACGGTGACCATATACAAGCCAGAGAGAAATATATTTGAATACCAGCAGCTCACTGGACACAGGAACCAGTTGTCCTCCACCTTCCCAGTCTCTTCTAGGCACTGGCTACAGAAACGTAGCATATATATTGCTGCAAAGGAATATTATGGCTTTATTTCCAATTTCCAATGCCCATGTCTCCATCACAAGAGTTATTTTCCTAGCAATGCTGTTAAAGAGGTAATGAGAAGATAAATTGTGCAAGGCAGCTGACAGCAAGAGCATGAAATGATGTCTCTGAGGTTTGTTGTCCTCAGGGAAAGAGGCCCTGATCGCTGGTGCAGGCTGCGAACCGAACCGGGCTGGTAGGAGTGCTGGGATTGCCCTCATAACATAATCCCTGCCTTTCCCACCAGGGCACTATTGAGGCTGCAGGGGATTTTAGGACCAACCAACCTCCTTTTTGAAAGTACAGTTGAAGAGCTCCAAGTAGTAACAGGGCAAGAAGGAAGGAAGAGGACTGCACTCAGGTTTTAAAACTCAGTTTTATTAATAGAAGGAATATCTGACTGGGTTTGACCTATGGACTGTGTGCCTCAGAAACCACTCTCCACGTGCTGATGCCTATAAGAGACAATAAGCAGGGCTGGGCCACAGAGTCCTGAAATGAAGCTGGTGGCACAAAAAAGGTACAAAAGCCACACCAAAGCTGAGATTGTACTGGGGACTTGCACCTATTCCTTGAGCACAGGGGGACTCGCTCAGTGAAGAGCTGCCTGGCTCCTCCCTCGTGGTTCAGTGGTTACAGGGGTTCAATCCAGCCTGGACCTCCAGGTCCATGTTGGGAGGAATCCTTTGCATGTGCAGTCCTGGTTGCTTTCAGAATGCTGGAGGTGGACTTTGGCCATGCCCAGCAGAGCAGTTCAATTGCCCTGAGCAAGTTACCCATCATCCACACTGCTGCTGGAAGCACCAATATCTACTGCCATCTGAGGGACAAGACTTATAATTTAGCTACAAATGACAGAGCTGTAGGTTTGTTCTCTGTCCTGGAGGTCTCTTGCCTAAAAACACAGCTTTTTGTATCTTGTCCTTGACCATCTTGCTCAAAGGCAGAGACCTTTCTAAGCACATCCAGTGAAAAAAAGAGTGTGGAAGGGGAGCAAGAAGACATCAAGTGATTTGGACCTGAAGAGGACATGTCTGGACAGGCATCGAGGGCCAAAGACATGCAGTGGATGGTGGTAAGAGCGATGTGTCACAGGTGGTAGTTAATAATATGTGTACAGGGTGGGTGCATCAAAGACAGCCTCCTACATACTGTGTGGGAAAGGACATGGATATCATGGACAACATAGTGTATAAACTGAGGAAAGGATGTGAATAGACCATGAATGGTGTCTGTGGGACTACCTAGAGTCAGGTACAATGCTGCACTCATTAAAGTGGATCTGGTACCAAGGGAAGAGGGGAAATACTGCCCAGAGGGCCCTGGGAAGCTGACAGTACAGATCAAGTGAAGGTTTTCTTAGACAACAGCAGTTGGCAACAATACTGACTTCCTGATGGGGACCAAGTGATGCTGCTGGTCTGTGCTGTCAGCCTGAATGCTGCAGACTCCTGTCTGGTTTCCCTGCTAATGATTCATCCAGCAAGAGGGATGCACAGGAGAGCAGCAGGGATAGTTCATGGAGAAATTGCATTAGGAGCTTTTAAATATTGATGTCTCTGTGCTCTGCGTGAACTGTCCCTCCTCCACTCCCCAGAGCAGGGGGGGGTTGTTTGTGAGCAGTGCTTCAGCACTGGCAATCAGAGAGGCAGCTCTATAGACTGCAGTGTGCAAAGCACAGCAAAGGGCTTTTAATTCACAAGTCACTAGAGAGAGAGAGGCAGAAGCAGGACAAGCCTGTCGCTGACAGATGGGAATGCCAGGGGACTCAGATGCAGAGCTCATCAGGGACCTGCTTCTCCAGCCCCCGTCTGCTGAAAGCAGCATCTCAAAGGGGGAAGCAGAGACCACCCAGCTCAGGTGGGGTCCCCTGGCAGTGAGTCCCACATCCAGGCACACACTGCAGCCTCCAGTGGCACTGCAGCACCGCACACAGCAGTCAGGTAGGACCAGGGTTTGGGCTATCTATCTCATCACAGCGAGGAGGGGACACGCTCATGAGGAGTGTGCTGTGCAGGGCTGGTGGGGAGCAGCACCGCTCAGCAGATGCATCAAAGGGCTCACCTTAAGCACGATGAGGCAAAACAGATGAGAGGTGCCCAGAGATGCTTCTCGAGGCCAGCAGGGATGCGGGTCTGTGCTGTGACAGTTGTATGAGCTCTAATGGAGCGTGAGCTACACGGGAAGATGCTCATGCATGGGAACTCCATCTTTCAGGGTGAAGACTCCCTCCCCAAGGCCGTGAGTTTGGCTTGATACAAAAGAGTTGCTCTGAGCCCCATGAAATGTGTTGCAAAGTTAGAAGTGGCAGCACAAGACTGCCTCCTCTAACTCCTTTAGAGCATGCCTTTACCTTATGGCATACTCTAAAATAGAATCATAGAATCCCAGACTGGTTTGGGTTGAAGGGACCTTAAAGCTCCTCCAGCTCCAACCCCTGCCACAGGCAGGGACCCCTTCCACCAGAGCAGCTTGCTCCAAGCCCCTGTGTCCAACCTGCCCTTCAACACTGCCAGGGATGGGGCATTTACCACTTCTCTGTGCCAGGGCCTCACCCCTCTCACAGGGAAGTTCTTCCTTATATCCAGCCTAAATCTCCCGTTTCAGTTTTAACCCATCAGCCCTTGTCCTGTCTCTACATGACCTTGTAAAAAGTCCTTCCTGTCTTCATCCACACCCCTGGGACAGAGCTGCCTTTGTCTGGGCTCACCAAGCAGCCTCACCAAACAGCTGTTTTGTCTTCCAAACACTCATAGAGCTCCAGTGCAGACAGGCAAGGAGAGTGAGCTCTGTTAGAAACTGCATCATATCCCAGGATCCCTTCACAGGAAGAGGTTTGGATCTTCAAAGGCTTCAGGACAAAGCAGATACTTAGAGGGGCTGCTGGCAATTCCCTTCAGGAAGTGGCAGAATCTTTCTCGTGCACCCCAGGGTGGATCAGCCCCAGAGACCCTGGCCTGGATGCTCAGCATTTGCTGCAATGAACCCTCAAGGCTCTGGACCTTGTCCCAGCGAGATGAGGCCACCCCTTGAGACCTCCCCTGCACACCGGAGCTGCTGCTGCAGGGTGAGCAGTCAGTGGCTGTGCTGCAGCAGAATGTAATGCTTCAGGAGGGTGGGGAGGAAGCGGGTGATGCCTAAGGGCGTCTGCAGCTCCCTTTGGGCAGGAGGAGGCTCTACCTGCACTCGCTTCATGAAGCCTGAGCCCATGGCAGACCCCTCCTGGGCTCATGGCTGCATCCCCACTGAACCTCCCAGAGGGTTCCCAGGACCGGGCTTTATTCAAGGTTCCCCAGGAGATGCCATCTGCTCCCAGCTGTCACACTCACCCTCACTGCAGACACTGCCAGAGCCTTTCTGCTCCCCAGAACCCATTTTTCTACCTCCTGGTATCCCTGCGATGGCAGATGGGAGTTGGCAGCTGCAGAATCCTCAGGTCCAT